>NC_064269.1:34397500-35740000 GCF_003254725.2 Canis lupus dingo | reverse complement strand
CCACAGCTTTGTAGTACAACCTGAAATCTGGCATTGTGATGCCCCCAGATATGGTTTTCTTTTTTAAAATTCCCCTGGCTATTCGGGGTCTTTTCTGATTCCACACAAATCTTAAAATAATTTGTTCTAACTCTCTGAAGAAAGTCCATGGTATTTTGATAGGGATTGCATTAAACGTGTCAATTGCCCTGGGTAACATTGACATTTTCACAATATTAATTCTGCCAATCCATGAGCATGGAATATTTTTCCATCTCTTTGTGTCTTCCTCAATTTCTTTCAGAAGTGTTCTATAGTTTTGAGGGTATAGATCCTTTACCTCTTTGGTGAGGTTTATTCCTAGGTATCTTATGCTTTTGGGTGCAATTGTAAATGGGATTGACTCCTTAATTTCTCTTTCTTCAGTCTCATTGTTAGTGTATAGAAATGCCATTGATTACTGGGCATTGATTTTGTATCCTGCCACGCTACCGAATTGCTGTATGAGTTCTAGCAATCTTGGGGTGGAGACTTTTGGGTTTTCTATGTAGAGTATCATGTCATCGGCGAAGAGGGAGAGTTTGACTTCTTCTTTGCCAATTTGAATGCCTTTAATTTCTTTTTGTTGTCTGATTGCTGAGGCTAGGACTTCCAGTACTATGTTGAACAGCAGTGGTGAGAGTGGACATCCCTGTCTTGTTCCTGATCTTAGGGGAAAGGCTCCCAGTGCTTCCCCATTGAGAATGATATTTGCTGTGGGCTTTTCATAGATGGCTTTTAAGATGTCAAGGAATGTTCCCTCTATCCCTACACTTTGAAGAGTTTTGATCAGGAATGGATGCTGTATTTTGTCAAATGCTTTCTCTGCATCTAATGAGAGGATCATATGGTTCTTGGTTTTTCTCTTGCTGATATGATGAATCACATTGATTGTTTTACGGGTGTTGAACCAGCCTTGTGTCCCAGGGATAAATCCTACTTGATCATGGTGAATAATTTTCTTAATGTACTGTTGGATCCTATTGGCCAGTATCTTGTTGAGAATTTTTGCATCCATGTTCATCAGGGATATTGGTCTGTAATTCTCCTTTTTGGTGGGGTCTTTGGTTTTGGAATTAAGGTGATGCTGGCCTCATAGAACGAATTTGGAAGTACTCCATCTCTTTCTATCTTTCCAAACAGCTTTAAGAGCATAGGTATGGTTTCTTCTTTAAACGTTTGATAAAATCCCCCTGAAAAGCCATCTGGCCCTGGACTTTTGTGTCTTGGGAGGTTTTTGATGACTGCTTCAATTTCCTCCCTGGTTATTGGCCTGTTCAGGTTTTCTATTTCTTCCTGTTCCAGTTTTGGTAGTTTGTGGTTTTCCAGGAATGCGTCCATTTCTCCTAGATTGCCTAATTTATTGGCATATAGCTGTTCATAATATGTTTTTAAAATCGTTTGTATTTCCTTGGTGTTGGTAGTGATCTCTCCTTTCTCATTCATGATTTTATTAATTTGAGTCTTCTCTCTCTTCTTTTTAATAAGGCTGGCTAATGGTTTATCTATCTTATTAATTCTGTCAAAGAACCAACTCCTGGTTCTGTTGATCTGTTCCACAGTTCTTCTGGTCTAGATTTCATTGAGTTCTGCTCGAATCTTTATTAACTCCCTTCTTCTCTTGGTTGTAGGATCTATTTGCTGTTTTTTCTCTAGCTCCTTTAGGTGTAAGGTTAGCTTTTGTATTTGAGTTCTTTCCAGTTTTTGAATGGATGCTTGTATTGCGATGTATTTCCCCCTTAGGACTGCTTTTGCTGCATCCCAAAGATTTTGAACGGTTGTATCTTCATTCTCATTAGTTTCCATGAATCTTTTTAATTCTTCCTTAATTTCCTGGTTGACCCTTTCATCTTTTAGCAAGATGGTCCTTAACCTCCACGTGTTTGAGGTCCTTCCAAAATTCTTGTTGTGATTTAGTTCTAATTTCAAGGCATTATGGTCCGAGAATATGCAGGGGACGATCCCAATCTTTTGGTATCGGTTCAGACCCAATTTGTGACCCAATATGTGGTCTATTCTGGAGAAAGTTCCATGTGCACTTGAGAAGAATGTGTATTCAGTTGAGTTTGGATGTAAAGTTCTGTAGATATCTGTGAAATCCATCTGGTCCAGTGTATCATTTAAAGCTCTTGTTTCTTTGGAGATGTTGTGCTTAGAAGACCTATCGAGTATAGAAAGAGCTAGATTGAAGTCACCAAGTATAAGTGTATTATTGTCTAAGTATTTCTTCACTGTGGTTAATAATTGATTTATATATTTGGCAGCTCCCACATTCGGGGCATATATATTGAGGATTGTTAATTCCTCTTGTTGAATAGATCCTTTAAGTATGATATAGTGTCCCTCTTCATCTCTCACTACAGTCTTCGGGGTAAATTTTAGTTTATCTGATATAAGGATGGCTACCCCTGCTTTCTTTTGAGGACCATTCGAATGGTAAATGGTTCTCCAACCTTTTATTTTCAGGCTGTAGGTGTCCTTCTGTCTAAAATGAGTCTCTTGTAGACAGCAAATAGATGGGTCCTGCTTTTTTATCCAGTCTGAAACCCTGCGCCTTTTGATGGGGTCATTAAGCCCGTTCACATTCAGAGTTACTATTGAGAGATATGAATTTAGTGTCATCATGATAACTATTCAGTCCTTGTTTTTGTGGAATGTTCCACTGAACTTCTTCTTAAAGGGGAATTTTAAGAGTCCCCCTTAAAATTTCTTGCAGAGCTGGTTTGGAGGTCACATATTCTTTTAGTTGCTGCCTGTCTTGGAAGCTCTTTATCTCTCCTTCCATTTTGAATGAGAGCCTTGCTGGATAAAGTATTCTTGGTTGCATGTTCTTCTCATTTAGGACCCCGAATATATCCTGCCAGCCCTTTCTGGCCTGCCAGGTCTCTGTGGAGAGGTCTGCTGTTACCCTAATACTCCTCCCCATAAAAGTCAGGGATTTCTTGTGTCTTGCTGCTTTAAGGATCTTCTCTTTATCTTTGGAATTTGCAAGCTTCACTATTAAATGTCGAGGTGTTGAACAGTTTTTATTGATTTTAGGGGTGATCTCTCTATTTCCTGGATCTGAATGCCTGTTTCCCTTCCCAGATTAGGAAAGTTTTCAGCTAGAATTTGTTCAAATACATATTCTGGCCCTCTGTCCCTTTCGGCACCCTCGGGAACACCAATTAAACGTAGGTTTTTCTTCCTCAGGCTGTCGTTTATTTCCCTTATTCTATCTTCATGGTCTTTTAATTGTTTGTCTCTTTTTTCCTCAGTTTCCCTCTTTGCTATCAACTTGTCTTCTATGTCACTCACTCGTTCTTCCACCTCGTTAACCCTCGTCGTTAGGACTTCTAGTTTGGATTGCATCTCATTCAATTGATTTTTAATTTCTGCCTGGTTGGATCTAAATTCTGCAGTCATGAAGTCTCTTGAGTCCTTAATGCTTTTTTCTAGAGCCACCAGTAGCTGTATAATAGTGCTTCCGAATTGGCTTTCTGACATTGAATTGTAATCCAGATTTTGTAACTCTGTGGGAGAGAAGACTGTTCCTGATTCTTTCTTTGAGGTGAAGTTTTCCTTCTAGTCATTTTGCTCAGTGCAGAGTGGCCAAAAGCAAGTTGTATTGGGAAAAGGAGGAAAAGAGAGGAGAGAAAGAAGGAAAGAAAAGAGAAAGAGAAAAAAAAGGAAGAAAAAAACGAAAAAAAAAAAAAAAAGAAGAAAATGAGAAAGAGAAAGAAAGGAGAAAAAAGGGGGTGGGGGAAGGAAACAAATCAAAAACCAAAACAAAACAAAACAAAACAAAACAAAACAAAACAAAACAAATTAAAAGAACCACGGGCAGTATCTTCTGCTTCTGTGTACTTTAAGTCCCTTGGCTTTTCCTGGAATTTGTCCATCCAGCTGGTCTTCTGGGGGAGGGGCCTGTTGTGCTGATTTTCAGGTGTTAGCAGTTGGGGGAGCTGCTGTGCCCCTGCCTGGTGCAGGGCTCAGTGGGGGTTGTTTACCCCGTGAGGCCCCAGGAGCAACAGCCCCAGTGGCGGGGCCAGCTCTGGAGCCCTGGATTCAGCTCCCGCAGTAACTCCAGAGCTCTCCGTCTGCAGGGCCTGGAGGCTCCGGGCGGGGCCGCTGATCTGCTCAGCTCGGGGCAGGAGCGTCCTTGGGTTCCTGGGCCCTCCCGGCCTCTGCCTGTCCCGGGGGAGGCCGGATCCCGGGCTGTGTCCCGGCGCCCTGTGCCCCGGGGTTGCGCTGTTGGATTCGCGCTCCCGGCCGCGTAGCCCCCTCCGCGGAGCCGCCCCCGAGCCCCCCGAGCTGCTCCGGGTCCCCCGTGCGCGCTGCAGCCCTTAGGGAGCTCGGCGCACTCTCCCGGGGCGCAGGTGTCTGTCAGTGTCCCCGGGAGCCCGAGGGCATCTCCGCCCTCCCGGGTCCTGCTCCACCTCCCCGCGAGCCCCTTTCCCCCGGGAAGGTCGGTGCAGCTCCTGCTCCTCCGGGACGGGGCTCTCCTGTCCTGGGGACACTCGCCCCGGCCTCAGCCCGGCTCCTCGCTGGGCCCCTCCCCCTTGGAGGTCTTTGTTTCTTTATTTCTTTTTCCCCGTCTTCCTACCTTGATAGAAGAGCGAACTCTTCTCACTGTTGCATTCCAGGTGTTCTCTCTTTAATTCTCAGGCCGAATTCATAGATTTTCAGGATAATTTGAAGGTTTTCTAGGTAATTTGGTGGAGACAGGTGATTTGGAGACCCTACTCTTCCGCCATCTTGCCCCTCCCTCCAAAAATACTCATTTTTTTAGGCTCTGGTTTCTCTTCAGATCACATAAATCTTTCGCCTTTTACAAAATACTCATACTTTTAAATTCATATGAAAATTTTCCAAAACTTTCAAAAATACACTATATACTCACATTTCCAAGTATATTAATTAATATAAAACATATAGAACTGTGATGTCACTGCATTAGCCAGTAGCCAAGTTGGCAATTGGAAAAATGTATATGAATATTTGCAATTAACTTTTCATAATTAAAAATAAATAATATTAATTCCATAGTTATACTAGCCATGTTAACACAAATGTAGGCCACATCCAGCTTCATAGAAAATTCTCTAAATATAGTTCACCTAAAATAGTGGTCAGTAAACATCAATTTTAAAATCCTTGTATGGTGTTATTTTTTTTTAAGATTTTATTTATTTGACAGAGAGAGAGAGAGAGAGCACAAGTAGGCAGAGCAACAGGCAGAAGGAAAGGGAGGGGGAGAAGCAGGCTCTCCACTGAGCATAGAGCCCAATGTAGGGCTTGATTTCAGGACCCTGGGATCATGACCGTAGCCAAAGGCAGACGCTTAACCAACTGAGTCACCCAGGTGGTCCCCTTGTATGGTTTTAACTCACTAATATATTTCTAATTAACATATGAGCCAAACATATGATTACAATGAATGTTGACTTTTTTTACATGAATTATAAGGGAAATATAACAGCAAAATTTTGTTCTATGAAATAATAATTACCTTAAGTACACCTATTACAAAACAGAGCAGAAATCTGACCATACACCAGATGAAACTAAAAACATGAAAGCATTGAATATTCTTCCTTTCTTATACCATACACAAAATAAATTCAAAGTGAATGAAAGAACTAAATATGAGATAGGAAACCATCAAAATCCTAGAGAACAGAGGCAGTAACCTCTTTGACCTTGGCCATAGCAATTTCTTACAAGACACATCCCTAGAGGCAAGGGAAACAAAAGTAAAAATGAGCTATTGGTACTTCATCAAGATAAAAAGCTTCTGCTCAGCAAAGGAAACAATCAACAAAACTAGAAGGCAGCCTTCAGAATGGAAGAAGATCAAATGATGTATTGAATAAAAGGTTAGTATTCAAAATCTATAAAGAACTTACCTAACCAATACCCCAAAAGACAAATAATCCAATTAAGAAATGGGCAGAAGACATGAATAGACATTTTTCCAAAGAAAACATACAGATGGTTAAAAGACACATAAAAAAGATGCTCAACATCACTCATCATCAGAGAAATACACATTAAGACTACAATGAGATACTTCCTCACACCAGTCAGAAGGCTAAAAATAACAAACCTGGAAACAATAGATGTTGGCATGGATGTGGAGAAAGGGGAACCCCCTTACACTGTTGGCGGGAATGCAAATTGGCGCAACCACTGTGGAAAACAGTACTGAAGTTCCTCAAAAAGTTAAAAAGAGGAGTACCCTATGACCTAGCAATTGCACTACTACTAGGTTTTTATCCAAAGGGTACAAAAACACTGATTTGAAGGGGCACATGCATGCCAATGTTTATAGCAGCATTATCAACAATAGCCAAACTATAGAAAGAACTCAAGTGTCCATTGACCGATGAATGGATAAAGAAAGATGATATTTACATAATGGAATATTACTCATCCCTCAAAAAATTTAAATCTTGCCATTTGAAGTAACATGGATGGAGCTAGAGAGTATTATGCTAAGCAAAATATATCAGTCAGAGAAAGACAAATACGATATGATTTCACTCATATGTGGAATTTAAGAAACAGAACAGATGAACATAGGAGAAGGGAAGAAAAAAGAGGGAGGGAAGCAAACCATAAGAGATCCTTAAGTATAGAGAACAAACTGATGTTTGATGGGTAATTGGGCAGGGGATGGGCAAAATATGTGACAGATATTGAGGAGGGCACTTGTAGTGTTGAGCACGGGTGTTGTATGTAAGTGATACATCACTAAATTCTACTCTTGAATCCAACTATAGGTTACCTAACTAGAATTTTATATTTTATTTTATTATTTTATTTTATTTTATTTTACTTTATTTTTATTTATTTATTCATAGAGACACACAGAGAGTGGGAGAGGCAGAGATACAAGCAGAGGGAGAAGCAGGCTCCATGCAGGGAGCCTGATGCGGAACTCGATCCTGAGTCTCCAGGATCACACCCTGGGCTGAAGGCGGCGCTAAACCGCTGATCCACTCAGACTGCCCCCTAACTAGAATTTTAATAAAAATTTGAAAAAAAAAAAAAAAAAAAAAAAGAAGTTACCAGTAGAATACAAAGATGCTGTCACAGTTTACATACTGTCATACTTTTTAGAAAATAAAACTTTTAGATAATTAAAAAATAAACATTAAAAATATGAGAGCAAAATTAGGTAAAATTAAATCCAAACAAAGAAGATAAGAGAAAATGATAGTACAAAATCATGACAAAGAGCAAAACTGCAATAGAGAGGATCAAGAAAATCAAATATAGTCTCTTTGAAAAGACATAATACAGTAGATAAGGCTATCAAAAAATAAAGACAGAAACCATTTATATCCAGATTAAATTTGGGAATACATTATTGTTTTAAATTAAAACAACATTAAAAGGTAATAAAGGGGGGATCCCTGGGTGGCTCAGTGGTTTGGCTCCTGCCTTTGGCCCAGGGCATGGTCCTGGGGTACCGGGATCGAGTCCTGAGGCGGGCTCCCAGTGTGGAGCCTGCTTCTCCCTCATCCTGTGTCTCTGCCTCTCTCTCTCTCTGTGTCTATCATAAATAAATAAATAAATAAATAAATAAATAAATAAATAAATAAATAAATAAATCTTTAAAAAAATAAAAAGTAGTAAAGGTAGATTATAAATATATTTAAAAATCTATATGTAATAGAAAATTCCTAGAAATGCAAATTACCAAAATGGAATACAACAAAAAGAAACGTGTGCAAACCTCCCACATATTAAAGAAATGAGTTCGTGATATAAACCTTCTTACAAAAACATTCCACTCAGCTCAGATGGCAACAGTAATGAATAATGACACTTAAAAAATTTTGATCACCTCCCCTAGCCATTATGGTATAGTTGTTGTATATATTACATCCTATACATATTGTAAACATCGGAAGACATGTTGCAAACTTTGCTGTGAGTAGTCATGCATACTGTAAAGAAATTAACAAAAGATTGTTTTTCATATTTACCCAGATATTTATAACTTTTCATGCTCTTTTCATCTTCCCAAATACCCAGTTTTCCATCTTGTTCTATTACCTTTAAGCCTGAAATTCTCTTCCTGTGGCACCTTTTGCAATGCAGGCCTGCTGGTGGTGGATGTCCTGAGTAGTTGTTTGAAAATGTATTAATTTACTTTTATTCTGGAAGGCTTTTAATGACAGAGAATTTTGGGTTGGCAGGTTTCTCTTCTTGAAATGAATATTCTTTAATCTTCTAAATTTTATTGTTTGTAGTGAATTTCTGGGCTATGAAGTGTTTAAGTTAAAGCTGTCAAGATTTTCTTTTTATCTGTTTCAGAAGCATGATGACAATATGATTTAGCTTTTGTTTATCTTATTGGATTTTGTTTATCTTATTTGGGTTTTGCTGAGCTTCCTGAATTTAACTTCGCATTTTTCAACAAATTTGAAAAATTTTCAGCCATTATTTCTTCAAATATTTTTTCTGCCAAATGTTCTTTTTTCCTTGTAAGATCCCAATTACGTGGGTCATCATACTGATCTCTTTTAAAAAATATTTTTGCTCCTCTCTCAGATTGGATGATTATTCTTCTCCAATCCAGAGTGTTTAGGAGTTCACAAGTTAAATTTTTACATGTTGCCTTAGGAGGAACCACAAAGTAATAATGGTTGTATTAAGGGAAGAACCTCATAAATGTGGGGCAGAGCAACACTTTTTTATATGCTAATGAGTTATTTTATCCATACGTTTATACTCATTAATTACCCAGAAACAAAATTTTTACATTAGTATATTTGGTACACAAGACTAGACCAAAACATTGGGATGCTTGGGTGGCTCAGCAGTTTAGCACCTACCTTCAGCCCAGGGGTGATCCTGGAGTCCCAGGATTGAGTCCCACATCGGGCTCCCCGCACGGAGCTTGCTTCTCCCTCTGCCTGTGTCTCTGTCTCTGTCTCTCTCTCTGTGTCTCTCATGATTAAATGAAATAAAATCTTAAAAAAAAGAAAAAGAAAAAAAAAGATTGGACCAACACAGCTCAGTCCTTCCTTCATTCTCCTTGGAACTGGCTGCCTGCAAAGAATACACCTTCTGGTCTGTTTTAACAACAGTAAATTTTAAAAGGGCACCATCTTCCTCTGAATTTAGTACTGAAATGAGTACTGTTAACTTGGGATCTAGAATAACAAGCCCTTTATGTTCAACACCTAATGTATAACCTCAGAAAGTTAGAGACAGAGAAAAATGCCATTTTGATATTTATATCCCTGACTTCTGCATGGCTCTTTGTATTCTGAATTCACTCTTGGTTTTATTACTCTCTTAATATTGTTCCATATTTGTATATCACTACTGCTTTTGATGGGTATCCTAAATCAAGCTCATTCTATCAAATAACTCTACGTGGAAGACTTTAGGCATCTTTTATGAATGTGTTTATATATGTAAAAAAATAGTTTGGAAGAAAACTAGGAGGTTTCCCACATTAGAATGTAGCAAGTAGCCTCTCATTTTTCTCCATTTTCCATATCAAGAGATACATATGTGTGGATGGGATGCTCCGAAATTGGAAGGAAAGAGGCATTTCAGTGTTTTCTTCTCCTAGGGCCATGGAGGTTCTCCAAATCTAAGAACCACATAGGCTACCTTGTCAAACCTTGACAATTCCTTTCAAATGTCTTCAATCTCGGTATGCCTGGGTGGCTCAGCTGTTAAGCGTCTGCCTTTGGCTCAGGGCGTGATCCTTGGCCCGGGACTGAGTCCCACATCGGGCTCCCTACAAGAAGCCTACCTTTCTCTCCCTCTGTCTATGCCTTTGCCTCTCTCTGTGTCTCTTATGAATAAACAAATAAAATCTTTTTAAAAATGTCTTCAATTTCAAAGAGACAGTGCTTGCATTCAAATATGTTATTGAGTGAAGACTGGGTTCTTGAAAAAAAAAGAAAAAAGGAATTGCGACATGATTTCCAAAATGGAAATGCATCCCCAGAAAAAAAATTACTCATGTTTACTGTCCATACATGACATGTATTGACTTCCTCAAAACCTTGTTTTAAAATGCACATATCTTTGATGTGTATAATCAAAGTGGTTGAGTCAAATTATATTTCTGATACCTGGCTATTTCATTGGGTGAAAGGAAAAACACAGTTATAAGGCATGGATTTTCTTGGAAAACAGCCTTTATTGAATACTTGGTAAAGCAAAATATGAAGAGATCATATATAGCCAGAATGTCATGTGGTTAGGCTGTATTTTAAGGATCCTCAGGCATTATGTTATTGATTCCTTAGATCAGCCCCATAAGGTAGCTATAATTAGGGACATCATGTCACAGGTGATGACACAGGTGATCACACAGAAAGATCAAGTTCTTAAGTCAGAATGACTGAGATCTAGTGAATATACAAGGCTGCCCAGTATTCTAAGAATGAAATATGTAAAAAAGATCCAAGCTGAATCTGTAGTCTCAAGCCAAATCTATGCATGTCCAACTTCTATCAACTAAAAAATAGCCAAACCACAGATTGGCAAATGAGAGATAAATTCTTATTTTTATTTTTTAATTTTTTAAAAGGTTTTATTTATTTATTCATGAGAGACACAGAAAGGGAGAGAGAGAGAGAGGCAGAGACACAGGCAGAGGAAGAAGCAGGCTCCATGCAGGGAGCCCGACGTGGGACTCGATCCCAGGTCTCCAGGATCACACCCCGGGCTGAAGGCAGGCACCAAACTGCTGAGCAACCCAGGGATCCCCAAATGCTTATTTTTAAATGCCAATGGAATCTTGGGTTGTTTATGACACAACTTTAACAGTTAGTTACAGCTACCATTTAACTGTTATGTGAAATTGATTTTGAATATTCAAATACTTTCCCTATATGATCATAAGGAATAAGTACAGACAATGTAAAGAATGTATCTTCAAAGTGATAAATGTATAATTATTTTGCAGATAATTATTGAGTTTAATCTCTTTCCCTGCTGTAATTGAATAGGGTAAAAATATATCTGAATCATTATCAAAGTACAAAAGTTTGTCCTGAATTCTGGCAATAACGAGCTATGTGCTCTACCTTATACTTTTAATTATACTTAATATCCTTATACTTTTAATTCTTGTTTTTTCACTATTAAACATTTATTTTTCACTTCAAAGTATTTTTTAGCATAGTAGTAAAGAACAACAGAGGTGGTGATGTGGAGAATTTAATAAAACAAGATCTCTTCCAATATATATGAAATCCAGGTGAGGGAAACAACACACAAGAAAGAGTATCAAAGGGCACTGGTTCTTATTCAATGAAAACCTGTCTCTACCAGATAATGAACCTAACCTTTCATAGTGCTGCCCTAAAACAGATTCTGAAGGTACATGGTTCCATCCTCTGAGGAAGTGGAACAGATGTGAATGGCACTTACATAGGAAGCTTGTGATGACTGCATGGTCACCCTGAGTGCCTGTTAACAATTGAGTACTCTCAGCTCCAATCAATCCCTCTGTGCCGTTTTCAGATAATGG
This sequence comes from Canis lupus dingo, assembly GCF_003254725.2. Classification (NCBI taxonomy): domain Eukaryota; kingdom Metazoa; phylum Chordata; class Mammalia; order Carnivora; family Canidae; genus Canis; species Canis lupus. The sequence continues at coordinate 35,728,488 of NC_064269.1, read as the reverse complement.
AGCTAGGTGAGATAAACTTCTTTCCCTTGTCAGTTCACATGAAGTTGAGTATTGTCAGTATAAGGCAACGGAGAGACACTGCAGCACAAAGGTCTCTTCTTCCTCATTTCCGGTGTTTCATGGCGTTTGGCCACTATGGCTTGGTTGCCAGCTGCATGCAGGCAGGAATTCCAGTATATTCAGCCTCCAGCCAGTTTCTGTGGCCAGCACCTGTCATAGTTTTCTGCCCCCTGATCTGTGGCTCCTACAACTCTAACAGGGAATTCTTCCTGCTTGCCAGTCAGAGCCTCAGATTCATCCTCACCAAGTTTAGCCTGTGGACTATGAAGCTACAGTGTCCCAAGCCAATCTTGTGAGCATGTCTACCATGTAGCCACACTGTCTTCAATGACATCTAAATCCCATCTTCAGAGAGTAGAACTGGCTTCCCAGGATCAGTCTTTTGGGTACTCCTCTTTCACACTAAGGTACTTTCTTTCTTTCTCTCTTTCTTTCTTTTTTTCTTCTTTCTTTTTCTTTCTTCTTTCTTTCTTTCTTTCTTTCTTTCTTTCTTTCTTTCTTTCTTTCTTTCTTCTTTTCTTCTTTCTTCTTTCTTTCTTTTTCTTTCTTCTGTCTTCTTCTTTTTCTTTCTTTCTTTTTCTTTCTTCTTTTCTTTCTTTCTTTCTTTCTTCTTTCTTTCTTTCTTCTTTCTTTTTTAGAGTTTATTTATTTGACAAAGAGAAAGTGCACAAGCTGGGGGAGAAGCAGACTGAGAGGGAGAAGCAGGCTCTCCCTTAAGCAGGGAAGCTGATGCCAGGCTGGACCTCAGGACCCTAAGATCACGGCCTGAGGAAAAGGCAGACGCTTAAATGACTGAGCCACCAGGTGCCCTCATCCTAAAGTATTTTTATAATTTTATTTTAGTAGCCTTTCCTCTTAATGTGCTTCCCCTTACAAATAAATAATAATTGTTTACCTCAAACTTCCCTTGGTTTCTGTCTCCTGATTCAATTCTGATCAATAACCTTGCCACCCGGGGCTGTTTAATACTCATTTACAGCCCCTTTAAGGCCTAGGAAAAATCAATTAATTTGGAAATATTAGTAGAATTGTTCATCTTATTGAGGAATTTACAAAAACAGTGCTTGATAGTATGCTTTGTAATTTAAATATCATTCACTTTAATAAATAGAAAATTTTCTAAGTTTAAGAAATGTATAATATGTACTTGAGTGTATATATTCTTACATTAATATGATGCCAACACCAAGGGTGAAACCTCAAGTACACTTTGGACTTTGGGTGATTATGATGTATCACTGCATATTCATCCTTGGTAACAAATGGTCCATTCTAGTGAGTCATGATAATAACACATCACATGTGTGAACAGGGGCAATAGAGGAAATCTCTGTACCTTCCTCTTAATTTCGATGTGACCTAAAATTGCTCTAAAAATAATATCTTTAAAATATTCTGATTTAAATTTAAAACACAATTGTTTTAAATTGTGTGGCTTTTGAAGAAATGAGAAATAATGTTCTTTAGATGATGAGATAGCAATATACCAAAATTAGGTAATTAATACCTGGTGCTTACAAACATATGATTTTAATTCTAAGCAGGGGTCATGAGAAACTTTGTTAATGTCAAGGTTGAAATATGGACAATTGTCTTCACTCTCTGAAGATATTGGTGATCTGAAATACAGAGAATTACATCTCATTAATCTTAGTAATATATAAATGAATATAAATGAACAAATAATTTATTTGGACTAATAGTTGTATATCAAAATCTAAATAATTCCCATGTCATTTTTCTGTGAAAACAGTGTAGCATTTGTGTTTATCTAATTGTTCACATATTAACGTTTTTCCTAGTAAGATTAATTTTTTTAAGTTATAAAATATAAATGTTCTCAAGAAACTTAACACTTAGAAAAAGGAAGTTAAGCTCTTTGACAACACAGATGAATTACTACTGATTCTCTGGGAGACTCTAATCCATGTAGAATGAATGAAGAAGTTCAACAAATACTATGAGAAAACAAATTTTATTAGAAATCAAATATATATGTACACTTTAAAAATCTGAGTTCAAATAAATGAAAATATGATGGCCGCAGTATAGCAGGTAGGATTTGTCAATAGACAAATAAAACTATATGAATAGACCACAGAAAAATTCTTGCTTTGTAAAATAAATACCTGAAATTAAAAACCCAATAAATTGTACCTACAGAAAATTTGAGACGCAGAGAAAAAAACTGATGAAATTAAAGAAGGAGTAAGAGTATTATTCATCCCATAGGATGAGGGAGAAAAATTAACAGAGTTCAGAAACCTTTAAAACAGTATCAGTAAAGCTAGCATAGTTCTAAGTACAACATGAGAAGGACAAGAGAAGCAGACAAAAAACAAACAAACAAACAAACAAAAAAACCCAGAAAATCAATCTTAAGTGACAATGCAAGACAACTTCTAAATATCATTTAAAAATATTTATAGATAAATAAATAAAATCTTTAAAAAAATAAATAAAATAAATACAAATATTTATAGACCCCAGCGGTTTAGCAAACTAAGAGAATGTGCACATAGAAATTCACATCTCAGGATATCATACTGAAATGACTGAACATCACTTGAGAACACAAAGTAATATTCTTTTTTTTTTAATATTTTATTTATTCATTCATGGGAGACAGAGAAAGAGAGAGAGAGAAAGAGAGAGAGAGAGAGAGAGAGGCAGAGACCCAGACAGAGGGAGAAGCAGACTCCACCAGGGAGCCCGACCTGGGACTCAATCCCGGGTTCCAGGATCAAGCCCTGAGCTGAAGGCAGTGCTAAACAGCTGAGCCACCCAGGCTGTCCTCACAGAAATATTCTTGAGGGAACAGGATAGATTAAGAGGTGACTTAAATCAGTATGAAAATCAGGGAATGGTGATACATCTTCCACTTCCATCAGCTTTAGAACACGTTATGTACCACAGAATCTGCATCTGCCCTAGATACTATTTCAGACTGAAAAGAGGTGACATCAGCAAGACATAACAATAGAAAACCCCAAGCTCTAAATCCCCATAGAAACAATAATTTAAAGATACATCCAGACCCAAACCCCTGTATATTCCATTTAATCATTTTTTATAAGGTTGCCAAGACCACTCAGTAAAGAGAGTATCTTTTACAAATGTTGATGGGAAACTGACCATTCACTTGCAAAAAGTGAAGTTGGATGCTTACATTTACACCGTATACTAAGATTAAATCCACATGGACTGAAAATCTAAACATAAGATGTAAAACCTGAAATTCCTTGAAAAGAACATGAGGGAAAAAAAACAACATCGTATTTGGCAATGAATTCTTGGATATGACACCAAAAGTACAGATCACAAACAAAAAGTCAACTCTAGACAAATGGGCTAACATCAAATTAAAATATTTCTGTGCATCAAAGGGATTGATCAATAGAATGAAAGTGGGAAAAAAACACTTGCAAATCATATATCAAAGGATTCATATCCAAAATATATAAGGAATCCCATGAATTAGTTAATAACAACAATAAAAACCAAATAACCTGTTTAAAAAATGGGCAAAGGACTTAGACATTTTTTCCAAAGGGAATTTATAAATAATCGAAAACCATACGAAAAGATGCTCATTATGATCAATGATCAGAGAAATACAAATCAAAACTTCAATGAAATATTTCTTCATATGCTTCAGGGTGGATATTATGAAAAAAAAAAGTGTCAGTGAAGAGGTGGAAAAAGAGGATCCTTTACACTACTAATGGAAATGTAAATTTGGCTGCCATTATGAAAAACAGTATGGAGCTTCTTCAAAAACTAAAAATAGAATAGCATTATGAATCAGCAATCCCACATGTAGGAAAACACATAAAATAATTGAAAACAAGATTTCAAAGAGATAACTGTACAGTCATGCTCATTGCAGCATTATTCACAAGAGTCAAGTGGTAGAAGCAGCCCAAATGCCCCCTGATAGATGAATGGATCAAGAAAACATAGTATACATAACAATTCAATATTATTCAGCCTTGAAAAGGAAGGAAATCCTGTCACATGCTATGAAATGGATGAAACGCCAGGGCATTATGCTAATAGAAATAAGACACACAAACACACACACACAAAGTGTATGATCCCATTTGTATGAAGTATCTAAAATAGTGAAACTGATAGATCCAGAAGCAGAATGGTGATTCCTAAAGGTTGAGAGGAAGTTAAGTAGGGGAATTACTACTGTTCAATGAGCATCAAGTTCCAGTTTTATATAGTGAAAAAGTTCTAGAGATCTGTTGGGAAACCATGTGAATATAGTTAGTACTCTAAACTGCATGCTTGAAGTTATGAATATACACAATATAGTTAAATGTAATGTAAGATGTGAGATAATGTATGGTCCCCACCATATGACAGTCTGTAGAAAACAAAACTATAGAGACAGTGAAAAGATCAGTGGTTGACAAGGTTTGGTAGGGAAGGAAAGATGGATAGGTGGAGCAGAGAGGATTTTTTTAGGCAGTGAAACTATTCTGTATAACTCCATAAATGTTGATACATGTCACTACATATTTCTCCAAACTCATAAAATATACAATATCAAGAGTGAACCTTAAAAAGTACATTATTGTCTTTGTTTGATAAAGATGTGTCAAGATAGAAACCTACATTAATAAACATCAGTTATATCAAATGAAACATTCCACTGAGGGATATTAAAAGTAAGAGAATCTGTGTGCTACACATGCATAGATATAGACAGTAGAGTACAGGAAATCTCTGTGCTTTGTCTGAGTCTTGCTGTAATGTTATGTGGATTGGTCCCCAGAACTTAAATAACAAAATAAAAAGGCAAACAAACAAAATGAGATAATCTTGACAACAGTGAGAGAAAAACTTATCATTACATTTAGGAAAATAATAATATTGGTAATAGATGAATTTTCACCAGTAACAATGAAGAATGAAAGACTGGGAGGGTCAAATTCAAAGCTGGAAGTACTGAAAAAGAAAGCAACCAAACCTACTCCCCACATAAAACAAATCTAAAACAAAACAAAATAAGCAAAATGTCCTGTCAAGCAAGAATTATAAACTTGGTAAAACAGTCTGTCAAAAAAGAAGGTGCATAAGAACCCCTTGACATACACAAACCCTAACAGAATTTCTCCTTAGTAGACCTCTCCTCCAAAAATACTCTTTAAGCTAAGAGTAGAGGATGCTAGACTGTAACACAAATCTACAAGAATGAATAAAGAATAGAAGAAATAGTACATATGTCAGTAAATCTTAAAATCTATGTGCATTTTCCCCTCAGAATTGCTTTTAAAGATAAGACTATTTAAAGCCACCAATATGATGCTATATGGTTGGACTTATACTATATGTGGACGCAAACTTGTGCTGGTATATGGCACATGGAGGGGAAATAAAATATTTTATTTTTTTAGTATTTGTTAATTTTTCAGATGCAATTTCACCAGGAATGCTTCATTTCATGTTGCCAAAGTGAAATCATGAATGCAGTGTAGGAAAATATAAGCCTAACTGGTGTTCAGAAATCTGTACGAGCTGACTTCAGTACAACATTGTTAGAAGTACAGATTATTCATTCTATCTGAAAGTAGAATGTTCCTATGAAACTTTTCCTAAGCTGAAAAGGTATAAAGTGAAGAAGCAATTACCATTAATATATATGAAAAAGTTGTTGAACATTCCCTGATCCAAAAAATAACCTCTCCTGGGCTTTCCTGATCCCTTAAGACACATCATGCTAATGGATGCACAAAATAAATTGAGATGAAGCACAGACCCTCAAACATAGTTGAAAGCTATGCCTGATACTCAGATGCTGAGTATAGTTTCTGAGGAGAAATTTGACAAGGTCACTCCTGCTGCTTGGGGCATGTGCTGCCTCTACAACAGCAAAACTAAGTGAATACAATTTTCACTCTTCTTTTTTTCAAAAAAGCAAAAATCCCCTTCGGGTTTCTGTTGTTCAGCAAAAATTGGTACTAACGTAGGCCTTTCATCAAAGCATAGTGATATGATGCAAATTTTGGAAAAGTTGAGGCATACCTGTAATAGGGGAGGAAAAGAGCTATACTAGTGCTATTTTAATATATTTCATCGGAATTTAGTCAGAATTAATTTGAAGTAGATGGTGAACTATTAATCATATATGTGTGAAGATTTCCATCAGCAAGATGGAGGGCTAGGGAGTTCCAATGGTCATGAGCCCCACAAAAAACAATAATAATCACTAAACAATCTTAAACTAAAAATGTCTCAAGGAATGCATTAGATAACCAAGAATCATCAAAAACCTGGAGGGAGCTCAAAAATCCAAGATTGCTGCAAAGCAAGTAAAGAGAATATTTTACCTGTATGACCCGACCCTCCAGTTAAGAACTGGTTCACATCTGGAGGAATACCCAAAGGGGCAGTCACCACATGGAGAGAAGAGGAACAGGAGAAGCAGGTTAGCTTCACCTTTGTGGACATCTGCAGGGTTTGCAACTGATGGTGATCCCACATGATGGAGCAGCACAGAGTGCCCCCCTTCCCCCACATCTACTCCCAGAGGCTGGAGCTATTGCTATGGAGAGACTTGCTTTCAGGGGCTCCAGTTGCTGCTCTTAGGGATTAGGTATCAATGCATCTCCCCACATACAAGATTAGAGCTGCCTCTATTTTTGCCCACTCCTGTTCCCAGGTTGGGGGTCTGTCTTATCATTACCCGGGTCACCTCTGCTGCCCTGAACCCCACCCTCACGTCAGAAGATATGCTTTGGTTGCTTCTAGTGGCGCATGCCGCTGTTTCCCTGTGCCCCACTGAGTGGGATCCAGGTCATGACTCTGGGTCTTCATTTTTAAGGGTGCCTCTGCTGCTCTGAACCACAACCCCCATACTGGGCTTGGACTCTGAATTGCCATTGCTAACACCTAACTGCTGCTGCCTGAACCCCTTCCTCCACCTATGGAAGCTCAAGGCTCTGACTCATCATTGCTAAGGTCAAGCTCCCACTCCTTGAGCCCCACCTCCTATGTCCCATAACAGAATTGAGTCCTCATTGCTGTTACTGTACTGCTATATCCCAAGATACACTTTCAGCTCCCAGGTCACAGCTTGAACTGTCATTGGGGGCTAAATGGCTAGAGTTCTATGCCCAGCTCCCAGGGTCCTACCATATGCCTTGAACAAGCCACCACTGGATCATGCTGCTGCTATCTTTTGACTGCTACTTGGGACAGAGTTGAAACTTTGACTTAGGCCTCAGGTCATGCTACTACTATACCCTACCACCTGGGGCCTAAGCCCCCACTGAACTTTGTCATCCCAGAGCCTGTGTTACTGCTACATTCCTTAGCCAGCCAGAGTCACAATGGTGAGCCCCTGAGACCCAAGTACAGTTTCTAGGGAATATGTGCACATGTCTCTTCCCTAGACACCAGTGCCACAACCACACAAGTGAATCTGTGCAGCAATACACACTATGTGTGGGTCCATCTATGCCTAATCCTGGATGACAGCTCCTGAATGACAGCTCCAATACTGCTTTGAGGGTGATCCAAGGTCAGCGTGGCATACCAAACACCAAAAAAGATTCTCTCAGCAAGAACTTCTATTCATGGACAAGACAGAAGAGAGTGGGATGATATTTTTAATGTGATCAAAGGGAAAATGACCTGTCAACCAAGAATATCTCACTCAGCAAAGTTGTCATTCAGAAATGAAGGAGAGAGACTTTCTCAGCATCCCAGGGGATGGTGTGTCAGAGTTCCAAGTATTTCCCCAAATGGAAGTGAGAAAAGACCACCAATGACTCCACTGGTGGTCTGTTAAGGCCATGTGTCAGAAGAAATTTTAACTTAGACATGCCCTATAAAAATGCTAAATAAAATTATTTCAGGTCAGAAAAAGAGACATAAATGTATTAAATGAACACACAGTATGCCTTAAATTTATATAAAGTTACATGTCAATTACATCTCAATAACAAACAGCAAAGGATATATTTGTAATACTTACAGCTCCTACTAAGAAAATGACTTAAGGATATAGCTATATGGAGCCTGCTTCTCACTCTGCCTGTGTCTCTGCCTCTCTCTCTACCTGTGTCTTTCATGAACAAATAAATAAAATATTTTTTAAAAAAGAATATAGCTATAAGAGGAAGATAAAGCAGTTATAAACATATATTATTCACCTAACTCAGAACCCTCAAATACATGAAATAGGCAATGATATATTTAGAAGGTTAAATAAACAATTCAATGAGTATAGTTGGGGATTTAAAAGTTTTTTCATCAGTAAATGATAGCAACTAGTCATAGAATCAGGAAGCCTATGGAAGTCTCTCAAAGCACCAGCTTGACACAACTGACATATGTAAAAAGTATTCCTCCAGTTCATAAATAGGAATCCAACATTCGAAGGATGGAAATTTTGTAAGTATATTCTCTGAAGACACAGGAATAAATTAGAAACAACAACAGAAAGAAATTTAAGGAATTACTAAGCATGTGGAAAGTGACATATTTCTGAAAAATTGACAGTTCAAAGATGAAAGCTTTGAAAATACATTGTACCAAATGATAGAAATTACCTTGTACTGGATAATAATAAACTGAGAATATATAAAAAATTTTAGAAGGAAGCTAAGTAGTGTTTAGAGACAATTCTTAGCTTCATCACATACTCAAAAGGAAGACTGTGGGCAGCTGGGGTGGCTCAGCGTTTTGGCGCTGCCTTCACCCCAGGGTGTAATCCTGGAGACCCAGGATAGAGTCCCATGTCAGGTTCCCTGCACAGAGCTTGCTTCTCCCTCTGCCTGTGTCTCTGCCTCTCTCTTTCTCTCTGTGTCTCTCATGAATAAATAAATAAAATATTTTTAAAAATAAAAAAAATTAAAAAGGAATACTGTTATAAATGTAAGACCTGTGTAGCTGTCTTCTCAAGAAGCTGTACAGAGAAGAGCCACTTAATGTTAAGAAGGAAGAAATGATAAACATATATTTAGCTGAGAGCTGATTGTGTAGTATGTATAATAGAACAACTCATGGAAGCCCCCAATGGATCAATGCCCAAACATCCAAGAGCATCAGCAATAGTATGAATGAATACATTGTAGTAGAATCAGGCAATGGAACAGAAATGAGTTTGGACAATTTATAACTTCATGTAACTATGTGGATATATCCCACAAGTTTAGATTCCTCTGAAAGAGCCAAGAAAGAAAAAATACATACTGTTTGATTCCATTTATGTGTTTTTAAAATGCACATAAAAACAGGAATGGGGCATCTTGCTGTGAAAGACAGTATACACAAGACAACATAGGAAGATTCAGACAGGTGAAGAGAAAGCTGACAGAGCACTCTAGACCTGAGGAAAGACATGAGGGTGAGCACCCTGAAATTTCTCTTTACTTTTCATATCCCAGACTGGTCCAGAGAGCCTGGAAATGCATATACACCAATGGGAACAGATAAGAGATCCAAAAATGTTTTTTGATCCCAATCAAAATAATGGAGAATAGTCATGCTAGAAGGAAAGAAAATTTTTAGACACTATATGCATTATTCCAACTAAAAACCACTGACTGTCTGGCAAAACTATCACTCAGAAATTCAGGGGGAAATCAAGACATACTCTACTAAAGGAAAACTAAGAAAATGTGTCACCACCCAGACCCACTCTGAAAGAACTGCTAAAGGGAATGATCTAAACAGGAATTAAATGATAACAGAAGGACTCTTGGATGATCAGAAAGAAAAACAACAAAAGAAAGAATAGAACTATCATTAGTTCTAATGGACTTTCTTTCCTTCACCTCTGGTGTTTTCTAAATTGTTTAATATTTGAAGCAAAATTATCAGTTGAAGCAAAACTATAACATCCATGTGGTTCTTTTCAACATATGTAGAGAAATATTTAAGAAAATTATACTATAAATGGAGCATATTAAGCAGACATAGTAAGGTAAGGTTCTACATTTTACTTTGTGATAGACTGTGTAGACTATGATATTTGTATATATAACGATATATATAAAGATATCAAATATCCATATTGCTTATATGAAGCAGATTAAAACATATATGGACGTATATATAACTTTCTATTTATAAAATTATTTCTGAAGAAAAGATCTACATGACTAAATTATGCTCCATTAATGTGGCCATGATGTAGAAAAGTATGACCTTCACTTTTATCTCACAGCATCATACACGTGGCATTATAAAAAATAAATTCCAATTGGATCATAAACCATAATTAAAAGTTAAAAAATAAAGAAATGAAGAAAAATGTAGACCCAGGAAGGTAATACAGAAAATTATATTTATGAACTTTCACTAACTTCTGAAACAGGTCCAAAATAACCAGTAACACCCAAAATGAGGAACTGGACCATGATAACATTAAAATTCTGATCATTAAAAAAATTAAAATAAAGAAAATAAAATTCTGATCATTAAAAGACTCCAGTAGGGGAGTAAAAAAGCACGTCATAACTATCTCCATTTCATAAACTCAAAAAAGTTCTCATATCTAAAATATGACAAAGACTAAGAAAAGACAATACCATCTAGGAGAAATGAACAAAAGACCCACTCCAGCACTTCTCATTCTCACAGAGGAGAATATCTTAATGTTTTACAGTCCAGAAAACAATGATATTGCTATTTAACCACAAGAACTTATTGTATTAATTTTTCTGAGACTAATGAGTTTTGGATAGAGAGATTATTTTGTACAATAGTCTCTGAAGACAAAGGAATAAATTAGAAGCAACGACAGAAAGCAATTTGGGGAAGCTCCAAACCTGTATACATCATCTAGAAAAGTATAGGGATAATTTAATATATTGAAAGATAGACACATATCTATGACCATGTAATTTCATACTAATGCTTAGAGGAAAATGTATTATAATAATATATAAATGCAATTATACTGTATTTATATTTTAGTATTTTATTATGACAAATACAATCATTATATTCCATAAATATACTGTACTATATTCTATGTGGTTATGTATAATAAATTATTATAAATAGGACTTGCAGAAAAAGACATATAAAGACACTGGGTAGGGTCAATTGTTTAAGCACCTGACGCTTGTTTTCAGCAAAGGTCATGAGCTCAGAGTTATGAGATCCAGCCCTGCATTGGCTGCATGCTCAGCACAGAGTCAGCTTGAGATTCTCTATCTCTCCTTCTCCATCTGCCCCTCCCCCTGTGCTCTCCCTGTAAAATAAATAAATATATTTTTAAAAAGACATAGAAAAGACTTTTCATAAAATATTTATCATAATATCTATATAAGAAAAAGGAATACATTTCTGGGAATATATTTAAAACTGTTATATTCTTATAAGATAGCAGTGAAAATTCACAAAATATAGACAAATGTGATAATATAGATGGATTACAAATATTATATGAGTGAAAGGAAATACACATAAAAATATATGCTGCATTATTCCATTGATATAAATTTCAAAAATAGCAAAGATATTTCATAATATTAAAATTTGCAGGGCCGATGAAGGCTCCAAACTTCTCTTTCATGCTCTGATTTACAATTATGTGGTTCCCACTACTTTGTGATCAAGCTACACAATCATATGTTTGGTTGCCTTGATGTGTGATAAAATTAAATAGTAAACGTAGGTATTTCATTCAAAAGAGCATTTATAGAAGTATGATTTTCTATGAAAAGGAAGAACTATAAATTATCAAATGTACATTAAAGGTACAAAAATATAAATAAAATATGATAGGATTAAACTATGGAATATTAAAAGATTCTATAATAAACTAGAAATATGTACAAAAATATGGACATATTCTACAAATATAATATTAGCTGATAAACTTTTAATAAAATGCAGGAAACATTTGAAATCTTACCATTTCCTCTTTCTCATCTATGTAGAGCAGAGTTCTTAGAAGCACAGGACAAGAAACTCTCATTCCATGGTTTTCTTTCAGTGCTAATGTAATAGCAATTGTTGGAGTATGTAAACCAATCTTTTGGACAATGACCACAGTGATAAGCTAAAGAAAGATTATGAGATATTATCGTAAAAGCTTTGAATATTAAAGCATGCAAATTTACAACTTGCATATGTATAGAAATGCGTATATAACATATTCATGTACCCTCACAAGCTGGTAAAAATAAAACAAAATGCAAACATACTCCCAGAAGAGTCAGGCTTTGATTCCCTAATTTATGTGTCCATATGAAGCAAACACACAAAACTGTCCATTTCTACACGTCCTTTCAGTCACTGAACAACGCCAAGTTTTTGGAATTGTTCAGTGTGTTAGTTTTTATCATATTATAGAGGGAAGGAATTTGAGGCAATGGGTAGCAATAGGGATGGTGGTTTTTTTTTCTTTTTCTTTTTTTTAGGATGGTAATTTTAAAATAGAATTTCTTCATACTGTTGCATAAGAAGGAATACTCTTTATTATCATTACTTATTAATATACATTATCTGTATTTTATAATTTATGTCTCCCCTCAAACTCTATTATGATTTTGTACAGCCTAAAAGGAGACAAAATATAAAATATGTTAATATCACAATAATGGAAATCATTACATACCTTTCTGGATTTTGAAACTGGATACAAATTGTTCTGCAGTGGCATTTCACTACCTAAAAATATAAATTAATCCTTGAAACAATTTTAGGTTTTCTGTTTGAAACTCGGTGGACCTTTTAAGATTAGAACATTCTGGAATAAAATTGATTTACCAAGATCAGTTAACAAGATCATGAAACTTTGAGGGCAAATCAACTCAAACACTTAAACAACCAAACTTCAGCATGTCTTACAGTATTTCCTTTAACCAGTCTCAAGAATTAAATTCTGGGGGGAGGGGCAAGATAGCAGAAGAGTAGGGTCCCCAAGTCACCTGTCCCCAAAAAATTACCTAGATAACCTTCAAATCATCCTGAAAATCTACGAATTCGGCCTAAGATTTAAAGAGAGACCAGCTGGAACGCTACAATGAGAAGAGTTCGCACTTCTATCAAGGTAGGAAGACGGGGAAAAAGAAATAAAGACACAAAAGGCCTCCAGGGGGAGGGGCCCCGCGAGGAGCCGGGCTGAGGCCGGGGCGAGTGTCCCCAGGACAGTTGAGCCCCGTCCCGGAGACGCAGGAGCTGCACCGACCTTCCAGGGCAGAAAAGGGCTCGCAGGGAGTTGGAGCAGGACCCAGGAGGGCGGGGGTGCCCTCGGGCTCCCGGGGACACTAACAGACACCTGCGCCCCGGAGAGTGCGCCGAGCTCCCTAAGGGCTGCAGCGCGCACGGCGGGACCCGGAGCAGCTCGGGGGGGGCTCAGGGGCGGCTCCGCGGAGGGGGCTGCGGGGCAGGAGCAGCTCGGGGGGCTCGGGGGCGGCTCCGCGGAAGGGGCTGCGCGGCCGGCAGCGCAAATCCAACAGGGCATGCTCGGGAGCACAGGGCGCCGGGACACAGCCCAGGATCCGGCCTCCCCCGGGACAGGCAGAGGCCGGGAGGGCCCAGGACAGTGAGGACGCTCCTGCCCGGATCTGAGCAGATCAGCGGCCCCGCCCCGGAGCCTCCAGGCCCTGCAGACGGAGAGCTCCGGAGCTACTGCGGGGCTGAATCCAGGGCTCTAGAGCTGGCCCCGTCACTGGGGTTGTTCCTCTTGGGGCCTCACGGTGTAAACAACCCCCACTGAACCCTGCACCAGGCAGAGGGCAGAGCAGCTCCCCCAACTGCTAACACCTGAAAATCAGCACAGCAGGCCCCTCCCCCAGAAGACCAGCTAGACGGACAGGGGAAAAACAAATTATTGACCAAGCAGCACTGGAAAGTTCCAGGGACTTAAGTATACAGAAACAGAGGATACTCCCCCTTGTGGTTTTTTTTGTTGTTGTTGTTCTTTTTGATTTCTGTTTGCTTCCCCCACCCCCCTTTTTTCCCCTTTCTTTGTTTTTCTCTTTTTTTCTTTTCTTTCCTTCTTTCTCTTCTCCCTTTTTCTCCTTTTCTCAATACAACTTGTTTTTGGCTACTCTGCACTGAGCAAAGTGAATAGAAGGAAAACCTCACCTCAAAGGAAAGAATCAGAAACAGTCCTCTCTCCCACAGAGTTACAAAATCTGGATTACAATTCAATGTCAGAAAGCCAATTCAGAAGCACGATTATAAAGCTACTGGTGGCTCTAGAAAAAAGCATAAAGGACTCAAGAGACCTTGGGACTGCAGAATCTAGAGCTAATCAGGCAGAAATTAAAAATCAATTGAATGAGATGCAATCCAAACTAGAAGTCCTAACGATGAGGGTTAACGAGGTGGAAGAACGAGTGAGTGACATAGAAGACAAGTTGGTGGCAAAGAGGGAAACTGAGGAAAAAAGAGACAAACAATTAAAAGACCATGAGGATAGATTAAGGGAAATAAACGACAGCCTGAAGAAGAAAAACCTACGTTTAATTGGGGTTCCCGAGGGCGCCGAAAGGGACAGAGGGCCAGAATATGTATTTGAACAAATTCTAGCTGAAAACTTTCCTAATCTGGGAAGGGAAACAGGCATTCAGATCCAGGAAATAGAGAGATTCCCCCCTAAAATCAATAAAAACCGTTCAACACCTCGACATTTAATAGTGAAGCTTGCAAATTCCAAAGATAAAGAGAAGATCCCTAAAGCAGCAAGAGACAAGAAATCCCTGACTTTTATGGGGAGGAGTATTAGGGTAACAGCAGACCTCTCCGCAGAGACCTGGCAGGCCAGAAAGGGCTGGCAGGATATATTCAGGGTCCTAAATGAGAAAAACATGCAACCAAGAATACTTTACCCAGCAAGGCTCTCATTCAGAATGGAAGGAGAAATAAAGAGCTTCCAAGACAAGTAGGAACTGAAAGAATATGTGACCTCCAAACCAGCTCTGCAAGAAATTTTAAGGGGAACTCTCAAAATTCCCCTTTAAGAAGAAGTTCAGGGGGAACAATCCACAAAAACAGAGACTGAATAGATATCATGATGACACTAAACTCATATCTTTCAATAGTAACTCTGAACGTGAACAGGCTTAATGACCCCATCAAAAGGCGCAGGGTGTCAGACTGGATAAAAAAGCAGGACCCATCTATTTGCTGTCTACAAGAGACTCCTTTTAGACAGAAGGACACCTACAGCCTGAAAATAAAAGGTTGGAGAACCATCTACCATTCAAATGGTCCTCAAAGAAAGCAGGGGTAGCCATCCTTATATCAGATAAACTAAAATTTACCCCAAAGACTGTAGTGAGAGATGAAGAGGGACACTATATCATACTTAAAGGATCTATTCAACAAGAGGACTTAACAATCCTCAATATATATGCCCTGAATGTGGGAGCTGCCAAATGTATCAATCAATTAATAACCAAAATTAAGACATACTTAGATAATAATACACTTATACTTGGTGACTTCACTCTAGCTCTTTCTACCCTCGCTAGGTCTTCTAAGCACATCTCCAAAGAAACGAGAGCTTTAAATGAGACTCTGGACAAGATGGATTTCACAGATATCTACAGAACTTTACATCCAAACTCAACTGAATACACATTTTTCTCAAGTCACATGGAACTTTCTCCTGAGTAGACCACATACTGGGTCACAAATCACATCTTAACCGATACCAAAAGATTGGGATATTCTCTGCATATTCTCAGACCATAATGCCTTGAAATTAGAACTAAATCACAACAAGAAATTTGGAAGGACTTCAAACACATGGAGGTTAAGGAACATCTTGCTAAAAGATGAAAGGGTCAACCAGGAAATTAAGAAAGATTTAAAAAGATTCCTGGAAACTAATGAGAATGAAGATACACCGTTCAAAATCTTTAGGATGCAGCAAAAGCAGTCCTGAGGGGGAAATACATCGCAATACAAGAATCCATCCAAAAAGTGGAAAGAACTCAAATACAAAAGCTAACCTTAGACCTAAAGGAGCTAGAGAAAAAACAGCAAATAGATCCTACACCCAGTAGAAGAAGAGAGTTAATAAAGATTCGAGCAGAACTCAACGAAATCGAGACCAGAAGAACAGTGGAACAGATCAACAAAACCAGGAGTTGGTTCTTTGAAAGAATTAATAAGATACATAAACCATTAGCCGGCCTTATTAAAAAGAAGAGAGAGAAGGCTCAAAGTAATAAAATCATGAATGAGAAAGGAGAGATCACTACCAACACCAAGGAAATACAAATGATTTTAAAAACATATTATGAACAGCTATACGCCAATAAATTAGGCAATCTAGAAGAAATGGACGCATTCCTGGAAAGCCACAAACTACCAAAACTGGAACAGGAAGAAATAGAAAACCTGAACAGGCCAATAACCAGGGAGGAAATTGAAGCAGTCATCAAAAACCTCCCAAGACACAAAAGTCCAGGGCCAGATGGCTTCCCCGGGGAATTCTATCAAACTTTTTTTTTTTAATTTTTATTTACTTATGATAGGCACACAGTGAGAGAGAGAGGCAGAGACACAGGCAGAGGGAGAAGCAGGCTCCATGCACCGGGAGCCCGACGTGGGATTGGATCCCGAATCTTCAGGATCACGCCCTGGGCCAAAGGCAGGCGCCAAACCGCTGCGCCACCCAGGGATCCCTCTATCAAACTTTTAAAGAAGAAACCATACCTATTCTCCTAAAGCTGTTCAGAAAGATAGAAAGAGATGGAGTACTTTCTAACTCGTTCTATGAGGCCAGCATCACCTTAATTCCAAAACCAAAGACCCCACCAAAAAGGAGAATTATAGAACAATATGCCTGATGAACATGGATGCAAAAATTCTCAACAAGATACTAGCCAATAGGATACAACAATACATTAAGAAAATTATTAATCATGACCAAGTAGGATTTATTCCCGGGACACAAGGCTTGTTCAACACTCGTAAAACAATGAATGTGATTCATCATATCCGCAAGAGAAAGATCAAGAACCATAGGATCCTCTCAATAGATGCAGAGAAAGCATTTGACAAAATACAGCATCCATTCCTGATCAAAACTCTTCAGAGTGTAGGGATAGAGGGAACATTCCTCGACATCTTAAAAGCCATCTATGAAAAGCCCACAGCAAATATCATTCTCAATGGGGAAGCACTGGGAGCCTTTCCCCTAAGATCAGGGACAAGACATGGATGTCCACTCTCACCACTGTTATTCAACATAGTACTAGAAGTCCTAGCCTCAGCAATGAGGCAACAAAAAGAAAAAAAAAAGGCATTCAAATTGGCAAAAAAGAAGTCAAACTCTCCCTCTTCGCTGGTGACATGATACTCTACATAGAAAACCCAAAAGACTCCACCCCAAGATTGCTAGAACTCATACAGCAATTCGGCAGTGTGGCAGGATACAAAATCAATGCCCAGAAATCAGTGGCATTTCTATACACTAACAATGAGACTGAAGAAAGAGAAATTAAGGAGTCAATCCCATTTACAATTGCACCCAAAAGCATAAGATACCTAGGAATAAACCTAACCAAAGAGGTAAAGGATCTATACCCTAAAAACTAGAGAACACTTCTGAAAGAAATTGAGGAAGACACAAAGAGATGGAAAAATATTCCATGGTCATGGATTGGCAGAATTCATATTGTGAAAATATCAATGCTACCCAGGGCAATTTACACGTTTAATGCAATTCCTATCAAAATACCATGGACTTTCTTCAGAGAGTTAGAACAAATTATTTTAAGATTTGTGTGGAATCAGGGATCCCTGGGTGGTGCAGCGGTTTAGCGCCTGCCTTTGGCCCAGGGCGCGATCCTGGAGACCTGGGATCGAATCCCACGTCGGGCTCCCAGTGCATGGAGCCTGCTTCTCCCTCTGCCTATGTCTCTGCCTCTCTCTCTCTCTCTGTGTGTGGCTATCATAAATAAATAAAAAAAAAAATAAAAAAAAAAAGATTTGTGTGGAATCAGAAAAGACCGTGAATAGCCAGGGGAATTTTAAAAAAGAGAACCATATCTGGGGGCATCACAATGCCAGATTTCAGGTTGTACTACAAAGCTGTGGTCATCAAAACAGTGTTGTAATGGCACAAAAACAGACACATATATCAATGGAACAGAATAGAGAACCCAGAAGTGGACCCTCAACTTTATGGTCAACTAATATTCGATAAAGGAGGAAAGACTATCCACTGGAAGAAAAACAGTCACTTCAATAAATGGTGCTGGGAAAATTGGACATCCACATGCAGAAGAATGAAACTAGACCACTCTCTTGCACCATACACAAAGATAAACTCAAAATGGATGAAAGATCTAAATGTGAGACAAGTTTCCATCAAAATCTTAGAGGAGAACACAGGCAACACCCTTTTTGAACTTGGCCACAGCAACTTCTTGCAAGATACATCCACAAAGGCAAAAGAAACAAAAGCAAAAACAAACTATTGGGACTTCATCAAGATAAGAAGCTTTTGCACAGCAAAGAATACAGTCAACAAAACTAAAAGACAACCTACAGAATGGGAGAAGATATTTGCAAATGACATATCAGATAAAGGGCTAGTTTCCAAGATCTATAAAGAACTTATTAAGCTCAACACCAAAGAAACAAACAATCCAATCATGAAATGGGCAAAAGACATGAAGAGAAATCTCACAGAGGAAGACATAGACATGGCCAACATGCACATGAGAAAATGCTCTGTATCACTTGCCATCAGGGAAATACAAATCAAAACCACAATGAGATACCACCTCAGACCAATGAGAATGGGGCAAATTAACAAGGCAGGAAACAAGAAATGTTGGAGAGGATGCAGAGAAAAGGGAACCCTCTTACACTGTTGGTGGGAATGTGAACTGGTGCAGCCACTCTGGAAAACTGTGTGGAGGTTCCTCAAAGAGTGAAAAATAGACCTGCCCTACGACCCAGCATTTGCACTGTTGGGGATTTACCCCAAAGATACAGATGCAATGAAATACCAGGACACCTGCACCCCGATGTTTCTAGCAGCAATGTCCACAATAGCCAAACTGTGGAAGGAGCCTCGGTGTCCATCGAAAGATGAATGGATAGAGAAGATGTGGTTTATGTATACAATGGAATATTCCTCAGCCATTAGAAATGACAAACACCCACCATTTGCTTCGACGTGGATGGAACTTGAGGGTATTATGCTGAATGAAATAAGTCAATCGGAGAAGGACAAACATTATATGTTCTCATTCATTTGGGGAATATAAATAATAGTGAAAGGGAATAGAAGGGAAGGGAGAAGAAATGGGTAGGAAATATCAGAAAGGGAGACAGAAAATGAAGACTCCTAACTCTGGGAAATGATCTAGGGGTGGTAGAAGGGGAAGAGGGTAGGGGGTGGGGAGAATTGGTGATGGCCCTGAGGGGGCACTTGACGGGATGAGCACTGGGTGTTATTCTGTATGTTGGCAAATTGAACACCAATAAAAAATAAATTTATTATTAAAAAATTCTGTTTCTCAATTATATATATAGAATTATACATATATTTATATATTTATTTTATATATATTTATATATATGTTCTATGATCATTGTTATTTATACTTTTGAGAAATTCAGAATAAGTATTCTACATTTAGTCTAAATGCATTATGAAAAGGAAGCTCCATTCCATAATACTTGAAATGTTTAGAGGCACTGACAATCACTAAAATGAAAAGATCACTTATAATTGGTCAAAGATTACCCACAGGGAATAGAACCTATCATTCTTGCTACAACCAATATCAAGACAAGGCAGATGATTGCTAAAATCCCAGCAACGAGCTTCTCTAGAGATGATGGCAAATCTGTGGGGAGAGAAATGAAACACTGATAATGGATGTATGGATAGAGGCCACAGTTTAGACAGTTTACACCCAAGAGTATCAAAGATGCAGAGAAATCATATGCATTAACATGGACCCCAAGCCCATATCTCCCATTGTTATCTTCTCTTTTTTTTTAATTTTTATTTATTTATTTATGATAGGCACACAGTGAGAGAGAAAGAGGCAGAGACATAGGCAGGGGGAGAAGCAGGCTCCATGCACCGGGAGCCCGATGTGGGATTCGATCCTGGGTCTCCAGGATCGCGCCCTGGGCCAAAGGCAGGAGCTAAACCGCTGCGCCACCCAGGGATCCCTGTTATCTTCTCTTAAGATATGCCATGGCATAATACTTCATGAATTCTTGGTCAGACTATGAATTACAACAATACCTGAGTAAAGTTAATCCTCAGATTGCAATAATAATACCATATTCCAACTTCAAGCTCTGTTCCTCACAAATGAAAAATCTGTGAGATCATTCTCTACTATTTTCCCCACAGCTCTGAACTCCAAGTGCTCATCCTGAACAGTTATACTGTGTGCCTTCCAGGGTGCTTTATTTTTTGCAGTGGTAGTTCTTGTCATTCCTTTGAAGGTCCTCAGATGCATTTTGAAGATTTTATTCTGCATAGATTATTTCTTGCTCAGTTACTGAACTATAGTTTTAGTGCCCCTACCTTTCAATTGCTGTCTTCTTGAGTTCTTAACCAGACTTGGTCCTGAGAGGTTTTCAGTTTGGTTATTCATCTCAGCAGCTGAGTAATCTCAGGGACTGTGCTCTATGAAACCTGGACTGATGTAGTTGATAAATGGGGTATATAATGACAAGAGCACTACTAGATCACCCTGGGTGGAGTGTGAGGTAGGCGGTAGCACTCCTTTCCAGTCGAATGATGTAAAAGTCTGGTTCAAATTTCCTCAGAGCTTTAAATTAGTATTTCATCATAGAATAAGTGAGTTTTAAAATGATATTCTATGTTTGCGGTGTATTATTGGTTGTAGCAATTAAAAGCAACAAATTAGTGAGAAATAAAGAAATTCATAAAGAATGATGCCTTTATTAACCCAAGGTCAGATTTGATAGATGCATTTTAAGACTGTTAGAAGAGCTGGGTTAAAACTAAAATGCTGTATTAACGGAAAAGGAGACTAATTTTTTATGACAAATTTTAAAATCCATGAATGGTTAAAGATTGAGTGTTCTAAAGGTGGGGTAAATTAATGTTAGCATATATAGGAAATTCCTGCAGTAAATTAGTTTTATTTGGTGACTTAGATTTACTTAACAAAAGGGTATGAGGTCTTATTAAATGACCTTTGTATTGATAATTGTAGATTTCTGGAAATCACTAAATTTTAAAGAAATATTGTATATGGTGAAAAGCACCACCTGGCACACTAAACTAATCCAAAACCTAAACAGTACTGAAAATAATCAAACAAAAACAACAGAAAAGATGTCTAAAAATCCCTACTTGACACCGGAAAATGGTAATTGATAATGGCCAACATATGCAACCGTAAAATGATAAATAAAATCAGAGATCATTTATGGAAGAATACTGTTGATGTGAACTTGCAAAGAACCGATGGCTGTCAAAGGCAGTGAGGGTACCTTTATTGTGTAAGCAATTGTAATAAGTAAAATAATGTAACTTAATAATTTACACTTTAAACTCTGCATTCAATGAGGTCTAGAATGACTTCTGGCTCTCAAATTTGTGACTTTTTACAAGTTAGTATATGAAGAATTATATCTGACCTCCATGATTGCATGATTTTATTTTAAGAACCTATTTTTAAAGGCTTGGCTAAATATTAAAAAATATATGTAATTATATCAATGTTGATGACAAATCCAAATTACTGTTCCTGTCATGCATGATGCTTATGAGATTTCACTTGAAATTATATTAATTTATAACCCCCTATTCCATACGTGTATACACCTGATTACTTCTCTACAGTCAAGAATTTGAATATTTTAAGAAATTCTCTGACATATTTCTGATATTTTTTCCGGTAGGGTACCCTGAATTGCTGGAATAGAGATTAGCAGAATTCTCTGTGGTTTGATTGCATAGAGCTGTGCCTCAGGGGCATCCCATCCAGCATTTGTATCTCCCACTAAATGAGGTGGCTAGGAGAGACACAGAGCAGTAGTGACACATACCTTCTGCTGGCCTGACAGTCGTGCATCTTTCAGTGGGAGACCAGGTTATTCTTGTAAACAGTTAATATCTGTGGTCTTCACAGACTACCAGCTCTCAAAGAGTTCAAAGTGAAGCAATAGTAGAAAAAATAGGTACTTTATCAATGTGTCACTTAAAATTTGAACAGGAAATTCTTACACTTGGACTGTTTTGAAGACACTTTATTTCATCACCCACTTCCAGAATGTCCAATACTTTCAGCTCATACTGTGGCATTTAATTGACATGTGCCTCTGAGGAATTTTTATGTTCTAAAAGATATTGGGGTCAGAGACTTGACCACCCCGGCTATTAACTTGCTTTTATCTCAGTCACAAATGCTGAGAACCAAAAATTCAGTGTCTTAGCTTTTTTGTTCTATTTATTTTTACATAGGTTGCTAAATCTTGGCATTACATAGTTCTTTCCTTTATAATCTTCTCATTATGTAATTTACATTTTAATAGGAATAATCTGAAACCATAATCCCATTAGCAGTTGGTATTTAATGATATTCATCTCTAACTATTCTGAAGAATTACTATATTTTCAACTTTATAGCAGCCATTACTACTGTCATCATTCCTAAACTTTTTATCTCAATTTCTGTCCTAGTTCTTAAGATTCCTGCATTTTATTTTATTATTCATAAGTTAGTTATTTAAATTTCATGTGATAAAAAATGACTCTTGAAGGTTAAAACATTACACAATATTGAACTATATCACCATGGCAGAGATTATAATATTAAATAACTACTTATTGCATTATTCATTGATTCACATCCAGATAGAACCAATTGTCTCTATTTAAATAGTAATATATGTTGTAAATGACAAAACCCAATTCTAACTATGTAGGGGAAACAAATGCAATTTTGAAGCATTACTGTTAACCCAAAAATGGGAGGGCAGAAAAGGTATATTTTTTAAAAAACAAGTTAACAACATACGAACACCAAAAAATTAAGGGGCACTTGGGTGGCTCAGTTGGCTAAGCAACAGACTTTGTTGCTCAAGATCTCAAGAGTCCTGGGATTGAGCCACAAGTCAGGCCTCCTGCTTAGTGGGGTGTCTGCTTCTCCCTCAGCCTTTCCCCCTACTTGTGCTGTCTTTCACTATCTCTTTCTCATTCTCTCAAATAAATAAAATCTTAAAAAAAGAGAAAAACTTTATATTATCTTGTTTCATTAAATGCCATTCTTTTCAATATTCTTCATCTTGTATCAAGAATTAGGGTGATGTGTACCTATAATTCTTAAAGAACTTAAAAACAGAAAAAATCATCATCTAGCAATCCCAATTCTGGGGATATCATATCTCCTTTTATTGCCTTTTGCTTATTGAATTTAGTAGATATTATATTTGTTACACATGAAGGTTTGTGGCAACTGTGTGTGGAACAAGTGTATCACCACCATTTTTCTAACAGCATTCACTCACTTCATGTGTCTGTGTCACATTTTGGTAAAAATCGCAATATTTCAAACTTTCCATTATTATATATTTGTTACTGTGATCTTTGACAAATGATTATAACTCGCTTAAAACTCAGGTGATGGTGAGCATTTTTCAGCAATAAAGTAATTTTTAGTTAATATAAGTACTTTATTTTCTTAAGACATAGTGCTCCTCCATAATGCTCCAACACAAAGAATGCTACACTATAGTGTATACATAACTTTCCTCTTCACTGGGAAACCAAAAAAATTTATATGACTGGTTTATTGTGACGCTCACTTTATTACGCTTATGCAGTATATACCTAAAGGAAAAGATATATATATATATGTGTGTATATATATATATATATATATATATATATATATATATATATTCCTACCCTCATGTTTATTTCAGTATTAGTCATGGTAGCTATGATAAAGAAACACCCTAAGTGTCTAGGCACAGTGGAATACATACAATACATACATACAATAGGTTACTATTCAGAAATGGAAAAAAGAATCTTGTCATTTGACTTTTTTGTTTGTTTGGATTTTTTAATTTAATTTAATTTAACTTTATTTTTTTGTTTCAGGTATAGAGTTCAGTGAATCACTATTTACATAAAACACACAGTGTTCATCACTAATCACCTCCTTAATTACCATCACCTATTTAGCCCATCCCCTGCCCTTGTCCCACCCAGTAACCTTTGGTTTGTTCTCTATAGTTAAGAGTATGTTTCATGGTTTGCCTCTGTTTTCCCCCCTTTCATTCAATTGTTTTGTTCCTTAACTCTCATATATATGTGGAATCATACAGTATTTGTCTTTCTCTGATTGACCTATTTCATTTAATATAATATTCTCTAGCTTCATCCAAGTCATTTCCAAAGGTAAGATTTCATTCTTTTTGATGGCTAATATTCCACTTAACATATGTAACACGTCTTCTTTATGCATTTATCAGTCAATGGAGATTTGCATTCTTTTCATAGTTTTGCTATTTTGAATAATGCTAGTGTAAACTTTGGAGTGCATGTATCCTTTCAAAACAATATTTTTGTATCCTATGGGTAAATATCTAGTAGTGCAATTGTTGGATTATAGGGTAGTTCTATTTTTAACTTTGTGAGAAATCCCCATACTGTTTTCCAGAGTGGCTGCACCAGATTACATCCTCAGCACCAGTACAAGAGTCTTACCTTTCTGTGCTTCTTCATAAGCACCTGTTGTTTCCTGTCTTGTTGATCTTAGCCATTCTGACAGGTGTGAGGTGATGTCTCAGTGTACTTTTGACTTGCATTTCCCTGATGATGAGGGATGTTGAGCCTCTTTTCATGTCAGCCTCTGGATAACATCTTTGGACAAATGTCTATTCATGTCTACTACCTATTTTTTAACTGGATTATTTATTTTCTAAGTGTTGAGTTTTATAACTACTTATATATTTCAAATGGTATTCTTTTAGCAGAGATGTCATTTGCAAATGTCCTTTCCCATTTCATAGGTTGTGTTTTAGTTTTATTGATTACTTCCTTTGATGTGCAGTTTTTTATCTTGATGAAGTCCCAATAGTTTATTTTTGACTCTGTTTCCCTTGCCCCTCAGGAGACATTGCTACCACCAATGTCAAAGAGATTACCATCTGTGTTTTCCTCTAGGATTTTGATGATTTCATCTCACATTTAGAACTTTCATCCATTTTGAACCTATTTCTGTGTATGGTGTAAGGAAGTAATCCAGTTTCATTCTTTGCAAGTGGCTTACCAGTTTTCCCAACACCATTTATTGAAGACATTATTTTTTTCCATTAGATATACTTTCCTGCTTTGTCCAAGATTAGTTGACCATAGAGCTGTGGGTCTATTTCTGAGTTTCCTGTTCTGTTCTATTGGTTTATGTGTCTGTTTTTGTGCCAGTATTATATTACTGTCTTTTGACCACAGCTTTGTAATATAGCTTGAAGTATGGAATTGGGATGCCTCCAGCTTTGCTTTCCTTTTAAAGATTGTTTGACTGTTGGATGTCTTTTGGAAACCATACACATTTTAGGACTGTTTGTTTTAACTCTGTGAAAAATGCTGTTAGCATTTTGATAGCATTACATTAAATGTGTCCATTTCTTTGGTTAATATAGACATTTTAAGATGTTTGTTCTTCCAAAACATGAACATGGAATGTTTTTCCATTTCTTTGTATTGTCCTCAATTTCTTTCATTAGTGTTTTATAGTTTCGGAATACAGATATTCCACCACTTTGGTTAGTTTTCTTCCTAGGTATCTCATGGTATTAGTGCAGGTGTAAATGGGATTGATTCTTTGATTTTCATTTATGCTGCTTCAGTACTGGAGTGTAGAAATGCAACAGATTTCTGTACATTGAGTTAATATTCTGTGACTTTTCTGAATTCCAGCATCAGTTCTAGCAATTTTTTGGTGTGGTCTTTGCGTTTTCTCTATAGAGTATCATATCATCCGCAAATAGTGAAAGTTTGACTTCATCTCCATTGATTTGGATGAATATATTATCTGACTGATGAGATTAGGACCACCAGTACATGTTTAATAACAATGGTAAGAGTGGATATCTTTTTTTCCCTATCTTGTTCCTGACTGTAGAAAAAAAGTTCTCAGTTTTTCCCCATTGAGGATGATGTTAGCTGTGCTTGTTTCCCATGTGTTCTTATTATGTGGAGTTATCTTCCCTCATCCCGGATTATTGAGAGTTTTTATCATGAATGGGTGTTGTATATTATCAAATACTTTTTCTGCATCTATTGGAAGAATCATATAGTTCTTATCTTTTTTAAAATAATTGTACTGTATTACATTGATTAATTGTGAATATTGAACCACTCTTGGGTCTTAGAAATAAATCCTACATTGTTGTGGTGAATGATTCTTCTAATTATTGTTGGATTTTATTTACTACCATTTTATTGAGAATATTTGCAACCATGTTTGTGGGGACTATTAGCCTATAGTCCTCTTCTATAGTGAAATTTTTGTCTGCTTTGTTATCAGGGGAATGCTGGCCTAATAGAATGAATTTGGAAGTTTTCCTTCCATTTATATTCTTTTTGGAGTTTTTTGGGAAGAATATACCTTAATTCTTCATTAATTGTTTGGCAGAAGTCTCTTTGGGAGCTATCTGGCCCTGCACTTTTGTTTGTTGGGAGATTTTTGATGACTGATTCAATTTCTTTGCTGGTTATTCATCTGCTTGGGTTTTCCATTTCTTCCTCTTTTGGTTATGGTAGTTCATGTTTGTAGGATTTTGTTCATTTTTTCCAGATGTTCTGTTTATTGGTCCATGGTGTTAAATAATATTCTCTTATAATTGCATTTCTGTGGTGTTGGTAGTGAAAAAATCTTGCTCAGATTTTTATCAAAAAGCACAGATACACACACAGTACAAAAAGAGAGATATGTAAAAAGCACAGATACACACACAGTACAAAAAGAGAGATATAACATATTTTTGATCTTGAATTTCCATGGGGATAATGTGTCTGTAAAGACTCCTTGGTGGATTGAGATTGGGGAAGATAATTAAGAAAAGATTTAAAAATGCTGTATTATAGGGTTGTATGCACAATGGAAGAGGGCTCAGATCACCCAGGTTTTTGTGAGTAAGACTGTACCTTCTTTTCAAGAAGTATGAACAGATGAGCAGCATGCTCTGACTATATTTTACTAGTCTCGATTTGGGCCACTAAAATGAAATACAAAAATTAAGAGTAAAACTCAAAATAATTCAGGCAAGAGATGTGGTGGCTTGGACCAAGGCAGAGAATGGCAATGGAGATAAGAAATTGGACTCTGGAATACTTTGAAGTCAGTGTGAATAGGACTCTAATGTGAGAATGTGACCTGAGAAAGAAAGAAAGGAATCAAGGATAAAACATGTGTTTTACCTTGAATCTCTGAAAACAGGTTGAATGCATTTCCATTCAATGAACTGGAAAAAATTATACATGAAGGAGGTGTGGGATAGAGTAATCAGAGTCTGCATTGGGATTGGATGCATAAACTGTGAATTATTCATAAAACACATATGTGGAGCAGATGAATAGGGACTCAGATATCAAAGTTCTGAAGTAAATAGTGAGATTTGGTCAAGAAAGCATACAATTGGGCTTTTCAGCTTACATGAGGTGATTAAAACTAACTGATAATATGATTCAGAAACTTAAGTGGATATAAACAAGAGGAAGTCCTAGGATGGGACTCTGTGACTCTCTAATGTAAAGAGGTAGAGGGGAAGAGGGGAAGTTAGCAAACAAAACTGAAAGAATAGTGATGGGATTGGTATCAAACGCGAGAAAGTGTATTGCCCTGGGTGCCAAGTGAAGAAAAGTGTTTCCAGGAGATACGAATGACCCACTCTGTGTAATGCTGCTGCTAATCAAATAAGTTGAACTTGTATAATTGGATGTACGAAATAGGGAATGGTTACAGTGGGCTGTTGGGACAACAATCCAATTTGTGCTAGCTTTAAAATAAAATGGAAGGATAGGAATTAGAAATAGTTTTACTAACATGCAGTCAGGGGTTTATTAAAGGTATCTTTTCCAATAGTGATGAACTGTGGTTCTTGAATAGGACTAACCAGTACACTACCAATCCTGACTACAATCACCACAATTTTGCTCTCTTCTAAAAATTCCAATGAATTTTCCCTATCATTTTGATCCACTCTGCAAATGTTTTCCTTCACACTTGAGTAGCTTTTAGGGTTTCTACCTCCTTTTCTCTTGTCTTCAGTTATTCTTTCAATTCACTTACTTTCACTCTAATTCTTTCTAACCTGTTTTTAAATCAATCTCTTGATTATTCATTTAAATGTGTTTTTTCTTTTCATTTCTAGAATTCTTCTTTTTGACCTTTTCAAATTTCTTTATTTTTTTTTTCCATCACCCAACCCTCAGACACTAACTTCTTTTTTGGTGGTCCATCTTATCCCTTAAATTTTGATTCATTCTAAATATTTGTACTTTATAATCTGTATTCAAGAATTCCATCATTTGGGTTTTTTTTTTTTTCTTTTTTTTTTCTTCTTCCTGTTTTTTTTTTTTTTTCTGGCATGATTTTCAATTTTGATCATAGCTTCCAAATCCTATATGGCCTGGGTTGAGAATAACTGCAAAAGTTTTTATTCCACAACAATGATTGCTAAAGTCTGGGAAATAATTTGGCTATGATAAACTGTACATACAGGGATATTTTTTTCCTATGAAGAAGATAATGGCAATGACTGTAGATGAAACACTGGAGCTTTATTTTTTTATGTGCTAGTATATATTTGGAAATTTAAAAATGAGAAACGTAAGATATTTTAAACTCTCTCTCTCTCTCTCTCTTTTTTTTTTTTTTTTGTAGTCTGGAAAATACTATATCCATTTTAAGGGAAACAAGCCTAAACTGAATCTGCCAAATCAATACTAATTTGATCTAGACAACACATACTAATGGTGAAGAATAAATAGAGTAGAAGTTGGGATAGAATTCTTATTTATGTCATCGTATAGATAATACTCATATTATATAATTGTTAATTTCAAAATCAGATCCTCTGGATTTATAATTTATTTTGTCCTTGTGCACTCTGTGTCTGCTTTCTCTTGGATTACTTGAATATATTTAGAACTCCAGATATGCCTGGATGGCTCAGTGGCTGAGTATCAATCTTTGGCTCAAGGTGTGATCCTCGGGTCTTGGGATGGAATTCCACATTGGGCTCCTTGTGGGGACCCTGCTTCTCCTTCTGCCTATATCTTTGCCTCACTCTGTGTGTCTTTCATGAACAAATAAAATCTTTTTTTTTTTTTAAAGAACTCCATTTCAATTAGTATATTGGTTTCTTGACTATCACTGTTTACATTATATTTTTATGGTTGCTCTAAGATTCCAGTACATATTCTTAACTTTTCACATTCTAGATAGAATTAATTACACAGCTTAAGAAATCTTGTACACAACAAGTTGATTGATCACCTCTTCTACTCATCATGGTATATAGTTGTCATATGTATTATATCTTACATATGTGGTAAACACTGGAGAAAACTTGCAAACTTTGCTTTGAGTGGCCAAGCACACTACAAAAAAATTAACAGAAGATTGTCTTCCATATTTATCCCAATATTTATAACTTTACATGGCCTCAAGCCTTCCCAAAGACCGAGTTTTCTAATGAAACTATTACATGTAAACTTGACAAATTTCCTTCCTTTAGCACTTCTTGCACTGCAGGCCTGCTGGTGATGGGTGTTCTGAGTAGTTGTTTGAAAATGTCTCAATTTACTGTCATTCAGGTAGACTATTAATGACATGGAATTCTAAGTTGGCACGGTTTTTTGTGTGAGATGGATATTATATTGTGTCCTAAATTTCATTATTTGTAATGAGTGTCTAGGCATAGAAAATGTTATTCTCCCATTGCTTTCAATATTTGCTTATCTGTTTCAAAGTATGACTATAATCTGCCTACTTGTGATGTAGGTGTTTTGTTTTGTCTTTGGTGGGGAGTGGTTTGCTGGGATTCTTGAAATTAACTTGGTGTTTTTCAACAAATTTGAAATAGCTTCAGCCATTATTTCTTCAAATAATCTTGTATTAATCATTTCCTTCTCCTTGTATGATACTAATTATATGTGTCATAACTTCTGATATTATCACGTTGATCTCTCTTGTAAAAATTATTTTTGATCTTCTCTCAGATTGCATTATTATTCTTCTCCAATCCAGAGCATCTGAGGGGGACAAAAGCTAAATATTTCCATATTGCCTTAGGAGGAGCCACAAAGAAACACTGGCTATAATTAAGGACAGAGCAACATATTTTAAATCTTAAAGTCATATTTTGTCTAAAACTTTACAATCATTAATAACCGTAAGATACCTAGGGATAGGGCAGCCCTGGTGGCTCAGTGATTTAGCGCCGCCTTCAGCAAAGGGAGTGATCCTCAAGTCCCAGGAGTGAGTCCCTCATTGGGCTCCCTGCATGAAGCCTGCTTCTCCCTTTGCCTGTGTGTCTGCCTCTATCTCTCTCTCTGTGTCTCTAATGAATGAATAAATAAAATCTTTAAAAAAAAAAAAAGATACCTAGGAATAAACCTAGCCAAAGAGGTAAGTGATCTGTAATCTGAAAACTATAGAACATTGGTGAAAGAAATTAAGGAAGACACAAAGCAATGGAGAAACATTCCATGATCATGGATCAGAAGAACAAATATTGGTAAAATATCTATGCTACCTGGAGCAATCTGTACATTCAATGCAATCCTTATCAAAATACCATCAGCATTTTTCTCAGTGCTAGAAGAAACACTCCTAAAAATGTATGGAATTAGAATAATTTGTACCTAAATAAGCCAAAGTAATGTTCAAAATAAAGTTAAACCTGGTGGTATCACAATTTGGGACTTGAATCTATATTACAAAGCTATATTCATCAAGATAGTATGGTCTTTTGTTTTAAGATTCGTTTATCTATTTGAAGGGGTGCAGAGGGGCAGAGAGGTGGGAAAGAATCTTCAGCTGACTCTGCATTGATCTCAGAGCCCAAGGTGGGGCTCGATCTCATGACTCTGAGGTCATGACATGAGTGAAAATCAAAAGTCAGACATGTAGCTGACTGTGACATCCAGACACCCCTCCGTGGCTCTTTTTACTCAGATCACACTAGATTAACCCTCTGAAAATATTGTTTCATATTTATGTATCTCCAGTGCTTTTGGTAGATTGTCTGACTTAAATTCACTTTACCAGAGGTTTCCAATGGCTTCTTATGGGTACATGTAAGATATTAAGCACCTTTTTCAGAAGTATGTAGATATGTTAAAAAAAACTTTGGGAATGGAAGCCCCAGTGGCCCAGTGGTTTGGCGCCACCTTTGGCCCCGGGGTGTGATCCTGGAGACCCAGGATCAAATCCTGCATCAGGCCCCTGCATGGAGCCTGCTTCTCTCTCTCTCCCTCTGCCTGTGTCTCTGCCTCTCTCTCTCTCTGTCTGTCATGAATAAATAAATAAAATATTAAAAAAGATACTTTGGGAGAAATTGGGATGTGTTTTACATCACAATGTTAACATTAAGCAAATTTGCTCTTTTCTCCATTATCAGTAGTAAGAAATACATATGTGTGGATGGGATACTTGCAACTGGATGAAAAAGGACATTTCCGTGTCTTCTTCTCCCAGGCCCTGGAAGGTTCCTCAACTAAGAAATAAACAGGCTATCTTGCCAAATATTGCCAATTATTTTCAAATTTCTTCATTTCAAAAGAGACAACTGTTAAAAGTAACTCATTGAGTGAGGAGACTGGCCTTCTTCACCAATGAGTGAAAGAACAGGAATTGCAACTTGATTGCAAATATGAAAATGCATGTCCAGAAAAACTTACTCTTGTTTACTATCCATAAGTGACATATATTGAATTTTTAAAGTCATGTTTTAAAATGCAAACATCTTTGTTGTGTATGATGGAAGTGGTTAAGTCAGATAATATATCTGATGTCCAGTGAAACTAATATATTGTAACAATAAAGATTTGGATGAATGAGGGGAAGAAGACAGTGTCAGAGCTTGGGTTCTCTTGGAAATCAGTCTTTGTTAAATATTTGGGAAAACAAAATAGGAAGATATCACATGTAGTAAGAATATCATCTAGTTAGGCTATATATTCAGGATCTTTAGATATTATACTATTGATTCCTCAGTTCAGCCGTATGGGGTAGCTACAATTATGGTCATCATGTCACAAGAGATGGCAATGAAGCATCAAGTCCCTAAGTCAAAATGGCTGATCTAGAGAATACTTGTGTGCCAAGAGGTGGTGTTCAAATAATCTTCAAGTAACTCTATGAATAAGATCTATATCTATAATATTTCCCAGGATAGGAAAGTGAGCCAGAACAGTTATGCAACTGACTCATAGGCCTAAAGTGTGTATTTAGATATTACATTGAAGAGGCCTAGTTTCACTTCCAATGTCCTTAAATTTTATCCTTTACTGCTTATTCCCATTTGTAAATTGATCAATGACTCTGGTGTGAGCATCTACATGAGGATGTTTATTACTATCTGAAACTACAATAATTTTGCACAGAAGGGGCAAAAACTAGATGAGAAGTGAAGAAAGTACTAAATTGTCCATCTATTTCCCAATATTTTTCTTTTGCAAACATCTCTATCTCATGAAATCTGAGAAACATATCCCTAAGGCTATTGTGATAGATTATTGTTTGATAAAACTACATTTTCACCATCTGACCACTTTGAAAGGAGTACACATTGCAGAAAATCAATGCTAAATTCAGCCATGTGACTTGTTTTTACAATATAATGTGAGTGGGAATGTGATAGCTTATGAGTTAGTCCAAGCAATAAGAATTATATTTCTCTAGGGCCTAATTTCTACTATAAATTGTCATATACCATGTTGCCCACTCTTCTAAGAAATAAATAAATAAATAAATAAATAAATAAATAAATAAATAAATAAAGTCACAGCTGATTCTGTAGTCTGGAGCCAAGCCCATACATGCGAAGCTTGATCAACTAAAGCCCAATCAAACCACAAAATGGTGAATGAGAAAGAAATGCTTATTTTTTCAATGTCAATACAATCTTGAGTGTGGAGGCCGAGAAAATTAAGGCCATTCCACTTTAAGTTCAGCGTTAGCACAAGTACAGCCATCCCAGGCCCCTGTAATAAGAGCTGAACTTTACCTTACTTCAGTTACAGGAAGAAAACAGCTTACAGCTTAAAGTCCTAGAAAGCCCCATATTAGAATAAGAACAGAGCCCAAGCCAAGGGCTGGAAGCCTCTATTAGAATAAGAACAGAACTCAATGCAGTATATTTTGTTATTTTTTTTTTTGCCAAAACTTAAAAATAAAAGGCAAACAAACAAAAAAGAAGATTTGATATTGAAAACAGCAAGAGAAAACTACTCATTACATTTAGGAAAATAATTATATGCTTCTCGCCAGAAGCAATAAAGAAAAAAAAAAAAACAGAAGGTCAAATTCAGAACTGAATGTACTAAAAAAATAAGAAAGAAACCAACTCTTCTACAACAACAACAACAACAACAACAACAAAAAAAAACAAAACAGAACAAAATAAAATAATACAAAAAGATTGTCAAACAAGAATTATAAATTCAGCAAAACACTGATAAGATTATTTAAAACCATCCTTATGGGGCACCTCAGTGACTCAAATGGTTAAACATCTGCCTTAGGCTCAGGTCATGATCTCTGGATCCTGGGATTAACCTATCCTACTCCCCCTGACAAACTCCCTGCTCAGTGGTGAGTCTGCTTCTCTCTCTCCCTCTGTTTTCGCCTCTGCTTATGTTCTCCCTCTCATCAAATGAATAAAAATCATTTTTAAAAAGCCATCATTATAACACTGGATGGTTGAATCTATACCACATACCTTATTTTTGTTAGCATTTGTTAATTTTTGTGATATGCTATCACCATGAATGCTGCATTTCAAGTCACCAATGTGAACTCATGAATACAGTCTAGGAAAAGACATGCATAATTGGTGTTCAGGAAGCAGTGTTAGCCGACTTCAGTTTGACATTCTTAGAAGTACAGGTTCCCTGTTCTATAAGAAAGTAGAGTGTTCTATGAAGGCCTTCCTAAGCTGAAATGGTTAAATTGAAGAAACAATAACCATTAATTTATATGAAAAAGTTGTTGGTCCAAAAATTATCTTCTTGGGCTTTTCTGAGACTGTAACTCATCTTGCTAATGGATGCACAGAAATAAATTGAGATGAAGCACAGATGCTCAAAAAGAGAATTCAAAGCTATGCTTGATACTGAGATGCCCAGCACAGGTTCTGAGGAAGGAATTTGATGGGGCACTCTCAGAGCTTAGGGTGTGTGCTGCCTCTGTAACAGCAAAACTACCACTGAACACGATCTTTTGCTTCTGCTTTTTGTCCTAAAAGCAAAAATCCTCTTCAGATTTCTGTCATTCAGCAAAAACAGATACTAATGTGGGTCTTTCTAAAAGTGACATGACAGAATGCAAATGTTTGAAAAGTTGAGAAATAACTGTAATAGTTAAGGGGAGAAAGGATGTACCTTAGTGCTATTTTCATATAGTTTATAAGAATTTAATCAAAATAATTTGAAGTAGAGGGCAATCAATTAACGATATATGTGTAAAGATGGAGGGCTAGGAGGTCCCATGCTCACTGGCCCCACAAAAAAACCAATAAGAAGAGTCACTAAACATTCAAAGTAAGAATGGGTCAGGGAAATCTCTAGACAACAAAAAAATCAGTAAAAACCTTGTGGAGCTCAGAAGTCCAGGATAAAAGGAATGTAAGTATTTTGTCTGCATCACCGAACCCTCCAGTTGAGAGCCACTTGGCAGTTAGAGAAATCTCCTCAGAGTGAGTTAAGACATGGAGAAAAGGGGAGCAGGAGAACCCAGCAAGCTTCACCTATGCAGGTTTTGGAACAGAGATGCCCCAACTATCCAACAAAAATATCAAACTCTAGAATGTCAGGTGAAATCAAGACATTCTCTGATAAAAGAAAACTAAGAAATGTGTCACCACCAGACCCACTCTCAGTTAAAGAAAAATTATAACATTCAATGATTCTCAATGTATGTAGAGAAATATTTAAGGCATATAAATGGGACACAATAAAGGAACATGAAGGTAAGGCTCTACATCTTAATGAAAGTGCTACGGATTGTGTTAGACTGTGTAGACTGTGATATATGCATATATATTTATCTATATAAAGATATCTGATATCTATATTATTAATATGAAGAAAATTAGAACATATATGAACATATACATAACTTTATATGTATAAAGGTTTTATGAAGAAAAGATCTGTTTTGCTATAAATTATAATCCATCAATTAGGTCATGATGTAGAATATTATGACCTTCATTTTTATCCCACAGCATCATAAACAGTATCAAAAAATAAATTCCAGTTTGATCATAAAACCTAATTAAAAGGTAAAAAATAAAGAGAGAAATGAAAAGATGACTCCAGGAAGGTAATACAGGAAATTATATTCATGAATTTTGGTGAACCTCTGAAACGGGCCCAAAATAATCACTAACACACAAATGGGATTAATTGGACCATGGCAACATTCAAATTCTGATCATTAAAAGACTCCAGTTGGGGAATAAAATGCAAGCCACAGCCATTTCCAACTAGTAAACGGAAAAGCACTCATATCTAAAATATGACAAGGGCTTGGGATGTGTGGGTGGCTCACTTGGTTAAATGGTCTGCCTTAGGCTCAGGTCATGATGGCAGGGTCCTGGGATGGAGCTCTGCCTGGAGCTCTCAGGCTCCCTGCTCAGCCAAGAGCCTGCACTACTCACTCCTGCTGCTGTTGCTCCCCCTGTTCGTGTTCAAGCTCTCTCTGTGTTTTTCTGGCAAATAAATAAATAAAATCTTTGAAAAATATAAGACAAGGACTTCTAAGATGTGAAAAGAAAACACTATCTTGGAGAAATGAGCAAAAGAAACACTCGAGCACTTATTCTCACAAGAGAATATCCCAATGGCTCACAACCTAGAAAAATGGTACAGCTGTAGAACCATCAGAACTTATTGTAGTAATTTTTCTCAGACTGCTGAGTTTATCCTCAAGGGACTATTTGTATAATGTGTGTTTACACAAAAACTAGATAATTATAGGGATAATTTATTATATTGAAAAATATACATATCCAAGGTTGTGCAATTTCATGCTAATGTTAGAGGAAAATGTCTTATAATCATTTATAAACACAGTTACAATGTTATATTAATACATTATTGTTTTATTATGACAAATGCATATGTACATTCCATAAATATACCATATACTATGTAGCTATATATAATAAATTATTATCAATATGATTTGTGGAAAAGGACATAGAAAAGGCCTTCCATAAAATAATTATTTGTAATTCCCACATACTAAAAAGGAACTAAATTTCTGAGAATAGATTTTGAAAGGTCATCTTCAAAAAACACAGTTGAAAATTCACAAAATATAGACAGATGCAATACATAGATGGATTACAAATATCATATGAGAGTGAAAGGAGACACACATAAAAATGCATGCTGCATGATTCCATTGATATACACTCCAAAAATAAACAAAGGTGTTACACATTATTAAAATTGGCAGAGGTAATGGAGGCTCTAAACTTCTCTTTTCTGCTCAGATTTTAATTATGTGATTCCCACTACTTTGTGAACAAGTTGCACAATCATATTTTAAGTTTCTTGGTGTGTTGTAAAATTAAATAGTAAAGTCATTTCAGACAAAAGAGCTTTTATGAAAGCATGTTTTATATGAAGAGCACGAATTGGAAATTATTAAGTGTACATTAAAGGTATGAAAATGTAAATAAAATATCGCAGACTCAAACTGTGCAATAGTAACAGATTTTAAAATAAACTAAAAATATGTACAAAAATATGGATGAACTCTACAAATATATCAACTGATAAGCTTTTATTAAATCTAAAAACATTTGAAATATTATCATTTCCTCTTTATCATTAATGTTGATCGGGGTAGAGTTCTTGAAGTACAACATGTCAAAATCTCGTTTGATGGTTTTCTTTCAATGCTAATGGCCACAGTAATGTCGTGGAGAAAGATTATGACATATTATCCAAAAAGTTTTTAATATTAAAACATGCAAATGTACAACCTGCATTAGTATACACGGATGTATATAACATATACATGCACCCTTATAAGCTTGTAAAAATAAAATGAAACACGCACATATATACTCTCAAAAGAGTTGGGCTTTTATCCCCAAATTTATATGCCCATATAAAGTAAACCCACAAAAATGTCCATCTCTACATGTCCCTTGAGTCACTGAATAAAACCACTTTTTTGGAATTGTTTAATGACTCATCTTTTATCGTATTATAACAGGAGTAAATTTGAGGCCATTGGAAACAGTGGGTATGGAGATTATTATTTTATTTTAATATTTATTTATTTATTTAGTTATTTAGTTAGTTAGTTATTTGAGAGAGAGAGAGAGCATAAACAGGAGGGACAGAGGGAGAGGTATAGAGAATCTCAAGCAGACTCTGCTCTCAGCCTGGACCCCAATGGGGCTCAAACTCAAGACCCTGGGATTATGACTTGAATCAAAACCAAGAGTTGGACACTTAAAAGAGCCATCCAGGAACCCCAGGTATGATCATTATAAATGAGTATTTCCTCCTATTATAGCATAAGAAATAATATTGTTCTATATTCATGATTTCTGAACATTTATTATGTGATTTTCTACTTAATTTACCCCACAAGAATCTTTGCCAAGCTTAAGACGGAGATAAAATACAAATTCTACTAGTATATGAGGTTTGAAAGTGATAGTGTACCTTTCTGGGTCGTTATTTCCAGGGAAGTGTTATTCCGCACTTGTCCTTCAGTAGCTAGAAATATTAAAACAATGCTCATACAAACTTAATATTAAGCTAAATAAGTCATAATGATTTGAGTTTCTTAGTTTAAATTTGGTGTATTGTTTAAAATTAGAAAACTCTGGAATAAAATTGATTTACCAGTAAAAGTTTAATAAAATGATGAACACATGGGGGAAAATGATAAACATATGGGGGAAAATAATCCAAAGCTCTAAGAACCAAACATCTCCATTTCTTAGAGTATTTGATTTAGCCCATCTCAATTAATTTATATTTCTCAATAAGGTCTCTCCTATAATTTGCATTTGAGTTATGAAGTCTGAATATATGTCTGATACTCTCTACAGTGATACCCTTACTTCTACTTTTGACAAATTCGAATTCAGAATAACCATTCCACACTTAGGGCATATATGCATTAAAATGAGCTAATACAATTCCATAAAGTTCTGTAATATTTTAAGACACTGATGATCATCAAAGGGAAAAATTCCCTTGTGGTCATTCAAATACTCAGAGAGAATACCAGCTATTTTAATCACAGTG
The DNA here is from genome assembly GCF_003254725.2 of Canis lupus dingo. Taxonomy (NCBI): domain Eukaryota; kingdom Metazoa; phylum Chordata; class Mammalia; order Carnivora; family Canidae; genus Canis; species Canis lupus. Next base: position 35,689,961 of record NC_064269.1, on the reverse strand, counting down.
TACATCAAGACAAGGCAGATGATTCCCAGGATTCCAGCAATGAGCTTCCCTGGACATGATGATAAATAGTGGGAAGAGAAATGAAAACACTGACAAAGGATGGATGGAAATAATCATTTAGGAAATTTACATACAAGAGAACCAATGATGCACAAGGAGTCACGTATAAATGCATGGCCCCCAAACCTGCATCTACTCTTGTAATCTTCTCTCAGAATATACCGTTGCATTTGCAGTAAATATATTACCCCATGAGATGTGATAAAGACCATGAATTACAACACTTGAACAAGGCTCATCCTTAGATTTCAACTACAATATTATATTCCTGCTCCAAACTCTGATCCTCACAAAAGAAAAATATGGGAGATCATTTCCTACTCATACCCTCCACTCCAGCACCCAAAGAACACATCCTAGAAAATTATACTGTGTGTAGTGAATGTTTTACCTTTGCAGGGGTAGTTCTTGCCATCCCCTTGAAGATCCTGAGAAGCATTTTGAAGATTTAATTCTGCATAGGTTTTTTCCTGCTCAGTTACTGAAGTGGAACACTTAGTGCCCTTAGCTTTCATTTGCTGTCTTTTTGAGTCCTTAGACTGATTGAGCTCTGCATAGGTACCTCCTTGGTTATGCATGTCTGCAGCTGCAAAGTGGCAGGCACAGTGCTGAGTGGAAGTGTACTGAAGGACTTGATGAAGAGTATATGTAATGACAAGATAGTGTCATTAGCAAGGACAGCGACACTGGGTGGAGTGTGGGGTGAGTGATTTCATTTGCAGTTGAGCAATGCAAAATCTGGTGCTAATTTCCTTAGAACTTTAAAGAAGTGTTTCATGATAGTATAAGTGGTTTCTACAATGTTATTCTATGTTTGACACAATAGTATTGGTTGGAGTAATGTAAAGTGAAAATTAGTGAAGAAAGGAATTCAGGAATAATATTGTCCTTCTTAAGACAAGATCAGAATCCGCAGAAACACGTGAACATTATTAGAATAACTGGGTTAATATTAAAATGCTGTATTAGAAAGAAAATGCTGCACCAGTATTTCTGACAATTTTTAAATGCATTATTGGTTAAAAAATTGAGTGCCCTAAATTAAGGAATACTAGTTTTGGCATATAAGAATTTCCTGTAGTAAATGACTTTTAGTTGAGGACTTAGATTTCTTTCCTAAAAGGTAACGTTCAGCCATCATGTGACCATTTATTTTGAATAATTGTGGAATTCTGAGAAATCGTTATATTTTAAAAGAAATAATTTTATATGTTGAAAAATGTTATGACATAATAAATTTATCTCAGATCTGAACAATACTGAAAACAAAAACCAAACAACATTTTTTTTTTTTTTTTTTTTTTTTTTTTTTTATTTTTTTTTTTTATTGGTGTTCAATTTACTAACATACAGAATAACACCCAGTGCCCGTCACCCATTCACTCCCACCCCCCGCCCTCCTCCCCTTCTACCACCCCTAGTTCGTTTCCCAGAGTTAGCAGTCTTTATGTTCTGTCTCCCTTTCTGATATTTCCCACACATTTCTTATTTAACACCAGAAATTGATAGCTGATTTAATGGCAAACATCTGAAACCATAAAATGATAAAATTGTACATCATTTAGAGTAGAACACTATTGGTACAAACTTCCAGAAAGATCTTTGAATGTCAAAAACATAAGGGTAGCTTTAGTTATATAAGGAATTCTAATAAATGAAGTTAATGTCATTTCATAATTCAGTCCATGCGTTCTGCAGTCAGTGAAATTTGGAATTACTCCTGACTCTCCGATTTACAAAGTATGACTTTTAAAATATTCCTTCCTGTCTAGTTTATACTAATCTAAAATGGGAATTAAAATATGTAAAATATAATGCATATAAAACACTATTCCATCTGGATTTTCTAAGCTCTTAATACTGTATTAGTTATTTTAAGTACTTTTAACACAATATTCACATCACCATTACTGATTCATAATCTTTGGACATGTAACATTAGTCATTAGATAAGAATGTCTTTCAGTATTAAATATCTTTCTTTGCCAATTTTGATCAATTTTTTAAAAAAGTCTTTTGATTGTTGCATACTTAAGTTTAAGTTAGCATTTTCAGAAGATCCCTCATCTTGCTTTTCATGAAAAAATCAAACTTCTTTTATATATCAAAGCAAATGTATGAGAAATTAACTTTTACTTTTAGGATTTGGTGATTCACTTTCTTTAAGATTTTATTCATTCATGAGAGACAGAGAGACAGAGAGGCAGAGACATAGGCAGGCAGAGGGAGAAGCAGGCTCCCTGTGGGGAGTAGGACTTATTCCCAGGACTCCAGAATCACACGCTGAGCTGAAGACAGACACTCAACCATTGAGCCACCCCTGTGTCCCTGATGGATTCATCTTAAGAATCTATTTTTCTTAAGTATTTATTAAAATTTTAGTTGGTTAACATATAGTATAATATTGGTTTCAGGAGTAGAATTTAGTCATTCATCCTTTACATAACGCTCAGTGCTCAGCAATACAAGTGTCTTTCTTAATAGTCATCATGCATTTAGCCCACTCCTGTTCACCTCCCCTCCATCAACCTCCAGTTTGTTCTCTATAGTGAAGAACATCTCATGGTTTGATTAGTTCTCTTTTTTTTTCTCTTCACCTATGTTCATCTGTTTTAAGAATCTATTTTAAATATGAGCTAAATATCAAATAATATATGTAATTCTATCTATATTGATGACAAATCCAAAATTAACTGTTCCTTGTCATGATGCTTATGGGATTTCACTTGAAATTCTGTTGATTTGCAAACATAATTATGCATGTGTAAATGCACCTAATTACTTCTCCACAGGCAAAAATTTGAATGCTTTAAGAAATTCTCCAATGTATTTCCTATTCATTCCTGTCTGTTACCCTGAAGGTTTGGAATAAAAATGCCAATGTTCTCTGCCATTTGATTATGTATTAGTTGTACCTCAGTTGCATCCCATCCAGCATTTGTATCTCCTACTAAATGAGGTGGTTAGGAAGAGAGACAGGGCAGTGCAGACACATACCTTCTGTTGGCCAGAGGGTAAGGCATCTTCCAGTAGGAGACCAGGTTACTCTGATAAACAGACACTAACTGTGGTCTTTACAGACTGCAGGCCCTGTGAGAGCTCAGAGTGACCCAATAGTGGAAAAAGTAGATTTCTCATCACTGTGTCACTTAAAATTTGAACAGGAAATTCTTACACTTGGGCTATTTTGAAGATACTTTATCTCATCACACACTTCCAGAATATAAACACTTTCAGTTTGTAGTGTGTCATTTATTTTGTCCATTGGCAAGTATCTCTGAGAAGCTTTTGTGTTCCAGAAGGTATTGGGATCAAAGCCTTGGCAACTCAGGCTGTTAAATGACTTCCATCTGATCAGAAACACTGAGAATTAGGCCTTCTGAAAAATATCTTACATGTTTAAGTTTTACTTTTAGACAAAGTTGCCGAATTTTCCATTACATGCTTCTTGTTCTTATGTGCTTGCTATGTCATTTGCAGAGGGAGAAGCAGGCTCCATACAGGGAGCCCAACGTGGGACTCGATCTCAAGACCCCAGGATCACACCCCAGGCTGCAGGCGGCACTAAACTGTTGTGCCACCGGGGCTGCCCCCTGCCTTGTTTTTTAATAGACCTGTAATCAATCTCATTACTTGTAAAAAAGTTATTTATATTTCTGCTGAATAGAACAAAATGCCTGTGGGAAGGACACAATATTGAATAATACAGACCAATAGCACCATGAAGGAGGTTTGAATTCTGAATAATTACTACTACTTATGGAGTCATCCTCCAATGACAACAAGTTGGCTCTATTATAATAGTAATACTTGTTTTCTTTTTTTTTTTTTTTTTTTTTTTTTTTTTTTTTTTTATTTACTTATGATAGTCACAGAGAGAGAGAGAGAGAGGCAGAGACACAGGCAGAGGGAGAAGCAGGCTCCATGCATCGGGAGCCTGATATGGGATTCGATCCCGGGTCTCCAGGATCACGCCCTGGGCCAAAGGCAGGCGCCAAACCGCTGCACCACCCAGGGATCCCGTAATACTTGTTTTCAATGAGATAAGCCTAGGTCTAATGAAGTACTGGGAAAATTAATGTAATTTTTGAAAATTTTACTTAACTGAAAAAATTGAGCGAGGGCAGCAAAGGTACTTTTAAAACACAATTAGGTGATACATAAACATCCACAGAAATAAAGCATTAAATCTAAATTACATAGTCTGCATCAATATAATTCTTATCCATTTTTTACATTGTTGGATTTAACTTGTGAATAATTTTGGAGGATAGTTGCATGTATATTTCTATTGGTCTATAAAGTTCTGGGATTTATTGCAATTAGGTAACAATTTTATTTTTATTTTTATGTATTTATTTTTAATTATGTACTGTTGACATACAATACTATAGTAGTTTTAGTTGTAGACATAGTGATTAAATATTAATACACATTATGATATTATCATGATAAAACTCATTACCATATGTCTCCATACAGAATCAATAGTGTTATTGACTATATTCCCTATGCTATAATGTACATCATTGTGACTTATTTATTTTATAACTGAGAGGTTGTACCACTGACTTCACATATTTCAGCCCTTCCTTATCCCCTCAACCCTATAGAAATTAAACACTCTTCATATATAAAGTCTGCTTCTGTTTTGTGTGTTTTTAGATTCTACATCATCAGTTTAATCATAGGGATTTTGCTTTTCTCTGACTAATTTTATTTACATAAAACTTGTAGGTTCATCAATGGTGTCAAATATGACAAAAATTTCATTATTTATATCTGATTAATATCCCATCATATATATAGTATATATATAGACATATATATATCCCATCATATATATACATATACACACACACACATATATATATATATCCTACTTATTCATTCATGTATAGATGTGACGACAAATGGGTTGCTTCCATATCCTGACTATTGTAAGTAATACTGCAATAAATAGATGGTGCATACATCTCCTCAAGTTAATGTTTTCATTTTCTTCAAATAGATACCCTGAGGTGAATTTTCTGGATGTTCCACTATTTCCATTTATAATGTTTTGAAACCTCCATACAGTTACCCATCCTGACAATATCAACTTAAATTCCCACTAAGAGTGCACAAGATGCCCTTTAATCCATATCTATGCCAATATTTGTTATTTTTGTCTTCCATTCTGACAGGTATGAGGTGAGATTTCATTAGGGCTTTGATTAACATTTTCCTGATGATTAGTGATGATGAATAATAACTTTTCATGTGTTGGCCATCTGTATGTCTCCTTTCAAAGAATATCTATTCCGGTCGATGACCCATTTTTAAATCCTTTTTTCATATTAATTTTGGTGTTGAGCTGTTGGAGTTCTTTGTATATTTTGAATACTAACCTCTTGTCAGATATATAATTTTCAAATATCATCTTACATTCAGTAGGCTGCCTTTTATTTTGTTGGTGTTTCTTTGGCTGAACAAAGCTTTTTGAGTTTGACGTATCATTTTTTTTTCCATTTCATTGCCCTTCTTTAAGGAGACACATCCAAAGAATAAAGTTAAGCCCTCTCTCCAAGAACTTAATGCCAATGGATTCTTTGGGAATTTTATGATTTCTGGCCTTCCATCTGGTTCTTTAACTCAATTTAGGTTTATTTTTGTGTATGGTGTGCAAAAGTAGTTTAATTTTTTAGCACATATTTTTCAGGTTTTTTAAACAACACTTAGTGAAGACTCTCATTTCCCCATCGTCTGTTCTTGCCTTCTTCATCGTCTATGAATTGACCATATAAACCGAAATTTGTTTCTGGATTTTCTTTTTTTTTTAAATTTATTTTTATTGGTGTTCAATTTACTAACATACAGAATAACCTCCAGTGCCCGTCACCCATTCATTCCCACCCCCCGCCCTCCTCCCCTTCTACCACCCCTAGTTCGTTTCCCAGAGTTAGCAGTCTTTACTTTCTGTCTCCTTTTCTGATATTTCCCACACATTTCTTCTCCCTTCCCTTATATTCCCTTTCACTATTATTTATATTCCCCAAATTAATGAGAACATATAATGTTTATCCTTCTCCGATTGACTTACTTCACTCAGCATAATACCCTCCACTTCCATCCACATTGAAGCAAATGCTGGGTATTTGTCATTTCTAATTTCTGCGGTTTCTATTCCATTCATTTGATCTCTGTGTCTATTGTGGTGCCATACTGCTTTGAATGCTACAACTATGTAGTATAGTTTGAAATCTAAGAGCATGTTATGTCCTGTTTTATTCTTCTTTCTAAAGGCTGCTTTGGTTTTAAAGTCTAGTTTTTCTAAGTATTCTTACTCTGGCTTTCTTTTGATGTCCATCTGCATGGTAATTTTTTTCTCCACTCTCTCAACTTTAATCTGCAGTCTCTTATTTACAGCACATACATGGGTCTTGTCCTTTTTACCCATTCTGACACTCTATGTCTTTTGACTGGAGCATTTAGTCCACTAATATTCAAAGTTATTATTGATAGATAAGTATTTATTACCATTTTATTACTTGTTTTGTCATTGTTTCTGGAAATTTTCTCTCATCCCTTCTTATCTTGGTCACTTTTGGTCTCTGCTTTACACTTGTGCCCTTTAATATTTCCTGTAAGCTGTTTTAGGTGTCACAAACACCTTTAATTTTTGGAGTGAAAAATTATTTATGTCATCTTCCATTTTGAGTGGTAGCCTCTGTGGATAGAGTATTTTTCATTGCAGATTTTTCAAATTCACCAATTTGAATATATCATACCACTCCCTTATGACTTGCCAAGTTTGTGTTGAGAAATCTCCAGCTAGCCTTATAGGTCTTCTTGTTTAAGTTAAGGAATTCTTCTATTTTTTTATTTTAAGATCTTTTTATCATCATATTTTGCAAAACTATTTATAATATGTCTTTGTGTTGGCTGGTTTTATTGATTTTGATAGGAATTCTCTGTGCCTCGTGGATCTGGACTATAAAAAGACACAAAGCAGGGCATTATATAATTATAAAGACAATCCAACAAGAATATCTAACAATTGTAAATTTATAGCACCCAACATGGGAGCATTTAAATATTAAAATCAATTTGTAACAAATATGAAGAACCTCATTTAGTAACACAATTATAGTAGGGAACTTTAGCACTCAACTGACATCAATAGACAGATCATCTAAATGGAAAATAAACAAGGAAACAATGGCTTCAAATGACAATCTGGATCAGATGGACTGAACAGATATATCAGAAAATTTTGTCCTAAAACAGCAGAATATACATTCTTTCCAAGTGCACATGAACATTCTCCAGAATAGATCATGTACCAAGTCACAAAACAGGCAACCAGAAATGCAAAAAGATTGAACTCATACCATGCACCTTTTTTTACAACAGTGCTATCAAATTTGCAGTCAGCCAGGAGCAAAAAATGGAAAAAGCAAATATGTGGAGGCCAAATAAAATGTTATTACATACTGAATGGGTCAACGAAGAAATCAAAGAAGAGATGAAAAATATGTGGAAACAAATGAAAATGAGAACACCACTGTAGAAAACCTTTGAAATGCAGCAAAAGTGATTCTAAGAGGGAAGAATATACCAATACAGGCTTACTTGAAGAAGCTAGAAAAATCTCAAGTAAACAACCTAATATTATCTCTAAAGATCAATGAAGGAAGCCCAAAGCCAACAGAAAGTAGAAAATAATAAGCAATAGAGCAGAAATAAATGATATAGAAACTAAAATTGATAGAGCAGATCAATGAAATGAGAGCTGGTTCTTTGAAACAACTGATAAAATTGGTAATCTTTTAGCCAGACTTATCAAAAAGAAAAGTAAAAGGACACAAATAAAATCACAAATGAGAGAAGAGAAACAACAAACATCCTTACAGAAATAAAAGGACACAAATAAAATCACAAATGAGAGAAGAGAAACAACAAACATCCTTACAGAAATAAAATTATAAGAGAATATTATGAACAACTAACTATATGCCAACAAATCGGACAACTTGGGAGATATGGACAAATTCTGAGACACACATAAACTACCAAAACTGAAGCAGCAAGAAACAGAAAATTTGACCAAACTAATAACCGGTAAATAAATTGAATCAGTAATAAAGAAAAAAACAGCCAAAATACAAACTCCAGTGACAAATGGCTTCATAGGTGAATTCTACCAAACATTTGAACAAGAGATAATACCTATTCTTATCAAATCATTCCAAAAAGGTCAAAAAGAAAACCTCCAAATTCATTCTATGAGAACAGCATTACCCTGATACCAAAACCAGATAAAGACTCCATGGAAGAGAGAACTACAGGCCATATCTCTGATGGAATATGGACACAAAAATTCTCAATAAAAGTCGAGCAAATAAATCTAACAATACATTAAAAAAAATCATTCATCATGATCTAGTGGGATTTATTCATGGACTGCAAGAATGGTTCAATATTTGCAAATCAATCAACATGATACACCACATTAATAAAATAAAGGATAAAAACCATATGATCCTTTCAATAGATGCTGACAAAGCATTCTATCCACTCATGATAAAAACTCTCAACAGAGTAGGTTTATAGAGAACATACCTCAATTTTATAAGGCCGTATATGAAAAACTCAAATATCAATCTCCGTGGGAAAAAACTGAGAACTTTTCCTCTATGGTTAAGAAAAGACAGGAATGTCCACTCCTACCCCTATTGTTTAACACAATACCAGAAGTCCTACTCTCAGCAATCAGACAACACATAGAAATCAACAGTATCCAAATCAGTAAGGAAGAGGTCACTTTGACTATTTGTAGATGACTTGACATGCTCCGTAGAAAACCCAGAAGACTCCATCAAAAAACCGCTATAGAACTTCTTGGGCAGGGCAAGATGGCAGAGGAGTAGGGTCCCCAAGCCACCTGTCCCCACCAACTTACCTAGATAACTTTCAAATCATCCTGAAAACCTATGAATTCGGCCTGAGATTTAAAGAGAGAACAGCTGGAATGCTAGAGTGAGAAAAGTTCGTGCTTCTATCTAGGTAGGAAGATGGAAAAAGAATGCATATAAAAGAATCCAGTGGGGGAAGGGCCCGTGAGAAGCCGGGCTAAGGCCAGGTGGAGAGAGCCTCCAGGACAGGAAAGCCCAGTCCTGGAGAAGCAGGAAATTTTCCAATCTTCCCAGATGGAAAGGCGCTGGTAGGAAAGTTGGGCAGGACCCCAGGAGGGGCAGTGGAGCCCCCAGGTTCCCCTGGGTCACTAACAGAGGAGGTGGCCCTGGGAGAGTGCACACCACACACTGCAGGCTGAGCTCCCTAAAGGGCTGGAGCCCAGGCCGGCAGGGCATCGGGAGAAGCTCAGGTGGGGGCTCCACATGGAGGGGGCCATGCGGTCCTGGGAGCGTGATTCTAGTGGCGCCAGGGGATACAGCCCAGGATCCTGCACTCCCCTTGGGACAAGCAGAGTCTGGGAGGGCACAGGACAGCGAGGACGCTCCTGCCGCTGGGCACCCCTGAGCTGTGCAGATCAGCGCCCCTGCCCCTGGAGCATCCAGGCCCATGCAGACTATGGTAGTTACTGCTGGAGCAGCCTCCAGGGCTAGAAAGCTGGCCGCCGCCAGTCTTTTTGTTCCTCCCTGTTTCACCTTGTGCCTGGGATGGAGCGGGGCCACCAGGTAACAGGGGTCTCACAGGATAAAGAGCTCTCACTGAGCCATGCACCAAGCAGGGGGTGGGGCAGCCCCCCAAGGTACATACCCTGAGAATCAGCATAGCAGGCCCCTCCCCCAGAAGACCAGCTCGAAGTACAGGGGAAGAGCAAGTTCTTGACTGCGCAGGGCTCAACAGGAGTACAGGGGAAGTCCAGGGACTTACAATATATAGGATCAGAGGATACTGCTCCCTGTTTTTTATTTTGGTTTTTTGTTTTGTTTTTGTTTTTGTTTTGTTTATTTGTTTGTTTTCCCCTTTTTTTCTTCTTCTTCTTCTTTTTTTTTCCATCCCTTTTCCGGTACAAGTTATTTTAAACCACTCTACACTGAGCAAAATGACTAGAAAGAAGAAATGACCACACACACAAAAAAAATAAAAATAAAAAAAAATCAGAAATAGTACTCTCTCACAGAGCTACAGAATTTGGATTACAATTCGATGTCAGAATGCCAATTCAGAAGCACAATTAAAAAACTATTGGTGGCTCTGGAAAAAGCATAAAGGATTTAAGAGACTTCATGACTGCAGAATTTAGATCAATCAGGCCGAAATTAAAAATCAATTAAATGAGATGCAATCCAAACTGGAGGTCCTAATGATGAGGGTTAATGAGGTAGAAGAAAAAGTGAGTGACATAGAAGACAAGTTGATGGAAAGAAAGGAACTGAGAAAAAAAAGGGAAAAACAATTAAAGGATCATTAGGAAAGGTTAAGGTAAATAAATGACAGTCTCAGAAGAAACAATCTACATTTAATTGGGGTTCCAGCGGACACCAAAAGGGACAGAGGTCCAGAAACTGTATTTGAACAAATCCTATGAGAACTTCCCTAACTTGGGGAGGGAAACAGGCATTCAGACCCAAGAGATAGTGAGATCCCCCCTTAAAATCAATAAAAACTGTTCAAAACCCCAAAGTTTAATAGTGAAACTTGCAAATTCCAAAGATAAAGAGAAGATCCTTAAAGCTGCAAGAGACAAGAAATCACTAACCTGTATGAGGAGAAGTATTTGGTTAACAGCAGATCTCTCCACAGAGACCTGGAAGGCCAGAAAGGGCTGACATGATATACTCAGGGCCCTAAATGAGAAGAACATGCAGCCAAGAAAAACTCTATCCAACAAGGTTATCATTCACAATAAAAGGAGAGATAAAGAGCTTCCAAGATAGGCAGAAACTGAAAGAATATATGACTATGAAGCTAGCTGCCAGAAATATTAAGGGGGACCCTGTAAAAGAAAGAGGGAGTCCAAGGAAACAATCCACAAAAACAGGGACTGAATAGGTATCATGATGACACTAAACTCATATCTTTCAATAGTAACCGAACGTGAATGGGCTTAGTGACCCCATCAAAAGGCGCAGGGTTTCAGACTGGATAAAAAAGCAAGACCCAGCTATTTTCTGTCTACACGAGATTCATTGTAGACCTAAGGACACCTACATCCTGAAAATAAAAGGTTGGAGAACCATTTACCATTCAAATGGTCCTCAAAAGAAAACAGGTGTAGCCATCCTTATATCAGATAAACTAAGGTTTATCCCAAACACTGTAGTAAGAGGTGAAGAGGGACACTATCTCATACTTAAAGGATCTATCCAACAAGAGGACTTAACAATCCTCAATATATATGCCCCGAATGTGGGAGCTGCCAAATATATAAATCAATTATTAACCAAAGTGCAGAAATATTTAGATAATAATACACTTATACTTAGTGACTTCAATCTAGCTCTTTCTATACTCGATAGGTCTTCTTAGCACAACATCTCCAAAGAAACGAGAGCTTTAAACGATACACTGGACCAGATGGATTTCACAGATATTTACAGAACTTTACATCCAAACGCAACTGAATACAAATTCTTCTCAAGTGCACATGGACTTTCTCCAGAATAGACCACATACTGGGTCACAAATCAGGTCTTAACCAATACCAAAAGATTGGGATCATCCCCTGCATATTTTCAGACCATAATGCTTTGAAATTAGAACTAAATCACAAGAAGAAGCTTGGAAGGATTTCAAACATGTGGAGGTTAAGGATGACCCCGCTGAAAGATGAAAGGGTCAACCAGGAAATTAGAGAAGAATTAAAAAGATTCATGGAAACTAATGAGAATGAAGATACAACCGTTCAAAGTCTTTAGGACACAGCAAAAGCAGTCCTGAGGAGGAAATACATCGCAATACAAGCATCCATCCAAAAACTGGAAAGAACTCAAATACAAAAGCTAACCTTACACCTAAAGGAGCTGGAGAAAAAACAGCAAATGGATCCTACACCTAGCAGAAGAAGAGAGTTAATAGAGATTCCAGCAGAACTCAATGAAATAGAGACCAGAAGAACTGTGAAACAGATTAACAAAACCAGGAGTTGGTTCTTGAAAGAATTAATAAGATAGACAAACCATTAGCCAGCCTTATTAAAAAAGAAGAGAGAAAAGACACAAATTAATAAAATGAATGAGAAAGGAGAGATCACCACCAAGGAAATGCAGATGATTTTAAAAATACAGTATGAGCAGCTATACACCAATAAATTAGGCAATCTAGAAGAAATGGATGCATCTCTGGAAAACCACAAACTACCAAAACTGGAACAGGAAGAAATAGAAAACCTGAACAGGCCGATAACCAGGGAGGTTATTGAAGCAATCATCAAAAACCTCCAAAGACACAAAAGTCCAGGGCCAGTAGACTTCCCGGGGTAATTCTATCAAACAATTAATGAAGAAACCATACTTATTCTACTAAAGCTGTTTGGAAAGATAGAAAGAGATGGAGTATTTCCAAACTCATTCTATTTGGCCATCTTAATTCCAAAACCAGACAAAGACCACAGCCAAAAGGATAATTATAGATGAATATCCCTGAACAACATGGATAAAAAATTCTCAACAAGATACTAGCCAAGAGGATTCTACAATACATTTAGAAGTTTATTCACCATGACCACGTGGGATTTATCCCTGGGATACAAGGCTGGTTCAACACTCGTAAAGCAATCAATGTGATTGATCATATCAGCAAAAGGAAAAACAAGAACCATATGATCCTCTCAATAGATGCAGAGAAAGCATTTGACAAAATACAGCATCCATTCCTGATCAAAACTCTTCAGAGTGTAGGGATACAGGGAACATTGCTCAGTATCTTAAAGCCATCTACAAAAAGCCCACAGCAAATATCGTTCTCAATGGGGAAACACTGGGAGTCCTTCCCCTAAGATCTGGAATACGACAGGGATGTCCACTCTCACCACTGCTATTCAACATAGTACTAGAAGTCCTAGCCTCAGCAATCAGGCAACAAAAATAATTAAAAAGCATTCAAATCAGTGAAGAAGAAGTCAATCTCTCCCTCTTCACAGATGACATGATTTGGTACCTAGAAAACCCAAAAGACTCCACCCCAAGATTTCTAGAATTCATACAGCAATTCAGCAGTGTGGCAGGATACAAAATCAATGCCCAGAAATCAGTGGTGTTTCTATACACTAAAAATGAGACTGAAGAAAGACACATGAAGGAGTCAATCCCATTTACAATTGCACCCAAAAGCATAAGATACCTAGGAATAAACCTAACCAAAGAGGTAAAATATCTATACCCTGAAAACTATAGAACACTTCTGAAAGAAATTGAGGAAGACACAAAGAGATGGAAAAATATTCCATGCTCATGGATTGGCAGAATTAATATTGTGAAAATGTCAATGTTACCCAGGGCAATTTACATGTTCAATGCAATCCCTATCAAAATACCATGGACTTTCTTCAGAGAGTTGGAACAGATCATCTTAAGATTCGTGTGGAATCAGAAAAGACCCCAAATAGCCAAGGGAATTTTAAAAAAGAAACACATAGCTGGGGGCATCACAATGCCAGATTTCAGGTTGTACTACAAAGCTGTGGTCATCAAAACAGTTTGGTATTGGCACAAAAACAGACATACAGATCAATGGAACAGAATAGAAAATCCAGAAGTGGACCCTCAACTTTATGGTCAACTAATATTCGACAAAGCAGGAAAGACTATCCACTGGAAAAAAAGACAGCCTCTTCAATAAATGGTGCTGGGAAAATTGGACATCCACATGCAGAAGAATGAAACTGGACCATTCTCTTATACCATACACAAAGGGAAACTGAAAATGGATGAAAGATCTAAATGTGAGACAAGATTCTATCAAAATCCTAGAGGAGAACACAGGCAACAAACTTTTTGAACTTGGACACAGCAACTTCTTGCAAGATACATGTACGAGGCAAGGGAAACAAAAGTACAAATGAACTACTGGGACTTCATCAAGATGAAAAGCTTCTGCACAGCAAAGGAAACAATCAACAAAACTAAAAGGCAACCTACAGAATGGGAGAAGATGTTTGCAAATGACCTATCAGATAAAGGGCTCTTATTCAAAATCTACAAGAATTTCTCAATCTCAACACCCAAACCCAAATAATCCATTTAAGAAATGGGCCAATGACAGAATAGACATTCTCCCCAAGAAGATTTACAAATAGCCAACAGGCACATGGGAAGATGCTCAACATCACTCATCATCAGGGAAATACAACCAAAATCATGATGAAATCCCTTCTCACACCTGTCAGAATGTCTAAAATTAACAACACAGAAAACAGATGTTGGCAAGGTTACAGAGAAAGTGGATCCCTCTTATACTCTTGGGTGAATGCAAATCGGTGCAGCCACTCTTGAAAACAGCATAGAGGTTTCTCAAGAAGTTAAAAATAAAACTACCCTATGTGTGATCTAGCAATGGTACTATTAATTATTTACCCAGAGGATACAAGAATATTCTCCGAAGGGGCATATGCACCCTAATATTTACAGCAGCATTATTAACATTAGACAAACTATGAAAAGAGCCCAAATGTCCATGGACTGATGAACAGGCAAAGAAGATGTCATACATAGACAGAGAGATAGAGAGATAGACAATGGAATATTACTCAGTCATCAAAAGATGATATTCTCTTTTGCAATGATATGGAAGGAACTAGAGTGTATTATGTATGTTAAGCAGAGTCAGCCAGTCAGAGAAACTACCAGATGATTTCACTCATATGTGGAATTAAAAAAAAACAAAAAAACAAACAGACGAATATAGGGGAAGGAAGGAAAAGAGAGGGAGGTAACCATAAGAGATCCTTTACTATAGAGAACAAACAGTCTTGCTGGAGGTTAAGGTGGGCAGGGGATTGGCATGGTGACTGGCATTGAGGAGGGCACTTGTGATGAGCACTGGGTGTTATAGGTAAGTGATGAATCACTAAATTCTAGTCTTGAACCAATATTACAGTATTTGTTAACTAACTAGAATGTAAGTAAAAACTTGAAAAAAATAAAGAAAGAAGACTCATGGAATGGTAAAGCTTGCAGGGACCATGGTAGTCCAGTAGCAAGCACCTTGTGCATTGAAAGATGAGGAAGGGGTGCCTGGATGGCACAGTCAATTATGTGACCAACTGTTGGTTTCAGCTTGGATCCTGATCTCAGGGTCATGAGGTCGAGTCCCACATTGGGCTCCGTGTTCAATCTGGAGTGTGTTCTCCCTCTCTCTCTAACCCTTCCACTTGTGTTCTTTCTCTATCTCACTCTCAATAATAATAATAATAATAATAATAATAATAATAATAATAAATCTTAAAAAAAAAGATGAGAAAAATAAATCACATTTTCAGACACAGTGTAGACCCTGGAGCTACAAAGCCTCACCCATACCACATACACTACCCTGCTTGCCTCATCTTTCCTCAATCTCCCTTTTCTGCTCTCTCTTCCTCCTTCTTCTTTCCTGGACACCATATGCTTAGTGAGGCCAGCAGGACCAAGAGCTAAAAATGTCCTGGGCGTGGTCTTTCATAAAGGCTTTCATCAAAGGCATTTATCTTGAAGTTGAAGCCATGATGAGCCAGGAACAGAGACTTGTCTATATGTACAGTGTCAAAGAATCTGTAAGACAGCAGAGGTTGATTTTTAAAAATTATATCCTAATTAGCAAGGCAATAGGACCTTCTCCACCATTTAAGTGAAAAAACATGTTTAGCTTAAAATTCACCAGTGGTAAGCAGAAGATGGATTGAGTACACATGGCAGAGGGGGTCTAGTCAACTGGCCAATCAGAGGGAAAAACAACAAGCCCTCCACCTCCTACCGAAATGTATTATAGGGGAAAGGTTTTCACCGTCAACACTACTGGCATGTGGGCCGGATGAGCCTTTGTTGGGGGACTGTCCTGTGAATTACGGGATTTTAACAGCTTTCTAGAACTCTACCTACTAGATGCCAGTAAAACACGGATCCCCTACCTGTGAAATCAAGCATGTTTCCAGACATTGCCATACATCCCATGGGGGACAAAATTGCACATGGTTGACAACTATTATTCTATATCAAGGCGACCAATAGATCCTACTGTAGAAAGGAAATACTGTCTACTAGTGCTGCCCTATCTGTTATGTGGTTATTACATATCTGATATATATGGCTAGTGTGATTGAGAAAGTGAATTTTTAATTTTATATAATTTTAATTAATTTTAATGTAAATTGTCACATGTGCCTGGCCAGTGACCACCGTATTAGTGAAGACCCATATGTATAAAGAACTAATTATGAAACAACATTCTCTTAACAATCAACAGGTCAAAGAAGAAAAAATTCTTTCATAGAATAACTTAAGGGGGAAATTAAAAAGTATCTTGAGGCCATCAGGGTGGCTCAGTTGGTTAAGCATTCAACTCCTGATTTTGCTCAGATCATGATCTCAGGATCTTGAGATCAAGCCCTGTGCCGGGATCTGCAGTGAGTGTGGAGCCTGCTTAAGATTCTCCCTCTCCTTTCCCCCTGCCTCAACCCACTCCTGGGTTCACTTTCTAACATAAGTACATAGTATCTTGAAACAAATGAAACAAGGAAACACAATATACCAAAACATTTAGGCTGCAGAAAAAGATTTCTAGGAGAGCTTAATGTTATAAACACATACAGAAAAAATATACATAAATATCTCAAGGAACTCTAGAAAGAATAGATAAATGGATAAAGAAGAAGTGGTACATATGCAATGGAGTATTATTCAGCCATACAAAAGAATGAAATCTTGTCATTTGGAATGATGTACATGGAGCTAAAGAGTAATGCTAAGTGAAATAAGTGAGTCAGAGAAACACAAATACCATATGATTTCATTCCTAAGTGTAATTTAAGAACAAAAAAATGTGCAAAGGGGGGCACCTAGGTGGTTCCGTTGGTGAAGCAACTGCCTTTGTGTGTTGTTTATTTTTTTCACTTCACAAGGCTTAATACTGTTTCATGAAAAGAACTCTTACTAAACTAGGAGTAAAAGTAAACCAACTAAACATAATAAAGACCAAATATGAAAAAAAAATCCCAACTAATGTACAAAATAGAAAAAGACTCAAACTTTTCCTCTAAAAACAGGATCAAGATAAAGTTCTTTACTCTGGTCTTTCTGTCAAATATAGTAATCTATATTTTGAGAAATCTTAGCTAGAGCAATTAGGCAAGTAAAAGAAACAAAAGACATCCAAACTGGAAAGGAAGAAGAATAACTATATTTGCAGGTAACATAATCTTATATGTAGAAATCGTAAGGATTAAAAAAAATTAGAAGCAGTAAACAAATTCAACAAGGTTGCAGAAAACCAACACACAAAAAATCAGTTGCATTTCTGTATGTTAACAATGAACAATTTAAAGTGGAAATTAAGAACACAACTCCATTTACCACAACACTGAAAAAAGTAAGATATTCAGGAATAAGACTAACGAAAGAAGTGAAAGAATCATACACTGAAAATGAGAAAACATATGTCAGAGTAATGTTTAAAAAAACATAAAAAATAGATATCTTACTTTCATAAATTGATAGGCTTAATATATTTTTTAAAGATTTATTTATTTATTGATGAGAGACACACACATAGAGAGGCAGAGACAAAGGCAGAGAGAGAAGCAGGCCCTGTGCAGGAAGCCTGATGTGGGATTCGATCAGAGGACTCCAGGATCATGCCCTGAACCAAAGGCAGACGCTTAACCACTGAGCCACCTGGGCGTCCTGATGATAGATTTAATATTGCTAAAATGTCAATGCTGCCCAAAGTACTTCACAGGTTCAAGGCAATCTCTATCAAAATACTGATACCATTTTTTTTTCCCAGAAATCAAAAAATCCGTCCTAAAATTATTTGGAATCAAGGGAAGCCAAATAGTCCAGATAACTTTGGAAAAAAAGAACAAAGTTGGAGAATTCACATGTCCTCGTTTCAATACATTGCCCAGCTAAAGAAGTCAAAATAGCATGGCCCTGGTATAAAGATAGATATACACAGACCAGTGAAGTGTAACAGAACCAGAAATAAACCCTCATGTATATGGTCAGATAATCTTCAAAAAGGACGTAAAAACTACCCAATAGGGAAAGGATAGTCTCTTTAACAAATGCTGTTGGAAAAACAGAGTATCTACATGCAAAACAATAAAGTAGGCTCTTGCCTGACATCATCTACAAAGACTTAACTCAAAATGTATCAAAGAACCAAACGTAAAAGTTAAAATTATCAAACTCTTGAAAGAAAACACAGGGAAAAGATTCACAATATTAGATCTGCCAATGATTTCTTTCTTTTTTTAAATAGGCTCCATACCCAGTGTGGAGCCTAATATGGGGCCTGAACTCACAACCCTGAGATCAAGACCTGAGCTGACACCGAGTCATATACTTACTGACTGAGCCACCCAGACATCCATGGACCTGGCAATGATTTCCTGACTATGATACCAAAGCACCAGCAAACAAGTAAACATAGACAAATGGGGTATATAAAACTTCAAAGTGCATCAAAGGATACAATCCAGAGAGTGAAGAGACAACGAATAGAATGGGAAAAATATTTGCAAATCATATATTTGACAAAAAGTTAATATACAAATAACTCCTATGAACTTCGTAGCAAGGCAACAAGTAACCCAATGAAAAAAAGGACGAAGAACTTGTATAGACATTCCTTGAAAGAAGATGTATAAATGGCCAATAAGCCTATGAAATGATGCTCAACATCACTAACCATTAAAAAATGCAAATCACAACCATGATGAGGCTCACATCACACCCATTAGGATGACCACTATAAAAAAAAATGTTGGTAAGGATATGGAGAAATTAGAATAATTGTGCATTGCTGATAGGAATATAAAATGGTGCAACAACTATGTAAACAGTATGAGAGTTCCTCAAAAAAATTAAGAATAGAACTACCATATAATCCAGCAATCCCACTTCTGGGCGTGTAGTCAGAAGAATTGAAAGCAGGGTCTCCAAGAGACATCCATCTTCATAGAAGCATTCTGTATCATAGCCAAGGGGTGGGAGCAACTCAAATGTCCATCAAAGATAAACGGATAAAGAAAATATGGTATATACTGATTTTTATTCATTTATGAGAGACACAGAGAGAGAGGCAGAGACACAGGCAGAGGGAGAAGCAGGCTTCATGCAGGGAGCCCGCCATGGGACTCCATCCCAGGTCCCCAGGATCAGGCCCTGGGCTGAAGGCGGCGCTAAACCGCTGAGCCACCTGGGCTGCCCTCTCTTTCTTAGTAAAAAGAAATTTTACCACATTACAAATGGAGTATGACACAATCACTTGTACATTTTAATTAGCTTAGTCTAGGATCCCCAGGTGACTCGGGGGTTGAGCGTCCGCCTTCCACCCAGGGTCTGATCCTAGGATCCAGGATCAAGTCCCCCATCATGCTTCCTGCATGGAGGCTGCTTCTTTCTCTGCCTATGTCTCTGCCTCTCTCATTCTCTGTCACTCTCATGAATAAATAAATAAAAATCTTTAAATAAAACAAAACAAAATAATTAGCTTAGGCGTTTGCTGGAAAGTGCTGCTTGTTGCTCGACTTATGTTCCATGGAATCCATGAGGCACAATCATACTTACATTCGAGGCTTGCTGCTTTCTTTGTGTCATCAATGTGCTCCTGCTTCTTTATCCCTCTTTATGCTTTTTGGTTTGATGAATTAATTTTCATTATTCTATTTTAATTACTCCATTTTCTCCATTCAAGATTCAGCTTTATTTCTTTTTTTTATTTAATGATCTTCAATGATGTTACTTCTCCTCTGCTAACTTCCTAGTTTTGGATATGTGTCTACATTTATATCTGTTTCTCTGTTTCTCTGTCAGTGTGCGTAGATACACAACAGTATTTCAGTTCAGTTGGTGGTCAAGCTGGAGATTCATTGCCTACTGTCTACTTAGTTCTGTGGCTGACAGCAGGTTTCCTACTTGTTAACAGTCTGAAGACTCACCAGATTGATACATCATGCTGCCTTTTTATGATCACCCTCATATGTTTCAATTCTTCATGCCTGCAAACACACTAATTCTTACTTTTAACAGTCAATGTTCATTCCCCTTTTTTACATCCATGTATATTCATAAATGGTCATGTTCATTTTTATATCCATATTCAAGTAGGCAGCATTATTTCCATATATATGTATACACACACACACAAACACACACACCAATCTTGCTCTCATTTTGCTCAGACGGTCTGTACTTCAAGTAGAAAATTTTCCTTCAGTTTGAGGAGATGCCTTTTGTTTGTTTCGTGGAGCAAATCTGGCCATGTGTTTTCTCTGTTTTGTGGGATATGATTCAGAATTCCTGGGATTCTGCTTCCCTGCTCAGTGGGATGCCTGCTTCTCCCTCTCCCTCTGCCTGTCTCCACTGATTATGCTCTCTCTCTCTCACTCTCTCTCATAAATAAATAAATAAATAAATAAATAAATAAATAAATAAACAAAATCCTAAAAATTAATACTACTTCTAAAAAATAACACACAGAGTGAGCATAAAGGTGGACATGCAGGCCTGCTAGACCTGGCTGGAGACCCCCTCCCTCATGCCTATGTTTGTTGTCTTCCCCTTGTGTTGCTGGCTGCAGAGATGCATGACCTCCCGGGGATGGAGGAGGCCCATGGAGGAGCCACCCTGGCTCCTGAACGACCCCGTCATGAGTTCAGGCTCCTATCTGAACAGCCACTCAGCGCTGTCAGGTGGGGAAATCTGTGCTGACGCGGTACTGACATTGGAGGAGTCACTTGGTAATTCAGCATAATGGGATAGAACTACAAAATGGGCATCACCAAATTAACTGAAATAGTTATCAGTCTACTAGTTTTAAAATCACCAATGGACACCTGGCTCAGTCTGAAGAGCGTGTGGTTATTGATCTTGGGGTCATGAGTTTGAGTCCCACATCGGGCACAGAGTTTCCTTTAAAAAAAAGAAAAGCACAAGTATTTAAAAATACCCCAAATCAATAAAGCTCCCACCGCTGAGCTGGCCCATGGCGGGATGGGTCTTCCCACCTGCTCCTTCAGGCACTGAGCCCTGAGCAAGATAGTGCCAGAGCTGACAAGCAGACCAGATCCTCCCTCTCAGAGCTCATGCTCCAGGGGGGAAGAAGAACAAAATACGGAACATCATCAGGAATGAAAAGAGCAATTGCTCCCTAGGAAAAGAGCCTGGTGCTACCTCTGGGTCCTGAGCTCCGCAGGTGATGCTGTGACAAAGTGTGGGGCTTTGACAAATGCAGCAGCTGGGGCTCCAGGGAGCCACTGAGAGGAGGAGGTGAAGCCCCAGCAGGGCCACTGCCTCGCCAGGATCAGAGCCTGGGAAGGACGCAGAAGGAGGCATGAAGCCAGTTCTGTGTTCTCCGTTGGGGGCCAAGGCTGCCCCTCCCCTTCTTGAGGGGGCTGGGAAAAGGTTGTGTGAATGGAACTGGCTACAGACATGGAGATGTGACAGGGGTGGAGGTGGGCATTGACAGCCCAGACGGGAGGCATTCCAGCACGTTCCAATCTGAGGAAAAGCCCAGGTCTGGGCGACCCACTGGGTGCACCGCTGTCCACAGCTCACCTAGTGGAAATGAGGGAATGGCCCGTGACACACGACAGGCAGTGCTTCTTATAAGGACGGCCTCACACCTTCTAGGCCAAGACTCCGCCAACACCTTCTGTAGGGTTTGCCTTGGATTCAGGAGCTTAGGATCATGGGAAGCTATTGCCCATCCCTCCCCCGGTGGGACTGTCATCATCTGGGCCTCATGAACGAGAGTACTGGTGCCCACGTGTGTGCAAAAGGACCTTGTGGGCCTGGACGCATGTACACACCAAGGAGGAACATGTGGTTGGGGGTATTTCCTGCATATGACACCCGCCTCCAATGTCATAGATATGATGCCACAGTGGCCTAGGGACGTCTGGAGGAAGCACCCGCTAGGATAATCCCTAGCCCACAGGCAAGATGCAGACCATCCCCGACGGGCACAACGGCTTCTCCGGGGTCAAAAGCGGGGAAGAATGGAAAGTTGTGTCTGAACCCAGGTGTGTTTCCAGGCTGGGGCCCTGGCTGCACACAGCCCTTCCCTGGGGCCTGTGGAGAGGCGTGCGGTTGTGTCACTGTGTGCACACAGGCCATTGCCTGCACGGAGTGGGGAGCCACCCCGAGCGCTGCTCCTGAAGCTTCCCCCAGGAGTGGACTCAGGTAGAGGGTCCCAGGCAGTGAGGTCACTTCCTTGACACAGAGCCCAACAGAACTTGGAACCCCTGTAACCAGGCACCCACATTCTAGTGCAGCCCCACCTCAGGCTCACTTGGCTGGAGACATCCGCTACTGAAAGATGTTCTCTTGCTGCTTTCCCACTTCTGGGGACTCTGGCTTCCAGGAACCCCAGGGATGCCGCTTGTTCAAATGCTGTAGACTTTGGCTCCACCATAAAAACCAACACCTCAGGGTGTTTATCAGGAGGCTCCGTAAGGTAATACAGAGCAGCGCAGGGAAGGCCAGGCCACCTGTGCCAGCCATCCTGGGCAGCCCCATCCCCTCCTCTTCAGTTTCAGGGAAACAGGGATGTGTGGGCAGGTCGCATCCAGGCTGGAGGATGTTGCAGGGCAGCAGGTTCCCCGGTGGGTGATCCCTTCAGGGTCACCTGATGTCATGGTGGGCAGGGTGGAAACAGGATTCCTGAGGTGCCTCTTACCTAACCCAGAGTTAACCCAAGGCCCTGCAGCCACCATCCCTTTGCTCTCCTTGGGGGAGGTGTGCACCGACTGTGCTGTGGTGTGTCTGGAATGGAGTCAGCTGGGTGTGCGGCCCAGCCAAGGCAGCCAGACCGGCCACTGAGGCCTCCTGCCTGGCTGCCAGGCACTGTCTTCACAGAGCTCCACACAGGACCGGGGCTGGAGTGGGAGGAACGGGTCATCTGTCCCACCACCACGAGGAACTGGGAATTGCCCTTGCACAGCTAATAGAGGCCAGCATGGGCTCAACGTGAGTGCAGGGGCTGGGGCCACCTGACACCCAGGGCCCTGATGTGGCAGGAAGGGCCCAGGGGCAGAAGCCACCCTGCTACTGTACCCTTGGGCTCCCCCCTAGACTCCTGCTCCCACAGGAGTCTGGATTCCCCTCCTCCCCAAACTTGCCTCCATGGCCTTGCCCCTGCCTGGGCCAGATGCAGAGTCCCTGTGCACAGATTTGTAGGAATATCAGAATAGAGCCTTCAGGGGATCCCTGGTCACCCAGTGGTTTAGCGATTTCCTTCCACCCAGGCCCTGACCCTGGAATCTTGGGATCAAGTCCTGCCTAGGGCTCTCTGCATGGGGACTCCTTCTACCTCTGTCTATGTGTCTGCCTCTCTCTGTCTCTGTCTCTCTGTGTCTCTCATGAATAAATAATAAAAACTTTTAAAAAAGAGACACACCATGTCTCATCGCACGTGGTCTCCAGTAGTTTGCACTGTGCTATGCTTTCTCCTAACTGGTGCTCCCAGGAGATCCTGTTGGCCTGAGGTCCTTCCCCACTTTCTCCAAGGCTTGAGCATGGTCTTGGTGAGTTGGGAGACTTTTTCCCAAAGGGACACGGGGCTCACTGTACTATGTCTATTGCTCTGCAGTTAGGTTTTGAAGGAGCACATCCCTGCCCCCCATCCCGGAGTCAGGCACAGGGGCCTCGTGTGCTGCACAACATGTCAGAAGGCCAGTCAGTTCCCACAGCCACTGAGCCCTTCACTGATGCAGGACTTCGATGGGATTCCCTTCTGTTGCCAAATCACAGGGCGGTGCTGAACATCCTGCAGCTCTCACACCCTGGGCCCTCCCACCCAAGGAAAGTTCTCCGTATTGGCACCTCAAGAGAGGCACGTGTGGTCAAACTCAAGGGGTGAAGCCGTTAACGCAGGGAGGTGCTGTTAAAACTCAGCTGAGTATCGGACCTGGGATACTAACCTCTCCCACTTGAGGTCCTTGTATTGATCCAATTTTTTTTTTTTGAAAATGTATCCTCTAAGATTATTTCTTTATTGGATAGTCTGTTTGTTTAAGAGACAGGCAGAGAGCAGGGAGTAGGAGAGGGAGACACAGGCTCCTCAAGCAGACTCTGCCCCAAGCACAGAGCCTGCCCGGGGCGGGATCTCAGGATGCTGAGACCGTGACCTGAGCCACAACCAAGAGTCAGATGCTAAGTGACTGAGCCGCAGGCATCAAGCCCCGTGTTCCTGCTGTGGGGACTCCTGCCCCCCCCAGCCACTAAGAGCTCGGGCTTTAGTCTGCGCTCCAACTCCCAGGCCTCCTGGCGGCTACAGTGCAGGCTGCATGTCCCCTCTGTCCCACCTCAGGGTGAGAGGGCCTCAACTGTGAAGTGGAATAGATCTGCCCAATGAAGCCCAGCCGGACAGAGCTGCTGGAGCACGAAGTACAAGAACTGCTGCCAGCCTTGCTGTGCAGGGACAACATCTATATTTTCAATTTTTTAGAGGACTATCATGTATTTGGCAGCACTGCAGAGGTGCTGGACCTGCTGTTTACAAAGTGAGCACCCTGACCCTCCACAGCCCAGTGGGATGGACCACCTACTGGTTGGGAGTCTTGGGAATGTTTCTGAACTTCCTGGACCCCCGGGCTGCTCCTCCGACTGGAGTAGAGTCACACAGGGCCTAGTCGGGTCCTGTAGGGAAGCCCTCGGGCCTGGCCTGTGGCAGGTCGGCTTGAGGGGCTGTGCTAGTGCTCCCCAGTCGTCATTCTCTCCCCATGATGAAGCCTGTGCTGCCTCCCCCACCGTCACCAGGGTCTTGAGCTGGGCTGTTTTCCCATTGAAAGGGAGGTTTGAGAGTCCATCGGGGGTCTGTGTCTTGGGGCAACCAGACTGGGGGACCCCGGGGACACCGGGGAGCCCCAGGCCACTTGGATTTTGGCCATGGGCCTGGCCAGAGCTCTTTCATTCCTCAAGCATTCAGGAAGCCCCAGCAGGTGCAGGTGCTTCTCCTGGAGCTGCCCGTGGCCCCGTGCACAGAGCTGACGGCCCCCCAGGGCTCTGGACTAGTCAGGTGTCAGAGGGTGACAGCCCCCATGATGAGAGGTCGCGTCCACAGGATGATTCATGTGATGCCCCCCGCCCTCCTCTAGATATGGATGCATCGTAGCTGCCTATGAGGAGAACGACGGAGTCCTGGAGCAGTGGAAAATGTGAGTGAGCTCTGGCTCATGCAGGAGGGCCTTCCCTCTCCAGGAGGGCAGTGAGGGAGCTGTGGGTCGGAAGGGCTGCTGGACCCTCACCCCACACATCTGCAATTCCTGTGACAGGGTAAAGGTCTAAGGGCCCTTCAGGAAAAGAGCAAAGGACAGCCGTGGATGGGGTGTGGGCTTTGTGGGAGAGCACTGGGACCCCCCAGGAGACCTTCTCCATGCCCACCCCCTCCCAACCCTCTGCCTACCCCACACCTGGGCCCCAGAGCAGAGGTTGTGGGGAGCATTGCGCTCACCAATCTGGTGGCACCTGGACCTGGGTGCACAGCAAGTGCTCAGGAGGGCCAGTGAGGGCTCACAGACAAGACGGCCCTTGCCCCATGAGAGATGGGAGATTAGAGTCAGTGGAAGGACACCCCCTGGGGGCTCCTGGTGAGTGAGGTAGCGCAGAGCCACAGGAGGGAAGGTGGCGGTACCGGGCAGCTCCTGCCAAGGCCTGGCAAGACAGAGAGCCCAAGCCCTCCTTGCTTGGACATTCCCAGAGCGACAGTGTGTGCAGTGAGGGCAATGACAAGCCAGATGCCTCGCCTCCCCAGACGCCTGCCAGTGGATTCAAGGGGCAAGTGGGCCAGGAGCCAGGCTGAGGAGGGAGTCCCACTTCCCCAGGAAAGACAGTGATGATCACACTGCCTGTCGTGGGCTCCCACACACAGAGGCTTCGTGCCAGCCCCTCCTCAGTGAGCAGGCCTGTGGCAGGCAGGACCATCAGGTGGCAGGTGGACAAGGAGCAGGACTGGCCTTCGACAGCCCCGAGTGGGAGGCTGGGGGCCCTGGTTTCTGCAGGGCTTCCCTGGGACACCTGTGTGTGAGGGAGCCCTGTCTTCTGATGCCTGTGCCCACCCGTCCTTCCCCCGCGCCATCTCCTGCATACTGGACATTTGGCTGGACTACTAATCAGAGGATTTTCATCAGCTCCCAGAATTTCCCTCCCTGACCAAGCTGCTGGCATTCATGGGGCAGCACATGCCAGGCCCAGACCTGGAAAACCATGCCTGGTGTTACCTCAAATAATTCAGACGCCTCCATCCAGTGGAGCCAGAGGCTGGGGGTGAGGAGGACTGGGGCTGGCCGAGTTGGGGACAGTGTGGGCCCCACAGATCAAGCCTCTGTGCAGCTGGGCCGGGAGCAGTGGGTAGGCTCACACCCCCATCCCCACGGGCTGCAGTCTGGGGAGACCTCCCAGGGCTCTTGCACTCACACACGTTGAATGGTCGGAAGAGTGTCCTTGATTTGTGAAGGACGTGGAAAGTCCATCCTGGTGATGATACTTTGTCTTCTTGGAGCTACAGCTTCGGCCCGAGAACAACACCCTGAACCACCTCAAGAGCCTGCCCCAACTCCGACTGTGGGGCCTGCTCCACCTTCAGGACCTAAGGTGATTGACCCGGTCCTGGCTGCTGGAGCTGAGGGCTTGGCCCGAGCCAAGATGCCACCTGCTGAGTCGAAGCCCCTGCAGATAGTGGTCACTGCTCTAGTTCACTGTTCTGCACCCTGGAGGAGCCACCTGCACCCTTGGGACCCCTAGAGGATGAACAGGCACCACCACCTGCTATCGAGGTTGCCGATGTGCTGGAGCAGTCACCTAACTCAATGGAGCAACCGGCTTTGGACCCCAAGCAACACCCTGAACCACCCCAAGAGCCCGCCCCAGCTCCGACTGTGGGGCCTGCTGAAGCTTCAGGGCCTGAGGTGATCGAGCGAGTCCCGGCTGCTGGAGCTGAGGGCTTGGCCCGAGCCATGATGCTGGCTCCTGAGTCCAAATCAGTGCACGTGGTGGTCGCACCTCTGATTCCCTGCCCTGATGAAGAGGAGCCTCCTGCACCCTTGGCCACCCTAGAGGAGGAGTAGGCCCTGGCGCCTGTAATCAGGGTCCCCAAAGTGCCAGAGCCGCCACCTGCCCTTGGAGCAACTGGCTTCAACCCCTGAGCAACACCCTGAACCACCTCAAGACTCCTCCCCAGCTCCTACCACGGGGCTCGTGATGGATCCAGCCCAGCAGAAGGCTTGCCCTCCCCTGTTATTGCACTGTTTCTATATTTTGTGTTTTTCATAAACCTCTATAATGGCTTATGAATTTTATTTGTAATAAAGGATAAGTTAACTTCACACAAAATTTACTCTGATGCTTTTAAATTATACATCGTGGTACTTTAGGTCCCTTCACAGTGTCGCAGGCCCCGGAGCCCAGGGCACCGGGGGACACAGCCCAAGATCCGGTGCTCCCTGGGACAGGCAGAGGCCAGGAGGACACAGGACAGCAAGGACGCTCCTGCCGCCAGGTGGCCCCAAGCTGTGCACATCAGCGGCCCCCGTCCCTGGAGCATCCAGGCCCCTGTGGACTGGGAGCTACAGTAGTTACTGCGGGAGCTGACTCCAGGGCTGGGCAGCTGGCCGCCACCACTGTTGTCCCTGCTGGTGTCAGTCTGTACCTGGGACTGAGCAGGGGCCTCATAGGATAAACAACTCCCACTGAACCCATGCACTTGGCAGGGGGCTGGAGAGCTCCCCCAGGTGCACACATCTGAGAATCAGCCCCTCCCCCCCAGAAGACCAGCTAGAAGGTCAGGGGAAAAGCAAGTTATTGACCAAGCACCACTGAAATGTTGCAGGGGAAGTCAAAGGATTACAGTATGTAGAATAAGAGGATGCTCCCCCTTGTTTTTTCTTTTCTGTTTCTTTCTGTTGTTTCCCCACACCCCTTTTTTATTCTTTTTTTCTTCTTCTTTTTTTTTCTCTTTTTCTCTTTTTTCCAGTACAAATTGTTTTTGGTCACTCCACACTGAGAAAAATGACTAGAGCGAAAAACTCACCTCAGAAGAAAGAATCAGAAAGAGTCCTCTCTCCCACAGAGTTCAAATTTTGGATTACAATTCAATGTCAGAAAGCCAATTCAGAAGCACAATTATAAAGCTACTTTGGCTCTAGAAAAAAGCATAAAGGATTCAAGAGACTTCATGACTGCAGAATTTAGATCTTATCAGGCAGAAATTAAAAATCAATTGAATGAGATGCAATCCAAACTGGAGTTCCTAACGACGATTGTTAACGAGGTAGAAGAACGAGTGAGTGACATAGAAGACAAGTTGATGGCAAGGACAGAAACTGAGGAAAAGAGAGAAAAACAAAAGACTATGAGGATAGGTTAAGGGAAATAAATGACAGCCTCAGAAGAAAAAATCTACATTTAATTGGGGCTCCCTAGGACGCCAAAAGGGACAGAGGTCCAGAAACTGTATTTGAACAAATCATAGCTGAGAACTTCCCTAACTTGGGAAGGGAAACAGGCATTCAGATCCAGGAGATAGAGAGTTTTCCCCTCCTAAAATCAATAAAAATCGATCAACACCTGGACATTTAATAGTGAAACTTGCAAATTCCAAAGATAAAGAGGAGATCCTTAAAGCAGCAAGAGATAAGAAATCACTAACTTTTATGGGGAGAAGCATTAGGACAACAGCAGACCTCTCCACAGAGACCTGGCAGGCCAGAAAGGGCTGGCAGGATATAGTCAGGGTCCTAAATGAGAACAACCTGCAGCCAAGAATACTTTATCCAGCAAGGCTCTCATTCCGAATAGAAGCAGAGATAAAGAGCTTCCAAGATAGGCAGAAACTGAAAGAATATGTAACCTCCAAACTAGCTCTGCCAGAAATATTAAGGGGAACCCTGTAAAAGAAAGAGAGAGTCCAAGGAAACAATCCACAAAAACAGGGACTGAATAGGTATCATAATGACACTAAATTCATATCTTTTTTTTTTTTGGCGGGGTACAGTATACTTTATTGATGGTACAGGACAAGGTAGGGCTCCCCAAGCCCCTCCCCTTCTTTGGTTTCTAGGATGTAAATTGGAGGTCAGGAGATTCTCAGTTGTTGGGGGATTAAGTTGGGGCAGGGACTCCCCAGCAGCTGAGGGCCTCTCTCTTCCTCTTGTTCTTGCTGGGGCTGGTGGTCCAGGAGGCTCTTACTCCTTGGAGGCCATGTGGACCATGAGGTCCACCACCTGGTTGCTGTAGCCAAATTCATTGTCATACCAGGAAATGAGCTTGACAAAGTGGTCATTGAAGGCAATGCCAGCCCCAGCGTCCAAGGTGGAAGAGTGGGTGTCACTGTTGAAGTCACAGGAGACAACCTGGTCCTCAGTGTACCCCGGCATGCCCTTGAGGGGGCCCTCCGATGCCTGCTTCACTACCTTCTTGATGTCGTCATATTTGGCAGCTTTCTCCAGGCGACAGGTCAGATCCACAACTGACACATTAGGGGTGGGGACACGGAAGGCCATGCCAGTGAGCTTCCCATTCAGCTCAGGGATGACCTTGCCCACAGCTTTGGCGGCACCAGTGGAAGCAAGGATGATGTTCTGGGCAGCCTCTCGGTCGCCACGCAACAGCTTCCCAGATGGGCCGTCCACAGTCTTCTGGGTGGCAGTGATGGCATGGATGGTGGTCATGAGGCCCTACACGATGCTGAAGCGGTCATGGATGACTTTGGCTAGAGGAGCCAAGCAGTTGGTGGTGCAGGAAGCATTGCTGACATCTTGAGGGAGTTGTCATACTTCTCGTGGTTCACACCCATCACAAACATGGGGGCATCAGCAGAAGGAGCAGAGATGATGACCCTCTTGGCCCTGCCCTTCAAGTGAGCCCCAGCCTTCTGCATGGTGGTGAAGACCCCAGTGGACTCCACAACATACTCAGCACCAGTATCGCCCCATTTCACGTGCCCATCAAAAGGCACAGGGTTTCAGATGGATAAAAAAGCAAGACCCATGTACTTGCTGTCTACAAGAGACTCATTTTAGACAGAAGGACACCTACAGCCTGAAAATAAAAGGTTGAACAATTTTCCATTCAAATGGTCCTCAAAAGAAAACAGGGGTAGCCATACTTATATCAGATAAATTAAAGTTTGTCCCAAGGACTGTAGTAAGAGATGAAGAGGGACACTATTTTATCCTGAAGACTGTAGTAAGAGATGAAGAGGGACACTATATCATACTTAAAGGATCTATCCTACAATAGGACCTAACAGTCATGAATATTTATGCCCTGAATGTGGGAGCTGCCAAGTATATCAATCGATTAATAACCAAAGGTAGACATACTTAGATAATAATACACTTATACTTGGTGATAGAATTTAGCACTTCTTACAATCGACAGGTCTTCAAAACACAACATCTCCAAAGAAACAAGAGCTTTAAATGATAAACTGGACCAGATGGATTTCACCGATATTTACAGAACTTTAAATCCAAACGCAGCTGAATATACATTCTTCTCAAGTGCACATTGAGCTTTCTCCAGAATAGACCACATACCGGGTCCCAAATTGGGTCTTAACCAATACCAAAAGATTGGGATCGTCCCCTGCATATTTTCAGACCATAATGCTTTGAAATTAGAACTAAATCACAAGAAGAAGCCTGGAAGGATTTCAAACACGTGGAGGTTAATGCTAAATTAACCTGAATGATCCTGCTAAAAGATGAAAGGGTCAACCAGGAAATTAGAGAAGAATTAAAAAGATTCATGGAAAATAATGAGAATGAAGTAATAACCTTTCAAAATCTTTGGGATACAGAAAAAGCAGCCCCGAGGGGGAAATACATCGCAATACAAACATCCATCCATAATTGGAAAGAACTCAAATACAAAAGCTAAGCTTGCACTTAAAGGAGCTGGAGAGAAAACAGCAAATAGATGCTACACCCAATAGAAGAAGAGAGTTAATAAAGACTCGAGCAGAACTCAATGAAATGGAGACCAGAAAAATGTGGAATAGATCAACAAAACCAGGAGTTGGTTCTTTGAAAGAGTTAATAAGGTAGACAGATCATTAGCCAGCCTTATTAAAAAGAAGAGAGAAAAGACTCAAATTAATAAAATCCTGAATGAGAAAGGAGAGATCACCACCAATACCAAGAAATACAAAAGATTTTAAAAACTTATTATGAGCAGCTATACACCAATAAATTAGGCAATCTAGAAGAAATGGATGCATTTCTGGAAAACCACAAACAACTAAAATTGGAACAGGAAGATATAGAAACCTAAACGGGCTGATAACCAGGGAGGAAATTGAAGCAGTCATCAAACACCTCCCAAGACATAAAAGTCCAGGGCCAGACAGCTTCCCAGGGGATTCTATCAAACGTTTAATGAAGAAACCATACCAATTCTACTAAAGCTGTTTGGAAAGATAGAAAGAGATGGAGTACTTCCAAACTCATTCTATGAGGCCCACATAACCTTAATTCCAAAACCGGACAAAGACCTCACCCAAAACAAGAATTATACAATAACCCTGATGAACATGTGTACAAAAATTCTCAACAAGATACTAGCCAATAGGATCCAACAATACATTTAGAAGATTATTCACCATGACCACGTGGGCTTTATCCCTGGGATGCAAGGCTGGTTTAACACTCATAAAGCAATCGATGTGATTGATCATATCAGCAAGAGAAAAAACAAGAACCATATGATCCTCTCAACAGATGCAGAGAAAGCATTTGACAAAATACAGGATCCGTTCCTGATCAAAACTATTCAGAGTGTAGGGATAGAGGGAACATTGCTCAGCATCTTAAAGCCATCTATGAAAAGCCCACAGCAAATACCATTCTCAATGGGGAAACACTGGGAGCCCTTCCCCTAAGGTCTGGAACATGACAGGGATGTCCACTCTCACCACTGCTATTCAACATAGTACTAGAAGTCCTAGCCTCAGCAATCAGGCAACAAAAAGAATTAAAAAGTATTCAAATCTGCAAAGAAGTAGTCAAACTCTCCCTCTTCGCAGATGACATGATACTGCACCTAGAAAACCCAAAAGTCTCCACCCCAAGATTGCTAGAACTCATACAGCAATTTGGTAGCGTGGCAGGATACAAAATCAATGCCCAGATCAGTGGTGTTTCTATACACTAACAATGAGACTGAAGAAAGAGAAATGAAGGAGTCAATCCCATTTACAGTTGCACCCAAAAGCATAAGATACATAGGAATATGCCTAACCGAAGAGGTAAAGATTCTATACCTTAAAAACTACAGAACACTTCTGAAAAGAATTGAGGAAGAACCAAAGAGATGGAAAAATATTCCATGCTCATGGATTGGAGGAATTAATATTGTGAAAATGTCAATGCTACCCAGGGCAATTTACACACTAAATGCAATCCCTATCAAAATACCATGGACTTTCTTCAGAGAGTTGGAACAGATCATCTTAAGGTTGTGTGTATCACTAAAGACCCCAAATAGCCAGGGGAATATTAAAAAAGAAAACCATATCTGGGGGCATCACAATGCCAGATTTCAGGTTGTACTACAAAGCTGTGGTCAGCAAGACAGTATGGTACTGGCACAAAAACAGACACATAGATAAATGATGGAACAGAATAGAGAATCCAGAAGCAGACCCTCAACTTTATGGTCAACTAATATTTGACAAAGCAGGAAAGACTATCCACTGGGAAAAAAGCCTCTTCAACAAATGGTGCTGGGAAAATTGGACATCCAGATGCAGAGGAGTGAAACTAGACCATTCTCTTTCGCCATACACAAAGGTAAACTCAAAATCAATGAAAGATCTAAATGTGAGACAAGGTCCATCAAAATCCTAGAGGAGAACACAGGCAACACCCTTTTTAAACTTGACCAGAGCAACTTCTTGCAAGATACATCCATGAAGGCAATGGAAACAAAAGCAAAAATGAACTATTGGGACTTCATCAAGATAAGAAGCTATTGCACAGCAAAGGATACAGTCAACAAAACTCAAAGACAACCTACAGAATGGGAGAAGATATTTGCAAATGATGTATCAGATAAAGGGCTAGTATCCAAGATCTATAAAGAACTTATTAAACTCAACAGCAAAGAATCAAACAATCCAATCATGAAATGGGCAAAAGACATAAAGAGAAATCTCACAGAGGAAGACATAGACATGGCCAACACGCACATGAGAAAGTGCTCCACATCACTTGCCATCAGGGAAATACAAATCAAAACCACAATGAAGTACTACCTCACAACAGTGAGAATGGGGAACATTAACAAGGCAGGAAGCCACATATGTTGGAGAGGATGTGGAGAAAAGGGAACCCTCTTACACTGTTGGTGGGAATGTGAACTGGTGCAGCCACTCTGGAAAACTGTGTGGAGGTTCCTCAAAGAGTTCAAAATAGACCTGCCCTACGACCCAGCAATTGCACTGTTGGGGATTTACCCCAAAGATACAGATGCAGTGAAACGCCAGGACACCTGCACCCTGATGTTTCTAGCAGCAATGGCCACAATAGCCAAACTGTGGAAGGAGCCTCCGTGTCCATCGAAAGATGAATGGATAAAGAAGCGGTGGTATATGTACACAATGGAATATTACTCAGCCATCAGAAATGACAAATACCCACCATTTCCTTCGACGTGGATGGAACTGGAGGGTATTATGCTGAGTGAAATAAGTCAATCGGAGAAGGACAAACGTTATATGGTCTCATTCATTTGGGGAATATAAAAAGTTGTGAAAGGGAATAAAGTGGAAAGGAGAAAAAATGAGTGGGAAATATCAGAAAGGGAGACAGAACATGGGAGACTCCTAACTCTGGGAAATGAACAAGGGTGATAGAAAGGAGGTGGGCAGGGGTGGGGGTGACTAGGTGATGGGCACTGAGGGGGGCACTTGATGGGATGAGCACTGGGTATTATGCTATATGTTGGCAAATTGAACACCAATAAAAAAATTAAATAAATAAAAAATAAAGGGAAAAAAAGAAGTCATGCATACTGCAATTATGTTAACAGATGATTGTTTTTCCTATTTACGCAGATATTTATACTTTTCATGCCCTTCTCATCTTCCCAAATACCCATTTTTCCATCTGATACTGCTAACCCTTGGGCCTGTAGCACCTCTTGTAATGCAGGCCTGTTGTTGATGGGTGTTCTGAGTAGTTGTTTGAAAATGTCTTAATCTACCTTCATTCTGGAAATCGATAAATGATATAGAATTCTGGGTTGGCAGATTCTTTTCTTGTGATTAATATTCTACTGTCTTGTACATTTCATTATTTCTAATGGATTTTTGGACATCTTAATTGTTATTCTATCATTGCTCTTAATGTTCTCTTTTTATCTCTTTCAGAAGTATGACTAAAATGTACCCACTTATGCTTTAGCTTTTATTTATTTGGGTTTGAATTTAATATGGCACTTTTCAACAAATTTGAAATACTTTCAGCTATTATGTCTTCAAATTTTTTTCTGCCAAATGTTTCCCTCTCCTTCTAAAATCTTGATTACATGTCACAACTTTGAAGTTATCACATCGTTTTTCCTTCAAAAATAATTTTTGCTTCCTCTCAGATTGGATTAATTTTATCCAAACAGAGAATTTGGGCATACAAAAGCTAAATTTTTACCTGTTGTCTTAGGAGGAACCACAAAGAAACAATAGTTATAATCAAGGGAAGAATCTAATAAAATATAGGGCAAAGCAACAGTTTTTATGGTTAATGTCTCATTTTATCCCAATTTTATCTCATTAATTACCAGAGAAGTGAATTTTCAGATTAGGAAATTTGGTATGCAGGATTAGGCATACATAGATCAGTCCTTCCTGCATTGTCTCTGGAACTGCCTGCCTGCCTAGTATACACTTTCTACTCTGCTCCAGTAACAGTCAATTTTAAAAGGGCACCATCTTCCTCTGAATTTAGTGCTGAAATGAGTATTGTTAACTTGGGATCCAGGGGAATCCCTGGGTGGCTCGGGGAATCCCTGGGTGGCTCAGCGGTTTTGCGCCAGCCTTTGGCCCAGGGCGCAATTCTGGAGTCCCGGGATCGAGTCCCGCGTCGGGCTCCTGGCATGGAGCCTGCTTCTCCCTCTCCCTCTGCCGGTGTCTCTGCCTCTCTCTCTCTCTCTCTCAGTCTATCATGAATAAATAAAAATAAATTAAAAAAAAAACTTGGGATCCAGAACAACAAGCTCTTTATGTTCAATACCTAATGCATAATCTCAGAAAGTGAGATACAGAGAAAACTACCATTTTGATCTTTGGATCCATGACTTCTGCATGGCTCTTTCTATTCTGAATTCACCCTTGATTAACACCCTCCTAATATTGTTATATATATATATATATATACACACACACACACATATATATATCACAAATATATATATCACAAATATATATCACAAATATATATATATATATATATATATATATATATATATATATATCACAATAAAGCACATCTTCAGTGCTTTTAGTGGATCTCATAACCCAAGCTCACACTACTAAATGATTCCCATGGCTTCTTATGAGTACATGTAAGATTGTAGGCACCTTTTTATGAACATATTTAGATGTGTAAAAAATACTTCAAGACAAAATTGGGAGATGTTCCACATCAGAATGTATTAAGCAATTTCTCTCTGACTTTTCCCCATCCTCAATGGTGTGAGATACATGTGTGGATGGGATATTCCCACAATGGAAGGAAAGGGCATTTCAGTGTCTTCTTTCCCTAGGTCCCTGTAGGTTCCCCAAATCTGAGAACTGAACAGGCTATATTTTCAAATCTAGACAATTATTTTCAAATTTCTTCAATTCCAAAAGAGGCGGCCCTTATATACGCCCAAACTAATGCATTAGGTGAGGAGACTGGGGTTTTTGACCAATAAGAGGAAGAACAGTAACTGTGACTTAATTGCAAAGATGAAAATGCATGTACCGGAAAAAATTACTCCTGTTTAGTATCCTTACATGACATGTATTGAATTTCTCAAAAACCTGTGTTAAAATGCAAACATTTTTGATGTATATGATGGGGGTGGTTAAGTCAGATTATATTTCTGATGCCCAGCTAAATATATTGTAACAACAGAGATTTGGAGGGGTGAAAGGAAGAAGACAGTTTTAGAGCTTGTGTTTTTTTGGAAATCAGCCTTCACTGAAAATTTGGAAATTCAAAGTATGTAGAGATCCCACAGCAAGAATTTAATGTGGTTAGGCTTTATTTTAAGGATCTTTAGGCATTATAGTATTACCCCTCAGATCAGCCCAATGAGCGGCTACATATATGGTTATCATATCAAAGGTGATGGAACTGAAGCATGATGTTTTTAAGTAAAAATGTAGAGATTTCGTGAATACTTATGAAGCAAGAGGTGTGTTTCCTTTTTTTTTTTTAATTTTTATTTATTTATGATATTTACACACACAGAGAGAGAGAGAGAGGCGCAGAGACACAGGCAGAAGGAGAAGCAGGCTCCATGCACCGGGAGCCTGACGTGGGATTCGATCCCGGGTCTCCAGGATCGCGCCCTGGGCCAAAGGCAGGCGCTAAACCGCTGTGCCACCCAGGGATCCCAAGAGGTGTGTTTCAAATAGTCTTCAAGTAACTCTATAAATAAGATACTATTTGCATTATATTTTGTAAGAGAGGAAATTGAGCCAGAGAAATTATGTAGCTGAGTTACCAGCCTAATACTGTGCATTCAGAAGTGAGCTGGTTTCATTATAGATGTCCTTAAACTTTATACCAGACTGTATACTCACTGCTGTTAAGTTGATCAAAGACCTAGGTGAACATCTGCATGATGATGTTTACCACTATACAAAGCTAGTTTATAATAAGTTTTGTCATAGAGGAAACAAAACTCTAGATAGGAGGTTAAGAAAGTGTGATATTTTTTATTTCTTAATGTATATTTTTTACAAACAAAGATATCTCATGAAATATAATGAGAAAAATATTCCTATGGTCATTGTGGTAGATTAGGTTATTTTTCAGTGAACCCATATTTCCTCCAACTGACCAGTTGAAAACAGTATACTTTGCAAACAATTATTGATAGGTTTGGCCATGTGACTTATTTTCACAATATATGGTGAGTGGGAAAGTGGCACCTTTTGAGTTCAGAGTGCAAAATTAAGAACCACATATCTGCTGGCCCCTTGAAGAGCTGCAAATCTCTTTTTAAATAGGTCATATACCAGATATCCCACTGTTCTAAGAATAAAATATATAAAAGAGATCTGAGCTGCATCTGTGGTTTACAGCCAAATTCATACAAACCCAAACCTCCATCAACTGAAACACAGTCAAACCACAAAAGGGTGAATAAGGAATAAATTCTTATTTTTAAATGCGATTGAAATCTTAGGTTGTTGGTAACACAATTTTTGCAATTAGCTACAACTACTATTTATGTATTATATTAATTTTGAATATTCACCTACTCTGTGTTAACAGGGGAAATAAATATAAAAATATAAAGAATATGTCTGTGCAGGCTGGGTGGCTCAGTGGTTTAGCATTGCCTTCAGCCCACGGCATAATCCTGGAGACCCGGGATCGAGTCCCACATCAGATTCCCTGAATGGAGCCTGCTTCTCCCTCTGTCTGTGTCTCTGCCTCTCTCTCTCTGTCTCTGTATATCATGAATAAATAGATAAAATATTTTAAAAAGAATATGTCTATATTCAAAGAGATAAATGCATATGAAATATAAATTTATTATGCAAATAATAATTGAGTTTAATATATATCTCTCTCTGAAGGTCATTGAATTAGGGTAGAAAAATCTCTTAATCATTGTCAAATTACTAATGTTTGTTCTTAATTCTGGTAATAACTAGTTGTTTGACTCACACAAATATCTATACATTTTAAATTCTTATTATCTTCATTATTTAACCTTTTATTTTTTCACATTCAAACTTGGTAATAATAGTGACAGAAGTGAGAACATAGAGATTTTTTTTAAGATTTTATTTATCTATTCATGAGAGACACAGAGTGAGAGGCAGAGACATAGGCAGAGGGAGAAACAGGCTCCTTACCTGGAGCTTGATGTGCAACTTGACCCCAGGACTCTGGGACCACACTCTGAGCCAAAGGCAGACCCTCAACCACTAAGCCATGCAAGTGCATCCAAGGACATAGAGAATTTAATAAACAATATCTCTCCCAAAATATCTGAAACCCAGGAAAGCAACAGACAAGAAAAAGGACCAAAAACTACTGGCTATTATCCAAGGAGAAAGCAATCTCTACCAATAATGAACCTAACCTTTCACAGTACTGCACTAAAACAGATTCTAAAAACACACTCTGGTTCCAAATCTGAGGAAGTGGGGCAGATGTGAAAGGCTCTTATACAGCCACCCGGTGCTGGCTCCATGATCACCCTGAGTGCCTGTTAACAACTGAGTACTCCCAGCCCCTCATCGATCCCTTACTGCCCTTACTGTTGTCAGATAATGGAGCTAGGTGCTATCAACTTCTCTCCCTTGTTAGCTCACATGAGGTTGTGTCCTATTGGTGAAGGCAATTAACAAGACACTGAAAGGGAATATAAGGGAAGGGAGAAGAAATGTGTGGGAAATATCAGAAAGGGAGACAGAACATGAAGACTCCTAACTCTGGGAAACGAACTAGGGGTGGTAGAAGGGGAGGAGGGCGGGGGTGGGGGTGAATGGGTGACGGGCACTGGGGGGGGGGGGGGGGGGCACTTGACCGGATGAGCACTGGGTGTTATTCTGTATGTTGGTAAATTGAACACTAATAAAAAATAAATTTTATAAAAAAAAAAAAACAAAAAACAAAAAAAAAAAACCAAGACACTGCTGCAGAAAGGTCTTTTCTTCCTGGTTTCAAGGTGTTTTCATGGTGTTTGGCTACTGTGGCTTGGTTGCCAGCTGCATGCAGGCAGGAAGTCGTGTGTTTTCAACCTCCAGTAAGATTTTGTGGCCAATATCAGTCAAAGTTTCCCATCCTCCAGCCTCTACACACTTACACTCTGGCAGGGGTCCTTCCTGCTTGCCCGTCACAGCCTGAGATCCATCCTCACCACCTTCAGCCTGTGGTCTGTGCAGCTGCTCCGTCCCAGGCCAATCCCGTGAGCATGTCTGCCATGAAGCTGTGTAGCCACATTGTCTTCGGTGACATCTGAATCCCATCTTCAGAGAGTAGATCTGGCTTTCTCAGAAATCCTTCCTTTACAGTATCCTTATAACTTTCTTTCATCTCCTTTCTGAAGGCTTTCCCTTGCAAATGGTTAATAACGCTTTATATCGAACTTCTCCTGGTTTCTGTCGCCTTCCTCAAAACTGACTGATAACCTTGCCACCCTGAGTTGCTCAACCTTCATTTGTAGCTCCTTTAAGGGCTAGGACAAGTCGATTAATTTGGAAATATGAGTGGAAGTGTTCACCTTATTGAGGACTTTATAATAACAGTGCTTTATATTATGATTTGTAATTTATATATAATTTATTTTAGTAAATACAAAAGCTTAAAATGTATAATAACATGTTCCTGAGTATATATATTTTTACATTAAATAAAGGTTGAAAAATAGTTCTACTCATCAAGGGAGAAATCTCAGGTATACTTTGGACGTACGGTGAGTATAATGCATCACTATGGATTCATACTTGGCAACAAATGAACCATTTCTAGTGAGTGATGTTGATAACAGGGGAAGCTATCAGGGGTGCAGACAGGGGCAATATAGGAAATCTCAGTACCTTCCTCTTAATTCTGTTGTGAATCTAAAATTGCTCTCAAAAATGTCTTTAAAAAATAACTGAGTAAATAATCATACAGCTTGAAGAAAAGAGAAATGTGTTCTTTCTAGATAATGAGATAGCATTATACCAAATTTAGGTAAGCTTAAGTATCTGGTGCTTACAGACATATGTTTTTCTTTCTACGCAGGATGCAAAAGAAATTTTGTTGTTTATATGAAGATATAGAAATGTACAATTGTCTCTCCCTGAAGTTACTGACAACCTGAAATATAGAAAATAATATCTAATTAATCTTAGCAATGTGTAATTTAATATTTTCATGAAGAAACAATTCATTTACTAGCAGTTATATATCTAAATCTGACCATTTTCTCTCATTTTTTATGGAAACACTCAATCACTGTGTTTATATAGTTATCACATAATGCTTTTTTCTTTGCATGACTAATTCCTTTATGGTATAAAATATAGGAAATCTTGAGAAACTTACTGTTTGGAAAAGAAAGTTAAGCCTTTAGGCAACACCCATGAATTATTGCTTCTCCGGGAGACTCTAATCCATGAAGAGGAAATGAAGAACTTCAACATATACTATGAGGAAATAGATTTTATTAGTTATAAAATAAAGCTCTTAAGCTCATTTAAATTTTGTAGCAATAAATAAAGTTACTTCCTTCTTACATTATTATTATTATTATTATTATTATTATTATTATTATTATTTTAGGAGGGGGAGTGGAAAATCTCAAACATGCTCCACATTCAGGGCAAAGCCCCACAGGAGGGTAGGGGGTTCCATCTCAGACCCTGAGATCATGACCTGAACCAAAATCAAGGGCCTGATGCTTATCTGAGTGAGCGACCCGGGTGCCCCTATAGAATCTTCCAAATTATAATATAATGTTACACACTGGGCACATTACGAAAATATCTTAGTAAGACTAAGTGCAGAGGACGATCTGCCAAAGATAACAATTTCAGAGTTCTGATCATTGATCAAAGGTTAGTAATAATTTATGAAATATTTATTATTGAAAAAACTCCTAGAGATTCAAGTAAAAAGTACGTTTGTAATGTTTTTGCCTAGGACTGCTCCCATGCCTCCCCATCTGCCTGTCTTAGGTCAGTGACCAAGAAGAATTGTAGTATTTATAATTTTGGAAAGGCTACAAAAATCACTGGGGCTGTTGCCACAGGAGCAGATGTATGAACAATGGGAAAAGGGATAAATGGCCCAATGCTTTTGCAGCTCAAAGTGGAGAATTTACCTGATAAAGATTGAGGAAGACTCAAACTTTCTAAAGTGGATTTATCTCCCATAAATAAAACGGGAAGATATTGAAAGTGAAAGTACAACAGAAGTGATGACATTAGCTCTCTCTACACACTCCAGGCTGATGGAAAAAAAAATGTGCCTACATGTAGAGAAGACCCAGATAAACCCAATTAAAAGTGAAACTGAAAGAGAGTTGAAAACTGATAGTAAATTTATGGGTACTCCCAGTCTCTCTCTCTCTCTGTCTCTCTGACACCCACACACACCCACACACACTCACGCAAACACACACATGCACACACATCACATGGCAAAGGGTGGAAACCCTACTGACGCAATATTTGAATACATCCTTTAAAAAATATTAGTGGTTAACATCTAAGGTACAAAATCACAAAGCCAATCTCTAGAAAGGTAGGCTAGAAAATAAAAATAATAAGAATGTGAGAAAACGGAGCAGAAATATCAGCTGGCAATTCGGAGAAGACTCTGTGTTAAAAGTTATCGAAGTTCCAGAAATAAAAAAAAATCTAAGAAAAATGAAATACAATGCATGTTCATTAAACTATATTTTCAGGGATCCCTGGGTGGTGCAGTGGTTTGGTGCCTGCCTTTGGCCCAGGGCGCGATCCTGGAGACCCAGGATCGAATCCCACGTCGGGCTCCCGGTGCATGGAGCCTGCTTCTCCCTCTGCCTGTGTCTCTGCCTCTCTCTCTGTGTGACTATCATAAATAAATAAAAAAATAAAAAAATAATCCAATGATCTTATTTAGGTAAGAACATTTAAAAAAAACTATATTTTCAAAATATCTACCAAAATTTAAAACATGCATAGAAAGTGAGAAATGTCTATATACTACAGGAAAACAAGGCTAATAGAAATTTTTACTGAGAAAAGATGTTAAATTTATTAGAAAAAAGTATTTTAAAGTAATATTGTTGTTCAATTCAACCTTGCAAAGGAAGGAAATCCTGTTACATGCTACAACATGGACGAAACCCCAGAACATTACACTAAGTGAAATAAGCCAGTCACACACAAAAGAGTATATTATCCTACTTATATGATGTATCGAAGTAGTCAAAGATAGAAAATAGAATGACGATTGAAAAGGGTTGAAAGGAAAGTGGAGGAGGGGAATTATTTTCAAAGAGTATAGAGTTTCAGTTTTAAAAGGCAAAAGTTCTAGAAATCTGTTGGACAATGATGTGAATATAGTTAGCACTCAAACTATCTGATTAAAGTTGGTTAAGATACATGACATAAAATGTTAAAATGTACTTTAAAATGTAATGGATAAGATGTGAGATGTGTGATTCCTACTATACAAAATCCCAGAGAAAAATAAAACTATGGAAAAAGTAAAAATATCAGTGGTTGCCAGTATTTAGCAGGAAGGGAAGAATTAATAGGTGAAGTACGGAAGATTTTTAGGCCAGTGAAACTATTCTATATAAAATGTCTTTACACATTTCTCCAAACTCAAAAAAATTACAAAATCAAGAGTACATCTTAATTTAAACTAAGGTCTTTCAGTAATAAAGATGGGTGAATGTACATTCATCAGTTGTAGCAAATGTACCACTCAAGTGGGGGATATTGATAATGGGAAAGGCTATACAGATGTAGACAGTAGTGGTATATAGGACACCTCTGTGCCTTGTCTCAGTTTTGCTGCGAACCTAAACCTACTCTCATAAATAAAGTTTATTTTTTAAATAAATGGGTAATATGATAAATTTTCTATTATTTTTAACACGATTAAAAAATAAAATAGAAAGTAAACAAACAAAAAGAGGTGATCTTGAAGGCACCAGAGAAAAACTACTCATTACAACTAATAATATGATTAGTAGAGGAGTTCTCACCAGAAACTATGAAGAATAAAAGACAGAGAAGGTCAAAATCAAAGAGCT
The DNA here is from genome assembly GCF_003254725.2 of Canis lupus dingo. Taxonomy (NCBI): domain Eukaryota; kingdom Metazoa; phylum Chordata; class Mammalia; order Carnivora; family Canidae; genus Canis; species Canis lupus. The sequence goes on along the minus strand of NC_064269.1, from coordinate 35,646,789 downwards.
GAAAGTACTGGAAAAAAATTAAAAACAAAACACAAATCAGAAACCTCCAAATGAAAGCAAAACAAAACAAAGAAACTTGTCAAAAAAGAATTCTAAATTCAGCAAAACAATCTTGCAAAAAAAGAAGGTACACAAGGACCTAACAACACACACAAAACCTATGAATTTCTTCTGAGCAGACATGTTCTCCAGAAATGTTTTTCAAGCTAAAAGTACATGACACTAGTTGGTAACATATATCCACAAAAAGGCAATAGAAAAAAAAGAGGAGGAAGAAGAAGAAGAAGAAGAAGGAGGAGGAGGAGGAGGAGGAGGAGGAGGAGGAGGAGAAAGGAGAAGGAGAAGAAGAAGGAGAAGAAGAAGGAGAAGAAGAAGGAGAAGAAGAAGAAGGCGGCAATATAAATAGTAAGTATGTGGGTAAATTTAAGAATCTGTGTGTGTTTTTTTCTCTATTTCTTTAAAAGATAAGATCATTTAAAACCATCATACCACTGTATGGTTGGTCTATACCATATATAAATACAACCTTGTGCTGGTAATTGGGCACATTGGAAGGGGATTTATGCCTTATTTTTTTTTTTTTTAGCATTTGTTGATTTTTGTGGTGCAAATCACCTTGAATGGTTTATTTCAAGTCACTAACATGAAATCATGAACACAGTGTTGAAAAAAATTTGTATAATTGGTGCTCAGAAACTGGTGTTAACTGGCTTTAACACATTTTTGGAAGTGCAGGTTTCCCTTACTATCTGAATCTGAAATATTGCTATGAAACAGTTTTTAGGTTAATATGGTACAAATTGAATAAGTTAATACCATTAATTTACATGGAAATTTTTTGAGCATTCCCAGACTGCCAGCTAGGCCAGAGCTGAACCTTTGACTCCACCATCCCAGACTATTAGACCCTGCCTCTGGTCCCAAGCAATACTGAACCACATAATCCCAGAATCTGTGTCACTGATGCATTTCCTTTACTAGCCTGAGTCACAGGGATTATCCTTTGAGACCCAAGTACAGTGTCCATGGGATATTGGCATATGCCTCTACTCTAGACATCATGCAATAGTGACAAGTAAAGCTGTGCCACTGGACATGGCATCGTGGTGGTTTCACTTGCACTTGATCCTAGGACTATAGCTCCAATGCTGCTTTGAGGGCTTTGAGTGTCAGCAAGCCAGAAGGGTCACCAAGAAGGCTATCCTCGCTGAACATTCCTCTCATGCCCAGGCCAGTAGAGAGTAGAATGGGATTTTTTTTATTGCACCATAGTTAACATCCAGTGTTATATTAGTTTTACGTATACGATAAAGTAATTCAACGTCTAGATACATTACTCATTGCTCATCATGATAAGAATATTCTTTTTTTTTTTGAAATTTTATTTATTCATGAGAAACACACGGAGAGAGGCAGAGATGTGTCAGAGGGCAGAGCAGGCTCCCTGTGGGGAGCCTGATGTGGGACTTGATCTCAGGACTGGATCAAGTCCGGGATCATAACCCGAGCCAAAGGCATATCACTGAACCACCCAGATGACCCATGATAAGGATATTCTTAATCCACTTTACTTATTTCATCCATCCCCTGTTTCCATTTCCCTTCTGGTTTCCATCAGTTTGTTCTCCATTATTAAGTGTCTGGATTTTTGGTTTGTCTCTTTCTTTCCTGGTTCATTTGTTTGGTTCTTAAATTCCACGTAGTGTGAAATCATATGGTTTTTCTCTTTCTCCGACTGACTTATTTCACTTAGCATCATAATACTCTCTAGCTCCATCCATGTTATTTGCAAATGACAAGATTTCATGCCTTTTTATGCCCGAGTAATGAAATATTACTCGGGCATAAAACATAAAACAATGAACATAGGGCTACCTACACCTTTTCAAATTAGTGTTTTTGTATTCTCTGGATAAATATTCAGTAGTGGAAATACTGGATTATAAGGTAGTTCTAGTTTTAAATCTTTTAAGGAATCTCAATACTTAATACAGTGGCCGCATCAGTTTGCACTCCTACAGTGCACAAGGGTTCCTTCCTTTTTCTCCATATCCTTGAAAACTCTTTTTATTTCTTCTGTTTTTTATTTTAACCATTCTGAGGCATGAGGTGATATCTCATTACAGTTTTGATTGACATTTCCCTGATGATCAGTGATGTTCTTCATGCGTCTGTTGGCTATCTGCATTTCTTCTTTGGAGAAGTGTCTGTTCATGTCTTCTGCCCATATTTTAATTGAACTACCTGGGGGGATTTTTGGTATTGAGTTGTATATGTTCTTTATGTATTTTGGATACTAACCACTTCTAGATATGTCATTTGCAAATATCTTCTCCCACACAGTCGGGTGTGTTTTAGTTTGGTTGATCTTTTCCTTTGCTGTGCAGAAGCTTTTTATTGTGATATAATCCCAATAGTTTACCTTCCCTCTATTTACCTTGCCTCAGGAGACACTTCTAGAACAATGATGCTATGGGCTATGTCAGAGAATTTCTGTCTGTTCTCTCTTCTAGGATGTTTATGGTTTTCAGGTCTCATATTAGGTCCTTAATCCATTTTGAGTTTCTTTTTCTGTATGGTGCAAAAAAGTGGTCCAGTTTTATTCATTTGCTTGTAGAAGTCCAATTTAACCAACATTCTTTAAGAGACTTTTTCCCCTTGCATATTCTTTCTTCCTTTGTCAAAGACTAATTGAATATGAACTTACGGATTTATTTCTGGGTTCTTTATTGTGTTCTATTGATCTATCTGTGTCTTTATTTGTGCCTCTACCATACTGTTTTGATTACTACAGGTTTGTAGTGTATCATGAAAACTGATATCTCCAGTTTTGTTCTTTTTCAAAATAGCTTTGGCTGTTGGAAGTCTTTTGTGATTCCATACAAATTTTAGGATTATTTGCTCAAGTTCTGTAAAAAATGCTGTTGCTATTTTGGTATGAATTATATTAAATCTGTAGATTTCTTTGGACAGTATGGACATTTTAACAGTGTTTGTTCTTCCAGTCCTTGAGCATGGAATGTCTTTCCATTTGTGTCATCTTTAATTTCTTTCATTAATAATTTATAGTTATTAGAATATACATCTATTACCTCCTTGGTTAAGTTTATTCTTAGGTATTTTATTATTTTGACACATTCTTTATGGTGTATTTTTAAATGAGATTGTTTTCTTAAATATCTTTCTGCTATTTAATTATTGGTATATTGGGAAAGCACCAGATTTCTGTACATTGGTATGTGTCCTGCCATCTTGCTGAATTCATTTGAAGTTCTAGTAGTTTCATTGTTACATCTTTAGGGTTTTCTATATAAAGTATCATGTCATCTGCAAACAGTAAAACAGAAGTTTTACTTCTCCTTAACAGCTTGGATGCCTTTTATTTCTTTTTGTTGTCTAATTGCTATGATTGGGATTTCCAGTACTATGTTGAATAAAAATGGTGAGAGTGGACATCCTTGTCTTTTTCCTGACCTTAGGGGGAAAGCTCTGTTTTTCATCATTGAGGATGATGCCAGATGTGGAGTTTTCACGTGTGGACTGTATTCTGTTGAGATAAATTACCTCTAAATCTATTTATGTTGCGGATTTTTAACAAAAATGCATTTTGTATTTTGTCAAATGGTTTTTCTCCATCTAAATTATCATATGAGTTTTATCCTTTCTCTCATTGATGTGATGTATCACAGTGGTTGATTTGCAAATATTGAACCACCTTTGCATCCCCGGAATAAATCCCACTTGATTGGTGCAAATAACTTCTTTTAGTATATTGTTGGATCTAGTATGTTAACATTTTAATGAGGACTTTGCATCTATGTTCATCAGAGATAATGGCCTGTAGTTCCCTTTTCTCCTAGTGTCTTTATTGGATTTTGATATCAGGGTAATCCTAACTTCACAGGATGAATTAGGAAGCATCCATCCACTTCCTTTGTTATTTTATTTTATTTTTTTGAATACTTTGAGAAGACAAAGTATTGACTCCTCTTTGGATCCTTTGTAGAATTATTTGTGAATCCATCTGGTCCTGGACTTTTGTTCATTGACAGTTTTTTTGGTTGCCTGTTCAATTTCATTGCTGGTAATCAATCTGTTCAAATTTTCTACTCCTTCCTGATTCAATTTTGTGAGGTTATATGTTTTTAGGAATTTATCCATTTCATTTATCCATTTCTTACAGGTTTCTGTATCATTTATTTACATTTTTTAAAAAGATTTTATTTATATAGAGAAAGAGAAACACTGAGCAGGGTGAGGGACAGAAAGAGAGGAAGAGAGAATCCCAAGCCAAGTCTGCTGAGCACCTGGAGCCCAATGAGGGGCTTGATCCCACAACCCTGAGATTATGACCCCAACCAAATCAAGAGTTGGACACCCAACTGACTAAGACACTTGGGTGCCCTATATCATCTATTCCTAATATAATAATCTGATACAATATAAACTTTATTATTTACTTCCTTTTGCTGGTTTTGGGCTTAGTCTGTTATCCTTTGTCTAGCTCCTTTAGATGTAAAGGTTGTTTATATGAGATTTTTCTTGCTTCCTGAAGTAGACCTATATTGCTATAAACTTCCCTCTTAAATCTTTTTTGCTGCATCCTAAAGATTTTACAGTATTGTGCTTTCAATATCATTTGACCCCATGTATTTTTTTAATTTCCTCTTTGATTTCTTAGCTGACTCATTCATTGTTTAGTAATGTGAAATTAAACTTTCATGTGTTTGTGTTCTTCCCACATTTTTTTCTTGTAGTTTATGTCTACTTTCAGAGCATTGTGATAAAAGATGCCTGGGCAAATTGAACACCAATAAAAAATAAATTTATAAGAAAATAAAAAGATGCTTGGTATGTCTTCAATCTTGTTCAATTTGTTGAGACCAGTTTTTTGGCCTATTCTGGATAATGTTACATGTGCACTTGAAAAGAATGTGTATTCTGCTCTAATAGAGTGGAATGTTCTGAATATACCTTTTAAATCCATCTGTTCCAGTGTGTCATCAAAGCCACTATTTTCTTCATGATAGTCCATCTAACTCTATATCTGTTTTTCTGTGTTAAGAAAGTCAGCTACATCTCCTACTCTTAAAAATAAGAGCTTTATGAAGAAGAGTTCCTGTAGTGCCCTGATACTTAATGTCCCTTGTTCTTCAGTGGATTCAGGCATTTCAGGGATGTCTCCTGTTTTTGTTGTGTGAGCCCTGCTCTTGTGGCTGAGCTACTTTCACCTTGAGTCCAGTCATCTGCAATGGCTCTCATTGTCTGTCGGGGGCAGGGTTTGGTCCTGTCTGAGGCCTACTTGGGCTTGAGGTGAATCAGACCACGCATTTCCAAACATGCAATAGCATAGAACTGAAGACTATTCTCCCTGTGTTCTCCCATGAGAAGCTCCATTAGTGGGCAGGGCCTAGAGTGAGACCATATGTCTACCCTCAGCCCTCTGATGAGGCCACAATTAGACCTGTGTGTGTGGTTATCTACCTTTCTTCCCCAGGGCAAAAATCCTTCAGACTGGTATTATCCCCTGCTGGGGCTGCTTGCATACTGCGAGGCTTGTGGCACAGTTTTGGATGGGCTCTGGACAAGGGAATGTTGGAGGTAGTAGGTTCCCAGGAGAAATAGGGCAGGGCACACAATGTTAACAAGTTTTGTTCAGGTGGAAGAGACCTGGAACAGAGGCCTGGCTGGAGAAGCCATGACTGCAGGGAACTAAGGGTGATACATAGTGTTAGCAAGTTAGGTGGAGTACATTAGATCACCACTGGTTCCTGCACATGTCCTTGTCTCTATACCAGGGGGCAGTGGAGTGAAATGCTGCTGGCTAGCTCCTTTGTTCCTTTGAAGAACTCTGCTTCCCTACACATGCTCTGAAATTAGTAAATACATCTCTTTCCTGTATGTCCCAGGTGTTTTTCAAGCTGCTGTTTCTATGGTGTGTCTCAACCTGTTGTTTGTGGTGCAGACTCTTTAAGGGCGGGGACTGAGTTTTCTATAGCTCCCTCAGCCTCACCTAGAGATGAGACTATTCATTTCTTTTTTAACATTCCAGGTCTTAGATCCCATTGATTATAAGAATTCACAAAATAAACTCTGGTTTTCAAGCCAATATTATAGGATTCTTTTTCCCTGAATGAGCTCTCCAGGCCTGTGGTGCTTTGTGTGAGGATTCTTTCTCTTCTTTCTATACACCCATGGCAGCCCTTCTTCCCATGAACAGTTCTGCAGGTCTGCTTAGCTCCTGATTGACTCTGGATTTCCTATCTTCTTGGAGGTAGCCTCTTCCCTATAATCAGCAGTAGATAGTCTTTTCTATAAGTCTTTGGGTCATTTTCTAGGTTATTAACAGTGATGTGGGTGTTACCTAGTTGTATCCATGAGATGAGGTAAGCTTCTTACTTGGTACTTCCCCAGAAGTTGAGATAATATTTTAAAGATATCAAAGGAGAAAAAAATAGCTGTCAACCAAGAATGCCTTACTCAGCAAAGCTACCATTCAGAAATAAAGGAGAGATAAGATTTTCACACCATCTCAGGGGATGGTGAATCAAAGTTTCAACTCTGGCCTTGGATGGCAATCACAGGATTGCAGCATCATGACTCCGCTGGTATCTGTTAAAGCCGTGCAGCATAAGCACTAGATGTACCCCACAGAAATGCTAAAGGGAATTCTTTAAGCCAAAACAAACAATAAAACCCAAATTAATAAAATAAAAATATATGAAAAGTGTAAAATCACTGGTACAAGCAAAAGGAAAAAGATCCCTGACAATGATTTAGGCAATGCTGTCTAGAATAAGTCAACAGAAGCACAGACATCAAAAAAATAAAATAAAAATGTGAGACCACATTAGATAAGGAGATTCTGCACAGCAAAGGAAAGTCAAAAAATTGAAAAGACAGCATAGAATGAGAGAATATAATTGCAAACCATATATCTGATAAAGGGCTAATTTCCAAAATATATAAAGAACTCATACAACACTATAATAAAGAACAGAATAATCCAATTTTTAAAATGGACAAAGGACCTGAGTAGTCAGTTTTCTGGGGACATACAAATGGGCAATAGGTATATGAAAAGGCGTTCAACCACACAATTAATCAGGGAAATGCAAATCAATGAGTATAAAGCAATGATATGATCACCTCACATCTAGTAGAATGGGTTTTATCAAAAAGAGAAAAGATAACAAATATTGGTAGAATGTGAAGAAAAGGAAGACTTTTGGTGGGAAAATAAATTGTTGTAGACACAATGGAAAATAATATGGTAATTTCCAAAGAAAATTAAAAACAGAACTATCATATAATTCAGTAATCTCATTCTTTGGTATATATTAAAAGGAACTGAAATCAGTATCTGCAAGAAATATCTGCACAGCCATGCTCATTACATTACTTACAACAGCCAACAAATGAAAGCAAACATATGTCTGCCAACAGATAAAGGGTTAAGAAGGTGTATATATATATATATATATATATATATATATATATATATATATACCTTTTGTGATATATATATATATATACCTTTTGTGATATATATATATCACAAAAACATAAATGTTACTCAGCCATCCCCAAAAATGAAGTCTTGCTATTCATGACAAATGGATGGACCTTGGAAGCATTGTACTAAGTGACATACATTAGACAGAGATACACAAATACTGTGTGATCTTACTTGTATGTAGAATCTAAAAAACTTGAACTTGTAAAATACAGTCAGATGTTGTTTACCTGGGCCTAAGAGGCGGGGAAACTGGGGAGATGTTGTTTAAGTGTACAAAGTTACAACTGGAAGATAAATAAGTTCTGTAGACCTGATGTACAACATAGTGATTGTAGTCAGCATTAGCATATTAGAAACTTCAAAGTTGCAAAGAGACTAAATCTTAACTGTCTCCAACACAAAAAAGAAATGATAAACCTATGACATGACAAAGGTGTTAGCTAATATTATGACGGTAATCATACTGCAATATATGCAATGCTATATGTAAGCTATATCTCAATAAAAACAAACAGAAGATACATTTGTTCTACTTACAGGAATGACGAGAATATAATTTAAAATTAGAGCTTTGATATCAACAAAGGGTTTAAAATGGAACACTAAAATAATATGTGTTTAATACAAAAGATATCAGTTAAGATAGAAGAAAATAAGACATATACATAGAACATACAGCAAAATGACAGACTTAAATTCAAGTATACAAATAATTGCATTAGAGAGGGAGGGGCAGGATGGCAGAAGAGTAGGGTCCCCAAATCACCTGTCTCCACCAAATTACCTAGAAAACCTTCCAATCATCCTGAAAATCTATGAATTCGGCCTGAGAATTAAAGAGAGACCAGCTGGAATGCAACAGTGAGAAGAGTTCGCGCTTCTATCAAGGTAGGAAGACGGGGGAAAAAGAAGTAAAGAAACAAAGGCCTCCAAGGGGGAGGGGCCCCGCGAGGAGCCGGGCTGAGGCCGGGGCGAGTGTCCCCAGGACAGGAGAGCCCCGTCCCGGAGAAGCAGGAGCTGCACCAACCTTCCCTGGCGGAAAGGCGCTCCCGGGGAGTTAGAACAGGACCCAGGAGGGCGGGGATGCGCTCGGGCTCCCGGGGACACTAACAGACACCTGCGCCCGGGAGAGTGCGCCAAGCTCCCTAAGGGCTGCAGCGCGCACGGCGGGGCCCGGAGCAGCTCGGGCGGGGGGGGGGACTCGGGCGGCGGCTCCGCGGAGGGGGCTGCACGGCCCCGGGAGCAGCTCGGAGGGGCTCGGACAGAGGAAGAGGTTCCGTGCGGACGGGGCTGCGCTGTTCCAGGAGCAGCTCAGAGGGGCTCGGGCGGCGGCTCCGCGGAGGGGGCTGCGGGGCGGGAGCGCGAATCCACCAGCGCAGGCTCCGGAGCACAGGGCGCCGGGACACAGCCCAGGATCCGGCCTCCCCCGGGACAGGCAGAGGCCGGGAGGGCCCAGGACAGCGAGGACGCTCCTGCCCCAGCTGAGCAGATCAGCGGCCCCGCCCAGGAGCCTCCAGGCCCTGCAGACTGAGACCTCCGGAGTTATTGCGGGGGCTGAATCCAGGTTTCCAGAGCTGCCCCGCCACTGGGGCTGTTCCTCCTGCGGCCTCACGGGGTAAACAACCCCCACTGAGCCCTGCACCAGGCAGGGGCAGAGCAGCTCCCCCAACTGCTAACACCTGAAAATCAGCACAGCAGTCCCCTCCCCCAGAAGACCAGCTACTGACTGACAACAACTTCCAGAGGAAGCCTAGGGACATAAAGTACACAGAATCAGAAGATACTCCCCCGTGGTTCTTTTTTTTTTTTTTTTTTGTTCTGTTTTGTTTTGTTTTGCTTTTTGATTTGTTTCCTTCCCCACCCCCCTTTTTTTTCTCCTTTCTTTTTCTTTCTCTTCTTCTTCCATTTTTTTATTCGTTTTTTTTTCTTCCTTTTTTTTCTCTTTCTCTTTTCTTTCCTTCTTTCTCTCCTCTCTTTTTCTCCTTTTCCCAATACAACTTGCTTTTGGCCACTCTGCACTGAGCAAAATGACTAGAAGGAAAACCTCACCTCAAAAGAAAGAATCAGAAACAGTCCTCTCTCCCACAGAGTTACAAAATCTGGATTACAATTCAATGTCAGAAAGCCAATTCAGAAGCACTATTATACAGCTGCTGGTGGCTCTAGAAAAAAGCATAAAGGACTCAAGAGACTTCATGACTGCAGAATTTAGAGCTAATCCGGCAGAAATTAAAAATCAATTGAATGAGATGCGATCCAAACTAGAAGTCTTAACGACGAGGGTTAACGAGGTGGAAGAACGAGTGAGTGACCTAGAAGACAAGTTGATAGCAAAGAGGGAAACTGAGGAAAAAAGAGACAAACAATTAAAAGACCATGAAGATAGAATAAGGGAAATAAACGACAGCCTGAGGAAGAAAAACCTACGTTTAATTGGTGTTCCCGAGGGTGCCGAAAGGGACAGAGGGCCAGAATATGTATTTGAACAAATTCTAGCTGAAAACTTTCCTAATCTGGGAAGGGAAACAGGCATTCAGATCCAGGAAATAGAGAGATCCCCCCCCTAAAATCAATAAAAACCGTTCAACACCTCGACATTTAATAGTGAAGCTTGCAAATTCCAAAGATAAGGAGAAGATCCTTAAAGCAGCAAGAGACAAGAAATCCCTGACTTTTATGGGGAGGAGTATTAGGGTAACAGCAGACCTCTCCACAGAGACCTGGCAGGCCAGAAAGGGTGGCAGGATATATTCAGGGTCCTAAATGAGAAGAACATGCAACCAAGAATACTTTATCCAGCAAGGCTCTCATTCAAAATGGAAGGAGAGATAAAGAGCTTCCAAGACAGGCAGCAACTAAAAGAATATGTGACCTCCAAACCAGCTCTGCAAGAAATTTTAAGGGGGACTCTTAAAATTCCCCTTTAAAAAGAAGTTCAGTGGAACAGTCCACAAAAACAAGGACTGAATAGATATCATGATGACACTAAATTCATATCTCTCAATAGTAACTCTGAATGTGAACGGGCTTAATGACCCCATCAAAAGGTGCAGGGTTTCAGACTGGATAAAAAAGCAGGACCCATCTATTTGCTGTCTACAAGAGACTCATTTTAGACAGAAGGACACCTACAGCCTGAAAATAAAAGGTTGGAGAACCATTTACCATTCGAATGGTCCTCAAAGGAAAGCAGAGGTAGGCATCCTTATATCAGATAAACTAAAATTTACCCCAAAGACTGTAGTGAGAGATGAAGAGGGACACTATATCATACTTAAAGGATCTATTCAACAAGAGGACTTAACAATCCTCAATATATATGCCCCGAATGTGGGAGCTGCCAAATATATAAATCAATTATTAACCAAAGTGAAGAAATACTTAGATAATAATACACTTATACTTGGTGACTTCAATCTAGGTCTTTCTATACTCGATAGGTCTTCTAAGCACAACATCTCCAAGAAACGAGAGCTTTAAATGATACACTGGACCAGATGGATTTCACAGATATCTACAGAACTTTACATCCAAACTCAACTGAATACACATTCTTCTCAAGTGCACATGGAACTTTCTCCAGAATAGACCACATATTGGGTCACAAATCGGGTCTGAACTGATACCAAAAGATTGGGATCGTCCCCTGCATATTCTCAGACCATAATGCCTTGAAATTAGAACTAAATCACAACAAGAAGTTTGGAAGGACCTCAAACACGTGGAGGTTAAGGACCATCCTGCTAAAAGACAAAAGGGTCAACCAGGAAATTAAGGAAGAATTAAAAAGATTCATGGAAACTAATGAGAATGAAGATACAACCGTTCAAAATCTTTGGGATGCAGCAAAAGCAGTCCTAAGGGGGAAATACATCATAATACAAGCATCCATTCAAAAACTGGAAAGAACTCAAATACAAAAGCTAACCTTACACATAAAGGAGCTAGAGAAAAAACAGCAAATAGATCCTACACCAAGCAGAAGAAGGGAGTTAATAAAGATTCGAGCAGAACTCAATGAAATCGAGACCAGAGGAACTGTGGAACAGATCAACAGAACCAGGAGTTGGTTCTTTGACAGAATTAATAAGATAGATAAACCATTAGCCAGCCTTATTAAAAAGAAGAGAGAGAAGACTCAAATTAATAAAATCATGAATGAGAAAGGAGAGATCACTACCAACACTAAGGAAATACAAACGATTTTAAAAACATATTATGGGGATCCCTGGGTGGCCCAGCGGTTTGGCGCCTGCCTTTGGCCCAGGGCGCGATCCTGGAGACCCGGGATCGAATCCCACATCGGGCTCCCAGTGCATGGAGCCTGCTTCTCCCTCGGCCTGTGTCTCTGCCTCTCTCTCTCTCTCTGTGACTATCATAAATAAATAAAAATTGAAAAAAAATATTAAAAAAAAATAAAAAATAAAAACATATTATGAACAGCTATGCGCCAATAAATTAGGCAATCTAGAAGAAATGGACGCATTCCTGGAAAGCCACAAACTACCAAAACTGGAACAGGAAGAAATAGAAAACCTGAACAGGCCAATAACCAGGGAGGAAATTGAAGCAGTCATCAAAAACCTCCCAAGACACAAGAGTCCAGGGCCAGATGGCTTCCCAGGGGAATTTTATCAAACGTTTAAAGAAGAAACCATACCTATTCTCCTAAAGCTGTTTGGAAAGATAGAAAGAGATGGAGTACCTCCAAATTCGTTCTATGAGGCCAGCATCACCTTAATTCCAAAACCAAAGACCCCACCAAAAAGGAGAATTACAGACCAATATCCCTGATGAACATGGATGCAAAAATTTTCAACAAGATACTAGCCAATAGGATCCAATAGTACATTAAGAAAATTATTCACCATGACCAAGTAGGATTTATCCCTGGGACACAAGGCTGGTTCAACACCCGTAAAACAATCAATGTGATTCATCATATCAGCAAGAGAAAAACCAAGAACCATATGATCCTCTCATTAGATGCAGAGAAAGCATTTGACAAAATACAGCATCCATTCCTGATCAAAACTCTTCAGAGTGTAGGGATAGAGGGAACATTCCTTGACATCTTAAAAGCCATCTATGAAAAGCCCACAGCAAATATCATTCTCAATGGGGAAGCACTGGGAGCCTTTCCCCTAAAATCAGGAACAAGACAGGGATGTCCACTCTCACCACTGCTATTCAACATAGTACTGGAAGTCCTAGCCTCAGCAATCAGACAACAAAAAGACATTAAAGGCATTCAAATTGGCAAAGAAGAAGTCAAACTCTCCCTCTTCGCCGATGACATGATACTCTACATAGAAAACCCAAAAGTCTCTACCCCAAGATTGCTAGAACTCATACAGCAATTCGGTAGCGTGGCAGGATACAAAATCAATGCCCAGAAGTCAGTGGCATTTCTATACACTAACAATGAGACTGAAGAAAGAGAAATTAAGGAGTTAATCCCATTTACAATTGCACCCAAAAGCATAAGATACCTAGGAATAAACCTAACCAAAGAGGTAAAGGATCTATACCCTCAAAACTATAGAACACTTCTGAAAGAAATTGAGGAAGACACAAAGAGATGGAAAAATATTCCATGCTCATGGATTGGCAGAATTAATATTGTGAAAATGTCAATGTTACCCAGGGCAATGTACACGTTTAATGCAATCCCTATCAAAATACCACGGACTTTCTTCAGAGAGTTAGAACAAATTATTTTAAGATTTGTGTGGAATCAGAGAAGACCCCGGATAGCCAGGGGAATTTTAAAAAAGAAAACCATATCTGGGGGCATCACAATGCCAGATTTCAGGTTGTACTACAAAACTGTGGTAATCAAGACAGTGTGGTACTGGGACAAAAACAGACACATAGATCAGTGGAACAGAATAGAGAACCCAGAAGTGGACCCTGAACTTTATGGTCAACTAATATTCGATAAAGGAGGAAAGACTATCCATTGGAAGAAAGACAGTCTCTTCAATAAATGGTGCTGGGAAAATTGGACATCCACATGCAGAAGAATGAAACTAGACCACTCTCTTTCACCATACACAAAGATAAACTCAAAATGGATGAAAGATCTAAATGTGAGACAAGATTCCATCAAAATCCTAGAGAAGAACACAGGCAACACCCTTTTTGAACTCGGCCATAGTAACTTCTTGCAAGATACATTCAGGAAGGCAAAAGAAACAAAAGCAAAAATGAACTACTGGGACTTCATCAAGATAAGAAGCTTTTGCACAGCAAAGGATACAGTCAACAAAACTAAAAGACAACCTACAGAATGGGAGAAGATATTTGCAAATGATGTATCAGATAAAGGGCTAGTTTCCAAGATCTATAAAGAACTTATTAAGCTCAACACCAAAGAAACAAACAATCCAATCATGAAATGGGTAAAAGACATGAAGAGAAATCTCACAGAGGAAGACATAGACATAGCCAACATGCACTTGAGAAAATGCTCTGCATCACCTGCCATCAGGGAAATACAAATCAAAACCACAATGAGATACCACCTCACAACAGTGAGAATGGGGAAGATTAACAAGGCAGGAAGCCACAAATGTTGGAGAGGATGTGGAGAAAAGGGAACCCTCTTGCACTGTTGGTGGGAATGTGAACTGGTGCAGCCACTCTGGAAAACTGTGTGGAGGTTCCTCAAAGAGTGAAAAATAGACCTGCCCTACGACCCAGCAATTGCACTGTTGGGGATTTACCCCAAAGATACAGATGCAATGAAACGCCGGGACACCCGCACCCCAATGTTTATAGCAGCAATGGCCACAATAGCCAAACTGTGGAAGGAGCCTTGGTGTCCATCGAATGATGAATGGATAAAGAAGTTGTGGTCTATGTATACAATGGAATATTACTCAGCCATTAGAAACGACAAATACCCACCATTTGCTTCAACAAATGGAACTGGAGGGTATTATGCTGAATGAAGTAAGTCAATCGGAGAAGGACAAACATTATATGTTCTCATTCATTTGGGGAATATAAATAATAGTGAAAGGGAATATAAGGGAAGGGAGAAGAAATGTGTGGGAAATATCAGAAAGGGAGACAGAACATAAAGACTCCTAACTCTGGGAAACGAACTAGGGATGGTGGAAGGGGAAGAGGGCAGAGGGTGGGGGTGAATGGGTGACAGGCACTGAGGAGGGCACTTGATGGGATGAATACTGGGTGTTATTCTGTATGTTGGCAAATTGAACACCAATAAAAAATAAATTTATTAAAAAAATTAGAGCAGACATAAATGATAGAGAAAAGATAACAATAAAACAGGGCAAAATAACCAGGAGTTAGTTCTCTAAAAAAAAAAATAATAAAATTGACAAATCACTAGTCATACTTATCAAAAAGAGAAAAAACCCAAATAAATAAAATCACAATGAGAGAGGGGAAACCACAAGCAATATCACAGACACACAATCAGTTATAAGAGAATATTACAAAAAAGTATATGCCGACAAATTGGACAATCTGGAAGAAAGGGTTAAATCCATAGAAGCATAGTCACTACTAAAACTGAAGCAGGAAGAAATTGAAAATCCAAACAGAACGGGTAACCAGCAAATAAATTGAATCAATTATCAAAAATCTCCCAACAAACAAAAGTCCTGGGTGAGTTGGCTTCCCAGGGGAATTCTGCCACACATACAAGGAAGAATTGATATCTGTTCTTTTTAAAATACACCCAAAAATAGAAATGGAAGGAAAACTTTCGAGCTTATTCTATGAAGCCAGCATTATCATGATTCCAAAACCAGACAAAGACTCCACTGCAAAAGAGAACTACAAACCAATATCTCTAATGATCACGAATACAAAAATTCTCAACAAAATTCAAACCTATCTAATCCAACAGTACATTAAATGAATCATTTGCCTTGATCAAATGAAATTTATTCCTGGGTACAAGGGTGGTTTGAAATCAGTCAACTTGTTAAATGACATTAGTAAAAGAAAGGAGAACCATATGATCTCAACAGATGCAGGAAAGACTTTGACAAAGGAAAACATCCAGTCATGGTAAAAATCATCAAAAGTCCTGATATAAGGAACATACTCTACTCTTAAAGGCCATACGTAAAAACCCTACAGCTAATATCATCCTCAATGGGGGGAAAACTGAGAGCTTTTCCTCTATGGTCAAGAACAAGACAGAGATGTCCACTGCACCTGAACATAGTCCTGAAAGGCCTAGTTACAGTAATCAGAAAACCAAAAGAGATAAAAGGCATCTAAATTGACAAGGAAGAAGTGAAACTTTCATTATTTGTAGATGACATGATACTCTATAGATAAAACCCAAAAGACTCCACCAAAAAACTGCTGCAACTGAAAAACAAATTCAGTAAAGTCACAGGATACAAAACCAATGTACAGAAATCTGTCACATTTCTACACACTAATAATAAAGCAGCAGAAAGAGAAATCAAGGAATCAATCCCAATTACAATTGCACCAAAAACCAGACACCTAGGAATAAACCTAACCAAAGAGGTAAAGGATCTGTACTGTGAAAACTATGTAATACTGATAAAAGAATTTGAAGATGAAAGAAAGAAATGAAAAAACCAGATCACCAGGGTTCCTCAATCGTTTAAGCATTTGACTTGATTCTGGCTCAGGTCATAATCCCAGGTTGTAAGATCAAGCCCCACATCAGGCTTCACACTCAGAACGGAGTCTGCTTGGGATTCTCTCTCTCCCTCTGTCCCCGCCCCCCCATCCACCACTCACATTCTATAAATAATGAATAAATAAATAAATAGATAGATAAATAAATAAATAAATATCTTTTAAAAAAAAGGAAACAACAAAAAATATTCCGTGGTCATGAGTTGGAAGAACAAATATTTTTAAAAATGTCCATACTACCCAAGGCAATCTATACATTCAATGCAATCCCTATCAAGGTGCCAATAGCAGTTTTCACTGAGCTAGAACAAATATTCTTAAAATTTGTATGGAACTGGAAACAACCCTGAATAGTCAAAGTAAACTTGAAAAAGAAAAGCAAAGCTGGAGGCATCACAATTTCAAACTTTAAGATATATTATAAAGAACCTGTGATTAAGACACAATGGTACCAGCACAAAATAGACACAGATCAGTGGAACAGAATAGAAAACCCAGAAATGGACCCACATTTAACTGTATGTCAACCAATATTTGATGAAGCAAGAAAAGAGAACACAGGCAGTAACCTCTTTGACATTGAACATTGCAACTTCTTACTAGATATGTCTCCTGAGGCAAGGAAAATTAAAGAAAAGATAAACTATTGGAACTTCATCAAGATAAAAAAAAACAAAAAAACAAAAGAAACATCCAAAACTAAAATGTAACCTTTGAATGAGAGAAATATTCACAAATGACATAATTGAAAAAGGCTTAGTATCCAAAATCTATAGAGAACTTATAAAACTGAACACCCAAAAAATAATCAATCCAGTTAAAAATGGGTGTAAGACGTGAATAGACATATTTTCAAAGACCTGCAAATGGCTAACAGACACATGAAAAGATGCTCAACATTACTCATAGGGAAATATAAATCAAAACTATAATGAGATATCACCTCACACCAGACAAAATGGCTAAAATGAACAAAACAGGAAGCAACAGGTTCTCATGTAGATGTGGAGAAACAGAACTAGGAATCCTCTTCACTGTTGGTGGGAATGACAACTGGTGCAGCCACGGTATAAACCAGTTTGGAGGCTCATTGGAAAGTTAAAAATAGAGCTACCTTATGATCTAGCAATTACACTACTAGATATTTACCCAAAGACACAAAAATATTGATTCAAAGGGATACATGCTTCCCAATGTTTATAGCAGCCTTATTGCTAATAGCCAAATTATGGAAAGTGCCCAAATGTACCTGATGAATGGATAAGAATAGGATATATATATATATATATATATATATATATATATAATATATAATTATATATATAATGAAATATGACCCAAAAATTGAAATTTTGCCATTTGTAATGACATAGA
The DNA here is from genome assembly GCF_003254725.2 of Canis lupus dingo. Classification (NCBI taxonomy): domain Eukaryota; kingdom Metazoa; phylum Chordata; class Mammalia; order Carnivora; family Canidae; genus Canis; species Canis lupus. The sequence goes on along the minus strand of NC_064269.1, from coordinate 35,629,235 downwards.
GCTAGAGAGAATTATGCAAAGTGAAAAAAGTCAGTCAGATAAAGACAAAGATCATATGATTTCACTCCTATGTGGAAATTAAGAAATAAAACAGATGACAATAGGGGAAAAAAATAAGAGAGGCAAACCAGAAAACATACTCTTAACTATAGAGAACAAACTAGACTGCCTGGAGGGGAGGAGGGCAGGGGGATGTGTTAAATTGGTGATGAGTATTAAGGAGGGCACTTGAACTGGGGCCTGTATGTAAGTGATGAGTTACTAAATTCTACACGTGAAACTAATATTACATGGTAAGTTAACTAACTGGTTTTAAATAAAAACTTGAAAAAATAAATTAAATGATTTCCCTGATGCAGAATGCATTTGATAAAACTATATTCTTATTTTGAAAAAAAAAATCTTTGAGAAAGAAAATAGAGGAAATGTTCATGAAAAGATCTAGAAAACACAAGATGACTCTGAAATAGAATAAATACATATATATGTATTGTAACAAAAGGATATTTTTTAAAAAGGAAAAGGAAATAAAATAAATAACTAAATTAATGAAACAAATTAGAAGGTGCAAAACTTTTACTCACACACATTTAGTGAATAAATTTCAACAATGATGCAAAGTCATTCAATGGAAAAAGTATAGACTCTCAACAAATGTTGTGTAATAACTGGCTATCATATAATATTAATAATTACATATCCTATATTACATGCAAAAATGCTCTGAATTGATCATAAACCTAAGTGTAAACTATAAAATTCCAAATGAGTGCAGGAAAAGATGCTCAACACTATTACTCTTGGAAAAATTAAATTAAAATCATTACAATTCAGACTTCCCCCTCTGGAAAGATAGAGAGGATATACTTATCCCTAATCCTCCCACCAAATAGATCCAAAACAACTAGAGATATATATATATCAACCATAAGAGGATTTAGACAGATGATGAGAAACTTTACAGAACCAGGCACTCCAGATCTGGGGAATGACATGGCAGCAAATGCCATGGAATTTCTCTTTACCTCACATATTCCAGACTGAGCAAATGACAGACACTAACAGGTACAGACAAAAGTCTCAAAAATATTTTTTCTCTCCAATCAAAATAATGGCAAATAAAAAGCCATGCTAGAAAGACAAAGATATTTTAGACACTGTGCATTATTTCATTGAAATCCTTTGACTATGAAATAAAATTATACAATAATCTAGAAAAATGTTGGAATAATGTAATAAATTGAAATATGCACATATCTATGACCATGTAATTTCATTCTCATGCTTGGAAGAAATTGCATTATAATTATATATAATTACAATTATGATGTTATATTTCTAGATCATTATTCTATTATGATAAATATAATATTTATATGCCTAAATATACATATACTATGTAGTTATGCATCATATATAAATAAATATTTATATAAATATATCATTATAAATATAATATGTGAAAAAAGACATAGAAAAGGCTTTTCATAAAATAATTATTCGTAATACCCACATACTAAAAAGGAACTAAGTTTCTAAGAATAGATTTAAAATATCATAATCATATCAGATAGGAGTAAAAATTCACAAACTATAGACAAATGTCATAATATAGATGGATTACAAATATCATATGAAAGTGCAAGGAGACACACATAAAAATATGTACTGAATGATTCCATTCATATAAAGTCTGAAAGTGAAGATATTTCATAATATTGAAGTTGACAGGACTGATAGAGGCTCTAAACTTTTATTTCATGATTCAATTTGTAGTTACATGATTCTAACTATTTTGTGATCAATTTGCACAATCATATGTTTAGTTTCCTTGTGTGGTAAAATTAATTAGTAAACTTTATTTCAGGCATAAGAGCATTTATAGAAGGATGGTATTCTATGAAAAGCAATACTGAAAATTATCAAATGTACATTAAAGGAATAAAAATATAAATAAAATATAGAGTCAAGTTATGGAATATTAACAGACTTTAAAATAAACTACAAATACATATAAAAATATAGATGAGCTCGAGAAAGACATTAATTGATAAGCTTTAATAAAATCTGGGAACATTGAAATCTTACCAGTTCTTCTTCATCATCTATGTAGAGCAGGTTAGAGTTGTTAGAAGCACAGGATGCCAAACTCTCATTCCATGGTTTTCTTTCAGTGCTAATGTAATAGCAATGGTTGGAATATGTAAACCACTCTTTTGGACAATGACCACAGTGATAAGCTAAAGAGAGATTATGAGATATTATACAAAACATATTTGAATATTAACAAATTCAAATTAATTTACATGCTTGCATAGGTATATACATAGGTATACATATCTAGGAACACTCACAGGATGATATAAATAAAATATGCTCACACATGCTCACAGAGAATAGTTACCTTGTCATTCCCTAATTTATGTGCCTATATAAAGTAAACATACAAAAATATCAATCTAAGATTGTCCTAAGAACACTGAATAAAACGACTTCTTTAGAATAGTAAAATGATTTTTTATCATGTTTTAGCAGGAGGAAATTTGAGGCAAATAGAAACAACAATAATATCAGAATTTGAAAATCATTTTATACCTTTTTGAATGTTTGTTTTCAGGGATGAATTGTTCTGCTCCAGTATTTCAGTAACTGAAAAAACTAAAGAAATCATCATAAAAACTTAAACTGAAATAAATATATTATGATTTCAGTTTCTTAACTTAGAACTTGGAATATTATTTAGAATTACAAAATTCTGTAATAAAATTTATTTCACCAAGCAATATTAACAAAGAAATGAAGATTTGGGAGAAAATATTTCAAAAGCCTATTAAAAACGAAACCTCTCCATTTCTTACAGTATTGGGTTTAACCAGTCTTAAGAATTAGTTTGTATTTATTTCTCAATGTGTCTCCTAGAACACCTCTTTGAGTAATGAAACTGAATATATGTGTAGTACTCTCTACAACTATTCTGTTATTTATACTTTTGACAAATTGAGAATAATTGTTCCACTTTTATAGCATTCATGCATTAAAATGAAAGATCTATTCCATAACAGTATGAGATACTTTGAGGCAGTGATGATCATTAAAATGAAATTTCCCAGATAGTCATTCAAACACTTACTTACAGGGAATAAGAACTATTGTTATCACAGTGGACATCAAGACAAAGCAGATGACTCCCAGCATCCTAGCAAGGATCTTCCCTGGAAATAGTAGTAAATATTAGGAACAGAAATGAAAACACTGACAAAGGATGGATGGAAATTATCATTTAGGAAATTTATGTACAAGAGAACGAACGATGCACACGAAGTCCACATATGGAAATTTGGACCCCAAACTGTATCTACCATTGAAATCTTTTCTCAGAATATATCATCGCATTTTCAGTAAAGGTAATATTCCATGAGTTATCAAAGACTATGAATTACAACAGTGCTTGAGTAAAATTAGTCTATTAGTCTACAATACTATTTACCAACTCCAAGCTCTGATCCTTACAAATGAAAAATATAGGACATCATTCCCTACTCATTCTCTCCACCAATGTGCCCCAGAGCACATTCTAGAACAGTTACACTGTGTGTGATTTAAATGTTTTACCTTTGCAGTGGTAGTTCTTTCGTTCCCCTGGATGATCCTGAGAAGCATTTTGAAGATTTAATTCTGTATAGGTTATTTCTTGCTCAGTTACTGAAATGGAATTTTTAGTGCCCTTAGCTTTCATTTGCTGTCTCTTTGAGTTATTCACCCAATTAAGTTCTGCATAGGTACATCCTTGGTTATTCATCGCTGTAGCTGTGTAGTGGCAAGCACAGTGCCAAGTGGAACTGAACTGAAGGACTTGACGAAGACTGTATGTAATGAAACTGCCAGGACGGTCACACTGGGTGGAGCGTGAGGTGGGTGATAGTACTCATTTGCAGTTGATGATGTAAAATCTGGTACTAATTCCCTTAGAGCTTTAAATCCAGTCATGGTTAAACATTGAGAAGTCTGATTGGGACACAGCTTTAGTACATAAAAGAACTTCCTGTAATAAACTCCTTTAATTTGATGACACTTATTTATTGGAAGGTGATGTGTTCTTATCAATGATCTTTTCTTTTGAATAATTGTAGTTCTGTGAAATTAAATTTTAAAAGAAAAATTATATATGTTCAAATGTCATGCGATACACTAAACTTATCCCAAACCTTAACAATATTGAAACAAAATAACAAAAACCATGTTTTGAAAACTACTCACTTAACACCAGAAATTGGTATTAATGGCAAAATATGAAACTATAAAATGATAAATAAAAATGTAGATCCTTTATGGAAGAACACTGATGTTACAAACTTTCAGAAAGATCCTATGACTGTCCTAGGTTATGAGGGTAGCTTTGGTTGTGTAAGCAATTTTAACAAATCAAATAAATGTAAGTTAATAATTCCACCAATGAGTTTTGAAGTCAGTGAGATCTAGAATTACTTCTGGCTCTCAAATTTACAAAATGTGATCTTTAAAAACTTACTTTATGTCTAGCAATTTAGTTTACTAATCTAAAATTGGAGTAAAAAGGTGTAATTTATAATCTATATACATCACTTAATATTCAATCTGGCTTTCATAAACTCAATTATATATTAGTTATTTTAATTTTAACATAATAGCCACTTTATAATTACTGATTTATATTCTTTAGATGAGGCAACATAACTCATTAGACAGTAGTACCTTTCAGTATGGACTTTTGTTGGCCAAGTTTTCCTCAGTTTTTAAAAAAGTTTTTGACTATTTATAGTTAAATTTAAAGTAGCATTTTACAGAAGGAACTTCTTCCTGCTTTTTATAGAAAACCAAACTGCTTTCATTTACATAAGTAAGTGTATGAGGAATAATGTTTTACCTCACTCTTTGATGAATTCATTTTAAGAGTTCATTTTTAAAGCCTGAGCTAAATATCAAATCTTACATGTAATTATATCTAGACTGATGACAAATCCAAAATTAACTGTTTCTTATCATGATGCTTATGCGATTTCACTTGACTTTATATTGATTTATAGACCCAGCTATGTGTGTTTGTATACACTTGATTACTTCACCATAGGTAATATTTTAAATACTTTAAGAAATTTTCTAAGATATTTCATATTTATTCTTATTTTTCACCCTGAATTGTTGGAATAAAAATACCAACGTTCTTTGTGATTTGATTGTATATTAATTATACCTCGAGTACATCCCATCTAGCATTTGAAATCTCCCACTAAAAGTTGGCTATTAGAGAGACAGGGCAGTAGAGCTACATACCTTCTGTTGGCCAGAAAGTCATGCATCTTCCAGTAGGAGACCTTGTTACTCTTGTAAACAGGTAATATCTGTGGTCTTCACAGACTGCCGACCCTGTGAGAGCTCAGAGTGAGGTAATAGTGGAAAAAGTTGATTTCTTATCAATGTGTCACTTAAAATTTGAACAGGAAATTCTTACACTTGGGCTATTTTGAAGACACTTTATCTCATCACACACCTCCAGAATGTAGCAGTTTTCAGATTTTATTGTGTCATTTAATTGGCATGTGTCTCTGAGAAATTTTTATATTCCAGATGATATTGGGGTCAGAGACTTGACCACCCAGGCTGTTCATTAACTTTCATCCGTATCACAAACACTGAGAATCTAGACCTTGTGAGAAGTGTCTTTGATGTTTAAGTTTTAATTTGAGATAAGATTGCTAAATTATCATCACATACTTCTTTCTTGTGCCCTTGCTATATCACTTCTATTATACTGAAAATACTTTAAAATCATCATCCCAGTAACAGGGATGTACTGGTATTTGACACTAATTCCGAAGACTTCCATTTTCAACTTTATTGTCACTGTCACAATGACATCAATTTCCAAACTTCTCTATTTTTCAGCCTTAGTTTTTAATACGCCTGCATTCAATTATATTATCTTTAAATAAATTATTTAGATTTCTGCTGAATAGAATACATTTCTGGGAAGGATATCAAAAAATATTGAACAATAACACCATGGCAGAGATTTAAATATTAAGTAATTACTCAAATATTCATTGATTCATCCTCCCATGATAACTAGTTGTATAGGAATAGAAATATTTCTTCTAAATGACAAAAGCCTAACTACATAAGGGAAGATGAAGGCAAATTTTTAAAATGTTATTTTATTTAAATTCAGTTAATTAGCATTTAGTGTATCATTAGTTTCAGAAGTAGAGTTCAGTTATAAAGATGAAGGTATTTTTAGATTTTTAGAAAAATTGAGGAGGCAGAAAAAGTACTTTTAAAATGCAATTATTTATTTATTTTTTGCATCTATGTTTCTATTGATCTGTATGTTTCCCTTTTTCTTTGCAACACTGGGTGACAATTTTATTTTTAATGATGCATAATTCACATACAATATTATATTAGTTCCAGTGTCCAACATAGTGATTCAAACTTTATATACATTATGAAATATTCACCACTGTATAGCTTGTTACCATTTGTCACCATGCAAAGATATAACAATATTGTTGACTATGTTTCTGATGCTATAATTAATATCACTTATTTATTTTTAAGTGTTCATTTAAATTCTGGTTAGTAAACTTACAATATAATATTAATTTCAGGTGTAAAGTATAGTGATTCAACACTTCCATACAACACTACTGCAAGAAGTCCACTCTTAATTCCATCATGCATTTAATCCAGCCCCACACCATCAGTTTGTTCTCCACAGTTAAGACTGTTTCTTGCTTAGCCTCCCTCTATCTTTTTTACCCTTTGCTCCTTTATTTTGTTTCTTAAATTCCACATATGAGGGAAATCATATGGTATTTGTCTTTCTCTAGCTGACTTATTTTGCTTAGAATCATAATACTCTTTAGCTCCATCCATAGTATTGCAAGTGGCAAGATTTTCTTTACTGGCTGAGTAATATTCATGTATATCATATGAATATATATACTATGAATATATATTTTATGAATATATGTTACATATATATAAAATCTCATATATTTTTTACCCATTCATCAATCAATCAGTGGACATGGGCTGCTCCATTTTTTGGCTATCGTGGAAAATGTTGCTATAAACATCGGGACATGTATCCTTTTTAATCAATATTTTTGTTTCCTTTGGGTAAATACCTAGTAGTGCAATTACAGGGTCATAGGTAAGTTCTATTTTTAATTTTTTGAGGAACCTCCATACTGTTTTCCAGAATGGCTGTACCAATTATCATTCCCACCAACAATGCAAGAGGGTTCCCCTTAGTCTACACCCATGCGAGCATCTGCTGTTACCTGCGTTGTTCATTTTAGCCATTCTGATTGTGTGAGGTGATATCTCATTGTAGTTTTAATTTGTATTTCTCTGATAATGAGTGAGGTTGAGCCTCTTTTCATGTGTCTGTTAGCTTTGTAATATAACTTGAAGTTCAGAATTATGATGCCTCCAGCTTCACTTTCCTTTTTCAAGATTACTTTGCTATTCAGAGTCTTTTGTGGTTTCATACAAATTTAGGATTATTTGTTCTGGCTCTGTGAGAAGTGCTATTGGTATTTTGTATTTTGATTGGGGTTGCATTAAATCTGTAGATTGTTTCAGATAATATAGACATTTTGACAATATTTGTACCTTGAATCCATGGGTATGTAATATCTTTCCATTTCTTTGTGTTATTCTATTTCTTTCATCAGTATTTTATAATTGTCAGAGTATAAGTCTTTCTCCTTTTGACTAGGTTTGTTTTCAGGTATTTTATCATTTTTGGTGTAATTATAAGTAGGATTGATTCCTTAATTTCTTTTTCTGCTGCTTCATAATTGGTGTATAGAAATACAGCACAATTTTGTATATTAGCTTTGTATCCCAAGACTACAAAATTTGTTAATGGGTTTCTAGCCATTTTTTGGTATGGTCTTTTTGGTTTTCTACCATCCAAATACTAACGAGGCCCGACCCTTCTTAGCTTCCGAGATCAGACGAGATCAGGCGCGTTCAGGGTGGTATGGCCGTAGACTCTTTTTTGGTTTTCTATAGGGAGTATCATGTCATCTGAAAATAGTGAAAGTTTTATTTCTTTTTTGTTGATTTGAATGCCTTTTATTTCCTTTTGTTGTCTAATTTTGCTGTCTAATTGCTATAAGACTTCCAGTAATATGTTAAATAACAGTGGTAAGAGTACATTCCTGTCTTGTTCCTGATGATAGAGGAAAAGCTCTCAGTTTTTCCTCATTGATGATGATATTAGCTGTGGGTTTTTCACAGCTAATATGGCCTTTATGATGTTGAGATATGTTTCCTCTTTCCTTATGTTACTGAGAATTTTTATGAATGGTTTTTATGAAACTGTAGTTTGTCAAATGCTTTTTCTGCATGTATTGAAATGATTGTATGATTCTTATCCCTTCTTTTATTATGTGATGTCACCTTGATTCCTTGGCAAATATTGAACCACCCTTCCAACTGAGAAATAATTTACCATGGTGAATGATTCCTTTAATGTATTGATGGATATGGTTTGCTAACATTGTATTGAGAAAATCTATATCCATGTTCATCAGGAATACTGGAGTATAGTCCTCTTTCTTTAGTGGAATCTTTAGCAGGTTTGGAGTATCAGGGTAATACTGGCCTCATAGAATGAATTTGGTCATTTTTCTTTCTTTTCTATTTTTTGATGCCTGGCTGGGTCAATCTGCAGAGCATGTGACCCTTGATCTTGGTATTGTGAGTCCAAACACCACATTGGAGGAATGGTAGAAGAAAGAAAGAAAGAAGAAAGATGAAAGAAAGAAAGAAAGAAAGAAAGAAAGAAAGAAAGAAAGAAAGAAAGAAAAGAAAGAGAAAGAAAGAGAGAGAGAAAGAGAGAGAGAAAGAAGGAGGAAATGCCTTACAGTTTGAGAAGAATATGGATTAATTATTTTTAGTGTTTTTGTAGAATTTGCCTATAAACTTGTTTGTTTTGATTACTGATGAAATTTCATTACTGATTATTGGTCTATTCAAGTTTTCTATTTCTTCCTGTTTCAGTTTTAGTAGCTATCCCTACACTCTCAAGAGTTTTGATCAGGAATGGATGCTGTATTTTGTGAAATGCTTTCTCTGCATCTATTGAGAGGATCATAAGGTTCTTGTTTTTTCTCTTGTTGATATGATGAATCACATTGATTGTTTTACGAGTGTTGAACCAGCCTTGCATCCCAGAGATAAATACCACTTGGTCATGCTGAATAACTTTCTTAATGTACTGTTGGATCCTATTGGCTAGTATCTTGTTGAGAACTTTTGGATCCATGTTCATCAGGGATATTGGTCTATAATTCTCCCTTTTTGGTGGGGTCTTTGTCTGGTTTTGGAATTAGGGTGATGCCAGCCAAATAGAACGAGGTTGGAAGTACTCCATCTCTTTCTATCTTTCCGAACAGCTTTAGTAGAATAGGTATGGTTTCTTCTTTAAACGTTTGATAGAATTCCCCTGGGAATTTTTGTGTCTTGGGAGGTTTTTGATGACTGCTTCAATTTCCTCCCTAGTTATCAGCCTGTTCAGGTTTTCTATTTCTTCCTGTTCCAGTTTTGGTAGTTTGTCTTTTTCCAGAGATGCGTCCATTTCTTCTAGACTGCTTAATTTAATAGCGTATAGCTGCTCATAATAAGTTTTTAAAATCGTTTGTATTTCCTTGGTATTGGTGGTGATCTCCTCTTTCTCATTCATGATTTTATTAATTTGAGTCTTTTCTCTCTTCTTTGTAATAAGGCTGGCAATGGTTTATCTATCTTATTAATTCTTTCAAAGAACCAACTCCTGGTTTTGTCAATCTGTTCCACAGTTCTTCTGGTCTCTACTTCATTGAGTTCTGTTCGAATCTTTATGAATTCTCTTCTTCTGCTGGGTGTAGGATCCATTTCCTGTTTTTGTCCAGCTCCTTTGGGTGCAAGGTTAGCTTTTGTATTTGAGTTCTTTCCAGTTTTTGGATGGATGCTTGTTCTGCGATGTATTTCCCCCTCAGGACTGCTTTTGCTGTATCCCAAAGATTTTGAATGGTTGTATCTTGATTCTCATTAGTTTCCTTGAATCTTTTTAATTCTTCCCTAATTTTCTGGTTGACCCTTTCATCTTTTAGCAGGATGGTTCTTAACCTCCATGTGTTTGAATTTCTTCCAAAATTCTTCTAGTGCTTCAGTTTTAGTATCAAAGCATTATGGTCTGAAAATATGCAGGGGACGATCCCAATCATTTATTATTGGTTAAGACCTGATTTGTGACCCAGTATGTGGTCTATTCTGGAGAAAGTTCCATGTGCACTTGAGAAGAATGTGTATTCAGTTGCATTTGGATCTAAAGTTCTGTAAATATCTGTGAAATCCGTCTGGTCCAGTGTATCGTTTAAAGCTCTTGTTACTTTAGAGATGTTTGGCACCCTCTGAAACCCCAATTAAAAGTAGATTTTTTCTTCCGAGGCTGTCATTTATTTCCCTTAACCTATCCTCATGATCTTTTGTTTTTTTCATTTTTCCTCAGCTCCTTCCTTGCCATCAACTTATCTTCTGTGTCACTCACTTGTTCTTCTACTTCATTAAACCCCATCATTATGACCTCCAGTTTGGATTGCATCTCATTTAGTTGATTTTTAATTTCAGCCTGATTAGATCTAAATTCTACAGTCATGAATTCTCTTGAATCCTTTATGGTTTTTTTCCAGAGCCACCAGTAGCTTTATAATTGTGCTTCTGAATTGGCTTTATGACATCGAATTGTAATCCAAATTATGTAACTCTGTGGGAGAGAGTACTATTTCTGATTCTTTCTTTTGTGGTGAGTTCTTTCTAGTCATTTTGTTCAGTGCAGAGTTTCTAAAAACAAGTTATACTAGAAAAAAGAAGGAAAAATAAAGAGGAAAAAAGGGAAAACAAACAACAAAAGTTAAAAACAAAAACAAAAGAAAACAAGAAAAAAACAAGGAGGGTTATCCTCTGATTCTATATACTGTAAGTCCCTCGACTTCCCCTGGAGTTTTCCAGCACTGCTCGGTCAAGAACCTGCTCTTCCCCTGTCCTTCCAGCTGGTCTTCTGGGGGAGGGGTCTGCTGTACTGATTCTCAGGTGTGTGCACCTGGGGGAGCTGCCCCACGCCCTTCCAGGTGCACAGCTCAGTGGGAGCTGTTTATCCTGTGAGGCTCCTGCTCACTGGCAGCCCGCTCTGTCCCAGGCACAAAGTGACACAGAGGAACAACAGTGGCAGCGGCCAGCCTTCCAGCCCTGGAATCAGCTCCCGCAGTAACTACTGCAGCTCCCAGTCCGCAGAGGCCTGGATGCCCTGGGGGCCGGGCTGCTGACCTGCACAGCTCGGGGGCACCCGGGGAAGGAGCGCCCTCCCTATCCTGTGTCCTCCTGGCCTCTCCCTGTCCCAAGGGGAGCACCAGATCCTGGACTGTGTCCCCCAGGGCCCTGGGCTCCTGGGTCTGCGCTGCGGGAAGCCCGTTCCTGGGGCCGCGCAGCCCCTCCCCACGGAGCCGCCACCCGATCAGCCATCGGAACTGCTCCCGGGTCCCGCCGCCCTGGGCTCCAGCCCTTTAGGGAGCTCGACCTGCGGTGTGTGGCACGCTCTCCCCTGGGCGCACCCCCTGTTAGTGCCCCTGGGAACCTGGGGGCTCCACTGCCCCTCCTGGGCCCTGCCCGAGCTCCCTGGGAGCGCCTTTCTGACTGGGAAGATTGGTAAAGTTCCTGCTTCTCCGGTAGCGGCTCTCCTGTCCTGGAGGCTCTCGCCCGCGGCCTTAGTCCGGCTCCTCGTGGGCCCCCCCTCCCTTGGATGCTTTTTTATGTATTTTTCCGTCTTCCTACCTTGATAGAAGCACGAACTCTTCTCACTGTAGCATTCCAGCTATTCTCTCTTTAAGTCTCAGGCCAAATTCATAGGTTTTCAGGATGATTTGAAAGTTATCTAGGTAAATTGGTGGGGACGGGTGACTTGGGGACCCTACTCTTCTGTCATCTTGCCCCGCCCTTCCCAATTGAAAAAAATCCGTGTGGAGTCATTTACTTCCAACCCACGTTAAAGGGTCAAGTAGAAGCCCCTGAAACTGTAGACTTTTAAAACACAAGTTAGTGACATGCCACAGATCTAACATAGTCCAAGGCGATGACATGAAGAAAGACCTGGAGTTTCGCTGAATTTAATCTGGGGGACAGGGGGACAAAGACTTGGACTCCAATCAGACTCGGACTTGGACCCCAAGGCTTTGTCCTCTCCAGTTTTTATTAAGAGAGCTAACAGGTTGGCTATAGGAATTATTAACTTTTGGAAGCAGAGAAAAACACGTTTACTTCAAAAGGTAAAAGAATAGGCTATGGACTCCAGGAGGGGGGAGCAAAGGAGCTGTATCTGGAGAACAATGTGGTAAAGAGTTAGTGTGCAGACTCATGACCTCCCATTCCCCCAGTGTGGCCAGCACCATGAGATTCAGTTCTCGGATAGGCTCTACAGCCTGTTCCCCACAGTGACATTAGTTCACTACAGTGACATATGAACACCAAAGAAATAGGGGATGCTTGGGTGGCTCAGTACACTTGAGTATCTTTTATTGTCTCTACCTCCTTTTCTCTTGTCTCTAGTTCTTTCAATTCAGATACTTTCTTCCTAATTCTTTTTAATCTGTTCTTTATCATTCCATCGATTTTTCATTTAAATGCTTTTTTTTTCATTTCTAGAATTCCTCTTTTTTACTTTTTCAAATTTCTCTGGGTTTTTCCCATCACCCAACCCTCAGACACTAACTTCTTATTAGGTAGTCCATCTGTATCCCTTATACTTTGATTCATTCTACATATTAGAATTTTATAATCCATATTCAAGAATTCCATCATTTGGATTTTTTGTTTTCTTTTTCTTTTCTTCTTCTTACTTTTTTTGTTTGTTTGTTTTTTGCTTGGTTTTCAATTTTGATCATAGTTTCCAAATCCTATATGGCCTGGGTTGAGAACAACTGTAGAAGTTGTTCTTCAGCAACATGATCACTAAAGTCTAGGAAATAATTTTGCTTGTGATAAATGGTACATGTAGGGAATTTTGTTTGTTTGTTTTCTTTGAAGAAGATAATGGCAATGGTTATGTGGATGAAACTCTGGAGCTTTATTTTTATGTACTAATATATATCTGGAAATTTAAAAATGAGAAAGATTTTTTTAAAACTTTTTTTCATAGTCTGGAAAATACTACATCTATTTCAAGGGAAGGCAGCCTAAATTTAATCTGCCAAAGGAATACTACCTTAAGTTAGTTAACATATACTATGGTGAAGAATTGGAAAAGTAAGAATTGGGATAGAATTCTTATGTCATCATATAGATAATATTCCTATTATATAATTGTTAATTCCAAAATTACATCCTTGTGGATTTATAATTTATTTTGTCCTTGTGCACTCTGTGCTGCCTTCTCTGTGATTATTTGAGTATTTTTTAGAACTCTATTTCAATTAGTTTATTGGCTTCTAGGCTATCCATGTTTACATTACAGTTTTAGGGGTTGTTCGAACATTACACTACACACTCAACTTTTCACAAGTCCAAGTGGAATTAATTGTGCAGCTTAAGAAATCTTGTACAGAGCAGGTTTATTGATCACCTCTTCTTTCCATTATGGTGTAAAGTTGTCACATATATCACATCTTACATACATGGTAAACACTGGAAGAAATTTGCAAACTTTGCTTTCAATGGTCAAGCACAATGCAAAGAAATTAGCAGAAGATTGTCTTCCATATGTACCTCAATATTTATAACTTTACATGTCCTCATGCCTTCCCAAAGACCCAGTTTCCAAATGAAACTATTACATGTGAACCTGGGAAATTTCCTTCCTTTAGCACTTCTTGCACTGCAGGCCTGCTGGTGATAGATGTTCTGAGTAGTTGTTTGAAAATATCATTTACACTCATTCTGGAAGACCATTAATGATATGGAATTCTGGGTTGGCAGGGTTTTTTACTTGAGATGAATCTTCTATTACCTCCTAAATTTCATTATATGTAACGAGTGTGTAGGCATAGAAAGTGTTGTTATTCTCCTATTGCTTTTAATATCTGTTAATCGGCTTCAGAAATATGTCTACAATGTGCCCACTTGTGATTTAGTTTTTATTTTTTTATTAAGATTTTGCTTGGTTTCCTGAATTTAACTTGGTGTTTTTTTTAACAAATTTGAAGTCGCTTCAGCCATTAATTCTTCAAATACTCTGTGCTCATCATTTCCCCCTCCTTGTAAGATACTAATTATGCATGTCACAACTTTTGGTATTATCATGTTGATCTTTCTTGTAAAAATTGTTTTTGAACACCTTCAGATTGCATCATTATTTTTCTCCAATCCAGAGCATTTGAGGGGGCAAAAGCTAGATGTTTACATGTTGCCCTAGGAGGAAGCACAAACACTGGCTGTAATCAAGGGCAGAGCAACATTTTTAAAATGCTATAATCTTATTTTGCGTCTGCCTGTCTGTCTGCCTGTCGCCAAAACACAACGTGTCAGCTATAATCTTATTTTATCTATCACTTACACTCCTTAATGACCAGAAAATAAAATTTTCAGATTAATAAATTTAGTACCCAAGATTGGACAAACAACTTTGTCCTTTTCACATTTTCTTTGGAACTGAGGGCCTGCATAGAATATACTTTCTACTCGTCTGCAAAAAAGTAAAAGGGTACTACCTTCCTCTGGATTTAGTACTGAAATGAGTACTGTTTATTTGGGATTGAGAACAAACCCATTCTATTCAATACCTAATACAGATTCTCAGAAAGTTAGACACAGAGAAAAGTATCATATTGATCTTTGTATTCTGCCTTCTCTGTGATTTTTCCCCTTTCTTCTTTCTTTTCTTTTTCTTTTTTTTTTGTTTCTTTCCTTTTTATTAGTTTCAGAGACAGACTTTAGTGATTCATCAGGTGCATATAACACCCAGTGCTCATCATATCACCTGCCCTCCTTAATAACCATCACCTAGCTACCCCATCCAACAACCTTTCTCTACAGGAGCCCTCAATTTGTTCTGCATTATTTAGCATCTCTTATGGTTTACTTCTCTCTCAATTTTCATCTTATTTAATTTTTTCTTCTCATTTCTTACTTTCATCTGTTTTGTGTCTTAGATTCCATATATGAGTGAAATCATACGGTATTTGTCTTTCTCTGAGTGACTTATTTCCCTTAGCATAACACCCTCCAGTCCTATCCACATCATTGCACATGGCAAGATTCATTCTTATTAATGGCTGAGTAATATTCCAATTTATATAGACCACATCTTCTTTATCCATTCATCTGTTGATGGACATCAAGGGTTTTTTCATATTTTGGCTATTTTGGGCCAATGTTTGCTGCTCTAAACATTGGGGTGCACTTGCCCCTTCAAATCACAATGTTAGTATCCTTTGAATAAATATCATGTAGTACATTTGCTTGGTCATAGAGTAACTTTATTTTTAACTTTTTGTGGAACCTCCATGCTGTTTTCCAGAATGACTGTACCAGTTTGCATTCCCACCAACAATGTAAGAGAGTCAGGCACAACAATGCTGTCCACTCTCAGCACTTCCCCAAAAGAAGCCAAAGTAATGTTGAACAAGTAAATCAAAGCAGGATGAATCACACTTCTGGACTTCATGCTGTATTATAAAGCTATCATCATCAAGACAGCGTGGTCTTTTTTTTCTTAAGATTGATTTATTTGAAAGAGAGAAGGGGGAGGAGAAGAGGCCAAGGGAGAGTGAGTCTTCCACAGACTCCACCCTGAGCCCAGAGCCTGAGGCCAGGCTAGATCTCATGACCCTGAAGCCATCAACTGAGTCAAAAAGAGTCACCTAACTGACAGCAAGTTCCAGAAATATATCTGTGACACTCTATTTGAGCTTCACACTTGATTACCTCCATGAAAACATTTTTCCATATTTATATGTCTCCAGGGGTTTTGGTGGATCATCTAACTTAAGCTCACTCTACCAAAGATTTTCCATGGCTTCTTATGGGTACATGTGAGACATTAGGCACCTTCTTCAGAAGTATGTAGATATGTCAAAAAAGACTGGGGAAAAAATGGGAGGTGTTCTACATCACAATATTATTTTAAAGTAACTTCCCTCTTACTTTTCTTGCTTCTCAATGGTAAGAAATACATAGATGTGGGTGGGATACACAACACTGGTTGGGAAAGGGCATTTCAGTGTCTTCTTTCCCCAGGACCCAGTAGGTTCCCCAAAACTAGGATCCACACTGGCTATCTTGCCAAACCTTGACAATTCCTGTCAAAAGTTCTTTATTTCCAGAAGAGACAACATGTATAGAGGTCCAGAGTGAAACATTGGGTGAGGAGACTAGAGTTCTTGACCAATAAAGAAAGAACAGAAATTGCAACTTGATTGCAAATATGGAAATGCATGTCCAAAAAAACTTACCCTTGTATAGTGTCCATACATGACATGAACTGAATTTTTAAAACTCTGTTTTAAAATGAAAAAAAAATCTTCAATATATTTGATGGGATTGGTTAAGTCATATTATAGTTCTGATGCCCAGTGAAAGTAATATGTCATAAAAAATTGAGATTCAGACAGATGAGGGGAAGAAGATAGTATCAGAGCCTGAGTTTTTTGGAAATCAGTTTTTGTTGAATATTTGGAAAAGCAAAATAGGAAAATATCACATATACCAAGAATATCATGTGGTGATATTTTCAGGATAATTAGACATTTTATTACTGATCCTCAGATCAGCCGTGTGGGGTGTCTACAATTATAGTCATCATGTCACAGGAGATGGAAATGAAGCAACAAGCTCTTAAGTCAAAATGCCTGATCTAGAGAATACTTGTGTGCCAAGAAGTACTGCCCAAATAATCTTCAAGTAACTCTGTGAATAAAATCTGTATCTATCATATTTCCCAGGACAGGAAATTGAGCTAGAACAGTTATATAAACTGACTCACAGGCCTAAAGTGTGCATTTAGAAGTTACATTGAAGAGGCATGGTTTCACTGCCAAAATCCTTAAACTTTACCCCCCTACTTGCTTATTCCCATTTGTAAATTGATCAGTGACCTTCTGCAAGCATCTATATGATGATGTTCACCACTCTATGAAACTACAACCTATTTGGCACTGAGGAGACAAAAACTAGATGAGAAGTGAAGAAAGTACTAAATTGTCCATCTATTTCCCAATACTTTTCTTTTACAAACCACCTTCTCTATCTCATGAAATATAATGAGAAACATATTCCTAAGGCCATTATGATAGATTAGGTTACTGTTCAATAAAAACTATATTATTACCATCTGGCCACTTTGAAAGGACTGCATCTTGCAGAAAATCCGTGTTGAGTTCAGCTACGTGACTTATTTTTACAATATAATGTGAGTGGAATTGTGATTGATATGGGTTCAGAGTACAGGCGATAAGAATCACATTTCTCTAGCCACTAATTTCTGCTATATAATGTCATATACCAGCTAACCTGCTTTTCCAAGAATCAAATAAATAAAAAAATGTCTGAGTTTAATGTGCACTCTTGAGCCACTCCCATGCATGCCAAGCCTCGATCACTAAAGCCAGTCAAAGAACAAACTGGTAAATTAGAAATAAATGCTTATTTTCCAATGTCAGTGCAATCTTGGCTTGTTTGTAGCCTAACTTTGGTAACTTAGTTATAGCTACCATTTACAATTATATGAATTTGATTTTGAATATTCATATAATTTCTCTTTTGAAGTATATAGAATCAGTATGGAATATGAAGAATGTCTATATTCAAAGAAATAGTTGTATATGCAATATGAATTTGTTTTGCAAATAATTATCCTGTTTAATTTCTCTCCCCCGCTTATAACTGTACTAGGGTAAAAATATCTAAACCATTATCAAATTACTAAAGTTTGTCATGAATTGTGGCAATACCAAAAATACCAAAATCTTCATACTTTTACTCTTTTATTCACTTTAACATTTTATTTTTTACATCAAATATTTTCTAGCATGAGTAGAGAGTGACAGAAGTGAGTTCCTAGAGACTTTAATAAAACCAGATATCTAAAAAAAAAAAAAAAAAAAAAAAAACCAGATACCTTCCAAAATATCTGAAATCCAGGTAAGGAAAGCAACACGCAAGAAGAAATATCAAAGGACATGGGTTATTTTTGATTGAGGAAAACCTAATCTCTATCAAAATGAATCTAATTTGAGTTGTGCTTTACTGAAAGTGATTCTGAAGATAATGTTGGTTCCATGATCTGAGGAAGTGGGGCAGATGTGAAAGGCTCTTATATAGCCACCCTGTGCTGGCTGCATGATCACCCTGAGTGCCTGTTAACAACTGAGTACTCTCAGCCCCACATCAATCCCTTATTGCCCTTACTGTTCTCTGATAATGGAGCTAGGTGCTATAAACTTCTCTCCTTTGTCAACTCACATGAGATTGAGTTATGTTGCTAAAGGCAATTGAGAGACAGTGCAGCAGAAATGGCTCTTCTTTCTGGTTTCTTGGTGTTTTCAGGGCCTTTTGCCAGTATGGCTTGGTAGCCAGCTGCATGCATACAGGGAGTCCTGTGAAATCTTCCTGCCTTCTGCTCTGTGCCTTCTAACACTCTTGCAGAGATTCATCCCTCTTGCCAATCACAGCCTGAGATTTATCTTCACCAAGTTCAGCCTGTGGACTGCGCAGCTGCTCTGTCCCAAGCCAATCTTGTGAGCATATCTGCCTTGCACCTGTGTGTAGGCACATTGTCTTCAATAACATCTACAACCCATCTTCAGAGAGTAGACCTGGCTTCCCAGTGATCTCTCCTTTGGGTCTTCTCCCTCAACCCTAAGAAACTCTTTATGATGTTCTTTATTTTAGCTGCCTTTCCTCTCAGCAGGCTTTCCCTTATAAATGGATAATAATTGTTTATCAAGCATCCCCTGGTTTCTGTCTCCTGACTAATTTTTATTCTGACTGATAACATTACCACTCTATGTGTTCAACCTTTATCTGCAGCCCCTGTGAGGGCTAAGACAAATCAATTAATTTGGAAATATAAGTGGATTGATCACCTTATTGAAGACTTTACAATAATACTCCTTGTCACAATAATTTGTAATTTATGTATATGTTATATATATGTATATATATAATTTAAATAGCTAAAGGTAAGAAATGCATATGTACCTTGAGTATATATTGTTTACAATAATATAAATAAACATTAAAAAATAATTCTGCAACATCATAATGAAACCTCAAGCATACTTTGGACTTTGGGTGATTATGATGAATCCACAGTGATTGGTAACAAGTGAACCATTCTAGTGAGTGATGCTGATAATGAGAGAGGCCATGTATGTGTGTATACAGTGACAATATAGGATAGCTGTGTACTTTCATCTTAATTTTGTTGTGAATCTTGTTCTAAAAATGATTTTGGAGAAAATATTTGTATGGCTATTGAAGAAATGAGAATTATGCTCTTTACAGATGGGGAGATAGCATTACACTAAAATAGGTAGCTAAGTTCTCAGATTTTATACATGGGGAGACAGTGTTATATGGAAATAGGTAGCTAAATTATCTGATGTTTACAAACATATGTTTTTAGATCTAAGCAAGATTCAAAACAACCTTTGTTTGAGTCAAAGTTGAAATATGGACAATTCTTGTTGCTCTCTGAAGAAATCGGCAATCTGAAAGAGAGAGATTATATCTCATTACCCTAAAAATATATAATACAATATTTTGAAGAATAAACAATTTAATTAGACTAATATATGCCTAAATCGGAATATTCCCCATGTAATTTTCCAATGGAAACACTTCAACAATTGTGTTTATATAATTGCTCACATTTGTACTTATTTGTAAGATTAATCCTTCTCAGGCATAAAATACAAAAGTTGTCATGACACTTACGCTTTAGAAAAGAAAGTGGAGACCTTTGTGCACACAGGTGAATTAATACTGATTCTTTGGTAGTCTATAATCCATGAAGAACGAATGAGGTGACTGAACAAAGACTATGAGAAAACAGTTTTTTTAGAAGTTAAATAAAAGCTCTTATACTCATTTGAATTTTATACCAAAATATAAAGTTAATTCTTTATATAATCTTTCAGATTATAATATAATGTTATACACTGGACACATTATAAAAATATCTTAGTAGGACTAAGTGAAGAAGACTAAGAAAAGTAACAATTTCAGGGTTCTGATCATTGATCAAAAGTCAATAATGATTTGTGAAATATCTATCTTTGATAAACTCCTAGAGACTCAAGTAAGAAGAAGCACATCTGTAATCTTGTTACTTAGCACTGCTCTCATGTCTCCCTACCTGCTCATCCTAGCTCAGTGATCCAGATGCATGCAGTTGTATAATTTGGAGCAACTGCAAAAAGCAATAGTGCTGGTGCCATTGGAGAGAATTGATTAGCACTGGGGAAAGGAGAGAAATAGCCCATTGGTTTTTCAGCTCAAAGTGCTGATTTTGCTTGTTAATGAATGAGGAAAACTCGTATATTTACTAGTCAGAGGCTTTGGTCTTCGGTTAAGCACTGCAATCCCCATAAATATAATGGGAAGATATGTAAGAGTATAACAGAGGAGTTGACATGAGATCTCTATACACTTTTGGTCGATGGAAAAAATATGGGCACAGGGAGAGGAGATCAAGATGAAGCCAGTATACAGTAAAAGCAAAAGCATCCTTAAGACCTGATTTTAAAGCTGTGAGCACTCCTCTCCCACATTCACACACACACACACACACACACACACACCACATCACATCACATGGCATTGCAGAAGTAGAAATCCAACTGACTTGCATTGTTTGAACAGAGTTAAAAAAAAAACTATGGACGATGTTGAAGCTACAAAATCACAAGGACAATGCCTAGGAATGAGATAAAAAATTTGAAAAAAAAGAATTTGGAAACACTGAAAAAAAATATCAGTTGGCCTGACACCTGGGTGGCTCTGTTGGTTCAACTTTTGCCTTAGGCTCAGGTCATGATCAAAGGGTCCTGGGATGGAGCTCTATGTTGTGCTCTGTGCTTGGCAGGGAGTCTGCTTCTCCTTCTACCTCTGCCATGCTGCTTCCTGTTTTTCTGTCTCTCAAATAATAAATAAAATATTTAAAGGGGATCCCTGGGTGCCTCAGCGGTTTTGCCTGCCTTTGGCCCAGGGCGCGATCCTGGAGTCCCGGGATCGAGTCCCGTCGGGCTCCCGGCCTGGAGCCTGCTTCTCCCTCTCCTCTGCCTGTGTCTCTGCCTCTCTCTCTCTCTCTCTCTCTCTATGTTTATCATAACTAAATAAAAATAAATTTAAAAAATATTTAAAAATATATATCAGCAAGCCCACTTCAGGAAAAAAATTATGCTGTAAAGTTTATGTAACCTCAAAAATAATAAATCTAAAAACTGAAATAAAAAGAATAATTGCTAATGTTTCAAAAATATCTAAAAATTTTTAAAACCATGCAATGAACTTAGAAGATGTATTCTAAATTAGGGGAAAACATAGGTCAGCATAAACCTCTACTGGGTTATTATGTTACATTTATTAGAAAAAATGCTTTAAACTCATATTTAACAATATATGTATATTACAAAGAAAACTTAGTTCAGATAACTAAATGAACATATGATGGCCTCAACATAGCAAGTAGAGTATATCGAGAAATAAAATATATGAATAAACCACAGAAAAATTTTGTATTTATAAATGCATACCTAAATGAATTTCATTAATAAACTATGGAAAATTTGAGATGCAATAGAAAAAAACTGATGAATCTGAGGAAGTAGTAAAAAAAATTATTCACTCATAGAACGAGAGAAAAAGGAGAGCAAAATTAGCAGAGCTCGGAAATCCTCCAAATAGGAAAACCAGCATAGGTCTAAATACAGTCTGAGAAGGAGAAAAGAAGCAGGAGTTAAAAACATAAACCACAACCAGAAACACCATCGAAAGTTACAGTGAGTGAACAAATTCTTAAATGTATTCTAAAAATATTTTTTAACTTTAGAGGCTCAAGAAAGTAAAAATAACACAGAAATACAGAAAACAATGAAATGACTCTAGAACACATGCAAATACAGACCAAGTAATACTCCTGAGGGAACAGGATTATGAGGTGACTCAAGTCAGTGTGAAAATCATGGAATGAGTTATAGATCTTCCACCTCCAGCAGCCTTAGACCACATACCTACCACGGAATCCGTATCTGCACAAGACACTAGTTCACACTGGAGGGCAATGACAAGAGCAAGATGAAGGAATAGGATGGTCTAGGCCCTAAATCGCCAATGGAAAAAATAACTGAAAAGTGTATCTGAACATAAAGTATATTCACTCTAATCATTTTTGATGAGGACGCCAAGACCATTCAATAGGAAAGGGACTGTATCTTTCACAAACAGGATTGGGAAACAGACTATCCACATGCAAAAAATGACTGGACATTAATATTTACACCATATATTCAAACTAACTCAAAATGGACCAAAGACTTAAACATATCATGTAAAACTATAAAATTCCATAAACGGAACATGGGGGAAGTGTGCCAACATTTTGTGTAGCAACGATTTCTTGGATAAGCCAGCAAAAACACAGACCACAAAGGAAAAGTCCATTGTAGGCAAACGGGCTACTCCGAACTAAACATTTCTGTGCATGAAAGGGCATGATCAACAGAATGAAAAGACAGAAAGGGTGGGAAAAAACAATTGCAAAATTACATCTCAAAAAAGGAATTCATATCCAGAATACATGAAGAATCATCTAAGTCGATAAAAACACCAAAAAACAATCAACCCAATTACAAAATGGGGAAAGCCATTGACTCACCATTTTTCCAAAGAAAACATATAAATAGTCAAAAAGCATATGAAAAGATGCTGTGTATCAGTAATTATCAGAACAATGCAAATCAAAACCTCAATGAGATATCACTTCTACTATTAGGATGAATACTATCAAAAAAAGTGTCACTAAGGAGGTGGTAAAAGAGGACCCTTGTACATTGTGTTGGGAATGTAAATTTGTCAGCCATTATGAAAAACAGTCTGGAGCTTCTTCCAGAAATTAAAAATAAAATACCTTTTGAACCAAATCTCACAAGTAGGAAAATATCTAAAAGAATTGAAAGCAAGAGCTCAAAAAGATATCATTATTTGTGTGTTTACTGCAGAATTATTTCCAACAGCCAAGTGGTAGAAGCAACTCAATTGTCCACTAATGGATGAACAGATCAAGAAAGCATAGTATATACATGACAATGTAATATTACTATTCATCCTTAAAAAGGAAGGAACTCCTATCACATGCTACAATGCAGATGAAACCAGAGGACATTATACCCATTAAAATCAGGAGGTCCACACATACATGGGGGAAAAAAAGTATATGATCTCACTTATATGAAACCTCTTTTGTAGTCTAACTGATAGAAACAGAAAATAGAATGGTGATTCCTAAAGTCTGAAGGATAGTGGAGAAAGGGAATTACTCCACAATGAGGATGACGTTTGAGTTTTACGAGGTGAAAGTTGTAGAGATCTGTTGGGCAACAATGTGTATATATTTAGCATTCCATAATTGTATGCTTAAAGTTGGTTAAAATGCATGATATAGTTAATAATAATCAAATTATCAAAAACGCCCAAAATGTCCAAGAATGATAAGTAGATGAAGATATATGCATACACAATGGAATATTGCTCACCCATCAGTAAGAATGAAGTCTTGCCATTTGCAACAACTTGGGTGGAGCTAGAGTGTGTTATGTTAAGTGAAAAAAGTCCATCAGAGAAAGACAAATACTATATCTTTTCACTCATATGTGGAATTTAAGAAACAAACCAGATGAACATAGGGGAAGGGGAAAAAAGAGAGGGAAGCAAACTTAAGAGACCCTTAATTACAGAGACCAAACTGAGGGTTGATGGTGAGTATGAAGGTGGAGGATGGACTAAAATGGTGATGGGTATTAAGGAAGGCACTTGTTGTGTTGAGCTCTGAGTATTATATGTATCTTTTTAACCATTAAATTCTACACATGATGCCAATATTACACTATATGTAACTTAACTAGAGTTTAAATAAAAATTTAGGGAAAAAAGATGTATGATGCAGTTTATATATATATATATATATATATATATATATATATATATATAATACACATTTAGATTTTTTGTGATTCATTTATTTATGAGAGACACACAGAGAGAAGCAGAGACATAGGCAGAGGGAAAAGTAGGCTCCTCGAGGGAGCCCTATGTGGGACTGGATCCCCAAACCTGGGATCACGCCCTGAGCTTCTGAAGGCTGATGCTCAACTGCTGAGAGCCAGCCAGATGTCCCTGATGCAGTTAAATATAATGTAAGATGTGAGAATGTACAATTTCCAATATATCACAGTCTGGAAGAAACAAAACTTTGGAGACAGTGAAAGATCAGTATTTGACAGGGTTTGGCAGAGAAGGAAGGATGGATAGACAGAGCATAAAGGAATTTTTACGCAGTAAAACCATTCTGTATAACTCCATACTGGTTGATACATATCATTACATATTTCTCCAAACTCATAAAACACACAACATCAAGAGATAACCTTAATGTAAACGATGGTCTTTAGATGATAAAGATGTGTCAATATAGGTTTATTAATTGTAGCAAATGAATCTCTGCACTGAGGGATACTGAAAATGAGAGTCTATGTGCTACACATGCAGACAATAAACAAAAGGAGAATACAGAAAATCTATGCTTTCTCTGAGTTCTTTTGTGTTATGTGATTTTTTTGCCACAACTTAAAAAATAAAGAACAAACAAACAAAAAGAGATGATCTAGACAATAGCAAGAGAAAAACCACTCATTACAATTAGAAAAGTAACAAGATAAATAATAGATGAATTTTCACCAGAAATAATAAAGAAAAAAAAGGAAGGTCAAATTCAGAGCTGAACATACCAAAAAAATGAGAAACAAATCAACTTCGCCCCACAAAAAAAGAAAACAAAACAAAAGAAAATAATACAAAAAGACTCTTCAAACAAGAATTATAATTTCAGCAAAACAACTGATAAGATTTTTTGAAACCATCATAATGGGGCACCTGGGTGGCTCAGATGATTTAACATCTGCCTTGAGCTCACGTCAAGATCCCTGGGTCCTGGGAAGGAGCCATACCCTCCTCTCCACTGTTGGACTTCCTGTTCAGTGGAGAGTCTGCTTCTCTTTCTCCCTCTGCTTCTACTTTCTGCTCATTATCTCTCTGTCAAATGAATAAATAAAATCTTTTTTAAAAGCCATCATTATAGCACTGTATGGTCAAATCCATAACACTTTATTTTAGTTAGCATTTATTAATTTTTGTGATGCACTGTCATCGTGAATGCTCCATTTCAACTCACCAATGCGGGCTCATGAATACAGTCTAGGAAAAGACATGCATAATTAGTGTTCAGAAACTAGTCCTAGCTGAATTCAGTATGACATTCTTAGAAGTACATGTTCCCTGTTCTATAATAAAATAGTGTTCTATGAAGGCCTCATTAGTGATACTGTATCAATCAAGACACACTTTCAGCCCCCAGAGGACAGCTTGAATTGCCATTGTGGGATAGGCTGCCTGAGCTCTGTTCCCAGGTCGCTGGGACCTGACATGGCTTTATCAAAACACCACTGGATCCTGCTGCTGTCCTGTGATTGTTGCTTGGGATAAAGTTGAAACATTGACAATCATCCCTAGACTATGCTACTATGATACCCTTTCCTATGGCTCTGAGCACCCATTGAAGCTTGTCATCCCAGAACCAGTGTCACTGCCAGACAGGGTCACAATGGTGAGATGCTAGGACACATATACAGTGTCCAGGAAATATGCGTACTTGTCTCCATCCTAGATACCAGTACCAATGCCACAGAAAGTGAACCTGATCACAATCACACAGGCACTATGATAGTTCCATCTGTGCCTATCTTGGGCAAGAGATCCAATACTGTTTGAGGGCTCTGAAGGTGGCATGCCATACCACCACCAAAAAGGAGCCTCCCAGCAATATATGTTCCTCCCATGGGTAAGACAGGAGAAAGTGGATGATATTTCTAAAGTGGTCAAAGGGAATAACAACTGTCAACCAAGAATACATTACTCAGCAACTTCTCATTCAGAAATGAAGAGGAGATAGAGGCTTTCAAAGAATCCTCAGGGATGGCTTGTCAAAGTTTCAACTCTCACCCCAGATGGCAGTCAGAAGTGAGCAGCAGCATCACTCCAGTGGTAGCCTGTTAAAACCATGTGTCAGAAAAGAATTTAACCTAGTCCTACCCTTTAAAAACTCCTTTTAAAGAAAAGCTAAAAGGAATTTTAAAGGTGAAAAAAGAGATGAAAATAAGTACCATAGAAACATATAAAAATATAATATCACTGGTAGAGACAAAAGAAAAACTGTCCTTGGGACGCCTGGGTGGCTCAGTGGTTGAGCATTGCCTTCAGCTTGGGGCATGATCCTGCAGTCCTGGGATCAAGTCCCACATCAGGTTCCTTGCATGGAATCTGTTTTTCCCTCTGCCTATGTCTCTGCCTCTCTCTCTCTCTCTCTCTCTCTCTCTCTCTGTCTCTCATGAATAAATAAATAAAATCTTTTTTAAGAAAGAAAGAAAACATATCTTTGAAATAGGTGTCAGCTATGATTTCTTGGACGTCTTGAAAAGACAGGCAAACCACATAGAAAAATAGGACTGCATTAAGCTAATGTACACAGCAAAGAAAATAATGAGAGAGTTGAAAAGATGTTGGAAGAACAATGTACAGAACAAGGAAAAAATGTAAACCATTTATCAAATAAGGGAGCAATATCCAAAATATATAAAGAACTCATTACAATGCAATAAAAGAGAAAATAATACAATTTCAAAAAATGGCAAAGAACCTAGGTAGACATTTTTATGAAGACATACAATTGGCCAATAAGTGCATGATAAGTGCACAGAATCACTAATCATCATGGAAATGCCAATCAAAACCACAAGAGATATGACCTCTAACCTGTTAAAATGGTTTCTTCCAGAAAGATAAGAGAATATTGGTGAGGATGTGAAGAATAAGAAATCCTTTGCAGGAAATGTAAATTGGTGGCTGTATAAGGGAAAATAGTATAGCAACTTTTCAAGCAATTACAAATAAAACTATCATATGAATCCGCAATGTCACTCTTGCGTACATATTTAAAAGAACTGAAATCAGTATCTCAGCGGCATATCTGCACACCCATGCTCATTGCAATGTTATTCGCGATAGCCAAGATATTGAAGGAAACTAAATATCTGCCAACAGATAAATGGTTAAAGAAAGTATGATACACACACACACACACACTGAAATAGTATTCAGTCATGAGAGAGAAGGAAATCTTCCCATTTGTGAAAAATGAATGGACTTTGGAGGCATTCTCTTAAGTGACAAAAGTGAGGCAAGATCGACAAATACTGTATGGTGTCACTTACGTGTAGAATCTGAAACACTGATCTAGTAAAATCAAAGAATAGAATGTTCTTTACCAGGAGCGGCGTGGGGAGGAAGGGGGAGATGTTTAAGAATACAAAATTATAACCAGTAGTTAATAAGTTCTGAAAGTTTTGTGTACAATATAGTGATTATAGTCAGCATTACTCTATTATAAATCTCAAAGATCCTGTGATTAAATCTTAGCTGTTCTTGACACCCACAAAAAATGATAAATATGTGACATAAGAGAATTGTTATCTAAGATTACCATAGTAATCACGCTGTAGTATATAAATGTATCATATGAACACATTTATGCCTTTAATTTAAACAATGTTATGTCAATTATATCTCAACAACACACACACACACACAAAAACAACCCAAAAGTATATTTGTGATACCTACGGCTCCTACTAAGGAAATAAGAATATAGCTGAGACAACAATAGAGAAATTAAAATGGAACCCTAAAATAAGATGTTTAATACAGGTAAGGTGGAAGAAGAAAACAAAACCTAAACATAGAATGACAGCAAATGAGAGACCTAAATCCAACCGTCCCAGTAATGACACTCATGTGAATTAAATAAGTATTCTAGTAAAAAGACAGAAATTGTCACTCTGAATAAAAATGTAAGATCTATCCATACCCTCTCTGTAACACACACCTTAGACCTAAAGATAGAACAGGTGAACATAAAAAGATAGCAAAAGATCTACAAACAATAACCCCAGAAGTGAGCACAAACAGCTATTCTAATATCAGACAGTTGCTATTAAAACAAGAAATATTATTAGAAAACAAAACAAAAACATTTCTACACACTAAGGCTGTCAATATGAGAAGATAAAACAATGATAAACATCTATTATTCACCTAAAAACAGAACCCTTAAATACAAGAAATAGAAACTGACTGATTTGGAAGGATAAAGAAACAATTCAGTGGTACAGTGGAAGACTTAAAAGATCTTCTGTAAATAAGTGATAACACAGCAAGTCACAAAATCAGGACGATGGAAGACTATCAAAACCAGCTTGACATAATTGACATATAGAAGGGGTTTAGGTCATAAATAAGGATCAAACATTTCAAGGATGGAGATATTCAACGTATATTCTCTGAAGACAAAGGAATAAATTAGATGCAACAACAGAAAGAAATTTGGGGGATTTCCAAACCTGCGGAAAGTGATACACTTCTGAAAAATTTACAGTTCAGGGATGAAATCTATGAAAATACCTTGTACTAGATGACAGAGATTACCTTGTGCTGGACGACTCTGAACAGAATATTTCAAGACTTTTATGGGGAAACTAAAGTAATGTTTAGAGACAATTTGTAGCTTTCTCACTTAGAAAAGGAAGAACATTAGAAATGCATGATCTGAGTAGCTTCCCTCTCAAGTAGCTATACAGAGAGGAGCCAATTGAAGTTAAGGAAGAGAAGATAAACACATACTTAGCTGAAAGCTGACTGTGAGGTATGGATAGCAGAATAACTCACGGTAGCCCCAAAGGATGAATGCTCAAATATTCAAGGGCATCAGCAATAGAACGGATTCTGACTGTAGTCGAATCAGACAATGGAACAGCAAGGAGTTTGGGCAATTTAAACTTCACGCAAATACATGAATAAATCACACATTTAGCTTCCCCTAAAAATGTCAAAAATAAAATATACATACTATATGTTTCTATTTATGTAAATGTTTTGTAAATGGAGATGAGAACATGAGAGGGCATTTCACAGTGCTGGTAGAATCATTTTCATTCTGTGTAATGTGACACTTGAAAATTCAGTCATTTGTTGGCATGTTTTGCACGTGCACCCATCTGTTGCACATTATTCCACTAAAAAATTACTGTAAGGCATTATTATGAAAATATGCAAATATATAGAAACTAGACAGAAAATTGAAGAAATCTTACTAAATACAACTTTTGAAAACTAAAACAGAAAAAAAATATCCAATAACATACAACTTCTAATATAATTTAGTTGTAATTCAGAAAGCTTTGCATACTCCGTTACAGAATACTTAGACATTTGTGAATGACAGAAGTGTAATGCTAAATAAAAACCAAACAGAAACTGTTGTAGGGCAAAGAGTCGAATAAAACCCATTGTAATAAAAAGACTATTTCTAAAGTATGAAATTGACATAAAAATATGTAGCAAGGTTAATGAAACTAAATAGACAGAGCATAATTTAGACCCAATCATATATGGAATGCAGGTTTCAACAAACATACAGTCATTCCATGGATAAAATATGTAGTCTTACAACAAATGCTGTGGAAACAATCCAGTGACAAGTAATATTAATTATATATATATATGTATATATACTTTATATTGTAAACAAAATGCTAAAAATTTATCATCCAAAGTGTAAATGATAAACTTACAAGAAGATGTATTAGAAAAAAACACCTATCCTATAATTGAACAGATATTTCTTAGAAAGAACCATAGAAGCATGATCCATGAAAGAACAATTTGATGAAGTGTAGGTCGTCAAGATAATTTCTGCTCTTAGAAGAGAAGAGACTTGAGAGGAAATATTTACGGATCATACATCTCATAAAAGACTTGCTGCCAGGATACATGCAGAATTCTCAAAGCAAAATAAGAAAAAGTAAAAATATAAACAAAATATGCCAAGAAGCTGCACCAAAATCATATATGGAGGGCAAAAGAGTACAGGGAAAGATGCTCAACACTATTAAAATCTGGAACATTCAAATTAAAACCCCTACAAATCAGTGCTTGCTTCAGCAGCACATATTACTTAAACCCTTACAAATCAGACTTCCTGTACCAGAAAGATAGGATGTGGTTTTCCTTGTATCTCCCCCAAATTAGCTAAAACCCCTGGGCATTATGTGTAAAATGATACAGGAAGATTCAGGCAGGTGATGAGAAAGCTGACAGAACCAGGTACTATAGAAATGAGAAATGAAATGCCTGTGAGTGCCCTGGAATTTCTCTCTACCTCATATATCCCAGACTGGTGCCAGAGAGGCTGGCAATCCACAGACACCCACGGTACACACAAAAGCCCCAAAAATGTTTTCTTTCCTCTCCAGTCAAAATAACAGGAAAAAGGCATGCTAGGAAAACAGAAAAATTTAGACACTAAGTGTATTATTATTCCAATCAAAAACCATTGACTATCCAACAAAAATATCAAACTCAGGAATGTCAGGGGAAATCAAGACATTCTCTGATAAAAGAAAACTAAGAAATGTGTCACCACCAGACCCACTCTCAAAGAATTGCTAAAGGGAATTTTCTAATCAGAAATTAAATGATAAAAGAAGGAAACTTGGATCATCAAGAAAAGGAACAAAAGAAAGAACAAAGCTATAATTAGGTCTAATGGACATTCCTTCACTGCTTGTGTTTTCTAAAATGTTTGATATTTGGTGTAAAATTATCAGTTGAAGCAAAATTATAACATTCAATGATTCTCAATGTGTGTACAGAAATATTTAAGACATATAAAAGGGACACATTAAAGGAACATGAAGGTAAGGCTCTACATCTTAATGAAAGTGCTATGGGTTGTGTTAGACTGTGTAGACTGTGATATATGCATATATATTTACCTATATAAAGACATCTGATATCTATATTATTTATGTGGAGAAAAACAGAACATATATGAACATATACATAACTTTATATGTATAAAGATTTTATGAAGAAAAGATCTATTTTGCTATAAATTATAACCCATCAATTAGGTCATGATGTAGAATATTACGACCTTCATTTTTATCTCACAGCATCATAAATACTTATCTCACAGTATCAAAAATTAAATAAATAAATACTTATCTCACAGTATCAAAAAATAAATAAATAAATATTATCTCACAGTATCAAAAAATAAATTCCAGTTTGATCATAAAACCTAATTAAAAGTTAAAAAATAAAGAGAGAAATGAAAAGATAACTCCAGGAAGGTAATATAAGAAATTATATTCATGAATTTGGTGAACCTCTGAAACGGGCCCAAA
This sequence comes from Canis lupus dingo, assembly GCF_003254725.2. NCBI lineage: Eukaryota > Metazoa > Chordata > Mammalia > Carnivora > Canidae > Canis > Canis lupus. Next base: position 35,597,640 of record NC_064269.1, on the reverse strand, counting down.
ATAATCACCAACACACAAATGGGATTAATTGGGCCATGACAACATTCAAATTCTGATCATTAAAAGACTCCAGTCGGGGAATAAAATGCAAGCCACAGCCATTTCAACTCGTAAACTAAAAAGCACTCATATCTAAAATCTGACAAGAATGAAACTAGACTACTCTCTTGCACCATATACAAAGGTAAACTCAAAATGGATGAAAGATCTAAATGTGAGACAAGATTCCATCAAAATCCTAGAGGAGAACACCGGCAACACCCTTTTTGAACTTGGCCACAGTAACTTCTTGCAAGATTCATCCATGAAGGCAAGAGAAACAAAAGCAAAAATGAACTATTGGGACTTTATCAAGATAAGAAGCTTTTGCACAGCAAAGGAACAGTCAACAAAACTCAAAGACAACCTACAGAATGGGAGAAGATATTTGCAAATGACATATCAGATAAAGGGCTAGTTTCCCAGATCTATGAAGAACTTATTAAACTCAACAGCAAAGAAACAAATAATCCAATCATGAAATGGGCAAAAGACATGAACAGAAATCTCACAGGGGAAGACATAGACATGGCCAACAAGCACATGAGAAAATGCTCCTCATCACTGGCCATCAGGGAAATACAAATCAAAACCACAATGAGATATCACCTCACACCAGTGAGAATGGGGAAAATTAACAAAGCAGGAAACCACAAATGTTGGAGAGGATGCGGAGGAAAGGGAACCCTCTTACACTGTTGGTGGGAATGTGAACTGGTGCAGCCACTCTGGAAAACTGTGTGGAGGTTCCTCAAATAGTTAAAAATAGATCTCCCCTACGACGCAGCAATTGCCCTGCTGGGAATTTACCCCAAAGATACAGATGCAGGGAGACTCCGGGATACCTGCACACCGATGTTTATAGCAGCAATGTCCACAATAGCCAAACTGTGGAAGGAGCCTCGGTGTCCATCGAAAGATAAGTGGATAAAGAAGATGTGGTTTATGTATACGATGGAATATTACTCAGCCATTAGAATCGACAAATACCCACCATTGCTTCGACATGGATGGAAGTGGAGGGTTTTATGCTGAGTGAAATAAGTCAATGGGAGAAGGACAAACATTATATGGTGTCATTCATTTGGGTAATATAAAAAATAGTGAAAGGGAATAAGGGGAAAGGAGAAAAAATGAGTGGGAAACATCAGAGAGGGAGACAGAACATGAGAGACTCCTAACTCTGGGAAACGAACTAGGAGTGATGGAAGGAGAGGTGGGCAGAAGGTGGGGGTGACTGAGGTGGGCACCTGACGGGATGAGCACTGGGTGTTATGCTATATGTTGGCAAATTGAACACCAATAAAAAATAAATGTATAAAAATATTAAACATAAAATGAAATAAAATATTAAAGTAAAATAAAATATGACAAAGGCTTGTGATGCGTGGATGTCTCACTTGGTTAAATGGTCTGCCTTAGGCTCAGGTCATGATGGCAGGGTCCTGGGATGGAGGTCTGCCTGGAGCTCTCAGGCTCCCTGCTCAGCCAGGAGCCTGCACTACTCACTCCTGCTGTTGCTGCTCCCCCTGTTTGTGTTCATGCTGTGTTTTTCTGGCAAATAAATAAATAAAATATTTAAAAAATATAAGGCAAGGACTTCTAAGACACGGAAAGGGGACACTATCTTGGAGAAATGAGCAAGAGAAACACTTGAGCACTTATTCTCACAAGAGAATATCCCAATGGCTCACAACCTAGAAAAATGGTACAGCTGTAGAACCATCAGAACTTATTGTAGTAATTTTTTTCAGACTGCTGAGTTTATCCTCAAGGGACTATTTGTATAATGTGTGTTTACACAAAAACTAGATAAATATAGGGATAATATATTGAAAAATACACATATCCAAGGTTGTGCCATTTCATGCTAATGTTAGAGGAAAATGTATTGTAATCACTTATAAACACAATTACAATGTTATATTAATACATTATTGTTTTATTATGACAAATGCATATTTACATTCCATAAATATACCATATACTATGTAGCTATGTTTAATAAATTATTATCAATATGATTTGTGGAAAAGGACGTAGAAAAAGCTTTCCGTAAGTAATGATTTGTAATTCCCACATATTAAAAAGGAACTAAATTTCTGAGAATAGATTTTGTAAGGTCCCATTCAAAAAACACAGTTGAAAATTCACAAAATATAGACAGATGTTATATAGAGATGGATTACAAATATCATATGAGAGTGAAAGGAGACAGACATAAAAATTCATACTGCTTGATTCCATTGATATAAAATCCAAAAATAAACAAAGGTGTTCCACATTATTAAAATTGGCAGGGGTAATGGAGGCTCTAAACTTCTCTTTCTTGCTCTGATTTGTAATTATGTGATTCCCACTAATTTGTGAACAAGTTGCACAATCATATTTTAAATTTCTTGATGTGTTGTAAAATTAAATAGTAAAGTCATTTCAGGCAAAAGAGCTTTTGGGAAAACATGGTTTTCTACGAAAAGCACAAAGTGGAAATTATTAAGTGTACATTAAAGGCATAAAAATGTAAATAAAATATCGCAGACTCAAACTGTGGAATAGTAACAGATTTTAAAATAAACTAGAAATATGTACAAAAATATGGATGAACTCTACAAATATAATATTAACTGATATGCTTTTATTAAATCCAAAAACATTGAAATCTTACCATTTCCTTTTTATCATCTATGTTCAGCAGGGTAGAGTTCTTAGAAGAACAGGATGTCAAACTCTCGTTCCATGGTTTTCTTTTAGTGCTAATGTAATAGCAATTGTTGGAATATGTAAACCATCCTTTTGCACAATGGCCACAGTAAAGTCCTGGAGAAAGATTATAACATATTATCCAAAAAGTTTTGAATATTAAAACATGCAAAGGTACAACCTGCATGTGTATACACAGATGTATATAATACATCCATGCACCCTTATAAGCTTGTAAAAATAAAATGAAACACACACTTATATACTCTCAAAGGAGTTGGGCTTTCATCCCCAAATTTATATGCCCATATAAAGTAAACCCACAAAACTGTCCATCTCTACATGTCCCTTGAGTCACTGAATAAAACCACTCTTTTGGAATTGTTTAATGACTCATCTTTAATCGTATTATAACAGGAGTAAATTTGAGGCCATTGGAAATAGTGGGTATGGTGATTATTTTATTATTTTATTTTAATGTTTATTTATTTATTTGTTTAAGAGAGTGAGAGCATAAACAGGAGGGACAGAGGGAGAGGTATAGAGAATCTCAAGCAGACTCTGCTCTCAGCCTGGAGCCCAATGGGGCTCAAACTCAGGACCCTGGAATTATGACTGGAATCAAAACCAAGAGTTGGACACTTAAAAGAGCCATCCAGGAACCCCAGGAACTCATTATAAATGAGTATTTCCTCCTATTATAGCATAAGAAATAATATTGTTCTATATTCATGATTTCTGAACATTTATTATGTGATTTTCTACTTAATTTACCCCAAAAGAATCTTTGCCAAGCTTAAGACGGAGATAAAATACAAATTCTACTAGTATATGAGGTTTGAAAGTGATAGTGTACCTTTCTGGGTAGTTATTTCCAGGGAAGTGTTATTCCGCACTGGTCCTTCAGTAGCTAGAAATATTAAAGCAATGCTCATACAAACTTAATATTAAATTAAATAAATCATAATGATTTGAGTTTCTTAGTTTAAATTTGCTGTATTGTTTAAAATTAGAAAATCTGGAATAAAATTGATATACCAGTAAAAGATCAATAAAATGATGAACACTTGGGGGAAATGATGAACCCAAGGGGGAAAATAATCCAAAAGCTTTAAGAACCAAACATCACCATTTCTTAGAGTATTTGATGTAACCAATCTCAATTTATTTATATTTCTCAATAAGGTCTCTCCTATAACTTGCATTTGAGTTATGAAGTCTGAATATATGTCTGATACTGTCTATAGTGATTCCCTTACTTCTACTTTTGACAAATTCGCATTCAGAATAACCATTCCACACTTAGGGCATATATGCATTAAAATGAGCAAATACAATTCCATAAAGTTCTGTAATATTTTAAGACACTGATGATCATCAAAGAGAAAAAATCCCTTGTAGTCATTCAAATACTCACAGAGAATACCAGCTATTGTGATCACAGTGGACATCAAGATAAGGCAGATGATTCCCAGGATTCCAGCAATGAGCTTCCCTGGACATGATGCTAAATAGTAGTAAGAGAAATGAAAACACTGACAAAAGATGGATGGGAATAATCATTTAGGAAATTTACGTACAAGAGAACCAATGATGCACAAGGAGTCACGTATAAATGCATGGCCCCCAAACCTGCATCTACTCTTGTAATCTTCTCTCAGAATATACCGTTGCATTTGCAGTAAATATATTACCCCATGAGACGTGATAAAGACCATGAATTACAACACTTGAACAAGGCTCATCCTCAAATTTCAACTACAATATTATATTCCTGCTCCAAACTCTGATCCTCACAAAAGAAAAATATGGGAGATCATTTCCTACTCATACCCTCCACTCCAACACCCAAAGAACACATCCTAGAAAATTATACTGTGTGTAGTGAATGTTTTACCTTTGCAGGGGTAGTTCTTGCCATCCCCTTGAAGATCCTGAGAAGCATTTTGAAGATTTAATTCTGCATAGGTTATTTCCTGCTCAGTTACTGAAGTGGAACACTTAGTGCCCTTAGCTTTCATTTGCTGTCTTTTTGAGTCCTTAGACTGATTGAGCTCTGCATAGGCACCTCCTTGGTTATGCATGTCTGCAGCTGCAAAGTGGCAGGCACAGTGCTGAGTGGAACTGTACTGAAGGACTTGATGAAGAGTGTATGTAATGACAAGACTGCTAGGACAGTGACACTGGGTGGAGTGTGGGGTGAGTGATTTCATTTGCAGTTGAGCAATGCAAAATCTGGTGCTAATTTCCTTAGAACTTTAAAGAAGTATTTCATGATAGAATAAGTGGTTTCTACAATGTTATTCTATGTTTGACACAATAGTATTGGTTGGAGTAATGTAAAGTGAAAATTAGTGAAGAAAGGAATTCAGGAATAATATTGTCCTTCTTAAGACAAAGTGATTCCACAGAAACATGTCAACATTATTAGAATAACTGGGTTAGTGTTAGAAAGAAAATGCTGCACCAGTATCTGACAATTTTTATATACATTATTGGTTAAAAAATTGAGTGCCCTAAATTAGGAAGTACTAGTTTTGGCATATAAGGAATTTCCTGCAGTAAATGACTTTTAGTTGAGGACTTAGATTTCTTTCCTAAAAGGTAACGCTGTACCATCATGTGGCCATTTATTTTGAGTAACTGTGGAATTCTGAGAAATCGTTAAATTTTAAAAGAAATATTTTATATGTTTAAGAATATTATGACACAATAAATTTATCCCAAATCTGAACAATACTGAAAACAAAAACCAAACAATATTTTTTTGAAGTATTTAACACCAGAAATTGACAGCTGATTTAATGGCAAGCATCTGAAACCATAAAATGATAAATAAAATTGTAGATCATTTAGGGTAGAACACTGTTGGTACAAACTTCCAGAATGATCTCTGAATGTCAAAAGCATAGGGTAGTTTAGTTGTATAAGAAATTCTAATAAATGAAGTTATTGTCATTTCATAATTCAGTCCATGCGTTCTGCAGTCAGTGAAATTTGGAATTACTCATGACTCTCAAATTTACAGAGTATGACTTTTAAAATGTTCCTTCCTGTTTAGCTCCCTAGTTTATACTAATGTAAAATGAGAATTAAAATATGCAAAATATAATGCATATAAAACACTACTCCATCTGGATTTTCTAAGCTCTTAATACTATATTATTTATTTTAATACTAATACTAACTAGTATTACTAACAATATTCACATTACCGTTACTGACTCATATCCTTTGGACATGTAACATAATTCATTAGATAAGAATGTCTTTCAGTATTAAATATCTTTTTTTGCCAATTTTGATCAATTTTTTAAAAAGTCTTTTGATTGTTTCATACTTAAGTTTAAGTTAGCATTTTCAGAAGATCCTTCATCTTGCTTTTCGTGAAAAATCAAATTTCTTTTTTTTTTAAGGTTCATGTTTGTTTTTTTTTTTTTTTTAAGATTTATTTATTTATTCACAATAGACAGAGAGACAGAGAGAGGCAGAGGGAGAAGCAGGCTCCATGCCGGGAGCCCGACGCCTCACTCCATCCCGGGACTCCAGGATCGCGCCCTGGGCCAAAGGCAGGCACTAAACCGCTGAGCCACCCAGGGATCCCCAAACTTCTTTTATATATCAAAGCAAATGTATGCGGAATTAAGTTTTACTTTCACAATTTGGTGATTCACTTTCTTCAAGATTTTATTTATTCATGAGAGACAGAGACAGAGAGGCAGAAACATAGGCAGAGGCATCTCCCTGTGGGGAGGCTGATGTAGGACTTATTCCCAGGACTCTGGAATCTCACCCTGAGCTGAAGACAGACACTCAACCATTGAGCCACCCCGTGTCCCTGATGGATTCATCTTAAGAATCTATTTTTCTTAAGTATTTGTTTAAATTCTAGTTGGTTCACATATAGTATAATATTGGTTTCAGGAGTAGAATTTAGTGATTCATCCTTTACATATAACGCTCAGTGCTCAGCAGTACAAGTGTCTTTCTTAATACTCATCGCGCATTTAGCCCACCCCTGTCCACCTCCCCTCCATCAACCTCCAGTTTGTTCTCTATAGTGAAGAACATCTCATGGTTTGATTAGTTCTCTTTTTTTTCCTCTTTACCTCTGTTCATCTTAAAATAGATAAAAATCTATTTAAATATGAGCTAAATATCAAATAATATATGTAATTCTATCTATATTGATGACAAATCCAAAATTAACTGTTCCTTGTCATGATGCTTATGGGATTTCACTTGAAATTCTATTGATTTGCAAACGTAATTATGCATGTGTAAATGCGCCTAATTACTTCTCCACAGGCAAAAATTTGAATATTTTAAGAAATTCTCCAACTTATTTCCTATTCATTCCTGTCTGTTACCCTGAAGGTTTGGAATAAAAATGCCAAAGTTCTCTGCCATTTGATTATGTATTAATTGCACCTCAGTTACATCCCATCCAGCATTTGTATCTCCTACTAAATGAGGTGGTTAGGAAGAGAGACAGGGCAGTGCAGACACATACCTTCTGTTGGCCAGAGGGTAAGGCATCTTCCAGTAGGAGACCAGGTTACTCTGATAAACAGACACTATCTGTAGTCTTTACAGACTGCAGGCCCTGTGAGAGCTCAGAGTGACCCAATAGTGGAAAAAGTAGATTTCTCATCACTGTGTCACTTAAAATTTGAACAGGAAATTCTTACACTTGGGCTATTTTGAAGACACTTTATCTCATCACACACCTCCAGAATGTACACACTTTCAGTTTGTAGTGTGTCATTTATTTTGTCCATTGGCAAGTATCTCTGAGAAGTTTTTGTGTTCCAGAAGGTATTGGGATCAGAGCCTTGGCCACTCAGGCTAAGTGACTTCCATCGGATTCACAAACACTGAGAACTTAGGCCTTCTGAAAAATATCTTACATGTTTGTTTTACTTTTAGACAAAGTTGCTGAATTTTCCATTACATGCTTCTTGTTCTTATGTACTTGCTATGTCATTTCTATGTACTGACAATACTCTAAAATCATCATCCCCTTAACAGGTATTTAATAATATCTTACACACATTCTGAAGTATCAACTTTTCAAATTTATTATCACTACATTTTCAACTTTATTTTCACTGTCAAAAAACATCAATTTCCAAACTCTTCTTCTCATTTTTTTGCCTCAGTTTTTTTTTAAGATTTTATTTATTTATTAATGAGAGACACAGAGAGAGAAGGGGGAAGAGACACAGGCAGAGGGAGAAGCATCCTCCATACATGGAGCCTGACATGAGACTGGATCATGGGTCTCCAGGATCAGGCCCTGGGCTGAAGAGGCACGAAACTGCTGAGCCACCCAGCTGCCCTGCCTTAGTTTTTAATAGACCTGTAAAAATCTTATTACTTGTAAAAAAGTTATTTATATTTCTGCTGAAAAGAACAAAATGCCTGTGGGAAGGACACAACATTGAATAATACAGACCAATAGCACCATGAAGGAGATTTGAATACTGAATAATTACTTCTACTACTTACGGAGTCATCCTCCAATGACACGTTGTCTCTATTATAATAGTAATACTTGTTTTCAATGAGATAAGCCTAGGTCTAATGAAGTACTGGGAAAATTAATGTAATTTTTGAAAATTTTACTTAACTGAAAAAATTAAGCGAGGGCAGCAAAGGTATTTTTAAAACACAATTAGGTGATACATGAACATCCACAGAAATAAAGCATTAAATCTAAATTACATAGTTTGCATCAATACAATTCTCTTCCATTTTTTACATTGTTGGATTTAACTTGTGAATAATTTTGGAAGATACTTGCATGTATATTTCTACTGGTCTATAAAGTTCTGGGATTTATTGCAAAATTAGGTGACAATTTTATTTTTATTTTTATGTATTTATTTTTAATGATGTACATTTGATATACAATACTATAGTAGTTTTAGGTGTAGACATAGTGATTCAGTATTTATACACATTATGATATTATCATCATGATAAAGCTCATTACCATCTGTCTCCATACAGAATTAATAGTGTTATTGACTATATTCCCCATGCTGTAATGTACATCACTGTGACTTATTTATTTTATAACTGAGAGCTTGTACCACTGACTTCCTTTCACATATTTCAGCCCTTCCTCAACCCCTCAATCCTATAGCAATCAACCACTCTTTATATATAAAGACTGCTTCTGTTTTGTTTGTTTTTAGTTCTATATCACTAGTTTAATCATAGGGATTTTGCTTTTCTCTGACTAATTTTATTTACATAAAACTTGTAGGTTCATCAATGGTGTCAAATATGACAAAAATTTCATTCTTTATCTCAGATTAATATTCCATCATATATATAATATATGTGTATATATACACATATATATACATCCCATCATATATGTATACATACATATATTACATATATATACATATCCTACTTATTCATTCATGTATAGATGTGTCGACAAATGGGTTGCTTCCATATCCTGACTATTGTAAGCAATGCTGCAAAAACAGAGGGTGCATACATCTCCTCAAGTTAATGTTTTCCTTTTCTTCAAATAGATACCCAGAGGTGAATTTTTGGATGTTTCACTATTTCCATTTATAATTTTTTGAAGAGCCTCCATGCAATTACCCATCATGACAACGTCAACTTAAATTCTCACTGCAGTGCACAAGATTCCCTTTAATCCACATCTGTGCCAATTTTGTTACTTTTTGTCTTCCATTCTGACAGGTGTGAGGTGAGATCTCATTGGGGTTTTGATTTGCATTTTCCTGATGATTAGTGATGTTGAATACCTTTTCATGTGTTGGCCATCTGTATGTCTCCTTTCAAAGAATATCTATTCAGGTCCATAACCCATTTTTTAATCATTTTTTCATATTAATTTTGGTGTTGAGCTGTTGGAGTTCTTTGTATATTTTGAATACTAACTTCTTGTCGGATATATAATTTGAAAAGATCATCTTCCATTCAGTAGGCTGCCTTTATATTTTATGGTGCTTTCTTTGGCTGCACAAAACTTTTTGAGTTTGATGTATCATTTATTTTTTTTTCCTTTCGTTGTCCTTCCCTAAGGAGACACATCCAAAGAATAAAGTTAAGCCCTCTCTCCAAGAACTTAATGCCAATGGATTCTTTGGGAATTTTATGATTTCTGGCCTTCCATCTGGTTCTTTAACTCACTTTAGGTTTATTTTTGTGTATGGTGTGCAAAAGTAGTCTAGTTTTATTTTTTAGCACATATTTTTTGGGTTTTTTTTTTTTAACTGTAGTGAAGACTCTCTTTTCCCCATCGTCTGTTCTTGCCTTCTTCATTGTCTATGAATTGACCATATAAACAGAAATTTGTTTCTGGGGTTTCTATTCCATTCATTTGATCTCTGTGGTCTATTGTGGTGCCATACTGCTTTGATTGCTACAACTATGTAGTATAGTTTGAAATCTAAGAGCATGTTATTTCCTGTTTTACTCTTCTTTCTAAAGGCTGCTTTGGTTTTAAAGTCTAGTTTTTCTAAGTATTCTTACTCTGGCTTTCTTTTGAAGTCCATCTGCATGGTAATTTTTTCTCCCTCTCTCAATTGTTATCTGCAGTCCCTTATTTGCAGCATATACATGGGTCTTGTCCTTTTTATCCATTCTGACACTCTATATCTTTTGACTGGAGTATTTAGTCCATCAATATTCAAAGTTATTATTGATAGATATGTATTTATTACCATTTTATTACTTGTTTTGTCATTGTTTCTGGAAATTTTCTCTCATCCCTTCTTATCTTGGTCACTTTTGGTCTCTGCTTTGCACTTGTGCCCTATAATGTTTCCTGTAAGCTGTTTTGAGTGTCACAAATTCTTGTTTAAGTTAAGGAATTCTTCTATTTTTTTATTTTAAGATTATTTTATCATCATATTTTGCAAAACTATTTATGTCTTTGTGTTGGCTGGTTTTATTGATTTTGATAGGAATTCTCTGTGCCTCTTTGATCTGGACTGTAAAAAGACACAAAGCAGGGCACTATATAATTATAAAGACAATCTAGAAGATGTAAGAATTGTAAATTTATAGCACCCAAAATGGGAGTACTTTATATTAAAATCAATTTGTAACAAATATGAAGAACCTCATTGAATATAAAAAAGAGTGAAAGGCAATAAAGGGGCTAAGGAGAAAAAATGAGTGGGAAATATCAGAAAGGGAGACAGAACATGAGAGACTCCTAACTCTGGGAAACGAACTCGGGGAGGCGGGGAGGGGAGGTGGGTGGGGGGGGGTGTGTGACTGGGTGACGGGCACTGAGGGGGGCACTTGATGGGATGAGCACTGGGTGTTATTCTATATGTTGGCAAATTGAACACCAATAAAAAATAAATTTTAAAAAAAATTTGTAACAACTATGAAGAACCTCATTGATAGTAATACAATTATAGTAGGGAACTTTTGAAGTCCACTGACATCAATGGACAGATCATCTAAATGGAAAATAAACAAGGAAACAGTGGCTTCAAATGACAGTCCGGATCAGATGGACTGAACAGATATATCAGAACAATTCGTCCTAAAACAGCAAAATATACTTCTTTTCCAAGTGCACATGAACATTCTCCAGAATAGACCACATATCAAGTCACAAAACAGGTGACCAGAAATGCAAAAGGATTGAACTAATACCATGCACCTTTTTTTTAACAACAGTGCTATTAAATTTGCAGTCAGCCAGGAGCAAAAATGGAAAAAGCAAATATGTGGAGGCCAAATAAAATGCTATTTCATACTGAACGGGTCAACCAAGAAATCAAAGAAGAAATGAAAAATACATGGAAACATATGAAAATGAGAACACCACTGTAGAAAACCTTTGAAATGCAGCAAAAGTGATTCTAAGAGGGAAGAATATACCAATACAGGCCTACTTGAAGAAGCAAGAAAAATCTCAAGTTACAACCTAATATTATCTCTAAGATCAACGAAGGAAGCCTAAAGCCAGCAGAAAGTAGAAAATAATAAACAATAGAACAGAAACAAATGAGATAGAAACTAAAAACAATAGAGCAGATCAATGAAACAAGAGCTGGTTCTTTGAAACAACTGATAAAATTGGTAATCTTTTAGCCAGACTTATCAAAAAGAAAAGTAAAAGGACACAAATAAAATCACAAATGAGAGTAGAGAAACAACAACCAGCCTTACAGAAATAAAATTATAAGAGAATATTATGAACAACTATATGCCAACAAATCTGACAACTTGGGAGATATGCACAAATTCTGAGACACATATAAACTACCAAAACTGAAGGAGGAAGAAACAGAAAATTTGACCAAGCTGATAACCAGCAAAGAAATTGAATCAATAATAATAATAATAATAATAATAATAATAATAAAACAGCGAAAAAACAAACTCCAGGGACAAATGGCTTCATAGGTGAATTCTACCAAACATTTGAACAAGAGATAATACCTATTCTTCTCAAATCATTCCAAAAAGGTCAAAAAGAAAACCTCTAAATTCATTCTATGAGGACAGCATTACCCTGATACCAAAACCAGATAAAGACTCCATGGAAGAGAGAACTACAGGCCATATCTCTGATGGAATATGGACACAAAAATTCTCAATAAAAGTCGAGCAAATAAAGCTAACATTAAAAAAATCATTCATCATGATCTAGTGGGATTTATTCATGGACTGCAAGAATGGTTCAATATTTGCAAATCAATCATGATACACCACATTAATAAAAGAAAGGATAAAAAACATATGATCCTTTCAATAGATGCTGACAAAGCATCTGACAAAGTTTACTATCCACTCGTGATAAAAACTCTCAACAGAGTAGGTTTATAGAGAACATACCTCAATTTTATAAGGCCGTATATGAAAAACTCAATTATCAATCTCCGTGGGGAAAAACTGAGAACTTTTCCTCCATGGTTAAGAAAAGACAGGGATGTCCACTCCTACCCCAATTATTTAACACAATACCAGAAGTCCTACTCTCAGCAATCAGACAACACATAGAAATCAAAGGTATCCAAATCAGTAAGGAAGAGGTCACTTTGACTATTTGTAGATGACTTGACATGCTCCGTAGAAAACCCAGAAGACTCCATCAAAAAACTGCTATAGAGCTTCTTGGGCAGGGCAAGATGGCAGAGGAGTAGGGTCCCCAAGCCACCTGTCCCCACCAACTTACCTAGATAACTTTCAAATCATCCTGAAAACCTACGAATTTGGCCTGAGATTTAAAGAGAGAAGAACTGGAATGCTACAGTGAGAATAATTCATGCTTCTATCAAGGTAGGAGATGGAAAAATAAATAAATAAAAAGAATCCAGTGGGGGAGGGGCCAGTGAAGCCTGGCTAAGGCCAGGTGGAGACAGCCTCCAGGACAGGAAAGCCCAGTCATTTGCCAATGACCTATCGGATAAAGGGCTAGTATCCAAGATATATAAAGAACTTATTAAACTCAACAGCAAAGAAACAAATAATCCATCATGAAATGGGCAAAAGACATGAACAGAAATCTCACAGAGGAAGACATAGACATGGCCAACAAGCACATGAGAAAATGCTCCTCATCACTGGCCATCAGGGAAATACAAATCAAAACCACAATGAGATACCACCACACATCAGTGAGAATGGGGAAAATTAACAAGACAGAAACAACAAATGTTGGAGAGGATGTGGAGAAAGGGGAACCCTCTTGCTCTGTTGGTGGGAATGTGAATTGGTGCAGCCACTCTGGAAAACTGTGTGGAGGTTCCTCAAAGAGTTAAAAATAGAACTGCCCTATGACCCAGCAATTGCACTACTGTGGATTTACCCAAAGATACAGATGCAGTGAAACGCTGGACACCTGCACCCCGATGTTTATAGCAGCAATGTTCACAATAGCCAAACTATGGAAGGAGCCTTGGTGTCCATCAAAAGATGAATTTATAAGGAAGCTGTCGTATATGTATACAATGGACTATTACTCAGCCATTAGAAACGACAAATACCCACCATTGCTTCGACACGGACGGAAGTGGAGGGTTTTATGCTGAGTGAAATAAGTCAATCGGAGAAGAACAAACATGATATGGTCTCATTCATTTGAGGAATATAAAAAATAGTGAAAGGGAATAAAGGGGAAAAGAGAGAAAATGAGTGAAAATATCAGTGTGGGTGACAGAACATGAGAGACTCCTAACTCTGGGAAACAAACTTGGGGTAGTATTGGGGAGGTGGGCGGGGGGTTGGGGTGACTGGATGATGGGCACTGAAGGGGGCACTTGATGGGATGAGCACTGGGTGATATGCTATATGTTGACAAATTGAACTCCAATTAAAAAAAGAAACTGCTATACCTCGTCAGTAAATTCAGTAAAGTTTCAGAATACAAAATCAACATACAGAAATATGCATTTCTGTATACAAAAATTGCATTTGTATACACAAATAATGAAGCAGCAGAAAGAGAAATTAAGGAATCAATCCCATGTGTAATTGCACCAAAAATGAGAAGACATTTAGGAATAAGCCTAACCAAAGAAGTAAAAAAACTGTACTCTGAAAAATATAAAACACTGATGAAATAAATTGAAAATGATACAAATAAATGAAAAGACTTTTTATGTTCATGGATTGGAAGAACAAATATTGTTAAAATGTCTATATTAACCAAAGAAACCTACACATTTAATGAATATCTATTAAAATACCATCAGCAATTTTCACAGAGCTAGAACAAACAATCCTAAATTGTATATGGATCCATAAACACTCAGAACAGCCAAAGCAACCTTGAAGAAGAAAAGCAAACAAAACAAAACAAAACAAACAAACAAAAACCACAAAAACAAAAACAAAAACGTAGGCATCACAATTAATTTCAAGCTATATTACAAAGCTATAGTCATTAAAACAGTATGGCACTGGCACAAAAATAGACATATAGATCAATGGAGCAGAATAGAAAACCTAGACGTGACCTCACAACTATATGGTCAATTAATCTTTAACAAAACAGGAAAGAATGTCTAATGGGAAAAAGACAGTCTCTTCAACAAATGCTGTTTAGAAAACTGGACAACACCACGCAAAAGAATGAACCTGGAACACTTTCTTACACCATACACAAAAATAAATTCTAAATGGATGAAAAACCTAAATGTGAGACAGAAAACCATGCAAATCCTAAGGAGCACACCAGCAGTAACTTCTATTATATTGGCCATAGCAACTTCTATCTAGACATATCTCCTGAGGTAAGGGATACAAAAACAAAAATAAGCTATTGGGTTTTCATCAAGATAAAATGCTTCTGCATAGTGAGAGAAAAAAATAAAACTAAAAGGCAAACCTGGGAATGTGAGAAGATACTTGCAAATGACATGTCTGATAAAGGATTAGTACCAAAAATATATAAATAAGCTTTCAAACTCAACACTCCAAAAATGAAAAATCCAATTAAAAAGTAAGCAGAAGCCATGACCAGACATTTTTTTCCAAAGACAACATGCAGATGGCCAACAGACACAGATGGCTCACATCACTGGCCATCAAGAAAATATAAATCGAAACTACAATGAGATATCACCTCACACCTGTCAGAATGGGTAAAAATAACAATACAGGAAAAACCAGGTGCTGAGGAAGATGTGGAGAAAGGGGAACCCTCTTGCACTTTTGGTGGAAATGCAAACTGGTGCAAACACTTTGGAAAACAGTGGGTGATTCCTCAGAAAGTTAAAAATAGGACTACCTTACAATCTAGCAATTGTACTACTAGGTATTTACTCAAAAGATACAAAATAAAATCTTGGGTTGTTTGTACCACAACTTTAGCAATTAGTTACAATACCATTTACATATTATATGAATTTTATTTTGAATATTCATATTATATCTCTATTGCATAAAAGAGTGTATAAAGGATAAGTATAAAAAAGACTATGTTCAAACAGATAGATGTATATGAAATATGATTTATTTTACAGTTAATGATTGAGTTTAACCTCTTTCCTTCTTATAATTGAACTAGGGTGGGGAAATATCTGAATCATTATCAAGCTACTAATGTTTATCATAAATTCTGGCAATTAATAGCTGTGTGACTCACATAAACATCTTTTTAGTTTTATTCTTGTTTTCTTCAAAATTAAACATTATATACTTTGCTTTAAGGTACTTTTTCATATGAGTAAAGAGTGACAGATGAGGGGACCTGGAGAATTTAATAAAACCAGATCTCTTCCAAAAGATCTGAAAACCATGTGAGGAAAAAACACATGAATGCTGAGGACATCAAGACATTCTCTGATAAAGGAAAAATAAGAAACGTCACCACCAGATCCACTCTAAAGAACTGCTAATGGAAGTTATCTATACGAGAATCAAAAGAAAAAAGAAGGAAACTTGGATCATCAGGAAAATAATAATAATAATAATAATAATAATAAGAAGAAGAAGAAGAAGAAGAAGAAGAAGAAGGAGAAGAAGAAGAAGAAAGCTATGATCAGGTCTAATGGACTTTCCTTCACCTCTTGTGTTTTCTAAATCATTTGATATTTGAAGCAAAATTGTCAGTTGAAGAAAAATTATAACATTGGTATGATGCTCAATGTAGATAGTGATATATTTTAAGACATTATAGTCTAAATGGAAAAAGTAAAGGGACATAAAGGAAGGTAAAGCTCCACATTTATTCAAAGTGCAATCGGTTGTAATAGACTGTGTAGACTGACATATGTAATCTATATAAAGATATCGAATATCTCTATTATTTATATAAAGCAGATCAGAACATATAAGGACATATATATAACTGTATTTGTATGAAGAAATGATCTACTTGGTTATAAGTTATGCTCCATCAATTAGGTCTTGGTATAGAAGTGTGGTCTTTACTTTTATCTCACAACATCACAAACACAGCATCATGAATAATAAATTCTAATGAGATCATGAACCCTAATTAAAAGTTAAAAATGTAGGAAAAAAGGTAAATCCAGGAAGATAATATAGGAAATTATATTCATGAACTTTGATGAACTTCTGGAATAGATCCAAAATCACTAACAACCAAAAGGATAAATTGGACCACAGTAACATTGAATTCTGATCACTAAAAGACTCCAATAGAGGTAAAAGTGCAAATCACAGCTATTTCCATCTGATAAACTCAAAAAAGTGCTCATATCTAAAATATGACAAGAACTTCTAAGAAGTGAAAGAAAACATATTTCAGGAGAAATGAACAAGGGACACACTCGAGAACTTATTCTCACAAAAGAGAATATTTTAATGATTCACAACCCAGAAAAATGGTACTGTTATATAAACACCAGAACTGATTGTAATAATTTTTCTCAGATTATTTAGCACCAAGGGACTATTTTTACAATGCATATTTACACAATAAACTAGAGAAATGTAGGGGATATTTAAAAAATATGACCATGCAATCTCATACCAATGCTTAGAGGAAATTGTTATAATTATAATGTTATAAATATATGTAAATAAAATTATCATGTTATATTTATGCATTATTGTTTTACTATGAAAAATACACATATATGCATTCCATAAATATAATATATCATATACTATGTAGTTGTGATAATAAATTATTATCAATATGATATGGGGAAAAGGATATACAAAAGGCTTTTCATAAAATAATTATTCATAATACCCACATACTGATAAGGAACTAAATTTCTGAAAATAGATTGAAAAATGTCATATTCTTATAAGACAGCAGTGAAAATTCACAAACTATAGACAAATACAATAATATAGATAGATTACGAATATCATGAGAGTGAAAGGAGACACATATAAAAATACATATTGCATGATTCCATTGATATAAAGTCCAAAAATAAGCAAAGATGTTTCACATTATTAAAATAAGCAGGGCTGATAGAGGCTCTAAACTTCTCTTTCATGCTCTGATTTGTAATTACATGGTTCCCACTACTTTGTGATCAAGTTGCACAATCACGTTTAGTTTTCTTGCTGTGTGGTAAAATTAAATAGTAAAGCTATTTCATTCAAAAGCATCTATTGAAGCCTGGTTTTCTTTTTGAAGCATGGTTTTCTATGAAAATCAAGAACTAGAAATTATCAAATGTATATTGAAGGTATAAAATATTAAAAAAAACATTGTTGAGTCTAAATTTTTGAATATTAACAGACTTTAAAATAAACTAGAAATATGTACAAAACTATAGAAAAACTCTACAAATGTAACATTAACTGATAAGCTTTTATTATATCTAGAAACATTATAAATCTTACTGTTTCCTCTTTATCATCTATGTAGAGTAGGTTAGAGTTCTTTGAAGCACAGGACAACAAACTCTGTTTCCATGGTTTTCTTTCTATGCTCATGTAATAACAATTATTGGACTACGTCATCCACTCCTTTGGACAACAGTCACCATGATAAATTAAAGAAAGATTATGAAATATTACCCAAAAAAGCTTTGAACATTAAAACATGCAAATTTACAACTTGCTTATTTATACACGGGTGTATACAACATCCGTACACCTTCACAAGTGAGCAAAAATAAAACAAACACACACACATTCCTGGAAGAGCCAGGCTTTCATACCCCAATTTATTTGCCCTTATAGAGTAAATACACAAGAATGTCCACCTCTACATGTCCTTTGAGTCACTGACAAAACCACTTTTTGGGAATTGTATAATGATTTATCTCTTATTATGTTGTAGCAGGAGGGAATTTGTGGCAATTGGTAACAATGGATATGATGATTTTTAAATGAGGATTTCTTCATATTGTTGCATAAAAAGGAATACTCTCATAATCATTACTTATTAACATCTATTATCTGATTTCTATAATTCATATCCCTCTACTATACGTTTGTACATAGTAGGTAGAAACAAAATATAAACTGTACTAATATCAGAACTATGAAAATCATTATATATCTCTTTGGATTCTTGTAATTAGGTAACAATTGCTCTTCTGTGGTGTTTAGTACCTAACAAAATGAATTAATCCTTGTAATAATTTTTTTTCTCTTTGAAACCTGGTGTATTTTTTTAAGATTAGAATACTCTGAGATCAAATTGAATTTCCAGTATCAGTTAATAATATCATGAGGATTTGAGGGGAAATCAATTCAAAAGCTTAAAGGACCAAACTTCACCATCTCTTAACCATATTTCATTTAGCCAATCTCAAGAAGTAGTGTGTATTTCTCAATAAAATATATGTATATTCTCTACAATTAGTATGTTATTTATACTTTGAGAAACACAGAATAGGCATTCTACGTTCTACATGCATACATTACACGGAAAGTTCCAGTTCATAATATTGAAATATTTAGAAGCATTGGTGATCATTAAAAAGAATAGATTTCTCATAGTCATTCAAAGATTTGCTCACAGGGAATAGAGCCTATCATTCTTGCTACAAAGTACATCTAGACAATGCAGATAGTTACCCGAACCCAGCAATGAGTATATGGTGGGGGTGGTTAAGTCAGATTATATTTCTGATGCCCAGCTAAATATATTGTAACAACAGAGATTTGGAGGGGTGAAAGGAAGAAGACAGTTTTAGAGTTTGTGTTTTCTTGGAAATCAGCCTTCACTGAAAATTTGGGAATTCAAAATATGTAGAGATCCCACAGCAAAAACTTTATGTGGTTAGGCTTTATTTTAAGGATCTTTAGGCATTATAGTATCACCCTTCAGATCAGCCCAATGAGCGGCTACCTATATGGTTATCATATCAGAGGTGATGGAACTGAAGCATGATGTTTTTAAGTAAAAATGTAGAGATTTCGTGAATACTTATGAAGCAAGAGGTGTGTTTCAAATAGTCTTCAATTAACTCTATAAATAAGATACTATTTGCATTATATAGTGTGTAGGAGAGGAAACTGAGCCAGAGAAATTATGTAGCTGAGTCACCAGCCTAATACTGTGCATTCAGAAGTGAGCTGGTTTCACTATAGATGTCCTTAAACTTTATACCAGACTGTATACTCGCTGTTGTAAGTTGATCAAGGACCTAGGTGAACATCTGCATGATGATGTTTACCACTATACAAAGCTAGTTTATAAGAAGTTTAGTCATAGACGAAACAAAACTCTAGATAGGAGGTTAAGAAAGTGTGATTTTTTTTATTTCTTAATGTTTATTTTTTACAAACAAAGATAGCTCATGAAATATAATGAGAAAAATATTCCTATGGCCATTGTGGTAGATTAGGTTATTTTTCAGTGAACCCATATTTCCTCCAACTGACCACTTGAAAACAGTATACTTTGCAAACAATTATTGATAGGTTTGGCCATGTGACTTATTTTCACAATATATGGTGGGAAAGTGACACCTTTTGAGTTTAGAGTGCAAAATTAAGAACCACATATCTGCTGGCCCCTTGGAGAGCTGCAGATCTCTTTTAAAATGGGTCATATACCAGATAGCCCACTGTTCTAATAATAAAATATATAAAAGAGAACTGAGCTGCGTCTGTGGTTTACAGCCAAATTCATACAAACCCAAACCTCCATCAACTGAAACACAGCCAAACCACAAAAGGGTGAATAAGAAATAAATGCTTATTTTTAAATGCCATTGTAATCTTGGGTTGTTGGTAACACAATTTTAGCAATTAGGTACAACTACCATTTATGTATTATATTAATTTTGAATATTCATCTACTCTGTGTTAACAGGGGAAATAAACATAAAAAATATAAAGAATATGTCTGGGCAGTCTGGGTGGCTCAGTGGTTTAGCGTCGCCTTCAGCCCAGGGCGTGATCCTGGAGACCCGGGATTGAGTCCCACATCAGGTTCCCTGAATGGAGCCTGCTTCTCCCTCTTTCTGTGTCTCTGCCTCTCTCTCTCTGTCTAGTATATCAAGAATAAATAAATATTTAAAAAGAATATGTCTATATTCAAAGAGATAAATGCTTATGAAATATAAATTTATTATGCAAATAATAATTGAGTTTAATATATCTCTCTCTCTGAAGGTCATTGAGTTAGGGTAGAAAAATCTCTTAGTCATCAAATTACTAATGTTGGTTCTTAATTCTGGTAATAAGTAGTTGTTTGACTCACACAAATATCTGTACATTTTAAATTCGTATTTTCTTCATTATTTAACCTTTTATTTTTTCACATCCAAACTTGGTAATAATAGTGACAGAAGTGAGAACATAGAGAATTTTTTTAAGATTTCATTTATCTATTCATGAGAGACACAGAGTGAGAGGCAGAGACATAGGCAGAGGGAGAAGCAGGCTCCTTAGGTGGAGCTTGATGTGCAACTTGATCCCAGGACTCTGGGACCACACTCTGAGCCAAAGGCAGACTCAACCACTAAGCCACGCAAGTGCATCCAAGGACATAGAGAATTTAATAAAACAATATCTCTCCCAAAATATCTGAAACTCAGGAAAGCAACAGACAAGGAAAAGGACCAAAAACTACTGGCTATTATCCAAGGAGAAAGCAATCTCTACCAATAATGAACCTAACCTTTCACAGTACTGCACTAAAACAGATTCTAAAAACACACTCTGGTTCCAAATCTGAGGAAGTGGGGCAGATGTGAAAGGCTCTTATACAGCCACCCGGTGCTGGCTGCATGATCACCCTGAGTGCCTGTTAACAACTGAGTACTCCCAGCCCCTCATCGATCCCTTACTGCCCTTACTGTTGTCAGATAATGGAGCTAGGTGCTATCAACTTCTCTCCCTTGTTAGCTCACATGAGGTTGTGTCCTATTGGTGAAGGCAATTAACAAGACACTGAAAGGGAATATAAGGGAAGGGAGAAGAAATGTGTGGGAAATATCAGAAAGGGAGACAGAACATGAAGACTCCTAACTCTGGGAAACGAACTAGGGGTGGTAGAAGGGGAGGAGGGCGGGGGTGGGGGTGAATGGGTGACGGGCACTGGGGGGGGGTGGGGCACTTGACCGGATGAGCACTGGGTGTTATTCTGTATGTTGGTAAATTGAACACTAATAAAAAATAAATTTTATTAAAAAAAAAAAAAAGACACTGTTGCAGAAAGGTCTTTTCTTCCTGGTTTCAAGGTGTTTTCATGGTGTTTGGCTACTGTGGCTTAGTTGCCAGCTGCATGCAGGCAGGAAGTCGTGTGTTTTCAACCTCCAGTAAGATTTTGTGGCCAATATCAGTCAAAGTTTCCCATCCTCCAGCCTCTACACACTTACACTCTGGCAGGGGTCCTCCCTGCTTGCCCGTCACAGCCTGAGATCCATCCTCACCACCTTCAGCCTGTGGTCTGTGCAGCTGCTCCGTCCCAGGCCAATCCCGTGAGCATGTCTGCCATGAAGCTGTGTAGCCACATTGTCTTCGGTGACATCTGAATCCCATCTTCAGAGAGTAGATCTGGCTTTCTCAGAATTCCTTCCTTTAATCCGACGGTATCCTTATAACTTTCTTTCATCTCCTTTCTGAAGGCTTTCCCTTGCAAATGGTTAATAACGCTTTATATCGAACGTCTCCTGGTTTCTGTCGCCTTCCTCAAAACTGACTGATAACCTTGCCACCCTGAGTTGCTCAACCTTCATTTGTAGCTCCTTTAAGGGCTAGGACAAGCCGATTAATTTGGAAATATGAGTGGAAGTGTTCACCTTATTGAGGACTTTATAATAACAGTGCTTTATATTATGATTTGTAATTTATATATAATTTATTTTAGTAAATACAAAAGCTTAAAATGTATAATAACATGTTCCTGAGTATATATATTTTTACATTAAATAAAGGTTGAAAAATAGTTCTACTCATCAAGGGAGAAATCTCAGGTATACTTTGGACGTACGGTGAGTATAATGCATCACTATGGATTCATACTTGGCAACAAATGAACCATTTCTAGTGAGTGATGTTGATAACAGGGGAAGCTATCAGGGGTGCAGACAGGGGCAATATAGGAAATCTCAGTACCTTCCTCTTAATTCTGTTGTGAATCTAAAATTGCTCTCAAAAATGTCTTTAAAAAATAACTGAGTAAATAATCATACAGCTTGAAGAAAAGAGAAATGTGTTCTTTCTAGATAATGAGATAGCATTATACCAAATTTAGGTAAGCTTAAGTATCTGGTGCTTACAGACATATGTTTTTCTTTCTACGCAGGATGCAAAAGAAATTTTGTTTTTGTTTATATGAAGATATAGAAATGTACAATTGTCTCTCCCTGAAGTTACTGACAACCTGAAATATAGAAAATAATATCTAATTAATCTTAGCAATATATAATTTAATATTTTCATGAAGAAACAATTCATTTTCTAGCAGTTATATATCTAAATCTGAATTTTTCTATCATTTTTATGGAAACACTTCAATCACTGTGTTTATATAGTTATTCACATAATGCTTTTTTCTTTCCATGGCTAATTCTTTAATGGTATAAAATATAGGAATTCTCGAGAAACTTACTGTTCGGAAAAGAAAGTTAAGCCTTTAGGCGACACCCACGAATTACTGCTTCTCTGGGAGACTCCAATCCATGAAGAAAAAATGAAGAAGTCCAATATATACTATGAGGAAATAGATTTTATTAGATGTCAAATAAACCTCTTAAGCTCCTTTAAATTTTGTAGCAACAAATAAAGTTACTTCCTTCTCACATTATTTATTATTATTATTATTATTATTATTATTATTATTATTATTTTAGGAGGGGGAGTGGAAAATCTCAAACATGCTCCACATTCAGGGCAAAGCCCCACAGGAGGGTAGGGGGTTCCATCTCAGACCCTGAGATCATGACCTGAACCAAAATCAAGGGTCTGATGCTTATCTGAGTGAGCCACCCGGGTGCCCCTATAGAATCTTCCAAATTATAATATAATGTTACACACTGGGCACATTACGAAAATATCTTAGTAAGACTAAGTGCAGAGGTCGATCTGCCAAAGATAACAATTTCAGAGTTCTGATCATTGATCATCTCAGACGAAAATATCTTAGTATGACTAAGTGCAGAGGACGATCTGCCAAAGATAACAATTTCAGAGTTCTGATCATTGATCATCTCAGACCCTGAGATCATGACCTGAACCAAAATCAAGGGTCTGATGCTTATCTGAGTGAGCCACCCGGGTGCCCCTATAGAATCTTCCAAATTATAATATAATGTTACACACTGGGCACATTACGAAAATATCTTAGTAAGACTAAGTGCAGAGGACGATCTGCCAAAGATAACAATTTCAGAGTTCTGATCAATGATCATTGATCATTGATCAAATTAGTAATAATTTATGAAATATTTATTATTGAAAAAACTCCTAGAGATTCAAGTAAAAAGTACATTTGTAATCTTTTTGCTTAGGACTGCTTCCATGCCTCCCCACCTGTCTGTCCTAGATCAGTGACCAAGAGGAATTGTAGTATTTATAATTTTGGAAAGGCTACAAAAATCACTGGGGCTGTTGCCACAGGAGCAGAAGTATGAACAATGGGGAAAGGGATAAATGGCCCAATGCTTTTTCAGCTCAAAGTGGAGAATTTACAAGATAAAGATTGAGGAAGACTCAAACTTTCTGAAGTGGATTTATCTCCCATAAATATAACGGGAAGATATTGAAAGTGAAAGTACAACAGAAGTGATGACATTAGCTCTCTACACACTCCTGGCTGATGGAAAAAAATGTGCCCACATGTAGAGAAGACCCAGATAAACCCAATTAAAAGTGAAAGCTGACGGAGAGTTGAAAACTGATAGTAAATTCATGGGTACTCCCAGTCTCTCTCTCTCTCTCTCTCTCTCTCTCTCTCTCTCTGACACGCACACACACTCATGCAAACACACACACATGCACACACATCACATGGCAAAGAGTGGAAGCCCTACTGACTTGCAATATTTGAATACATCCTTTTAAAAATATTAGTGGTTAACTAATAGTGTTATGCTATATGTTGGCAAATTGAACTCCAATAAAAAAATAAAATGGTAAAAGTTCTAGAAATCTGTTGGACAACGATGTGAATATAGTTAGCATTCAAACTATCTAACTAAAGTAGGTTAAGATACATGACATAAAATGTTAAAATGTACTTTAAAATGTAATGGATAAAATGTGAGGTGTGTGATTCCAACTATACAACATCCCAGGAAAAAATAAAACTATAGAAACAGTAAAAATATCAATGGTTGCCAGGGTGTAGCAGAAAGGGAAGAATTAATAAGTGAAGCATGGAAAAATTTTGGGCCAGTGAAACTATTCTTTTTTTTTTTCAGTGAAACTATTCTATATAAAATGTCTTTACACATTTCTCCAAACTCATAAAATGTACAAAATCAAGAGTACATTTAATTTAAACTAAGGTCTTTCAGTAATAAAGATGGGTGAATGTACATTCATCAGTTGTAGCAAATGTACCACTCAAGTGGGGGATATTGATAATGGGAGAGGGTACGCAGATGTAGACAGTAGTGGTATATAGGAAACCTCTGTGCCTTGTCTCAGTTGTGCTGTGAACCTAAACCTACTCTCATAAATAAAGTTTATTTTTTAAATAACTGGGCAATATGATAAATTTTCTATTATTTTTCGCATGATTAAAACAATAAAATAGAAAGTAAACAAAGAGAGGTGATCTTGAAGGCACCAGAGAAAAACTACTCATTACGTTTAATTACAACTAATAATATGATTAGTAGAGGAGTTCTCATCAGAAACTATGAAGAATAAAAGACAGAGAAGTCAAAATCAAAGAGCTGAAAGTACTGGAAAAAAATTAAAAACAAAACACAAATCAAAAACCCCCAAAAGGGGATCCCTGGGTGGCGCAGCGGTTTGGCGCCTGCCTTTGGCCCAGGGCGCGATCCTGGAGACTCGGGATCGAATCCCACGTCGGGCTCCCGGTGCATGGAGCCTGCTTCTCCCTCTGCCTGTGTCTCTGCCTCTCTCTCTCTCTGTGACTATCATAAATAAATAAAAATGTAAAAAAAAAAAAAAAAGAAAGAAAGCAAAACAAAACAAAGAAACTTGTCAAACAAGAATTCTAAATTCAGCAAAACAATCTTGCAAAAAAAAGAATGTACATAAGGACCTAACAACACACAAAAAAACCTATGAATTTCTTCTGAGCACACATGTTCTCCAGAAATGTTTTTCAAGCTAAAAGTACATGACACTAGGTGGCAACATATATCCACAAAAAGGCAATAGAAAGGAAGAAGAAGGAGGAGGAGGAAGAGGAGGAGGAGGAGAAGAAGAAGGCAATATAATTAGTAAGTATGTGGGTAAATTTAAGAATCTGTGTGTATTTTCTTCTCTATTTCTTTAAAAGATAAGATTATTTAAAACCATCATACCACTGTTTTGTTGGTCTATACCATATATGGATACAACCTTGTGCTGGTAATTGGGCACATTGGAAGGGGATTTATGCCTTATTTTTTTTTTAGCATTTGTTGATTTTTGTGGTGCAAAGTCACCTTGAATGGTTTATTTCAAGTCACTAACATGAAATCATGAACACAGTGTTGAAAAAAATTTGTATAATTGGTGCTCAGAAACCAGTGTTAACTGGCTTTAGCACATTTTTAGAAGTGCAGGTTTCCTTTACTATCTGAATCTGAAATATTGCTATGAAACAGTTTTTTTTTTTTAATTTTTATTTATTTATGATAGTCACACAGAGAGAGAGAGAGGCAGAGACATAGGCAGAGGGAGAAGCAGGCTCCATGCACCGGGAGCCCGACGTGGGATTCGATCCCGGGTCTCCAGGATCGCGCCCTGGGCCAAAGGCAGGCGCTAAACCACTGCACCACCCAGGGTTCCCTTTTTTTTTTTTTTTTTTTTTTTGCTATGAAACAGTTTTTAAGCTAATATGGTACAAATTGAATAAGTTAATACCATTAATTTATATGGTAATTTTTTGAGCCGTCTCAGACTGCCAGCTAGGCCAGAGTTGAACCTTTGACTCCACCATCCCAGACTATTAGACCCTGCCTCTGGTCGCAAGCAACACTGAACCTCATAATCCCAGAATCTGTGTCACCGGTGCATTTCCTTTACTAGCCTGAGTCACGGGGATTACCCTCTGAGACCCAAGTACAGTGTCCATGGGATATTGGCATATGCCTCCACTCTAGACATCAGTGCAATAGTGACAAGTGAAGCTGTGCCACTGGACATGGCATCGTGGTGGTTTCACTTGCACTTGATCCTAGGACTATAGCTCCAATGCTGCTTTAAGGGCTTTGAGTGTCAGCATGCCAGAAGGGTCACCAAGAAGGCCTGTCTCAGCCTGTTGTTTGTGGTGCGGACTCTTTAAGGGCAGGGACTGAGTTTTCTATAGCTCCCTCAGCCTCACCTAGAGATGAGACTATTCATTTCTTTTTTAACGTTCCAGGTCTTAGATCCCATTGATTATAAGAACTCACAAAATAAACTCTGGTTTTCAAGCCAATATTATGGGATTCTTTTTCCCTGAATGAGCTCTCCAGGCTTGTGGTGCTTTGTGTGAGGATTTCTTTCTCTTCTTTCTATACACCCATGGCAGCCCTTCTTCCCATGAACAGTTCTACAGGTCTGCTTAGCTCCTGACTGAATCTCTAGATTCCTATCTTCTTGGAGGTTGCCTATTCCCTATAATCAGCAGTAGATAGTCTTTTATACAAGTCTTTGGTCATTTTCTAGGTCATTAACAGTGATGTGGGTGTTACCTGGTTGTATCCATGAGATGAGGTAAGTTTCTTACTTGGCACTTCCCCAGAAGTTGAGATAATATTTTAAAGAGATCAGAGGAGAAAAAAATAGCTGTTAACCAAGAATGCCTTACTCAGCAAAGCTACCATTCAGAAATAAAGTAGAAAGATTTTCACACCATCTCAGGGGATGGTGAATCAAAGTTTCAACTCTGGCCTTGGATGGCAATCACAGGATTGCAGCATCATGACTTCGTTGGTATCTGTTAAAGCTGTGCAGCATAAGGAATTTATAAGCACTAGATGTACCCTCCAGAAATGCTAAAGGGAATTCTTTAAGCCAAAACAAACAATAAAACCCACACAAATTAATAAAATAAAAATATATGAAAAGTGTAAAATCACTGGTACAAGCAAAAGAAAAAAAGATCCCTGACAATGGTTTAGGCAATGCTGTCTAGGATAAGTCACCAAAAGCACAGACATCAAAAAAGCAAAATAAAAATATGAGACTACATTAAATAAGGAGATTCTGCACAGCAAAGTCAAAAAATTGAAAAGACAGCATAGAATGAGAGAATATAATTGCAAACCATATATCTGATAAAGGACTAATTTCCAAAATATATAAAGAACTCATACAACACTATAATAAAAAAGAAAATAATCCAATTTTAAAAATGGGCAAAGGACCTGAGTAGACATTTTTCTGGGGACATACAAATGGGCAATAGGTACATGAAAAGGTGTTCAACCACACAGTTCATCAGGGAAATGCAAATCAATGAGTATAAAGCAATGATATGATCACCTCACATCTAGTAGAATGGGTTTTATCAAAAAGAGAAAAGATAACAAATATTGGTAGAATGTGAAGAAAAGGAAGACTTTTGGTGGGAAAATAAATTGTTGTGGACACAATGGAAAATAATATGGTAATTTCCAAAGAAAATTAAAAACAGAACTATCATATAATTCAGTAATCTCATTCTTTGTTATATATTAAAAAGAACTGAAATCAGTATCTGAAAGAAATATCTGCACAGCCATGCTCATTACATTACTTACAACAGCCAAGAAATGCAAGCAAACACATGTCTGCCAACAGATAAAGGGTTAAGAAGGTGTGAGATATATATATATATATATATATATATATATATATATATATATATATATATATCACAAATCATGAATGTTACTCAGCCATCCGCCGAAATGAAATCTTGCTATTCGTGACAGATGGATGGACCTTGGAAGCATTGTACTAAGTGACATACATTAGACAGAGATACACAAATACTGTGTGATCTTACTTGTATGTAGAATCTAAAAAACTTGAACTTGTAAAAATACAGTCAGATGTTGTTTACCTGGGCCTAAGAGGTGGGGAAACTGGGGAGATGTTGTTTAAGTGTACAAAGTTACAACCGGAAGATAAATAAGTTCTGTAGACCTGATGTACAACATAGTGATTGTAGTCAGCATTAGCATATTAGAAACTTCAAAGTTGCAAAGAGACTAAATCTTAACTGTCTCCAACACAAAAAAGAAATGATAAACATGTGACATGACAAAGGTGTTAGCTAATATTATGACGGTAATCATATTGCAATATATGCAATGCTATATGTAAGTCATATCTCAATAAAAGCAAACAGAAGATACATTTGTTCTACGTACAGGAATGACAAGAATATAATTTAAAATTACAGCTATGATATCAACAAAGGAATTAAAATGGAACACTAAAATAATATGTGTTTAATACAAAAGATATCAGTTAAGATGGAAGAAGAAAATAAGACATATACATAGAATATACAGCAAAATGACAGACTTAAATTCAAGTATACAAATAATTGCATTAATGTGAATGAAATAAATACTATAATCAGAAGAAATTATAGAAATTATAGAAATAGAAAAAGAAATTAGAATTATGAATAGAGTAGAAATAGAATAGAATAGATAGAAATAGAATAGAAATATGAATAGAATAGAAATAGAAATTATCATTCTGAATAAAAATATAAGATCCATCTATATGCTATATACAATAGACACACTTTAGATTTAAAGGCACAGATAGGTGAAATTAAAATAAGATACCCTGAAAACAGTAATCATAAGTGAGCAGAAATGGCTATTCTAATATCAGATAAAGTAGCTATTAAAACAAGAAATATTATCAGGATTTTAAAAATTCAAAATAGTAAAGCTATCAGGATAAAGGGAAGAGAAAACTATTATAAAAATATATTGGGTTGCCTGGGTGGCTCAGTGGTTGAGCATCCGCCTTTGACCCAGGGCATGATCCTGGAGTCCTGGGATCAAGTCCCATATCGGGCTAACTGCATGGAGCCTGCTTCTCTCTCTCTGTGACTCTCATGAATAAATAAATAAAATCTTTTCTTAAAAAAGTTATATTATTTACCTAACAACAGAACCCTCAAAAGCATGAAGTAGAAACTGACAGATTTAGGAGGATAAATAAACAATTCAATGAGTATAGTTGGAGATTTAAAAACTCTTCCCTCAATAAGTGATAGAACACTAGCCGCAAAATAAGAAGGACTATGAAAGAGTGTAAAAACGCTAGAATCCAGCTTGATGTAACTGACAAATGTAGAAAGTATCCCTCTAGTTCATGAATGATATAAAAATTTAAATAAGTGACAGGTCCCTGTGTGGTAAAGTTGGTTAAGCATTGGACTCTTGGTTTCTGCTAAGGTTGTGATCTCAGGGCTTGAGATCCAGCCCCCCATTGGGCCTATGCTCAGTGCAGTCTGCTTAAGACTTGTTCTCTCCCTCTGCCCCACTTCCGTCTAAAATAAATAAATAAATAAATATTTAAAAACATTAAATAAGTGAAATAATTCAAAGAACATTCTCTAAAGAAAAAAGTAAATTAGAAATCAACAACAGAAAGAAATATGGAAAATTTTCAGTTCGGAAAGTGATATACTTCTGAAAATTTACAATTCAAAGATGAAACTTTTGAAAATACCTGTACTGGATGATATAAATTACCTTGTACTGGAATGATATTAATGATTATTAATGATGATTATATCAGATATTAAACTGAGAATATATCAAAAAATTTAGGCTGGAACTAAAATAGTGTTTAGAGATAATTTCATAGCTTTATCACTTATATTCAACATGAAGAATGTTATGAAATGAATGATCTGAGGACCTCACCTCTCAGGAAGCTAGAAGAAGAATTTAATGAAGTTATAGAAGGAAAAAGTGATAAACATATATTTAGATGAAAGCTGGTGCTGAAATATGTATAGTTAAATATAATTCATGGTAGCCTCAAATAGGACAATACTCAAATATCCAATGGTATCATCATCGGAATGAATTTTACATTGTAGTACAATCAGATAATGGAACAAGGAGCTATGGACAATTTCATGCAACTATATGGATGATTCACACAAGTTTAGCTTTACCTGAGAAAGCCAAAAATAAAGTATACATACTATAATATTCCATGTAATTGAAGTGCTTTTTATCAGAAAAGAACATGAAAGGGACATTTTGCAATTCATTTCCTCATTCTGTGCAATGGTGATATTGAACATTCAGTCACCTGTTGGCATGTTAACATGTGCTTTCATCTGTATGCATGTTATACTTCAGTAAAATTACCATAACATAATATTTTGAAAATATGCAAATACCTTTAAAAATAGACATAAAAGAGAAAAAAATCCTAAAAAATTTCAACTTGTAAAAACCAAAACAAAAAGAAATAAAAATACCAGATATATCTTATAATTTCTAACAGGATTATATATGCAAGTCAAAAAACTTTCCACATGGTTATGGAGTATTTAGATGTTTTTGTATAAAGAAATCTATAATTTCAATTTTTTAAAATAGAAAGTTTTTGTGGGGTAGGAAAAAAATATGTAGTTATGAAGGGATTTTTTTAAAAAGGAAACATGTCCGTGGCAATTATAGATAGATTTTAACAATAAATAAAAAACAATAGACCATGACGTACATAGATGTACTGAAGCAATACCATGCTAAATGTACATTTGAAATCCCATAAAATTAATCCATCACATTAGCAGAGTAAGGAAGATAAAATGATATGACTTCTTGGGGGGTAGGAACTAAGGTGATGGTATAGTAAAATGACCCTAGGGTTGCATCATCATTTGAAGACAACTAGATGACTAGCAAAAGATCTGAATATCCAAGAAATTGTCCTGAAGACTGATAGAACAAACTGCACAACTAGAGGGAGTGTAGAGAACACATCGAGAAAGATATCAAGTGTAGAAATGTGGTTTGGGGGAGAAACAGGTCACAGGTGCTGCAGAGAGGTGGGAGTCCTGGTCATGGAGAAACGTGATAGAGAGAGGAATGCACAGGGGAGTGAACAAGGAGAATACTTCCCCAAAGCTATTGACTGAGAAAACAAGAGAGGTTGATTTTCATGAGTTTTTGCCATCAGTGCAGCTCGAAGACTGTTATTTTAACAGTCAGTAGGCTCTGCTTGAATAGAGACCTAAGCGTAGTGCCCTACTCTTGGAGAAAAGGCAGGCAAGCAACCCTGGGACAGATGGCATGATCTGAGTATCTCCTAAGGTGCACAAGGAGAATCCATTTTCATTTCTACTAGCATATCTGTGAGAGGTGTCATGGTACATCTGGAGACAAAAGAGATGGCAGGATCCACTTCCCTCCTCTGTCCCTCAGCATAGGCACAGAGACACCTACTGAGGGCAACTAATGTGGACACTGGCTGTTTAGCCTGCTTTGCTCCAAATCCCATGCCCCTGTGCTCAGGCATGACTGCCATGATGGGTCAAACCTGCATCAGTTCCGGCATGCCAAGAACATCCCCCAGAAGACCAGCCAGGTCCCTGCTACACCAGGCCCCCCAAAATTGGAGTTTTAAAGGTCAGCAGGCTTGGCTGAGGTAAAGTCCAAAGTGCATGTGGTACTCCAGGCAGGCAAACAACCTGGAGACAGACAATGTGAAAACAGCAATTGGAAAAATGCCTGAGATGCGCAAGAAGGAATTGTTCACTGTTGTGGAAGGGCTTCCATGAGAGCAAGCATAGACTCCCCTCTCTGGAGATGAAGAAGCTAGCTGGCACCATTTCCCTCCCCTCCCCCTCAGCATAAACCAACCTCAGTAAATAGCAAGCTACAACCTAAGGTGCATGCACCAAGTCTCACCTCACTGTGCCTGCTGGTACTCCTTCTCTTGGGCAAGTGTGCCTAAGGACCAGGAGCCGTGGGCTCTTTCCCCAGAAGATCAACACAAATCCCCACATGCACCATGTCAATTGATCATAGGGTTCTGCCATCCTTCAGTTCCAGTGGAAATAGCATCAGGTCTCATTTAACAAGCAGATGAAACCACACCTAGTTAATGCTTGCTGCCCTGGCCAAAGCCCAAACACTGCCCACTGCAGGCAAGAAGAAACTCTGTAGATGTCTGACCTGAGGGATAGAGCAGCCAAAACACAGCAGCAGAGCACAAGCAGTACACACCACAGACACGTCCTGAAGTGCCAGGCTCTGGACATTATATGGCTTCTTCTTCAAAAGCCATTACTTTCAGGAGGAGGAAACAACAGGATTTTATAAGACAGAGAAAAATAGAGACCAAGGCAAATTGCCAAGACAGAGAAATTCAACCAAAAAGAAAGAAGAAATGATCACAGCCAGATATCTAATCTACAAAGATACAAGTAACCTTCTTGACACAGAATTTAAAGCAACAATCATCTAGATACTCACTGGGCTTCAAAAAAGCATGGAAGACCTCAGGGAGACACCTGCCACAGAGAAATGAGAGCTAAAAAAAAATCAGTCAGAAATTAAAAATGCAATAACTGAGATATGAAAATCAACTAGATGTAATAACTTCAAGGACAGAAGAAGCAGAGAAATGTATAAGTGATATAGAAGATAGAATTATGGAAAGTAATGAAGCTGAACAAAAGAGAGAAAAAAGAATAGTGGATCATGAAAGTAAACTTGGAGAAAATGTGACTCCATCAAATATTAAAACATTCATATCACAGGACTCCCACAAGAAGAGAAAAAACTGGGAGAAGGCATGTTTGAGGAAGTAATAACTGAATACTTTCCTAAACCAGGGAAGGAAACAGACATTCAAAGCCAAAAAGCACAGAAAACTCCCAATGAAAGCAACAAAAACAACCAAGACTTATTGTAGTTAAATTTACAAAATATAATGATAAAAAATCTGAAAGCAGAAAGACAAAAGAAGACCCGAATTTACAATGGAAGAGAAATAACGTTAGCAGCTCTCTCCACAAAAATCTTGGTAAACCAGAACCAATTGTCATGATATATTCAACTTGCTGAATAGGAAAAATCTGCAGCCAAGAATACTGTATCCAGAAAAGCTATCATTCCAAATAGGAAAGATCAAGCATTTCGCAGGCAAACGAAGACTAAAGAAGTTCATGACCATTAAACAGACCTGCATGAAATATTAAAGGGGTTCTTTTGAGTAGTAAAAAAAGACCAAAAGTGACAGAAACTAGAAAGGAACAGAGAAATCCCCAGAAACAACAACGAAACAAGCAACGAAATGGCACTACATACATACCTATCAATAATTACGCTGAATGTAAATGAACTACATGCTCCAATCTAAACAACTAGAGATATATATATATCAGCATAAGAGGATTTAGACAGATGATGAGAAACTTGACAGAACCAGGCACTCCAGATCCAGGGAATGACATGGCAGCGAATGCATTGGAATTTCTCTTTACCTCACAAATTCCAGACGGAGCAAATGACAGACACTAACAGGTACAGACAAAAGCCTCAAAAATATTTTTTTCTCTCCAATCAAAACAATGGCAAAAAAAAGCCATGCTAGGAAGACAAAGCTATTTTAGACACTGTCCATTATTCCATTGAAAACCATTGACTATGCAGCAAAATTATACAATAATCTAGAAAAATATTGGAATAATGTAATAAATTGAAATATGCATATATCTATGACCATGTAATTTCATTCTCATACTTAGAAGAAATTGTATTATAATTATATATAATTACAATTATGATGTTATATTTCTAGATCATTATTCTATTATGATAAATATAATATTTATATGCCTAAATATACATATACTATGTAGTTATGCATCATATATAAATAAATATTTATATAAATATATCATTATGAATATAATATGTGAAAAAAGACATGGAAAAGGCTTTTCATAAAATAATTATTTGTAATACCCACATACTAAAAAGGAACTACATTTCTGAGAATAGATTTAAAATATCATAATCATATCATATAGGAGTAAAAATTCACAAACTATAGACAAATGTCATAATATAGATGGATTACAGATATCATATGAAAGTGAAAGGAGACACACATAAAAATGTTTACTGAATGATTCCATTCATATAAAGTCTGAAAGTAAGTGAAGATATTTCATAATATTGAAGTTGACAGGGCTGATCGAGGCTCTAAACTTTTATTTCACGATTCAATTTGTAATTACATGGTTCCATTTTGTGATCAATTTGCACAATCATACGTTTAGTTTCTTTGTTGTATGGTAAAATTAATTAGTAAACTTTATTTCAGGCAAAAGAGCATTTATAGAAGGATGGTATTCTATGAAAAGCAATACTGAAAATTATCAAATGTACATTAAAGGAATAAAAATATAAATAAAATATAGAGTCAAGCTATGGAATATTAACAGACTTTAAAATAAGCTACATATACATTTAAAAATATTGATCAGCTCTAGAAAGATGTTGATTGATAAGCTTTAATAAAATCTGGGAACATTGAAATCTTACCAGTTCTTCTTCATCATCTATGTAGAGCAGGTTAGAGTTGTTAGAAGCACAGGATGCCAAACTCTCATTCCATGATTTTCTTTCAGTGCTAATGTAATAGCAATGGTTGGAATACGTAAACCACTCTTTTGGACAATGACCACAGTGATAAGCTAAAGAGAGATTATGAGATATTATACAAAAGATATTTGAATATTAACAAATTCAAATTAATTTACATACTTGCATAGGTATATCCATAGGTATACACATCTATGAACACTCACAGGATGATATAAATAAAATATGCTCACACATGTTCACAAAGAATAGTTACCTTGTCATTCCCTAATTTATGTGCCTATATAAAGTAAACATACAAAAATATCAATCTAAGATTGTCCTAAGAACACTGAATAAAACGACTTCTTAGAATAGTAAAATGGTTTTTTATCATGTTTTAGCAGGAGGAAATTTGAGGCAAATAGAAACAACAATAATATCAGAATTTTGAAAATCATTTTATACCTTTCTGAATGTTTGTTTTCAGGGATGAATTGTTCTGCTCCAGTATTTCAGTAACTGAAAAAACTAAAGAAATCATCATAAAAACTTAAACTGAAATAAATATATTATGATTTCAATTTCTTAAGTTAGAACTTGGAATATTATTTAGAATTACAAAATTCTGTAATAAAATTTATTTCACCAAGCAATATTAACAAAGAAATGAAGATTTGGGAGAAAATATTTCAAAAGCCTATTAAAAACCAAACCTCTCCATTTCTTACAGTATTGGGTTTAACCAGTCTTAAGAATTAGTTTGTATTTATTTCTCAATGTGTCTCCTAGAACACCTCTTTGAGTAATGAAACTGAATATATGTGTAATACTCTCTACAACTATTCTGTTATTTATACTTTTGACAAATTCAGAATAATCATTCCACTTTTATAGCATACATGCATTAGAACGAAAGATCTATTCCATAACAGTATGAGATACTTTGAGGCAGGGACAATCATTAAAATGAAATTTCCCAGGTAGTCGTTCAAACACTTACAGGAAATAAGAACTATTGTTATCACAGTGGACATCAAGACAAAGCAGATGATTCCCAGCATCCTAGCAAGGATCTTCCCTGGAAATAGTAGTAAATATTAGGAACAGAAATGAAAACACTGACAAAGGATGGATGGAAATAATCATTTAGGAAATTTACATACAAAAGAACCAGCGATGCACACGGAGTCCACATATAGAAACTTGGACCCCAAACTGTATCTACCATTGAAATCTTTTCTCAGAATATACTATCTCATGTTCAGAAAGGTAATATTCCATGAGTTATCAAAGACTATGAATTACAACAGTGCTTGAGTAAAATTAGTCTATTAGTCTACAATACTATTTACCAACTCCAAGCTCTGATCCTTACAAATGAAAAATATAGGACATCATTTCCTACTCATTCTCTCCACCAATGTGCCCCAGAGCACATTCTAGAACAGTTACACTGTGTGTGATTTAAATGTTTTACCTTTGCAGTGGTAGTTCTTTCGTTCCCCTGGATGATCCTGAGAAGCATTTTGAAGATTTAATTCTGTATAGGTTATTTCTTGCTCAGTTACTGAAATGGAATTTTTAGTGCCCTTAGCTTTCATTTGTTGTCTCTTTGAGTTATTCACTCGATTAAGTTCTGCATAGGTACATCCTTGGTTATTCATCTCTGTAGCTGTGTAGTGGCAAGCACAGTGCCAAGCGGAACTGAACTGAAGGACTTGATGAAGACTGTATTTAATGACAAAACTGCCAGGACGGTCACACTGGGTGGAGCGTGAGGTGGGTGATAGTACTCATTTGCAGTTGATAATGTAAAATCTGGTACTAATTCCCTTAGAGCTTTAAATCCAGTCATGCTTAAACATTGAGGAGTCTGATTGGGAAATAGTTTTAGTACATAAAAGAACTTCCTGTAATAAATTACTTTTATTTGATGACATTTCTGTATTAGAAGGTGATGTGTTCTTATCAATGATCTTTTATTTTGAATAATTGTAGAGTTCTGAGAAATTAAATTTTAAAAGAAAAATTATATATGTTCAAATGTCATGCGATACACTAAACTTATCCCAAACCTTAACAATATTGAAACAAAATAACAAAAACCATGTTTTGAAAACTATTCACTTAACACCAGAAATTGGTATTAATGGCAAAATATGAAACCATAAAATGATAAATAAAAATGTAGAACATTTATGGAAGAACACTGTTGTTACAAACTTTCAGAAAGATCCTATGACTGTCCTAGGTTGTGAGCATAGCTTTGGTTGTGTAAGCAATTTTATCAAATCAACTAAATGTAAATTAATAATTCCACCAATGAGTTTTGAAGTCAGTGAGATCTAGAATTACTTCTGGCTCTCAAATTTACAAAATGTGATCTTTAAAAAGTTACTTTATGTCTAGCAATTTAGTTTACTAATTTAAAATTGGAGTAAAAAGGTATAATTTATAATGCATACAAATCACTTAATATTCAATCCGGCTTTCATAAACTCAACTATATATTAGTTATTTTGATTTTTAACACAATAGCCACATTATAATTACTAATTCATTTTCATTAGATGATGCAACATCTAACGAATTAGACAGTAGTACCTTTCAGTATGGAATTTTTTGCCAAGTTTTACTCAATTTATTTAAAAAGTCTTTTGACTATTCATAGTTAAATCTAAAGTAGCATTTTACAGAAGGAACTTCTTCCTGCTTTTTATAAAAAACCAAACTAGTTTCATTTACCTAAGTAAGTGCATGAGGAATAATGTTTTACCTCACTCTTTGATGAATTCATTTTGAGAGATCATTTTTAAAGCCTGAGCTAAATATCAAATCTTACATGTAATTATATCTAGACTGATGACAAATCCAAAATTAACTGTTTCTTATCATGATGCTTATGCAATTTCACTTGACTTTATATAGATTTATAGACCCAGCTATGTGTGTTTGTATACACTTGATTACTTCACCATAGGTAATATTTTAAATACTTTAAAAATTTTTCTAAGATATTTCATATTTATTCTTATTTTTCACCCTGAATTGTTGGAATAAAAATACCAACGTTCTTTGTGATTTGATTGTATATTAATTATACCTCGAGTACATCCCATCTAGCATTTGAAATCTCCCACTAAAAGTTGGCTATTAGAGAGACAGGGCAGTAGAGCTACATACCTTCTGTTGGCCAGAAAGTGATGCATCTTCCAGTAGGAGACCTTGTTACTCTTGTAAACAGGTAATATCTGTGGTCTTCACAGACTGCCGACCCTGTGAGAGCTCAGAGTGAGGTAATAGTGGAAAAAGTTGATTTCTTATCAATGTGTCACTTAAAATTTGAACAGGAAATTCTTACCCTTGGGCTACTTTGAAGACACTTTATCTCATCACACACCTCCAGAATGTAGCAGCTTTCAGCTTTTATTGTGTCATTTAATTGGCATGTGTCTCTGAGAAATTTTTATATTCCAGATGATATTGGGGTCAGAGACTTGACCACCCAGGCTGTTCACTTACTTTCATCCGTATCACAAACACTGAGAATCTAGACCTTGTGAGAAATGTCTTTTGATGTTTAAGTTTTAATTTGAGATAAGATTGCTAAATTATCATCACATGCTTCTTTCTTGTGCCCTTGCTATGTCACTTCTATTATACTAAAAATACTCTAAAATCATCATCCCAGTAACAGGGATGTACTGGTATTTGACACTAATTCCGAAGACTTCCATTTTCAACTTTATTGTCACTGACACAATGACATCAATTTCCAAATTTCTCTATTCTTCTGCCTTAGTTTTTAATACACCTGCATTCAATTATATTATCTTTAAATAAATTATTTAGATTTCTGCTGAATAGAATACATTTCTGGGAAGGATATCAAAAAATATTGAACAATAACACCATGGCAGAGATTTAAATATTAAGTAATTACTCAAATATTCATTGATTCATCCTCCCATGATAACTAGTTGTATAGGAATAGAAATATTTCTTCTAAATGACAAAAGCCTAACTACATAAGGGAAGATGAAGGCAAATTTTTAAAATGTTATTTTATTTAAATTCAGTTAATTAACATTTAGTGTATCATTAGTTTCAGAAGTAGAGTTCAGTTATAAAGATGAAGGTATTTTTAGATTTTTAGAAAAATTGAGGAGGCAGAAAAAGTACTTTTAAAATGCAATTATTTATTTATTTTTTGCATCTATGTTTCTATTGATCTGTATGTTTCCCTTTTTCTTTGCAACACTGGGTGACAATTTTATTTTTAATGATGCATAATTCACATACAACATTATATTAGTTCCAGTGTCCAACATAGTGATTCAAACCTTATATACATTATGAAATATTCACCACTGTATAGCTTGCTACCGTTTGTCACCATGCAAAGTTATAACAATATTGTTGACTATGTTTCCGATGCTATAATTAATATCACTTATTTATTTTTAAGTGTTCATTTAAATTCTGGTTAGTAAACATACAATATAATATTAATTTCAGGTGTAAAGTATAGTGATTCAACACTTCCATACAACACTACTGCAAGAAGTCCACTCTTAATTCGATCATGCATTTAACCCAGCACCACACCATCAGTTTGTTCTCCACAGTTAAGACTGTTTCTTGCTTAGCCTCCCTCTATCTTTTTTACCCTTTGCTCCTTTATTTTGTTTCTTAAATTCCACATATGAGGGAAATCATATGGTATTTGTCTTTCTCTAGCTGAATTATTTTGCTTAGAATCATAATACTCTTTAGCTCCATCCATAGTATTGCAAGTGGCAAGATTTTCTTTACTGCCTGAGTAATATTCATGTATATCATATGAATATATATACTATGAATATATATTTTATGAATATATGTTACATATATATAAAATCTCATATATTTTTTACCCATTCATCAGTCAATCAATCAGTGGACATGGGCTGCTCCATTTTTTGGCTATCGTAGAAAATGTTGCTATACTTGGTCATGGTGAATAATTTTTTTAATGTACTGTTGGATCCTATTGGCCAGTATCTTGTTGAGAATTTTTGCATCCATGTTCATCAGGGATATTGGTCTGTAATTCTCCTTTTTGGTGGGGTCTTTGTCTGGTTTTGG
Organism: Canis lupus dingo; assembly: GCF_003254725.2. NCBI lineage: Eukaryota > Metazoa > Chordata > Mammalia > Carnivora > Canidae > Canis > Canis lupus. The sequence continues at coordinate 35,557,183 of NC_064269.1, read as the reverse complement.
AATTAAGGTGATGCTGGCCTCATAGAATGAATTTGGAAGTACTCCATCTCTTTCTATCTTTCCAAACAGCTTTAGGAGAATAGGTATGGTTTCTTCTTTAAACGTTTGATAAAATTCCCCTGGGAAGCCATCTGGCCCTGGACTCTTGTGTTTGGGAGGTTTTTGATGACTGCTTCAATTTCCTCCCTAGTTATTGGCCTGTTCAGGTTTTCTATTTCTTCCTGTTCCAGTTTTGGTAGTTTGTGGCTTTCCAGGAATGCGTCCATTTCTTCTAGATTGCCTAATTTATTGGCGTATAGCTGTTCATAATATGTTTTTAAAATCGTTTGTATTTCCTTGGTGTTGGTAGAAATCTCTCCTTTCTCATTCATGATTTTATTAATTTGAGTCTTTTCTCTCTTCTTTTTAATAAGGCTGGCTAATGGTTTATCTATCTTATTAATTCTTTCAAAGAACCAATTCCTGGTTCTGTTGATCTGTTCCACAGTTCTTCTGGTCTCGATTTCGTTGAGTTCTGCTCGAATCTTTATTAACTCCCTTCTTCTCTTGGGTGTAGGATTTATCCCTGGGACACAAGGCTGGTTCAACACCCGTAAAACAATCAGTGTGATTCATCATATCAGCAAGAGAAAAACCAAGAACCATATGATCCTCTCTTTGGATGCAGAGAAAGCATTTGACAAAATACAGCATCCATTCCTGATCAAAACTCTTCAGAGTGTAGGGATAGAGGGAACATTCCTCGACATCTTAAAAGCCATCTATGAAAAGCCCACAGCAAATATCATTCTCAATGGGGAAGCACTGGGAGCCTTTCCCCTAAGATCAGGAACAAGACAGGGATGTCCACTCTCACCAATGCTGTTCAACATAGTACTGGAAGTCCTAGCCTCAGCAATCCAACAACAAAAAGACATTAAAGGCATTCAAATTGGCAAAGAAGAAGTCAAACTCTCCCTCTTCGCCGATGACATGATACTCTACTTAGAAAACCCAAAAGTCTCCACCCCAAGATTGCTAGAACTCATACAGCAATTCGGTAGCGTGGCAGGATACAAAATCAATGCCCAGAAGTCAGTGGCATTTCTATACACTAACAATGAGACTGAAGAAAGAGAAATTAAGGAGTCAATCCCATTTACAATTGCACCCAAAAGCATAAGATACCTAGGAATAAACCTCACCAAAGAGGTAAAGGATCTATACCCTCAAAACTAGAGAACACTTCTGAAAGAAATTGAGGAAGACACAAAGAGATGGAAAAATATTCCATGCTCATGGATTGGCAGAATTCATATTGTGAAAATGTCAATGTTACCCAGGGCAATTTACACGTTTAATGCAATCCCTATCAAAATACCATGGACTTTCTTCAGAGAGTTAGAACAAATTATTTTAAGATTTGTGTGGAATCAGAAAAGACCCCGAATAGCCAGGGGAATTTTTAAAAAAGAAAACCATATCTGGGGGCATCACAATGCCAGATTTCAGGTTGTACTACAAAGCTGTGGTCATCAAGACAGTGTGGTACTGGCACAAAAACAGACACATAGATCAGTGGAACAGAATAGAGAATCCAGAAGTGGACCCTGAACTTTATGGTCAACTAATATTCGATAAAGGAGGAAAGACTATCCATTGGAAGAAAGACAGTCTCTTCAATAAATGGTGCTGGGAAAATTGGACATCCACATGCAGAAGAATGAAACTAGACCACTCCCTTTCACCATACACAAAGATAAACTCAAAATGGATGAAAGATCTAAATGTGAGACAAGATTCCATCAAAATCCTAGAGAAGAACACAGGCAACACCCTTTTTGAACTCGGCCATAGTAACTTCTTGCAAGATACATCCACGAAGGCAAAAGAAACAAAAGCAAAAATGAACTATTGGGACTTCATCAAGATAAGAAGCTTTTGCACAGCAAAGGATACAGTCAACAAAACTCAAAGACAACCTACAGAATGGGAGAAGATATTTGCAAATGACATATCATATAAAGGGCTAGTGTCCAAGATCTATAAAGAACTTATTAAACTCAACACCAAAGAAACAAACAATCCAATCATGAAATGGGCAAAAGACATGAACAGAAATCTCACAGAGGAAGACATACACATGGCCAACATGCACATGAGAAAATGCTCTGCATCACTTGCCATCAGGGAAATACAAATCAAAACCACCATGAGATACCACCTCACACCAGTGAGAATGGGGAAAATTAACAAGGCAGGAAACCACAAATGTTGGAGAGGATGCGGAGAAAAGGGAACCCTCATACACTGTTGGTGGGAATGTGAACTGGTGCAGCCACTCTGGAAAACTGTGTGGAGGTTCCTCAAACAGTTAAAAATAGACCTGCCCTATGACCCAGCAATTGCACTGTTGGGGATTTACCCCAAAGATACAAATGCAATGAAACGCTGGGTCACCTGCACCCCGATGTTTATAGCAGCAATGGCCACGATAGCCAAACTGTGGAAGGAGCCTCGGTGTCCAACGAAAGATGAATGGATAAAGATGTGGTTTATGTATACAATGGAGTATTTCTCAGCTATTAGAAATGACAAATACCCACCATTTGCTTCAACGTGGATGGAACTGGAGGGTATTATGCTGAGTGAAGTAAGCCAGTCAGAGAAGGACAAACATTATATGTTCTCATTCATTTGGGGAATATAAATAATAGTGAAAGGGAATATAAGGGAAGGGAGAAGAAATGTGTGGGAAATATCAGAAAGGGAGACAGAACGTAAAGACTGCTAACTCTGGGAAACGAACTAGGGGTGGTAGAAGGGGAGGAGGGCGGGGGGTGGGAGTGAATGGGTGACGGGCACTGGGGGTTATTCTGTATGTTAGTAAATTGAACACCAATAAAAAATAAATTAAAAAAAAAAAGGAAACCAAAGCTGGAGGCGTCACAATTCTGGATTTCAAGTTGTACTACTGAAGTAGTAAGGCTGTACTCATCAAGACAGTGTGGTACTGACACAAAAACAGGCACATAGATCAATGGAACAGAATAGAGAACCCAGAAATGGGCCCTCAACTCTATGGTCAACTCGTCTTTGACAAATGAGGAAACAATATCCAATGGAAAAAAGACAAATGGTGTTGGGAATTGGACAGCCACATGCATAAGAATGAAACTGGACCATTCTCTTACACTACACACAAAAATAAACTCAAAATGACTGAACGACCTAAATGTGGGACAGGAATCCATCAAAATCCTGCAGGAGAAAATAGGCAGAAACCTCTTTGACCTCCGCCACAGCAACTTCTTGCTAGACACCTCTCCAGAGGCATTTAGAATGAGTGATCCCTGGCGACTGGGTCATACACACCTGAACTGGCCTGTGAGTCAGAAATATCACAATATCCTTTCACAGGGGAGAGCCACTTGAGGACATCAGCAGATTCTAGAAAGCCAAAGAATAAAATCCAGCAGTTACATATAAATTGTGAACAAAATCATAAGTAATGTAAGAAAAAAAATGTTTAAAAAACTTTGTAAGAAAATCAGCAAATATCATGAGGGATCATGTAATGCTGAGGCCACTTCCCCTAAAATAGGGAAGACAGAAACAGAAATGTTTGCTATTATCCTTGATACTCTAATAGTTTTGATAGTATTAGCTAATAAAATCAGGCAAGAAAATAAGTTTTACACAGGATAAAAGAAAAAAAAAGCGAGCTTCCCCCACAAGTGATATGATTCTGCACTTGGAAATCTCATGGCATTATGCAAACTCCTATGAATCAGAATCAGAATAGGAATCTAGGAAGTTGGCTGGGTACAGGAAACCATGCAGAAGTTGACAGTTTCCTCAATAGAAGGAAACAAAACTTAAAACCAAGAAACACAGGGACACCTGGGTGGCTCAGCAGTTGAGCATTTGCCTTTGGCACAGGGGGGGTGGGGACGTGGCTAATCCTGGGATCTGGGATCAAGTCCCACATCCAGCTCCTTGCAGGAAGCCTGCTTCTCCCTCTGCCTATGTCTCTGCCTCTTTCTCTGTCTCTCATGAATACACAAGATCAAAAAAAAAAAAATGGGAAACACACATATCAGCTCTATGCTGAGCCCCAAGGATACTTTTTTTTCTTTCAGGTACAGGAGCTTAGAATGGAGGGTGTTGGGGCTGTGGGGCTCTGTGTTCCTCCAGGACAGGCTTAGTATTAGGGTTATGGGACCGGACACCCTGGACAGGCTTGGAGCCCCAGAAGCCCTCCCCTCACCGACCCGGAGTGGGAACCAACCAGGTGGGCTGGTGCCAGATTCCTGCTTGGTGAAGCAGAATGAGCTCGTGGATGGGGATGCGACAGGGAGGATAACTGGACGCTGCCACACCTCGTCTTGCTGGCTGTAGGGCTGAGGCAGGGGTCAGGAGGGAGAAGAGGCCCTGCGCCCCCTCCCCACCTCCCCCAGTGCCCTGAAGTGGGCAGACTGCAGGGAGCAGCCTCCCCAAGGGCAAGCTCAGGAAACAGGCTGGCGCCCCAATCCTAGACAGACCCCTGTGGTGGGGAGAGGAGCAGCCTCAGGCTGACCTTCCCGAGGCCCCTCCCCACCCAGGGCTGCTGAGCAGGAGCCCTGATGTGGGCGTCAGGGCACTTGTCATGGGCACTTGTGACCATCCCTGGCTTCAGACGCAAGGGAAGGAAGGAGGTTCCCGCAGAACACACTCACGTGGCAGCTAACTGCCCCCTGCTAGGATGGCAGTTGGTGGCAGTTAGGGGTCTGTGCTCCTGACCTGGCTCCTCCTCCCCAGTTCGGCCCACAGAAAATGAAGGGGCAGGTCAAGCTCTTCCCCTAGTGCGTAAAGCAGATCAGCCTGGATGTGACCCCGACCTTCCGCAGCCACATCGTATTCTGGGACCGCTATGCTGGAGGTGAGGCTGCTGGGCAAGCAGGGTCCTCGGGGGGGGGGGGGGGGGGCAGGGGAGCCCCGTCGGGCCCAGGGGAGGCACAGGGGACCTCAGAGTGGGGAGTGCAGGGTCTCTGAGGAGAGCAGGGAAAGGCAGCAGCAAAAAATTACTGCCACATGGTAGAAGTGCTCTGGACTACCACGTGCCCAGGCTGGGGTCTGAGGCCATGGTGGGGGGAGGCGCTCCTGGCATCGCTTTGTGAGCCGAACCGCAAAGGGTTACGTAGATCTGGCCACGTGAAGAGCAGAGGGGCGTGGGCCGTGGGTAGGGGACACTACTGGGAGACGGGGGCCAGGCAACACAGACGAGGCTGGACAAGGATACACATGGACCAAATGAGGGTCAGAAGGGTCAGAATAAGTAACACTCACTCTTGGTGTTTTTATATATATATCTGATTTTTTTTCCATTTTGTTTTGGACAATTTCCATCATTGGTAAAGAGAAATAGTATGATGAACGCCCCAATGCCGTCACCAGGTCCAGCCCAGGGTTCTGTGCTCATCCCATGCTTCCCCAGCCTCAAGGGTGTCACAGCAAACCAGGGACCTCGGGTCTACTTTATCTGTGGACATCTCCACTTGAGCTATAGAAAAAGGGGATCCCCTTGGTATTCGTGCCCAGGACACCATCACCACCCGGCAAGGATTTAGTGCATCCCTTAGTCTACAGCGAGTGTTGGTGCCTCCCTGGGCATGGAGGTTCTCTGGATGGTCTGTTCTCATCAGAAGCCCAGGTTTTGGGTTGTGCCTCTGTGCGCGGATGGAGACCCTAATGGGGGAGGGGGCGTGGCTGAGCGGGAGGAATGGGAATGCAGTGGGCGCTCAGACAAGCTGGGGTGCAGGTGGATGCAGATCTGTCTGTATGGAGACCGTGGTGGCCAGCAAGGTGCTTCAAAGCCTGGGACTCTGGAGGGAGTGACCAAGAGGGCCACCCAGGCCAAGGCTGGCGCTGAGAAGCCGCCAGGCAGGCGTAGACTGGGGCTTCCCAAGTCCTGCAGACCACCTGTCAGCGCCTGATATACACCTCCAGTTGTATCTGAAAGCACGGGGATCCCTCAGAAGTGAAGGTCATGGCAGTTTGGCCCAGGATGTCCAAGGGTATTTTGGAGGAGCAAGTGAGTGACAGTGGTGATGGGTTGTCTCTCAGGGCAAGAGGAAGGAACACTCTAGGGTGTCAGCTATAGTAGCTGAGGACATTGCTGGAGTGTTCACCAAGTGGGAGAACCAAGCAAAACCACCTTGAGGTAGGGTTGTCTTACTTTAGGGAATTTAGGGATGCCCATGAGACACCCAGGGATTTAGCTATAGGCTGAATGGAGAGGGATGGCAACCTGGTGACTATGTACTACCATGGGGAGGGGGCCCAGCGCCGACCCCTGGGCACACCTGGCATCACTGTCAACCAGGGAAGGGAAAGCTCATCCTGGGGCCAGGACCAGCGGCTGGGGGCCCAAGGGAGGCTGGCACAGGGGGTTAAGTTGCCATGAAGCTAGTGTGGCTCAATATCCCTCACCTGCTCAGGCTTCTCCAGGCACCAGGACAGACCCTAGCAATGGGTTCCATTGTCACAAATTGTAAAATTTGTCAAATGAAGGCATGTGTGCAGTTTGGGGACAAAGGGGCTAATTGGGTGAACCACTTCATCTTCCTTCCTTCCTTCCTTCCTTCCTTCCTTCCTTCCTTCCTTCCTTCCTTCCTTCCTTCCCTCCATCTTCCTTCCTTCCGTCTTCCTTCCTTCCACACTGAGAAGGACTGTGTGACATATGACCTCCCTGGTACTGACCAGTAAGAGACTCCATTTCTGGGAGAGTTTCAGAACTGGTTAGATGAGGTCTTGAGCCCCAGTGTGGTGACATGACCTAGCATAAATGACTCCATTTGGGGCCTATGGTTTTCTTTCAAACAGGTTGGAGGCAGCAAAATTCCAGCCATGGACTCACACTGTTTCCTGTGTTTCAGTTTAGTGTCAACTAAGATCCAGGCTGTTTGGGGTTCATGTTGTACACACAGGTTATCTGCCGTGATGTGCTCAAGAATTCATTGACATTACTATCCATCTAAACAGCAGGATTCTGCTGTTTAAACCTTGACAGCCTTTGTGTTTACTGCTGGCTCCCCCCACAGAGTCCGTGGGTCTGTGCGGGAACCTCCGAGGGGCCACAGAGCACCACTGCATCTCCAGCCCACAGTGTGAGGGTCGCGCTTACATGCAGAGCCTCTGCCTCAGACCACTATCTGCTGGGGGATTGTCTTTCCTATTGTCTCATGTTTTTCTCCTGTAATGCTGAAGCTCATTTTCCTGGGCCCCTTTCATTTTATTGATTCCTGCCATTCCCTGAAATCTCTGACTCCTTCAATAGGCTCACAGTGTCCTCTTTCATTCATGTTCAGCTTATCGTACCCCAAACTCACGTGCCACTAAGAACGCACCATGGACAGCACCGGGCTGTCTTGCGATGCCTGTCTGCACTGGAGCCCCTGTATGTGAGTTGTCTGATTTCTTTTTAAGCAGTAGTGTTTTTACAGTCAGAAAACAACCTATGAATGTTTTTTGCCAAACAATTTGCTGCCTGTCACTAAGAATGCCCCTGCTCCCCTCTAAGGGCTCTCATTTCCTATTTCTAGGAAGTAAGAAGCTTCCCACTGACGTGGATGCATTCTGTGTGTATTTTTCCCTATTGTTTAGTTTCAGGAGTACAACAACCGATTAGACCAATCTGTACATTACTCGGTGCTCCCCATGAGAAGTGCCGCCATCTGTTCCCTGATGAGGTTCTGACATTTTCACTAACTGTATTCCCTATTCTGTTCTTTTCATCCTCGTGACTTAATACCTGGAAGTCTGCGGCTCTGAATCCCCGTCCCCTATCTGCCGTGCCCCCCACAGCCTCTGCTCTGCCACCACCACGTTTGTTCTCTGTATTGAAGAGTCTGTTTGATTTTTCCTTGGTTCCTTTGTTTTGTTTTTTCAGATCCCACATATGAGTGAAAGCATACAGTATCTGTCTTTTTCTATCTACCTGACTTCTTTCACTCGACGTATAACCTCGGTCCTTCCAGGCTGTCACCATTGACAGGCTGTCAGGCACTCCCCCTGGACAGATAGGTCCTGTGCTCTCATGCTATACCATTTTCAGAGGGTCCTGGGCTCCCTCAGGATTCAGGGGAGTGAGGAGCCATTCTGCTCCCTCTTTTCACCTATGTCCTTGGCTCTGAGGTATCCCTGCTGTGGGGGCCCCCTCTGTTTCAGGCACACCAAGCAGGGTCTCCAATGGAACCTCAGGAAGATACTGACCTCTCGCTGTGCAGGGTCACTGACCATCATGGTTTTCTGCAGTGAGTCATCTAGACCCCCCTTCATCACATCTCAGGGGGGTGGTCTCCACTTACAGGAATGCCTCTCTGGAGGCAGGACCCATCTCACCAGGTCAGGCCCTCATCCCCTGGAGCCCGCTGAGGGCCAGAGTCTGTGCTAGCCTAGGGCTGCGAGACCCAGGAGGCAAACCCGGAAGTGGGCAGGAATAGAGCTGGGCCTTGGGCCGGGCACCTCTACACTCAGAGGTGTGGCCTCAAGGCCTGCTTTGGGGAGGGCCATATGTGTGCCTTCTGTACTCAGAGGGTGGATCCAGTCAGTTCAGCAGGCTCCAGAGGGTGAGGGGCTCTGGGACATGACGTCCTTTCTGTAGGAGGACAGTCTGGTCTGGAGCAAGATGGGACTGATGCTCCCCACTGACACCCTCAAGGCAAGGGCCTCCATAGCTCCAAAGGCTTCTGTGGGACTGCAGGAAGTTCAGCTATAAGACAAGGTCAGGGAGGGAGGGTGCAGAGCAGAGGGAAGGGACAACCAGCATGGACAGGAGGAGGGAAGAAGGGGAAGAGTCTGCCCTGGGGAGGGCACATGGGACGGTGGATAGAACAGTGGGAGGGAGGGAAGGTGGCTGCTGGGCTGATGCAACCACAAGAACCTCACAGAGGCTGGAGACTTGATAGAGGCCAACTGGGCTGCTCCCAGGACCCTTGGTCACTGCTCACCACCCAGGGACAAGTGTCCATTTGGATGGGCCAGGGGTGTGTCATGCTCAGGAATTCTGACAAGACAAGGGGTAACAGAGATGTCCTGACATAAAACAAGGGTGAAGTCACAGCACACACAGCAGGGATGATGGCAGGTTGCAGGGAGAGGCAGGCTGGACACTAGACACTGAGGCCCTGTGAAGGTGTGGGGACATCAGCTGGACGATCACAGGGTGCAACCAGTCTATACTGACAGCTCTCAGGCTGGCGCACTCTAGGACAGTGACAGGTCACCTCCTGGGGATGGCTGTGGGGGCGCCTCCTACCCCACTTGCCAGCAACAAACTTTCTCAGACTCCCACACAGAATGCTGCCCCTGGATGACCCACAGGCACCTGGAAGCCCCTGCCCTCCCTGGGGTCAGCCCTCTTCTCCCAAGTGTCCTGGGCTAAGACTTGTGGGCCAGGGGGTCAGGGACCCAGTCCTCAGGGCTCTGCTTCTCTTGCCTTCCAGGGAAAAGGAGCTGCCTGGCCCCAGCCCCCATGAGGCAAAGGTAATAGTCTGATCTGCTACAGGGCTGGATGTGGTCGCTGGACATGGGGCTAGGTTTCTCCAGACCCAGTGCCCAAAGCTGTCCCAAGGGGGATTTCACCAAACCCCCCTGTCCCAGGGCTACATGTGCTGCCAGGAACACACCTTGAGACGGGGAGCCAGGGCCAGTGTGAGAAGCGCTGTGAGTTTGTTCACATTAAGGGCCCAAAGGGTGGCTGGACACTACATGGAGCATCAATCTGAAATAGCTGGCAGCTTATCTACTGCCTCTACTTCTCATTTTGCAGCAAAAAATGCCAGGAGACCTGGAGAGCAGACAAGCAGGTGAAGATGCTGTGCAAATGGGACACATACCAGCACAGCAAGAAGGTGGGGCTCTGGGTGCCCACGGAGGGAGGACACTCTGTCCCATTGGGGGGATAGGGAGGGCAGCCCATTGCTGCCCAACACACCCTCCCTCCACCCCCAGAAGTATCCCCTTGCCTGGGGAGTCTGATGCCAGAGCCAAAGCCACCCCCCAGGCCCAAGGGGCACCAGAGGTAGCATCAGGTAAGAGCCACAGTCCCCTCGTCCTTGTGGGAGACAAGGCCCAGTACTAGGTAGACCAGCCTCTCCAGTAACACCATGGAGCAGAAGGCCAGAAATTTCTAGATGCCTCATGCTCCATCGGCTCTCTGATACCACCCTGGGCCTGTCTCACCAGCACTGCCTTCTTTCCTATAGATGCATGGAAGCATCTACAAAGGGGTCCCTCTGCAGGTGCGAGGTCAGGTTAAGTCCTGCCTGCTGGACACTGAGAAGGTAAAGTCAGAGAACAAAGGGAAGGAAATATGAGGTAGGGCCCTTCCACATGTGGGAGAGGCATGACCCTCAGATGAGGCCTTTTCAGGAGCTTAGGGGGAACCCATGGAAGGGGGGTGAAGTCAGGTGCCTCAGAGACCTGGAGGGCCCCAGACCTCTCCTGGTGCCTCTCAGCCCTGACAGCCCCACCCATCTCCCTGCCACACTCCACCTTGGGGGGCTGTAGGACTCAGGTGGGTGTCAGGAACAGAGAACCTAAGAGTTCTCCTCTCCCAGTGCCCTGAGGTGGACCATTGCCCTGAGGACAGATTCCAGGGAGCAGCCTCCCCAAGGGCAAGCTCAGGGAACAGGCTGGTGCCCCAGTCCTAGACAGACCCCTGTGGTGGGGAGAGGCGCTCCTGGCATTGCTTTGTGAGCCGAACCGCAAAGGGTTATGTAGATCTGGCCACGTGAAGAGCAGAGGGTGGGGGCCATGGGTAGGGGACACTAATGGGAGACAGGGGCCAGGCAACACAGACGAGGCTGGACAAGGATACACATGAACCAAATGAGGGTCAGAAGGGTCAGAATAAGTAACACTCACTCTTGGTGTTTTTATATATATATCTGATATTTTTTCCATTTTATTTTGGACAACTTCCATCATTGGTAAAGAGAAATAGTATGATGAACGCCCCAATGCCGTCACCAGGTCCAGCCCAGGGTTCTGTGCTCATCCCATGCTTCCCCAGCCTCAAGGGTGTCACAGCAAACCAGGGACCTCGGGTCTACCTTATCTGTGGACATCTCCATATGCATTTTAGAGAATAGCGATTCCACGGAGGGGCACCTACACTCCAATGTTTATACCAACAATGTCCACTATAGCCAAACCGTGAAAAGATCCCAGATGTCCATTGATAAATGAAAGGATAAAGAAGATATGATATATATATACATATATATATGAAAGAAATCTTGCCATTTGCAACAACATGGATGGAACTAAAGGTATTATGCTTATGCTAAGGGATATAAGTCAATCAGAGAAGGCAGTTACCATATAAGTCTACTCATATGTGGCATTTAAGAAACAAAACAGATGAGCAGAGGGGGAGGGAGGTAAAAATAAAACAAGACAGAATCGGAGAGGGATTTAAACCATAAGAGACTCTTAACTATAGGGACCAAGCTGAGGGTTGCTCAGGGCAGGGGTTGGGGGATGGGATAACTGGGTGATGAGCATTGAAGACAGCATGTGATGACATGAGCACTGGGTGTTATATATGATGAATCACCGAATTCTACTTCTGAAACTATAATGTACTGTATGTTCATTAATTGAATTTAAATTTTAAAAAGGTAAAAATGGGTATCCCCTTGGTATGCATGCCCATGACATGATCACCACCCTGCAAGGATTTAGTGCACACGCTTAGTTTGCAGCCAGTAATGGCACCTCCTGGAGGCTCTCTAGACAATCTTTTATCATCAGAAACTCAGGTTTCATGTTGAGTCCCCAGGTGCCAGTGGAGACCTTGATGATGCTGGGACAGAGCGGAAGGGAAAGGAATGCAGTGTGTGTCCACACAGGTTGGGGTGCAGGTGGACGGACGCAGGGGATGGAACTCTGTGCGGGGTCTGTCACTAGCACATTACCAGCCCACACCTGTCAGAAAGGCTGACAGGCGGCACCTGGTGTTGGCATGCCCGTGGGGCAGCAGGACCTGGGTCATGCAGCCATGCTGGAAGGCAATCTGGTGGCTTCTTACAAAGCTGAATGGAGCCTCGTGATAGGCCCCAGTGGTGCTCATAGATATTGACCCAAATGATTTGAAAACATTTATCTGTATAAAACCTGCATGGATGTTCCCTGCTTTATTCACAATGGCTCAAATCTGGAGACAATCAAGATGCTCTTAGATGAACAAACACTGGTAATCCATAAAACAGATACAATTCAGGAATGAGCTATCCATGCACTCGATGCCATGGGTGTGATGTGCTTGGTGAAGGAAGCCAGACTCGTGTATGGTTGCATTCACAGGACATCTGGAACATCTGGACATCTGGAACAAGCCAGATCATGAAGAGGAGAAGAATCAGGGGCTACCACAAGCGGGTGCAGAGGGGAATGCCTAGCTACAAAGGGGAGGCTCAGGGTGGAGCAGCTGCTCTGGGGCTGGATGGGTAAAAATCCAGGAGCTGCACATCCCACAGTGTGAGCTTTAATGGAGACAAATAGAAAAAAAAATAAAAATAAACATCCATCACACTGAGTATCTGCATCTTATTGTGTGTAGACCTGATCCCCCCCCCAAAAAAAAAAAAAAACAAAACAAAACATTGTACAGTGAGGTGCCCTGAACATTGCAGGGCCTGTGTGGCTGGTTTCTTGGCCTCACTGGCCTCATGATGTCTGGGTTGGCCAGACAAGAGCAAAATCACCTTCCTGTCCCCTTTCCTAGACAGCAAACCCTGTTCCATGTTCTCTCGGTCTATTCCATGTACAACACTGTGAGTATCCCTGTCACCAGGCAGGTTACCCCTTGGGTATCATTGTCTTGAGCATTTATGACCAAACATGATGTACTAGTTAAGGACACCAGCTCCCAATGTCTCAGAGAGGCAAGAGAAGGGCTCTCTAAGACTAAGGAGGAGGGGCTGGGGTGCAGACCTCACTGCTGGGGAGGGACAGCCCCTGAGTCCTTGAGGCCTGAGACTGCATCGCTGTTGTCATAAAACTTGGGTCTGGATCCTGAAGGACCCTACTACTAATTAGTAACTGGGCAGGGAGGAAAGTTCCCACTACTCCAAACTCCACGACTTTAGATGGCCACCTTCCACGTAAGTGTGGCTCTTGCAGGAGGTGGGCTACTGCCGGGGCAGGAACCAGATTGTGGCCATCCTGCTGATGTTCTTGAGTGAGGAGGATGCTTTCTGGATGTTGGCCTAGCTGATAACCAACGAGAGGCATGCCATGTATGGTAGTCCAGGCCACTGGACTGGACTTGGAGCTCAGGAGAGTCACCCTTGGAGCTCAGGAGAGTCACCCCAGGCAGGCAGGGACCCCCACCCAGTCCACCTCTGAACTGGCATAAGACACTTCCTCCCCAGGTTGCCTTCAAGTTCCTGTACCCATGGCCAACAGTCCCACCATTTGTGGACCATTCTTGTATCCCAGGTGGTCCTTCAGTCTCCTGTCTGGCTGACTGTATGCCCACCCAGGCATTCTGCAAGCTCACAGCCAGACGACGTCCTGGTGGCAGCTCTGGTCTCCCACTCCTGTGTGCCCACAGCCTAACTCCATGCACAGGAGATGATGGTTGAGCACACATCGGCTGCCCCACTCTGGAGGCTGTCCCTTAGTGCTGGGGACCCCTTGCTCCCACCACAGCCACTGCAGAAAAGAGGGTGCTGGGTCACACAGGTCTTGTCCTCAGCACAGGGCACAACCCATCTGGGTCTTTGTGAGGTGGGTCCTCTGCCCCTGTCTCCTCAGGCCTAGAAGAGAGTCCTGCTCTCAGGGGGAACATTTCTAGCCCTGGCTCAGGAGGGCATGGACACACACTTAAGTCAGAGCATGGGAGAGGAGGCAACTGCCAGGATTCACCCCCTACCTAGTGGGGGAGAAGACTCTGATTGTTGGGAGGCCTGGGCCTTCTCAGGCTTCTTCATTCCAGGGTTCCCCAAACCGCTGAGGTTCCAGGCCTATCATAGCCACATTCAAGGAAAAGCACTCCCAAAGCTTAAGAAGCACATGGTAAGTAGAAGCACCCCAGAGGCACTGTCCCCATGGCCCGGGGCAGGGGTAGGGGGTGTGCAGACCCTTCTGCAGCTGGCAAGAGTCTGTTTTGTTATTTCTTCTGCTGGCCCCAGGGGCACCGTTGAAGCAGGGCCCTGGGAAGTGTATCCTCTTGGCTCCATGTGGTCCTGGCACACGGAGGTTTTTGGTCACTGGGTGGGTCCTCGACACCTCCTCCCATTTGGTCAGGATGAGAAACAGATGTGCACTGGCATTTACACTGCCAAGTGGTTCTTTCAGTGTTTCGTTGACTGGGTAAGGCCATCCAAGGAGACCTGGTCCCTGACCCACTCCCTGCCCCCTGGGAACAGAGCTTAGTGCCACCCTCCAGAGTCAGACCAGGCCCTGGACCTCTAAGGCTGAGGCTTGCAGCTGAGACCCATCCTGGTGAAGCTCAGAAGCCTCTTTGAGGGGGTCCTAGGGCCCCTCTGTCTCAGCCTCAGTTCCCCCAGCTTGTCCGAGGGTGTGGACAAGCCCTTGGCCCATTCTGCAACCAGCCTGGGGTCCTCTCAGGGCATGTTACCACTGATTGTGGGGAGAGTCTGATGCAGCCAGGGAGGGTGCCAGGGCCTATGGGCAGATGGGAGTCTTTAGCCTATGCTGAGACCCCATGGGCCCTGCTTAGGGTTCTGCTTCACAGAGCCCAAGGCTGCATACCTGTGTCCGAAAGCCCCAGCGGCTCAGGTTCTGGCCTGTCTGCCATCAACTCAGGACCCCTCACTGGCCTGGCTGCCTCCACAGTGATGGAATTCCCTCCCAACCCTCCCAGTGAACCAGGAGGATACATGTAGGTTGAAGCCAGAATGTTGGGTCCCTTTCCCTTCAGCACCACCTTGGGCCACCCCAGGGTGCACACAACAGACCTGGCCCAGGGACTCCCAGGAGGAGCTCCACACCGCCCACTAAAGATGGAGCTGTAGGGCCCAGGACACCTCTCCTGCCCTGTGGTCACTGCAGCTCATGCCCCTCTCATGAAGCACCCCCCACATAAGCCACAAGTGCTTGAGCCAGAAAGGCCTGGCGTGGCCCCAGGCTCTGCAGGGACAGAGATGACAGGAGTCCCCTCCCCCCCAACAACCAGAATGAAGACTGACTGTTGGGACCGAGCCCCCATGGCCCTTGTGAGTCCTGGATTCTGGCCCAAGCCTGGATGTGCACTCTGAGCATGCCCCATACATCCATGTCTTTGACTTGGATCAACCCTGTCCTAAGCAATTTGACTGGGAGCAATAGATCATACCAAGGAAGGGGTAACATGAGCAGGCAGGTGGCCCCACCCTCACCCACACAAGGGGCCAGTTCCTTCAGATGCTGGGTTATCTTACAGTCAGTCACCTGGCACCAATGGGACAGACATTTAGAGGCCTGCTCAGGAACCTAAAAGTTGCAGCCCCAGGTCAGGCCTAAAGTTGCTGGGAGGTGTGGACCTGGCAGCCTGGGCCCATCACTCTGCCATCCTTAGCAACTGCTTCTCAGGGACCCCAAACTCAGGAAATGTGATGCCACCCAGAGTCAGCCAAAGATTCCAAGATGGGGGACTCTAGCACCCAGGCCCCCATGTGATTTCAACGTCCCCTCAAGGAGAAGGTTTCCCTCCCAAGCGGAACACACACATCCTTGGCTCAGAGCCTCTTTTTGCTGTTGAAAGTTCAATAAAGTGTTTCTGTGCCAAAATGAGAAGCCAGCCTGTTCCTGCAATGCCCAGAGCTCTGTGCAGGAAGCCCCGGACAGATACCCAGAAAGGAAGAGGGTGGCACGGTCCAGGCTGCATGACCAGCCCCTGCCAGGTGCCCCTGCAGAAGAGCCTTCAGGCAGACTAAGCTGAGGGTCCCCTGTGCCTTCCAATCTTGGCCAAATTCCAGGACAAGACTGTCAATTTACTATCACTCAGCCAGTGCCCAGTGGGCCAGGATGGGGCTGGAAGGAGAGTGACAGCCAGGGTGCCAGTGGTGTCACTTCACAACAGTCTGTGCAAAGCATCCTGGGAGGTCTGTGGTCACTGTCCAGGGAACCTGGGCTGGCTGGCCTCCAAAGGTGCTTGCTTCCTCCTCCCCCTCCTCCTCTCTTGGGTCATGCCTCCTCCCAGCATGTGCCCTCCATGCCCTGTGCTTGTGCTCCTAGGGCCCAGAGGGCAAGCAAGGCATGTCACAGTGTCCACAGTTGTCAAGAGAGCAGGCCTGCAGCTCATGCAGCCTGCCCATCTTCGTCAGGTGGGCTCAACTTTCACACCTCATGCCGCCAGATCTTTTGCACCACTGTGTAGAAGGCAGCCTCCAAGCCCAACAAGAAGGGGCTGGCTGGCAGTGGGACTCTGCCTGAGAGCCTGGCAGGGGTGGGGACCGAGGGAACCCTGCCTCAAGCTCATGAAGAATCCCAGCCTCTCCCCGACCCTGACTTCCACACGGGTAGCTACCCTTTGCTCATCCTGCAGCCCCAGGGCTACCCCCATCAGGCAACTTGCTTCTCAGGAAGTCCCCGAAGGGTGAACCTTAAGTCTGACTCCCAGGCTGAACATCTTGTGTCCCCCTCCTATCTGACCTAACCCCCTTGTCCCCAACAGAATATTAAGAGGGCAGTACCAGCAAGGACCCATAGAGCTCTCTGTGGGCAGAGAGGCCACAACCCCAGGGTCACCTTTGGACTCAGGGCAGCCCTTTCACGAACCTCAGCCTCTTTCTAGAGCTGTGTCAGCCCAGACCTTTCCTGCCTTGCCATCTGTGGACACTTACAGAGCTAGGGGCTGCTGGGTCACGGGGGTCTCATAGAGTCCCAGAGGGTCCTGGAAGTGGAGCCAGAGCATGCCTGCCCATGTCAGGGGAGAGGGGGCAATAAGCACTGTTTCCTAGCAGGAGTAGGTCCTTAGCTAGCTGTGGGGTGGGGAGCCCATTCACCTGGTACATGTCGAAAGAGGTCTCAATGTAGAGAATGCCATAGCTGTGGAGAGACCCTAGGCCTGCCAGGACCCCGTGGTGCACAGTCAGGTCACACTTGTTCCCTACCAGTACCATGGGTACATCATTGGAGTTCTTCACTTGCTTGATCTGCACCCTGTGAGGAAGAAGGTCAGAGCCAGTCAGTGGGCTGCAAGCATGGCTGCATCCAGAACCCTGACAGAGAGACACAGAAACACAGAGGGTCAGGGAAGCCCCCAAGATCCCAGAAGCAGCTCACCCATACTGGAGGATGTTCTCAAAGAACTTGGTGTTTTTGATGTAAACACACAGAAGAAACCTTCTCCAGTGCACCTATACTTGTCCCACATGGAACTATACTCCTCCTGGCCCACCATTTCCCAAGGCCCAGTAGGCACGTCTCACCAGCGATTACCACTTGCTTCCAATAAGAATCCTGCAAGAGAACAGTGCTAAGGAACTACCCCCATCTCTCTAGAATAGCACAGTCAAACCACCAGCCAGTCCCAGGCAACTTTCCTGCCCATCCCAGGTCCCACAAGGAGGGGACACCCTCTTACAAAGCATACAGAAGACAAACCCATATCAGGATTCAGGGCTAGGGACAGGAGCAGCACAGCTCACCTCGATGGTGGGGTCATATTTATCCACCAAGAGGTTCCGGATGAGAGAGATGGTCAGGGCAGTCTTCCCCACCCCTCCAGCACCCACCTTTCTCAGCACAGACCCTCAAGTCCATTCTTATCTCAATCCCTAGGACTCTGGAGAAAGTTCTGGTCAGCCTCTTGGCTGTTGTCCTCTGAATGAGCAGATTTATCTCTTGGGCTGAGCCTCCTGTGAGTCTTACCCTCATGGTTCCTCACTGTCTTGGTAGCAATTTAACAGGTATGTGTATATTGTTTTTACCCTGTGCTAGCTTTGATTCTCAACAAGGTATTGACTTGAGCCTCTCTTCACCATCTCAAGATATGGGACCACCTTTTTCTTTTCAAGATTACATAATGCACCCTGTACTTGGGATTATACTCCAAGCCCTTGGGAGGCCCAGAAATAGGTATTTCTGAGACATAGATATGAATCACATTATCTTTGCCTTTAGAAGATATTGATTTAGGGTTAGCAACTCACAGTAGCCACCTGGTAGTATCCAGGCTGAAGTTGGCACTAGCCTACTGTCTTAGGAAGAAGGCCAGAAAAGGCAATAAATTTTCTGTTCAGGACACAAGGATTTACTGGAGGCATTCATGACACCAATACGTAAGAAACATTATACTGATTTACAGTTCCAACCAAACTCAGATCTACTCTCAGCTGCCCTTGCCTGGGTTTTCATCCCACAGGTAAACCACTCCAATTGTAAGTGCAGCATTGCTGTGATGAAGGGCACCTCATGGTGCCATGTGGGGATCATAGCAGTCCCCTCACTTAGGATGGGAAGGAAGTGGGGATGGAGGCAGAGCCAAGGGTGGCATCCTGGTTGGGGGCCTGATTGGGTTGGATCCTGTAGCACCCTCCACAGGCTTCCTCTTGGTACCCTTGTAGCCTTCTGAGGCATAGTGCTACCCTCTTGGAGCCCCCCACTATCTCTTTAAATCTCCTCATTTCCCTGAACCACCCCTCACCTCCTGGGAGCCATCCTGCCGCCTAGATCCATGCTTGTTCCCCAGGGGGTCTTCCTCCCTCTAGAAGCAACCTGACATCTCCTGGGAGATACCCCCTGAACCTCCATCATCCCTCTAGGAGCACCCTGTCTTTTTGGAGCACCACCTCATCTCTCAGAAGTCCCCACATCCCCCTAAGTTCCCCCTGTCTCCCTGGAGCCCCTCTATCCCTTGGGAGGCCCTCCCATCAAAGTCCCCCCAAAGTCTCCTATGCTCCTGAGAGACCCCAAAGTCCAGCAAGGATAGAAGTCAGGCAGTCAGGCCTGCAAGTTGTGTGGATCACTTGTCAGCCCCTGACACATAGCTCCAGTTGTATCTGAAAGCACAGAGATCCCTCAGAAGTGAAGGTCATGGCAGTTTGGCCCAGGATGTCCAAGGGTATTCTGGAGGAACAAGTGAGTGACAGTGGTGATGGGTTGTCTCTCAGGGCAAGAGGAAGGAACACTCTAGGGTGTCAGCTCTAATAGCTGAGGACATTGCTGGGGTGTTCTTCAAGTGGAAGGACCGAGCAAAACCACCTTGAGGTAGGGTTGTCTTACTTCAGGGAATTTGGGGATGCCCATGAGACACCCAGGGATTTAGCTATGGGCTGAATGGAGAGGGATGGCAACCTGGTGACTATGTACTACCATGGGGAGGGGGCCCAGTGTCAACCCCTAGGCACACCTGGCATCACTCTCAACCAGGGAAGGGAAATCCCATCCTGGGACCAGGACCAGGACCAGTGGCTAGGGGCCCAAGGGAGGCTGGCACAGGGGTGTAAGTTGCCATGAAGTCAGTGTGACTCAATATCCCTCACCTACTCAGGCTTCTCCAGGACCAGGACAGACCCTAGCAATGGGTTCCATTGTCAAGTTGTAAATTTGTCAAATGAAAGCAACTGAATTAGCATCTTTCCACTTCAGCATTTCCTCTCTTATGCTCCCCCTCTGGTCCCAGAGGCCCATGGCCATGGCTCCAAGAAGCCTGCTGCTAGGACTGGCTGTACTGGTCAGGGGAAGGATGGGAAAGGGTCACAGAGCCATCTCTGAGGGCATCTTGGTTGTACTTGGGTTGTGTGACTATTTAGCAATGACATAGCTTACTTACCAGCATTTTTTAAAAATATAAAAACTGGGACACCTGGGTGGCTCTCTGGTAGTGTCTGCCTTTGGCTCAGGTTGTGATCCTGGGATCCTGCCATTGAGTCCCCCATGGGGCTCCCAATATCACTTGCCAATAATGAACACCACAGGGCTGTCTTTGGACACCTGTCTGCACTAGAGCCCCTCTATGTGAGTTGTCTGATTTCCTTTTAAGTAGTATCGTTTTTACAGTCAGAAAACAAGCTATTGATGTTTTTGCCAAACAATTTGCTGCCTGTCACTGAGAATGCCCCTGCTATCCTCTAGGGCTTTCATTTCCTTCTTCTGGAGAGTGAGGAGCTTCCCACGGATGTGTGATTTTTCTTTCTGTCTGTATACCTATCATTCTCTTATTTAGTTTCAGGAGCACAACAATGCATTTCGACAATTCTGTACATTATTCACCACTCCCCATGAGAAGCGTTGCCATCTCTTCCTCATACAAGGTTCTTAAAGTATCACAACTGTATCCCCTGTGGTGTACTTCTCACCCTCATGACTTCTTTACTTCTTAACTGGAAGTTTGCAGCTCCTAATCCCCATCCCCTATTTGCCCATTCCCTCATGACCTTCTCTCAGCACCACGACATTTGTTCTCTGTAATTAAGAATCTGTTTGCACAGCAATGGACAGATCACCTAAACAGAAGATCAAAACAGATCAAACAGAAGATCAAAAAGGAAACAAGAACTTTGAAAGACACACTGCACCAGTTGGACTTCACAGATATATTCAGAGCATTTCATCCTAAACCAACAGAATACACATTGTTCTTGAGTGCACAGGGAACTTTCTCTAGACTAGTTCACATACAGGGTCACAAATCAAGTCTCCACTGATACCAAAAGATTGGGATCATTCTCTGCATCTTTTCAGAATACAATGCTTTAAAACTTGAACATAAAAGAAAATTTGAAAGGACCACATATACGTGGAGGTTAAAGAGCAATCTTACTAAAGAATGAATGGGGCGGGGATCCCTGGGTGGCTCAGCGGTTTGGCGCCTGCTTTTGGCCCAGGGCATGATCCTGGAGTCCCGGGATCGAGTCCTACGTCAGGCTCCGGGCATGGAGCCTGCTTCTCCCTCCTCTGCCTCTTTCTCTCTGTCTATCATAAATAAATAAATAAATAGATAGATAAATAAATAAATAAATCTTTTTTTAAAAAAAAAAGAATGAATGAATGGGTCAACCAGGAAATTAAAGAATTTAAACAATTCATGGAAATAAATGAAAATTAAAACAGAACTCTTCCAAGTCTTTGGGATGCACAAAGGTGGTCCTAAGTTGAAAGTATATAGCAATACAAGACTTTCTCAAGAAACAAGAAAAGTGTCAAATATACAACCTAACTTTACACCTAAAGGAACTGGACAAAGAACAGCAAATAAAGTCTAGATCCAGCAGGAACAGAAAAATAACAAAAATTAGAGCAGAAATCAATGATACAGAAACCACAAGAACAGAACAGATCAATGAAACCAGGTGTTAGTCCCTTAAAGCATTAACAAGATTGATAAACCCCTAGCCAGAAGTATCGAAAAGAAAATAGAATGGACCCAAATAAATAAAATGATAAATGAAAGAAGAAAGATCACAATCAACAATGAATTAATACAAATAATTATATAAATATATTTTGAGCAACTATATGGCAACAAATTATGCAATCTAAAAGAAATGGATGTATTTTTAGAAAGATATAAACTACCAAAACTGAAACAGGAAGAAATAGAAAACCTAAATAGAGGGACGCTTGGGTGGTTCAGCAGTTGAGCATCTGCCTTTGGCTCAGGGCATGATCCCAGAGTCCCATGATCGAGTACTGCATCAGGCTTTCTGCATGGAGCCTGCTTCTCCCTCTGCCTGTGTCTCTGCCTCTTTCTCTCTCTCTCTCGGTCTTTCATGAATAAATAAATAAAATCTTTTAAAAAATAAAAAGAAAACCTAAACAGATCCATAATCAGAGAAGAAACTGAAGCAGTAATCAAAAATCTCCCAACAAGGAATGCCTGGGTGGCTCAGTAGTTGAGCATCTGCCTTTGGTTCAGGGCATGATCCTGGGGTCCTGGGGTCCTGGGGTCCTGGGATCAAGTCCTGCATCAGGAATCCCTACAGAGAGCCTGCTTCTCCCTCTGCCTATGTCTCTGCCCCTTTCTGTGTGTCTCTCATGACTAAATAAATAAAATCTCTTTTTTTTAAGTCTCCAACAAACAAGAGTCCAGGACTAGAAGACCTCCCAGTGGAATTCTACCAAACATTAAAAGAATTAATACCTATTCTTCTGAAACTATTTCAAAAAATAGAAATGGAAAGGAAACTTCCAAACTCATTCTTCGAGGCGAGCATAACCTTGAGCCTAAAACCAGACAAACACCCCACCAAAAAGGAGAGGAGAATTACAGAAAAATATCCCTGATCAACATGGATGCAAAAATTCTCACCAAGATATTAGCCAACAGGATCCAATAGTACATTAAAAGGATCATTTACCACGACCAAGTGGGATTTATTCCTGGGCTTCAAGGGTGGTTCGACATCCACAAATCAATCAATGTGATACATCACATTAATGAAAGAAAGACAAGAACCATATGATCCTCTCAATAGATGCAGAAAAAGCATTTGACAAAACACAGCATTCTTGCTTGATTAAAATTCTCCACAATGTAGAGATAGAGGGAACATACTTCAATATCATAAAAGACATACAAAAAGCCCACAGTGAGTATTATTCTCAATGGGGAAAAACTGAGAGCTTTTCCTGTAAGGTCAGGAACAGGGATGTCCACTCTCACCACTGTTCAACATAGTATTAGAAGTCCCAACCTCAGCAATTAGATAACAAAAAGAAACAAAAGGTATTAAAATTGACAAAGAAGTCAAATTCTCACTCCTCACAAAGTATGCTTTACATGGAAAACCCAAAAGACTCCACCCCAAAATTGCTAGAAGTCATACAAGAATTCCCCAAAGTGGCAGGATATAAAATCAATACACAGAAATCAGTTGCATTTCTATACAATAACAATGAGACAGAAGAAAGAGAAATTAAGAAATTAATCCTATTTACAATTATACCAAATTCCTAAGATGCTTATTAATAAGCCTAACCAAAGAGTTAAAGGATCTATACTCTAAAAAATATAGAATACTCATGAAAGAAATTGAGGAATGCACAAAGAAATAGAAAAATATTCCATTTTCATGGATTGGAAGAACAAATATTGTTCAAATGTCTATGCTACCCAGAGCAATTTACTCATTCAATGCAATCCTTATCAAACTACCATCAACATTTTTCACAGAGCTGGAACAAATAATCCTAAAATTTGTATGGAATCAGAAGACTCAGAATAGTCAAAGGAATGTTGAAAAAGAAAACCAAAGCTGGAGGCATCATGATTCTGGACTTTAAGTTGTACTACTGAATTAATATAGCTGTACTAATCAAGACAGTATGGTACTGGCAACAAAAACAGACACATAGATCAATGGAACAGAATAGAGAACCCAGAAATCGTCCATCAACTCTATGGCCAACTAATTTTTCACAAAGGAGGAAAGAATTTCCGATGGGAAAAATGACAGTCTCTTCAACAAATGGTGTTGGGAAAATTGGACAGCCACATTGCAAAATAATGAAACTGGACCATTCTCTTACACCACCACAAAAACAATTACACAATGACTGGAATACTTAAATATGAGACAAGAATCCATCAAAATCCTAGAGGAAATCATAGGCAGCAACTTCTTAGGCTGCAGCCACAGCGACTTCTTGCTAGACACATCTTCAAAAACATAGGAAACAAAAGTGAAAAAGACTATTGGGGCTTCATCACAATAAAAAGCTTTTGCACAGCAGAGGAAACAGTTTCTAAAACCAAAAGACAACCTACAGACTGGGAGAAAATATTTGCAAATGTCTTATCAGATAAAGGGCTAGTAACTGAAATCTATAAGAATTTATCAAACTCAACATCCAAAGAACAGATACTTCAGTCAGGAAATGGGCAGAAGACCTGAACAGACATTTCTCCAAAGAAGACACACAAATGGCCAATGGACACAAGCAAAAATTCTCAATACCACTCAGCATCAGGGATATATGAATCAAAACCATAATGAGATACCACTTCCCACCAGTTAAAATGACTAAAATTAACAACACAGTAAACAACATGTTGGCAAGGATGCAGGGAAAGGGGAACCTTCTTATGCTGCTGGGGAAATGCAAGGAGGTATAGCCACTCTGGAAAAAGTATGAAGGTTCCTCAAAAAGTTAAAAATAGAGCTACCCTATGACCCAGTAATTGCACTACTAGGTATTTACCCCAAAGAAACAAAATGTAGTGATCCAAAGGAGCACCTACTCCCCAATGTTTCTAGCAGTAATGTCCACAATAGCCAAATATAGAGACTCCATGTGTTCATTGGCAGATTAATGAATAAAAATGTGAGAGATAGATAGA
Organism: Canis lupus dingo; assembly: GCF_003254725.2. Lineage (NCBI taxonomy): Eukaryota > Metazoa > Chordata > Mammalia > Carnivora > Canidae > Canis > Canis lupus. The sequence continues at coordinate 35,532,924 of NC_064269.1, read as the reverse complement.
TGATAGATAGATAGATAGATGATAGATAGATAGATAGATAGATAGATAGATGATGATAGATAGATAGATAGATAGATAGATAGATAGATAGATAGCCACCTCCCTTTAGCCCTTGGCAGCCACTGATCCACTTTTTTGTCTCCATGGGTTTATCTGTTCCTGATATTTCATATATAGACTCATTCAACATGGGATCTTGTAGAAAGTTTGAATGCTACAGTACGATGTAGAACAAAAATTCTGGATGGGAAAGGAACCCTGCTCAGCAGTAAGTCTGCTTCTCCTTCTGCCACTCCCCTCGCTCATGTCTTCTCTCCCCCTCTTTTCAAATAAAATCATAGAAATAAAAAGAAAATCATAAGAAATAGGGTCACCTGAGTAGCTCAGTTAAATGTCCACCTCTTGATTTTGGCTTAGGTCATGATCCCAGTGTTGTGAGATCAAAACCCACATTAGGCTCTGTACTGAGCATGGAGCCTGCTTAAGATTCTCGGTCCTCCACAATCTCTCTCTCTCTCTCCCTCTCTCTCTCTCAAAAAAAGAAAGAAAGAAAGAAAGAAAGAAAGAGAAGAAGACGAAGATGAAGACGAAGAAGAAGAAGGAGAAATATAAGGAAGAAAAAATACATTTACAGTGCTATTCTGTAAAAAAAAAAAAAATTCATATGTAAGTGGACCGACCTGGTTCAAATCCTTGTTGTTCAAGGGTCAACTATATAAGTAGTTGTAATAATCCACATAATGTACGTTAAGAATTCAATTAATGGGCTCTCAGTCAAAGAGATCTGGAATTAATCTGGCCTTAAAGCTTATAATGTGTGACCTTTGAAAAGTTATTTAGTATCTAGTGTTCTGGTTTACTAATCTAAAATGGAAATAAGAATATAGTACTTCAATGTTTGTAACATTTAGCCTCAACCTGGCACTTCTAAGCTCTCAAGAAATATTAGTTATTTTAATTGTTCTTTTAATTGCAATTTCCATGTTATTATTTCAGATTCATATCAGACTCTGCACAGTAATTTATTAAGTAGATTCTTTTTAATCAGTATGATACACATTTTTGCAATGTTTGTTTAATTTTTTAAAAAGTCCTTTGTCGGGATCCCTGAGTGGCGCAGCGGTTTGGAGCCTGCCTTTGGCCCAGGGCGCGATCCTGGAGACCCGGGATCGAATCCCACGTCGGGCTCCCGGTGCATGGAGCCTGCTTCTCCCTCTGCCTATGTCTCTGCCTCTCTCTCTCTCTCTCTGTGACTATCATAAAAAAAGTCCTTTGTCCAGGGGCACCTGGATGGCTCAGGTTAAACAACTGACTCTTGATTTCAACTCAGGTCATAATCTCAAATCTCTGAGATTGAGCCCTACATTGGCCTCTTCACTGCTTGAGATTGCCCCTCTCCTCTGCCCCTCTCCAGCTTTCTCTCTCTCTCTCTCTCTCTCTCTCTCTCAAATAATTTTTTAATGATAAATATCCTTTGCCTATAAGTAAGTTTAAATTAGCATTTTAAAGAAGCTACCACATCCTGATTTTTATTGAAAATCACGCTGCTTTTATTCAATTCAAGTAAGTATATAAGGCATTATGTTTGGTCTTTATCATGCAACAAATTTCTTTTAAAGAATTGATTTATAAAGGATAAGCAAATACAACAACATACTAGTGTCTAAAAAACACCTTGTACTTATTGTGAAATCCAAGATTAAATGTTCCCTGTCATGATCTTTTGTGGTTTTCACTTTAAATTATATTGATTTACAAACCCAAACATGAATGTATGTATGCACTTAGCTAATTTCCTACAGACAATAATTTGAATACTTTAAGAAATCTTCCAACATATTTTATATTTTATGTATATTTTTACCCTGAATATTCAAATAAAAACACCAATGTTCTCTGTGATTTGATTGTATAGTAGTTGCATCTTGGGTGCATCCCATCCAGCATTTCAAATCCCCCATTAAATGAGGTGGCTAGTAGAAAGAAAGGAGAGTAGCAGAAGGTTGTGCATCTTTCTTGGGGCAGGCTAGGTTATTCCCATATAGGCCTGCTAGGGCTAGGGTATAAAAGAGAAACTTGACAACCTAAGTCCAAAACAAGAATACACATTATCTCTGACCATCACAGATTGCCCCGTGAAAACCTAGACTGAAGCAAGTATGGAAAAAGTAGATTTCTCATCAAGGTGTCAATTAAGATTTGAACAGGACATTCTTACACCTGGAATATTTGAAGCAATTTCAGAATGCAGGGAACTTTGAGCTCTCATTGAAAGGGTAAATGGACTTCTCGGTATGTCATTCAGATTCTCCTTTTTCAAACGCTTCTGATAAATTGTTTTCATACTATTCAAGATTTGGGTTGTAAAAGACGGAGGCTTGACCACTCCTATGGTTAACTTGTTTCCATCTTAATCACAAACACTACAAGCTTAGAGTTTTCAAGTTTTGCTTTGGGAACTAGGTTGCTGAATCTTGGCATTACTATATTTTTTCATCATATCCCCATTATTACATTTCCAACATCATAGAAAAAATTCTATGTTCTAAATATCATAATCCCATTATCAACAGGTGTTTAATGATATTTGCTACTAATTATTCCAAGGAATTACTACATTCCCAACCATATTACACCTGACACAAAATCTAGCATTCCCAAAATAACACCTCTATTCATCTGCTCCAATTCTTACATTCAATTTTATTTTTTTAAATAAATAATTTAATCTACAGTTTTCCTCTGATAAAAATAAGGGTCCCTTAGAAGGACATAATATAAATAATATTGAACTGTATCACCATGCAAAGGTTGAAATATTTAATAATGGCCCATTATATTATTCATTAGTTCATCTATTAGTTATGACTAACAACTTACAATTTATACCAAACTTTTTCTCCGGACCTATGAAAGGTATGAGAGGTAAAAATATTCAGACTTAATTAAATGTAGGTAGTTTAATATGCATTAATTAATTCATTGAACTAATAATCATTAAGATTTTATAAGGTAGCCTGTTCTCTGTTATACACTGAATAGAGACAGTCACTGTAATACAATGGTTTAGTCTACCTGAGGAAAATATTGAAATAATTACAAATAATTGTGTAAGGGCAGTGATAGGTATGTGTACCTTGAAAAAGAACCACAAAATCTAATTCTGGCATGGGTTGACATAGGGCAGAGGTTAGGAACAGTTTTGTTTTAAGAAATAGTATCTGATTTGAGTCCTAAAGAATTGTTAAGGGTTAATGACATAACTTAGGAGAGAAGCAGATAAAACAAAGAAAACCACATGAAATCATGGACAAAACAAATGGTCCTTTTGACAATATTCAATACTAGGAAGACAGAGGAAATGAAGACAGAAACATGGTGGGATAAAGAATAATCGTGTATCCTTTCTTTTTTTTTTTTTGAGATTTATTTCTGTATTTTAAAGGAAGAGAGAGAGCACTCAAGTAGGGGGAGAGGCAGAGGCAGAGGGAGAGGGAAAGAGAGAGAATCCTTAAGCCACCTCCCTGCTCAGCACAGAGCCAGATGCAGGGCTGTATCTTATAACCTTGAGATCATGACCTGAGTGAAAATCAAGAGTCAGATACTCAACTGGCTGACACCCCCAATCCTGTGTCTCTTTAAGCATCTTTATTATTATCCATAAGCAATGGAAGCTTACTGGGTTGCATAAATCACCTTATATTGACTAATTTGAGTTTTAAATATACAACTGGTTGTTGTAGAGAAGTGATATTGACCTTCAAGAAAAGCTAGGAAAATATCAAACAGTTACAAGGCACGAGAGGCAACTTGAGAGTGCATGATAAGAATGTTAATGAGAAATATCCATGAAGGTAATATAAAACATAATAATTATTATAATTAATAATAATAAGCAATAGATTTAGGAGTGATGCTACCAAGGCTTAATAAATGACTGAACTTTAGGAGGTAAAAAGGAGAGGACACAGAAAATGAAGAAAAATATTGCCATTTCTTTGGAGCCTATTTGCTACTGGTGGTAGTGATTATTTAATATTTGCATATGTTTAACACGAGGTGCCCATCCTCAGTGTTCAGAAATTCATCCTACACAAACCTGGAGTTAATAGGCTAACAGGTTAAACATTAAAAGTCAGCTTTCAAATGACTAGGGTGGACCCATTCTGCTGCATAGAAAACAAGTTGTCATGAGTTCCTGACAAAGACGTTGAATTAAACTTTCTTGGGGTGCCTGGGTGGCTCAGTTGATTGAGCATATCTGCCTTCAGGACAGGTCATGATCCTAGGGTGCTGGGATGAAGGCCTGTATCAGGCTCCCTGCTCCGCTGGGAATCTGCTTCTCCCTCTCCCTCTGCCTCTCCACCTGCTAGTTTTCTCTCTCTCTCTCTCTCTCTCGCTCTCTCTCTCTCCCAAACAAATACATAAAATATTTTTTAAAAAGACTTATTGCTGCTATAAACATTAGGGTGCAGGTGTTCTGGTGTTTCACTGCTTCTGTATCTTTGGCGTAAATCCCAGCAGTGCAATTGCTGGGTCGAAGGGCAGATCTATTTTTCACTCTTTGAGGAACCTCCACACAGTTTTCCAGAGTGGCTGCACCAGTTCACATTCCCACCAACAGTACAAGAGGGTTCCCCTTTCTCCACATCCTCTCCAACATATGTTGTTTCCTGCCTTGTTAATTTTCCCCATTCTCACTGGTGTGAGGTGGTATCTCATTGTGGTTTTGATTTGTATTTCCCTGATGGCAAGTGATGCAGAGCATTTTCTCATGTGCGTGTTGGCCATGTCTATGTCTTCCTCTGTGAGGTTTCTCTTCATGTCTTTTGCCCATTTCATGATTGGATTGTTTGTTTCTTTGCTGTTGAGTTTAATAAGTTCTTTATAAATCTTGGAAACTAGCCCTTTATCTGATATGTCATTGGCAAATATCTTCTCCCATTCTGTAAGTTGTCTTTTAGTTTTGTTGACTGTATCCTTTGCTGTGCAAAAGCTTCTTATCTTGATGAAGTCCCAATAGTTCATTTTTGCTTTTGTTTCTTTTGCCTTCGTGGATGTATCTTGCAAGAAGTTACTATGGCCGAGTTCAAAAAGGGTGTTGCCTGTGTTCTTCTCTAGGATTTTGATGGAATCTTGTCTCACATTTAGATCTTTCATCCATTTTGAGTTTATCTTTGTGTATGGTGAAAGAGAGTGGTCTAGTTTCATTCTTCTGCATGTGGATGTCCAATTTTCCCAGCACCTTTATTAAAGAGACTGTCTTTCTTCCAATGGATAGTCTTTCCTCCTTTATCGAATATTAGTTGACCATAAAGTTGAGGGTCCACTTCTGGGTTCTCTATTCTGTTCCATTGATCTATGTGTCTGTTTTTGTGCCAGTACCACACTGTCTTGATGACCACAGCTTTGTAGTACAACCTGAAATCTGGCATTGTGATGCCCCTGGCTATGGTTTTCTTTTTTATTTTTATTTTATTTTTATTTTTTTATTTATTTTTTGGTTTTTTGGTTTTCTTTTTTAATATCCCCCTGGCTATTCAGGGCTTTTTCTGATTCCGCACATATCTTAAGATGATTTGCTCCAACTCTCTGAAGAAAGCCCATGGTATTTTGATAGGGATTGCATTAAAGGTGTAAATTGCCCTGGGTAACATTGATATTTTCACAGTATTAATTCTGCCAATCCATGAGAATGGAATATTTTTTCATCTCTTTGTGTCTTCCTCAATTTCTTTCAGAAGTGTTCTGTAGTTTTTAGGATATAGATCCTTTACCTCTTTGGTGAGGTTTATTCCTAGGCATCTTATGCTTTTGGATGCACTTGTAAATGGGATTGACTCTTTCATTTCTCTTTCTTCAGTCTCATTTTTAGTGTATAGAAATGCCACTGACTTCTGGGCATTGATTTTGTATCCTGCCACACTGCCGAATTGCTGTATGAGTTCTAGCAATCTTGGGGTGGAGTCTTTTGGGTTTTCTATGTGAGTATCATGTCATCTGCAAAGAGGGAGAGTTTGACTTCTTCTTTGCCAATTTGAATGCCTTTTATTTCTTGTTGTTGCCTGATTGCTGAGGCTAGGACTTCTAGTACTATGTTGAATAGCAGTGGTGAGAGTGGATATCCCTGTCGTTTTTCTGATCTCAGGGGAAAGGCTCGCAGTGTTTCCCCATTGAGAATGATATTTGCTGTGGGCTTCTCATAGATGGCTTTTAAGATGCTGAGGAATGTTCTGTCTATCCCTACACTCTGAAGAGTTTTGATCAGGAACGGATGCTGTATTTTGTCAAATGCTTTCTCTGCATCTATTGAAAAACCTTTCTCAATCCCGAGGCAAGATGCTGATTTGGGTGAGGGCTGGTGTCTTTCTCTCTGTAAGCAGTTTAGAGTTAACACTGTATCACAGCAAGGGCCCTGGGCCCCACTCAAAGAAAAATAAACATGGTATATTCTCTGGCCCTTAATTAGAAGTTGATGTATGGAATTTAGGGGAAAGGCAGCTAAAGCTTTTGTTTCCCTTTTTAAATTGTCATTTTTTAAAAAAATAAAAATAGAAATAAATAAACTTATTGAAATCTGTAGATAAAGAGTTCAAAGCCTTGACTCCAGCTAGAATCTCTCTGTTCAGAAGGCACATGAGAAAATGCTCCGCATCACTTGCCATCAGGGAAATACAAATCAAAACCACCATGAGATACCTCCTCACACCAGTGAGAATGGTGAAAATTAACAAGGCAGGAAACCACAAATGTTGGAGAGGATGCGGAGAAAGGGGAACCCTCCTGCACTGTTGGTGGGAATGTGAACTGGTGCAGCCACTCTGGAAAACTGTGTGGAGGTTCCTCAAAGAGTGAAAAATAGATCTGCCCTACGACCCAGCAATTGCACTGCTGGGATTTACGCCAAAGATATAGATGCAACGAAACGCCGGGACACCTGCACCCCGATGTTAATAGCAGCAAAGTCCACAATAGCCAAACTGTGGAAGGAGCCTCGGTGCCCATCGATAGATGAATGGATAAAGAAGACGTGGTCTATGTAAACAATGGAATATTACTCAGCCATTAGAAACAACAAATACCCACCATTTGCTTTGTCGTGGATGGAACTGGAGGGTATTATGCTGAGTGAAATAAGTCAGAGAAGGACAAACATTATATGGTCTCATTCATTTGGGGAATATTAAAAATAGTGAAAGGGGATAAAGGAGAAAGGAGAAAAAAATGAGTGGGAAATATCAGAAAGGGAGACAGAACATGAGAGACTCCTAACTCTGGGAAACAAAAAGGGGTGGTGGAAATGGAGGTGGGCAGGGGGTGAGGATGACTGGATGATGGGCACTGAGGGGGGCACATGATGGGATGAGTCCTGGGTGATATATGTTGGCAAATTGAACACCATTAAAAAAAATAAAATAAATTAAAAAATTTAAAAAAGAAGGCCTGCTTTTAAAGAAAAAAGACACACCTGTAAAGTTTCTTGTTTCCTAAGCCTATCTTACAACAGAAATAAAGGCTCAAAGTTAACAATCCTTGTTAAATACATCAGTATTAGTTTAATTAAATACATCAATTTTCACATGATCTTAATTTAAACTCTATTTTAAACTCTGCTCTAAGGTTCCCTGGAATATTTTATAAGGAAAAATGACCAACAGAAAATTCCACAAAAGCTCTTTGAAATCTGAGCATTCAGATAAATATAATATGTAGTTAGGTCTATAAATTCTAAGCCATCTTATAAAATGTATTTCAATAATTACAATTTTCTTTTTCAAATAAGCATCAGGAAATAAATTTCCCTATAAGACTATATTCAATTGAAATATCAGTAAAGCTCAAATTTAATTGTATATCATGAATTAAATTTCTCACTCTACTAGATCCCAACACAATCATTCAAAGGTAAGCAAAAATTTACCCTTTGTTACAAGAGAATAGAGTGCTTTGCCATTACGGGGTGCCAGTTTATAATGGCACATACCACTCCTTTATGTGTCTCATCCTTTATTTGTCCTTTAAAGTAGCAAAGACTTTCCCCAACTTTCCAAGTTTACACACACCTCAGAATTGAAATGCCAATCTTTATAATCCTAAGTCAGAATTTTCCAGAATTTAGCTAGATTATAAACTCCATATTCAAGAAAACTTTGCCAGTGAGAGCTTTTCAGACCTTAGTCTTGTTTCTCCCCTTCCTTTCTCAGTGAATCTGTAGTTGATCTTGTATCTGGTACACCAAAGACTTTCATTTCTGGTAGGCTAGAGGATTTTGATAAATCTATTTTCCAAAAATGAAAAGTAAAGAACAAAGAACTCAACATTATACACGGTAATAAATACAAAAATTTAGTATAGTAAATAGCTATTATATATTAACCCCTCATATATTTTATCTTTGTATAGAATGTTTCAAGTTGTAAGGCCTATATATCTTTATTTTAGTATTTTCAAAACCAGTATTAAAACATAAAATCTTACACATACAGGAAAACCTACAATGTATGTACACATAGACTTCATATGTATAATTAAATAATTTTAAAAATTCCTCAGAAGAATAAGATATTCAATGTTTGCAATAGATTTGCAGTCACCTTTAGTCACTGACTCACATAGTATATTTAAATTTCTTTATGTCAATCCATTTTATAACTCCAAATTTCATATTTGTTTTATTGTCCTTATAAATGCAATCATAATTCATTAATTCATGAATATTAATATTATTTATAATAAAAGGTGATTGGATTTTGACACAAGCCATATCAGCACAATCCTAGGCTTACAAATCCTCTCCACCTATGTATGCACGGTTAAATTTTGTATGCTCATAAGTATGGAATATTAGTCTTCCTTTTTCTAATATGTTTGTGAATATCTTTAAATCAATCTCATTTTCTCTGTTTGTGTCTTATTTATTTTATTGCCTGAAATTGGCCTCATTTTATTCTTTATAGTATTTCTGTTGTCAAGAAATATATTTACAAAAATAGCTTCATTTGAAACCTTTCCATTAAGCAATTCACACATAATTCAGGTCATTATTTCAGCCACATAGTCAGTAAACATCACCTCCGATAATGCTGACCTCATAGTCTGAGCTACACATCCCCTGAAAGTCACAGAGGTCCCACTGCAGCTTTGGCAGTGCTAGTGCTTGCTCTGTATCTATAGGTGTGAGCAGAGATGCCGTAGCCCACACTCACCAGCTCACACTCATAGTGTTTGTTCTACTTACTTTTCTGTTATACATATATTCAGTTTCTGTCCACATTCAATTTTGATGGTTATATTGCACTTCTAAGTGCTTCCTGAGTAGAGGCGTTACACTTCTTTTCAATTTCTTATATCCCCTGAGGGTCAACGAATATTTTATCTTTTTGTTGTTACTGCATGATAGAGCATATGAAAAACATTGAGACAGAAAGGTGTTACCTTTGAGCATACTGTGTCTTGTCTGAAATATCCTTTAGTCCCTTGCATTTGGCTAAATCTCAAATATCACAGAAAACTAGTGTACGATATTTTCCACAGCCTACATTTGTGTGAGACCCACTTTACATACTGCTAACACAGCCTAGGCTCACTTTAATCACTTATTGTTTTACACTATGATGTCTGTGTCTTAATCTCCTATAGACCACAAGTATCTTGATGGACTATGTTTGCTGATCTTTGCAACGTAGGACTATCACCGTAACAGGATGCATATGTTAACTCAATAAATTTGAGTTCAGTAATAAATAAGTGGGGTGGAATTTATGCTATGCCCTAGAATTTCTGTTCATTCCGTATCACATGTAGAAAACACAAAATAATGTTTAGGATATAACTCAGGTAAGTATCTGTCTTTTTTTGTCTTTCTTTCTTTCTTTTTTCTTTTACTTTTCCGACAGTCATAATGTTTAAAGTGAATAAAGAAAGATAGCACTGGATGAAGTACAGAAGTGTTGAGTCACTAGATTGTATACCTGAAACTAATATTACACTGTATGTTAACTAACTGGAATTTAAATAAAAATTTTAGAAAGAGAGAGAAATGTTTGTGAAAGACATAAAATATAAACAATTAGAATCCAATATTTTAAAAATAAAACTATTGGAAAATTTTAAGTGGTTGAATGTCCACCTTTTCTATTTTATAGGCAGCTCCCCTCAACACTAGACTCAACCACCTGCAATTCAAACAAAAAACTGCTTATTTTAAATTACAGTCCAATTAGTGAATTCAGTTAAGAAGTACTAAAATTGCAAGTGTGACTTAAAAGTAAAGAGTCTGCAAAAATGATCCATTTGTTTCTGTTTAATTTTTTGTTCCTTTATTTCTGTTTTTAATTAGCAAATGTTTAATAAAATGTTGGCATATTATTAATACACTTTACAATAAAATTAATAAATTTTACAAAATTTGCTTTCACTATAGACATAGCTCTACAATTATATATACTATCAGAACAAGGACGGAGTATTATCACAGATAAAGAAGAACAATCTAAAATGATAAAAGTGTCAAGCATTCAAAAACACAAAAATCCTTAGTGTAAATGCACCTAATGATAGAGTATAAAATACATGAGACAAAACTGATAGAACTATATGAAGAAATAAACAAGTTAACTATTTTAGGTGGAGACTTCAATACATCTCTATCAGTAACTGACAGATCCAGCAAGCAGAAAATCAGTAAAGATATACATGACCTGGCAACATTATCAATCAACTTGGCGTGGTTGACATTTACAGAATGATTTATCCAACAAAGGTAGAATGCATGCTCTTCTCAAACTTCATGGAACATTCCCCAAGATCAACTATATGAAACATACCTTAGCAAGTTTAAAAGAATAGAAATTATACAAAGTATCTTCACAAAGACCACCACTGCATTAATATAGAAATTAATAATAAAAGATAAAGGAAACATTCAAACAATTGGAGCTTAAACAACATCCTTATAAAAACAAAAAACTGCTTATTTTAAATTACAGATTAGTGAATTCAGTTAAGAAGTACTAAAATGGCAAAAGAAGAAGTCTGAAGGGAAATTAGAGTATAATTTTAAATTAAATGAAAATACAACCTACCAAAATTTGTGAGATACAGTAAAAGCAATGCTTAGAGGGGAAACTTCTAGCATTAAATACATAGAATAGAAATTTTTTTTAAAAAAATGCTTCTATCTTAAGAAACTAAAGAAAGAAGAGTAATCTAAGCTTAAAGATAATAGAAGAAAGAAAGTCATAAAAATTAGAGCAAAAATCAATGAAATTGAAAACAGAAAGCAAAGGGGAAAAGTCAATGAAACCAAAGCTGATTCTTTAAAACTATCAACAAAATTGATAAAATTCTAGTCAGGCTAACCAAAAAAAAAAAAAAAGAGAGAGAGAGAGAGAGAGAAAGGAGAAGATACAAATTATTAACGTTAAAAACAGAAGAGGTGTCATTACAGACTGCATTAAAACAATACAGTATTATGAGACTGAAGAAAGAGAAATTAAGGAGTCAATCCCATTTACAATTGCACCCAAAAGCATAAGATACCTAGGAATAAGCCTAACCAAAGATGTAAAGGATCTATACCCTCAAAACTATAGAACACTTCTGAAAGAAATTGAGGAAGACACAAAGAGATGGAAAAATATTCCATGCTCATGGATTGGCAGAATTAATATTGTGAAAATGTCAATGTTACCCAGGGCAATATACACGTTTAATGCAATCCCTATCAAAATACCATGGACTTTCTTCAGAGAGTTAGAACAAATTATTTTAAGATTTGTGTGGAATCAGAAAAGACCCCGAATAGCGAGGGGAATTTTAAAAAAGAAAACCATATCTGGGGGCATCACAATGCCAGATTTCAGGTTGTACTACAAAGCTGTGGTCATCAAGACAGTGTGGTACTGGCACAAAAACAGACACATAGATCAGTGGAACAGAATAGAGAATCCAGAAGTGGACCCTGAACTTTATGGGCAACTAATATTCAATAAAGGAGGAAAGACTATCCATTGGAAGAAAGACAGTCTCTTCAATAAATGGTGCTGGGAAAATTGGACATCCACATGCAGAAGAATGAAACTAGACCACTCTCTTTCACCATACACAAAGATAAACTCAAAATGGATGAAAGATCTAAATGTGAGACAAGATTCCATCAAAATCCTAGAGAAGAACACAGGCAACACCCTTTTTGAACTCGGCCATAGTAAATTCTTGCAAGATACATCCACGAAGGCAAAAGAAACAAAAGCAAAAATGAACTATTGGGACTTCATCAAGATAAGAAGCTTTTGCACAGCAAAGGATACAGTCAACAAAACTCAAAGACAACCTACAGAATGGGAGAAGATATTTGCAAATGACATATCAGATAAAGGGCTAGTTTCCAAGATCTATAAAGAACTTATTAAACTCAACACCAAAGAAACAAACAATCCAATCATGAAATGGGCAAAAGACATGAACAGAAATCTCACAGAGGAAGACATAGACATGGCCAACATGCATATGAGAAAATGCTCTGCATCACTTGCCATCAGGGAAATACAAATCAAAACTACAATGAGATACCACCTCACACCAGTGAGAATGGGGAAAATTAACAAGGCAGGAAACAACAAATGTTGGAGAGGATGCGGAGAAAAGGGAACCCTCTTACACTGTCGGTGGGAATGTGAACTGGTGCAGCCACTCTGGAAAACTGTGTGGAGGTTCCTCAAACAGTTAAAAATATACCTGCCCTACGACCCAGCAATTGCACTGTTGGGGATTTACCCCAAAGATACAAATGCAATGAAACGCCGGGACACCTGCACCCCGATGTTTCTAACAGCAATGGCCACTATAGCCAAACTGTGGAAGGAGCCTCGGTGTCCAACGAAAGATGAATGGATAAAGAAGATGTGGTTTATGTATACAATGGAATATTACTCAGCTATTAGAAATGACAAATACCCACCATTTGCTTCAACGTGGATGGAACTGGAGGGTATTATGCTGAGTGAAGTAAGTCAGTCGGAGAAGGACAAACATTATATGTTCTCATTCATTTGGGGAATATAAATAATAGTGAAAGGGAATATAAGGGAAGGGGGAAGAAATGTGTGGGAAATATCAGAAAGGGAGACAGAACGTAAAGACTGCTAACTCTGGGAAACGAACTAGGGGTGGTAGAAGGGGAGGAGGGCGGGGGGTGGGAGTGAATGGGTGACGGGCACTGGGTGTTATTCTGTATGTTAGTAAATTGAACACCAATAAAAAATAAATTAAAAAAATAAAATAAAATAAAACAATACAGTATTAACATAAGGGTAGTTGTAAGAGATAAAACAGGTTAGAGTGGAGGAAAAAACACAAGACTTAAGATTGTTTCTCTTTCGACAGATGTTATTTTGTTTTAACCTCTGTAGTGTCTGTAGCCATGTCTTCTCTCTCATTTCTGATTTTCTTTCTTTTTTCCCCTGTGATCAATCTACATATAGATTTATCAATGTTATTAATTTTTTTAAATCCTGCTTTTGGTTTACCGAATATATTTCTGATTTATTTTCTATTCCTTCTCTCATCTTAATTATTTTCATTTTACATTGTTTTGTGTTTAATTTTTAATTCCTTATTATACTTACTTAGTTGGAAGCTTAGTTAACTGATATGAGACCTAATAATTTAGGTGATAACATTCCCTATAATAATAAATGAGGAAGAAAGAAGAATTATACTTTTTTTTTTCTACTTTAGTTTGCTCCTTACCTAATAAGTTTTTGGTCAAGTGTCCAATTTTTGATTTTAGATATTTAAATCCATTCAGAGTGTTATAATATGGTTCTTATGTTTCATGTTTGGTTTTTATGGGAGAATTTTCATCAGCTGAAATGTGATCATCATTTTCTATGTTCTTCCTGTAATAACTTAAAATATGTGAAATATCATTTTTATGGAGTTGGTGTGGTAAAGTGGGTGCTTTATTAGATTTACTTAGGTCAAGAGTGGCCTCTTCTGTCATGAGAATGCAATGCAGCACCTTCAATGAATGGATTTTGGAGAGAGAAGAGGTGTCGTTTTTTTCTTAATGTCATTTTGTCTAACATATCCTAACACTCTCCCCACTTGACAAGCATATTTCTGCTTCTTTTTTTGACTAAGCTTACTTGGATTATGAAATGCATTTTTATTACCAATAACCATGGATGATTTCTCTCTTTACCCAAAAAAGAATGCAAATTCAATGTTTTTATGTATAAAGTCAGTTCATTTTCTGTCACTACAGGGGGCATTGATTCTAGGAGGTAATAAGGAATTCCTTTTACTTTTATACATTTGCTGGAATCACATCTTATCTGAACTCAAATACCCTGTAAAACACGTATTATTCCTCCACTGTTGCCAACTGGAAGAAAAATAAATCTAAAAACTTCTGTCCATCATTTATTTTAGCTACAGAATAGCAAAAACACCTTCAGTATTACCAAGCAGAGGGTTTTAATTAAATGTACACATTAATGGCCTTCTCTCTTTCTCTTTTTTTTTTTTTAACTTCTTCAGTCTTGACCAGAAAGTATCATTCTGGTAATAGGTATTCTATCCAATATTTAGCTCTCCATTATTTCTCTATATCTATTGTTATGTAGTCCTTTTAAATGTTTAAAGAAAGGTTAAAAACTACACTATTGTGAGATTCTTATCAAGATTCTTATCATTGTTAGAATATCATCCTATGCCACTGTCTGTTCCTTCATAGTATTTCTCCAGTGCCTCACAAAGTGTATACAGTAGTCCCCCCACCATATGTGGTTTCAATTACCTATGTTTCAACTGTAGTCTGGAAGCTGATGATCCTCAGGACAATGTCAGAAGGTCGATAGTAGCCTCACACTAAGTCACAGTGCCTACAACAATCCCCTCACTTCATCTCAACATTTTCCATCTCAAATTAGCCCAAGAAGGACAAGTACAATACATTTTGAGACACTTTCACACAGCTTTTATTATTGTATATTATTATAATTTTTTCTATTTTATTATTATTGCTATTAATCTCTTACTGTGCCTAATTTATAAATTGAACTTAATTACAGGTACTATATACAAGAAAAACAGTATATATAGGATTTGATACTTATCCTCCCTGCAGATAAGGGGGAACTATACATGACTGAGATCTTCATGAGAAGACTGAGATCTTTACAGATATACAAGACATATTTAGATGTTAAGAATATTAACTCATTTCTATCATGAAGCTTATAAATAAATTTTTCAGTTTATTGTTATATTCCTTTTTTAAAAATTAATTTTCACCAGTTTAATTATAAACCATCACAAATTTCCTGGAAAATCTTCTGTAATTTTTGCTTTAAAAAGGACTTCCCATTCTGATTAGTTACCACATTTTCACTATTTTTTTTCACTTTATATATCTCATTCTACTTTCAACTTTTGAGTATATTTTGGTATACAGTATGGAGAGAATACGTGAGATCTATAATTTTCAAATTATATAACTGTTATGAAATAAACTATCATTTCTTAAATTATTTGAAATGCCACTTGATTGCAAATAATTATATTCGTCTTTTTATAAATCTGTTTCATTTTTAAATGACAGTAGAAGATCTTAACTTTATCAGACAAATTTCAATTATTATAATTTTATTTTTACTTATTTCAGTTTCATCCAGATGGACTCTAAACCAAACTCCTAACTGATTTATACTAATTTGATCAATTTGTCCAAAACAAAGAGGAAATAATCTAGGGGCAAATACATTTTTTTGTCATTATATGGAGTTATAAAGTATAGTTGTTATGCTTACCTTACAATAAGTGTTAAATAGAAGGAATATAGTAGGGAAAGCATAATAATATAGGAGATAATAAATTTAATTTCAGCCACCATTTACTTAGCATTTAATGTCAGACAGGTTTTGAGCCCTTAGATGATGATAATGCTGGATACGTGATATATGATAGATAAGTAAATGATAGGTAGGTAAGTAGTTAGATAGATGATAGATATAGATAGATAGATAGATAGATAGATAGATAGATAGATGATAGATAGATAGATAGATAGATAGATAGATAGATAGATAGATAGATGATAGATAGATAGAATGGTATGAGTTTTCCTTGTCAAATGATATGCTGAAATACTAAGACTTTTACTCTTCCACAGAGCCCAATGCTACCATTTTAACTTCAATTTCACACTGACATTGACCATTTTTGAAGAATCTTCTATGTCCATAAAAGTTTTTTGTTTTGGGTTTTTTTTTTTATTTCAAGTATGTATACTCCTCACAGCACTAGGCTTTTCTCTACTCTCTTCTTCCTGAGATCCCTCAATCCATATTTTTAGAGGAAGTAACTGAGAAGATCTCCGAAGTTTTCTTACTTGAGTGATAATCCACTAATTCAGTCTGATAGTTTCAATTTCTGGACATATCCTCCATATTTCCTTATAAAATAAATGTAAGCAAGATGGAGGCTGAGAGGATTCACTTACTGACTCAGTCCTTCATTTTGAAATTAAAATTTTCTAGTTTCCATTAATTTACCTTCTATATAACTAAAATACATAGAGAAGAGAAAACTTACTATTCACATATATTTTTTCATAGATTATTAAAAGCAGAAGCCAAACATATAACATGAGTTATAAAATTCTTTCTATAGTTTATCTGCATATAACCAGGACAATATAAAAAATCCTTGGGCAATTTGACTACGTCTTAGTTTCATGACACTTATGCATTTAAATTATTTTTGGCTTTCCCTCTTTCATACACAAAAGAAATAATTTTACTGTGTGAATTGCAGCTATGATCTTTGCTGTAAGAGAAAAATGAGAAGCAGTAATGGGAACTATATATTTAGCTTAATAACATAGGAGTAAATAAGATGGTTTGTGTCATCTACAAGATACAATTACTGGCACTGAGTTAAACCAAAGTCTCAAACATATTCATTTAATATTTCTTCAATTAAACAAAAGCAAACTCAAGTCCAGAATTTTTTATTAAAGTGACCATTCTGTTACAACTATTTCTTTCTCTAAATTCCCAGGGGGAAACAAACTATTAAATGTTGCAGACGGTTTTCAGTTAAAATATTTACTCATCCATATTGGCATGCAAACTGTAATTTCCATTTAAAATAGCCACTATTGTTCATGTACTTCACCACGTCAATATTACCTCTTGACTAAAGCATTAAAACTGTTTAAGTCCTGAACCATCTCACAATAGAAAAATAAAGACACCACTGTGACCATACTGGTTTAGAAGTTCTGCTGACTAGAGAGGATGTTGGGTAACCAATAAATCAACCTTCCCCAACCCATCACCTTCTCCAGTTATTGCCCAATCTCCTTAAGTTATACATCTTGAAAAGAAAATCTAAACTTCCTTTGTCCATCTCATAAGCCACTGAAACCTAACTTTTATTCTTCTAAAACCAATTTTTTGAGTATAGTTGACACACAAGGCTACATTCATTGCAGGTGTAAAAGAAAGTCATTCCACAAGTCTATACGGTATGCTATGCTCACAAGTGTAGCCACCATCTGTCACGATATGTATTATTACAATACGACTGACTATATTCCCTATGCTGTGCCTCTCATCTCTGTGACTTATTCATTCCATAACTGGAGGCGTGTGTCTTCCCCTCCCTTTCACCCATTTTGCTTATCCCTCCATCTCCCTCTCCTCTGTCAACCATCAGTTTGTTCTCTGTATTTACAGATCTTTTTCTGCTTTCTATGTCTTTTTTTTTTTGCTTTGTATGTGTTTAGATTCTACATATGAATGAAATTATAAGGTACTCATCTTCCTCAGTCTGATTTGCATTCTTTAGAAGGCATGACAAAAAATGAGATTATGCCATTTTTGACGAGTGAATCTAACTTTTGTCCTTCTATACCATTAAAGCTGTTACAAGATCTCAAATGATATAATCTCTATAGCTAAACCTAATGGATATTCTTTAGTATTCACCATGTTTATCACTCAATCATTCTTGAAATATTGTAGTCCAGAAGTTTCTAAGATACTAATTTTCGACTTTCTTTTCTTTTACAAGACTATGTAACAATACATCCTCCTGTGGTTCCATTTACCCCTATGCATCATTTCAATATTGATGCTGCTCAGATATGGTGCTAGATCTCCTTCTCCAGCATGGTCCTACTTTAATAATCTTTATTAATAAAAGATGACTGGCAGTTATATTTTGCTGACTTTGTATTTTTGTGTTGCATATAAATTGTATTATACCTCCACACCATGTTAGCAAAATAGCTATGCTACTTGCAAACACAGCTGGGTATGAACTTGACATCTTGTCACAGAGAAATGAAAGGGATAGAGTGTAGTTATAGTGGCTTTTATATTAGTGTCCAACTGATGAAAACATGGTTGTTTTTCACTCCTTTCCAAACGTGCAAACTATGTAAATACAGTCAAAAGTGATGTTTCTATGCCCACAAAATGTTCGAGCCTGCTCTCTTCCACTTGTTGCTGTTTCCTGTCTTTAGTAAAGCATTGTTGAATGTAGTTCTTTTACTGTGGTAAAAGGAATAGATTACAGTTTTCTCTTTCTTTAAAGATTTATTTATTTATTTATTTATTTATTTATTTATTTATTTTAGAGGGGGGAAAGGGCAGAAGGAGAGGCAGAGAGAATCCCAAGCAGAGTCTGCACTGAGTGTAGAGCCCAACACAGGGTCAATCACATGACCCTGAATCATAACCTGAGCTGAAACCAAGAATCACACACTCAACTGACTGTACCACCCAGACATCCCTAGATTGCAATTTTCTTCACCAAAAAGTTTGATATAACTCTTGCTGGCACTGGAGAAATGAAATGTGGAAGAGAAAATGTCTTTTGATTTACTGCTAACAATGTGTGAGTCTGTGTAAGTCCCTCACAAGCCCCCAACTTTCTTCTATATTTTCTGCAGACATTTCTGGAACAGTGAGACTACCTGCCAGGGCATAGGAAGAACTTCACCATCATGTGTTCTCTTACTTCCACTCTATAGGTTACGCATGTGTTTATTTACTTTCGCTGTGGTCCATTCACAGGCTGAGAGGCGTTAAGGACAAGGTGATTCTGAATTTGCATGAGAGGACTTTTCAAAAGTGCTTTATTTCTCATTTGCCTCTATTTCATTTGGAAATATTTTTTAAAAACTATTTTTACTTCTAAAAATGGAGTTTAAATGCAGAACTAATTGAATGAGAATTTTTGTTTTAGCTACACTTGTTCCATTGTTGATTGCGTATATATGAGTTAAAAAGAGAAGTTTATAAAGCAGGAGGGTTTCTATTCTCATTAAAACAACAGGGCTCTGTTTTGAGGAGCATGTAATCAGCTGGATATTTCACAGATATACCAAATTTATTACAACTGAAACTTACCATTCTGGACTTCCAGAAGTCTTTTCTTTCTTCTGTGTTCTCCACTGAGTGGAGCCATCAGCTAACCAAATATCCAGTGATATCACTGGATTTAATCCATGATTCCAAATACCTGATTCAAATGGATAAAAAAAAAAAGAGCTCCTTTTTATTCCATCTCCTTTCAATTAGAGGTCAAGTGGTCACTAAGTAAACCTTTCTCTGTGCTATTTTCTCTATAGAAAACTTCTTATGCATAACATTGACTTTTGACTAATTCTGACTCAGTCCTTTAGGTTTGAGTTCTTTATTCCATAGTGAATGCCGTGCTGTGCCTTGTTTCCCCCTTCAGAATAGTAATTTCCACAGATGCCAGGGACACTGAGGCATGACACCTCTGAGATCTCAGCCCAGAGGTTTTGCCATCAGCTAAAGACATCTGCCTCACTTTCCTACTGGACACCTACATCCATGTCTGAGCGATACGAGAGAGATAACAACCTGGCCCTCACTTCAATTTGAGGTTATTCTGATGGACCTTCCCAGCTTCAGAGATTCCCATTAAGTTGGCTGAAGCTCTAAGTTGGTTGTCAGTTCGTTGCAGTTCATCTGTCCAATACTGTCCTTTCCCACAAAGTGCTGGTCACAAGAGCATTTTTGATACAATAACCTGTCTCTCACATATACTCTCCAAAGAACATGCTCTTTAACTGTCACTCCAATTCTACTGCAAAACTGAAAAGTCTGTAAAGTCTTCTGAATTCCTCACTATTTTGTATTTAATATGGAGTCATTAATTTTTTTATTCACTATTTTCCCACATTTCTAATATAATCTTATCTGCCATTAAGTGGTATAGTATGTTTATGTTAGACACCTCTTTGAATAGATATATGAGAAGATGTATATGCTAGTGTGTTTCAGGGCACAGACTTTTACATTAAGATATCAGAGTTCAAATTCCAGCTCTGCCACTAACAAGTTCTATAACCTTAGAAAGTTTAAATTAGCCACTTCTTTCTTCTATAAAATATTGCAATCTACTTTATTTGAGGATAAATTTGATTTACACATATAAATCACTTGTAATAGCACTTGACACAGAGTAAAATTTAAATATATGCTTGCTATTATTTTATTTTATTTTTCTTAAAATCTCTAGACTTTCCTGAGGAATATATTTGATTTGTAGGACCCTTTTATTACACAGGAAAAATCAGTGTATGATTGTAGGGAAATTCATGCTATTGTTAGTCAGACTATAGGCTTTTTTCTGAGAACTCCTCCCCCTTCCATACATATGCCTATAGCTGAGGTGGCCATATTTTGATGGCTTAGCCCTCCCTTAACATGGTAAATATTTTTTTCTAGTAAAATTAAATAGGAAACTCTCTCATAAGAAAAGATATAACATGAATGTCTGAAAGTAGTTATTGTCTATGTTTTCAATTACAAGAAAGGAATGTGTCTTCATGAAAAAATAAATAAATAAACCCCACATGGAAAGAGAAAGGCAGAGAAAATCAGCACAGGTGGCTGGTAGACTTAAGATTCCTAGCTCATTTTCCTGTGGCCAAGCTGTTTTGCTACCTTTCCTTTGGTTTGTTCACTCAAACTTTTTTTTTCCTCAATTATACATAGTAACCAAGTATATTTCCAAAGCTAGATTGAATTCTGTTACCTGTAATTAATAAAGTCAACATGACTTGTAGAACAGGTAAAAGGAAAAGAAGATAGGAAAAAAAAAAAGAAAGAAAGAAACACCTGTGCAGACGATTGAATGAAAAAGAAAGGGAATAGGAAGGAATGAAAGAAAATGGAAGGTAGATTAAGGAGGTAAAAAGATTAGTCTCATATGTATGAAGAGTATTTAATCACCAAAATTTCTTTTTTTTTTAATCACCAAAATTTCTAACAATAAAACTTTTAAGTCATATTATGTTCCACAGTTTACAAGGAGCATAAAAATTTTCTTCTCATCTAAAACAGTAGCTAACCCCAAACACTTCTTCTAATCTAATCATTCTTCTAAATGCTTTAAACAATGATGCTCTTTAATCCTCAAACAGCTAGGAGGTACAGCTATTATCATCCCAATCTTGTGACCTAGGAAATTGAGACTCATAGATGAATAATGTGCCAGATGGCAAATATATAAGTATTGTAATAGAAAATATTTGAGTCCAGGCCTGAAATTTCTAACAGCAAAGGTTTCTTTACCACACCTGTCAATAAATCAAACATCATCCTAAAGAAATGAATGTTCCCTAATGAAAACTTCAAGTTAAAAAACATTAGGGAGCAATTAGAGAAAGACCTATTAAGGAAACTAAAAGTATAGGACCAGAGTGGAAGGAAGAAAACCAAGAAGGGGCAGAACTGTTCAAAGTAAAATAATATTATATCCAAAGATGATGATTATGACAAAGTGTCAAGAAGAATGAAATAAGTAATCCAGTAAAATTCTGTAAGTAAATAGTATGAGCATTGAAATAAATTGGATTTGTGAATTAAACACACTGCCTAAACCAGAAAGACATATAAAAAAATTTGAAATGAATGAATGACTAACAAATAGACCATTAGCATTTTAAACAAAAGCAGTCTCAATAAAGAAGAGAAAAAGAAAAGACAAATAACGATGTTCTGGGTAATTATCGGAAAGTGAGAAAGTATATAATCTGGGTGGATTCTTCCTTTGAGCGCATTTACTTTGAAAAGAAGCCTACATAAGAGGCAAATTGAAGGGGATATGCATAGAACCGGATGGGTACAGATGCATGGGTATGTTCTTGGAAGTAAAGTACTTTAAATGGAAGTGGTTGCATGTATGTGATGGGAAAATTAATGACATAAAGCTTGAAACAGTGTGGGGAGATAATTAAGGGTTGATCCAAGTCTATTTAAAAGTAGCCTTTGACAGGAAATATATTTTTTTCCACTAAAAGGGGAAGTAAGGAATTGAAGATATAAGTGAAACATATATTTAAAATGTGCTAGGAAGACTTCTGCAAGCAATTTTGAAAATAGATGACTTCAGAAATTTGTTTTATTTTTTAATGTCATGCTTTTTGTTGCTGTGATATTCTGTATTTTTTTACATCCTTTGTATGTGTTAAATCATTTATTGCTTATATTTCCCATTATATTTCTTCTGAAGGTTTGTTTCCATAGGATCATAACTATAAATGAATAAATAGACTTTGAAATATAAAACAGATCCAAAAAGACTAAGTGGTCACAATAAATGACATGTTTATTAGTTCATTTATATAACTCTCACAAAATCAAACAGGTTCTGAATTTCTAACTTTTCTGGGTTACTGTGGTATTCCTGCTACAACTTTAGATGTTGCTTTCTTCTATCATAAAGTCATTATCAGTTTCTGCCATGAAAAAAAAAGTTACAAATAATATGGAAAAAAAACAATAGAATAAAGACTGGCATATCTTGAGTCTGAGATGTGAGCTTCATAGCTTTTCTCTTAACTTTCTTCGTCTGATTTTTAGTGGGCAGCCTTCTCACACAAGCATGAAGAGGACTTAGTGCAGTTATCAGTACCAACAGTGTGTGAATTTACATACACACAATTCCCTTGGAAATCCAGATTTCGCTCTGGCAAACCCCTGGGGAAATGTAGAAAACACAAGTCACTGGTCAAACTCACTATGTTCAAACTAGTGTTATTTAAAAACTACTGTGTGAAATTCATTATGCCTAGTGCTGTCAAACAAGGCAGTAAAGACTCTCTCCCTCTTTTGAATAAAGAACTCATGCATTGATAGAAGAGATGAGTATAGAACCCATAAATAAGTATCACAAAATATGATAATTATTTACAAGTGGGAAAATATACACCAGCCTAGTGAGAAAGAGAATGCTCTGGCTAGAAAATTATGGCAATAGCATGAAAGGACATATGACTTGAGATATAAAATTATGTTTTAAGTATAAATTGGCATAATAGAAACCACTCAACTATGCACGTACAGCTGCAGATGGTGGAGTATTTTGCTTGTAAATACATTATATTAGATAGCCAATATTAGCAATGAAATTTAAAATGTATATATGTACTTATGTGTGTGTGTGTAATATGTCAGAACTCTTCCCTCTGATCTGATGTGTTCTTCAATCTACAAAATCACTACTGACATAAATGCCATACAGCAGATGTTATCAAATACTCTGATTGAATTTAGTCCTTGACTAGAGATCTAGAGTTTTTTAGGTCATTGTCAATAAAACTACCTTTCATCAACTCCACAGCAAAATTGATTATCTAGTACTTCTGGGAAAAGGTAAAGTTTATCTACTCAATTATTAAATGCATAATACATTCCTTTTCAAAATGCCAAAGAAATTAGGAAAAAGGGAATTTTGAACTGAGTAAGAAAAATAAATTTCCAAGATATTTTATGCATTCTTCCATTCATTAATTCAACACACCTATTGAGTATTCTGTGTATCAAACATTGTACAGGGTTTGAAATAGAAGAAAACATTCAAGTCACAAAATTCTAATAACAAAAATGATCAACCACATTATACAACGTCATCTTGAGTCTGGTTACTAAAATTAAGAAATATTTTTATTGTCATAGTATTTATAACATTCCTCCTTTTCTAGAAGATTGATGAAATTTATTGTGATTGTGGGAATGTGATTAACCTATATAAAGAGATCATGATCACATAAGAAACCTGATATAATAATATCAAAGTCTTCATTAAAAAAACCCAGCATATTTAAAGCAATTTTGAGATGGTAATATTAAACCCATTTATCCTTTATAACTATTAATTTGAAAATTATATTTCCTACAAGACAAACTTATTTGGACACTTATAATGAAAATATGCCAAAGATATATCTTGCATTTCTGAATAATTTAAAATGAAAGAATGTTATTTGAAAGCAAATATGATATTTCATTTGGCAAAGGAAGAAGAATAAAATTCATATTTAAAACCCAAAAAAGTAATAAATAAAATTATCAACCATGAACATAAGCATAGACAAATAATTTGACACAACAGTATAGGAAAGTCCAGAAAAATATTCATGTCTTAGAAACTTAATATATAAGAAACCATTCCAAAAAAATTAAAAATAAATAGGATAAAAGGTCAAAAGTATTATTAATGGTTATAGGAAAAAAGTCTCACTAAACATTAGACAAACATAACCTAAAAGGACAAAATAAAAATAATTTACTATCAAAATTATCAAAATAAACAAAATCTGTTTGTCACATAGTGATGAAACAGATTTATAATATATATATATATATATATATTTTTTTTTTTTTTTTTGCCGTAGTTGTCTAATGCAGTGTTTCTGGATCACAATTAACCAATATGTGCTTGAAACCATAAAAAGGACCCAAATTCCTTGGCCAAGGAGTGACAATTTTATACTTCTTCCCCTAAGAACAACAGAGATGTCCCAAACTTTATATATAATAATATTCTTCTCCACATTACATTCCTTATCCAAAATTGTAATTAATCAGATCATCTAATCATAGAGGCATAGTTACACTAATTATGAAATATCTAAATGACTTGTCTCAATTCTGTCCCTGGTAATCTCTATTTCCTCAAGTTCTTTAAGCAAAAGACATTAAGAAAGGAATTAGGAATTGGGTTATATATTGGAAACTTACAGCCGAGGAGAAGGAGAGGAGCCATCCTCCCACTTCCATTCATTGTCCTCCTCCTTGTAAGACAGGCCAAGCCAAGTACGATTTACTACAATTAATTTCATGATAGTCTGCATGGAACCAACAAGTACAAAAGTATTAATACTAAAAGCACATTAGAGATGAAAAATACGGAATTTGTGTCAGGTGAGAAGTAAAAGAAACAAAAATAAAAATACTGCAGTATATATATGTCCACTGATAAAGGAAATATCAAAAAAAAATTCAGTTCTGTAGCATCTGTGCTTTTCTCAAACTAGGAATTAATTGCAAAGAAAAAAAGAAAAGATAGCCAACATAAAATTACATATTCAGGAGGACACTGTACACTAAAAATGAATTACCTTTCTTAACTCATTTTGTCACTTATTCAATGCTGTGCTTAGTCTTCTAGATCAAACTATACAATTGAACAAAAAGGAGGAAAATCCCAGCTTGGGGGTATTGAGTCCAGATAGAAGTAAACATCATATATACTAATGATATGTAAAAAGATGAGAAATCCTATAAAAGAAATTAAAGCAATGAACCACAATGAGATATCATCTCACACCTGTCATAATGGCTAATGTCAACAACAAAGAAACAACACTTGTTGGCCAGGATGTGGAAAAAAAGGAAAAGGAATCCTCATGCACTGTTGATGGGAATGCAACTGGCACAGCCAATGTGGAACATAGTATGGAGGTTCTGCAAAATATTAAAAGAGCTACCCAATCATCCAGTAACTGCACTAAGGGATATTTACCCAAAGAATACTAAACATTAATTTGAAAAGATATATGTATCCCTATTTTTATTGCAGCATTATTAACAACAGCCAAGAAATGGAAACAGCTCAAGGATTCATCAAGAGATGAATAAATACAGAAGATGTTGTATGTATGTATGTATGTATATACATATATACATATATGATGGAATATTACCCAGCCTTAAAAAGAAGAAAGTCTTGACATTTGCAACATGGGTGGATCTAAAGGGTATAATGCCATTCAAAATAAGCTAGTCAGAGAAAGACAAATACCATATGATTTCACATATATGTGGAATTTAAGAAACAAAACAAAAGAACAAAGGAAAAAAGAGATAAATCAAAACCAGACTCTTGACTAGAGAGAACAAACTGATGGTTACCAGAGAGGAGGGGAGGGATGGGTGAATTAGGTTATGGGGATTAGAGTACACTTAACAAAAAATAAAGAATAATTTCATTATCTTGGAATTAAATAGAATGAGTTAATTTTTTTTAAAAAAAAAGAGTACACATCATGATAAGCACTGAATAACATATAGAATTGTTGAATCACTATGTTGTATTCTCGAAACTACTATAACACTGTATGTAAACCATACTGCAATTAAAATAATAAAATAATGAAGGAAAGGAAAGGAAAGGAAAGGAAAGGAAAGGAAAGGAAAGGAAAGGAAAGGAAAGGAAAGGAAAGGAAAGGAAAGGCAAAAAAAAATTAGAGCAGGGCCAGAAGAACTAGGAGTACAGAGGAGGGCAACTGCGGATGATGGAAGGTGGGCACTGATGCACACGTTGCAAAGTAAAATGGGTTCCCAGGGCAGGCTCATTGAGAAGGTGATAACTGAATGAATGCATACTTGAAGTGGTTAGTCATGGCTATATGAGAGAAGAACATTGCATGCGGTGGGAGCAGCAAATGCAATGTTTTTACAGGGAAGTTATGCCTGGTGTGTTGGGAAAAGAAAGGTGTGCTGAAGCACAGCACACCAAGAAAAGATGAGTGAAAAATGAAGCAAGAGAGTATTCCTTTCTCTGCTCTTACAGCCACAGTGAACACTACTTCCTTTGGGTGGTCCTGCTACATATTCATATCCCAGAAGCAAAGAATAAAATACAATCTCACCTTCAATACACTCCTTTCTGTCTTTAAAAATGTAGCATTCAAAGAGATACAAAGATCAGAACAGTTTAACCAAGAAACCATTTCCATAGTTTGATGGTAGCAGTAGTCTTTGTATTGAACCCAGTGATTCAGAGGAGGTCCACACCTGTCTCCTAGGAAGAAAAAGATATTTATAGCTTAGAGCCCATAGATCCTCAGAGCCCACAAACAAGGCCTATTGCTTCATATGTTTCCCTTTTAAGATAAATATGACTGCTATTAAGACTTATTATTTTTAAAAAATAATTATCAACTCGGAATTTTCTTGATTTCTTTCACATTACCTTGTTTCTCCTTTAGTTCTTGTAAAGCCTCAATGAGATACTCCTTCTGGCTTTGGACCCACTGTAGGGTTTCTACATAGGACAATAGGACTTAATAGATGAGAATACACATTACATTGGATTATTTTTTGCGATTTTAAGAGTCATAATAATGAAATTATCAAGTGGCAAATATACAGATATTTTTGGTTCAATTCCCTTCTCTTCTGAATTAGTTTCATCTCTAGCTGAAATAATCAATTGCTTAGAAACCAGCCTTTTAAAATGCACACATCATGGTCATAGTCAGCAATACTGTATTATAAATTCAAACTTCCTAAGAGACTAGATTTTACTTGCTCTCATACAAAATTTAAATAATTATGTGACATGATACACTACTCCAGTAATCATATTGCAATATGTAAATGCATTAAACCAACATGTCATACACCCCAAACTTACACAATGTTATATGTTAAGCATATATCAATTAAAAAAAAAAAAGAAAAGAAAAAGAGGGCAGCCCAGGTGGCTCAGCGGTTTAGTGCCGCCTTAGGCCCAGGGCATGATCCTGGACACCCGGGACTGAGTCCCATGTTGGCCTCCCTGCATGGACCCTGCTTCACCCTCTGCCTGTGTCTCTGCCTCTGTCTCTCTCATGAATAAATTAATAAAATCTTAAAAAAAAAAAAAGGAAAAAAGAAAGGAACCTGTCTTTTAACACAACATATCACTAAAGGACTCTCAGATGGGCTGATTTAATTATTCGATATAAATTTGATACTTCACAGGAAATAACATTGTAATGCAAGGCCTTTGTAAAAAAAAATATCTCTTTATCATAAACAGTCTATTTTATATTATAATTATTTAGCATAAAATAAGCTTTATGATGACTCTAGTATTTTAAACTTCTCTCCTTAGGAGGAATTTAGCAACTATGAAAACACTATGATTTTTCATATATTTAAATTCTCCCATTTCCATGCTCCCTAAATATTTTGCACATATCTCTACTACACATCTGGACATTTTGATTTTTTTTTTGGTTTATATATGCCTTCTCCTGAACTTCCTAAAGGTGATGTTCATACTGATCACCAGCCTAATGGCTATTATTTAGTGTGCACAGAAAAAATATGAATGAATAAATGAGGGAATGAGATAGTTAATGTAGGAGGCTGTGTCTCATAAATGTGTGACTCACTCAGTTTCAGAAGATGATGGGGAGAAGAGGTAAGAAGCCATCAAAATCACCATGCTGCTGTGTCAGAGAGCAACCAACCATTTACATTATGCAACCAACCATTTTAGGGCTGCAAAAAGAAACTAGCATTCTGTATAGAGAGTTTGTTCTAACTCTCATATTACCTTTATTTTGGGCAAGAACTTTTTGGATCTTTAGACATTTTTCGGTTCTGTTTTGGAAAAGCTCCATCCATTCGTGAAGGCTCTTCATATTGGTTGTTGTTACCTCAACAGTTTGAAAGTCTAAGAACAAGAATTCCCAATACATATAAAACACATGCTTAATTACAAAACAGCAGTGTATTCAATTATAAAGTACTTTTTTTTTTTTTACTTTTCTCCTTACGAAAGTTCTCCATAAATGTTTTCAAAAGCTGTGAAAAGATAGTTGGCCAAATACTCTTTCATTTATCCACTATTACGTCTGAAGTCTATGCTTAAATCTAAAATATCAACATAATTTCCTTATAAATTTGAATGCATGTTTCTATTAATATAAAATGGTCCAACCCAATAAAACAAACAGCAAAAACAACAATGTCTTGAATAAATCTTTTAGCATCATGACTGGTTGATTTAATGTTTAGAATTTCACCTCTGGATCAAAATTATAGAATTTTGAGTATCAAACTAGTGATATCAAAGAAGAACATTTACTTTTAAATCACCAGTTGGAAATAATTTTAGTAATAATAAAAACATTCTATTGATCTAATTTAGGCTGCTAGAGACATTGAAAATTTAAACAAATCATTAAAGAAGTTATTTTCTGATTTCTAAGTACTGTTGTAAATTCATTGAGCTTATTTCTTAGGAAATTATAATTTTCAAATAATAATAATCATTACTATCAATATCTCTACAGTAATTGCAATAAAATTGCCTTCCTGGAAAAATATTGCAGTTATTGAGAGTTCACAAGGTTAAATTCATTCATGTAGTAAAAAGTTGTGATAATTTCGTGTCATTTTTTGCCTGTTCTTTTTTCACTGTGGTAACCAAATGTTTACCTAAAACTGTTATCTGAAAATGGTTTAAAAAAT
The DNA here is from genome assembly GCF_003254725.2 of Canis lupus dingo. Taxonomy (NCBI): domain Eukaryota; kingdom Metazoa; phylum Chordata; class Mammalia; order Carnivora; family Canidae; genus Canis; species Canis lupus. Next base: position 35,503,339 of record NC_064269.1, on the reverse strand, counting down.
ATAAGAAAAAATCTCCCCTAATTAATCAGACTTACATTGATAACCAAAGAATCCACAAAATATCAAGACCAGCAGGCTGAAGATTCCCAGGATCACAGGAGTGATTCCTTACAGAGAAAAGGAAAAGAAGAAGCTGAGAAACAGAGTGAAGGATAATTAGAGATACTGTGAGCTTCTGTCATTTGAAAGATTAATACCATTATTTTCCATTTGTTATTGCTCTAAAATGTCTCAAATTTTCTGATATTATCCAACGTGTGAATTACTGTGAACTTTTAGGCTGACTGAGAAGAAAAAAAAAAAAAAACCTACTTAACAGGATGTGCAGAAATGGTTAGCATAGCAGACCCGATTACCATTATTTGAAAGGTCTGCTTGTAAGGTTGGCCTTGGCTGGCATCTGGAAACCTAGATATCAGGAGGATTCCCACCACAGTTATTGATAAGAGTGGGTCATTATTCCTGAACTGTTTGTGCACACCACATAATATATGATGAAGACCTATTTTCCTTCTGGAATTCTGTCTGGAATTTTGTTACATGCCAGCCACAGATTGCCTCTATAATCAGCTCCAATAAAGATCCTAAACACCAATTCTCTAATGAGTTTCCTGGGAGGGCACATTGTCAGAACTTACTGAAGGAATTTGTGTGACCCATGTGACTGTACTAGGAAAAGACACTTGGAAGCTTGAGCCTCCTCTCCACTATTCTTCACTCCCTGTACTTTTTCCCTGTGCTGCCTATGTTTGGTATCCTTGCATTGTCATAAACCTTAGCTGTAAGTACATATATCCACATGAATTCTCCCAGCCAATCATCAAACCTGAGCATGGTCTTGGGGATTTCCACCACAGATGAAAATTTTACATACAGGTATTAAATATCCTTAAATGCCAACTATAATATTTCAGTTCAGATTATCTTATCCTCACTAATATAATCAGATGGGGAAGTATTTAATTATTTTATTTTATTTTTAAGATTTTATTTATTCATTCATGAGAGACACAGAGAGAGAGAGAGAGGGAGAGAAACAGAGTCAGAGACACAGGCCGAGGGAGAAGCAGGCTCCATGCAGGGAGCCTGACGTGGGACTCAGTCCCGGGTCTCCAGGATAAGGCCCTGGGCCAAAGGCAGGCGCTAAACCGCTGAGCCACCCAGGCATCCCTATTTATTTTAAACCTCTGTTATTGTTAAGATAGAATTCTTTATTTGAACTTGCTGACTAGTGGTATATCCTTCCACTAAAGAATTACCATAAATATTATGGAATATTTAACTGGGTGATAATTGCTTTCAGGACAAACATCATCTATAATTTCTTCAGTTTCACTACAATAATATGTTACATTGTCATTCTAGAAAACAAACTTTCAGTCATCATTGTTTATAGCCTTTCCTTGATTTCCTTCTGAAATAAACTTATAGACTCTAGTGTAAAAAAAGTATTTATACTTCTGAAGAATTACACTTCCAAAATAAGGTGAAATGTCGCCATCATATAGAATGGTTATAATATTAATAAGTAATGTCCAAATAATTTCCTCAACTTTCTGAATAATGTAATGGTGGTTATCAACCAGAGGCAATTTTGTCCCCAAGTGGCATTTGTAAGTGTGTAGAGACATTCTTGGTGTCATAGTTGAGGGGTAAGTGCTACTGGTGTCTAGTGAGTAGAAGCCACAGATGCTGCTAAATGTCCTATAGTCATTGGACCATCCCCCACAACAGTTATCTAGCCCAAAATGTCAGTGGTGCTGAGGTTGAGAAATCCTGCTCTACTAAATGCTTCATTATGATCAAAAGGAGGAAATCATACAGTTGGGTTCTACCTTTCTTGATTTTTTTTACAAGTTTGCTGAAATTTAATGGCTGAGTAATATTCCATTGTATACATATACTACATCTTCTTTATCCATTCATCTTTCGGTGGACACCAAGGCTCCTTCCACAGTTTGGCTATTGTGGACATTGCTGCTATAAACATCGGAGTGTAGGTTTAAATCATGATCATATTTTAAATTTTGAATTTTGATCATGTTTAAGTCTCTCAATTTCATGTCAGGAAACATGTCTAAATTTGGACAAATGGCTTCTTTTACCTTTGAGTATTTTCTTTAGTGTATGTCTTTGTTAGACAATGTGTTTTTGTTTTACTTCTATATACATTTTGAAAATTTTTAATCTCTGTATTTTCTCTAAATTGTAAAATTCCCAAATAGTAACAGCTAGAGAAAAGTAAAATCAGGTAAAGTACCTTAAGATAACAAAGAGAGAACATAAATGCATAAAATCTGGTGTATATATACTGTACCATTCATCCTAGTGGGCTCAGAGATTGTTCTCCATTCACCTTCTGGAGGAGGAGGAGGAGGAGAAGGAGGAGGTGAAGGAAGGGGAGGAGGAAGGCCAAGTGGTGGTTCCAAGTCTACAATAGGAATTGTCTCTGTCTCCTCTGTGATTTCTTTTAGCATAAAGAAAATGCACAATTAATTTATAATCTTGTAAAGCAAATGATATTAGAACTTAATTTAAAAGATTCATTACTATTTTCAAAAATTGCTAGAAAAACAATATTATAGTAGTAGTGAAATCAAAGACATTCAAATCACATTTCCATCCAACAGCCCACTCAGCTAAAACTATTTAAATGATTGATTACACTTTGGGTTGAGCCAGGAAACAGATTATTATTTCTGTTAATTTTATTTAAAAGTATGCTATCAGTATATCTGAAAAATATTAAAGAAATTACAGGCCTTTATGTCTCTGTTATAATCATAACCAGCAGTTATGATAGACAAAGAATTAAAATTTTATTTTCATTAAAATGATATAGGATTTTGAATTAAAAAAATACCTGGAGGCTGCTCAGAGTTTTCAGCATTGGACATTATGAAGCCTTCTAGATGATTTCTTTCCTCAATGGTGAAGAAGAGCCCACAAAGATGTTAGCAGGTGACTGAAAAGATTTGTTCTGCTACTATCCTCCTAGAGTTGGTGAAAAGTCCAGACCTAGCCTAAGTGGGTCAGCTACTTACAGTTGTATGAGACTAACTTTGGTAAGAAACCACAGAGGAAATGTGAAAGCAGCTGGATATATTTCTAATAGTTTTTCAAAACTAAAATTATTTCTATTTAATTAGATTATGTAAAACAAGCCTTTTAATAGCATCTGGCTTATGTAAATCATAATCTGGAAATAAATTAGGAAAAGCCACTCTCATAAAACAATTGTAATTAATAGTCCATAGTGAAAATTTTCGTGAGAATTGGATATATACTGAAGGAGATGTAGGTACATGGAACCTAGTCTAGACAACCAGAGGAATAAGAAAAGGAGCAATACTGGAAATAACAGATACCTGTTAAAGGTAGATTTAAATGACAGCCTATAACAAATGGCTATTGAAGATATAAACCACATAATAAAATCTATAGACCTAGATATTGACAAGTTTGGCTTAAGCTTTTTTGGTACCATCCCCCCTCCACCAACTTTTTTTCAAGTAAATACAAGTTCTATTTAAATAAATAAAATCGGGTAGCCACCAACAATCTACCATTTACTATTTATTGGTCTCCCATGGCTCAATATTTGTAGTGAGTAAAAATAGATATTGTATATAAACAAAAATAGATATGACTCTCATCATTGGGGTTACAACCTCATAGAAATGAATGTATATTTAGGCCAGTCTGGTTGAAACCACACAAGATACTTTAGATAGGCAGTTGTCATGTTTTCCACTCTTCTGTATCCAGTTCAGATCAATCTTACAAATAATCCTAAATATATATTGCATTTTATCTTTTAATATATGAAATACAAGGTTGGTTGGCTAAAAAGAATAATAACACTACTGTTCACTTAAAAATCTCAGTAAATTTAGGGATGCAGAGAACTGAGACTTAAAAAAATATCAGACGTTGACTTTTTGCCTATATTGTAATTCATTTTTATTTTATTTGCTTTCTGAATCTAAATTTAGAAATCTGATTGTATTGCATTGGGTAAGAATTCAGATAAGTGACAAAAAGAAAAAAATATTGATATCTAATGTTTGAATATCACTTATAATAAACAATATGAAAAATATACATATGGACATATATGGTATTTCATTCATGGATCCATTCATTCTATTAGAATGAAATAAACTTACTGTAGTGTACCCTTTTGATATGATTAATCACCTCTACACCTGAGTAATTATATATCCATGCATTTTAAAAAGAAAACACTTTAAAGAATAAGCCACATGCTTGCACACAGAAATATTACTCTTGACATGAGAAAGAAAGAAATCCTGCCATTTGCCACAACATGATGGACCTTGAGAGCATTACGCTAAGTGAAATAAGCTAAACAGAGAACAACAAATAGAATCTGGAAAAGAAAATCAAACTCATGAATATAGAAGATTGATTGTCAAGGGTTGGGGAGTGGAGGAAACAGGGAGAGGTTGGTAAAAGGATATAAACTTTTAGTAAAATGAATATGATAACACCATATCATATAATTGAAATTTGCTAAAGGAGTAGAATTTCAATGCTTTCACCAAAAGGTTATGTTTCAGTAAAGCTGAAAAAAAAGATATGAAACCTAAAATCATACAAGAATAGAAAGGGAATGGAAGTATATCTGAGGTTTTTGCTTTTTTTCAGCTTTATTAAGGTATAATTGACATATATATCATTGTGTGAGTTTAAGGTGAACAACATGTTAATTTGATATATTTATATATTGCAAGATGATTCCCACTATGAAGTTAGGTAATACTTCATCCCATCATATCATTACCATATCTATTTTGGTAAGAACATTTAAGATCTACTATCATAGCAACTTTTAAGTATATAATAATTGTATTATACTATAGTAGTATTAACTGTAATCACCATGCTATTCCATTAGCTTTATAGAATTTATTTCTTAAAACTGGAAGTTTGTGCCCTTTGACTAACATCTATCCATCTACTCCAACCCATAGCCCCTGGTAGCCACCATTCTCCTTGCCATTTCAATTAGTTCGGCTTTTTTTTCTGGAACACTATGCAACTGTTTTATTTATTTCTTCTTCCAAGTGGTTATTTAAATTCAAGTTAATTAATTTAGTGTAGCATTAGTTTCAGGAGTAGAATGTAGTGATTCATCACTTATATACAGTGCCCTTCTTAAGCCCATCACCTGTTTAGCCAATTTCCCCATCTACCTCCTTTCCAGCAACCCTCAGTTTATTCTCTATAATTAAGAGTCTCACATGATTTGCCTCCCCATATGGTTTTATCTTATCTTACTTTTCCTTACCTTCTCCTATGTTCATCTGTTTTGTTTCTTAAATTTCATATGTGTGAAATCTTGTATTTTCCTTTCTCTAACTGACTTAATCCACTTAGCATAATACTTTCTAGCTTTATCCACATTGCTGCAAATGGCAAGATTTCATTCTCTTGTTTTTGGCTGAATAGCATTCCATCACTTCTTCCTTATCCATTGATCATTTAATGGACATTGGGCTCTTTCTATAGTTTGGCTATTGTTGGTGGTGCTGCTATAAACATTGGGGTGCATATGCCCCTTCAAGTAAGTATTTTTATATCCTTTGGGTAAATACTTCATAGCACAATTGCTGGATTCTCTTTTTGAGGAACTTCTTTAGGAACCTCTATACTGTTTCCAGAGCGGCTGCACTAGTTTGGATTCCTATCAATGGTATAAGAGGGTTCCCCTTTCTCCTAACAATATTTATTCTTCAATCCATGAGCCTGGAGTGTTTTTCTGTTTCTTTGTGTCTTCCTCAATTTCTTTCATAAGTGTTCTATAGTTTTCAGAGTACAGATCTTTTAGCTCTTCAGTTAGGTTTATTCCTAGGTATCTTATGGGTTTGGGTGCAATTCTAAATGGCATAGATTCCTTGATTTCTCTTTCTGCTGCTTCATTAGTGACGTATAGAAGTGCAACAGATTTTTGTATGTTGATTTTTACATCCCGTGGCTTTGCTGAATTCATGTATCAGTTCTAGCAATTTTTTGGTAGAGTCTTCAGGTTTTCCATGATAGAATATCATGTCATCTGGAAAGGCTTCTTCTTTGCCAATCTAGATACCTTCTATTTCTTTTTGTTGTCTGATTACTGAGGCTAGGACTTCTAGTACTATGTTCAATAACAGTGGTGAGAGTGGACATCCCTGTAATGTTCCTGATCTTAGGGGAAAAGCTCTCAGTTTTTTCCCCACTGAGGATGATATTAGCTGTAGGTCTTTCATATATGACATTTATTATGTTGAGGTATATTCCCTTTATCCCTACATGGTGGAGAATTTTTATCAAGAAAGGATGCTATATTTTGTCAAATGTTTTTCTTCATCTATTTAGAGGATTATATAGTTCTTATTGCTTCTTTTATTAATGTGATGTATCACGTTGGTTGATTTGCAAATATTGAACCACTCCAGCAGCCCAAAAATAAATCCCACTTGACCACAGTAAATAATTTTAATGTTATGTTGGATTTGATTTTCCCTGTATTTTATTGATAATTTTTGCATCCATTTTCTTCTGGGATAATAGTCTATAATTCTCCTTTTCTTAGTGGGGTGTCTGTCTGGTTTTGGAATCAAGGTAATTCTGGCTTCATAGAATGAGTCTGGAAGTTTTCCTTCTGTTCTTAGTTCTTTTTGGAACAGTTCCATAATAGGCATTAATTGTCCTTTAAATGTTCAGTAGAATTCCCCTGGGATGGCACCTGGGCTTGGACTCTTATTTGTTGGAGAATTTTAATTACTGATTCAATTAGCTTGTTGGTCATGGGTCTGCCCAAATTTTTTTTTCTTCCTGTTTCAGTTTTGGTAGTTTATATGTTCCTAGAAATTTATCCATTTCTTCTAGATTGTCCAATTTGTTGGCATATAATTGATCATAATAGTTTCTTATAATTGTAGTTCTTCAGTGTTGGTTGTGATCTCTCCTCTTTCATTTATGATTCCATTTATTTAGGTCCTTTCTTTTTCTTTCTGATAAATCTAGCTAGAAGTTTATCAATTTAGTTCATTCTTTCAAAGAATCAGCTCCTAGTTTCATCGATCTGTTCTACTGGTTCCTTTTTATTTTTATATCATTGACTTCTGCTCTAATCTTAACTATTTCCCTTCCTCTCTTGGCTATAGGCTTTATTTTGCTGTTCTTTTTCCAGCTCCTTTATGTGTAAGGTTAGGTTGTATACTTGAGACTTTTCTTGCTTTTCTAGGAAGACCTGTGTTACTATATACCTCCCTCTTATGTCTGCCTTTGCTGCATCCCAAATATTTTGGACTATGATATTTTCACTTTCATTTGCTTCCATGTAATTTTTTTATTTCTTCTTTAATTTCATGGTTAACTCATTCATTTCCTAGTAGGATATTCTTTAACCTCCATACATCTGTGTATTTCGAAATTTTTTCTTGCGGTTGAGCTCTAGTTTCATAGCACTGGGGTCTGAAAATAGGTATGATGTGATCTCAGTCTTTTGGTATTTGCTGAGGGCTGATTTGTGACCCAGCATATATTCTATTTTGGAGAATATTCCATGTGCATTCAAAAAGAATGTGTATTCTTCTGCTTTAGAATGAAATGTTATGAATATATCTGTTAAGTCCATCTGGTCCAGTGTGTTATTCAAAGCCATTGTTTCCTTGTTGATCTTCTGCTTAGATAATCTATCCATTGCTGTAAGTGGGGTGTTAAAGTCCTCTAGTATTTTTGTATTATTATAAATAAGTTTCTTTAAGTTTGTCATTGTTTTATATATTTGGGTGCTTGCAAGCTGGAGACATAAATATTTACAACTTTAGATTTTCTTGTGGGATAGACTATTTTATTACCATATAGTGTCCTTCTTCAATTCTTATAGTCTTTGGCTTAAAATCTAGTTTGATATACATATGGCTATTCTGGTTTTCTTTTGATGTCCTTTAGCATGATAAATGGTTTTCCGTCCCCTCACTTTCAATCCAGAGGTGTCTGTGGGTCTAAACTGAGTCTCTTCTCAGAAATATATTGATGGGTCTTTTTATTTCCAATCCATTCTGATACTCTATTTCATTTGTTTGGAGCATTTAGTCCATTTTCATTCAGAGTAATTATTGGAGGATATGAATTTAGTGCCATTTTATTACCAGTAAAGTCACTGTTCCTGCAGACTGTCTCTGTTCCTTACTAGTCTTTGTTGCTTTTGGTCTCTTTCCTGCTCAAGGGTCCACTTTAATTTTTCTTACAGAGGTGGTTTAGTGTTTATGAACTCCTTTAGTTTTTTGCTTGTCTTGGAAACTCTATCTCAACTCTTTATCTTCTGAAGGACAACCTTGCTGGATAAAGTATTCTTGGCTGCATATTTTTTTTCCATATAGCACACTGAATATATCAAGTCACTCTCTTCTAGCCTGCCAAATTTCTCTGGACAAGTCTGTGCTAATCTTATGCATCTACCCTTGTAGATTGACAGTTTGTCCCTAGATGCTTTCAGAATTATTTTTATCTTTGTATGTTTCAAGTTATACTATGATATGTCATGATTTTGACCTATCTTTGTTGATTTTTCTGAGAGTTCTCTGTGTCTCCTGAACTTGAATGCCTATTTCCTTCCCCAATTACAGAAGTTCTCAGCTATAATTTGTTCAAATAAATCTTCTCCCATTTTTCTCACTCTTTCTCTTTCTGGGACTCCTATGATTTGGTTTTATTGCATTTCATGGAATCACTAATTTCCTTAAGTCTATATTCGTGATCTAACAGTCTTCTTTCCCTCTTCTTTTTAGTTTCTCTATTTTCCGTAATTTTATCTTTCTATATAACCTATTCATTCTATTCATTCCTCTGCTTGTTCCATCCTTGCTGTGATTATATCCAGTCAATTTTGCATCTCTGTTATGAAATTTCTTATTTCGGCCTGACTAGTTTTTAGGTCTTTTATCTCTGCAGCAAGGGATTTTTCTTGTGTTTTCAATGCTTCTTTCAAGCCCAGCTAGGATTCTTAAAGACTGTGGTTCTAAATTCTTGTTCACATTTATTGTTTATATTTGTTTTGAACAAATCCCTGGTTGTGATTTCTTCTTGATATTTCTTTTAGGGAGAATGCCTCCATCTTGTCATTTTGTCTAGGTTTTTTTCTTTTGCATGTTGTGAAAGCTTATTATGCTATGTTTCCTGCTCCTGAGAGTAATGTTACATTAAGAAGGTGTCATGCACTGTCCAGGGTCTGGTGCTTCAGGAAGTGTTTCTGGTATATTCTGTGTATACTCTGCTGTTGTGTTTTGGCTGCTCTTTCTCACAGGTCAGTCCTCATACAGTTCTTCCTTGCTTGTAGTGAGGAGTGTTTGCACCTTTACAGGTGTGCTTTGATTTGTTTATTAAACCATGTGTGCTTTGATTTGTTTATTAAAATAACCCCAACCAGGTGTGCTTTGTTTTATTTATTAAAATAACCCCAACCAAAAAAACAAACAAATTAAAAAAAAAACCTGATCCAAAGAAAGAGAAAATGAAAGTTTTCAAAGCAAACAAACAGACAAACAAATAATTATAAGCCTGATTCCAAAGGAGGGAAAAAGAGAGAGAGAAAGCCTGGTTCTAGTTCCACCAGGAAACTGATGCTTTGGAACATTCTATGATCAGTACACTTGGTGCATGTGAGGGGCCTATGCTGTCTTCTGGGAGAGAGGATCACTACACCGGTTCACAGTCAGATCTGCCCTAGTAAAGATGTGCCTGCCCTAATGTTTATAGCAGCAATGTCCACAATAGACAAATTGTGGAAGGAGCCATGATGTCCTTTGACAGATTAATGGATAAAGAAGACATGATATAGATATATATATCTATATATAGATATAGATATAGATATATGTGATATAGATGTGATATATATATACACACACACACACACACACACACACAATGGAATATTACTCAGCCATCAGAAAGGATGAATACCCACCATTTTCTTTGATGTGGGTGGAACTGGAGGGTATTATGCTGAGTGAAATAAGTCAATCAGAGAAGGACCATCATCATATAGTTTCACTCATACGTGGCATATAAGAAATAATGAAAGGGACCATAAGGGAAAAGAGGGAAACTGATTTGGGAAAAATTAGAGAGGAAGACAAACCATGAGAGAGACTCCTAACTCTGGGAAACAAACAAAGAGTTGCAGAAGGGGAGGAGGATGGGGGGTTAGGGTAACTGGGGGAGGGAACCAAGGAGGGCCAGTGGTAAGATGAGCACTGGGTGTTATACTATTTATTGGCAAATTGAATTTAAATACAATATTTTAAAAAATAAACATACTTAGGCAAAACAAATAATAAATTTAAAAAAATGTGCCTGCAGAGTACAATGTGTTGGGGTTTGGTGTAAGCATCTCCAGCCTCTACTAGGGGCCCTGTGTTGCTAACTGAAGCCATGGGCTGGAGAGGAAGGCAGAGGGGAAGAGCATGGCATCACCTTGCTCTCTCATCCCCAGAGAAGGGAACTAAGGCCCACTGTCATTTAGGAAGCTCTCACAGAAAAACAGTCTTCCCTCTTGTGTCTCAGGCTTTCATCAGATCCCTATCCTCACTTTGTCTGTGCCCAGGCCTTTGGCATGCCCCACACCACAGGTCTGTATTTAATCCCAGGGTGCAGCTGGGATTCAAAATCTTAAAGGATCCAGCACAGCAAAAATTTGCTCCCATCCTCCAGAGGAGAGCCTCTCCATGCTGTGACTGGTGCCTTATTGTTCCAGAAAAATCTACTATATTATCTATTAGTGATACCTAAAATTATACTGGGTCAGAAATTTTATATTTGTCTGTCTTCTAATTTATATTTTCTTTCTATCATGCTCAATAAAATACAACAAATGCTTCATATATAGCTTAGGAATGTATAAATGACCAAGAACAGATTGGAAACAAAAAAATGAAGAAATTAAGGACAGGACGAATTTTGAAATACTTTCTTTAACAGAATCTGTTGCTTCTGAACACATACAATTAAATGATTTATGCTTTACAAAAGATGTCATTTTGGAATACATATTAAGCTGTTTCTCTTGCCTACTTCCTAATCTCCACCCTCTCTTACCACTGAAACCTACCCATAGGGTTAATGAGGTTAAAAGTGTCACCAGCAAGATGCTCACTAACCCCTTTTCTTCACGAGACTCAAGCTTATCTTTTAGAGACAAACAACAAGAAGAGCTCTAGCTGGCTTAAACCAGTTTGAGCTTGACCACTAACTTACAGCTACGTAGATAGACCGAGTAGTGTCAACAATTACTTTTACCTCATTATGTTAGAAGTTCTACCCAAAGAAGAGCACAAGCTTCATTAACACAATATAGGATGCATGTGTAGGCATGTTTTCTACGTACACCTGGGCAAACCTATGCCAGCCTTAATATGCAATGACAAAACTCCCTTCCCTCAATATTCATCCTAACTCTTTATTTTAAAAGTAACCCACTCACTCACACTTGGGGAGTCACAGTTTTGGAAGCTATTCCCTGTGATCTTATTTGCTGCAAATAGATTCCTTTGTGAGCCACTCCCACCTGGTTTAGTCTATACTTATGACTCACCAAGGAGCAAACTCATTCACTTCAGTTACACCATCAGTGATTTCTCTGTCTAAAATTGAAAACCCAGGGAAGATTCTGTGCATATTTTTCTCAAAATTCAGTTAATAAAAATGCCGAGCACAAGAATTTCCAGCTATTTCATGTGGCAATCCAATCCCTATGATAATGATCTATAGAAGATGAAATCTAGAAGGAAATTCAGAGCATATTAAATTAATGTAAGCCTTTATGTGAAAGTACTGCATCTATATGATGTGGATAAATATAGATAATGAAACTCATTACATTACCTATGATTATCTGATTTCTAATTGTTTTTTTCTCCTAGATTTTCAGATTCTTGGGGAAACAGCTTTTTTCACTTTAAACATTTAACCATAAAATTTAGCAAAAGGTTGACCTTTTGCTAAGGTCACAGAAGGAATAGGCTTGCTTTCTGCCATAGATTTTTGTACTGCACCATCTGGCTCTCTTCTCCCTTTCAGGACTGGAGATTATTCAAGAAGCTGCAAAGTAATCTGAAAGGTGGATGCACATGGTGTCACTCTTTCAGGAAATGGCCACCTCTGAAAAGTACCTCACCCAAGGTCAAGCTCCCTTCCTGGCAACAATTCTGATGCCAATGTTCTATTACTATTTTTGTACCTGACCATTATCTTTTAATCACTTATTCATGTTTTTTTTCATGTTTTTTTTAAAGATTTTATTTGTTTATTCATGAGAGACAGAGAGAGAGAGAGAGAGAGGCAAAGACACAGGCAGAGGGAGAAGCAAGCTCCATGTAGGGAGTCTGATGTGCGACTCGATTCCGGGACTCCAGTATCATGCCCTAGGCCAAAGGCAGGCACTAAACCGCTGAGCCACCCAGAAATCCCCTGACTTATTCATGTTTTACCACAGAGAACTTTAGTCTATGAAACATAACTAGGGTTAATTCCAAAACAGAAAGTTTGCATTCAAGGAAGAAAAATACATAGGAAAGAGATAAAAGCATATTCAATGTTTCACATCACACTTTATTAGATATTTTACATATTGACATAATAAAAGGACATTTGGCCTATAGGTTTTATTTAATGTCATTATTAAGAAAATAAGATATAATTTTCCATTGTCCATAAAGTGACCTAGGAAGCTAGTCAAATTCTCCTATGAATATACCAGAGAAGGTTTTTTTTTTCCAAGGGTTTTAATACTAAAAGTTAATATCTAAGGATAGTTTAACTGAAGTTATTTAAAATAAATTACTAATAAATATCAAATAAATGTTATTTTTTTCTTTTGTATATATAGAATAATTTTTTTTCTTGTAATCTTTTATTACTACATTATCCTAGATTTTAAACAAATTACTATTTAATTTTAGATTTTATTGAGAAGCTAACATCACACAATTCTATAACCTTCACCACTTTACAAAGTAAACAAAGGGGAAAATGGCTTCAAACTTGCTTTGTCTTAGATGTTACCATAGCTAAAAATAGTTCTATATTAACACCCTCCTGTGATCAACCAATGTGTCTCACTTAGATTGCCATCTACATCTTGATTGTACCATGAAAAAAGGACTCTGTTTTGTAAATTAGTTAACTGGCAGGCATATTTTACAGAGGTCTAAAAAACACAAACAAAAGGAAGAGGGGTGAATTATAGACCAATTCATAGAACATATCCTTGGAGATGGAAAATCAAGAGAAGTGATGGACTTAGAGAAAGAAGAGATGAAATCACAATAACCAGATTCTCAGACCACCAATACAGAGATAATTCAATTGCATTCAAATGATTACTAGCTCCCATGTAGAACAAAACAAATTTTCAAGATAGAAAAGGAGTTATCAGAAGAAATGATTCCTCAAATAGCCACTTTTATACAGTATTAAAGTCAATGCAACTTAATCTCCTTCACCCATTTAAAACTTTGAAGTTGAATGCATTTCAAGACAATGCCCCATTTCAAATCTACTTTAATAAATTACAAATGCACTCTTAGTTTGCATGTGTATGCTCTCTCTTTTTAAAGCACTTAATACATATTTAATAACAGTAAGTATAAAAAAAATGTGAAATTAATATGCTGAGGCCATTTTCACTGACTTTTTTGTAGAATGACCAGAAAAAAGGCAGCTCAATCCTTTAACTTTGGGGGGATCCCTGGGTGGCGCAGTGGTTTGGCGCCTGCCTTTGGCCCAGGGCACGATCCTGGAGACCCGGGATCGAATCCCACATCGGGCTCCCGGTGCATGGAGCCTGCTTCTCCCTCTGCCTGTGTCTCTGCCTCTCTCTCTCTCTCTCTCTGTGACTATCATAAATAAAAAAAAAAAAAATCCTTTAACTTTGAATGAGTTAGATAAAAACATGTCAAGGCTATGTTTGAAACTATTGTACTATAAAAATAACTAAAATGTTTGAGCATCTAAGGCTAATTTTTTCTTTGCTTTATCAGCAAAATAATTAAACATCTAATTAGATATTTTGACTATTATATTTTTGGTTTGCTTCTATTGGGTTAAAATATGAGACAAACAATTCAGCTTTCCAAAATTAAAAGATTTTACCCTATAAAAAGATTTTACCTATTTTCTCCAGTGAAACCATAAGAAGACAGTGCCTTTAATAAAGTAGTACATCAATGCTTTGAAGAGAAAAATAGTAGAACATAAAGTCATTTTGGTAAAGAAATATACATGAGCTTTCAACTTTAGAATTATATTTCTGGTGAAAACAAATTCAAAGCAATTTGTGGATCCCTCTTTCTGGAGAGAAGAAACTAAATTACTTTGGTAAATCATTCTCTGAAATACCCTGCAAAGTTTAATTCACAAAATATACAAAATAAGATGCTAACTAGGTATGTGTATGTTAAAATATATAAAAATTCTGATTTTTTCTATTTCTACAAAACATTATAATGTATTAGCTAAATATAATATAATACAAATTACAAAGTGTCTATAGATTTGTTCCACTTATTATTTAAATTTTAACAGTAAATTTAATCTTAAAATTATATAGATATAACATATCCTTCTTTGTTGGTTTCATTAAAACTTAAAAAGTATGATTTGTTAAACAAATACTACAAACAAGTATCATTGAGGTTACAGGTAACACACTAGAGTTGCTATTCCTCCTGTTCATATTACACATACATATCAAAACTACTTTGAACATATTTTTGATATTACTATTAGTCAAGTTTCACTGCTTAGAACATTATTCTCAAATATCTAATTAATAGGCTACATTTCCCAGCTATTGTTCTTCTCTCATTTTGTATTCTTCAAGGATTTATACATACAAATCCCCAGATATATAATTTATTATTAAGATGCAGACTGGTGAAATTCTGACTCAAAAGGCAAACTGCAACTAACTCTGGAGAATACAACTTTTAAAAATATTTTTTCCCTTGTAATGCCTACAAAACAAGCATCTGTGCAATGTGTATCAACTAGACCTAAAACCTGATATGCAATACAAAATTTGTATGTGCTACATATTTTCAACTAAACGTAGTGGTTGGGATTCTAGAATGTGCCACTGAGTGGATTTTCTCCATTTGTGACCTGAAAGTATGCAATGGATCTGGAAAGGAAGAGAATTAGAAAAGATAAGGGAAAGTTTTACTTTGAATCACAACTGTGTAATTTATTACAATTACACTATACCTGATCTCTACTATGTATTTTAAGAAATGAGAAAGAAACTGAAGAGATATACATTGTTCAAATGCAATTTTAAGAGAGTGATGATGTATTAAAAGACTCAAGATAGTAAAATGTCAATTTTCTCCAATTTAATCTAAACTCAACACAATCCTAATAAAAATACTAGCAACATTTTTTGTAGAAGTTGACAAACTGATTCTAAAGTTCACATGGAAATAAAATGGAAATAAAATAGCCAAATTAATTTTGGAAGAAAAAGAATAATGTTGGGAAGTACACATTACCTAATTTCAGATTTATTATATAAGCTATATTCAAGAGAATGTGGTATTGGCACCAGATTAGGTTTCAACAAATATGTAAATGGTGTCTGGTAGAAAACAAATTCCACACTTTCAGAGGCACACTTACAGATAAGCAGTAAGGGAAGGTGAAAGTGAATCCTAGCCATGAGAGCAGAGTCACAGACATCAGTGTGTGCTCATGTTTAGCTTAGTATATATACAGATAGTTCGATACATAAACAAATATTCATATGTGCATATACCTGAATTAGTATATCATGGAACTCTGTCCACTTAAGAACCTACAAACAATGGAGCAGCCCCGGTGGCTCAGCGGTTTAGCGTTGCCTTCAGCCCAGGGTGTGATCCTAGAGACCCAGGATGGAGTCCCATGTAGGGCACCCCTCATGGGGCCTGCTTCTCCCTCTGCCTGTGTCTCTGCCTCTGTGTGTGTGTGTGTCTCTCATGAATAAATAAATAAAATATTTTTTAAAAAGAAGAACCTACAAACAATGAAATCCCACAAAGAGGGCACAGACCCAGTACCAGATATTGGTTTCTAAATACTATTTATTGGTACAAGGAACTACAGATCCTTGGAGAAATGATTGATTTTAAGGTTGGAACAAAGGAAATACAAGGTAAGCTCAGAGTATCTTACAATGCCAGAAAGTAAGAAAGTGCTAAAAAATATATATATATAAAGATTGGGGCATTTACAGCACCTGCAGCAGCTAACCTGAAAAACCTCCCAATGGCCAAAAAATGGAAAAATTTAAGCAACAGTATAAGGTACCATTTGATCATAACTGAAGTATAAAATTAATATTGATGAGCCCATGCTATTATAAATGATTGAGAAAAGAAATTGAGAAAGAAATAAATGGGAAAGCCAAAGACAATTTTTTTCTTTTTTAAGATGTTTATTTATTCATGAGAGACGCAGAGAGAGAGAAGCACAGACGCAGACAGAGGGAGAAACAGGGTCCATGCAGGGAGCCCGGTGTGGGACTCAATCCCGGGTCTAGGATCACACCCTGGACTGAAGGCGGCGCTAAACCGCTAAGCCACCCAGGCTCCCCTAAAGACAAACCTCACATAAAAATTTCCACTACTCCCTTTCCAGGAGGTTTACTACCACCTACAGTGGGCAGGACTTGGTGACTTTCTACAAAGAACACAGAATGGAAGGCAAGAAATGGTAACTTTACAAGAGCAATACCTAACCTAGCAAATGCTATATTAATCAAGCTATAAAGTTAATACCCCCAGTGTTGTCATGCGGATTACATGTATCCCTGATGAGATTTTATTTCGCCTTTAGAACCATCATTCTAGAAACCCATAACTCCAGTCTGATGTAATAGTTTCTTGAGAGGACTGTGAATTTAGGATGGTTTTATGTTTATCTACATGTGTATATTCTTGAAATGAAGACAGAAAGGAAAACCAATAAAATTTTAACAATAAGTCTATTCGTTTTATTATTACCTAGTAATAAAAAATGATTTATTTTTTTAGATATTTCAAATTATTTCAGGATTAATATAATAGCCACTAAGTGCATAGCATAGTGCTGACTTCTTATAAAGTATTCAGTAATCCGGGTAAATTAATATCTAAAAAATTAGAGAAAGTAATTTGTAAGGGAAGCATAATCAAAGTGAAGACTGGAAGAACTATGATGACTATGGAATATTAAAGAATTAGTGAAATTTTTAGCATATGCTTTGTGATGAAAGTAATTACAGAACATCATTGGCTAATAAAGATAAAGTACTGTAAAACAGTATAATAGTGAAAAGAAAATGATCAAAAAGTCAGGCAGAGAACTGACTTTTGCTAAGTGGAGGAAAGTAGTAACTAAGAAGATTGTAAACATTTGATGGACTTGCAAATGTGGGAAGCCAAGGCATAAGCAAATAATTTCAGGGTCTAATATTCCCATCACAATGATGTTGAGTGCTGACCTTGCCAGATGTCTGTTGTGGTGAAGTCTTTAGAAGTTGGAGATAGCAGGACAAAAATAAGGAATGGCAATTAGAAAACCAAAAAGAGCATAGAGTCAGAACAGAAATAGGGTTACTCTTTTACAGGCTTCCTATGGTTATCCTTGATTGCATTCTGTTTGAACATTTCTGTAAACCTTTATTTTGAGTAGCGAAATACATTTCCCTTTACATGAGTTCTCCAGATTAGAACTCAGTGGAAGATGTCTGCAAATGTGCCACTTTCAAATGTTTTTCTATATGCATGAAATCTATAACTAAAAGCCACTTTACTGTGTTACTCTGTGATTATTGACTGTGAAAAGAGATAAAGCTATTTCAACTTTCTAGTAAGTTAGAATCCATACATTTCACTTGCACTGTGACTGTTTATCCATTACACAGTAGGAAATGCTTCCTCAGACTATGAAGGAGGAATTGAACATATTTCTGTTCTTTATGATTACACACTGAAAGGCAATTTATGCTGGAAGGAACTGAAAAGCAGACTGCAAAGAGAACATGTTACAGAAAAAAAATATTTCAAAAGATAAAGCAATTAAATTTAGATGTATTTTAAAGAAACCAGGGACTGAATGGCTCTCAATCTAATAAACTTAAGACTTGAGAATTCATTGCTCAAAATCGCTTTCAGATAAATGTTGGGGAATGATAGACTATTCTTGTTCATGGATTTTCACTTAACTTATACTACATTAGTTTAGATGATGGATTTAAATATTTAATTAAGAACAATTTCTATTTAGAACCTAGAAGGTTTGCGTCTGTTATAGGGATTATATTTAGGGTCTTAGCATTTGGTAGTGATGGTAGTCTTTTTTTTTTTTTAATATGCTGTGTTTGGATTCTATGCAAAATGGCCCTTTAAATTATATTGCCCTTTCATCTACTCTGTTGAAAAAACTACCTATTTCCAAAATGAAAGATGCAGATGTGAAGCCAGAAGTTAAAATATGAACTGCTTTCTCAGACTTTCACATATACCTGACAAATACTGAAGCATCTTGGGTAACAAGAGCAGAGATCATATAGAACCCTGAGGAATCACCTTGGGTCCAGGCTCCCACACAGAGTCCATCGCCTTCTGGGGCTCCTCTCTTCTGTTTGGATTGACTCCAGTCAATGCAGAAGCTGCACTGCATGGACACAGGTATTATCAACTCTATCTATAGATTCGCTCTCAGAACATCTTGCTTGTACCAGTGCCACTTTTTTGTGAACACAGATTGTTTTTTTTCCTGTAAACTGTAAGTAATACTGTAAACTTAAGTAATTAAAAATTAATTTACAAGATGAACTATCTCCTGTAATTTTTCATGGTTTACCATTGACTATAACAATAGTTTTCCTAGCAAATATTTCAACATATCCTTTGCATTAGCCATGTGAGTTAACAGAGTAAATAGTCACATCAATGAAGATATGATATGAGTAATTAAGTACTTATTTAATCAATGATTAAATTTTTTAAGATTCTTTTAAAAGATTTTATTTATTTATTCATGAGAGACGCAGAGGGGCGGGGGCAGAGACACAGGCAGAGGAAGAAGCAGGCTCCATGCAGGGAACCCGATGTGGGACTCGATCCTGAGTCTCCAGGATCATCCCCTGAGCCAAAGGCAGGCACCAAACCGCTGAGCCACCCAGGGATCCCCAAAAATTTTTTTAAGATTTTTTAAAGAATAAATAAAATTTATTAATGAGAGACACAGAGAGGCAGAGGCATGCACAGAGGGAGAAGCAGGCTCCCTCCAGGGAGCCTGATGTGGAACTCAATCCCAGGTCCCCGGAATCACACCCTGAGCTGAAGGCAGATGCTCAACCACTGAGCCACCCAGGTGACCCAATCAATAATTAATTTGTCTTATCTATATAATAATGTGTTTCTCTATTTCACATCCACATCTAGTCTTTGCTTATTTGTGTGATATAGCTTCTACATTCTGATACATTCCAGATTTGGCAAGCAATTTTTAAAGCCATTGTGAATGTTTTTCTGTATGATGGCAATATTTAAGAGAAGTTATTTTGTGGGAAATTATTAAATATCAAAAGTGAATATTATGAACATATAGTAGCCTATTTATTTCCAATTATAATATAAAAGATAACAATAGAGTATAATTGTCTGAAAAATTAAAATAAATAATAAGGGTGTAATTTGAGGGTACACTGGCAAGTCAGTGAGCTTATGAACTTTAAAAAATTTTATGGAATCAGAATTCTATTTCATATTAATTTCTTGGATTAATGATAATATTTAAAATACTTGAAACAAATTAATTAACTTTTCAAAAATTTGCAAGGAAAATTGTTTGTTTTTATCCTGTGATTTCAAATATTATAGAAATAACACAACAAACCCCATAGGAGTACAGCTAAGCCAAGTTGGTCCTAACTATACAGTTGTTCATTTCTAACATCATTTTGGAAGAGGTGACAATAATCCTTTAGGAGATTAGGGGTAACAAATTTTCTTTGACATAAAAAAGAAAGAATAAAGATTAATAGAAAAAATATAGCAGGAAAGATCATGAGGGAGAAATTTTAGAATAACCTGTTATATAACACTATCCTTGCAATAAAATGGCTCATACAAATTTTTTGGTATTTTTCAGGATAGGGACAATTTTTTAAGTGTAGTGTAAATACTTCATATATTATAACATGGTTGTTCTTTTAAAATTAGTATAATACCACATTTGGAAAACTTCAGATGATGAATGAAATGACAATATCTAAGCGTGTAAAGAGAAATGCTCATCCCTAATAAAAGTGAATATTCTGAGGTAGAACTCTTTCTTGGAAGACAACTGCAAAGGTAAAATCATATATTAGCAGTTAAATGACATGAAATACTAATTTCAGTGTTACACAGAAAACCCAGGAAGGGTAGAACTTGAAAGTTTACCTTTAAAAAACTGTGAATTTTTGTACCTTTTGAAACTGTGTCTTAAAATTTCCCAGAGATGAATGAAAAGTGTATAATATATACAGAGATCAAACATCCTCCAGCTAAGAGGAAACATCCTCATCCTAAGAAGCAGATGCAAAAAGAAAGTGAGCGTTTTTCCCCAATCCTTACTGAATCTTGATATTATATTCTATTCCTTGTCAAATATTTTTTAGCCCACCGCTAATGTCATTACTTAGCCATTTACAAAGTTCCTCAGAAGCTTCTGATGTCTCCTTTACCTAAAAAGCCTGGATCATATTCCGGATATTTCCAGGAAACCTTGTATTTGAGGTTGTTGATGATCAGTCATGCTGTGTGTAAATCTCTCCCTCCTCTATGACAACTTCTTTCAATAAACTCTCTGTTTCTCTTGGTTCTACCTCCATGTTTCCATTCTGCAGCACAGATTTGTTCTTTAAGGTGTTTATTCTCATAAATGCTTAATACAGTCATCAATAGTTTTCTCCTGTACTGTTCCTGTCACCTCCTAATTTACCCTGAAGTCAACAGATTTTGAAACTCCTATTGAAATTGCCAAATAAACTTCTACAAACATATCTCTGATTATTTCACCAAATGCTAAGAAACTATTTACGTATTTTTTATTCTATCTTGGATTAAGCTGAAGTTCCCATATTCATATTTGTTTTCCTGAGTCATAATCATATTTCAACCAAACAATTTTAAGTTCACAAGTCATGGCTCAAGTTCTACAGCCTCTCACTATTCTTACCAAGATTTAGTGCATTTTATTAAATAAATGTTTCTTATTTTAACACACACATTTAAAACAAGTTCCAAAGATTTTAGATGGTTGATTTTTTTTTTATTACGATGCATTTCATTAGTTACGGTTGTTCTGCTGAGGAGCAGTGATACAGAGATTATCATGCCATCATTCTGGCAGGAAGATTTCTCTATGTGTATTTTTATTACACTCTTTAGAAGTTAAAACTTCTATATTCCTTAGCCACAACACTTTTCATGATATTTTACATATAATGGATGCTAATTTAATATCTTCTGGATTGAAATATAGTTTACATTTCAATCCTGCAACTAACATATTATAGCAACATTGAGACAAGCAATTCTGCTATATTTGTGTAAGATTCATTTAGGTCTTACCTCACAGAGAGTAAGGTGAGAAAACCCTTAATGATGATGCAAGTAATATAATCAGAGTGCCTCACAATGCTGTATTTCAAGTTTTTTATTCCCTATTAATTAATGAACACCTAGAAGAATTTCCAAGCTATATTTTCCCCCATTTTTCTCTCTCCTCAGGCTCTAGAGATGAGTTTTATGCCAGGATTTGTTTCTATATAATTCTTTTTTACAGATGTATTTTAATAAATAGATCATAGCTCATTTTAAAATGTAGCACATTTAAAGAGATCAATGGATGTAATTTATTTTTTAGTAGTTACAGGTTACTTGTAACTCATTGTGTCAACAAATACAGGGCTCCATTTGTAGTGATGGTATACATTTTTTCCTTTAAAGTAAACTTATTTAAGTTGAGAAACAGTTAACACAAACTACTGCTTATATAATTATATGGATTGAATGCAAATGGAGCACAAAATTGTTACATGGTATATAAATACCTGGGGTTTAGAAAAAATACAAAAACACTAATTCAAATGAATACTTGCACCTCTTTGTGTATAAGCATTATTTACAATCACCAGGAAATAGAAACAGGCCAAGTGTCCATTGAACAATGAATAGATAAAGATGTGGCATATATATTCAAGGAAATGTTATTCAGCTATATAAAAAAAAGGAACTTTTTTTTTTTAAAAAAGGAACTTTTACCACTTGCAACCACATGGGCAGAATGAGAGAGTATAATGTTAAACGAAATAACTCTGAGAAAGATAAATTCCATATGATTCACTCATTTATGGAACTTAAGAAACAAATCATCAAAGAAAAAAGAAAAGAATTAGAGAAATGAAGCAAGAAACAGATTCTTAAGTATAGAGAACAAACTAATAGCAGAGGGAAGGAGGATGGAAGTACAAGTGAAATAAGAGATGGGGATTCAGGAGGGCACTTATCTTGATGAATAGTGAGTAATACATGAAATCGCTGCATCACTATATTATACACCTGAAATGAATATAACACTGTATTTAACTATACTGGAATTGAAATTAAAAATTTTTTAAAGGAAAAGAATATCAGTTATTTCAAGTCTCCATCTGTAGATGAATGAACAAAGATGTGGTATATAATATAATGGAATGATGAATACTCAGCTATTTAAAAAATGAAGTCTTGCCATTTGCAACAACATAGACAGACCTAGAAGGTATAGTGCTAAGAAATACAAATCCCATATGATTTTACTCATATGTAGAGTTTAAGAAACAAAACGAAGAACAAACAAAAAATAGAGATGAACAAAAAGACTTCTAAATACAAAGAATAAATGGAACTGGAGGGTATTATGCTGAGTGAAGTAAGTCAATCAGAGAAGGACAAACATTATATGGTCTCATTCATTTGGGGAATATAAAAATTAGTGAAAGGGAATAAAAGAGAAAGGAGAGAAAATGAGTGAAAATATCAGTGAAGGTGACAAAACAGGAGAGACACCTAACTTTGGGAAATGAACAAGGGGTAGTGGAAAGGGAGGTGGGCGGGGGGTTGGGGTGATTGGGTGATGGGCACTGAGGGGGGCCCTTGGCAGGATGAGCACTGGGTGTTATGCTATATGTTGGCAAATTGAACTCCAAAATAAGGGAAGGGAGAAGAAATGTGTGGGAAATATCAGAAAGGGAGACAGAACGTAAAGACTGCTAACTCTGGGAAACGAACTAGGAGTGGTAGAAGGGGAGGAGGGCGGGGGGTGGGAGTGAATGGGTGACGGGCACTGGGGGTTATTCTGTATGTTAGTAAATTGAACACCAATAAAAAATAAATTTAAAAAATTTTTAAATAAAATAAATAAATAAATAATAAAATAAAAATAAAATAAAATAAAATAAAATAAAATAAAATAAAATAAAATAAAATAAATAAATTGTTGGTTGCCAGAGAGGAGGAAGTGAAACAGATGAAGGGGACTAAGAGTATGCTTATCTTGATGGGCATGATTGATCTACAGAATTGTTGAATCATTATACTGTGCATCTGAAACTAAAATAACACTCTGTTAATTATACTTCAATATAAATAAATAGATAAATGCATATATACATACCTGAGGTTTAAAAGCAGTGCTTAATAAGAGTTTAAGTTTTAAAAGGAGTATTTTTTATTTTAAAAATAATGCATATACTCATTAAAATATTTTTACTTTTCTCTAAATGAAGTAAAATAATACATATGAACCATTTAAAAGACACTTTCTGATAAACGTATTAATTTAAAGATATATTCCATTTTCTACACACATACCACTTCTTTATCTATTTATCTATTAATGGATTCTTAGGTTGCTTCCATTTCTTACCTATTTTAAATAAGGCTGAAATAAACATAAGGGTGCATATATCTTTTTGAACTAGTGTTTTCATTTTCTTTCAGTAAATATACAGTATTTGATTCATTGGAACGTATGGTATTCCTATTTTTTTATTTTTTGAGGACTCTCCATACTGTTTTCCCCAGTGACTGTATCAATATGCATTACCCCATAAGGGTTCTCTCAAGTATTATTCAGCCATAAAAGTTGAAGAGATCTTGCATTCTGCAACAGTACAGATGCTCCTGGAGGGTACTATGCTAACTGGAATAAGACAAATACCAAATTATTTCACTTGTATGTGGGATTTTTTAAGAGGTACACACAAACAAACAAAAAAAAACAGAAACAAATCCATAAATACAGAGAACAAACTGATAGTTGACAGAGGACAGTAGGGGGATGAGTAAAATGAGTGAAGGGGAGTAGGAGGTACTCCTAATTACAGAATAAATAAGTCATGGTAACGAAAGGTACAAAGTAGGGAATATTGTCAATGGTATCATAATAGCATTACATGGTGACAGATGGTAGCTACACATGTGGTGAGCCTAGCATAATGAATAGAATTGTCAAATCATTATGTTGTACACCTGAAACTGATGTAAAATTGTGTCAACTACATTTCAATAAAAAATTAATAAATTAATCAAGAAGTTTTTATCATGTATCCAGGACCAACATTCTATCTTGTCACAAATATTAAAGATTTCATACATTGAAGTATTAAGAATAATTTGTGTCACATAGTGAACAATCAAATATTGCTTTTATCATCTTATAATCAAACACAAAAACGATAAAAACTAAACCATCTAACCATTTAGGGAAGTTTTTATCACAGATTTTCCACAGGAGAATAGTAAGGATATTCCTCAGATTCAGAAATGAACTGTTCAGAAAGTGTTTCTCATGCAAAAGGTAAAACTGACTGAAGAAGAATTATAAATGAATATATGGAAAGGGCAAAAATATTTATGGAAAAATAAATACTCAGACTACATTTTATGGCTGATTAGTTGTGGGACATAAAGGAGACAAATAAATCAAATTTGAAATCCAAATTATTGGGTCCTTTTGTGTGAACAGTGGTAACTTACATGAAAAGCAATAGAAAACTTCTGTGGGTATTGTACTGTTTGGCAAAAGACATTGAGTAATATAAGAACTTTAAACTTTGAAGTGACTGCTAACAACGAAGTATAAAACAGTTGAAGGATTACAGCTTAGAAAAGATTCAGGAGAGAAATTGTGTCTCTAAATTATTTTTCATGATTTCCAAATCTTTGAACTTCTATTCATCCTTTGCTTGGCAATCAAGTGTTGTTTTAAAATCTGATCATTTGGCTTTACTGTTAAGTAGCTTTTAAAAGCTAACCAAACCCTGTATCGATGATTCTCAATGAATGGGGTAGTGAAGCAGTCTTTATAATGATTAACTAGCATAATATTGAATATTACCAATATTTCACAAGCATATTGGTGTGGAAATTAAAACTCTTTAGACTGAGATCTTGTCTTAATAACTTAGCATCTATATGATGGGGGAAGAGAGGACGAGCTGAGGATAAAGCACAAGCTTGGGGCAGCATATTGACAAGTCCTTGAAACAGGCAGAGGGACATTTTCCTAGGGGCTCAACTGCCTAGATGTCAATACTTTGCTAAGGGCAAAAGGCAATCTTAGCCCAACCCCCAGGGTCCTTTAAGTCTACTTTAACCTATACAAATTCCTTTAGAAACTTCCTTTATCTCTAAACCCCCCCAAGATACGTGTTGGCAATCCTCCCCCAAGCACTTGGCCCACCGATATATATCTGAAGGGTCTCATGACTCAGGTTTTATTAGATGGTAATAAATGACCTTTTCCCAACAATAGCGAGACCCCTCAAAGGTCCTGGAAACCTTGCTGCCAAAATTCCTTAGAGAGTATGCTATCCTCAAACACCTCCCAATTCCCAGGTATATAATCAGCAGCAGCCTTTCCTGCCCACAGGTCCTGTCCCAGTGCTTTAATAAAACCACCATTTTGCACCAAAGACATCCCAAGAATTCTTTCTTGGTCGTTGGCTCTGGACATCACCCCATCAAACCTCACCTATATTCCAAAACTTCATTATATATAAGGTTTTATCTTTTTTATAATGTGATTTTTGTTTTCCTTCATAGACTTATCCCCCTAAAATCCCTTATATACTATGTATCTTCCACATGTACTAACTTTGAACCAAGTTAATACATCATGTTGTCTGATTCCTTGGTTTCAGAAAATTGAGTGCACAAATCTAGAATTTTATTAACCATCCTTTCCCTCTCTTCTCTCTCATTCATAGACAAAAGCAAAGTTAAGATCAACACTAATTTGTGAAGACTTGCTGACATGTCACATTATTCTAGAACCTATATTTAGTCAATCATCCCTCTTCTGAGTTCTAATAGCAGCTCTCCATTATCTTTGTTCTACCACCCAGCATATAGTCCTCTAATATGCTATCCGCATTACAGAGAGTGAATTCCTTGAAGCCAGAAGCCAGAAGCTCATTTCCCATTGCTATATTATCAAGGTCTAGTAAAATGTCTTATCATTAATTAATGTCCAGCCAGTAGTTGTTGGCTAAATCTTAATGCTCAATAATATTTGAGCGCATCAGAGGCTGACTCAGATCAGACAGTAGTCATATGAATGTCAGACACACCAATTGAAATGAGTTTATAATTTCATTTAACTTTTCTAATTCATCCACTATTAGAATTTCCAAGGTATAGCAAGTGTAAATTAAACCTGAAGCAATTAGAACACATTTATCTTTAAAATATATTGTTTTCTCACAGATACCTTTCTATTTCCTATCAATAATTTCATATATATTTAGTTTCAGCCTCTTTGAAAGAAATCATTACACCTCTAGCAAAATTAAGAAACATAGCATCAACACTGATCTTATAGTAAAAGAAAAATCTCTAAATGAGTTTAAATTGAAGATCAGTTAATTCCCACTCATATTACATTTCAATTCATGCTAGCTTCCAAAGAACTGAACTAAATGTTTTATAATTCTTATTATCATTATGTCTTGCTTTGAATACAGAAATAATTCATTGTTATTTTCTATAAAAATTAATATATTAACATTCTAGGTGCAGGGTAATCTTTTAATACCCTCCCATAGATAGATTAATAGACAGTAAGAATCTCTCAGTTTTCTGTATTAGTCCAGTTATCCACATACTTGACTTTCATCAGCTGTGAAATCACTATAAAAAAAATATGAGCATGAAAAAGATCAATAAAACCAAGCAAACTTTGAATCCAGAAAGAAGATATTTGTAGTCTGAATTAACTTCCTTTTTACTCCAATACAAAATTTCATGTGTGGGAAGGAGGTTGACTAGACTTGCTGTGACCATTTCTCAATACATACAAATAGTGAATGATTATGTTGTACACCTGCAACTAACATAAACTTATATGTCCATCATATCCACCTTGTTTGTTCTCTATCATCTATCATTAAGAGTCTCTTACAGGGGGATCCCTGGGTGGCTTAGTGGTTTAGCACCTGTCTTCGGCCCAGGTCGTGATCCTGGAGTCCCAGGATCGAGTCCCACGTCGGGCTCCCTGCATGGAGCCTGCTTCTCCCTCTGCCTATGTCTCTGCCTCTCTCTCTCTCTCTCTCTCTCTGTGTGTGTGTCTCATGAATAAATAAATAAAATCTTAAAAAAAAAAGAGCCTCTTATGGTTGTTTCCCTCTCTCCTTACTTTTTTTTTCTTTTTTCCCCTTCCTATGTGTTCATCTGTTTTTTTCTTAAATTCCACATATGAGTGAAATCATATGGTATTTGTTTTTCTCTGACTAGCTTATTTTGCTTAGTGTAGTACATTCTAGCTCTATCCATGGTGTTGCAAATGGCAAGATTTCATTCTTTTTTATGGCTGAATAATACTCCATTATATATATATATATATATATATATATATATATACCAAATCTCTATCCATCATCAGTCAATGGACATTTGGGCTCCTTCCATAATTTGACTATTTTTGTAATGCTGCTGTAAATAATGGGGTGCATATATCCTTTCAAATCAGTATTTTTGTATTCTTTGGGTAAATACATAATAGTACAATTGCTGGGTTATAGAGTAGTTCTATTTTTAGCTTTTTGAGGAATGGTCCATACTCTTTCCAGAGTGACTGCACCACTTTTCATTCCCAGAAACAGTGCAAGAGAGTTCCCCTTTCTCCACAACCTTGCCAACACCTGTTTTTTCTTTTGTGGTTAATTTTAGCCATTCTCATAGGTGTGAGGTGGTATCTCATTGTGGCTTTTATTTATGTTTCCCTTATGATGAATGATGTTGAGCATCTTTTCATATGTCTGTATGTTTTTTGTGAAAAAAAATGTCTATTCATGTCTTTTGCCCATTTTTTTACCTGGATTTTTTCTTTTTTTGGGTGTTGATTTTGATAACTTCTGTATAGATTTGGATAATAATACTTTATCAGATATGTCATGTGTCAATGTCATATGTCAATATCTACTCCCATTCCATTAGGCTGCCTTTTAGTTTTGTTTTTTGTTTTTTTTGCTGTGAAGAAGATTTTTATCTTAATAAAGTTCCAATAGTTTTTTGTTTGTTTTTGGTTTTGTTTCCACTACTTTTAGAGATGTGTCTTGCAAGAAGTTACTGAGGCTGAGGTCCAAAAGGTTGCTGCCTGTGTTTTGATGGTTTCTTATCTCACATTTAGGTCTTTCATTTATTTTGAATTTATTTCTGTGTATGGTATAACAAAGTGGTCCAGTTTCTTTTTTTATAATAAATTTCTTTTTATTGGTGTTCAATTTGCCAACATACAGAATAACACCCAGTGCTCATCCCGTCAAGTGACCCCCTCAGTGTCTGTCACCCATTCACCCCCACCCCCCGCCCTCCTCCCCTTCCACCACCCCTAGTTCGTTTCCCAGAGTTAGGAGTCTTTATGTTCTGTCTCCCTTTCTGATATTTCCCACACACTTCTTCTCCCTTCCCTTATATTCCCTTTCACTATTATTTATATTCCCCAAATGAATGAGAACATATAATGTTTGTCCTTCTCCGATTGACTCATTTCACTCAGCATAATACCCTCCAGTTCCATCCACGTTGAAGCAAATGGTGGGGATTTGTCATTTCTAATGGCTGAGTGATATTCCATTGTATACATAGACCACATCTTCTTTATCCACTCATCTTTCGATGGACACCGAGGCTCCTTCCACAGTTTGGCTATTGTGGACATTGCTGCTAGAAACATCGGGGTGCAGGTGTCCCGGCGTTTCATTGTATCGTATCTTTGGGGTAAATCCCCAACAGTGTAATTGCTGGGTCGTAGGGCAGGTCTACTTTTAACTCTTTGAGGAACCTCCACACAGTTCTCCAGAGTGGCTGCACCAGTTCACATTCCCACCAACAGCGTAAGAGGGTTCCCTTTTCTCTGCATCCTCTCCAACATTTGTGGTTTCCTGCCTTGTTAATGTTCCCCATTCTCACTGGTGTGAGGTGGTATCTCATGGTGGTTTTGATTGTATTTCCCTGATGGCAAGTGATGCAGAACATTTTCTCATGTGCGTGTTGGCCATGTCTATGTCTTCCTCTGTGAGATTTCTCTTCATGCCTTTTGCCCATTTCATGATTGGATTGTTTGTTTCTTTGGTGTTGAGTTTAGTAAGTTCTTTATAGATCTTGGACACTAGCCCTTTATCTGATATGTCATTTGCAAATATCTTCTCCCATTCTGTAGGTTGTCTTTGAGTTTTGTTGACTGTATCCTTTGCTGTGCAAAAGCTTCTTATCTTGATGAAGTCCCAATAGTTCATTTTTGCTTTTGTTTCTTTTGCCTTCGTGGATGTATCTTGCAAGAAGTTACTGTGGCTGAGTTCAAAAAGGGTGTTGCCTGTGTTCTCCTCTAGGATTTTGATGGAATCTTGTCTCACATTTAGATCTTTCATCCATTTTGAGTTTATCTTTGTGTATGGTGAAAGAGAGTGGTCTAGTTTCATTCTTCTGCATGTGGATGTCCAATTTTCCCAGCACCATCTATTGAATAGACTGTCTTTCTTCCAATGGATAGTCTTTCCTCCTTTATCGAATATTAGTTGACCATAAAGCCGAGGGTCCACTTCTGGGTTCTCTATTCTGTTCCATTGATCTATGTGTCTGTTTTTGTGCCAGTACCACACTGTCTTGATGACCACAGCTTTGTAGTACAACCTGAAATCTGGCATTGTGATGCCCCCGGCTATGGTTTTCTTTTTTAAAATTCCCCTGGCTATTTGGGGTCTTTTCTGATTCCACACAAATCTTAAAATAATTTGTTCTAACTCTCTGAAGAAAGTCCATGGCATTTTGATAGGGATTGCATTAAACATGTAAATTGCCCTGGGTAACATTGACATTTTCACAATATTAATTCTGCCAATCCATGAGCATGGAATATTTTTCCATCTCTTTGTGTCTTCCTCAATTTCTTTCAGAAGTGTTCTCTAGTTTTTAGGGTATAGATCCTTTACCTCTTTGGTTAAGTTTATTCCTAGGTATCTTATGCTTTTGGGTGCAATTGTAAATGGGATTGACTCCTTAATTTCTCTTTCTTCAGTCTCACTGTTAGTGTATAGAAATGCCACTGACTTCTGGGCATTAATTTTGTATTCTGCCACGCTACCAAATTGCTGTATGAGTTCTAGCAATCTTGGAGTGTGGTCCAGTTTCATTCTTCTGCATGTTGCTGTCCAGTTTTCCAAACACCATTTGTCAGAGACTTTTTTCCATTGGATATTCTTTCCTGCTTTGTGGAAGATTAATTGACCATAGAGTTGTGGGCCCATTTCTCAGTTTTATATTCTGTTCCATTGATCTCTGTATCTGTTTTTGTGCCAGTACCATATTGTCTTGATGACTATAACTTTGTAATATAGTTTGAAGTCCATACTTGTGATGCCACCTGTGTTTTTTGTTTGTTTCTTTGTTTGAGGATTGATTTGGCTATTCAGAGTCTTTTCTGATTCCAAATTTAGGATTATTTGTTCTAGCTCTGTAAAAAAATGCTGATGGTGTTCTGATAGGGATTGCATTAAATGTGTAGATTGCTTTGTGTAGTATAGACATTTTAACAATGTTTGTCTTTCCAACCCATATGCATGGAATGCTTTGCCATTTTTTGTATCCTCTGCAATTTCTTTCAAAAGTGTTCCATAATTTTCAAACTATAGTTATTTTGTACTTTGGTTAGGTTTATTCCTAGGTATCTTATGGGTTTTGGTGTAATTGCAAATGGGATCAATTCCTCAATTTATTTTTCTGCTGCTTTGTTATTAATGTATAGAAATGCACTAGATTTCTGTATGTTGATGTTTATAACCTGTGACTTAGCTGAATTCATGTATCAGTTCTAGCAATCTTTTAGTGGAGTCTTTTGGGTTTTCTATACAGAGTATCATGTCATCTGCAAAGAGTCAAACTGACTTCTTCTTTGATGATTTAGATGCCGTCTATTTCCTTTTGTTGTCTGATGCTGATGCTAGAACTTCCAGTATTATGTTAAACAGTAAGGGTGAAAATGGACATCCTGTCTTGTTCCTGACCACAGGAGAAAAGCTCTCAGTTATTCCTCCATTGAAGATGACA
The DNA here is from genome assembly GCF_003254725.2 of Canis lupus dingo. Taxonomy (NCBI): domain Eukaryota; kingdom Metazoa; phylum Chordata; class Mammalia; order Carnivora; family Canidae; genus Canis; species Canis lupus. Next base: position 35,471,669 of record NC_064269.1, on the reverse strand, counting down.
TTAGCTGTGGGTCTCTCATATATGGCCTCTGATATTGAGTTATGTTCCATCTGTCCCTACTTTGTTGAGTTTTTTTCTTTTATTGGAGTTTAATTTCCCAAAATATAGCATAACACCCAGTGCTCATCCCATCAAGTGCCCCCCTCAGTCTGTTGAGGGTTTTTGTCAAGAATGGATTTGCTTGTATTTCCATGGTGTTGGTTGAGTTTTCCTTTTCATTCATGATTTTATTTATTTGGATCTTTTCTCTTTTCTTTTTGATAGGTCTGGCTAGGGGTTTATCAATTTTATTAATTCTTTCAAAGAACCAGCTCTTAGTTTTGTTCACTATGGATTTTTATGTTTCCTTATTATTTCTTTCGGCTCTAATCTTTATTATTTCCCTTCTCCTGCAGGCTTTAGGCTTTATTTGCTATTCTTTCTCTAGTTCCTTTAGGTGTAGGGTTAGGTTGGCATTTGAAATTTTTCCTACTTCTTGAGGTAGGCCTCTGTATTGCAATATACTTCCCTCTTAGGACTGCCTTTGATGCATCCCAAAGGTTTTGGACTATCATGTTTTCATTTTCATTTGCTTCCATGTATTTTTTTATTTTATCTCTAATTTTCTGTTTTACTCATCCATTCTTTAGTAGGATGTTCTTTAACCTCCATGTATTTGTGGTCTTTCCAAATTTTTTCTTATGATTGACTTCAAGTTGTTTTTTTTTTTAATTTTATTTATTTATTCATGAGTGACACATAAAGAGAGGCAGAGACATAGGCAGAGGAAGAAGCAGGCTCCCTGCAGGAAGCCTGATGTGGGACTGGATCCCATAACTCCAGGATCACACTCTGAGCCAAAGGCAGATGCTCAACCACTGAGCCACCCAGGTGTCCCTGACTTCAAGTTTTATAGCATTGTGGTCTGAAAATATGCATGGTGTGATCTCAATGTTTTTGGACCTGTTAAGGCCTGATTTATGACACAGTATGTGATCTATTCTGGAGAATTTTCTCTGTGCACCCAAAAAGAATGTGTATTCTGCTGCTTTAAGATAAAATGTCTCAATATATCTGCTAAGTCCATCTGGTCTAATGCATCATTCAAACCCATAGTTCCTTGTTGATTTTCTGCTTAGATTATCTGTCCTTTGATGTAAGTGGAGTATTAAAGTCTCCTACTAGTGTTGTATTATTATCAATGAGTTTCTTTAATTTTGTTAATAATTGATTCATATATTTTGGTGCTCCCAAGTTGAGAGCACAAATATTTACAATTGTTAGATCTTCTTAATAGATATACCTTTAACTATGATAGAATGCCCTTCTTCACCTCTTGTTACAGTCTTTCTTTTAAAATCTATTTATCTGAGGACACCTGAGTGGCTAAGTGGTTGAGCATCTGCCTTTGGCTCAGGGCATGATCCCAGGTCCGGGGATCTAGTCCCACATCAGGCTTCTGTGAGGAGCCTGCTTCTCTCTCTGCCTGTGTCACTGCATCTCTTTCTCTCTCTCTCTCTCTCTCGATAAATAAATAAATCTTTTTTAAAAATTTAAAAAACAATAAAATAAAATAAAATCTATTTGTCTAAGTATGGCTACTCTAGCTTTCTTTTGATATCCATATCATGAAAGATGGCTCTCCATCCCCCCATTTTCAATCTGCAGGTGTGTTCAGGTCTAACATGAGTCTCTTATGGGACACCTGGGTGACCCAGTCAGTTAAGTGTCCAAATCTTGGTTTTGGCTCAGGTCATGATTTCAGGGTCCTGGGATTGAACCCCACATGAAGCTTCCCAGTCAGCAGGAAGGCTGTTTATCTCCCTCTTTCTCTGCCCATTCCCCGCCCCCCACTCATGTGCATCCTCCCTCTCTCTCTCTCTCTCTCTCTGAAATAAATAAATAAAAGTTTTACAAAATGTAAAAAGTAAAATAGAATGAGTCTCAGGGCCCCTGGGTGGCTCAGTCAGTTAAGCAACTGCCTTTGGCTCAGGTCTTGATCTCCTGGTCCTGGGATTGAGCCCATGTCAGGCTCCTCCCTAGGCAGGGAGTCTGCTACTCCCTCTCCCTCTGCCCCTCTCCCTGCTCATGATCTCTCTTTCTCTTTCACTCTTTCTCACAAATAAATAAATATTTTTTAAAAAATTAAATTAAATTAAAAAGTCTCTTTTAGAGAGCATATAGATGGATCTTGCTTTTTTAAAAATCCTTTATGATACTCTATGTCTTTTGATCAGAGCATTTATTCCATATACATTTAGAGTGATTATAAAAGATATTAATTTATTGCCACTGTGTTACCTAGACAGTTGGTGATTCTGCTGATGTTCTATTTCTTTCTAGTCCTTGTTGCTTTTGGTATTTTTCCCCTCCTCACACTGTTCCCCTTGATATTTCTTTTGGGGCTGGTTTTTGTCATGAACCCCTTTAGTTTTTGTCTGTCTGAGAAACTCTTTAACTCTTCTTCTATTCTGAATGATAGCCTTGCAAGACAAAGTATTCTTGGCTGCATATTTTTCCCATTCAGCTGAATATATCCTCCCATTCTCTTCTGGCCGCCAAGTTTCTGAGGATAGATGTACTTCCCTTGGTAGGTTAAGGGCTTTTTTCTTCCCTTGCTGCTAGGATTTTTTCTTGTCTCTGTATCTTGTGAATTTGACTATGATGTGCTTCGATGATCATTGGCTATTTTTGAATTTAATGGGAGTACTCTGCACTTCTTGGATTTTGATGTTTGTGTCTTCTCTAGAGAATTTTTCAGCTATAGTTTGCTTAAGTAAACATGCTCATTTTCTCTCTCTTCATCTTCTGGGACTCCTACAATATGACTGTTACTACATTTTAATAATTCACTGAGTTTCCTAAATCTACCTTTATGATCCATTATCTTTGTTTCCCTCTTCTTTTCAGCATAATTATTTTCCATAATTTTATCTTCTATATCACTAATTTGTTCCTCTGCTTCATCCATCTTTATTATTATGGCATCCATTTGGGTTTGCATTTCAGCTGTAGCATTTCTAAATTTGGTCTGACTAGATTTCAGCTCTTTTTTCTCTGTAGTAAAGGATTCTCCAGTGTCTTCTCTGCTTTTTTTCAAGCCCAGCTATTATCCTTATAATTGTTGTTTTAAATTCTAGTTATATCTGTGTTGACTAGATCCTTGACTGTCATTTCTTCCTATTATTTCTTTTGGTCTGAATTCTTTTGTCTTGTCATTATGGTAAAAAAAAAAAAAAGTAAAAGTAAATTAAATTAAGTTTTTTTTTATTTTTTTTTATTTTATTTATTTATGATAGTCACATAGAGAGAGAGAGAGAGAGAGGCAGAGACATAGGCAGAGGGAGAAGCAGGCTCCATGCACCGGGAGCCTGACGTGGGATTCGATCCGGGGTCTCCAGGATCGCGCCCTGGGCCAAAGGCAGGCGCCAAACCGCTGCGCCACCCAGGGATCCCAAGTTTTTTTTATAATAAAAGAAAAGAAGCTAGATCTTAGGCATGTATTGGTATGCTTCAAGAGAAGCTTGAAAGAAAAAAGAAAAAAGATTAAAAGGTGAAAGTACTTCTAAAAATAAAATAAAATTTAAAAATTACTCTTTCTATATCCAAAAATTTAAACAAACAAAACCAAAAAAAAAAAAAAAAAGGAAGCTAGATTCTCTTTCCCCTAGAGCTGAGTCTTTGCCGCACTCTATGATCAGTAGACCTGGTGCTTGTGAGAAGCTTGTGCTGTTCTTCTGAGGGAGTTGCATGCTGCTCTGATTCTCAGGTGAACTTGCCCTAGTGGAGGGGTGGCTGCCGGGCACAGTGGGTCAGGGCTTGGTGTAAGGACCTCCAGTGTCCACTTGGTGGTGCTGTTTTTCTCTCACTGAGGTCAGTTGCTGCTCGTGGGTGAGGGGTGAAAACTTACCCCACTCTCTCCTCTCTGGAACTGGGAGTACATGCCCACTACTCTTTAGGAAGCCCTCACAGAGGAAAAACCAATCGCATCTCCTGTGTGCCTAGCTTCTCGCAGATCCCTGTCTTTACCCTGTCTTTGCCCAAGCTATCTGCCTGCGGGGCCAGGTAGCACTCTTGTGTTTTATCTCAGGCATAGCTGATGTTTCTTTCTTTTTTTTTTTTTTTTTAATTTATGATAGTCATCACAGAGAGAGAGGCAGAGACACAAGCAGAGGGAGAAGCAGGCTCCATGCACCGGGAGCCCGATTGTGGGATTCGATTCCGGGTCTCCAGGATCGCGCCCTGGGCCAAAGGCAAGCGCCAAACCGCTGCGCCACCCAGGGATCCCGATGGCTGAGTTTCAAATCCCAATACTTCAGAGAGCCCACACACACACAAAGCACAGACCTCACTGATCCTCTGGGGGGAGGGTCTCACTGAACTGTAACCGGTACTGGCTTGTCCCAAAAAACAGTCCCATGATGGTGCAGTGGTTCAGACTTTATGGTAAATTGCAACACACAGCTGGCACCAGGGTTTGCAGCCCTCACCCATGTCTTTGTTCCTATGCTAGTGAATGTCACAGCCTAATGGCACCCACCGCCTATTTTGCCAGCAGAGAAGCCGTATCACCCATACCAAATGCACTCCAAGCAGGGGAACTTCTTCACCCCATGCCACCCCGGGGATCCTCAGACTGTGCTGTCTGCTCTTGGGTTCCACCCTCCTTCCCCACCCGAACACCACCAGAGAGAACCCTGGCAATGGTGCTGAGCACTGAAACTTCAGACTCTCTATTCTGCTGCTTATAAAAACAAAACAAAACCCAGTGGTATTTAAGCCCTCTAGTTTTCCCAGTCAATGGTTTTGGGCAACAGTTTTCTTATGCAGTCCTCTGCAATTTTTTTCACTCTTTTTTCCCCCATTCTCTTTCTCTCTCTCTCTCTCTCTCTCTCTCTCTCTCTCATTCTCATTCTCTCTCACTCTTCTCTCTGTGATTAATTAGGGCTCCCTCCACTCCACAGTACCTTTCCCCACAAAATCAATTCTCAGCTCCTACCTCCATGGATAATTATTTTTGCCTTTGGCTCAAATAGACACACAGCTTTGTTCTCTAAGACCTCCGACCAATTTTGGGGGGTGTTCACATTTGATGTGTGTGTAGCTATGTTCAAGGGAGGAGATAAGCTTAGGGTTGCCTTATTCTTCTACCACCTTAACCCTCCCCGTAGACACCTTTTCAAGTTATTTTTTGTATATGGCCGAAAGGATGGATTAAGTTCCTTTTTTTAAGTTTTTGCATATGAATTCCTAATTATTCCAGCATCACTTGTTGAAAGCACCTTTCTTCTGTTGAAATATTGTGGCACTTATTGTCAAAAATCAATTGACCATTTACATGTGAATCTATTTCTAAACTCTTTATCCTGTTCCATTGATCTGAGTATCTATCTTCTTCTACCAATATCTTGATTACTGTGTCTTTATATACACCTTCAAGCAAGGTAACATGAATTCTCCTACTTTGTCCTTTCTCAAACGTGTTCTGACAATTTTTTATTTTTCCTTTTTCTTTTTGTGAAATTTGCAAAAAATGTCTGGTATTTTTCTGTGAACTTTAGATCCAGATCTAATGGGAAAGACTTTATATTCCTTCCCATACCCATTCCATTCCCTCTAGAGGGACAACCTAAACATTATGTGTATCCTTGTCTGTGATTTTGTATTTCCCTACATATTGACAACTTTTATATTTAATGCAATTTTATATATACTACTATATATTTATATATGACATAATCATGAATGAACAATATACAGAATGGAAATATACCTAAATGAAGGTATTGCAGTGCATGATCTACAATGCTATTTTATTCATCACCATGTCTTCCAGGTTCTACCAATATTGATACAAAAGGATCTGGAACTTCATTTTAACTTCAGTCTAGAATTTCACTGTATTAAATATACTACACCTCACTTATTTCTTTTTTTCTCAGATGTCTCATGTATTTCTCAGATGTCTCATTTTTCAGTATCAATAATGCTGCAGTGAACATCACTATATCAATGAAATTGCCTATTCATACAATCAGCATTTTCTGGACATTTGGGTTACCTTTTTCTTATACCAATGAACAAGTTTTTTTTTTAAAAATTCTTAATGGCATCTTTTTATTGCTGTTATTGTTATGTGCACTACAAATGTCTTTTTCAATTTTTCCCTTTTTGTTTGGAATTAATTACAGACTGACAAGAACTTGCAAAAATACTACAGAGATCTCAGGTATACTACACCAAATTTCCATAATGTTAGCTCTTATATAATTTTTCACATATTTGCATAACAACTTACATAAAAATATGTATGACATAAAATCAAGAAGTTGACATTGGTAGAAGCAACATAATTTATTCCTATCTTACCATTTTGTTTATTTGATTTTCTAGTTTTATTAAGATATAATTGAGTTTAAGTTTGTAAGTTTAGAGTGTACAGAATAATAATTCATTACACATATTGTGGAATGTTTACCACAATAAGTTTAGGTAACATCCATCATCTCATATAGATACCAAAAAAAAAGAAAAATTAAAATATGGATATTTTTAAGGTTTATTTATTTGAGAGAGAGAGAAAAAAAAAATATGTACAGGGGGAAATGGGAGGAGGGAGAGGGAGAGACAGAAACCCAGGCAGACTCTGTGGTGAGCACAGAGTCCGATTCTGGGCTCAATCTTCATACCCTGCAATCACCACCTGAGCAAAACCAAGAGTCAGATGCTTAATCGACTGCACCTCCCAGGCACTCCAATATGAATTTTTTTATTGTGATGATAATTGTTCAGATCTACTCTCTTAACAGCTTTCAAATATACCACAGAGCAGAGTTAACTGTAGTCATCATGTTGTACATCACATCCCTAGTACTTATTTGTCCTAAAATGGGATTTTGTACCTTCTGACAACCTTCTTGCAATTTCCCATTTCTCCACCTCATCTCTTGTGGCCTCTTTGTTTTGTTTTGTTTTGTTTTGTTTTGTTTTGTTTGTTTCATTGAAGCCATCCTAATCAGTGTGAGGTGATATCTTACTGAATTTGAATTTCATTTCCCCAATGATTAGTGATGTTGAGCATCTTTTTATATCCTAGTTGAACATTTGGATGTATTTCCTTGAGAAATATCTCTGTCCGTTTTTTAATGAGGATATTTTTTCCATGTTTTTGCTGAGTTGTAGGAATTCTCCATATATGTGGATATAACTCTTTTCAGGTATATAACCTGCCACATTCTTCATTCTGTAAATTTCCTCCTCATTCTGTTGATGGTATCTTTTGATGCAAGAATTTTTCAGTTTTAATCTAATCCAATTATTTTGTTTTAACTCTTGTTGTCTATGCTTTAATGTCATATACAAGAAATCATGGCCAAATCCAGTGTCATGAATATTTTCCTCTATGTTTTCTCCTAAGATTTTTATATTGGTATGTCTTACATTTGGGTCTATGATCCATTTTGAGTTCATTTTCTTTTTTTTAATATTTTATTTATTTATGAGAGAGAGAAAGAGAGAGAGAGAGAGAGAGAGAGGCAGAGACACAGGCAGAGGGAGAAACGGGCTCCATGCAGGGAACCTGACATGGGACTCCATCCCAGGCCTCCAGGATCACGCCCTGGGCTAAAGGTGGCGCTAAACCGCTAAACCACCAGGGCTGCCCTGGAGTTCATTTCCTATGTGGTAGAAGGTCAGGGTCAAATTTCTTTTTTTTTTTTTTTTTTTTTTTTTTTGCATGTGAATAGCCAGTTTTTACAGCACTACTTGATGAAGATACTGCCCTTTCCTCCATCAAATGATCTTGGCACTCTTGTTAAAAATCAGTTGACCGGGGATCCCTGGGTGGCGCAGCTGTTTGGCGCCTGCCTTTGGCCCAAGGTGCGATCCTGGAGACCCGGGATCGAGTCCCACATCGGGCTCCCGGTGCGTGGAGCCTGCTTCTCCCTCTGCCTGTGTCTCTGTCTCTGCCTCTCTCTCTCTCTCTGTGTGTGTGACTATCATAAATAAATAAAAAATTTAAAAAAATAAAATAATGCTTAAATCTTAAAAAAAAAAAAAAAAAATCAGTTGACCAGGCGGGGCAAGATGGCGGGAGAGTAGGGTCCCCAAGTCACCTGTCCCCACCAAATTACCTAGATAACCTTCGAATCATCCTGAAAACCTATGAATTCGGCCGGAGATTTAAAGAGAGACCAGCTGGAACGCTACAGTGAGAAGAGCTCAGCTTCTATCAAGAGACACAAAGAGAGAGGCCGAGACAGAGGGAGAGGCACACTCCACGTGGGGAGCCGGGTCTGGGACTCAATCCTAGGACCCCTGGATCACGACCTGAACTGAATGCAGACGCTCAACTGCCTAGCCACCCAGGTGGCCTGTTGGAAGTTTCCTTGTGGAAGGGTTTTGGCGACCGTGCTGTAGGGGCTGCTTCATTGGAATCCAACTTAGGACATTGGTCCTTCAGAGGAGCGAACCCCTTTATTATATATTGCTTGATTCAGTTTGCTAATTGAATTAGCTTGAGGGTTTTGTGTCTGTGTTCACGTAATAGATGCCTCTTCTTTTGTTGTCTATTTTTTGTTAAAGTTTTCATTCAAATTCCAGTTACTTAACATACAGTGTAATATCAGATCCAGGTCTATAAAACAGTGATTCCACACTTCCATGTAACACCCCATGCTCATCACAACAGGTGTCCTCTGTAATCCTCGTCATTTATTTCACCAGACCGCCCCATCCCCCACACCTACCCTCTGGTCATCATCATTTTGTTCTTTATAGATAAGAGTCTTTGTCTTGGTTTGCCTCTCTCTCTTCTTTCTCTCTTTGCTCATTTGTTTTGTTTCTTAAATTCTACATGGGAGTGAAATTATATGGTATTTGTCTTTCTGTCATTGACTTATTTCACTTAGCATGATACTCTAGCTCCATCCATGTCCTTGCAAATGCTAAGAATTTGTTCTTTTTTATGGCTGAGCAATTCATATATATCACATCTCTCCCGCCCTTTTTTTTCCCAACAAATCTTGGTGTATTACCCAAACTCAGCAAGTTTCAACAATACTCATTGATTAGCTCACAGTTCTGTAGATGAGAGGTCCAACTGAGCTCAACAGAATTCTTCTTAGTGTCTTACAAGGCTCAACTCAGGGTGGCAGCCTGAGTAGGCTTTGAGCTAGAGGATTAGGGAAGAATGTACTTCCAAGCTCCTTCAGAATGTTGGCAGAATCCAGGTCCTTGTGGCCATATGTGTCCGGTTCAGTTTCCCTTGCTGTCAGATGGGAGCACCCTCTGCCCATAGATACTATTCACATTCTTGTCACCCACATTCTTTCGACCTGACCCTTGCATCCTCATAACAGTGTATTGAGTTCCTCTTGCAGTTTCAGTCCCTCTGACAACCGCCTTCTCCTCCACCTGGAGAAAACTCTATGCTTTGAAAGGTCTCATGTGTTTGGATTAAGCCCAGCTGAACAATTTAGGTTTGGCACATTATCATAAGAGTATCCTCATGGGATAAAAGTCATGAGTGCCATCTTAAATTCATGGGTTGCACAGAGATGGATATGAACCGTTAGACAAGAACACGTTTAAGAAACAAACATAATCGCTTAAACTATATCTGACTAAAATGTTACATATTTGCATATTTCTGAGGGAATGAAAGTCCCTTTGGGACAATAAATATATGTATATATATGGGCATGTTTCCAGGTCGACTATTACAATGTATACCGCATCTTGCTTATGCATTCAGCAGTTGATGGACACTGAGCTGTTTCCAAAATTTGGCTATTGTAGATAGTGCTATCTACAGGAGCATATTTTTTCTGTGAAAATAATTTTTCATTTCTCTGCAATAAATTCCCAGGAGTGCTACTGCTGAATTATGTGGTAATTGTGTGCAAAATATTTTTTTTACAAAACTGCTAAACTCTTTCCCAAGAATGATTGTAAGATTTTACCAAAACTGTGTGGAAATAGTTTTTTCAAGGCAGTTTTCTCAGGTCGTGATCCCTGGGTCCTGGGATTGAGCCCCGCATTGGGCTCCCTGTTCTGGGGGAGCCTGCTTCTCTCTCCCTTCGCCTACCTCTACCCCTACTTGCTTCCTCACTCTTTGTCAAAAAATGAAATCTTAAAAAAAAAATCAGTTGACCATATATGCAAAGGTTTATTTCTGGTCCCTCTAGTCTGTTCCATTGCCCTGTATGTGTGTCTTTATGCCAGTAACATCCTACAGACAGAACCAAACTTAAGATAGATTGACTTATGATGGGTCAAATTATGATTTTTGACTTTATGGTGGCAAAAGAGTGATATGCATTTAGTAAAAAACATATTCTGAGTTTTGAATTTGGATCTAACAATATGTGGTATCATACTCTCATAATACCAGGCAGTGGTAGTGAATGCATCTCCCAGAAAGACGTGTGATCACAAAGGCAAAACAACTGATGCACTTAAACTATTCAGTACCCATACAACCATTCTATTTTTACTTTTCACTTTCAGTACAGTATTTAATAAATTGCATAGGCTATTCAATACTTTATTATAATAGAAGATTTGTGTTAGATGATTTTGCCTAACTGTAGCCTGATGTAAATGTTCTAAGCATGTTTAAGGTAAGCCAGTCTAAGCTTTGATTTCAGTAGGTAGTTATATATATCTTTGTTTTACAATATTTTCAAATTACAATCAGTTTATTGGGACATAAACATCATAAATTCAGGAAGGACTGTATTTTGATAATTGTAACTTTGTTACAAGTTTTCAAATAAGGAGATGTAAGGCCTTCAATTATGTTCTACTTTTTCAAGATTTTCTCAACTATGGATAGTCCCTTGAGATTTTATTTGTTAATCTGGATAAAGTCTTATGTGCAATTGAGAAAAATGCCTATTCTGTTGTGGGTAGAGTGTTCTCTATATGTCTGTTACATATAATTGATCTAAAATGTTGTTCAAGACTTCTTTTTTTTTTTTTTTTAACTGAGCTTCTGTCTGATTTCTCTGCAAGTTAGGCATAGTGGTGATGAACTCCCTTAGCTTTTGTTTGTATGGGAAAAATCTCTCTTTTATTTCTGAAGAATACATTTGCTAGATAGATTGCTCTTATTTGGCATTTTCTCTGCATCATGTTGAATATATCTTCCTGTTTGTTTCTGATCTATAAAGTTTTTGCTGAAAAATCCACCAATAGCCTAATAGGGGTTCCTTCAAAGGAACATATAGGAACAATAACAACAACAACAACAAAAAATAAACTATAGAGCCAATGCAATCCAAACTTCCAATAGCATTATTCACAGAAATAGAGAAAGCAATCCCAAAATTTATATGAAACCACTTAAAACTTAAAATATACAAACCAATCAAGACTGAAGAACAAAACTAAAGGTATCTCAATTCCTGATTTTAAACTATACTACAAAACTAAAATAATTAAAACAATATAGTACTGGCATAATAATAGACAAATGGAACAGAATCAAGAGCCTAGAAATAAACCCATACATACATGGACAACTAATATTGACAACTAAGCTAAGGAAACTCATTGGAAAGAGTTATTATAAGTTATTATAAGTCTCTTCAATGTATGGCGTTGGGAAAACTGAATAACCACAAGCAGGACAGTGAAACTGGACCATATATTATCCTAGTCACAAAAATTAGCTCAAAATATATTAAAGACATAAACATAAGACCTGAAACCATAAAAATCTGTGAAGAAAACATGGAGTAAAAACAACTGACATTGGTCTTGGCAACAGAAGCAAAGATGAGAGTGAACAGAGACAAACCAAGAAATGCCAAGAACTGCCAACAACCACCAGAAGCTAAGGAGAGGAAAGGAAGGATTTACTCAAACAAGTGAAATAAAGAATCTCAAATGGATCATGTTCTTGGTACCTTGATTTTAAGCTTCTAGCCTCCATAACTATTAAAAAATGAATGTATGTTGTTCAAAGCACTCAGGTTATGGCACTTGTCATGACAGCAGAAGGAATAAATATACCACTCATGTAACCAGCACCCAGATTATTATACCCACTATTATCAGCATCTGAGAAATACCCCCTTGGATGTTGTTTCTTTCCAAGGATAACTGTGCACTAATGTAAATACTACTCATTCCCCATTATTATTCCTTTTAGAAAGAAATCCACACTGCAGGAAATTTTGTCCTGATTTCTAATAGGAGAGATTAGACTTACTTGGTATTTAACATTATAAATAAATAGAATCTTATAGGATGAATTATTTTGTCTGATTTCTTTGTTCAAAATTAGGTTTGTGATATCAATCCACAAAGACATGAAGATAGCTTAATTAAAAAAATACCAGAAAGAGATGCTAGCCTCACAAATAATAGGAAATTGTGCATTTAAATGGCACAAGATAACCACTTATGTATTGGTGATGATTTTATGGGCAAAATCAAACAGATTGATAAGATACTGTGTTGGTAAAGAGTACAGAACCAGGAATTCTTGAATGTTACTGTGTGGAGATGATAGATGTACAACTTCTATCGAAATATTTATTAAACTTCAATATACACACCTTGATACAGAAATTGCACTGCTAGAGACTTACACTGTATATATATATGCTTTGTGGTAAATGATCCTGTACTAAATGCTATTCGTTACAACATTTTCCTACAATTTTAAAATTCTAAGACAAACCTAAATATCTATCGGAAATAAAACTGGTAGATAAATTTGATACATCCTTTTAATGTAACATTTTCAGCTGCTTACAAACAGCAACACAGCTCTTTTGGTATTGATATGGAGCAAACTGCAGGGTATGTTTTTAAACAAAAATGTAAAGGAGTAATACTATTGTTTGCAGTTATGTAACATTTTTGTTTGGCAAATAGCATGCATATAGCTGTGCTTTCCTAGAATATCTCTGGAATACAATCTAAACTAGTTACATGTTTGCCTCTGAGAAGGGAACTAGGTGAATAACGAACAAAATAGGTTAAGAGAATTTGTTCATTTTGTATCTCTTATATTTTGAACAATGTGAATGTATTAATTACCTATTTGTATCAAGATCATCTCATTATTTTTTATTTATTTTTTTAAGATTTATTTTTATTTATTTATGATAGACATAGAGAGAGAGAGAGGCAGAGACACAGGCAGAGGGAGAAGCAGGCTCCATGCACCGGGAGCCTGACGCGGGACTCGATCCCGGGACTCCAGGATCGCGCCCTGGGCCAAAGGCAGGCGCCAAACCGCTGAGCCACCCAGGGATCCCCTCATTATTTTTTTAATGTAGAATCTTTTACTCAATCAAAATCAATGTATTTGACTTTCTCTGATTTAATAGTTCTTGAATTCCAAAACAATACATTTATTTTTTTGGATATGTAATTTCCTAAAACCTTTGTGTTTTAACCTTGCTGAGGAAGGTTTGAAAACCCTTAATAAATCATGCATAAAGGACTAATTTGAGTAAATACTCTAAGCTTTCCCCCTAGTAGCTGTTAAAGAATGAAAATATTACAACTTCTATGATAGTAATTATTTTAAGGGACAGTGAACTCCTTTTCACAAATGTAAAGAAACTGTTTACTACAATCAGCAGTAAAAATAGTTGATGACTTGAGATGTCCGCATTTTACATCCAGCAAACTCTGTTGGAAATTCCTGCATCAGAAAATATATTTATTTTAGAAAGTCATCTCAGGCAAAATTTATCACAAATTTAAAACATGTATAATTATTTGAATGGACATACAATGCCTGTGGGAGACATATAGCTGTAAGATTATAAAGTTATTGTAACTAAAACTAATGGAAATGCTGCCAATGGACAATTGGAGAAAGGGAAGAAGTTGAAAGGGTAGTATAGACTGGGATGTATACATGAGTGAGACATGTAAAACTTGAAAAATTCTTCTTCTAAGATTCCTGAAACTTCTAGGAAGTGACCAAATACAATAAAATAATTATGTGACACATTGTAACTGCACATAAAATTTTTTTCAGGTTTCTATGATTCATATTAATGTGCACAGAGTGTGCATTTCCAACACTAGCCTCACTTTGGCATAGAAAGTATTAAATGCATTTAAAACAGGATGTACTTTTCCCCGCTCAGCCTAATGTCTTCCACAACAAACAAATCATTAAAATTTTGTGAAATTGGGCAATGATACTAAGGTATTGGATTTTAAATTTGGGGGCTAAGCTACAGTTCATAGAAAAAAAAATGTTAGAAGTTTTAATTTCCCTCCAAATGTTCATGCATATCTCTGATGGGAAGTAGTAATTTCAAGTAGTAAAATTGTCAGTGAAAAACTCACCAATCTTTTAAAATCTGTTATTATTTGAGTAGTACTTCTTTTTAAAGGATTCCATTAACCTACCTGTTCCTTCATGGTTTTCCTTCTGTATCTTGAAGCATTTTACTCTATAATGATTTCTGGTTATCCTCATCTCCCCACTATCTTATCATTATCTTAAACATTTGGGTGTCCAAAGTTCAGGCCTTCAATTTCCTGAGAATCACTTCCACTCTCTTATTTAACACACTGTCTATGCACTACTCTGTGCAACATCTGCATTCCCAGCATAGACCTCTCACTTGAATTTCATAATCATATATCACAATGGCCTATGTGAAACCCCATATATAGTTAAATGTTTAATATATTTGTTAAATTATACCTAAAACTGAATTCCAAATATGCCATATTAACATTAATATCAGCATCATTCTTACAATTTCTAGACCAAAAACCTTGGAGGCATCCCTGATTGGTCTCTCTCACACATCTTTGAAAGAAGTGTGGAATCTGGCCACTTTATACTAGCACCAACCCTAGCAATCTTCGTCAAGCCACCACATCTCACCTGGATGAGTCCAACACATTCTGAGGTAGGCTCCTGTGTCCCCATATACTCCCTGAACCCTCCCCAAAATAACACACACCATCTAATCTCAACAGAATGTACACAGGGAGTCTCTAAACCAGGAAGCCTTCGCTTTTGTCATTCCTCTGCTCAAAACCCTCTAATAGCTTTGCATTGCCCCCATAAAAAATCCAAGTTCTTAGACTTTTCTCATGTCCTACACGCTCTCACCATCATTGTCTCTCTGACCTACATCTCTTCCTCCTTATTCACTTTGCTCCAGCATCACAGGCCCTCTTGCTATTCCCTCAAGCATGCTAAATACACTCCTACCTCAGAGTCTGCAACAGCTGTGTCTACTGCTAGGATGCTCTCCCATCAGGTAATCCACAGGGCTTGCTCATTCAAGATACTGTGCAAACATCATTTCTCAAGGACTCTGTCTCTGACCATTCCATTTAAAAGAGTGAAATCTCTTCCTCTTACTTTCATATACAAAAGTCCCTATGATATAGCTAACGTAAGAAACTTCCCGACACTCCGTAGTATTTATCTTCTTCTAATGTGCCACGTAATTTACTTGACATATTTGGTTTGTCCTCAGTCATCCCCACCAGCACTATCATGCCTGCATTAGGATGGATTATCTAGGGCAGCCCAGGTGGCCCAGTGGTTTAGCACCGCCTTCAGCCCAGGGCCTGATGGTGGAGACCCGGGATTGAGTCCCACATTGGCTCCCCGCATGGAGCCTGCTTCTCCTTCTGCCTGTGTCTCCGCCTCTCTCTCTCTCTCTCTCTCTCTCTCTCCCTCATAAATAAATAAATAAAATATTTTTTTAAAAAAAAGAATGTATTATCTATAAGAGGAGAATACTGTTGCATGTTTTATATTCATCAATGTAACTTCAATGGCTAGAATAGTGCCTGGCATATTGCAGGCAATCAATAAACAGCATGGTAATTAGCCCATGTCTCTCATACTGCCCGTCATGCTACCTAGATTTAGTTAGATCATTTTCTTCATTTTATAAACTAGTTTCCTGGACATCAACCAACAAATCGATGGGATTTAATCGATGGGAGAGAGGACTGCCATATATTATGTGCACTTGGGTGAAATAATAGCATAAAAGACACTAAGTGACCACATAAGATTACTAAAGGATGTATTGGAAAATGCTCTTTTTTTTTTTTTTTTTAGTTCCTAAATGATACCAAATAAAGAGGTACAAGTTTCACTGACAGAGACATCTGGGTTTAGATACAACTTTTCTTTCCTTGTTATATTTTTACCATTTCCTGCAAGCATACCAGTGAACATACCAGTATCAGAGAACATACAAGAGAAGGATACAAAAACAAAATATCACTTTACTGTTTGCAAGGACCTTCCATTAAAGAACATGAGAATAAATAATGCTCTTTAGGTCTCTTTGAGGCCTGAGATTTGCATTTGATTGCCTATCTAAGAAGCGATATCAAGTGGAATTAAAGATATTCATTCCCTAAGTCCCCTAAAATCCTTTCTTCTTCTTGACCTATAATCTACCAGGCAGTTCCTGAGGACGAAAGGGAGTGAGAAAACTGTGAAATGAAACTTACACCCTCTGAGATAGATGTGTGCCATCCAGCCATTGCCAGGGGTACTTAGCTCCTGCTTTAAATAATCCAATCCAATAATTGTATTTTATTTTTGATTGAATGAAGCGCTGTGGGAAAATTAGAATTATTAGTAATATTCATAGCAGTAATCAAGGATTCATGAATACTGGATATTTTTATCTTCAAATGCTGGTATGCTAAATGGAGGAGGCAAACTACTTTCTCCATGGTGTAGAGAAGAAATGGAAGTGGAAAGGACAAAATCACTCAACTTTTTATGACTGAATGAAAGATATCCAGAAAGGGATATGATGGCCTTAAAAGAATCTCCACCTATGATAAACTAGATAGGTAAATATGATTCCACTAAACCTAGAACTTCTCTCTCCCTCAAATAAAGTGAAAAAACAAGGTTCAATCTGGAGATATCTGCAATAATCTGAAGGACAGATATTTCTGTAAAACAATAAGAAAATTATCCAATAAGAAAAAATGGACAAAACATAAGATCATATTTCAAATAAATAAAGCATATTGCTAATAAATTTTGAAAGATTCTAAGAGAATCTTAGATCAGGAAAATGCAAATCAAAACCACAAGGATAGGGGATCCCTGGATGGCTCAGCAGTTTAGTGCCTGCCTTCTGCCCAGGGTGTGTCCTGGAGTCCTGGGATCAAGTCTCACATCAGGCTCCCTGCATGGAGCTTGCTTCTCTCTCTGCCTATGTCTCTGTCTCTCTGTCTCTCTCTCTCTCTCTGTGTCTCTCATGAATAAATAAATAAAATCTTTTTTAAAAACCCACAAGGATATATTTTACAACTAAAGCAATTATAGTGAAAGGGTTATGGGGAAAGGAGATAAAATGAGTGGGAAAAATCAGAGAGAGTGACAAAACATGAAAGACTAATTCTGGGAAACAAACAAAGGGTAGTGGAAGGGGAGGTGGGCAGGGGGATGGGGTGACTGGGTGACGGGCACTGAAGGGAGAACTTGACGGGATGAGCACTGGATTATACTATATGTTGGAAAATCAAACTCCAATAAAAAATATACCCCCAAAAAGCCATTATTTAGTTCATCTGTTTTTTATAGGTAAAAGTGATTAATTTATATTACTATTTCAATAAGAATTTTATTTTATTTCTTTTTTAAAAACAGGCAGAGGGAGAAGCGGGCTTCATTCAGGGAGCCTGACACAGGACTCAATCCCAGGTCTCCAGGATCAGGCCCTGGACTGCAGGCAGCACTAAACTGCTGAGCCACGCAGGCTGCCCATAAGAATTTTATAAACAAGAGAACCTAAAGGTTGGGTTTTTGGAGGGTAGTTTTTTTCTTGGTTTCTTTGCTTTTTTTGTTTGTTGGTTTTTTATGTAAGCTCTACACTCAACATGGGGCTTAAACTCTCAACTCTTGAGATCAAGTCATCAGTCATGCTCCACTGACTAAGCCAGCAGGTACCCTCGAATGTTGTGGAGATTTTTTGTTTTTTGTTTTTTCCAAACATAGAGCTTTTAATTCATTCTTCATAAGATACTACTAGAAGTAGCATTGCTAGGACAAAATAGTGTAACTAAAATTCAGTGCCTAAATGGAATCTTTAGAGGGAAATCTACAGAATCAAATCAATTGACTTTATGGTCCTAAACTTTATAAGGAATGGCACATATGATTTAGATTGTCTATTCTAGAAAAGAGATGCTTCCTCTGTCATTCTGGATTGTAAGTAAAATAAAAATCCATTAAAAAAATCAATCCAGCTATATTCAATATCTACTTTCATTCTTTTTCCTATGGCTATTCATGAAAGTACAATGTGAATTACCTCTTTAGATTGCTCACACCATTGAAGGAAGTTTTTCTTTGCCCTGTATTAGCTCTGAGAAGTTATATAGCGAACCATCTAATATATATTAAAATGTGATGGTGTAACACACACAATAAAAAGACTGAAAATCAGTCCATGGCACACACAGCAGAGCAATTTCTCTTGTTCATTGTTTAAAACAATGAATCTTGAGGGGCAAGATGGCAGGAGAGTAGGGTCCCCAAATCACCTGTCTCCACCAAATTACCTAGAAAACCTTCAAATTATCCTGAAAATCTATTAATTCGGCCTGAGAATTAAAGAGAGAACACCTGGAATGCTACAGTGAGAAGAGTTCGCGCTTCTATCAAGGTAGGAAGACGGGGAAAAAGAAATAAAGAAACAAAAGGCCTCCAAGGGGGAGGGGCCCCGCGAGGAGCCGGGCTGAGGCCGGGGCGAGTGTCCCCAGGACAGGAGAGCCCCGTCCCGGAGACGCAGGAGCTGCACCGACCTTCCCGGGCGGAAAGGGGCTCCAGGGAGGTGGAGCAGGACCCAGGAGGGCGGGGATGCCCTCGGGTTCCCTGGGACAGTAACAGACACCTGCGCCCCGGGAGAGTGCGCCGAGCTCCCTAAGGGCTGCAGCGCGGGCGGCGGGACCCGGCGGGACCCGGAGCAGCTCGGAGGGGCTCGGGGGCGGCTCCGCGGAGGGGGCTGCGGGGCGGGAGCAGCTCCGGGGACTCGGGGGCGGCTCCGCGGAGGAGGCTGCGGGGCGGGAGCAGCTCGGGGGCGGCTCCGCGGAGGGGGCTGCGGGGCGGGAGCAGCTGGGGGGGCTCGGGGACGGCTCCGCGGAGGGGGCTGCGGGGCGGGAGCAGCTGGGGGGGCTCGGGGACGGCTCCGCGGAGGGGGCTGCGGGGCGGGAGCAGCTCGGGGGCGGCTCCGCGGAGGGGGCTGCGGGGCGGGAGCAGCTCGGGGGCTCGGGGGCGGCTCCGCGGAGGGGGCTGCGGGGCGGGAGCGCGAATCCACCAGCGCAGGCTCCGGAGCACAGGGCGCCGGGACACAGCCCAGGATCCGGCCTCCCCGGGACAGGCAGAGGCCTGGAGGGCTCAGGACAGCGAGGACGCTCCTGCCCCGAGCTGAACAGATGAGCGGCCCCGCCCGGAGCCTCCAGGCCCTGCAGACGGAGAGCTCCGGAGCTACTGCGGGGGCTGAATCCAGGGCTCCAGAGCTGGCCCCGCCACTGGGGTTGTTCCTCCTGGGGCCTCACGGGGTAAACAACCCCCACTGAGCCCTGCACCAGGCAGGGGCACAGCAGCTCCACCAAGTGCTAACACCTGAAAATCAGGACAACAGACCCCTCCCGCAGAAGACCAGCTGGACGGACAAGTTCCAGGGGAAGTCAAGGGACTTAAAGTATACAGAATCAGAAGATACTCCCCCGTGGTTCTTTTTTTCTTTTTTTCTTTTTTTGTTGTTGTTTTGTTTTGTCTGTTTTGCTTTTTGATTTGTTTCCTTCCCCCACCCCTTTTTTTCCTTTCTTTCTTTTTCTTTCTCTTTTTCTCCTTTTTTAAATTTTTTTTCTTCCTTTTTTTCCCTCCTTCTCTTTTCTTTCCTTCTTTCTCTCCTCTCTTTTTCCCCCTTTCCCAATACAACTTGCTTTTGGCCACTCTGTACTGAGCAAAATGACTACAAGGAAAACCTCACCTCAAAAGAAAGAATCAGGAACAGTCCTCTCTCCCACAGAGTTACAAAATCTGGATTACAATTCAATGTCAGAAAGCCAATTCAGAAGCACTATTATACAGCTACTGGTGGCTCTAGATAAAAGCATAAAGGACTCAAGAGACTTCATGACTGCAGAATTTAGAGCTAATCAGGCAGAAATTAAAAATCAATTCAATGAGATGCAATCCAAACTAGAAGTCCTAACGACAAGGGTTAATGAGGTGGAAGAACGAGTGAGTGACATAGAAGACAAGTTGATAGCAAAGAGGGAAACTGATGAAAAAAGAGACAAACAATTAAAAGACCATGAAGATAGATTAAGGGAAATAAATGAGAGCCTGAGGAAGAAAAACCTACGTTTAATTGGTGTTCCTGAGGGCGCCGAAAGGGCCAGAGGGCCAGAATATGTATTTGAACAAATTCTAGCTGAAAACTTTCCTAATCTGGGGAGGGAAAAAGGCATTCAGATCCAGGAAATAGAGAGATTCCCCCCTAAAATCAATAAAAACCGTTCAACACCTCGACATTTAATACTGAAGCTTGCAAATTCCAAAGATAAAGAGAAGATCCTTAAACCAGCAAGAGACAAGAAATCCCTGACTTTTATGGGGAGGAGTATTAGGGTAACAGCAGACCTCTCCACAGAGGCCTGGCAGGCCAGAAAGGACTGGCAGGATATATTCAGGGTCCTAAATGAGAAGAACATGCAACCAAGAATACTTTATCCAGCAAGGCTCTCATTCAAAATGGAAGGAGAGATAAAGAGCTTCCAAGACAGGCAGCAACTGAAAGAATATGTGACCTCCAAACCAGCTCTGCAAGAAATTTTAAGGGGGACTCTTAAAATTCCCATTTAAGAAGAAGTTCAGTGAAACAATCCACAAAAACAAGGACTGAATAGATATCATGATGACACTAAACTCATATCTTTCAATAGTAACTTTGAACGTGAACGGGCTTAATGACCCCATCAAAAGGCAGAGGATTTCAGACGGGATAAAAAAAGCAGGACCCATCTATTTGCTGTCTACAAGAGACTTATTTTAGACAGAAGGACACCTACTGCCTGAAAATAAGAGGTTGGAGAACCATTTACCATTCGAATGGTCCTCAAAAGAAAGCAGGGGTAGCCATCCTTATATCAGATAAACTAAAATTTACCCCGAAGACTGTAGTGAGAGATGAAGAGGGACACTATATCATTCTTGAAGGATCTATCCAAAAGAGGACTTAAAATCCTCAATATATATGCCCCGAATGTGGGAGCTGCCAAATATATAAATCAATTATTAACCAAAGTGAAGAAATACTTAGATAATAATACACTTATACTTGGTGACTTCAATCTAGCTCTTTCTATACTCGATAGGTCTTCTAAGCACAACATCTCCAAAGAAACGAGAGCTTTAAATGATACACTGGACCAGATGGATTTCACAGATATCTACAGAACTTTACATCCAAACTCAACTGAATACACATTCTTCTCAAGTGCACATAGAACTTTCCCCAGAATAGACCACATACTGGGACACAAATCGGGTCTCAACTGATACCAAAAGATTGGGATCGTCCCCTGCATATTCTCAGACCATAATGCCTTGAAATTAGAACTAAATCACAACAAGAAGTTTGGAAGGACCTCAAACACGTGGAGGTTAAGGAAAATCCTGCTAAAAGATAAAAGGGTCAACCAGAATATTAAGGAAGAATTAAAAAGATTCGTGGAAATTAATGAGAATGAAGATACAACCGTTCAAAATCTTTGGGATGCAGCAAAAGCAGTCCTAAGGGGGAAATACATCGCAATACAAGCATCCATTCAAAAACTGGAAAGAACTCAAATACAAAAGCTAACCTTACACATAAAGGAGCTAGAGAAAAAACAGCAAATAGATCCTACACCCAGCAGAAGAAGGGAGTTAATAAAGATTTGAGCAGAACTCAACGAAATCGAGACCAGAGGAACTGTGGAACAGATCAACAGAACCAGGAGTTGGTTCTTTGACAGAATTAATAAGATAGATAAACCATTAGCCAGCCTTATTAAAAAGAAGAGAGAGAAGACTCAAATTAATAAAATCATGAATGAGAAAGGAGAGATCACTACCAACACCAAGGAAATACCAACGATTTTAAAAACATATGAACAGCTATACGCCAATAAATTAGGCAATCTAGAAGAAATCGACGCATTCCTGGAAAGCCAAAAACTACCAAAACTGGAACAGGAAGAAATAGAAAACCTGCACAGGCCAATAACCAGGGAGGAAATTGAAGCAATCATCAAAAACCTCCCAAGACACAAAAGTCCAGGGCCAGATGGCTTCCCAGGGGAATTCTATCAAACGTTTAAAGAAGAAACCATACCTATTCTACTAAAGCTGTTTGGAAAGATAGAAAGAGATGGAGTACTTCCAAATTCGTTCTAAGAGGCCAGCATCACCTTAATTCCAAAACCAGACAAAGACCCCACCAAAAAGGAGAATTACAGACCAATATCCCTGATGAACATGGATGCAAAAATTCTCAACAAGATACTGGCCAATAGGATCCACAATACATTAAGAAAATTATTCACCATGACCAAGTAGGATTTATCCCCGGGACACATGGCTGGTTCAACACCCGTAAAACAATCAATGTGATTCTTCATATCAGCAAGAGAAAAACCAAGAACCATATGATCCTCTCATTAGATGCAGAGAAAGCATTTTACAAAATACAGCATACCTCTCTGATCAAAACTCTTCACAGTGTAGGGATAGAGGGAACATTCCTCAACATCCTAAAAGCCATCTAAGAAAAGCCCACAGCAAATATCATTCTCAATGGGGAAGCACTGGGAGCCTTTCCCCTAAGATCAGGAACAAGACAGGGATGTCCACTCTCACCACTGCTATTCAACATAGTACTGGAAGTCCTAGCCTCAGCAATCAGACAACAAAAAGACATTAAAGGCATTCACATTGGCAAAGAAGAAGTCAAACTCTCCCTCTTCGCCGATGACATGATACTCTACATAGAAAACCCAAATGTCTCCATCCCAAGATTGCTAGAACTCATACAGCAATTCGGTAGCGTGGTAGGATACAAAATCAATGCCCAGAAATCAGTGGCATTTCTATACACTAACAATGAGACTGAAGAAAGAGAAATTAAGGAGTCAATCCCATTTACAATTGCACCCAAAAGCATGATACCTAGGAATAAACCTCACCAAAGAGGTAAAGGATCTATACCCTCAAAACTATAGAACACTTCTGAAAGAAATTGAGGAAGACACAAAGAGATGGAAAAATATTCCATGCTCATGGATTGGCAGAATTAATATTGTGAAAATGTCAATGTTACCCAGGGCAATTTACACGTTTAATGCAATCCCTATCAAAATACCATGGACTTTCTTCAGAGAGTTAGAACAAATTATTTTAAGATTTGTGTGGAATCAGAAAAGACCCCGAATAGCCAGGGGAATTTTAAAAAAGAAAACCATATCTGGGGATATCACAATGCCAGATTTCAGGTTGTACTACAAAGCTGTGGTCATCAAGACAGTGTGGTACTGGCACAAAAACAGACATATAGATCAATGGAACAGAATAGAGAACCCAGAAATGGACCCTGACCTTTATGGTCAACTAATATTCGATAAAGGAAGAAAGACTATCCATTGGAAGCAAGACAGTCTCTTCAATAGATGGTGCTGGGAAAATTTGACATCCACATGCAGAAGAATGAAACTAGACCACTCTCTTTCACCATACACAAAGATAAACTCAAAGTGGATGAAAGATCTAAATGTGAGACAAGATTCCATCAAAATCCTAGAGAAGAACACAGGCAACACCCTTTTTGAACTCAGCCACAGTAACTTCTTGCAAGATACATCCACGAAGGCAAAAGAAACAAAAGCAAAAATGAACTATTGGGACTTCATCAAGATAAGAAGCTTTTGCACAGCAAAGGATACAGTCAACAAAACTAAAAGACAACCTACAGAATGGGAGAAGATATTTGCAAATGACATATCAGATAAAGGGCTAGTGTCCAAGATCTATAAAGAACTTATTAAACTCAACACCAAAGAAACAAACAATCCAATCATGAAATGGGCAAAAGACATGAAGAGAAATCTCACAGAGGAAGACATAGACATGGCCAACATGCACATGAGAAAATACTCTGCATCACTTGCCATCAGGGAAATACAAATCAAAACCACCATGAGATACCACCTCACACCAGCGAGAATGGGGCAAATTAACAAGGCAAGAAACAACAAATGTTGGAGAGGATGCGGAGAAAAGGGAACCCTCTTACACTGTTGGTGGGAATGTGAACTGGTGCAGCCACTCTGGAAAACTGTGTGGAGGTTCCTCAAACAGTTAAAAATAGACCTGCCCTACGACCCAGCAATTGCACTGTTGGGGATTTACCCCAAAGATACAAATGTAATGAAACGCCGGGACACCTGCACCCCGATGTTTATAGCAGCAATGGCCACGACAGCCAAACTGTGGAAGAAGCCTCGGTGTCCAACGAAAGATGAATGGATAAAGAAGATGTGGTCTATGTATACAATGGAATATTACTCAGCTATTAGAAATGACAAATACCCACCATTTGCTTTGATGTGGATGGAACTGGAGGGTATTATGCTGAGTGAAGTAAGTCAGTCGGAGAATGACAAACATTATATGTTCTCATTCATGTGAGGAATATAAATAATAGTGAAAGGGAATATAAGGGAAGGGAGAAGAAATGTGTGGGAAATATCAGAAAGGGAGACAGAACGTAAAGACTGCTAACTCTGGGAAACAAACTAGGGGTGGTAGAAGGGGAGAAGGGCGGGGGGGTGGGAGTGAATGGGTGATGGGCACTGGGGGTTATTCTGTATGTTAGTAAATTGAACACCAATAAAAAATAAATTAAAAAAAAAGAATGAAACTAGACCACTCTCTTTCACCATACACAAAGATAAACTCAAAATGGATGAAAGATCTAAATGTGAGACAAGAGTCCATCAAAATCCTAAAGAACACAGGCAACACCCTTTTTGTACTCGGCCACAGTAACTTCTTGCAAGATACATCCACGAAGGCAAAAGAAACAAAAGCAAAAATGAACTATTGGGACTTCATCAAGATAAGAAGCTTTTGCACAGCAAAGGATACAGTCAACAAAACTAAAAGACAACCTACAGAATGGGAGAAGATATTTGCAAATGACATATCAGATAAAGGGCTAGTTTCCAAGATCTATAAAGAACTATAAAGATCTATAAAGAACTCCAAAGAAACAAACAATTCAATCATGAAATGGGCAAAAGACATGAAGAGAAATCTCACAGAGGAAGACATAGACATGGCCAACATGCACATGAGAAAATGCTCTGCATCACTTGCCATCAGGGAAATACAAATCAAAACCACCATGAGATACCACCTCACACCAGTGAGAATGGGGCAAATTAACAAGGCAGGAAACAACAAATGTTGGAGAGGATGCAGAGAAAAGGGAACCCTCTTACGCTGTTGGTGGGAATGTGAACTGGTGCAGCCACTCTGGAAAACTGTGTGGAGGTTCCTCAAACAGTTAAAAATAGACCTGCCCTACGACTCAGCAATTGCACTGTTGGGGATTTACCCCAAAGATACAAATGCAATGAAACACCAGGACACCTGCACCCCGATGTTTATAGCAGCAATGTCCACAATAGCCAAACTGTGGAAGGAGCCTCAGTGTCCATCGAAAGATGAATGGATAAAGAAGATGTGGTTTATGTATACAATGGAATATTCCTCAGCCATTAGAAATGACAAATACCCACCATTTGCTTCAACGTGGATGGAACTGGAGGGTATCATGCTGAGTGAAGTAAGTCAGTCGGAGAAGGACAAACATTATATGTTCTCATTCATGTGAGGAATATAAATAATAGTGAAAGGGAATATAAGGGAAGGGAGAAGAAATGTGTGGGAAATATCAGAAAGGGAGACAGAACGTAAAGACTGCTAACTCTGGGAAACGAACTAGGGGTGGTAGAAGGGGAGGAGGGCGGGGGGTGGGAGTGATTGGGTGACGGGCACTGGGGGTTATTCTGTATGTTGGTAAATTGAACACCAATAAAAAAGCAAAATAAAATAAAACAATGAATCTTGGGGTGCCTAGGTGACTCAGTCGGTTAAGCATCCAACTCTTGATTGCAGCTAAAGTCTTGGTCTCTGGCTTATGAGTTCGAGCCCCATATGGGCTCTAGACTGATTGGATCCTACTTTAAAAATACATAAATAAATAAAATAGTGGTTCTTCTAGGTCTCTGTTACCCCTGTGTCTCCTCTCGAGAGAAATTTATATCAATTAACAAGTGCTTCAAAATAAAGTGGCCAAATAACATTGGAAGAAAGTTGAAACAATTATCCTAATAAAGACATAAGACTTCTTATAAAGCATTTACTTAAGTTGAATAAAGTAGACATACCTGCTCCTCTTTATTATCAATCTTAATGAGACTAGAATGTAGGCCTTGGCATGACTTCTTACTCCTCTCCCAAGTTTTCTCTTCTTTTGAAAAATAGTAACAGCTTTTTCCACAGCAGTACCAATTTTCTTGAAATGAGTCATAGTCTTTATCTTGAAAACAAAAGCCACAATGGTTCTCAACCACAAGACCACTTAGAGAACTGCCCTTTCCACATATTTCTTGCTTGCTGCAGACCAATGTTCAAAAAATTAGCATTTCCCCCACTTCCCAAAAGTCTAATGTTGGGAAGAGCTCTTTGGCCAAATTGTGGTACCAGGGACTATCTCTGAACAGACTTCAGATCATTGTTATGATTACACTGAGAAATCTTGACTTCTCGAGGACAAATATACTGCAACAACATGGAGTAGATATCCTCCTCGCAGGAAGAAATCCACCAAAGTGAATATACAGATATGGTGTTAATTCCAAGGGATCTATTTTGGGGGAAAATTCATTCACGAACATAAATTACTCAATCAAATCAACATGAGTTTGTGAAAGTCAAGAGTTCATTTAGCTATAATAAAGAAAATAGATTTGATTTTTTAAAAAAGTACCTGACAAAGTACAACAGAAAGTTTTAAAATTATATCTTGAAATGGGACAGAGGGGATAATTCTTTAAAAAGAATCCATCTGTAAACTATCACTGTAGGTATTCAGTACATACCTATGATAGGTGGTAAAATTGAGTGATCTTCAACTTCTACAAAGGAAACATTTTTTTCTTTTGTGTCCTTCATATCTTGCATTGTGTGTCCAGAACACCTCTGAAAAACTTAAATCCATATTATAAAATTAAGGTCATGAATGCCTTTAATAGATCATATTATGCTCACTCTAATTCTAAATGGCATAGTGAATGTTGTTGACTAAATGAAATTACAATCAGACAATGTTAGTCTAAAATGTTTGGGAAATATCAGAAAGGGAGACAGAACGTAAAGACTGCTAACTCTGGGAAACGAACTAGGGGTGGTGGAAGGGGAGAAGGGCGGGGGGTGGGAGTGAATGGGTGACGGGCACTGGGGGTTATTCTGTATGTTAGTAAATTGAACACCAATAAAAAATAAATTAAAAAAAATAAAAAATAAAAATAAAAAAAATAAAATAGTTTGAAGTGTCACAGAATAAAACAGAATTTTACATAAAAATGTAACTTGCTATGTATTATTTTTAAGTATATAAAAGATATAAAACATATAAGCATATAAGTCAGAAAATATAAACTTGAAATAAAACATTAACTAGCTTCTATGCCATCTACTCTTCAAATAAATATATTAAAGTTGGTGAAATTTTGTATTTAGTATTTATTTAGCATTTAGTATTCACATGTAAAGCCAAATACAGTGATTTCGCTCTCCTCTAGGATAAGCTTATAATGGATTCATTGAATTTACATGGAGCAAGAGCTCAGATGGTTCCTTCTAATATGCAAAAGGAAAGTTAAAAATCTCTGAAACATTGGCGCCTGCCTTTGGCCCAGGGCGCGATCCTGGAGACCCGGGATCGAATCCCACATCGGGCTCGGTGCATGGAGCCTGCTTCTCCCTCTGCCTGTGTCTCCGCCTCTCTCTCTCTCTCTCTGTGACTATCATAAATAAAAAAAAAAAAAAAAAAAAAAAAAAATCTCTGAAACAGTAGTGTCTTGCCAAAGCTCACAAAAAAATGTAAAAGCATGAAGTATACTGCTTTGTGTGTGAACATTAAAAGAAAAATGCTTTAATTTTGTTACACAACTGAGAAACATAATTTTCAATTCTATTACTGCTCACCATCATTCAACTAAGTTCTATTGGATGTCTCTTTGACAAAATCCAATAATATCAATTGCACAGTCTCTTAATTTACTCAATTGCAATAAATGCAATTACTGCTTCAATTCAGTCACCCATTCCAATGTTCATATATTGGATCTGAATTAAGAAGACATATTAAGACCTCTAGTACCTAAATACTATTATTTCTGTGACTAACCAATTCCCTTGTCCTTTCGTTTCTGTCTATCCAAGGACACAGGGTACAGAACTAATCTTGGAAGGACCTCCAAGAACTTTGCAACATAGTCTTTAAAATAACAACTTAAAATAACCAACTTCATTGGGGCACCTGGCTGATTCAATCTGTAGAGCATGTGACTCTTGATCTCAGGGTCATGAGTTCAAGTCCCACATTGAGTGTGGAGCCCACTTAAAAATTTAAAAAAATTAAAAAAATATGAAAATGCCCAACTTCAAAATACTCTTGTCATTCACCATCTCAACTTCACACAAGCTTCTGAAAGTCAGATTCAAAAGAATCACAAAACTGTACACATATGGTTTAATGCTGACCAACAGTTATCTTTCTCATCACTAGTGCACCTCAACATTACACAGTGTTAATTATATAGTTATTAACACTCTTCTCAATTCAACAGCTATTTCCAGTATTTATACTTTTCCTAAATTTTCTAGTGCACCTCCTTGACTCTCCCTCTCAGATGGCCTCATCTGCTATTTCACAAAGAAACAGTCACTGGTAACTATACATTCCTCCCCAACTTCCTGCTTTTCCTCCTATAAATATACAGGCATCCCTCACTCCATCTCAGAAAAAAAAAAATGCTTCTCGTTGAACAAGTCTGAAACTCTCATCCCTACTGAGGATTTCATCTTCTACTGAATCTTTGGTGATTGTGATCTCCTACTATTATATTTCTCCCTTGAGCGCTCAACATTTTCCTTCTCATGGCTCCCATCTCTTGGATATACTCATCTCCAGTAAATTCTCCCACAAAATTTCCTGTCCTCTTTCATATTTTTTATAACAGAACTGTTTTCCTAACTCTTAGATTAGGGATAGCATAAGATTGTTCATAATACTTCATCCATGAAACACTCTCAACATTACTCTCAGAGCTTCTATTTACTTTTTATTTAGCTGATTTGTTAGCCATCCAGAATTTTAGCTAGTACTTTAACCATTACATTTATCTACTTTTTAAAAAAAAGATTTTAGTTATTTATTTGACAGAGAGGGAGAGAGCATAAGGAGGCAGAGCAGCAGACAGAGACAGAGGGAGAAAGAGAAGAAAAATCCGCCTAAGTAGGAAGCCTGATGTGGGACTCCATCCCAGGACCCTGGGCTCATGACCTGGGCTGAAGGCAGATGCTTAACTGACCAAACCACTCAGATACCCCTTCATTTATCTATGTTGATATTTCATTTCATCCCATCTTTGTACCTCTCTCAAACAGTGTAGCTAAAACTCATTACAATCACCCCCTTGATATTATTAACTCTTTATGTATTTTCTGGAATAATACATTTTATTTTGTTTTTAACTATTTAAGTTTATTTTTAAAAGTATGATGATATACAAGAAATTATGTGATTTTGCTCTTTTTTCATTTCATATTATTTTGCTAAGATTTGTCCACATTGCTGTGTGTCATTGTAGTTTGTTTTGACAAACTACATAAAGTCCATTGGTAAATAAATTGCAGAGACTTCATTTGCTCTGCCATTAATGATCATCTGCATAGTTTTGAGATTTTAGATATGGAGAATGGCACCGCTAAATACAGTCCTGAAGTTGTGCATTTCTGTTCCTGTGCAAGTGTATCTGTTGGATATATACTTAGAGTGAGAAAAATTGACTCATGTTCAGCTTTAGGAGATAATAACAAACTGACAAAGTGCTATGTGAGTTTCTAGTTCCTTTACAATGTATGAGATCATGTAGATCCTTATACTTTTAATACTTGATAATTTTTTTGCTTAGCCATAATTTAAAAAAATAATTTTCTGTATTCACTGCCTCTGCTTCCTAATGTTTGAAGTTTTAGCCATTGCAATCAGGCTTTGACCATACCCACCATTCCACTGAATCTACTTTAGAAAATGTGATTAGTGACCTCTCTCTTGCTAAATTTAATAAAAATAGTGTTGGTGATGGTTTTACTTGATTTTCATCTACTATTTGGAACCCATGACTATCTTTGGCCTCCTTTCCATATGATGCCATAATGTTTTGGATTCCCTCCTACTTATTTAACCAAAGCATCACTGTTTTTCACTGTTTACTCATCTTCCACTTTCTTCTAAATACTGGTTTATCCTAAGGATCATCCTCTCACCCTTGTTCTTCTAGCATAATCTACTCTTCCTGGTTCTACAAGGTAGAACATGGTCTAGCTTATGCTTTCTTCTATTTTTTTTTATCAATACATGTTAGACTAATTGATGAAACCACAATCAATTCATATCTTTACTAGGCATCTCTCGTGATTTCCAGACTTTTAAAACTATCTTATATGTGCTGATGGTTTTACCTACTGCCAAAACTCACTCTAGAAGACTCATACCAATCTAATTCTTCCTGGTCATCTCACTGGTATGCCACAAGCTCCTCACTCTTCACAATTATTACCACACACACACACACACACCAATTCATACCTGATGTTCCTCTTGTTCTTACTATAACATTTAGTGGAATATATTTGCCAAAGTGCATAGCCTGATGTCAAATGGTATCACTGATTTACTTGTATCCCTTCCACAATCAATAACAGGCATATCCTAACAATTCTACATGTTAAAATTTCTCACATATGGTCCCTATGCTTCATTACTTCTTTCATGACACTAATTCATTCTAAATAATCCTGATTCCTGAAATATCCTCCTATCTGATCCCCCTCACCCACTTTCCAGTCTATTCAGATTGACCTTTCCAAAATTCCTATCTGTTCAGGGGACATGAATCATGTTTTTTCTTTGTGAAAATCTTCCAACAGTTTCTTTTGTTTTTAGAACAAATCTAACATTTCTTAAAATGATATTAAAATTATCATAAATTACATACCGAGCAAAACGTATTTCTAGCTACTTCTTTTATTTTCCCAGAAACCTAATTTTTCTAACACATCATTATGTTCTTTTGTTCATGTTGTTTTTGCCGAGATGACTCTTCTCTACCCTGAGCTTCCTGATTAAGTCCTATCTAGTCTAATATAATAGATAATATCAATTACTATATCCTGGAGGAAAGCTTTCTTGACCTCCACATGGAATATCCAATCCTTATGATATCTTCATACCATTGTCCCAGCACTAATAATATATATTTTAAAAACTGCTCATTTAAAAAAAATCTTCCCTTTAAACTGAGTTCATGAGAGCTGATTTTTAAAATTCTTGTATCTTTAGTTCCATACAGAGTTCCTGAGCCAAAATTATGTTGAATGAATGAACCAAGGAATTAATAAACATCAAGGAAAAGATATTAGAAGTATTGTATACATATTTGTAGAAATTGAGATGAAATATATAGAAAGTGATATACAAAACAGACCAACTTGATATTCCTCCATGATTTAAGCAATATTGTATTATGATAGGGAATGTAATAATCAGGGCAACTGGGTGGCTCAGATAGTTAAGTGTCTGCCTTTGTCTAAGGTCATGATCCCAGGGTCCTGGGGATCAAGCCCCACATCAGGCTCCCTGCTCAGTAGGAAATCTGCTTCTCCCTCTGCCTCTCCCCCAGCTTGTGCTCTCTCTCTCTCACTCTCTTTCAAATAAATAAATAAAATAAAATCTTTTTTAAAAAGGGTGTAGTATTCAAATAAAAATTTTTCCAATTCTCTGATTATATGGAAAACCTCGTTCTATATAAAATATAAGGTTGAATATATATATGTAAGCCTCACTGTACATTTCAGCCAAATTTTGTGCCATTACAACTATTATATACCCTAATTTGTGTAGCATAAAAAATAAGTGTTAGCAAAATAATAAAAATCATCATCATCAATATTATCATTGATACCATCATGATTATTAACATTTCTATAGGACTTTGTGATTTACAAAGGCTCTGAAGAAATTCAGTTTTTATAACATCTCATTTATCATTTTGGCTCATTTTTCTTATAAGAACTGTGTATGCCCAATACTCACACATAGATCCTAAGACTGTGATTGCCAGCAGGAGGAAAAAACATATAACTCCTAGGATTAATGCAACCATATGCCATGGAAATTCTGTACAAATCAGAAAGCAAAATATAGAGTAAATATTGAGCATAGCAAAACCCCTGGAATTAGAACGAAATGGAAATTCATTCTAGAATTTAAAATGAATGTCACTATTCACTGTGATAATAAATCTTACCTTTAATATATCCATTGATATATAAAGAGCCAGACATAAAATATCAAATACATATAGACATGATTATCATGATTTCACTTTTTCTTATCTGACTTCATAATGTTTTCAGAAAACAAGAAAACAACCTGAAAAAACCTTTACCTCTCCTTTTACCCACTGGATGTCTTTTGTCCTGTTTCCTTGAATAGGGTAATTTCAGCTTTGCATATACCAGTCTGTCTTCACTCACTTTTGAAGTCTGCAGGCAAAGAACACAGTTCAAATCCTATGCAATGTTCATAAGGCATAAAAATATTCATCATAAAGTATCAAGGACAGCTAAATAAATGCTAAGCATGATAAACATGATAATCTAAAATAGCAAATTTAAGTAAATATCTCGGAATATTAGGAAGAAAATTGTTTTCAACTTCTCTTTGTAATGCCTTACAACAATGATCCTACACTATTAAATAAAGGTCCATTACTGTTTATGGACATGATATGCTAACTTTCACTGTTTTTTAAAATAATTGAATTCATTGCCAAAATTTTAAAATGTATATTATATTCCAAACTCATCTAAAAATCTAGATTTATACCATCTTTTGAAAAATTATGTTTGATCACTTAGTGTCTGTTTTATGCTCAAAAGGGCAGTATTTTGACAACAAAAAGAGTCACTCCCTCTTTAGTAATACACACGCAAATTTGACAAACACCGTACCCACCACATTGTTGTCAGACCCCATTCATTCATTCACATGAACTTCATAGTCACTGGGTCATGACTCCATTTCAGAGTGTGAGAAAAATGTGGAAATCATGGGGTTCAAGGAAAGGGAGTTTAGGAAGTAATATTAAATGAGGGAGGAATGACTTGTCATTCTAACAACAATGCTGTGCAGTGGTGATCTCTTTTCTATTTGTAGATGGAAGAAAACAGTCTCCAAAACAAGTAATATATATAAATATATATTTAGTTAAAGTATGTATATTATATATATAGCTTATATATGTTTATCCAAATAATGATCCTTCACTTACACTTAACTTATATAAACAATACTTTCCAAAAAATACTTAATAAATTCTCTCCACTAAAATATAAATATGTAGCGATTAAAGAAGAGAAAGCATTTTTCCCAAAAGAAATTTTTGTTAAGTGTAGAAAGACTATATAACTGTTCTTCCTAAATAGATTTGATTCTTGAGTTTTAAAAATATCTAATATTTCATCATTTAATTGCTTTATAACTTCACGAAACTTGATTTGAACCATCACCTAATACATATCTAATATGTAAAGACACTGCCATTTGTTTTTAATAAATATTCTCTCTGCCAAAGTGCCAAATCATAAGGTAAATTTTGTCTCGAGGTCATGTTTTCCTAGGTAGCCAGTTTCTGTTTAGTTGTATTTTAACTGCATATCTGTATAACAAACTAACAAGAAAAGAAATTTGCAAATATAAAACTAGATTTACTTTGATAGAAAATAATCTTATTCTCAAGGCATCAAACTTTTGTATTACATTTAACTGAAAGATAAGAGAATTTAGCCTTTGGATAATTAATTGCTAACTGGTTAGGTAGCACCCATAGAGATAAGGTGGAAAAAAACACAGACTTATGTTGTCTAAAAAAGAATTAAGTATCCCTTAAAATATTTAAAGATTAAAGAAATCATATTCTGCATAGGAAATATTTTGACCCACTCCCATTCTGATCCATTCCTGTCTTCACTTGTAGAATAAAGTTAGCATTTGGTATGAATTAACACAGATCCCAAAGTCAGTTATTTTCTGCAACATTCCTACCCCACCCCCAACTTTGTATATAGCTTTCCTGTAGCAAATTCTACTTTATCCCTCTTTGCTCCTCAATGGAACAGCACAGGCATGGGTCACACAAGCTCCCTGGCTGCAATACCTGCATCTGTGCCTTGGGATTTCACCAGCTGGAGAAATAGCTTGGTCAGGAATACCGCTACAATGTCCTGGTTCTGCAGACCTTTCACCTCTGCTTTGACTCTAGGACGTACTTGCTGATATGTTTGACTCTCAGAGAGATCATGTCAGAAGAAAGATAGACAATGATCATGTGACATTAGATATCCCACACACAGCTTCCACTGGTGTCAGTATCTCATTAAGTCCTGCACTCTACTGTGTAGACAAGAGTCATTGAGAACTCAAATGCTAAATTTTATACACATTTCTGAAACATTTCTGGCTTTAGCCCAGTTACCTTGAGATTCAGTTACCTTGAATCTTGAAAAAAAAAATCCTTCTCAAAATCTCATGAGATTAGGAAATACTTAACAATAAAACTGAAAAATTATAAAAATAAAAAGGGTAATATGCATATTCTACCTAATGTGATTCATGATTTCTTTTTATGGAGTGACAGTTAGATAGCAACTGCTACATATATACAGTAAAAATAAGAGAATGTCAACATGTGTACACATTTTAGCCTCTATTTTTAACAAACATCCTAAGAATATCCAGATTGTTTAATATATCACATTAAATCTAAATACATAAAAGTTGAGATAATTTGAAGAAAACCACATTTCTACTTATTTCCTGTGTTCTCTTCAAATTGCCTGAAGAAAGTAACTCTTTAAATAATAAAATTAAGACAGAAACAGAGACACAATTAAAATTTGGAATAGGTTTCCCTATAGCCCTTTTAAAGCTTCAAAATCAAAGTAATCTGTTCTGTTAGTTCTATCAGAGCATGTTTTAAAATGTTTAATTCAGTGAGCAGCTCTAAAGCCCTATGTAACCCTAGAAGTCAGTGTCAGACTGGAACAAAAGCAGTTTTGCTTTGTTTTTCACATCTACCACATTGATCTGTGATCCTCAAGGGCCCAGTGCTCTACTGCTTTAAAATACTTCTTAGAAATACATAGTAATAAGAACTGAAATTCAACTCTATGTCAGCGACACCAGGCGAAGTCTTTTCAAAACACTCTTTCGTGGTTTGAGCTGCCTTTTCCATCACTCCCAAAGCACAATTATCTTATCCTCTTCTAAATAATGGCAGTAGCACATTGAGAGTCTCTAGCTTTTTCTCTTGTACGTTTGCCTTTGGATCACACTTTTTCTTTGCTAAGATCTAACTGTTTCAGGAAGTAGGTTTCTGACATAAAGAGAGAAAGCATTCTGCAAATTCTGCATGCAGCAGGGCTTTCTCTCAAGGTTAAACATGGTCTTTAGCCATGCCTATGAACTATGATGTTCCAGGCTCCTGAGTGGAATTACTCTGCATGGCAGCTGCACATCGCTCTCTATGCCTTATGTCAAATTCCCCAATACCAAAATATATCATTTAACAGAAATATATTTGATAATTCTTTTTTTTTTTGCTACTAAATACTATATATCTTTCTGGTAAAGGATGACTAAACCAGAAAACTGACTGTGAGCATGTGTTTTAGAGGATAAATAGTATGGACTTGTAAACTCTCAGGGCAGCACTGTCTTCTGGGATGTGGAGCATTAACACCTGACTGTAGTTCATACTTGTCTGCTTCTGAAGCAGCAGCTGAGTGAAGTGACTGACTTTGGAAGTCCCCTCCTCTCCAGCAGCATTCAAAATACCTACCATGCAAATGAGTTAGCTGGGAGATTGAACTTTAGGATCAGAATCTTTTAGGAGGTATTGAATAACATTTGTATAGCTTAGAAACCAAGTGGAAAATTGACTCTCAGGGTTAGCATACATTTACAGGAATATATTGCCTCTGATCTTTTTAAAAGTTGCCTAGATTGTGTTTATCATTTTTAATGTTAACAGGTCAATCAATACGTATATATCCTTAAGAACTTGGGGCAGAGCATCAATGAAAAATACTTATTAGTGATTTTAGTTGTTAGGGCATTTTTAATAAGATGCCAGGTTTATCATAACTAAAATAGATGTAACAGGTTGTAGAAAACCTATGAAATATATAGCTTTAAATATTTCATCAATAATATTTAGAGCAAGTAAAAACAATAATACTTTGGGCATATGACTCTTGTTTTTAGGATTGATTTTTAATTTTCTAACTATTTTGAGAAATGAGGCTATTACTAATTAGTTAGTTATAGAGACATTATATGCAAAAATCTTTCTGTCTTTAAATCACCCACACACTTTTATAACCAATGTCAGTGTATTTTTAGTGTTTCTTAAAATGTTTCCTATACTTCTTTTCTACTTCAACTTTTATTTATCATATAAGGTTTCAATAAAATATCAGTTGTATTCACTATTTTTACATTCACCAAGCCTAGCCTGTGTCAAAGAAAAATAAACACTATAATGATATTGAATGAAAAGATTTAAAGTAGTAGAAACCACAGTTTAACCTGAAGATGAAATAATAAGTAAACAAACCAAGGAGAGAGACAGAAGTGTTCGTGATAACATAGGTAAACAGAATAGAGCAGAATGACAGCTGACCCAACTAAACTAATGTGAAGTTTATAATAAAGCAACTAAAGTGTATAAAATTTTGAATATTCCAAAAGCAAAGGTCAAAAAGAAAATTGGTTTTATTTTTAATTTTTTATATTATGCTTTTCTTATATATTATTTTCACTTATTTTTATAATAAAATTGATAAAAGTTAAGTGAGTGTGAAGAAATCAGGAGTCCAAAATTCTTGGTTACATTACACGGCAAGGAACAGGGACAAGTGATTTACTTTGAAAACTAATAAAAGCTTGTGTAAACAGAAGTGAAAATTATAAAAGGAGACAGTTTACTTTACATTTTCATGTGTAATTTTTGATCAATAACATAAATTGGTACATTAAATCTCAAATTATTTGGGAGCATTTCTGTTACACTTTTGCCTTTAGTAGCTAAAGACTTAAGCTCTGATTTGCCTTCTCCTATCACCATAACTATTGGTATTTTTCTTACCTTAGTTTCAAGAATAATCTTTATTTCAGTAAAGCTGTCAGCAGAAACAGAGTATCATTTTAAAAAGTGCTGTTTCCTCTCATACTTTTGATTTTTGCAATTTCCCCATCATATATCCTATCTTGAAAAATTATGAATAATAGTTATGTTTTTGCAGGAAATGTCAAAGTAGACTTGCCTGTTTTCTAGTAACCTATGTTTAATGTTAGTTTGGAAGAGGAAGCAATGTAAAACAGACCTTTCTAAATTTTCAAATTACCTAAAAATATGAAAGGTACTGACTTCATTATCAGTTGAGATTTAAATCAGAAGATAGCCAGAGGGAGCTAAGATGGTGGCATGATAGGAAGACTCTAGGTTCATTTCATCTGTCAAAAACACCTAGATAACTATCAAATCATTCTAAATACCCAAGAAATTGATCTGACTGACAGAACAAACTCCACAACTAGAGAGAGAGAGGAATCCACATTGAGGTAGGTAGGAAATGAAGAAACATGGTTTGAGGAAGAAACGGATCATAGGAGCTGCAGAGGGGAGAGAGCCCTGGTCATGGAGAAATGTGAAAGGGAGATGCTCAGAGAGGAAAGTACAAGGAGAACACTTATCCAAAGCATGAGTATATTTCCCCAATGTCATTGACAGGAAAAATGTGAGGGGCTGATTTTCATGCGTTTTTGCAAAAAAGTAGGACCTGAAGACTAGAGTTTTAGCAGACAATGGCTTGGCTAGAGCACCTTGGATAAAGCACCTTGGATAGAGCACCAAGGGCACTCCCTGCTCCTGGGGAAGCAGGAAAGCAACCCCTGGGCAGATGGTTTGATCTGAGGATCTCCTAAGGCACACAGAGAGAGACTATTCACTCTTCTTGGAGCATATCTGAAAGAGGTGACATTTGCAGAGTTACCCTTACTGGGACAAAAGAGGTGATGGGCATCATTTTGCCACTCTGCCCCTCACCATAGGCACAAAGTCACCCATGGAGGATGGCAAACCCAGACACTACCTGCCTAGCCAGTGCACTCTGGCACAACTGGCCTTCTCAGTCAAACCTCCCTCAATCCCAGCACTCTGAGACTCTCCCCAAGAAGACCAGCATGCTCCTGCCCAGGTCCCTAAAGCCAAGAATTTTAAAAGTCAGCAGTCTCAGCTAGTATAAAGCCGAGAGGGCTCACTGCTCTTGGAGAGAAGGCAGACAAACAATCTGGGGTAGACAGTATGAATACTGCAATCTGAAAAATGCCTGGGATGCACAGGGAGAGATTATTCATTTTGCTTGGAGTACTTCCCTGACACCAGCAAGCATGGAAACCCCTCTTTGGGGACAAAGGAGTTGGTGGCCATTTCCTACCCCTCCCCTCAGCATAAGCACAGAACCACCTGCAATAAATAACAGAGCACTGGCACAGGCCACCTAACCTCCCTACACCAATTCACACACCCTTGTGCTCTGGCAGTATGGCCCTTCTCAGCTGTGTTTGTTTCAGTCCCAGTGCAGTGGGCCTCTTCCCCAGAAGACCAGTAGAGACACCTGCCCACATCATGTCTCCCAACCAAAGAATTCTACACAGCTTCAGTTCTAGTGAAAATAGCATCAGGTCTCATTTAACAAGCAGACCAGAGCATACTTGGTGTGGCCAAGAACCAAACACTGCCCAGAGCCAGCAAGATGAGCCTTTAGAGATGCCTGGCCCGAAGGATAGAAGAGCCAGAACAGACCAGTAGAGTGCACATAGCACACACCAAAGACAATTCCCGCAGTGCCAGGCCCTAGACATTATATGACCTCCTCTTTATAAAGCTGGTACTCTCAGGGGCAGAAATCATAACAGGCTTTTCTAACACAGAGAAGAAGACAGAGACTTAGAGAAAATCCCAACATGGTAGAATTTGTCCCAAGGGAAACAACAAGGAAAGGTCGTGGCCAGAGATGTAATAAAAAAACACACATAGTAATATGCCTGATTAAAAATATGCCTGATTAATAAAAAAAATTTTTATTAAAAATAAAAAACACACATAGTAATATGCCTGATGGAGAATTTAAAGCCACAATCATAAAGATACTCACTGGACTTGAGGAAAAAATGGAAGACCTCAAGGAGTCCCTTATTGAAGAGATAAAAGGTTAAAAAATGATCCTTCAGAAATGAAAAATGCAATAATTGAGATTTGAAACATACAAGATGCAATGAACACAAGGGTAGGAGAACCGAAGGAATGGATAAGGGGTATAAAAAATAAAATAATGGAAATTAATGAAACTGAAAAAAAGAATAATTATGGAACATGAGAATGGATGTAGTAAACTCTATGACTCCATCAAACATAATAACTAATATGGGATTCTCAGTAGAAGAAGAGAGAGAAAAGGGGCAGAAATTTTATTTGAGGAAATAATAGCTGAAAAGTTCCCTAATCTGGAGAGGAAACAGACATCTAGATCCAGGAGGTACAGAGAACTTCCATCAAAATCAACAAAAGCACGCTAATACCAAGACATATTATAATTAAATATGCAAAATATAGCAATAAAAAAAATCCTGAAAACAGCAAGACAAAAGAAGTCCCTTACTTACAAGGGAAGAACCATAACACTAGCTGCAGATGATGTCTCAATAGAAATTTGGCAAGCCAGAGGGAGTGGCATGATATATTCAAGGGGCTTAATGGGAACAATCTGCATCCAAGAATACTCTATCAGCAGGGCTGTCATTCAGAATAGAAGGAGAGGTAGAGTTTCTTAGATAAGCAAAAGCTAAAGAAGCTTGTGACCACTAAACCAGCCCTGCAAGAAATATTAAAGGAGACTGTTTGAGTGGAAAGGAAAGACCAAAAGCAACAAAGGCAAGAAAGCGACAGAGAAAAACTCAAGAAACAATGACAAAACAAGTAATAAAATGCCACTAAATACATATCTATCAATAATTCTCTAAGTGTAAATGGAATAAGTGCTCCAATCAGAAGCCATAGGGCATTAGAATGGCTAAAAAAAAACCAAAATCCATCTATGTGCTGTCTACAAGAGACTCATTTTAGACCTAAGGACACCTGCTGATTGAAAGTGAGGCCACAGAGAAATATCTATCATGCAAAGAGATGTTCAAATAAAGCCAGAGTAGCAATACTTATATAAGACAATCTAGATTTAACCCAAAGATTGTAACAAGAGATGGGGAAGGGCATAATATCATACTAAAAGGGACTATTAATCAAGAAGATCTTGGGGCACCTGGGTAGCTCAGTCAGTTAAGCATCTGACTTCAGCTCAGTTGGTGATTTTAGGGTCCTGAGATTGAGCTCCGTGAGGGCTTCCCATTAAGTAGGGAGTTTGTCCTTCGCCCTCTGCCCCCCTTCCACTCATTCTTGCTCTCTCTCTCTCTCAAGTAAAATATTTTAAAAAAGGCTTATCAATTGTAAATATCTATGCTCCCAAAGGGAGCACCCAAATATATAAAACAATTAATAACAAACATAAAGGAACTCACTAATAAAAATTCAATAATAGAGGAGGAGGGGCAGGATGGCAGAAGAGTAGGGTCTCCAAATCACCTGTCTCCACCAAATTACCTAGAAAACCTTCAAATTATCCTGAAAATCTATTAATTCGGCCTGAGAATTAAAGAGAGAACACCTGGAATGCTACAGTGAGAAGAGTTCACGCTTCTATCAAGGTAGGAAGATGGGAAAAAAGAAATAAAGAAACAAAAGGCCTCCAAGGGGGAGGGGCCCCGCGAGGAGCCGGGCTGAGGCCAGGGCGAGTGTCCCCAGGACAGGAGAGCCCCGTCCTGGAGACGCAGGAGCTGCACCGACCTTCCCGGGGGAAAGGGGCTCGCAGGGAGGTGGAGCAGGACCCAGGAGGGCGGGGATGCCCTCGGGCTCCCGGGGACACTAACAGACACCTGCGCCCCGGGAGAGTGCGCCGAGCTCCCTAAGGGCTACAGCGCGCACGGCGGGACCCGGAGCAGCTCGGGGGGCTCGGGGGCGGCTCCGCGGAGGGGGCTGCGGGGCGGGAGCAGCTCGGGGGGGCTCGGGGGCGGGAGCAGCTCGGGGGGCTCGGGGGCGGCTCCGCGGAGGGGGCTGCGGGGCGGGAGCAGCTCGGGGACTCGGGCGGCGGATCCGCAGAGGGGGCTGCGGCCGGGAGCGCGAATCCAACAGCGCAGGCCCCGGAGCACAGGGCGCCGGGACACAACACAGGATCCGGCCTCCCCCCGGGACAAGCAGAGGCCGGGAGGGCCCAGGACAGCAAGGACGCTCCTGCCCCGAGCTGAGCAGATCAGCGGCCCCGCCCGGAGCCTCCAGGCCCTGCAGACGGAGAGCTCCGGAGCTACTGCAGGAGCTGACTCCATGGTTCCAGAGCTGGCCCCGCCACTGGGGCTGTTGCTCCTGGGGCCACCGGGTAAACAACCCCCACTGAGCCTTGCACCAGGCAGGGGCACAGCAGCTCCCCCAAGTGCTCACAACTGAGAATCAGCACAACAGGCCCCTCCCCCAGAACACCAGCTAGACGGACAAGTTCCAGGGGAAGTCAAGGGACTTAAAGTACACAGAATCAGAAGATACTCCCCCGTGGTTCTTTTTTCTTTTTTTTTTTTGTTGTTGTTGTTTTGTTTTGTTTTGTTTTGCTTTTTTGTTTCCTTCCCCCACCCCTTTTTGTCCTTTCTTTCTTTTTCTTCTTTTTTTTATTTTTTTTCTTCCTTTTCTTTCCTCTTTCTCTTTTCTTTCCTTCTTTATCTCCTCTCTTTTTCCCCTTTTCCCAATACAACTTGCTTTTGGCCACTCTGCACTGAGCAAAATGACTAGAAGGAAAACCTCACCTCAAAAGAAAGAATCAGGAACAGTCCTCTCTCCCACAGAGTTACAAAATCTGGATTACAATTCAATGTCAGAAAGCCAATTCTGAAGCACTATTATACAGCTACTGGTGGCTCTAGAAAAAAGCATAAAGGACTCAAGAGACTTCATGACTGCAGAATTTAGAGCTAATCATGCAGAAATTAAAAATCAATTGAATGAGATGCAAGCCAAACTAGAAGTCCTAACGATGAGGGTTAACGAGGTGGAAGAACGAGTGAGTGACATAGAAGACAAGTTGATAGCAAAGAGGGAAACTGATGAAAAAAGAGACAAACAATTAAAAGACCATGAAGATAGATTAAGGGAAATAAACGACAGCCGGAGGAAGAAAAACCTACGTTTAATTGGTGTTCCCGAGGCACCGAAAGGGACAGAGGGCCAGAATATGTATTTGAACAAATTCTAGCTGAAAACTTTCCTAATCTGGGAAGGGAAACAGACATTCAGATCTAGGAAATAGAGAGATTCCCCTCCCTAAAATCAATAAAAACCGTTCAACATCTCGACATCTAATAGTGAAGCTTCCAAATTCCAAAGATAAAGAGAAGATCCTTAAAGCAGCAGGAGACAAGAAATCCCTGACTTTTATGGGGAGGAGTATTAGGGTAACAGCAGACCTCTCCACAGAGACCTGGCAGGGCAGAAAGGGCTGGCAGGATATATTCAGGGTCCTAAATGAGAAGAACATGCAACCAAGAATACTATATCCAGCAAGGCTCTCATTCAAAATGGAAGAAGAGATAAAGAGCTTCCAAGACAGGCAGCAACTGAAAGAATATGTGACCTCCAAAACAGCTCTGCAAGAAATTTTAAGGGGGACTCTTAAAATTCCCATTTAAGAAGAAGTTCAGAGAAACAATCCACAAAAACAAGGACTGAATAGATATCATGATGACACTAAACTCATATCTCTCAATAGTAACTCTGGACGTGAACGGACTTAATGACCCCATCAAAAGGCGCAGGGTGTCAGACTGGATAAAAAAAGCAGGACCCATCTATTTGCTGTCTACAAGAGACTCATTTTAGATAGAAGGACACCTACAGCCTGAAAATAAAAGGTTGGAGAACCATTTACCATTCAAATGGTCCTCAAAAGAAAGCAGGGGTAGCCATCCTTATATCAGATAAACTAAAATTTATCCCAAAGACTGTAGTGAGAGATGAAGAGGGACACTATATCATAATTAAAGGATCTATCCAATAAGAGGACTTAACAATCCTCAATATATATGCCCCGAATGTGGGAGCTGCCAAATATATAATTCAATTATTAACCAAAGTGAAGAAATACTTAGATAACAATACACTTATACTTGGTGACTTCAATCTAGCTCTTTCTATACTCGATAGGTCTTCTAAGCACAACATCTCCAAAGAAACGAGGGCTTTAAATGATACACTGGACCAGATGGATTTCACAGATATCTACAGAACTTTACATCCAAACTCAACTGAATACACATTCTTCTCAAGTGCACATGGAACTTTCTCCAGATAGACCACATACTGGGTCACAAATCGGGTCTGAACCGATACCCAAAGATTGGGATCGTCCCCTGCATATTCTCAGACCATAATGCCTTGAAATTAGAACTAAATCACATCAAGAAGTTTGGAAGGACCTCAAACACGTGGAAGTTAAGGACCATCCTGCTAAAAGATGAAAGGGTCAACCAGGAAATTAAGGAAGAATTAAAAAGATTCATGGAATTCTCATTCATTAATGAGAATGAAGATACAACCATTCAAAATCTTTGGGATGCAGCAAAAGCAGTCCTAAGGGGGAAATACATCGCAATACAAGCATCCATTCAAAAACTGGAAAGAACTCAAATACAAAAGCTAACCTTACACATAAAGGAACTAGAGAAAAAAACAGCAAATAGATACTACACC
The DNA here is from genome assembly GCF_003254725.2 of Canis lupus dingo. Classification (NCBI taxonomy): domain Eukaryota; kingdom Metazoa; phylum Chordata; class Mammalia; order Carnivora; family Canidae; genus Canis; species Canis lupus. The sequence goes on along the minus strand of NC_064269.1, from coordinate 35,427,335 downwards.
CAGGAGAAGAAGAGAGTTAATAAAGATTCGAACAGAACTCAACGAAATCGAGACCAGAGGAACTGTGGAACAGATCAACAGAACCAGGAGTTGGTTCTTTGACAGAATTAATAAGATAGATAAACCATTAGCCAGCCTTATTAAAAAGAAGAGAGAGAAGACTCAAATTAATAAAATCATGAATGAGAAAGGAGAGATCACTACCAACACCAAGGAAATACAAATGATTTTAAAAACATATTATGAACAGCTATACGCCAATAAATTAGGCAATCTAGAAGAAATGGACGCATTCCTGGAAAGCCACAAACTACCAAAACTGGAACAAGAAGAAATAGAAAACCTGAACAGGCCAATAACCAGGAAGGAAATTGAAGCAGTCATCAAAAACCTCCCAAGACACAAAAGTCCAGGGCCAGATGACTTCCCAGGGGAATTCTATCAAACGTTTAAAGAAGAAACCATACCTATTCTACTAAAACTGTTTGGAAAGATAGAAAGAGTTGGAGTACTTCCAAACTCGTTCTATGAGGCCATCATCACCTTAATTCCAAAATGAGACAAAGACCCCACCAAAAAGGAGAATTATAGACCAATATCCCTGATGAACATGGATGCAAAAATTCTCAACAAGATACTGGCCAATAGGATCCAACAGTACATTAAGAAAATTATTCACCATGACCAAGTAGGATTTATTCCCGGGACACAAGGCTGGTTCAACACTCGTAAAACAATCAATGTGATTCATCATATCAGCAAGAGAAAAACCAAGAACCATATGATCCTCTCATTAGATGCAGAGAAAGCATTTGACAAAATACAGCATCCATTTCTGATCAAAACTCTTCAGAGTGTAGGGAAGAGGGAACATTCCTCAACATCTTAAAAGCCATCTATGAAAAGCCCACAGCGAATTTCATTCTCAATGGGGAAGCACTGGGAGCCTTTCCCCTAAGATCAGGAACAAGACAGGGATGTCCACTCTCACCACTGCTGTTCAACATAGTACTGGAAGTCCTAGCCTCAGCAATCAGACAACAAAAAGACATTAAAGGCATTCAAATTGGCAAAGAAGAAGTCAAACTCTCCCTCTTCACCGATGACACGATACTCTACTTAGAAAACCCAAAAGCCTCCATCCCAAGATTGCTAGAACTCATACAGCAATTTGGTAGCATGGCAAAATACAAAATCAATGCCCAGAAATCAGTGGCATTTCTATACACTAATAATGAGACTGAAGAAAGAGAAATTAAGGAGTCAATCCCATTTACAATTGCACCCAAAAGCATAAGATACCTAGGAATAAACCTCACCAAAGAGGTAAAGGATCTATACCCTAAAAACTAGAGAACACTTCTGAAAGAAATTGAGGAAGACACAAAGAGATGGAAAAATATTCCATGCTCATGGATTGGCAATTAATATCGTGAAAATGTCAATGTTACCCAGGGCAATTTACACGTTTAATGCAATCCCTATCAAAATACCATGGACTTTCTTCAGAGAGTTAGAACAAATTATTTTAAGATTTGTGTGGAATCAGAAAAGACCCCAAATAGCCAGGAGAATTTTAAAAAAGAGAACCATATCTGGGGGCATCACAATGCCAGATTTCAGGTTGTACTACAAAGCTGTGGTCATCAAGACAGTGTGGTACTGGCACAAAAACAGACACATAGATCAATGGAACAGAATAGAGAACCAGAAGTGGCTGGCCCCTCGACTTTATGGTCAACTAATATTTGATAAAGGAGGAAAGACTATCCACTGGAAGAAAGACAGTCTCTTCAATAAATGGTGCTGGGAAAATTGGACATCCACATGCAGAAGAATGAAACTAGACCACTCTCTTTCACCATACACAAAGATAAACTCAAAATGGATGAAAGATCTAAATGTGAGACAAGATTCCATCAAAATCCTAGAGGAGAACACAGGCAACACCCTTTTTGAACTCGGCCATAGTAACTTCTTGCAAGAAACATCCATGAAAGCAAGAGAAACAAAAGCAAAAATGAACTATTGGGACTTCATCAAGATACGAAGCTTTTGCAGCTTCGTATACAGGATACAGTCAACAAAACTAAAAGACAACCTACAGAATGGGAGAAGATATTTGCAAATGACCTATCAGATAATGGGCTAGTTTCCAAGATCTATAAAGAACTTATTAAACTCAACACCAAAGAAACAAACAATCCAATCATGAACAGAAATCTCACAGAGGAAGACATAGACACGGACAACAAGCACATGAGAAAATGCTCTGCATCACTTGCCATCAGGGAAATACAAATCAAAACCATGATGAAACTACCTCACACCAGTGAGAATGGGGGAAATTAACAAGGTAGGAAACCACAAATGTTGGAGAGGATGTGGAGAAAGGGGAACCCTCTTACACTGTTGGTGAGAATGTGAACTGGTGCAGCCACTCTGGAAAACTGTGTGGAGGTTCCTCAAAGAGTTAAAAATAGATCTGCCCTACGACTCAGCAATTACACTGCTGGGGATTTACCCCAAAGATACAGATGCAATGAAACGCCGGGACACCTGCACCCTGATGTTTCTAGCAGCAATGTCCACAATAGCCAAACTGTGGAAGGAGCCTTGGTGTCCATCGAAAGATGAGTGGTTAAAGAAGATGTGGTCTACGTATACAATGGAATATTACTCAGCCATTAGAAACGACAAATACCTACCATGTGCTTCAACGTGGATGAAACTGGAGGGTATTAATAGTGAAATAAGTCAGTCGGAGAAGGACAAACATTATATGTTCTCATTCATTTGGGGAATATAAATATAGTGAAAGGGAATAGAGGGGAATTAGAAGAAATGGGCAGGAAGTATCAGAAAGGGAGACAGAACATGAGAGACTCCTAACTCTGGGAAATGAACTAGGGGTGGTGGAAGGGGAGGAGGGCGGGGGGTGGGGGTGACTGGGTGGCAGGCACTGAGTGGTGCACTTGACGGGATGAGCACTGGGTGTTATTCTGTATGTTGGCAAATTGATCACCAATAAAAAATAAATTTATTATTTTAAAAAAAGTACAAAAAGATTGAGAAAATACCATGCATACTTCCTAATCACAATATTATGAAACTTCAAGTCAACCACAAGAAAAATTTGGAAAGGTAACAAATACATGCAGGTTAAACAACGTGTTACTAAAGAATAATGAGTCAGCCAAGAAATCAAAGGAGAAACTTAAAAAGCACATGGAAATGAAGAAAATGAAAATACAACTATCCAAAACCTTTGGCATGCAGCAAAAGAAGTCCTAAGAGGAAAGTATATAGTAAATACAGGCCTACCTCAAGAGGCAAGAAAAATCTCCAATAAAAAACAAAAACAAAAATCCACCTAATCTTATACCTAAAGAAGCTAGAAAAAGAACAACAAACAAAACTGAAAGCAAATCAAAAGGAAGGAAACAATAAAGATCAGAGCAGAAATAAATGACATGGGGTGGGGAGGTAGAAGAGATCAATGAAACCAGGAACTGTTTCTTTGAAGAAATTAATACAATTGATAAATGCCTAACCAGACCTACCAAAATGAAAAGAGAAAGGAACCAAATAAATAAAAGCAACAAATGAGTGAGGAGAATTAATACCAACACCACAGAAATGCAAACAATTATAAGAGAATATTATGAAAAACTATATACCAACAAATTGGACAACTGAAAAAAAGGAATAAATTGCTAGAAACATATAAACTACCAAAACTGAAACAGGAAGAAATAGAAAACTTAGATAACCAGAAAGAAAATTGCATCAGTAATCTAAAATCTCCCAAAAAACAAAAGTCTAGGGCCAAATGGCCTCACACTGAAATTCTATCAAACATTAAATAAGAGTTGATACCAATCCTTCTCAAATTATTCTAAAAAATATAAGTGAAAGAAAAACATCCAAATTCATTCTACAAGGCCAGTATTACCCTAATTCCAAAACCAGACAAAAGACTCTAGTAAGAAAATATCTCCAGGTCCATATCATTGATGAACATGGATACAAAATTCCCAATAAAATATAGGGCAAATCAAATCCAACAGTACATTAAAGGAATCATTCATCAAGGTCAAGAGGGACTTAATCCTGGGCTGCAAAAGGGGTTCAATATTTACATATCAGTGTGATATACCACATTAATCAAAGGAAGGATAAGAACATTATGATCCTTTCATGGTGTGTATAAAATGCATTTGACAAAGTACAATACCTTTTAATGATAAAAACTCAACAAAGTAGGATGAGAGGGAATATACCTCAGCATACTAAAAACCATATATGAAAATCCACAGCTCACACTATCCTCAATGGGGATAAACTTTGAGTTTTTCTTCTGTGGTCAAGAACAAGACAGGAATGTCCACTCTCACCACTGTTATTTAACATAATACTGGAAGTCCTAGCCATAGCAATCAGACAACAAAAAGAAATAAAAGGCTTCTAAATCAGCAAGAAAGAAGTCAAACTTTAATTATTTGCAAATGACATGATTCTCTCTATATAGAAAACCTGAAAGACTCCACCAAAAAATTGTTAGAACTTATACAAGAATTTAGTAAAGTCACAGGATAGAAATTCACTGTACAGAAATATGTTGTGTTTCTATACACAAATAATGAAGTGGCAGAAATAGCAATCAAAGCAATCCTATTTACAGATGCATCCAAAACCATATCTAGGAATAAACTTAACCAAAGAGGTAGAAGATCTATGCTCTGGAAAGTATAAAACACTGATTAAAGAAACCCAAGACGGGGGTGCCTGGGTGGTTCAGTAAGTTCAGGATCTGAGTCTTGGTTTCAGCTTAGGTCATGATCTTAGTGTGGTTGAGATCCGGTCAGGAGTTAGATGCTACACTCAGCACAGTCTACTTGAGTTTCTCTCTCTTTCCCTTTATCTCTCCCCCCACTAGCACTCGTTCTCTCTTTCTCTCTCTTTCAAAAATAAATAAAATCTTAAAAAAAAAATAAATTCAAGACAATCCAAAAAAATGGATAAACATTTCATCACGTCCACAGATTGGAAGAAAAATATTGTTAAAACATCTATGTTACCCAAAGCAATCTATGTTACCCAAAGCAATTAAATCCCAGATTTAATGCAATCTCAACAAAATGTGAACAATATTTTTCACAGAGCCAGAACAAACAATCCTAAAATGTGTATGGAATGAGAAAAACCAAATAGCCAAAGCAACCGTCAAAAAAAGTAATAGCAGAAGGCATCACAATTCTATACTTTAGGTTGTAACATTATAACTATAATATTACAAAATTGTAGTGAGTAAGACAGTATAGTACTGGCACAAAAACAGACAGATACAAATTAATGGAACAAAATAGAAACCCAGAAATAAACTCACAACTGTATGGTCAATTCATCTCCAACAAAGCAGGAAAGAGTATATGGAAAAAGTCTCTTCAACAAATGATTTTGGGAAAACAGGACAGCAACATGCAAAAAAATGATACTGGATCACTTTCTTACACCATACACAAAAATATATCCAAAATGATAAAAGACCTAACTGTGATACAGGAAACCATCAAAATCCTTGAGAAGAACACAGGCAGTAACCTCTTTGACATTGGCCATAGCAACTTTTTCCTAGATATGTCTCCTCAGGCAATGTAAATAAAATAAAAAATAAACATTTGGGAATTATCAAAATAAAAAGTTTCTGCACGGAAAAGGAAACAATCAATAAAACTAAAAGGCAGCCTATGGAACATGAGGAGATACTTGCAAATGATGTATCTGATAAAGGATTAGTATCCAAAATATATAAACAATATATCAATCTCAACACTCAAAAAGCAAACAATCTGGTTAAAAAATGAACAGAAGACATGAAGAGACATTTCCCACAGAAGTCATAAAGATAGCCAACAGATGCGTGAAGAGATGCTCAACATCACTCATCATCAGGAAAATACAAATCAAAACTACAGTTAGATATCACCTCACACAGTCAAAATGTCTAAAATCATCAACACAATAAATGGCAGGTGTCAGGGAGAATGCAGAGAAAGGGGAACCCTCTTGTAGTGTTGGTGGGAATGCAAACTGGTGCAGCCACTGTGGAAAACAGTATGAAGGTTTCTCAAAAAGTTAAAATTAGAACTACCTTACAATCCAGCAATTACACTATTGTCTTTCAAGTTCTGTGCCCATTTTTTAATCAGGATATTTATTTCCATTGTTTTTGTTGAGTTGTAGGAATACTTCGTTATATTCTGGTTATATATCAGATATAAACCTGCCACCCTCTCAGTTCTCTAAGTTGTCTTTTCATTCTGTTGATGGTATCTTTTAATGAAGAGAATTTTTCCGTTTTGATTAGTCCATTAATTTAACTCTACGCTTCAGTGTCACATATAAAAAATCATTGACAAATCTAATGTCATGAAAATTTTCTCGTTGGTTTTCTCCTAAGATTTTTATGATGACATGTCTTTCATTTAAGGCTCTGATCCATTTTGAATTACTTTTGTATGTGATATAAGTTAAGGGTCAGATTTTATTTTTGTATGTAAATAGCCAATTTTTCCAGTATCTCTTGTTGAAGAGACTGTCATTTCTTCCATCAGATAGTCCTGGCACTCTTGTTAAAAATCATTTGACCAAAAATACAAAGGTTTGTTTCCGGGGTCTGTATTCTATAACATCAGCCTATATTTCTGTCTTTATGCCAGTACCATCCTATAGACTGAACAAAAATTACAAGTTGACCTATGATGGGAGAACTTATGATTCTATGACAATGATTTTATAATGACTTTATGGTGATGGAAAAGTGATGCACATTCAGTAGAAACTATATTTTGATTTGGATTTTTCATCTTTTTCCAGGCTAAACCATACTCTCATGATGCTGGACAGTGGCAGTGAGCCACACCTCTCAGAAAGCCATGTGATCCCAAAACAACTTATGTACTTACAACTACTCAGCACCCATACAACCATTCTGTTTTTCACTTTTCACTTTCAGTACAGTATTTAACAAATTACATGAGATATTCAACACTTTAATATAATGGAGGCTTTGTGTTATATGATTTTGCCTGACTGTAGGCTTATAATTTATATATGTAAATATATACTATATTTATATAATTTTATAAATTATATATATATATATTTGCCAGTTAGATTATTCTTGTTTGGGATGCCTGGGTCACTCAGCGGGAGTCCCCAGATCGAGTCCCACATCAGGACCCTGCATGGAGCCTGCTTCTCCCTCTGCCTGTGTCTCTGCCTCTGTGTGTGTGTGGTCTCTCATGAATGAATGAATGGATGAATGAATTAGATTATTCTTGTTTGGCATTTTTTCTGTCAGGTATTTGAATATATCCTCCCTTTTATTTTTCTAGGCTGTAAAGTTTTTGCTGAAAAACCTGCCAAAAGCCTAATAGGAGTTTATGTGTATGTTACGAAGGGAACATACAACAACAAAAACAAAAAGCCATGTACAAATTCAATGCAATCACTGTCAAAGTCCAATAGCAATATTCACAGAAATGGAGAAGGCAATCACAAAATCTGTATGAAACCACAAAAGACTTTGAATTGAAAAAGCAACCCTGAGAATGAAGAACAAAACTATAGGCATCCCAATTCCTTATTTTAAACTATACTACAAAGCTATAGTAATTAAAACAGTATAGTACTGGCGTAATAATAGAGAAATGGAACAGAGTCAAGAGCCCCAAAATAAACGCATGCATATGTAGACAACTAATATTAACAAGTAAGCCAAGAAAATTCACTGTAAAAAGGATAGTCTCTTCAAAATGGTATTGGGAAAACTGGATAACCACATGCAGAATAATAAAATTGAACCCTATATTAAATTACTCACAAAAATTAATTTAAGATGAATTAAAGACAAACATAAAACCTGAAATCATAAAATTCTATGAAAAAAACATAGAGGAAAAACTCCTGGCATTGGTCTTGGCAACATTTTTTTTTTTTCAGAAATGACACCAAACGCAAAGGAAACAAAAGTAAAAATTAAAATCTTGATATTAAAAAAAACAATAAAATCTTGATATTGTAATTCCCACTACCTGTAATAATGGCCTTTTTTGGAAATAGAATCACCACAGATATAATTAAGCTAAAATGAGGCCGTTAGGGAGGGACCTAATCAAATATGATGAATCTCCTGATGACAAGAGGGATATTTGATCAATGACATACAGGAAGAATGCCATGTGATGACAGAAGCAAAGATGAGAGTGATACAGAGACAAACCAAGAAATGCCAAGGACTGCCAACAACCATCAGAAGCTAGGAAGAGGAAAGGAAGGATTTACTCAAACAAGTAAAATAAAGAGTCTCAAATGGAACATAGTCCTGTCATCTTGATTTTAAACTTATAGCCTCCACAACTATGAAAAATGAATGTATGTTGTTCAAAGACATTCAGGTTATGACACTTGTCATGACAGCAGAAGGAATAAATATACCAACCATGTAACCAGCACCCAGATTATTACACCCACCAATATCAGCACAGGAGAATGCCCCTTGGATGTTGTTTTCTCAAGGATAACTCTGCACCATGGTAAATACTATTCATTCCCCATTATTACTTTTAGGAAGAAATCCACACAGCAGGAGTTTTTCTCCTAGTTTTTAATAGCAGTGATTAAACATCCCTAATGTTCAACCTTATAAATAAATGCAATAATAAAAGAATGAGCTATTTTGTGTCAGGCTTCTTTTGCTCAAAATTAGGTTTGTGATATTAATCACAAAAACATGGACAGATAGTTTAAATAACAGAAATACCAGAAAGACGTGCTGAGACTCACAAATAATAGGAATTTGTACATTTAAATGACAGAACAAAACCACTTTTATTGGTGAAGATATTATTGGCAAAATCAAACAGATCAGTAACACACTGCACTGGTAAAGAAGTGAGGAAGCAGGAATTTTTTTAATTTTTTAATGCTACTGTCTGGAGATAATAGGTGTACAACCTCTACTGAAATATTGCATGCCTATTAATCATTTTATTAATTTGCCTATCATTTATAAATGCCTATCATTTATTTAGTTTGACAGAGAGAAAGAGAGACAGAGAGAGAGAGCGCGCACAAGCAGGGGGAGTGGCAGAGGGAAAGGGAAATGCAGGCTCACCACTGAACAGGTACCCCAATGTGGGGCTCAATCCCAGGACCTTGGGATCATGACCTGAGCCAAAGGCAGATGCTTAACTGACTGAGCCACCCAGGTGTCCTGATGTACAGCAGTTTTTGACACAGAAATTTCACCGCTAGAGATTAACCCTACACATATGCTATATGGTAAATGATAATGTATTAAGTGCTATTCATTCAGGCATCTTTCTACAGTTTAAAATTCTGGGACAAACCTAAATATCCATTGGAAATAAAACTAGTAGATAAATTTTTGGTCCACCTATTTAGTGCAGCATTGGCAGCTGCTTACAAACAGTGATACAGGTCCTATGTACTGATATGGAACAAACTGCAGGATATGTTTCTAAACAAAAATGTAAAGAAGAAGCACCACTGTTTGTAGTTATGTGACATTTTGTTTAGCAGACAGCACGCATATGCTTGTACTTCCCTAGAATATCTCTGGAATACAATCTAAACTAGTTACATATTTCCCTCTGAGAAGGGAACTAGGTGAATAGCAAACAAGATGGGTTAATAAGAGGATTTGTTCATCATTTCAAACAATGTAAACGTATTAATTCCTATTTATTTATATCAAGATCATTTCATTATTTTTTAAATGTAAAATCTTACACTCAATCAAATTGACTTTATTTCCCATTCTCTGATACATTGACTCTTGAAATTTCTAAACAATAAGCTTATTTTGGGGTGCATAATTTTACTATTTATAAACTTCAGTGTTTTACCCTTGCTGAGAAATGTTTGAAAGATCATAACCCTTAATAAACCATGCATGGTGGACTAATTTGAGTAAATACTCCAAGTTTTTTCCCCTAATAACTGTTGAAGAGTGAAAATATTAAAATTTTGATGTCAGTAATACTTTTAATAATCAGAGCCAGTGAACTTTTCACAAATGTAATGAAAGTGTTTACTACAATCAACAGTAAAAATAGCTGATGACTTGAGGTGTCCACATTTTACATCCAATAAACTCTGTTGGAAATCCCTGCATCAGAGAATATATTTATTTTACAAAGCCATTTATCAGGCAAAATTTATCACAAATTTAAAACATATATACAGGGGGATCCCTGGGTGGCTCAGAGGTTTGGCGCCTGCCTTTGGCCCAGGGCGTGATCCTGGAGTCCCGGGATCGAGTCCCACGTCGGGCTCCCAGCGTGGAGCCTGCTTCTCCCTCCGCCTATGTCTCTGCCTCTCTCTCTCTCTCTCTCTCTCTCTCTATGTCTATCATAAATAAATAAATTTTTAAAAAAATAAAATATATATACAGTTATTTCAATGGACATACAGTGAGTGAGAGGCATATAGTTGTAAGATTAAAGAGTAATTGTAACTAAACTAATGGAAATGTTGCCAATGGACAATTGAAGAAAGGGAAGAAGTAGAAAGGGTAGTACAAACTGGGATGTATACATGAGTGAGACATGCAAAATGTGAAAAATTCTTCTTCTAAAACTGAAAAAGTCTTCTTCTAAGACTCCTGAAACATCTAGGAAGTAACCAAATATAATAAATTCATTATGTGACACACTGTAACTGCACATAGAGTTTTTTCAATTTCCTATGATTCATATTAATGTGCACAGAGTGCACATCTCCAACACTAGCCTCACTTTGAGCATAGAAGATGCTTATATGCATTTAAAACAGAGTGCATATTTCCCCCTCAGCCTAATGTCTTCCACACCAAAAAAAAAAATCATTAAAATTTTATGAAACTGGGCAATCAGAAGGAATAAGGTACATGGATTTTAAATTTGGGAGTGAGGTTACAATATACAGGAAAAAATATTACTTAGTTTTCCTTTATGACTGTAACTGATAGGAAGTAACAATTTCAGGTAGTAAAATTGTCAGTGAGAATTTGCCAACTTTTTAAAGTCTGCTATTGGGGTGCCTGGGCTGCTCAGTTGATTAAGTGTCTGCCTTTGGCTCAGGTCATCATCCCAGGGTCCTGGGATAGAGTCCCACATCGGGCTCCCTGCTCAGCTAGGAGCCTGCTTCTCTGTCTCCCTCAGACCCTCCCAGCTTGTGCGCTCTCTCTCTCTCTCTCTGTCAAATAAATAAATAAAATCTTTTAAAAACAAAAACAATAATAAAGTCTGCTATTATTTCAGTAGTACTTCTTTTAAGGGATTCCATTACCCTACCTGCTCCTTCATGGTTTTTCTTCTGTATCTTGAAGCAGTTTTCTCAATAATGATTTCTGGTTATCCTCATCTTATCTTATCATTATCTAAACATTTAGGTGTCCAAGGCTCAGGCCTTTCATTTCCTAAGAATCACTTCCACTCTCTTACTTTTCACACTGTCTATGCACTGCTGTGTGCAACATCTGCATTCCCAACACAGACCTCTCACTTGAACATCATAATAACGTATCACAATGCCCTTGTGACTGACACATCCATATATAGCTAATGTTTAATCAATTTCTGAAAATTATATCTAAAACTGAATGCCACATGTGCCCTCTTAACATCAATATCAGCATCATTCGGGCAGCCCTCTTGGATCAGGGGTTTAGCGCCGCCTTCAGCCTAGGGCATGATCCTGGAGACCTGGGATCGAGTCCCAGGTCGGGCTCCCTGCATGGAGCCTGCTTCTTTCTCTGCCTGTATTTCTACCTGTGTGTATGTGTGTGTGTGTGTGTGTGTGTGTGTCTCATGAATAAGTATATCAGCATCATTGTTACAATTTCTGGACCAAAAACTTTGGAGGCATCCCTGATTGGTCTCTCTCACACATCTTTGAAAGAAGTGTGGAATCTGGCCACTTTATACTAGCACCAACCCTAGCAATCTTCATCAAGTCACCACATCTCACCTGGATGACCCCAACACATTCTGAGGTAGGCTCCTGTATCCCCATATACTCCCTGAACCCTCCCCAAAAGAATACACACCATCTAATCTCAACAGAATGTACAGAGGGAGTCTCTAAACCAGGAAGCCCGCTTTTGTCACTCCTCTGCTCAAAACCCTCTAATAGCTTCACATCGCCCCCATAAAAAATCCCAAGTTCTTAGACTTTTCTCATGTCCTACACGCTCTCACCATCATTGTCTCTCTGACCTACGTCTCTTCTTCCTTATTCACTTTGCTCCAGCATCACAGGCCCTCTTGCTATTCCTTCAAGCATGCTAAATACACTCCTACCTCAGAGTCTGCAACAGCTGTGTCTACTGCTAGGATGCTCTCCCATCAGGTAATCCACAGGGCTTGCTCATTCAAGATACTGTGCAAAAATCATTTCTCAAGGGTGCTGTCTCTGACCATTCCATTTAAAAGAGTGAAACCTCTTCCTCTTACTTTCATATACAAAAGTCCCTATGATATAGCTAACGTAAGAAACTCCCCGATATTCCATAGTATTTATCTTCTTCTAATGTGCCACGTAATTTACTTGGCATATTTGGTTTGTCCTCAGTCATCCCCACCAGCACTATCATGCCTGCATTAGAGTGTATTATCTATAAGAGGAGAATACTGTTGCATGTTTTATTCATCAATGTAACTTCAATGGCTAGAATAATGCCTGGCATATTGCAGGCAATCAATAAACAGCATGGTAATTAGCCCATGTCTCTCATACTGCCCGTCATGTTACCTAGATTTAGTTAGATCATTTTCTTCATTTTATAAACTAGTTTCCTGGACATCAACTAACAATTTTAAGTGATTTGCTAATGAAACACAACTACCTTGAGTACATGGGTGGCTTAGTCAGTTAAGTGTCTACCTTCGGCTCAGGTCATGATCACAAGGTCCTAGGATTGAGTCCCACATTGGGCTCCCTGCTCAGCAGGAGACTATGCTTCTCCTTCTCCCTCACCCCTCCTCCCAGTTCTTGCACTCTCTCACTCTCACGATCTCCCTCTCAAATAAATAAATAAAATTTTTTAAGAAAAGAAACAATTCAGAAATTATGTGGACTTGTGCAAAATGATAGCATGAAAGATAATAATGACCACATTAGTGATGCAAAATTGCTAAATGATTTTAGAAGAAGCTCTTTTCTTTTAATTCTTAAATGATACCAAGTAAACAGGTACAAGTTTCATTTACAGAGATATCTGGGTTTTTGTTTTTGCCTTTTTAAAAGATTTATTTATTTATTTATTTATTTATTTATTTATTCATGAGAGACACACAGAGAGAGCAAGAGACAAAGGCGGAGGGAGAATCAGGCTCTCTGTGGGGAGCCCAATGCTGGACTCCATCCCAGGATGCTGGGATCACGACCTGAGCCAAAGACAGATGCTCAACCACTGAACCACCCAGATGCCCCAATAAAGTTAACTTCTGAGATAAGAAAACTCAATTCATTTAGGAACTGATTGATACAACCGAGGTTTAAATTAATCAAGCTGTAGCTGGATTTTTTTAGATTTATTTGATTCCATATGCTATTATTTAGTTCATCTCTTTCTTATGGGTAAGAGTGATTCACTCATATTGTTATTTTAATAAGAATTTTATAAACAAGGGATCCCTGGGTGGCGCAGCGGTTTGGCGCCTGCCTTTGGCCCAGGGCGCGATCCTGGAGACCCGGGATCGAATCCCACGTCGGGCTTCCGGTGCATGGAGCCTGCTTCTCCCTCTGCCTATGTCTCTGCCTCTCTCTCTTTCTCTCTCTGTGATTATCATAAATAAATAAAAATTAAAAAAAAGAATTTTATAAACAAGAAGATATAGGTTTTTTGGTGGTGTTTTATTGTTTTTTGTTTACATAAGCTCTATGCCCATATGGGGCTTGAATTCACAACCCTGAGATCAAAACTCACATGCCCCACTGACTGAGCCAGCCAGGAATCCCTGAGTGTGTGGTTTGTTTTTTTCCTTTTTTTTTTTTTTTAATTTATGATAGTCACAGAGAGAGAGAGAGAGAGAGAGAGGCAGATACATAGGCAGAGGGAGAAGCAGGCTCCATGCACCGGGAGCCCGATGTGGGATTCGATTCCGGGTCTCCAGGATCGCGCCCTGGGCCAAAGGCAGGCGCTAAACCTCTGCACCACCCAGGGATGCCTAGACCATCAGTTCTGTATCATCTCTGATTAGAGCTTAAAAATAAAGTCTATGACACATATATGTTAAACACTTGATAGTCATATATCAGAATACTATACGTTTAAATGTACATTTAATTTGCTTATACACATTTAGTATATTTTTAATTATATACCATTTTAATTTAATTAGAAAATTATACGGGGTAGGGAACTAATCTCTTAAAAAGTAGTGATCAGTGTTAACTGAAGACTCATATTTGCTGAATGAAGAAAGAATATATGAATGAACTAATGTATATGAGTGAATATATAAATACAGACAGAGTTACAAGGCTATACCTCTCGCTGTTTTCTTTTTCTCTGAGTTCTTTTTTCCCTCTCACTTATACCCTGAAAGGCACTCTTTCTCACCCAGCCTGGGACAATGCTGAAATGAATTTATGAAGAAAGTACTCTAAAAGACTAAAGTAGAAGTGTGCTTGTTGAACCTGATGTTTTCCTCCAGGCACTGGGGAAGAGAAAGTAGAAAAGTAGAGTGAGTATAAGATGATGTGCAAACACTCGTAAAACAATCAATGTGATTCATCATATCAGCAAGAGAAAAACCAAGAACCATATGATCCTCTCATTAGATGCAGAGAAAGCATTTGACAAAATACAGCATCCATTCCTGATCAAAACCCTTCAGAGTATAGGGATAGAGGGAACATTCCTCGACATCTTAAAAGCCATCTATGAAAAGCCCACAGCAAATATCATTCTCAATGGGGAAGCACTGGGAGCCTTTCCCCTAAGATCAGGAACAAGACAGGGATGTTCACTCTCACCACTGCTATTCAACATAGTACTGGAAGTCCTAGCCTCAGCAATCAGACAACAAAAAGACATTAAAGGCATTCAAATTGGCAAAGAAGTCAAACTCTCCCTCTTCGCCGATGACATGATACTCTACATAGAAAACCCAAAAGTCTCCACCCCAAGATTGCTAGAACTCATACAGCAATTCGGTAGCGTGGCAGGATACAAAATCAATGCCAGAAATCAGTGGCGTTTCTATACACTAACAATGAGACTGAAGAAAGAGAAATTAAGGAGTCAATCCCATTTACAATTGCACCCAAAAGCATAAGATACCTAGGAATAAACCTCACCAAAGAGGTAAAGGATCTATACCCTCAAAACTAGAGAACACTTCTGAAAGAAATTGAGGAAGACACAAAGAGATGGAAAAATATTCCATGCTCATGGATTGGCAATTAATATCGTGAAAATGTCAATGTTACCCAGGGCAATTTACACGTTTAATGCAATCCCTATCAAAATATCATGGACTTTCTTCAGGGAGTTGGAACAAATTATTTTAAGATTTGTGTGGAATCAGAAAAGACCCCGAATAGCCAGGGGAATTTTAAAAAAGAAAACCATAGCTGGGGGCATCACAATGCCAGATTTCAGGTTATACTACAAAGCTGTGGTCATCAAGACAGTGTGGTACTGGCACAAAAACAGGCACATAGATCAATGGAACAGAATAGAGAACCCAGAAGTGGACCCTCAACTTTATGGTCAACTAATATTTGATAAAGGAGGAAAGACTATCCATTGGAAGAAAGACAGTCTCTTCAATAGATGGTGCTGGGAAAATTGGACATCCACATGCAGAAGAATGAAACTAGACCACTCTCTTTCACCATACACAAAGATAAACTCAAAATGGATGAAAGACCTAAATGTGAGACAAGATTCCATCAAAATCCTAGAGGAGAACACAGGCAACACCCTTTTTGAACTCAGCCACAGTAACTTCTTGCAAGATACATCCACGAAGGCAAAAGAAACAAAAGCAAAAATGAACTATTGGGGCTTCATCAAGATAAGAAGCTTCTGCACAGCAAAGGATACAGTCAACAAAACTCAAAGACAACCTACAGAATGGGAGAAGATATTTGCAAATGACATCAGATAAAGGGCTAGTTTCCAAGATCTATAAAGAACTATAGAGATCTATAAAGAACTCAACACCAAAGAAACAAACAATCCAATCATGAAATGGGCAAAAGACATGAAGAGAAATCTCACAGAGGAAGACATAGACATGGCCAACAAGCACATGAGAAAATGCTCCACATCACTTGCCATCAGGGAAATACAAATCAAAACCACAGTGAGATACCACCTCACACCAGTGAGAAGGGGGAAAATTAACAAGGCAGGAAACCACAAATGTTGGAGAGGATGCGGAGAAAAGGGAACCCTCTTACACTGTTGGTGGGAATGTGAACTGGTGCAGCCACTCTGGAAAACTGTGTGGAGGTTCCTCAAAGAGTTAAAAATAGACTTGCCCTACGACCCAGCAATTGCACTGCTGGGAATTTACCCCAAAGATACAGATGTAGGGAGACTCCGGGACACCTGCACCCCGATGTTTCTAGCAGCAATGTCCACAATAGCCAAACTGTGGAAGGAGCCTCGATGTCCATCGAAAGCTGAATGGATAAAGAAGATGTGGTCTATGTATACAATGGAATATCACTCAGCCATTAGAAATGACAAATACCCACCATTTGCTTCAACGTGGATGGAACTGGAGGGTATTATGCTGAGTGAAGTAAGTCAGTCGGAGAAGGACAAACATTATATATTCTCATTCATGTGGGGAATATAAATAATAGTGAAAGGGAATATAAGGGAAGGGAGAAGAAATGTGTGGGAAATATCAGAAAGGGAGACAGAACATGAAGACTCCTAACTCTGGGAAATGAACTAGGGAGGTGGAAGGGGAGGAGGGCGGGGGGTGGGGGTGAATGGGTGACGGGCACTGGGGGGGCGGCACTTGATGGGATGAGCACTGGGTGTTATTCTGTATGTTGGTAAATTGAACACCAATAAAAAATAAATTTATTTTTTAAAAAAGATGATGTGCAGATGGATACCAACAAGAGAACTTTTGAACATAATGGAACAGAAAACAGGAAATAGCCCAGTTGACCTGGGTCATGCATTTTCTACCACCTACCTCTGGTCTTTGGGTGATTTAATATCTCAGCAGTTCTGGACACTTTTAAGCTCTCCTCCAGAGAAGGTAGGATACTTGGTCATCCTATAGGGAGGTTGGAACCACAAGGGGATCATTTTGACCCCTGATCCAGATGGAACTGAATTGAACTTGTTCACAAATGAGATTCCCTTGAGAATAAGGCAGCTACAGAAGGAAGGAGTGAACCTTAGTGAAGGAAAAAAAATGTAAACCTTCATTCTGAGAGCAGATCCTATTGTGGAAATAGCATTTAATCAGAAAATATGGCTCTGAAATGGAAAGGCTAATGGAGACTTTGAAGAAATGAACAACAGTTTCTCTGATCAGAAAAAGCAATTCCAAGGAAAGAATCTGAGACACACCATAGGGAATTGGCAAATATAGCTAATACTTTCATTGTGAAATAATTAAAAATAAACAATAACAGAAGGTCTTGAAGTGTGGTCCTGGGACCAGAAACATCACCTGAAAACTGTTTAAAATGTATTCTCGGGTTCCATTCCAGAATCACTGAACAAGGAACTGAGGTGGGTCCCAACGATTGTACTTTAACAAGCTCTCCAGGGGATTCCGAGGCAAATTAAAGTTTGAAATCTACTGGTATTGACATCAGAAGCAAGTGAGTCATAGCCGTGAAAAGTCCCTAACCTTAAATCTATGAGTGGGATAAATAACAAAGAGAAACTAAAAAGTTAAATAACCAGAGGCTGACCATAGTTCAGAAGCAAAGATGTCCCTAAATATAAAATCCCTTCTTAACACAAAATGGGAATATGTTGAATCATTTATGTAGCATCTCATTATATTTCTATAGAATAAGAACCAGACTGTGGGCTCCCTAAGTGGCTCAGCAGTTTAGCTCTGCCTTCGGCCCAGTACGTGATCCTGGAGTTCTAGGATTGAATCCCACATAGGGCTCCCTGCATGGAGCTTGCTTCTCCCTCTGCCTGTGTCTCCGCCTCTCTCTCTCTTTCTGTGTGTCTCATGAATAAATAAATAAAATCTTAAAAAAAAAAAGAAGAAGAAGAAGAACCAGACTGAATTACACTTTATGTTTCTGCCTCCACACACGATTTTTGATAACTGAAAAAGGTCATCTCCAGGCCCAGGCTAGTAGAGCATCATCCCTCACTTGATGGTAATACACCAAGAGCAGGCACAGTGTCAAGAGGGATTCTAGTCATAGCCTACAGAGTTACAGCTCTGAACTCACCTGTCAGTGTTATATCCCAAAGACTTATCCACTTAGTGGATTTACATTTGCATTTTCTCATGCTCACCTAGTTACCTACCAGCACTTCACTCTTCTTGGTCCACCTTCACTAATTACTAATTGGTTAAAACTCAGATACTATCATCATTTGGTATTGCTTTATCAAAGTGTATTCAAGCCAATAGTAAAAATATAAAATATAATTAACACTTCAGTAAATTTTAGGTCCCCTGCTACTTGTCTCTACAACCTCAACCCTCCACCACCATTAGGATAACTTAAAGCCCATTATAAAAGACACTATCAGCACTGGGAGTTATACTATATGTTGGCAAATTGAATTTAAATTTAAAAAAATAAATAAAAATAAAAATAAATAGAATAAAAGGCACTATCAAATACTCTATGAAAATAAAATGTAAAAATAGACCCAGATACTTCCTGAGAGAAGATTATCAACATATCTAACCCAGCAGCTAGGGACTGCCTCAGTATTTTAGCTAAAACCACACAGGAAGTCTCAAGCTCAAGAATCTCACTGTGTACCATGAGGCCTAATGCAGGCCCTGTTCAGTGTGTGGAGGCACAGTGACCCTGACAAGGGCCTCCTCTCTTCCCTCATTTTCCCGCAACGTCTAGAAACAAGGCAAATGGTAAATTTTTAAAATAACATTGATTCAATATGGACCTTTAAATCCTTGGCTTACTTTAAATTTGGCCTCTTGGGTATGGATTCTTCCAGTATGGGCAGTAATCAACATTCATATGAGAATCTGATACTGTGTTAAAGAGACTGATGCTTGAAAATGCTGTGTTTGTGGCCAGAACTTGTTTTTACCTTATTGCTTTTGTGTTTCAGTATTTTTTTGTCTCTCTCCAATCTTGTGGAAATCTGTATTAGAAAAACTGATTCCAGCCTCAAAATCCAAATGGCAAACTCAAAAGCCAAGACTTTTTAGTAACAGTTTTCTGTACTGTAATCTACCTGGATAACAGTGTCAAATAATCTATTTCTCACAGGTAGATAATATCTTTTCCATCAGAAAAATACTTGCAAATATTATTTGCTCATGTATCATGTTTCCTCTTGGAAATCTTTACACAATAAAAAAATATGTACAAAGTTCAGTATGTCACACTCATAGATAGAATATTTGACAGTTCAAATTGGGAAAATTGAGACTATGAAAATGTATTATGCTGTTACTGATCTTTTGCATCTGTCACCTTACATTACAGAATATCCGCCTCTCTCTCTCTCTCTCTCTCTCTCTCTCTCCCATATGTTCCCTAAAGGCAGAAATTGTGTCTTACTTCTGTATAACCAGCACACAGTGTGATATCTGGCATATAAAAGACACTAGATAATGAAAAATAAGTGAATACTTTTATGGTTTAACATAGTAGAGGACAAAGAATTTAAATTATGGTAAGTGAAAAAAAGCTTCCATTCCATTGCCTTGTTGTCCTCACACGTGACTTCTTACTGATAACACACAATGTTACTTCTAGCTAGCCATTGTTAAAAACTGGGGCAATAAAGAAAATATGAAGAAAAAACCTGATAAAATATATTTCTATATATTTTCATCTCATATTTTCTATATATATATTTTGTACATGATAGGGACCACACATTATTTTGCAATCCATTTTTTAATTAACATTAGTCAAAAGCATTTGTCATATCACTGAATACTTCATAAAAATAATTTTAAAGTTTTCATATTTTTCAATTCAGATGGTTGTGTCATATATACTTAACCCTCCCACTACTGTTGGACATGAGATTTTCCCTGGTATTTGGCAATTAAAATAATGCTGTGATAAAAATCTGAGTGTGTACGATTTTGCTCACATATTGTTTTCTGAAGACAGACTTCTAGAAGTAGAATCATGAACTGAAAAAGTAATACCGTTTTTAATACTAAAATATATTTTGCTAAGTTCATTTCAGTAGTGGCCTGCTAACATTGCCAATACACTTTATGAGAATAGATATTGCTTTATTCTTTGGAGCAAGACTTATCTCTAAATTTAAGAGCCCTGATTTTATTTTATTTTTTTATTGGAGTTCAATTTGCCAACATATAGCATAACACCCAGTGCTCATCCCATCGAGTGCCCCCTTCAGTGCCCGTCACCTAGTCACCCCCACCCCCCGCCCATCTCCCTTTCCACCACCCCTTGTTCCTTTCCCAGAGTAGAGCCTTGATTTTAGAGCTAAGTATGTGCAATGATGCCATCTGGTGGTCATACTACAAAATTACAACATCAGAAATGAAAAAGATCTTTTGGAAACTATGTAGTAAGCAGAATTCAATTTATATATCAGGTCTCATAAGTTTTCAAAAAGCACTCTTGTTATCTGGGTTTTTAAAAACTATCAGTAACCAGATAAAATAAAGCTTAAGTAAAATTCATGGTGGCTATTGTATCAAGTGCTGGATAAGAGATGAGTCACAGTGCACCACCTCAAAGAGTTTATAGTTTAATCAGGACACAAATTAGGAAGCAAACTGACCAATACAAACTTGATCAACGGCTTTTGCAAATGGAAAATAATATTTTCTAAAATTTATAATTTGAAGTATTTAATTTAAAATTGCCTCCAATCATCTTCCCCACCTCCTGGTATTAATGCCATTGTGTAATCCTTTTCTCAGTAGTGTGAACTAGTTTCTATATCTCTCCCCCATTTCCTCCCACCCCCACAAGAAACAAACAGCTATGATGTGAATAGCCCTATGGAGAGATCCATGGAGCAAGAAATTGAAGTCTCAGGCAATAGCCAGTGAAGTCCTGAGGCCAGCCAATAGTCACATGAGTGAGCTCCAAAGCAGATCCTTCCTTATCAAGCTTGAGTTAATACCCGAACTGTGGCCCACCCCTGGGAATGGCTTTGTGAGAAACCATGACTAGCCATGCCTAGCTGCTAATGCACCAACACTGTGAGATCAGTTGTAGGATAATTCATTACACAGAAATAGCTATTTCACAAATACAGGAATTTGAAACCTGCTTAAATATTTGAACATTAATTTCAACTTAATTGCTCAAGTCCTATACAAAATTTAAAATGCAGTAAGAATCTCTTTTTAATACCTCAAATGCCTTGAGTGCTAAACATATGCAAATAAGATTATTTCAAAATCTATTGCTATTCTTACACTTAAACTCAACTTAAAACATAACTAGTTTTTAAGCTTAATTTTGCTTGTTATTCATATAATTTTTTATACTTCTCTAAGTCAATAATTGTACTTTCCAATTACTATGTCCTTTGATACTTTCCTGGGCTTACAGTAATATCCTTAGAACAAAAAGTAAAATATTTCAGGAAATGTTTTCTCAAACAACTGAGTGTAGGACCTGTTTCCTTTTCCCACTGTGATCTAACTGAAACTATAGACAATTAAATTACCTACTGTTTTAGGGTTAAAATTTAGTTGTTACAAAAATACCATACTTAAAATTCTTATCTTTCACATAGGTTTCGGATTTTTATAATCTAAAATCTTTACTATAAATAATATGTGTTTTAAATCTCATTTAGTCAACATTTCATTATGCATTATTCTATTATTATTATATACTAATATTATGTGTTACACTATTTCAAACTATGTACAGGCATACCTCAGAGATATTGTGGGCTCAGTTCCAGATGACCCCAATAAAGCAAATATCACAGTAGGGTGGGTAATGAATGTTTTGGTTTCCTAGTGCCTAGAAAATTATGTTCACACTATACTGTATTCTTTTAAGTATGTAATAGCATTATATCTTTACAAATTTGTATGCCTTAACTTTAAAATATTTCATTTCTAGGGACAGCCTGGGTGGCTCAGTGGTTTAGCGCCACCTTCAACCCAGGGCGTGATCCTGGAGACCGGGAATCGAGTCCCACATCAGGCTCCCTGCGTGGAGCCTGCTTGTGTCTCTGCCTCTCTCTCTCTCATGAATAAATTTTTAAAAAGAAAAAAATATATCATTTCTTAAAAATGTTAACCATCATGCGAGCTTTCAGTGAGTCATGATCTTTTTGTGGTGGGGGAACTTGATCATGATGGCTGCTGACTGGCTAGGGTGCTGGTTGCTGAAGGCTGGGTTGGTTGTGGTAGTTTCTTAAACTAAGATAACAATGAAGTTCACTGTACCAGTTGACTTTTCCTTTCATTTGAACACAATTCCTGACATTAGTATTTATCTCCTTTTATGACAAAATGCCCTTAAATACCCCAAACACACACTGACTATATGTCAAATAAAGTAAGATTATCTTTCCTGTGTTTTCTGTACTATGATGAATTCTCAGACCCAGGAAGAGATGATGACTTATTCTCTGAGAAGTTGGACTCGGTCTCAGAAGTCATGAGGCATGTGAGACTAGTATTAATACTTCTTCACCATTAAAATGCTTCTCATGAGTAATTGTTCAAATCCGATGCAAGAAGAAAAATTTTGATCCAGAATAAAGAAGAATATTCTAGAAGCAGTTAAAATCTGTGATTGACTAGCTTGGGGGAAAAAATGAATTTTATTTCCCCAGAAGTGTTCAAACATGCTAGATCACCACTTAGCAAGGACTTTTGAACAGAGAAGGTCCTGTTCAAACACTACAATTCCCCAAAAATAAATGTTAACTATAATTGTATTTCCTGTTAGAAGTCCTGGATTGTATTCTCTTCCTTTTGTCACGAGAGTTCACATTGTGTAAATATCCTCCTCAGTCATTTCTGGAAAGTAGAGAAACATGGAGATAAAATATGACGAAGTAAGAACCTCTTCCATAATGGTTCAAGAAAAAAAAAGTCATTACATACAATTCCTACATCCCATGTGACATATGGAGTTTAGTTGTCAAGAAAAAAATAATATATGAGTAGGCTTTCTTCCTTTTTGATGACAGTTCCTTTGAAGGGCCTTTCTAATAAAGCTTACATTCGAATTTCCCATTTGTTATCCTCTGTAGATCTGAGGGATGCTACTATACCAATCATGGATAGAGAAATAGCTTAACCTAAGGAGGGTGGAAATATTAGGTGTTAGGACAAGGCATCATAATCAGAAAAATTAAAATAACAGGTCAGGAACTAAAACACATAAGAACAGACCTATCAGAGAAAAAGCAGGCTGAGAAGCTGTGGCTTTGGCTGCCTGAGATTGAAAGCACTTTTATTTCTAAGCCACAAATCACAAGATTTCCATTTGTTTTGCCTTGTTTTGTTTTTAATCTTAAACCATCTTGTTTTATAGCACAGCACATCCTCTGTACATTGTAAAACCAGATGATAAGAACACAGTGTATAGCTACAATAATAGGAAATACAGAACTCTTCTGATTTCTCCACCCTGTCTTTTCCATGTGTCAAATTATGTGTTTATGTTTTCAATTTAGTGCGAGTTCCCTCTTCTGCGTGATCAGGAACCACCTGAAGTTGACAACCATGGGCAGGTGGTTCTTAGACATAAATTTCAACCTAGATAACAAATCCAGAGATCAAGTGACTAAGCACTGCTCTGAGAGTTCAACAACATCAGCAACGCCATTGACTCTCAAAATCTTCCTAATCTGTCCCTGGGCATGTTGACGACCTCATTGCTACAGTATAGCTGCCACAGCTCCAGGAAACTCAGTATTCTGGAAGAGAATAGAGAAAACGCAAGCCATTCCAAAAATCTAGCAAACTTTGTCTTAAGTTTCAAAGGCCAAAGTCAGGCTCTATGGCCACTCTCACTGCAAAGGGGAGCCAGCAAGGGGAGTAACCTATGAGAATGACAGGAAGGAAGATGATTTACAGTGGCTCATGGATAGGCCAATAGTCTCTGCTACCCTAGGCTAAGGCTAACACAAGATTGAACCAGATATCAACAAATGTTTTATTTACTTACTACTTATTCCCCCAAATAAATGTAGAAGTAACAGATCAAGAGGTACTTTTACCTTTCAGAAAAGGAGCTGGGAACTATATACCACAGATTATAGGGAATAAAGAAAAACCTTCTCTGTGTTACTTGGGTATTGTTACCCTCTGCTAGTTTACCTATAGCAGTCATCAGTAAAAAAATAAAATAAAATAAACAAATGAATTAATAAAAGACAAACTGTAAAAGCAAAATAATCTAAATAATTGCCTTTGGTGCCTGGTGTGAGGTGGTAACTCATTGTCTTCCCCTAAAGTTTTATTGTCCTGAGTTTATTCCCCTGCTTTTGAATTTCAAATATTAATCGCCATCAGGCAGAATTAAGGATGTCAACAAAATCTCTAGCAACAGCGGCTGATCACACCTCTGACATGATTGGAAAGTACCACAGTTTGGTCAGAAATAGTTGTGAAAGCGATTCACTTTCCCTCCTATAGTCTGAACAGAAAGAAAAGATCTGAGGTGCAGGACAACTGACAATATTCCCTAGCAGTAGGACAGGGGATCTCAACATTCAGAGGCATCCTGAAAGTTTCTGTTCTCATCATAATTCTTCCCTATATTTAAATTTTTCTTAAAAGACCCTTGCTCCTCTCTTCACCTGGGGCACAGAGCCAAAAACAAGTATTACTCAGTAAGTATTTTTGACTAGTAACTGGAGGAAAAAAATAATAATTTAATGATAAGGTAATAAAAGAAAGGAAGGAAGAAAGAGACATAAAAATGAGAAAGGGAAATGGGATATAATTTGGTCAAAATCATGAGCTAGTTAGCTGGCAATCTCTGTAATCAGTTTGCATGTCGTTTGCATACAGAGCTCTCATCTTTCCCTGATGTTTGCATGACAGCACAGGAAATCCAGGAAGAACTAAGAGGACAAGAAAGTTCTGACAGCACCCCCATCAGGCCAGACAGTTAAAGAAAACAGACAAGAGAATTCTCTGCTTAGAAAAACTTACAAATTCAGGCTATAGGAAAATGGGAGAGAAGAAAAATTACCTAAGTAGAGAAAAGATTATTATGATGATTTTAATCATGAAATATTGTCCTTTTATAATTACTCTTATGGTTCTACTTTCTTAAATTGCTGGGCAGAAAATAGCGCAATGTTTCTTTTCTTTCAATAAAAGAATAATGGTCAAATATTTAAATTATACTATAAAATATATGTTATATTACATGTACAACATTACCACCATGTCTGGAAACATAAACACAGTTATATAATAAGGGTTTACTATTATCTCTTCAAAATACCACATTACATGATATGTGCTCTGTGTGGTTCCTCATTAGCAATGTGTTATGCAAACAAGAATAAACTTCCTACATTAATGTAACATTTACATCCATTCCTAAACATGTTCTGTGAAGAGCTGCCTCTTCAGTGAGGAGCGGCTTATTCTTCTCCTTCTGGCCCTTCCCTGCTCATGCTCTCTCTTTCTCTCTCTCTCTCTGAAATAAGTAAAATCTTTTTTAAAAAAAGGTTTCAGTTAAGAAGCCAGGAAAATAAAAGCAGTCAGCCAAAATTAAGTAGAAGAGAGAAAATAATAAAGATAAAAGATGAAATAAATAAGACGGAAAATAGACAAACATAAATCAATGGAACAAAAATCTGGTTTATTGGCAAGATTAATAAAATTGACATAAAGGCTAGATTGATAAAAACAGAAAAACACAAATAACAACGATATCAGAAACACAAACAGTATCAGAAAAGAAATGACAGGAATTATAGATCCTACATACAGTAAATAGATAATAAGGGAATACTACTCTTATGGGTTAAATTGTATCCTCTGAAAAGATATGCTTAAGTCCTAACCCCTACATCAGTGAATATGACCTTATTTGGAAGTAAGGTCTCTGTAGGTGTAGTCAAGTTGGAATGAGGACATTAGAGGGCTCTACTGCAGTATGGCTGGCATCCTTACAAGAAGAGGAAACTGTATGTAAAGTCAGAGATGCACATGGAGAATTCATGTGATAACAGAAGCAGGTAGTGAGACACAAAGCTGCAAGCCAAGTAATGCCATGAATCACTGGCCACCATGAAAAGCCAGGAAGAAGCAAGGAAAGATACCACCCCAAGTCTCAAAGGAAGCATACTGACACCTTGGTTTTGGACATTTGTTTTCTGAAACAGTGAGAGAATAAACTGTGATGGCTTTAAGCTGCCAAATTTGTGACATTTTGTCACAACAGCCCTAGGAAACTAATATGACTGTGAGAAACAAGAAAATGACACATTTGGTGATTTAGACAAAATTAACAAATTTCTTGAAAGGTAAAGATGATCAAAACTGACAAGAAACATAATGACTAAAGAGCCTCTGTTAAAGAAATGGTATTCCTAATGAAATATCATCTCCCAAGAAAACTTGAACAAAGATTATTTCTCCAGGACATTTTAAAAAACATTTAAGGAATGAAAACTAAAATCCTACCCCAAAAATAGATATTCAGTGTTGAGCGTGCTGCGGCAACATGATCAGGGTCCCGAGGATAAGGGGATGAGGAAAATAAAAGAAAAGTAAAGAGATGGGGACAGGAGGGACACAGTGGATGATGTCCAAGCAGTGCCAGCTTTATTCAAGGTTTTACAACATTTTATAGCATGAGCAAAACAAAGCCAAGAAGGTGTTTATTTTTAGCAGGTTTGTGAAACCCTCCAAAGTTCCCCTTTCTCAGCATGCAAGACAGACTCACGGGTGACAGAAGACCTTGGTAAATAGATAAGCTTGTTGCTCCAGATGTGCACACTTCAAAGGAATATTAGGTATGGTAAACAGACCAGCAAGGACAGACAGAGTCTTATTTACATTTATGCCCAGGTCAGAATAAGTTGTATCTATTGCGTTATGTGGGCGACCACGTACAAGCGAGCCCTGAGAACCATTGCTCAAGCCCATTCTCAAGCGTCTACCAACTATTCACCCTTTAGGCTCTCGAGCCTTTTGAGTGAATGAGGGACGCAAGTTCGGGCCTGGTTTGGTTCAGTTACTCCAGCTAGTTCGTGGTCGCCCACATTTCAGAAACATCTCAAATGAATACACAAGGCCAGTATTTCTCCAATATCATAAACAAAAAAAGATATTTAAAAAAGGAGGGGCACCTGGGTGGCTCAGTGTGTTAAGAGTCTGACTAGTGATTTTGGCTTAGGTCATGATCTCAGGGTCACGAAATGGAGCCTCATATAGGGCTTCTGGCTCAGAGGGGAACCAATCTTTTCCTCTTGCTCTGCCCCTCTCCCTACTCACACATGCTCGCGCTCTCTCTCTCTCTCTCGCTCTCTCTCTCTGTCTCTCTCTCTCTCTGTCTCTCTCAAACAAATAAATAAATGTTTTTTAAAAAATAAATAAATAACAAGTCAATATCCATCATGAATATTAGTACACAGTTTTTAACAAATATTACCCAAACAAATCTACCAATATATAAAAAATAGTGATAAATACAACATGACCACATGGGAATTATCCAAGAAGTATAAGATTGTTTAACATGGAAAAAATCAATTAATACCATCTACCATACTATAACTATAAGAGAGTATCTATAGAAACATCTCAAGAGATGCAGAAAAATTATATAACAAAATCTAACTCCCATTCATGATAAAAATCTCAATCAACAAGAATAGAAGGAAATTTCTTCAACATGATAAAGAGGGTCTCCATAAAAACTGCAGCAGACCTCACATATAAGACAGAAGAACTAAACATTTTTGTAACATGGGGAACAAGACATGGATGAGTACTATCATCAATCTCTTCAACATTGTACCAGAGGTCGTAACCAGTACAATAAAGGAAGAGGGGAAAAAAAAAAAAAAAAAAAAAAAAAAACAAGGAACGGAAGAAGTAAGCCTTTCTACAGTCTATTTTTAAGATTTATTTATTTACTTATTTATTTATTTAAGAACACGTACAGCTCAGTAAGAAGACAGATAAACCCAATTTAAAAAAAGATTGAACAGGGGTGCTTGGATGGTTCAGTCAGTTAAGCATCTGCCATTGGCTCAGGTCATGATCTCAACATCTTGGGGCCAAGCTCCCTGCTCAGGGAGGAGCCGGGTTCTTCCCCTCCTTCTCCCTCTGCAGCTCCCCCAGCTTGTGTTCTCTTGCTCTTTCTATCAAATAAATAAATCCTTTTTAAAAAATAAAAAGATTGAATAGACACTTCAAAGCACAAAACCTAAACAAACACTTCCCAAAAGAAGACATACAAATGGTCAAAAAACACATGAGAAGATGTTCAATATTATTAGTCTTCAAGGAAATGCAAATTTAAAAACACAATGAAATATCATTGCACACCCACTACCATACTGGTGAAAGTTCAAAAGACTGACAATATCAAGTATGAGCAATGATAGGAGCAACTGGAACTCTTGTGTGTTGCTACTGGGAATATAAATGTTGCAACCACACTGGAAAACAAGGTAGAAGTTTCTTATCAAATTAAACATGCATTTACCATAGGACTCAACAATCAAACTCCTAGGTATCTAATTTAAAAAAAGGAATGAAAACACATGTCCACACATAAACTTGCACATCAGTATTCATGACAGGTTTATTCATAATAGCCAAAAATAGGAAATACATTATAAGTCCTTAGAGAGATGAAGAAATTGTGGCATATACATACAATGGGATATACCTCAGCAACAAAAGGAATGAACTAGTGATACATGAAAGAACATAGATTAATTTTAAAAAACATACTGAGCAAAAGAAGTCAGATACAAGAGTACATGATTATGAAATTCTATATGAGGCAAAACTAATTCATAGAGACAGAAAGGGTAGCACTGATTGCCTGGGCCGAGCGGATAGTGAAGGGGAAGAAAGGAATTTTTGCAGGTGATACAAATATTCTGTCTTGACCTGATGACGTTTAAGAGGTGTATACAGGCTCCCTGCATGGAGCCTGCTTCTCCCTCTGCCTATGTCTCTGCCTCTCTCTCTATGAATAAATAAATAAAATCTAAAAAAAAAAAAAAACGAGGTGTATACAGTTGGTAAAAATCCATTGACTTCATGACTTAAAATGGAAGAATTTTCTTGCATGAAAGAAGGACTCAAAAAAATTAATTTTTTAAAATTCAAGGTCAAGGGGCACCTGGGTGGCTTAGTTGGTTAAGTGATCAACTATTGTTTTTGCCTCGTGTCACGATCTCAGAGTCATGAGACCAAGCCTCAGGGAGGGCTCCACGCGTGACATGGACTCTGCTTTAGATTTTCTCTCTTCTCTCCCTATGCTTCTCCCCCTGCTCACATGTTCTCTCTCGAAATAAATAGATAAAATCTTTTAAAAAATAAATAAAATGTCAAGGTCAAGAAAGACAAATAAACCTGAGGAATTCTCCCAGATTAAAAGAAACCAAAGAAATTTCTCAGTTGAAAAAATTCAAATATGGGCTATCGATGAAATTACAGTACTTTCTCAATGTTAAATTTCCTGATTTTGACCTTTTTGCTATGGTTATACAAGACAAAGTAATTGTTCTTATAAAATGTTTAGACAATAGGACATAATGTCCCCAATTTATTATCAAATGGAACAGCAAGAGAGTGGGGAAGAGAGAGAGAGGAGAACTGTAAAGCACAGATAAAATATTAACAAATGGTAACTACCTGTCAAGGTTATATGAGAGTTTTTACACTATTGTTTCAACCACTCAGGAAGTATGAAATTATAGCAAAGTAAAAACATTTTAATTAGAGTTGATTATTTTTATGAGAAGGGTGGCAAGATAGCTATTTTTTAGTTCTTAATTATGCCATCTCTCACACCCAGAGGCTATTGGAATGATTTATCCTATTAATCAGGAAAAGACCCAAGCTATTAACAAGGACAAAAACCAGGCTATCAAGAGGTGTCCAATTAGTTCTATGGGTGGTTCAGGGAAAGAGAAAGAGAGAATTTCTCAGGGCCATTAAAGAAAGGGGAAACTGCTCTTCAAAGAAAAAAATCATGCCCTCTTCCTCAAGAAGACAGATGACATCTGATCTCTTAAATCATAGTCCAAAATTATGATTTCTTCTTTTGTCAGCTCATCACAGCAAACTAATTCCTACTATCAGAAACATTACTTCATAAATAATCACAAATTATCACAGAAACAAATGAACAAAAAAATGACAAAATTCCATTTCACCTTTTCTTCTTGTATCTTTGGAAGGAGGCAGACAAAACATTATCAATTCTCTTCTCACAGATACAATGGTATGAATTAGAGCAATCAATATTTGTTACTCTTGTTGAGCTCAAAAATGCACATTGTCCTCTTCCAGAAAAACCCATGAAGGTAAAATTACTGTAGAACAGAAAACACAGCATCAACTGTTTCATTCTGAAGCTTACAATAACATAATTTATCGTTTTTTAGTTCATTGCCTAAAGGTCTAGAATATGGAAATGTTATAACTTCATCACTAGCAGATTTCCTTTTGGCAAGGCAAAGATCAAATTAAAAATTAAAGTACAGTTTCTACTGAATCCATATTTCTTTCACACCATTGTAAAGTAGAAAAATTGTAAGTCAAACCATTGTTAGTCAGAGACCCAATATAAAGGAGTTTCAGATGAATTTGGTTGGGGGATCCTCAAAATACTCATTTGTGATTGTGGGAGGGATAACTAGCTGAGTCACGATGATACAATCACTTCATATTACTTTATGATTTTGTGTACCTCATAATGCATTGTCTGAGCATGTGTTTACCATAATAATTTTGTTAATATCTCTATGACATTTCTCATCTTTTTTCATTATACTTCCCAAAACATTTTCTTAATCATTCTACTTACTCTTACCAATGACCTCTGTGTGAAAACCATGTGAAATAAGAAAAGATATTTTTAGACACAATCTTCCCAATCTCAACACCACTGTTGGAGCTCCAATGCATTCCAGACACTTACATCCCAAAAGGTAGGTCAGTGTCAACCCATTTCCATTTTTCTTCCTTTATATCATATAATAATCCAATCCAGTAGTTTTTCTTATAAGTTTGTGCTTGAATGAAGGTCTGTAAAGGAAATAAAACATTTCATGTGGCTAGTCTCATCTGTTAGATGAATGCAAAGAAGGAAGGTTAAGGCCACAGCTCTTTCTATGGCCAGTACTCTGCACTCTCCATACCATCCTTCATCTCTACTTCCTAGAAGACGCTCTCTCTCCTCCAGCCCCTTGCTTGTATTTTCCAAAGTAGTTTTTTTTTTCCTTGTAGTTTATTTACTTAATGTTAAAAATGCCCATCTGTCTCATGGATTATTTAAAACATAAAAAATTTTAAATCTAAATATCTAACAAAAAAACATAAAATAATGTATGACACTTGAAACTACTCAAAATCATGCTCCAGAAAAATATTTAAGGATGTTAAAAGTGATCATTTCATATTCTTAACTGAAAAATGAATCTTTACAACAAGCATATGTGGGAAGTTGTATATCAGAGCCTTCAGCCTCTTAAGAGAAAGGTTTGCTGTAATTTACTAGTTAGAAGGAGTGAAGGGAAGAGGGGTAGGATTTGGAAATATGTGGTGTCAAAAATGTAATATATCAAAGTGACATTTTATATAATGTCTGATTAAATGGTTGAAGTATTTCAAAATATAGGTTTAAATGTAAGTATGTTTTACTGCAACAAACATTATTATATGACTTGCTCTCATAAATTCTTTTATGTTGTGATTTAAAACATCTATTAGATTTGCATATAAATTTTGTGTTGCTTTCCTAAGTGATAAATAGAGGTTTCAGATCTTTAAAAACATTTCTCTGTAAAAAAAAAAAAAAAATGTGTGTGTGTGGATAGTTTTTACTGGTTATAAATTTAAAAGATAATTTTGATATTGTTGTCACTTAATTTTCTCTTTTTATAATTCTGTTTTGAAAGATATACATCTTGATACAGTATATTAGAATATGGATCAAGAAAATATTACCTAAAGATGCAATGAAAATCACTATGAGGCTAATTTTTAAAGTAATCATTACTTGAGCACTGGGTGTTATGCTATATGTTGACAAATTGAACACCAGTAAATAATAAATTTTAAAAAATAATAAATAATCATCACTTTTAGGTTCCTCATGATTATGTTCATACTGCAGATGGAAAGACTGAGACCCAGAGGGTAAGTAATTCACCCAAGGTCACTCAGCTAGTAAGTGGCAGAACTGGATTTGCCTGATCCCAGGCAATCTGGCTCCTGGATTCCTAATAGCACCTTCTGGATTAAGTTGCCTCCAAGTTTTTGGTTGCCATTTTGTAAGGATAAATAGCCACTGCATCCAGGCTATAAATAACAAAGGGTTAAGGACTCCATCAAAGGAGAGTTATGCTTTTCAGGGAGCTTACCTACACACACCCTAGAAAAGGAAATGAATGCAAAGACCCAAACCGAATCTTCAAGGGGATTTCCATTTTCAAAATAATCATGGTCATCATGACAGATAATATATATTGAATGCTTGGTAAGTAGCAAGATCATATATGCCTATCGGTAGGCAGGGTTTTCCAGAACCCAACTTTCTTAACTACAAATTTTTAATCACTCAACAGACACAACACAGAGAATAACTGAAGCTCCCTCTTTCTGGACTCTCCCTGTTCTTAATATCTTGGGTCCCAGCATGAAAGACATAGTCCAGAAAAATAAAAGTGAATGTAACAGTCCACAATACCAGTTCATCTTCATCACTTATCTTCAAAAGAGATGAATTACAACTTTGGCATGTCTTTTTACATCCAATCCATTTTTCACTTTTAGAAGTGAAATAATAATACTTTATTCTATGACAGGACTGGTGGTTTTCATGGAGTTTGCCTACAACATATAAGGTGAAACATTATGTGGTATTCTGTTAAATAGAGCAATGTATTTTTCAGCCCTCCATAACTAAAAAAAAGTTAATAGCTGTCAATAATGATAACTTTCAGGTCATTAAGATTCTGGAATACCAAGAAATATCTCCCATGTCAATTGCTGCATTATTCACAATAACCAAGATATGGAAACAACCCAAATATCCACGATAGATGAAAGGATAAAGAAAATGTGGTATATACATACAATAGAATACTATTCATCTTTAAAAAGGAAATCCTACCAAACGTAACAGGATATTACATTAAGTGAAATAAACCAATCACAGAAGGACAAATACTGTAGGATTCCACTTATATGAGATACAAAAAATAACTTTGGAGAAACAGAAAGTGGAAGGTGGTTGCCAGTGGCTGGGGCAGGGGGGAATAAGGAGCTTTTCTGTTCAATGGGTAGATAGCTTCAGTAATGCAAAATGAGTAAGTTCTACAGATTTGCTGTATGACATAGTGCCTATAGTTAAGAATACTTGTGAACTTAAAAAAAACTTGTTAAAAAGGTGGATCTCATGTTAAGTATTCTTAACCAGCCCCCAAAAAAGAGAAAAAGGAAAACTTTCGGAAGTAATGGATATGTCTATTATTCTAATTGTGAATGATTTTACTGACATATGCATATATCCAAACTTGTCAAATATATACATGAAATATGTGCAATTTTTATATGTTAGCAATCTCTATAAAGTTGATTTTTAAATAATAAAAGTAAATTTTTAAAAAGATTCTGGAATGCCTTCTAAATAAAAGAAGCATTATTCTTTGGAATTTTTTCTTTTCCTCATTTATTTTAAAAAGTACCAAATTTTTAGAATACTATTGATTCTTTCATAACAGAGAAGATAAATTCCTACCATATCTAAATGATATTAAATATGCAAAATCTTTTTGTAAACTCCAAACCTATACAAATATTTAATAGTTATAGATTAACCAGGTCAATTCATTCCACAATTTGCATAATAACAGATTTTATTATATGAGATTTAATATCTTATCTCTTGGATGTTTTTAATGGTTTTATTACAAAGAGTTCACAAACATTGACACTTGGGCAAAACTTGCAGAAGTACTGCAGAGAGCATATAGACTAAATATCTGAGGTCAAGGCAGAATGGAAATACACATTCAATTATCTTTACAGAAGCCTCCAAATCAAAGGCTTGTGCCCATTTTAGGCTGAGTATATTTTTACTAACAGCCTCCATATTCTTGTCAGCAACAAAGTGAGTGTCTAATTTGCTCACATAACCAAAATGATCCACATTTTCCAGGAAGCTGACAAACTATTTTACCTTCTGGGAGCAGTAGGAATGCAGGAACTGCCACTAATCTGAACACAGATCCTGGGGTCCCAGTCTCACATCTGACACAGGCAAACACAAATACTCATCTTACATCTATGAGATACAAATGAAAAGGTGTCAGGACACCTGGGTGGCTTAGGAGTTGAGCATCTGCCTTTAGCTCAGGGTGTGATCCCCAGATCCGGGATGGAGTCCCACATCAGGCTCCCTGCATGGAGCCTGCTTCTCCCTTTGCCTATGTCTCTGCTTCTCTCTCTCTCTCTCTCTCTCTGTCTCTCACGAATAAGTAAATAAAATCTTTAAAAAAAAAAATTAAAAGGTGTCTAGTAGACCTGATCACTAGCATATACCATAAGCCTGCCTATTAGGCCTCAAAGCTTCCGGAAGGTGAAGAAATAATAGTAAATCATGCAATCTTTCATTCAAGATTCTCTTCATACCTTTATTTTTGCTCTGAAACGTCCTATTTGTAAAGAGTAAATCCTGTTCCTTTTTCTGCTGAAGCATTTCATTTTTGAGAATGTTATATTCTAAACTCTTATTTGTCAAAAGTTGGTCCTTTAAGTAGCTGTCATTTTGCAAAATGTGGTACTCTTGAGTCAGGTTTCCTATCATTTCCCCCAGGTGATGGTTTTCTTGAATAAACTGAAAAACTAAAATAAATATCACAGATATAATACAAGAGTGCTCATAATGCTTCAATGTTAAAATTTAAGACAAAATAAAAAGTCTCACTTTGACAACCAACCCCTTCCATTACCTTAAATGGTTATTGTGACATTTAGAAAGTAACACCTCTATAAACCGACCATAGAAATGGAAACATCAAACCCCACACTATAAACAACTTACCTTCAATCGGAGAAGAAAAACATTATATGGTCTCATTCATATGGGGAATATGAAAAATAGTGAAAGGGAATAAAGGGGAAAGGAGGAAAAAATGAGCAGGAAATATCAGAGAGGGAGATAGAACATGAGAGACTCCTAACTCTGGGAAATGAACAAGGGGTGGTGGAAAGGGAGGTGGGCGGGGGTTGGTGGTGACTGGGTGACGGGCACTGAGGGGGGCACTTGATGGAATGAGCACTGGGTGTTATGCCATATGTTGGCAAATTGAACTCCAATTAAAAAAATCCCCCCCCAAAAATAAACAACTTACCTGTAGATTAAATAAAATAAGGTGTCTGAATAAAATTATGATGGTAACACCTTAGCATTCAGTTCAGCTTCTTTTTAATAGTTAGGACATTATTTATAAATAGGTACCAGAGTAAAAATGAGTCAACACTTAGCAATACATCTTCTAAGTATGAAAATCTGTACTAAGAAACATGAAATAATAGTATCATTGCTATTGGAGTAGATCAAATATCCACAGGAGAAAACAGAGGAATGCTTAAATATGTACATTTATCTTAGTGTCACACGTTAGTGATTTTCTCTAAAGATGTCAAGAAATTCAAATAAAAGATAAAAGTTGAATTCATCTTCATCTAAGATCCACAAATAGAATCAATCTTTTTACTAAACTATATTCACATTACATACTTGGAAAAAAATCAAGAGAACTTCATAATTTCTTTTGAAAAGTTGTTTCTCAAAGAATGTGTATGTAAGATTCACAATGATCTAAACTCAGAAGGCATTAAATGACTAAGTCCTGTACCTGAAGGAATGTTATCATGTATTATACAGAACGAGACAGCTCATTAAAGTACAGAGTCATTGGAATAGGCAAGTAAAATGAAGGTGACACCATGACATGTCTGGGACATTCCCTGATGATAGCCAGGGAACAAAAAATGGAGCGAGGTTAATATTTGCACAACTAGTGATCACTGCTATTACTCAAACTTGAAGCATGTATTTTAATTACTTACTCTTTGTCCCCAACACGGCAACAATGATCAGTAGTAGTAAACACAGGATCCCAAGAATCACTACAATGAGATGTCTTGGCACTGGAAACCCTTTAAGTAAAGAAAGAAAATCATCAGGAATAGAGCCTAGTCTACTACTAACCTTAACCTGAGATGCCATTTGAAACAAAGAGACAATCTTCTCTAAATTTTTACAAAAAAAATCATACAAATTGATATAAATTTGCAACCTAGTAATCACAGTTTTAAAGTCTCACATTTCTGACTGATACACACCCACTGTAGAAATCTACACAAGAACAGTCCTTTAGGATTTTAAAAGAACTTCCCCTACTAAAGCACAGATGGCATAATAGAATTGTCCAATCACTACGCTGTACACTTGAAATTTGTGTACATTGTGAATCAACTATAACTCAAAAAAGAATTCAACCAACTTTTTTTTTAAAAAAAAAGCACAAATGAGAATAAACATAATACTCATTTATAATAATTTACACTGATGTGTTTACTCTTCCCTGTGATTACAACTCATCATGAAGAAGAAGGAAAAAGCAGTCAAAATTCTTGAGGAATTGGTAGTCAATAGTGGGTATTGTGAGGCTGGAAATGTAACTGAAGTCCATCCTTAAAAGAATTAATAGAAATCAATTTTCCTTTCTTTTCCATCAATCCTATTTTTCCCTAGCCAATATTACATTTATCCTCATACTTTTGAAGTCTTGCACCTGAAAATTCTATTTTTGACTGTCACTAAATTAAGACAATAAATGCTATTCTCAATTTAGAGGTTGTGACAATATTTGAAGGTAGAAAGCTAGAATAGAAAAGACAACAGAGTGAATGCTCCTTTTGAATAATTTTCTATTTCGTCATTGCCAGTTAAGGATTGGTAAATAATTAAGACACTTGAAATTTTTTGTCTGAATTAAAACATTGTTTCTAATAAATATTTTCATTTTTCAAGAATTCTCTAAGACTTTTATTTCTCTAGGAAATTCAGTGTTTTCTTGAGACTCTAATCTGTCCTTTATTTCTAAAGGCCTCATGGATTCCTCTTTACCAAATTTAATTAAAAATTTTTATTGGCCTTGCAAATTTAAAGAATTTGTTAATTTCTCCATTTTCACACACACACACACACACACACACACACACACACACACACACAAAGAGGCTTGTTCTCCTACTCTACACCATTATGGCTTATTATTACCATTTAAGAACCTGAAAGACAGACAGGAACTTTTTTTGAAACATCAAAGTCTGACAATCCATAATAGATGCTTAAGACATATACCTTTGCCATCCTTTTTCCCAGGGCTTTGAGTCGTATCTGCCCTTAATCTATTTTGTGACTCTGGAGACTGAAGAAATCTCAGGGAAGAATAAATTACTTTCTCATTGCTCATCTTTACAGTAAGAAGGGAAATATGCTTGGCATTAAAACCTCACAATGGGATGACTTCTGAAAAAAGAAAAATTAAAATGTCAAGCAGTAGAAACATACCAGGGACAAGTCTAGAAGCATGTGTGTGTATCTGTATGTGTGAATGTGTGCTTAACTCCTTCAAATGCCTAAAGTATGTAGACTAACCCTGATTTATATAAGAAACGGGAAACCTTTCAATCTTTCTGTTAAACTCATTTATGTTCCTAGTGATTTTTTCCATGATTATTAGAAAATATAGAAATAATTTTTTAATATCTCAATGGATTGAATAGGCTGGGTCCTATTCACCCAGCCAACTTAGTTCAAAATGTTGAACATACGTATACAAATGTTGGGCAAATCTGGCACCAGTATAAATCACTGAGACACTTTTAAAATTATCAATTCAAACAACAAAAATTTTGTTGAAAATTTATAAATATATAAATTTTTATATAAATAAAATTATAAATTTTATATTAATATAAATACTGATTTATATTATAAAATATAAGTATCCTGGTTTTAAAAGCTTTACTGCACATGTTCAGATCTACATATAAATATTTAAAAGTTTTTGTATTCTTTTAAATTATGACATAACTCTACCAGAGTGTTTCCCAAAGTACAACCCGTACACCATCTATAAAAGAATTAGAGGTTAACGTCGCAGATTGGTCAACAACACAGATTCCAGTGCTCCATGCAAGATATGCTGAATAAAAATCTCTCAGTTGGAGCTAAAACATCTGTATTTGTAACCCGTAATGATACCATGTATATTTGAATTTTAGAAATAATTTTTAGTGTATAATGTTGCCAGAGAAGCCTCTGTGAAAATAAAATTTATCAGTAGGTAGTCATTTGTTAATATCCATAAAGGATTCCATCTCTGAATGGATATCAATATAAAAAGAAATTATTAAATAGTAAATCTTTAAAATTTACCTTCACTTTTACATTAATCAGTATGAAAAGATAATATCTGAGAAACAGAAGATAAAGAAAACAAATTGCAAATGTAACTATTCTCCCTAAATTTTTTTGTTAATTTTACAAAATGTTTTAAGCTTACCTACAATCTTCCCTAATTACCTAAGGAAAAGGAGTCTTTTCTATTATAAAATCCTTTAAGACAGATAATATGTAAGTCATACAACACAAAGTAAAAATCTTTTGAGAAATCTATTGAGAAAAAAAATAACTTTTCCTGAATGTTGCACTGCAGTTTTCACATCCTTTAGAGTTAATACAGTTCGAATGTAATCAATACAAAATGCTTTTCTATTAATCCCCATATTTACGCCAAGCCATTTGTAACAAAATATCTACTTCCTAGAATATTGTTTTCCTAGAATCTCTTTATAAGTGAGACTAGTAGGATACTCAGATAACAAAGATTTGGGGGCACAAAAGTAGATGTTACCTGTGTCTATGCCCTGCTGGGATACAGGCAGAGAAAGATGATCCAAAAAAGATATGGAAGAAGTTGGCTTTTCCAATCCTGGATTCCCTTACGTACCTGAGGGGCTGCTGTAAGAGAGAGAGCCGAAATGATTGTCTTTAATGGTACTCCTACTCAAAAATTTACTGCCCCTCCTCTTGACCAAAGTGGTGAAAGGAAATTCTATGAAAAGGCTGATATTGAGGTATATCTTCCTCCATTTCAAAATAACCAATCACTTCATACTCTTTGCAAAATAACATTCAAATTCAGTATTTGTGGACTGAAAATATAAATTAACAGAGCTTTGGAAAAAACAAGAACTAATATCTTTAACAAAAACTAGCATACTTAAAAGAAACTACTAGAGAAAACAAATGATTAAAATGTATAAGTATACATATTCATAAGAAATACTATAACTAAATTCTAAAACCCTTAAGGAGCCTGTCAGAAACTTTATCTTACATGTTGCTATTTGAAAAAAAGATTCATTTTTCTGTTTACTGGATACTACAGATATATGTATTTTAGAAATTATTTTAAAACACCCATAATCCCACTATAAAAATTTTGGTGTATATTATTCTATTTTTAAACCACACACTATGTTTACCCTCAAAATTGACATCATTCTATACATAATATTTTTGATCTATTATTTCCTAATAAATGTTTTCTCACTTAAAATATTCATCTAAAATGTGATTTTAAAAACACATATAGGGAAGCAAGATGGCAGAGGAGTAGGGGGTCCTCATTTCATCTGTTCCCCCAAATTTAGCTAGATAACTTTCAAACCATCCTGTATATCTATGAATTCAAGCTGAGATGTAAAGAAAGAATGCCTAGAATTCTACATATAGAAAAATGACTATATCTTGCAAGAGGTGTGGAAAGCCTCCAGGGAACAAAGACTTTCCCTGGCAAACAGTTTACACTAAGCCCAACCACCTGGCAAGGGGCAGTGCAACCCTGCCCAGATACAGACACCTGAGAATCAGTATAGCAGGACCCTTCCCTAGAAGACTACTAGAAGAATAAGGAAACATCAAGTGTACTGACCAAGCAGCACTGGAAAGGTCCAAGATGGGGGAAAATAGTATATAGAACTAGAGGTTTCTTTCTTATGATTCATTTATCTTTCAGGTTAAAATTCTCCAATATTATTTCTTTTTCCTGTCTTGACTATAATATTTTATCAACTCTTCCTTTTTAAGTTTTTTTTCTTTTTTTGACTTTAATATTTTACAATTACATGTTTTAGATATATTCTTCATTTTTGGTTTCTTTCACCATATTCAATTTTATTTTTGTGTATATATATATATATATATATGCTTTTTAAAATAATTTTGGAATTTAGTACCTTATAACATACAAAGCAAAATACACTCAGAACAAAGTGGATCACCACTTTGGTGAGATTATATTCTCTTGGTCCACTCTGTGAGATTATATTCTCTCTCCCACCATTCCCCTTCCTCCATTTTTTTAAAATTTCTTTTTCTTTTTCTTTGCCCTTTTTCTTTTATTTTCTGGTCCCTGATCTCTTCAGAATTATCTACTGTGTATTTTGCGTAAGTCGTGGTTGTTATTTTTTACTCTGCTCACTCATACAGCCATTCTGCACTGGAAAAAATGACTAGAAGGAAGAATTCACCACAAAAGAAAGAACTAGAGGTAATACTCTCTGCCACAGATCTACTGGATATGGATTTAAGTAAAATGTCAGATGGAGTTCACAATTACAATTATAAAGTTACTGGTTGTACTTGAAAAAAAGCTTAAAAGACTCTAGAGAATCTCTTAGTGTAGAAATGAGATCAGATTGAAATTAAAAGTCCTCTGAGATGTAGTCTAACTGGATGCTCTAACAAGTAGGGTAAATGAGGCACAAGAGAGAGTAAGTGACATAGAATACAAGTGGGTGGACAGAAGGAAGCTAAGGAAAAAAGAGAAAAACAACAAAAAGACCATAAGGAGAGGCTCCAGGAACTAAGTGATAGTTTGAAAAAAAAAATAACATTCATATTATTGGAATTCCAGAGGGCATGGAATCAGAGAGAGGACCATAAGATATGTTTGAACAAATCACATCTGAGAACTTCCTTAATCTAGGGGCAGGAATCCATCTCCAAGAGATGGAGAAGACACCTCCCCAAATCAACAAAAACTGAATCCACACTCTGACATAATATCGAAGCTTGCAAATTTCAGAGATAAAGAGAAAATCGTGAAAGCAGCTCAAGAGAAAAGATTCCTAACATATAGGGGAAGAAATATCAGATTAACAGCAGACCTATCCACAGAGACCTGAAAAGCCAGAAAGGGCTGCCATGATATATTCAGGGTACTAAACGAGAAAAATATGCATCCAAGAATATTTACTCCATCAAGGCTGTCATTCAGAATGGAAGGAGAGATAAAGAGCTTTCAGGACAGAGAGAAACTGAAAGAGTATGTGACCACCAAACC
The DNA here is from genome assembly GCF_003254725.2 of Canis lupus dingo. Classification (NCBI taxonomy): domain Eukaryota; kingdom Metazoa; phylum Chordata; class Mammalia; order Carnivora; family Canidae; genus Canis; species Canis lupus. The sequence goes on along the minus strand of NC_064269.1, from coordinate 35,385,487 downwards.
AGCTGCGCAAGAAATATTAAATGGGATCCAGTAAGTGAAGAAGGAGCCCAAAGAAAGAAAGACAATCTGCAGAAACAAGGACTGTATTGATAGGAAAATGGCACTAAATTCATATCTTTCAATAGTTACTCTGAACATGAACAGGCTAAATGTTCTAGACAAAAGACAGGGAGTATCAGACTGGATATTTTAAAAAAATGCTGTCTACAAGAGACTCATTTTAGACCTAAGGACACCTTGAGACTGAAAATGAGGGGGTGGACAACCATTTACCATGCAAATAAACCTCGAAAGAAAGCTAGGGTAGCAATCCTCATTTCAGATAAATTAAATTTTAAACCAAAGACTGTACTAAGAAATGAAGAGGGACATTATATCATACTTAAAGGGTCTATCCCTATTGGATTTATATAGAATTTATATAGAATGTAGAATATAATTTATATAGAATTACTATATAGAATGTAGTAAACTCAACACCCAAAAAAAACAATCTAGTCAAGAAATGAACAGATGACATGAACAGATATTTCTCCGAAGAAGACCTACACAAAGCCAACAAACACATGAAAAAGTGCTTCATATCACTTGTCAACAGGGAAATACAAATGAAAACCACAAAGAGATACCATCTTACACTGGTGAGAATGGCTAAAATTAACAAGACAGGAAACAACAAGTGTTGGTGAGTATGTGGAGCAAGATGAGTGTTATATCTTTATAAGATTAATCAGGCAATGGCTTGGATGGCAGATAGGCATAGAGAAAGCTGTGATTTAGTGGGATGGCACTGGTCTGGATGTGCAGTTACCAGGGCCCAGTGCAGAATGTCACCAGAAGTTTAACAATGTATTTCCATAGAACTACTCTATGACCCAGCAATTACACTACTGGGTATTTACCCCAAAGGTACAGATGTAGTGAAACAATGCAACACCTGCACCCCAGTGTTCATAGCTGGAATGCTCACAATAGCCAAACTGTGAAAGGAGTTAAGATGTCCTTCAACAGATGAATGGATAAACAAGTGATTACACACACACACACACACACACACACACACACACAATGGAATATCATTCAGCCATCAGAAAGAATGAATACCTACCATTTACATCAACATGGAAGGAACTGGAGAGTATCTTGCTGAGTGAAGTGAGCCAATTGGAGAAAGACAATTATCATATGGTTTCACTCATATGTGGAATATAAGAAACAGTGAAAGGGAGTATAAGGGAAAGGAGGGAAACTGAGTGGGGGGAAATTAGAGATGAAGACAAAGCAAACCATGAGAGACTCCTAACTCTGGGAAAGAAACAAAGGGTTGCAGAAGGGTAGGTGAGTGGGGGACTGGGGTAAACTGGGTGAAGGGCATTAAGGAGCGCACATGATGCGATGAGCAATGAGTATTATACTATATGTTAGCAAATTAAATTTAAAATAAAATATTGGGGGGATCCCTGGGTGGCTCAGCGGTTTGGCGCCTGCCTTCGGCTCAGGGCATGATCCTAGAGTCCCGGGATCGAGTCCCACATCAGGTTACCTGCATGGAGCCTGCTTCTCCCTCTGACTGTGTCTCTGCATCTCTCTCTCTCTCTCTCCCATCTCTCATGAATAAATAAGTAAAATATTTTTAAAAATAAATAAAATGAAATATTAAAAACAAAAATAAAATAAAGATATATATATATATATATATATATATATTCATTAATCATACAGATTGTAACAAAATTTACTTAGGCAATACCCTACTGTTGGACATCTGGGTTGTTTCCCAATTTTTTGCTAGTGTAAAAAATATTTCACCTACTTTTGAATGATGTCTTAGGAAAAATATTTAAACATGAAATTAGAGGGTCAATACAAAAAAATGTTAATATGTATTGCCCAGTGCCTTCCAGTGAAGCTGTTCCCATTTATATATGACCAATTGTGTGTGAAAATGTTCACATTTTATTTTTTAAAATAAGATACTGTTGAAGTATTCCTCTACTTAAATTTTACGTGAATCTTATTTCATGAAGATCCACAACCTTCCAGCTAGTGGAAATTGGTTTCTATAACTGCTTCTGAGGCAGGACTTATCATTATACACCCAAATCTCACTGAAGTTCATTTTCATATATACAGGCCTTGTCAATCTTCTGACATACAGCTCTGTGAAGTCAACTAAAGTACTCCTCAAAGCAGAGGATTAGGGTTAATATAGAGTATGGCAGAAGAGGAGTGAGGTGGGATGAGAAACAGAAATTGGTCATCTAGAGACAGCTCATCCTTCACCAGGCTCTAACCAAATTCCTTGCTTATTCTTTTCATCCCTTACCAACCTCCAGCTGCAACTAAACCATGGTACTTTAGAAGGCCTTCCCATTCTTCAGTTTGCTCATGTCCCCCACCTCTCATCCAAACTACTTTCCAAACAGAGCTACTGAATATTCTGACCACAGGGATCAGTCTAGGTAATGCTGCTGTTCCTTGGCCCTCCACTGACCCACTTCAGCCCCCAAAGCAGTCTTCCACTAATCATCATGTGCAAGCAATCATCTGAAATATTTCCCAGACTGATGTAATTCAATTATATAAGCAAAGTTTTATGAGTGGAGTCTGGACACTCAGTAAACCCATTGCACCATAATTAATTAATTAATTATTAATTATTATTAATTATTAATTATGTCTGCTGAGACAACATAGGAAGTGGGAATGGGAGAAATATTAATGGTCATTAACTGTAATTTATTGAAGGACCCACTGGATATAAAACCATATCAAAACCTCCCAACACTGATAGCTGTTTATTATGTCCCCATTTTACAAATGAAGAAACTAATGTTAAGAAGTTGACTTGCCAAAAGACACATTATTGCTAATTCTTGACCCATGTTTAAAATCAGGTTCATTGAATGTTAAATATTATTTTTTGAGGTCCAAGTTTCAAATTCTTTCTACCTGTAAAAATGTGAAGCAAGTCTCTCAATCTCCAAGACTATTTCCTCATATGTCTGTAAGAATATCATTCACTTCATAGGCTGGGAAAAATTCAATGAGATTAGCACTAGATATGATTTCCAGACTTCAAAATTAATAACTATTCATTTTTTCCCCTCTCTCCTAAGGTTCTATAAATAGTGGAAGAGCCAGGATGGCAGTCCAGAAATGCTGACAGGCTGAGCTACTTTCTCTCTCCTCACATGTCAGTTTTGCAGTGTAGATGCTTGGAAAAAAAGTGTGTGAGGAGGGGCAGGGGGCACATTAATACAATTTAGGAGCAGGGAACATATGGCAGTTCACTCCTGACTCCCTAGAAAAACCATTCTGTGACCTCAGGTCCAATTATTCCTATGTTGCTGTTCCATGCAGATACTAGTAATGCTGAGTCTTCATTCTGTTTTGATTTACATCCAGCGTCAGGGAGAGTGTGACTAGTTCTCACGATGGAGGCTAGACATGTACAGGATACTGTTTTACACTACCACAGTGGTCTGTCTTCTCTACGTAAACACTGTAAGCCAAGCATCATGTCGGTCTAGTTCCTTACTATAACTACAGCATAGACAAGAGATGTGATGCCTACATGTGCACATGATGAACAGGTTGTTCAAGTTCAGAGAAACTGACTATAAATCTAGATTTTTCAGTTGTAGAGAGTATAATTAAGATGAATGATTGGAGAGCCAAATTGTGTAGCTGCTCCCTCCAAACTAGGTGTTTGGCTTGTCTTATTACTAAGACATACTTTCTGGAAAGAAGCAAATTTATTCTTAAAAGAGAAGACAAGCAGCATCAGATAATAATGGCAGCGACTTCAGCGGGGACTAATTGAAACTCCTAGCATGGCCTTTTGATCAAAGCAACACAAAACTGGTAGCACCAAACCTCATCTGTCACAAATACTAGTTTATAAAACAGAAAGATGAAAATTTGAAGAATATTTTGAATGTTGATTGTACTGTCTTCCAAATTCACTTACGTGCAAACACATATACACACTAGGAATATATAAAGCATTCATTTATTTACTTCCTGGCTGCTTTGCTATAAAGCCTTTTTTCACTTGGGACACCAGATATTTTACAGCAGCCCTTACTGACCATATGAGCTTTGTCAGCTAGCTTAGTTCACAGCTTCTATCACACCAAGTTTTCTGGTCACACCTTCAAACCACAATGGCTTATCATTTCACAGCAGCTAGCTGTTGTTACACTTGTAGGCCAAAGTGAAGGATGTCTAGAAGAAACACTGGCTCCCAGGGAAAGATGGTCTGCATCCCTCTAAGTGAGAAGAGAACTTCACCTAGCCAGTTTCCCACTTCCACAGTTAGACTCAATGTCTAACCTTTATGACATGCTAAATTTCTGGTTCTTGCTGTAAACACTCAACAGCCCTTGTTTGAGTTTCCGGTTCCCCTAATTAGCTACTACATTTCTCCTTCCTTTTTACAATAAAAGCTTATCAAGTGCCCTAGAGCTAAAATCCTTTATAAGAGCCCAACTTCCTTTCAGGGGTCAATCAAATAGTATGCACCCTTCCTCCAATTTCTAAAGGCTATTTGGGCTCTCTGCCATTAAAAGAAAACCTGTCTATTCACAGGTTGAAAGGGAAAATAGGTCTGCAAAATAGAGCCATAATTAAGAATTTGATGATTCAATTAGTGTTCCCTCCACTATTTCAAACAGTTCAGACCCTTAAATCATTCATTTACCTTTGTTGTTTATCTTTTATTAAATTTTGTGGATTTTATCTTCTAGCTCATTACCATATAATGCTAGGAAGCCAATTATTAAAATAATCAACAAATTTGATGTTCACTCAAAAACCTACACATAGATGTTTATAGGAGCTTTACTTAAAATCTCCAAAACCTGGAAGCAACCAAAATGTCCTTCACTGGATAAATGAATAAAATAAGAAGAAATGAGCTATCAAGTCATGAAAAGACATGAAGGAAACTTAAATGTGTATTACCAATAAAAGAAGTAAATCTGAAAATCTACATATTGCAGATTTCCAACTATATAGCAGTGTGGAAAAGATAAAACTATGGAGACAATACAAAGAGCAGTGGTGATGATGAGGGTAGGGGATGAGGATAGGGAGAAATGGATGGAGCACAGAGGAATTTTAGTGTTGTGAAAATACTAGCCCTGATACCATAAGGATAGATACATATCATTACACATTTGCCCAAACCCATACAATGTACACTGCCAAGAGTGAACCCTAATGAAAACTATGGGCTTAAAGTGATTATGAAGTCAATAGAGCCTCATCAAATGTAACAAATATAACACTCTGGTGGGAAATGTTGGTAACAGGAGGTTATGGATGGGTGGCACTGGAGTATATGAGAAATCTCTGTCCCTTCCTCTCATTTTTCTATGAACCCAAAATTGCTCCTAAAAAAAGTCTTTGAAAAACATCACAGGGATTAGTGGTTGAATTTACAGTACAAGTTTCACAAGTTTCATGTATTTCAAAACAAAATAGTCTAGCAATAGGATATACAAAATAACAATTTAGCTATCATTTAAATTTATACTTAAAGTGATCATATGTATACCCTCAGCCTGGTATCAACGAAATACCCGCCTGCACTCTAAACTATAAGCAGCAGAGGCACAAAACCTGGAAACTCAAAATAAAATAAAATAGAATGGTAGAGGCTGACAGATCATCCCAATTCTCACCATTCCTCTTTGCCGTTGTCTATTGCTTTGGTTAAGCAACATTAAAGTGCTCTACTCAAGAAATTAGGATCACAGTTGGACCACATCCAAAAGACACAACCTTATCCAAAGTGTTTGAATATACAACTCTGTGGCAGGAGTATGTACATTTGCAAAGTTCAATGTAACTGAAAGGTTTTCCATTACGAAAGAAATTAATCTCCCAGATCAGACTAAGTTACAAAGGCAAATAATCTGATGGCAGTAAGTACAAAAGACAACCAGATGTCAACTTTTGCAAAGCACCTACTTCATGGAAAATATTGCGTTAAGTGATGGGAAGCAACACTCCATCCCATAAAGGAGCAAAGGAAGGATGGGGCACAGAACCAATACTTGGGAAATAAGTTTTGATTATTGCAAGAAGTCTCTTTATGATGGGGAGGAGGGGAAGGGAAAACGTATCTGCTGACCTGAGTGCTGTAGTATTCTAGTTTCACATAAAACTAGCATTATACAAAACTTGTTAGTGATCACTGTCCACAACAGCATAAAATCAAGTAAGAGCCAGTTCAATTAAGGTATAGGAATCAGAGACAGGGACACCTGGGTGGCTCATCAGTTAAGCATTCATTGCCTTTGGCTCAGCTCCATAATCTCTATGTCCTAGAATGGAGTCCTGCCTCAGGCTTCCTGCTCAGCAGGGAGTCTGCTTCTCTCTCTACCACTGCCCCTCTGCACCACTCATTCTCACTCTATCTCAAATAGTCTTTAGAAAAGAAAAAAGAAAGAAAGAAAAAGAAAGAGGAAAGAAAAAAGAAAAAGAAAGAAAGAAAGGAAAGAAAGAAAGAAAGAAAGAAGGAAGGAAGGAAGGAAGGAAGGAAGGAAGGAAGGAAGGAAAGAAAGAAAGAAAGAAAGAAAGAAAGAAAGAAAGAAAGAAAGAAAGAAAGAAAGAAAGAAAGAAAGAAAGAAAGAAAGAAAGAAAGAAAGAAAGAAAGAAAGAAAGAAAGAAAAAATAAATCAGAGACAATATAAAATATTTATCTTACTGACCTAGCCTCCAATCTTGGTTTGAATAGGAGAAACTCAGCAGACAGTGGGGACAGAGCATAACAAGTTAAGTCAGCACTGGAAGTGCTGAGAATGAAGACAAGGAGTAACATGTTAAAGATGTTTTGATCTAAGGACTATTACTCCCAACATTGTTGCAGCTTGATCATCTTATCAATGTCTTACTCAGGAGCCACAAAACAGTTATTTTGAGGAGCAACCAAACATTGTGGGCACACAGGTTAAAAGCGCACTTGTTTCTCCCTTTCTCCTTGAGGTTGGCACCTAAGTATAAGAAAATTACATGATTTTACACTGTATATCAATGTCTACAACTTGAACAGAAATGTTTCTTTTCATAAGAGACCTGGAGGTGATAACAGTATCATCTTGCACAGTGGAGATCAGGCAACTTTCCAGGGCAAACCTGGATGATGGCTATACATTTTCACTCAATGTGCAAGATCAAACAGGATTACATGGCAAACAGGATACCAAGAAATGCTCTACAGCTACAATGTCCAAAGGGTAGGCACAAGGCACACAAGCTATCTAAATTTGATCAAAACTACATAGCACTAAAAAGTGGCCTGTTGACACCAATTACACCAGTTATTTTATTCTTAAGTGAAAAATCAACAGGACAGGATTTAGAAGAGATTTACTTCAGTAAAATATTATTAAGTATAGAATCTAGAGTGGTTGTGAGTTTTACAATTCTTGTAACAAGTTTTATACTTGGGGATCCCTGGGTGGCGCAGCGGTTTGGCGCCTGCCTTTGGCCCGGGCGTGATCCTGGAGACCTGGGATCGAATCCCACGTCGGGCTCCCGGTGCATGGAGCCTGCTTCTCCCTCTGCCTATGTCTCTGCCTCTCTCTCTCTCTCTGTGACTATCATAAATAAATAATTAATTAATTAATTAATTAATTAAAAAAACAAGTTTTATACTTGAAATTTTTCATAATTTTGAAAAATATTTTTAATTGAATAGGGCTATAAATTCAGTTAGACTAACCACATCTCAAGTACTTATGTTGCTACCTTATTGGACTATAGATATAGAACATCTCTATTATCTCAAAGAAGTTGACTGGACAGTCACTAGAACAAAGCTCAGGAGTACTGGCAAACCTTCAGAGACCAATTCTACCAATGAGGTGACCCAGTAAGTCCTGACTGACCACAGGGCAAGTGAATTATCACTACCAGGATGGCACACTTTTAAAAAGTAGAGGTTCAGATGGAGGAAGAACAATACCAGGGGCATAGTTACTAACAGGGGAAGTAATTAAAGATCAAGTCTATCAGCAAGAGGTTGCAGGGAACTGAAAATCATGAGTTGAACCTATGCTCATTTATAATTAGAATACATAGACACGAACATGTGCATTAAAGTCTCAATTTTTAATAACTTATAATGCTGAGAACTTATTTCCTACAAAAATACAATATATTGTGAAATATCTTATTGATAAAATCTTTTGTGAAATAAGGAGGGGATCCTTGGGTGGCTTAGCGGTTAGGTGTCTGCCTTCGGCCCAGGGCGTGATCCTGGAGTCCCAGGATCAAGTCCCACAACAGGCTCCCTGCATGGAGCCTGCTTCTCCCTCTGCCTGTGTCTCTGCTTCTCTCTGTGTGTCTCTCATGAATAAATAAATAAAATCTTAAAAAAAAAAGGAATAAAGGCATAATAAAAGATATGTTTAACTTGGAGTGCTGACTTCACTGTTGTAATCCTGTAGGCAATTACTGACTATGCCAAAAATATTTAAATTCTAATAATTTCTGTAAGGTTGTGATAAATGTAAAAACCTGATGTAAACAACTACTAGGGCAGCCCCAGTGGCGCAGCGGTTTGGCGCCGCCTGCAGCTTGGGGTGTGATCCTGGAGACCCAGGATCGAGTCCCATATCGGGCTCCCCGTGTGGAGCCTGCTTCTCCCTCTGCCTGTGTCTTTGCCTCTCTCTCTCTCTGTGTCTATGAATAAATACATAAAATCTTTTAAAAACAAAAACAAAACAAAACAAAAAAACAACTACTAGAGGCACCAAAAATTAAGTCCCATTAGGTATGGAAGAAATAAAGGAAGATTACAATTGCCTTTAATGAATGAAAATCTAGCAAAATATTTCTGCCTGAAAGAACTTCTGGCATAGGATGTACCTACTAAAACAACTCTTTATTATCTTACACTGAATAAACAGACTTGGCCTTGTGAAAAAAAGAACAAAAGCAAAAAAATCACTCTCCATTCAGGCTTTGATATGTTTTATTAGAGCAAACTCTCAACAAAAGGTTGCTTTTATTTACAGAATTTCATGTGTAAGGACTGTCTAACCACTTGGACCCAAGTGAGAATAACCATTAGCCTATTTATGTATTTTCTTATTTTTAGTTGGCATACAAAAAAAAGTTTCACATTTATAAAAATCCCAATAGTGTAAATGACAAACCCCTAATTAAATATAAAAACAGCTTCAAAAACATACAATTTAGATTGGTTTAATCTTGAAATGTAATCCAATAAGACTAAATACTAAACATTTCAGGTCCTGTACCAAATAGTAAAATACTCGAAGGCCTTCAGGATCCCTAAAATTTAAAAAGATAAAAATTATTATTTCGTTCCTAAAATAAAACGCTTAATTTTAAAGTTAATTCCCAAAACAAAACAAAAACCAAAACAAAGGCATTCAGGAGAAAGGAAGGATCTGTCTCAACGAAAATGAACAAACTAAACAATTATCTCTGGATTTTCTACAAAAAATATAAATTTTCTTCACCAGTATTCATTACATATTTAAGTATTTATTTTCTTATAAAAGTAATAGCTATACATATCAAGAACAGAGAAAGTATATAAAATTATAAAGATAGAAAAAATAATATTCATAATACTATTAAATGTCACTCCTCACAGAATAACTATAAATATTTTGGCATTTCTCTATTTTCATAACTAAAATCATTCCCTGTGCTCTTTTTAACATTACTTTTTTGGTTACATTAAAAACAATTCACAAATGACTTTTAATTAACAATTCTTTGTTAAGACCTTTTGATTTCTTCCCAATTTTAAGACTTTAGTGACCATTTTCTTGAATAATAAAGCCTTTTCATTACTTTGACAGTATATCCATAAAATAGATGTTCAGAAATGAAATTACTAAGTCAAAGATGAGTTTACAATCTTAACAGTTTTTCATGTATAATCATCACACTGCTTTCCAAAGAAAACTGTACCAATTTAAGATCCCAGTTAGGGTATGAATACCACATCCTCCCTAACTGTGGGAAAATCAATGGATAGTTCAAAAATCTGGTTGGTCTTGATGAACCTAGCCTTTTGTATGTAATAGTTATTATGCATTCATTCTTTTCTCCTTTCCTCTAATTATTTTCTCCCTTCCTCTAATTAATTAATTTATTAATTAAATTTCTTTCAAATATTAAACTCAAGAAGAAAAGTGATATGATATTAAGCTACTGAGGTGATATAATCAATAAGGATTTCTTTAAAAGATTATGAAACTTTATCCAGATTTTTACCAAAAACAGTTATTAAAATTTGGTCACTGTTATACATAGTGATCAAATTAAGATTTTTTTTTTTAATCAGAAAAATACACTGTTAGTCACTGTCAAAGTGGTTAGGCAAAGCAAGTCTTTAATGACATAAAAGTCAGAATTATATCTGGAGAATAAACTGGTAAGTTACTATTGAAATAATTCCAGATTATGGCTACCATTTCCTTCTAAAATGAGCCTGTCAAATAAATTACATCAATTTAGTCAAAATACTTTAGCATACTCACTTTGACTGATTTACATCAATAAGAGAACCTATTTTTGATGTGGTAAAAGAAATGTGTTCATCTCCAATTACAATCTCAAGCTCCTGAAAAAAATAAAACAGATTAATGTAGTTAATATAAAACTCCATTTCAGAGACATCTGAATTCTTGTTGTCAAGAGATCCCAATTTTAGCTGCAAGTTTTCTAGCAGAGGAGAAAAAAAAAAAAAACAGAAAAAAAAAAGAAACTTGACCTGATAGACATAAACTATGTAAAATAAAAACTCTGTAAAATAAAAATCCCATTGACTGCTCAGGAGTCCCCAATATTAGGATCAACTAAGACTGTTTTCCACAGATATTATAAATAAGACACTATACATATAAATGATGTATGTAAGAGTGACGCATAAACGACTCATAAAGCTTATGAAAACAGTGATATTTACAAGCAAATGATGGTACTGATATCTGAGTCCTGGGCTGTTAAGACTGAGAGACTCATAGTTGTTTGACTTCACAAAGCATGTAAAATTAATACCTACTAAAGCAAATGTAACATATTACAGACATTCTTAGTGTGCCCCAATTATTGTATAAATTTTTCCCTAGATTTTATCTGCAAATCTAAAATCAATAATTAAGAGGCTATGTGTGTAGTGATTTATCAAGTAAAATTAAAGAACATTTTAGCTATGTTTTGACCAAGAAACCTAATTATACACAGTTTATGACATGCACAAAATGGAGAATTAACTAAGGCTCTCAAACTATCATAGAATCTTTGACTTAAAGATCCAATTGATAGGGATACCTGGGTGGCTCAGCAGTTGTTGAGCGCCTGCCTTTGGCTCAGGTTGTGATCCCCAAGGTCCTACGATCAAGTCCCACATCAGGTTCCCCCAGGGAGCCTGCTTCTCCCTCTGCCTATCTCTGCCTCTCTCTGTGTCTTTCATGAATAAATTAATTAATTTTTTAAAAATCCAATAAATGATTTCTGGAACATGCCTACCCCTCCCTACTAACCAAAACACATAAACCCATCATCAAGTGGGTAGATGAAAATACTGAGTTCTCTCTGAGTCTAAAAGAGATAAATGATTTGCTGTTATGGTGTCTGTTTTTTAGTACATAAGTACCTATTGCATAAAAGAAACCAAGATTTAGGGGATCCCTGGGTGGCGCAGTGGTTTGGCGCCTGCCTTTGGCCCAGGGTGCGATCCTGGAGACCCAGGATCGAATCCCACATCGGGCTCCCAGTGCATGGAGCCTGCTTCTCCCTCTGCCTATGTCTCTGCCTCTCTCTCTCTCTCTCTGTGACTATCATAAATAAATTAAAAAAAAAAAAAGAAAGAAAGAAACCAAGATTTAAAAAGTTACTTTTCAAAACTGTTTACAATATGTCACATAAATACTATTAACTATGACCTTTGCTTTCCTAAAAAATGCCTGTTTAAATAGAAGAGTTAAGTGATTGCACAGAACATCAGCATTTGATTTCTCCATATTTTCTTCCAGTCAAGGAAGGGGATATAAAGTATAATCCTCAGGAATATACAAAAATGAAATTAACTGTTTCTTCCTCCAGGATTTGTATTTCAATTCTCCAAGAGTTGAAAAGACCCAATCAAACTGTCTTTCTACAGAGGGAAATTAAGCCTTCAAACTTCTCCAGAAAAAAAAAAAAAAGAAGAAAAAAAAAAACAAACTTCTCCAGAAGCCCTTTGAGAAACATTAATTACTCCAAAGGGAACAACAGGAGGCAAATGCGGTAGTCAGTTTGCACAAAGACGCAATCAAATCCCTCTCTTGGGCCTAAGAGTTCTCAAAGTTATAAAAATGAAGAAAGTGAATTTTATAGTCAATAAGAATCTTGTCTTGAATTTCACACTGTACTTTTTCTTAATAGAATTAATATACAATAGCAATTATTCATAACAGTGTGAAAACATCATAACTTTAACTCGTGAAGCTACATAGAAGACTCGTCAGGAAGATGTCTAAATTCAGAGCTCTGCACTGACTCCTTTACTATTCAGAAGTAGGACAGAAAATGAGACTAAGTGAAATAAAATCAAAGAGTATTGATCAGATGCCTACTAAATAAATGGAAAACCAAAGAATCAATGAGGATCTATTCTAAATAAATAAGTAGAAACACAACATTTATATTACCAGTTTCTACTACCATGCCTAAAGAACCACTGAACACAAACCTGTCGGCCAACTCTGTCAGGGGGAGGCCACAATGCATCATCTTCTTTTGTAATTTCACTGTCATCAATAATCCTCTTCAGTTCTTCCATTACACTCTTGTGTACATAAGCCTGAAAACAAGTTACAATAAAAATTCCACAATGTCTATTTCTTCCCACAACTCAGGATGAAATGATAATACAAAGTTACAAAACCTAAATATTCAAAGAGAGTATCACAGGAAAATCTAATACTGATTCCAAAAGTACAAGTTGGGAGGGAATCACTCATCTTACAACTTTATTAACTCTCTTGCCCTTTCCTTTAATATATATCTGTTACTAAATTAAAATAAATAAATTAATAACTTCCACTAGCCCCTTTTTAAAACTTTGGATCTGCCTTTGTAACACGGAACTCAAATACATCTGAATGGTTAATGGTGATTTGGAAAATCTGTGGTGAACAGAGACAAATACAAGTACATATCCCAGTTACTGCTCTGAACTTTTTCTTACTTAGCCCTAACTTTTGAGCCTTTCATGTAAAATTCACTGTGTTTAAATCTTGACTATCCATTAGTTTAATAAGGAGTGGGATAAGGAGACATAACTAATTATAAAATGAATGAAATTATATGTTCAAAAGTGGGACTACAACTTAATATACTCAGATTGCATCTTCTTCTGTTACACATGCTACCGTTATATCTAATTTAAAGACTCCCTTTTCAACCTATAAATTGGCTTCTTTACAGCAATACAGCCTTAGGTGTATTTTTGTAAATTCAAAAATGACATGAAGAAAATGGTCTAAATGTAGAAAATTAGACATTCAAAAAGAACTTACCTCCTTTCTGATCATGACATCATTTTTGTAATTGCTGTTGTTCGCGTATCTAAGCTTTCCTGTGGGGAATACAAAAAAATTCAATTTATAACTGCAAAAACTGCTATAAATAAATAAACAAATAAATAAATAAATGACAATGAAAGCAATTTTGAAGGTAAAGATGATTTATACTATTTTCATTAATATTTCTGCCCTTTCAGCATAAGATCAATGCTAGACCTGTAAACACTCAAATATTTGTTGGTAAAAAGTTGGCTAAAGGTGAAGCCAGTCATTTTCAAAACTTTCACGCCTTCAATAGATTTTTAAAGTATTTAACATAATTTTTAAATATTTCATGCCTTCAATATAATTCAATATAATAGAGGGGTCATTTTTAAGGCTCATTTGCCTAAGCTGTCATGAACTAAACAGGGACTCTGAAAAAGGAATTAACATTTTTTTTAAAGCCTATGTAATAGGTCTCTATTGGCCCTAAGTCATTTACCCAGAGCATTAGATCTAATCGGTAAAACAACCCTTAAAAGGTTTTATTCTCTCAACTATTCATAGTTGAGAAAACAGAGTTAAATAACTTGCCCAGGGTCACAAAGATTCAGTTCTAGGTCTACCTTCTTCCAATACTCCTGCTTTCCCCACTACTCCAAAGTGTTCTTTTAATTATCTCCTTCAAATTAATCTATGCATGGCAATGCTACTATTTAACACTGTGGCTAAGATACAAAACTATGTACTGCTTCTAGATAAAAGTCGGCCAGTTTGTTAGCTGACCTACACTTAACTTTAATCCATGACTTTTGTACTCCCTGATGCATGCTTCTCCTCATAGCTATAGTCAGTTGTTCATATACATATGTAATGTGGTCCTGATCTCTAAAATGATAGGTTACCCTAGTGCAGTGACCCTTGATCACTGAAGGAAGTATATGGAATGGTGTGGTGGCAGACAACTGGATGAAAACCACTGTTCTGGCATGAACTCTCCCTGATAAATGAGACTACTTAATTTATGTGACTAAACATGATCTAGGCAAGCTGAAAGCTGTTTACAGGCAAAAGCACTAAAAGGAGTATCACCTAAGAAAAGATTAGATGGAGAATTCAGGTAAATTTGGCTCCTTAGCTAAATTTAGAAGAGACATGGCAAGAACATAGGAGAATAGTGATTAAGGTTTCTGAACTGCAGGGCTGTAGTTACTTTGAGTTTCTTTTTATGTCTGATACTATTCCCCCTTCTCTAATATGTGATGATGCTTCTGTGCTTTATCTTTCACTCTCACAGAACTCTGTCCAAAGCATAACACATCATTTAATATCCACACTGTTTTATGGCTAGTTTTACATCTTTGTTACCCAAAGCAAAACTCCTTCAGAGAAGTTGAAGAGACTTGCTCATTATTGTACCCTCAATTTTTGTATTTTACATGTTGCCCAGCATATAACGGGCATTCAAAGACAGAAAAATCTATGCAGGTGGACTGTCCTGGTTCTAAGGAGAGTTCAATATACAATAACTCTCTAAAGAGAATTAGGGCTCTCAAAACATAAAATATGCTGCACCTACAAGGCAGCAGTTTCCACCTTATCCTTTGTTCATGCTGCTTCCCACGGTCTGAATGTTTGTTGTTGTTTTTCCCTCACAGGCCAAGAAAATAGCTATTCTCGAGATGCCTGGGTAGCTCAGCGGTTGCGCGTCGGCCTTCAGCTCAGGTCGTGATCCCGGAGTCCCGGGATCAAGTCCCACGTCGGGCTCCCTGCATGGAGCCTGCTTCTCCCTCTGCCTGTGTCTCTGCCTCTCTGTGTCTCTCAGGAATAAATAAATAAAAGCTTAAAAAAAAAAAAAAGTCTATTCTCATTTCAAGACTCATCTTGAAAGAGGTTTTGGGCTACCTCCACCATGATCTCAAACCCACCTTTGCCCCACATTTTTTTTTTTTTTTGGCATGTATTTTTGGCATTTTGGCATGTAGAGCGAGTGTTTGAGACTCTAGTCCATGGTCTCCTTGGTGCCGGCCTCTCTGAACTAAATTCCTTTCTTGTTTCACCAACAGTAGATTCTCTGCCTTTGGATGTTATCAGCGGCTGCGCCCCCAATCTGGTCTGTTTGGGAACCCCAGAATAGCCCTGCATACCAGCTACAATTTCAAACGTTACCTTCTCTAGGAAGCTTTCCTCGACGCCTACATGTAGCCCTAACCATTCCCCTCGTTTGTATTCTTAACGCATCCTATGGGAACAACTATATTTAATCACCCAAACCACATCATTATACCCATTCTTCCATACGTGGAGCTTCCTTCTTCAGAGTGTCTCATTCCTATTCCTAGACACGTGGCCTTACAGACAGCGCCTGAACGAATACAATGGTTGAATGGGGAGTCCGAGAATCACCGGTCCCGGAAAGATTTTAAGCATCCGTTGGGCCAGTGCGTGGTGGGATGTTCTTTAAAATGTTCAAGGATGACGTCAAGTAAACTAGATGGCATTAGGGTCTCTTCCGGTGCGCTGAACGTGGGATTCTCATTATCCTATGTTCAAGTTTTCAGTACCTGGCAGGATTCGATTTTCTGAATTCATCTACACCCGTGAATTTTCTTTTATGCAGAGAACCAACTTCTGCTTCTGAAGAGTCTTCAGTTCGTATTTACTCCGGCTCTAGCCGTGACCTCGGCCCCCACGACAGACTCGCAAGCCCCCCGACGCTGGCTCACCGCACCCCGCCTCCTCCGAGTCCTCTCCGCCCCGCTTCCCCCAGCCGCGCATCGCGCTAGGCTGCGGCGGCGGCGGCGGCGGCGCCCCGCTCCGCTGCTCACCGTCTGGCCGAAACTCGAACTCCAGAAACTCGTGTCCAAACTTGCCCTTGTGCCCTACGTAGTAGCGCAGGTAGAAATCGCTGGCCATAGCCATGTTTGCGCCCCCTGAAGCCCGCCCAAGGCCTGGCCAACGTGCCGCCGGGCGCCTGGCAGCCACGTCATCGCGCGGGATAAATGCGTCACTGCGGGCGCGCCTTTCCGCTCCCGGGTCCCTGGAGGACCGTGGGGGGAGGCGGACTCTAGCTGCTCAGAGGCGCCCGGGCGATAGGAACTTTGCGTAATTAAGGTTGGAAGACCATTTCCCCCCCCAAAATTAAGTAGCTCATATTGTATTGGCAAAACTAATAATGATTACTTATGGGTTTAGAATGAAGGTTTGCAAGTCGCTTTTCCTCCTCGAATCCCTAATCCTCGCGGCATCCCGTCCTCACGAGGTGGGTGTGGCCTCATTCCCCTTTAACTGGTGCAAAAAGAAACAGCCCGGAATCAGAATGGTAGACCCGGACTACCGCCCTTTCCTGAAGTTAGCTTCTTCACCGGGGCTTTCCCCTTTGTACAATGATGGAACCTAGAATAGAGGCGAAGTAGAAAGAATCCATCAGACAAGAGGTCTGAAATTTGAAAAGCGCTTTGAAACTAAAAATCTCTGACATTTACCGTATTAAGAGAGTTCCTCTTAATAGTAAAACTTCCATCATTCAGTAAGGGTTGATCTTTGGTAGCCTGTGGAGTTTGGGGAATGTGACTTAAGATCAAATGGTTTAGCCCACATTTTTTTTTTTAATTTTATTTCTCCAGGGGGAGGGGCAGAGGTAGAAACAGACTCCCCGCTGAGCAGGGAGCCCAACTTGGGGCTGCATCCCGGACTTGAGGATCGTGACCTGAACAGTAGGCAGATGCCCAACTGGCTGAGTCACCCAGGCGCCCCAGCCCACGATTCTTACCAGAAAGAATTAAATTGGGGAGGTTAAAGTAGTGTCCCAGTATAGAATGGGTTTTGGAGGAAGTGGAAAGAAACTTTATACACAGTCTGCTTTTCGAATATTATTGATCACCCTTGTTTTTACCATCAGCGTAATTCTGTTGGGTGACCTTTAACCTTCAGCAGGATATAGAGGAAAGAGTGGCAGTCAGAAGACCTGGGATTCATTCCCATCACTTACCTCTACTAACCGTGGTTTGCTTAGTCACTGTTGACGCCTGTTTGTTCACCAACCGAGTGAATATCCTACAATCAACTTTGCCAAGCTCAGGAATTACTGAGAAGATCAAATGAGATAATAAATGTATAATAAGTTTTAAAATTTGTAAAACACATAATGACTTTAACATTTAGCATTTCTTATGTGCCAGAAATGGACAGACACTGGTAATAATAATAGACCCCTTTATACTGTTAGTCCAGAGAAGAAAGCAATCATGTAGACATGTATTAACACGAGGAGGCAAACCTTAAAAGAAAGAATATTTTTAGCTCTTTGAAGAAGATACAGGTGCAATAATAGCAGAACTTTGTACACCCAGCTTCAGCTCCTGACTCACTGCTGTTCCCTGTCCCAGAGGAACAAGTTCATCAGGGAGCCAAGCTGCAGCCATGGCTTTTAAAGACATCGGGAAAACACCCGTGGAACCAGAGGTAGCAATTCACAGAATTAGAATTACCTAACCAGCTGCAACCTAAAGTCTTTGGAGAAGGTATGTACTGACTTGATCAGAGGCACAAAGGAAAAGAATCTCAAAGTGAAAGGACCAGTTTAGATGCCTACCAAGGCTCTGAGAATCACTATAAGAAAAATTCCTTATGGTCAAGGTTCTAAGACTTGGGATCATTTTCAGATGAGGATCCACAAGCGATTCATTGATTTGCACAGCCCTTCTAAAATTATTAAGCAAATTACTTCCATCAGTATTGAGCTAGAAGGTGAGGTTGAAGTCACCAGTGCAGATGCTTACATCAACCTTTTTAATAAATTGGTTATCAGTTATTAAAAAAGAAAAGAAAGGATATTCTTAAATGCTGGTAGTACAGCAGAAGCAAGTCATTTTATTGGGGAGTAGGGGAAACTGAAGAAAGGGAAGTATCAAGGAAGGCTTATGACCAGACCTACTATTTAAATTAGACATCCTTGAATAAATTTGGTATATGTTCAAAGGGAAAGAAAGCATTCCAGGCAGAAAACACCCTAAGCAAAAAACAGCCTAAGCAAAGGCATAGTGTGTGATTTGGGAAAGCGAAGAAATTCACTATAGTTAACACATAAGATTCATGCGAGTAGAAAAACTAGAAAGGCAGACTGGGCCAGATTATGTTGAATCTGTATTAACACATATATCGTCAATATAGAAATCTATATTAATCATTGTATAAATGTTAATATAGAAATTATTCAGTCCCTGTTATATGCTGCCATTATGGAAAATAAACAAGACACATAAAGCACTATCCCTTATCGTTAAGGTGAATAACCATTCGGTTTGACCAGGATTTGAGAGTTTCCTGGGATGTGGAACTTTCAGTTTTAAAGCCCGCAAAGTCCCAGGCAAACTGGGATGAGTTGGTCAGTGTACTTACTACAAGAATAGCCCACAGAAATTTGGCCACAATATTCCATAGTAGCTCTGAAAATACAAGCAGTAATCCATTTGGCCTGTTTTTTGCAGGGAGCATCATTCAATATCTTTAGATTCCCTAGTGCATGTTCTTCAGATATTTGGCACACATGCCAGTGTTCATCTTCATGCTTACGTAAGAGAGCTACAGGTACTAGAACTAAGACTATGTAGGTAGCATGTGTGGAATGCACAGTGTTAAGATCTTTATAGGCCGCTTACTGTTTTTATCCCCTATAAAGACTTCTGAGGCAAAGACTAATCCTCTCTAACCCTCTCTGTTTTTAAGATGAAATGTGAAAAACAGAGAGGGTTAGAGATGTGAAAATATATATACTTAATCCTTTATATATATAAAAATAAAATAAAATAAGCCTTGAGGCACCCGGGTGGCTCAGTGATTGAGCATCTGCCTTTGGCTCAGGGCGTGATCCCAGAGTCCCAGGATTGAGTCCCACATCGAGTTCCCCACAGGGAGCCTGCTTCTCCCTCTGCCTGTGTGTCTCTGTCTCTCTTTGTGTCTCTCATGAATAAATAAATAAAATCTTTAAAAAATAATAATAAGCCTTACTATCTCTTGTATCTTATAAGGATTGCAAAGTGATAAAGCATTTGTTTTTTGTGGTCTTCTTGGGTGTTACACAACAGAGATGTGGAAATGTTCTGAATAGCTCTTAAGCACTTGAAATGTGGCTGGTGAGATCAGGAACTGAATTTTAAGTTCAATGAAATATTTCATTTGTAAGAACCATTTCATATACTTTAACTTGGGCTGGAAACAGAAAATATTTTTCAAACTGAGAAATCTCAATCTCAGTTGCTGTAGGGTTCAAATTAGAGCATATTTACTAATATTACCAGAGTTTATTTAGGAAAATAAATGTTTGGGCAGCTTAAATGAAGCCAAATAAAGAACTACTTCTGTCTTCGCTAAGGCAACCTATCTGTGGTTAGCTTTAAAATATCCTGCAATTGGGATGCCTTGGTGGCTCTGCAGTTGGGCACCTGCCTACAGCTCAGGTCATGATCCCGGGATCAAATTCTGCATTGGGCTCCCTGCGAGGAGCCTGCTTCTCCTTCTTCCTGTGTCTGTGCCTCTCTCTCTCAGTCTGTGCCTCTCATGAATAAATAAATAAATCTTTTAAAAATATAATAGCCAAGAAATGCGCATTTGATTTCCAACTCTAGCTGAAATTAAGGCTTAATGATTTAATCAAATACACAATATTCATTGAAAAAATAATGATTTTCCCCTGAGATTTTAAGTTTATTGCTTTCAGCTTCACAGTAATGAATCAAGTCAGAGGGCTATGGTCAGAGATGATTATTATAAGTGTTAGTCTGTTAAAATATTCTGATTTTACCTGCATCTAAAATTCTCTTTTTCTTTGATCTCTCAGGTCTCTGTCCTCAGATTTTTCTTTTGCCTTTTGCCTCACTATTTAAAATTATCGAATCGTTCCTACTTAAAATTTTCAGAAATAAGTTCTGAATTTCCTGAGATAAATACTGGAGAGGATAGGTTTTGTTCTATTTTATCAGTAGCTTTTGAAAAGTTTGAATTTTTATTTACAGAACAAAAGCTGCCAGGGCTATCTCATTCCATTAAATGGATCAGAGTAATAAATCAAGAATATTATATAATCTAAAACCACATTCTAATTTAAAAATTAGATTTAATTAAAAAATTTTTATTGTCAGAATGAGATGGTCTGTTTCAGCCTTTATGCCATCCACCCACCTTTCTCTTCTTTCTTCTAAAATAGACTTCTCCAGAAGCCAGGTAGCTCAGCCGGTTAAGTGTCTGACTCGACTTCAGGTCAGGTCATAGGATCAAGTCCTGTCTGGGCTCCATGCTTAGCGTGGAGTCTGCTTGTCCCTCTCCCTCTTCTCCTCCCCCTGCTCATGCGCATGCCCTCTGTCTCTCAAATAAATAAGCTCTCAAATATATAAATAAATAAAATCTTTAAAAAATAAAATAAATTAGACTTCTCTATGAAATTTTAACCATAATGTCTTTTTAACCACTCGATGATATTACTTTTTTAAAACACCGTCATGCAGAAACACCAAAATTTTCACACCATTTTTTCCCAGATATGTTCATATGTAGTGAACACTATTGCTAGATTATTATGATATGATGATATATTTAATTCCAGTATTCAAAGTAATGATTT
Organism: Canis lupus dingo; assembly: GCF_003254725.2. Lineage (NCBI taxonomy): Eukaryota > Metazoa > Chordata > Mammalia > Carnivora > Canidae > Canis > Canis lupus. The sequence continues at coordinate 35,364,322 of NC_064269.1, read as the reverse complement.
TTTCCAGTATATGACAATGCTATACACTTCTAACACATAGCATGACTACTAACTCTCCCAAAACAAGTAAAAACAGTCTCTAAATTAAGGCTATCCTCCCAGTTTTCCATAGCATTTGCCATACGTATTTGTTTAAATGAGCTATGATAAAGCAAAAATTTAATAAAAATTATTATAGCAAGGTAAAGATTAAGAAGATTCTATCCGGGCAGATAGACAATTGCTATCTCAGAGGTTGGCTCAGTGGTTTAGCGGATCAGCTCAGGGCATGATCCTGGAGACCCAGGATGGAGTCCCATGTTGGGCTCCCTGCATGGAGCCTGCTTCTCCCTCTGCCTGTCTCTGCCTCTCTGTGTGTGTGTGTGTCTCTCATGAATAAATAAATTTAAAAATCTTTTTAAAAAAACATTCTATCCATTAGCTTACTTTTCTTCAAAACTAGTGAAAAAAATTATTCAGTTTTATTAACAAAACACCTAAATCTACCATGGAAAACCCTAGTGTTCTGCATAAGCATGATTTGAAACTACTAGTTCATACTATTCTAAGTTACACTACATTTTCAACTTTCAATTAGACACTTTTTCCAGATGGGTGTTTGCTCAGTTCCTAGCTATGTTAGAACTTTTTTTAACCAATAAAGGATAAATTGGAAAAAAGATCTGGGGAGAGGGGAATCAAAACTATGAAACAAATGCTAGCCCAGATTCAACTTAATTGAGTGGTAAATATTTGAATTCTCTTTTCCACTCCTTAGCTCAGAAACACCTGGTTTGGCTGACCAGTTAAAATGCCAAAAATATAATCCCGCTTTTGGAGAAAGCCTGGCCAAATAAGGGAAAGACCCAGTTTTCTTAGATTAAACAATTACTGTACCCATTTTTCTCAGCCTAAATCCAGGACAACAAAATTAAGGGCAAAAATATTTATTTTTTAAGGGCAAAAATATTTAAATAGCAATTGTCTACTGCTTTCCCTCCTACCAAGATAACTAGTAACATACAGTATGAAAGAGCAATGCTCTGATTCATTATGCATCATTTTCTTCCTAACCTCACTATGCCCCCACCTACTTCCCTACTTGCAGTTCCTCAAATAAATTATGCTTTTTTCCTTGCCCCAGAGTTTTCACACACATAGTCCATCTCCCCTCTCCCAGATGGCTCTTCTCACTCTTTATGAGGCTCACTTACCTACCCATAAGGTGTGAGTTTAAATGCCATTTCTTCAGGGAGGTCTTCATTTTACATTTTACATTTCCTTCTACTATAGTTTTTCTTCATAGCACTTACCACTATTTGTATTATACCCACTCAAATATATAAGTAAAATCTCTTTCTAGGCTGTAATCAAAAGCTCTCTGTTTTGCCCAACACCTAGAACAGTGTCTGGCACAGTTGGCCCTAATGTTAACTCACCTTTCTTAAAATATTTGAATTAATACATAAATATTTTGTAAATTTAATCAAACAGCCAAGCAACAAAAATGAGATTCTATAGGACTTGATTGTTTTGTACCAAGCCACTCTACCTCCCTTCTCCCTATTGCCACTTAACACCCACACATTTAAATCCTTACTAGTGTGGTATTCCTACAGGAGCAAGAATCATTATTCAGTTGGATGATTAATCATGACCTCATTAGGATTCTAATGTCTACAAATTTTTCAACTACCAGTCATCTTTCCTACAGAAGCCTTAGGTGTCTCCCAGAGCACTCAGAGTATTCTTTAAAATCACATGTCCAAGTAAATTGTCATCGTCATGGTATTTTCAGTATGTTTAAATAGTAGGAGGCTACTATCATCATCCAGGAGCTCATATAAAATGATGAGCTTATTTTTTTAGTCATGTGGTACTTGTCCCATACCATCCTTCAGTATGTGGCTGACAGACTGAGATTCTCTTTTTGGCTACAGTATACATTTTTTAAAGATTTTATTTAAGATTTTATTTATTTATTTATTCATGAGAGACACACAAGGGGAGAGAGAGAGGCAGAGACACAGGCAGAGGGAGAAGCAAGCTCCATGCAGGGAGCCTGATGCGGGACTCGATCCCAGGAATTGATCCCAGAACTCCAGGATCATCCCCTGAGCCAATGGCAGGTGCTAAACCACTGAGCCACCCAAAGATTTTATTTATTCTTGAGAGACTCTTAAGAGAGAGGCAGAAGCATAGGCCGAGGGAGAAGCAGGCTCCCTGCGGGGAGCCTGATGTGGGACTCAATCCCAGGACCCCAGGATCACGACCTGAAGACAGAAACTCAACCAACTGAGCTACCCAGGCATCCTGGCTACAGTAGATTCTAAATGTAAAAGATATGAAATATTCTAGGAGAGGAAGGGAAAAAGAAAGAAAATCGCCATTTATTGAGCACATATGAGCCAAATATATACCAATATATATTCTTGTTCAGTCCTCACAACAACCCTGTGAGGTAGGTATTATCTCCATTTTACACATAAGGAATCAGTTTTCTGACAATGTAGATTGTCTTGAATTTTTCTGTTGACATGAACTTCCATTTGTTTACTTCTCTCCTCCTTGTTGTAGAGATTTGGGCAGCTGTATACTAGAAAATCCAACTTTTACTCAATAAATATTAATTTAACAAAATAAGTTTCACAATACATTAATGAGTGTTTGAATCAGAAACTACCAGCCTTCTGTCTCAGATTACATCATTTTCTAACCCTTTTAAAGGCTTTCTGGACAACTAAGCATTCTTGCTTGGCTTTCACATTTCTTACTTATTAAATCCATATGTAGTACAGGTGACCCTTGAACAATACAGGGATTAAGTGTGCCTATCTGTGCACAGTCAAAACTCTGCATATGACTTTTGACTCCAGAGCTTAACTAGTAATAGCGACTGTTTACCAGAAGCCTTACCAAAAACAGTCAACACATATTTTGTATGTTCTATGTATTATATACTGTATTCATACAGTAAAGTAATCTAGAAAATAGAAAATCATAAGGAAGAGAAAATATATTTACAGAATTGCACTGTATTTATCAAGAAAAAAATCCATGTATAAGTGGACCCACACAGTCCAAACCCATGTTGTTCAAAGGTCAACTGTATATTCATTACCAGCCTAATAATGAAGCTAATCTCTAGCTTCTAAAGTAGTACCAGCAGAGTTCACTTGTCTCATAATTAGATGAAAAAAGAGACCACCTATCTCTTAATCTATACCCAAAAGGAAACTCGTAAGTTTTCTTTCATGGTCCTCCTCCTGGCCTGCATGAACAGACCAGGACTGAAGAACTTTATCTCCTTCCTCCACCTTCTGTTTGAAGGATGACCTTGATCCATGTCTATACTCCTGAGCAAAAATAACTTTTGATTTTCTTTTTCATCAACTTCTTTATCAGCTCTCTATTCCCTCAGTTGATTCCAACTTCTCTGGACCCAATAATAATCTAGATAAAAATATGCTTCAAGAGGAAACCAGCCTGTGTGGGAAGATCAGCTTATTTAGCAATGCCAGACACATAGATTTCTAAACTTTCTTTGCATTGATACTCTCCACCACATCTACTCTGGGTCTTCAGGATTGGGGTAGCAGAAATGAAACTGGACTTCTCAGTCTCCAGGGCATGTATATGGAGTATGTTTCCTGATCTAGCACCATTTTGGATAACTAGGGAAATGTGTAGGGGAATATCCTATTTTTCCCTTTATGTCTCACTAGAAAGCTATTCTCTGTTCTCAGAGGAACTCATTCCAATAGTATATGATCACACATAAATATTCTTTCCCCAGGATCTTCAAAGGATGCTGTAGCTATAGGAGAGGCTGTCCATGCTGATACCAGCCACAGCTGCATACAGTTCAGGCACCACCAACTCTGGTACTTGCAACACAGCTTTGTCATCTGCAGTTTGAGCAGCAGTTTCTAGGCGTGAGTGTAGCTCTTGAAGTGAGGGGCGGCTCTCCTCACTCCAGCGCCAGCAGGACTTCATAAGACTATACCTGAAAGGGGAACAAGAGAAACTAACTTCCTTGATAAGACAAATGTTTGAGGAATATGTCTCTTCTCCTAACAAACCTTAACAACACAACAAACCCTTGCAGTTCTTTAATCTACTTCTCATTGTCCTCTCAGAGTCTTCCCAGATAATAATATTCCTTCTTATCCTCAGAGACCTTGCCTAACTGAACCCCTTTCCCCCAGCCAAGTCAGTGTCTTGCTATGCCTAAGATGTGGCTGTTAACACCCAACTCTGTCTTTGCTCATGCTATGCTCAATTGCCTGAGTATCTTCCCCATGGTTGTCATTTCCTACAGCTTTGTTTTAGATCTAAATCCTTCTCTGCAACCTTCCCTTGTAAGCCTCAGCCCACACTGTGTCTCCCACACTCTTTTCTGCAGTAAAGAGTACAGTGAGACAGTGTAAGAGATGCTAATTTAACAACACTGATAACATTTAGCAAGAACTTATTTTATAAGGCATGGTGGTGAAACTGAGCATGCATTATTTTATTTTAGCCTCACAATAACTTTGAGGTAGGATTATCATCATTATACCTATTTTAAGATAAGCAAACAATGTCCCATAAAGTAGCAGGACTAGGAGTGTCTTTTTAACCCTATCATGTGAGTCTGAGCTTTTCAAAATCTTTCTTTTATGTTGCTTCCCACTTTATGTTGATTTTTCAAGGTTTATGTCCTCATCCAAATATTAAATTCTCCAAAATCCAGTAATAATCCTATAAATCTGTGCATGTCAGATTGATGGGGTGAAATTAGGCAGATGCTCAGCTGAACAGGATTGGAGTAAACCGAGGCTACCCCAGGTTTTCGCAGATACTTTATTGGTTAAATGTCTCCCCTCCCCTAATATAAAGGACAGATTATCTATGTATTTTTATACATAGATAATAAAGCCTATAAAAAATATGTTTCAACAATCATTCTAGTATACCCAGGCAGTATTATATTGTATATATGCATGTGTGTGTATATATATATGTATGTATATAGTTATGATATTTGACATTTATAATCTGCTCAATACAGTAACTATTGGAGGGAAACTCAGTTGATGGAAATCTACCCTTTCAAGGCTGAAAAATTATAACAAAAGTCTTATCAGAAATTTATATTAATATACTCTCCTCTGACTTCTTACATTTTATTTAACTTTTTCTTATATTCTATAACAATCCCTTTTTGTAATTTATAGGTTACAAAATTCTGTGTATAATTTTTAACTTTTTCCATTTTCTGCCTCTGCACTGACTCATCAGCTGTCCCCTTCTGCTGATATTATTGGATGCTCCTCCCATCCTTCTAATTTCTTCTACCCCTCCTTCTTTTGGTTGGCTTCTAATTTGCTCAGAACTGGGAAAAACAGTCAATATTTTATAAAAGCTATACACCAAATACGAGTCAGTGAGTTACTCTAGAATAATGGATTTTATAGCAGCTATATTAGAACTGAGGCTGGCAGTCTCTGACTGATAACATTTAGACAAAACACTAATGTATTTGCATTGGATTTGGTCCACTTCTTACCTATTTTAGAAGCTTCTAGAAGAACTAAATTTTATCAACTTAGATTGCTGATATAGTTTTCAGTAGTTGCCTCAACACTGTGTGTGTGTGTGTGTGTGTGTGTACACATACATATATATAGAGATTTAAGGACATATATATATGATATATGAGCAGATGTATTTTACTGCATAGGTTTGTCTAAGGCTTTATATTAGCACATAAAGGTGGGCTAGGGATCATCTGAGCCACTTTAAAAGGGCATGGTTGATGGAGATCAAAAAAGGAGTTGTTGGGCAGCCCCAGTGGCTCAGCGGTTTAGCACTGCCTTCAGCCTGGGGTGTGATCCTGAAGACCCAGGATGGAGTCCCACATCAGGCTCCCTGCATGGAGCCTGCTTCTCCCTCTGCCTGTGTCTCTGCATCTCTCTCTCTCTCTCTCTCTCTCTCTCTCTGTGTGTGTGTGTGTGTCTCTAATGAATAAATAAAATCTTAAAAAAAAAGGAGTCATAATGAGAGAAGAGTAGGCCCTAAAAGCCACTTACATGGTATGTGTGCAACTACTGGGTTTCTTCATGATTTTCCTTCTCTGGAGATGCTGTAGGATGCTGGTAGGAGGGACTTCAGGATATGGTGGTGCCCCTGTTTGGATGGAAAAAAATGAGAGTAGGAAAGGAACTTTAAGTCCTCTAGAATATGAACTATATCATGACACTTCATCCACCAAGCTAATTGCTTGCAAAAGGTAGAGCCAAAGGAAAGATACTAGATACAATAAAGCTATTCCCTAGTGATCAAGGAAGAAAATAACTTAGAGAATTTGGGGGATGAAAAAAGGTGTTTGAGAGGAAAAAAACTGATAATTCAAGAAAATGTTGAGTCTTTATGAAAGTAATAACGCAAAGTGAGAAATGAGAACAGCCCTCCACTCCCCAAACATGGAAAAGTACTGCATTTTCTCCATCAAATAGATTAATAAATCTAAGGACAATGTGTTTAAACAAAATCACTCTTGGAATTATTCTTAGGATTTTAAAACATCTTTGGAATTGGTAAAGTGTTGAGGAAAAGAAAGAAAAAGAAAGCAAAAATTAAAAAGGTAAATAGAGGAGAGGGATTTCATGTAAGCCCAGTTTAAACCTCTTTCCATAGCATATGCCCTCCCCCAAACATCCCCCAAACATACTTGTTTATTTGCATACAGGTACTACTTTAGGGATCCGCCTTACCTAGAGTCACCATCTCATAAAGCAGGATCCCAAAAGACCAGCTGTGAAAGAAACAAAGCCATTTACTTAATTTCTATTTCTGCCTTTTTTCCTAAAGAGAGCTCACTTAAACTATCAGGGTCCTTCAGTAAGAATAATATAAAGGCAATGAAGGGGAATTGAAAGTGTCTCGTAACATAAGCAAAGTAATTAGAAAGCATTTCTGTTCAATACCCTTCAAGTTTAATCTCCTTAAAGACTGGATTTATGTCTCTTTTCTTCTATATTTCACATTCATAGATGTTTACTATCATTTGCTAAATTGTATGTGTATGTGTTCATGCAAACACACAAGCACATCTACCCAAAGAAATTACCTTCTGCATCTTTTTCATCCTTTCCATTCACTCCTGCTGAAATTTTAGCCCTTATTCTTAGCACAAGTCCCAGAGAGGTTTATCATTTATCTATTTCCTCAATAGATCTAACTGCCCAACCTAGGAAAAACACTAACAGAATAAGCTTTACACATAACAGGGCTAGATATTTGCCAGAGCAGTATGATTTAAGGCATACTTATTTCACTCTTCTATCATATCACCACTAAACCATCAACATTTCCTAGTTATGCTTATTACTCTCAGACCTCTACTGAAAAGCAGATGTCAGTGAAGCAGCAATGAAAGTCTCTTAATTGACTCACCATATTAACTGATATTCTAAATTTCCTCTGCTGCTCATGACATTTATGCTAGTAAGATATTATGTTATATCCATGTGCTTCTCCAAGCTGCTAAATCACATGGTTACCAAAAGTCAATTGTGATTCTTTACAATACTATTTACACTATCAGATGTAACAATGCTATTATGTAATCAATTAAATATAAATGTAAAAAAGTACTAGCTCCTGAAAACTAGGCTGAATGCTTTGAAAGTATTCTATAACAATACACTACTGAAAAAGAAAGTGTTGTCAAATTGCATGGGTAAGCCAACAGTAGAAAATTGGAAAAAATAATAATAAATGTCTGCAGTTAAATTGCTTCACAGCTGTTGTTTTTTTTTTTTTTTAATTTTTCACTCAGAATCATCACAAGCTGAAACTCAAACATAATGTGTTATGAATGCTATTTATACAAGAAATACAATGTATTAGCTCACTTAGCGGGTCAACCCTCATAAAAAAAGGCCTTGGCCCTCCCCCAAAGATCAACAAATAATTGTATATTTATATGTTTGAAGTCAAAATAAATTACTTGAAGTATGTATATTACTTTTTAATTTTAATAATCCCTGGTTTAACTGAACTTTTGATTAAGTGGACCCACCTCCTTCAGGTAAAAAGGACTGTACTATCTAGTCCTTTAGATATTGGTATGAATAATCTTTTCATTTTTCTTTTGTCTTTCCTAATGAAGACTGCTAATCTAATACAGAAAGAATATTTTAAAAGGCACTAAAAGGAATTGCAGCCAGATGCCAAATATGAGCTCTGTCACAAAACACACATTTCTCCTGGAGAGTCTGACTTCTGAGATTTCACATCACACAGAATTTACAACAGATGCAGTCATGGTCAGGAACCAGAGGACACCTAGGTCAAGAAGGGACGAAGTCTAAAGGGCAGAAACAAACCGTACACATCTCCTCTGATGCCAGCTGGTCTCAGCAGAAGCCGTTCTGGGGCGAGCCACTTGAGAGGTACCATGTGAGTAGCCGGGATGGCCCCTCGGGCATGGACTTCATAAGCCAGGCCCAGTCCACAGAGCTTAGCAGTAAGATCACTTTGGATCAGGATATTTCTAGCTGCCACATCCCCATGGAACAGATGCTTATCCTGGAGAAATTCCTGTCAGCATAAGATCAAATATGGGTCAGCTATCTGAGGTTGTGGCTGGAGTCACAGACAAGGAGAAGCTGTCCTAGGAATCCTCAAAAAGACAAGGACATTTTTGACTGAACAAATCTCACTGATAATGACATAACACTTCCAAGTCACCATAATGAATCAGACATTTTTGCATTGTTTAGGACTACTAAACTGAGCAAATAATCCAAACAGCATTAATACTGAGTTTGGAAAGTATGATCACCCACTGTGTCAAGCCCTGACCCCTGCCTGAGTTTACATTTCTCTCAGTTAGGATCCAGCTAGACCCTGCAAAAGGAAGCAGGTTTCAAGTTTCTAGCCACAGTCCCCCAAACAAGATAATATATATATATATATATAGTGAAATTGTGTGTCATAATAATAAATTTATATCATCCCATTTTGTCCCTAAAATAACTAGGTCAGATAAGATAGGGAAGTATCGTTTAGATAAATCTAAATGATTATATAAGGTCACACAGTTTTGAGTGGTATATCAAATACTTAAAATAGCTTCAAAGAGCCTAATTTTTCTAAATAGCAAATGTTAATTTTAAACACAGTTATCTAAATAACTTCAAAGAAATTGCCATCTATATTTCCTTATTCTGGTAAAGGTACATTTTTTTTCTCTTAAACACTGAATTATTTCTCCTACATCTTTATTTAATTTAAAATGAATGAATGATCTTGCTGTTGTCCCTCTTATTTCTTCTCTTCCACTTGTTCCTTGTTCTTTTTAAAGTCTGTTTTCCATCACATTCAGTATCAAAGCAAGTCTCCAGCCAAACGTGTTCTGAACTCGTCTTTCTTGTTTTTCAGGCATAATATTGTGCACTTCCTTCTAGCTCTGCAGCCTTTCACCTATTTGATTTCTTTTCCCACATCTCCTCCCAACTCGCTTGCTATTTGCCATTTTACATCTCTTAATATTAGTACATGTGGGAAAGTAAGAGTGTCAAGCGTTTAACTCTTGGCCATGGTTTTTGAACTTTAAGACTGAGAAACCTTTTAAAACCCTTCCTGTTCCTTCTATAAACCCTAAGTTGATGACTTTCAGTCTAGAATTACCAATGTTATAGTGTCTTATCTAAATAATTTCATAAAGAATAGAAAAGCTTATTAGTGCTTGAATTTCTGCCCCTTAACTTCCATCTGAGTCTCTTTATAATATATACCCCATTTGGAAATAGAAATATGAGAAATATGATGTCAAATATCAAGCTAACAAGAAAAATCCATACCATCTGTTGGCATTTTGCTCAGCCTTACCAAAGCCAGGAGAACCTGACTCCCAATGTGATATACTTGTTTTTCTGTAAGATCATAGAGAAGGCTGTTCATGGTCATTACATCCTAAAAAGACAAAGAAAGAAGCATTATGTCAAAATGACATGAACCGATTTGAAAAAATAGGGGCAGAGATATTCTTAAATGTAGATATCAAGGCTAAAGAAAAGATGCAAAACATAGGAACTAAGATTCAAGGAGAGGCTAATATGAGAGATTCTCAGATATGCAAAGTACAATGATTTATTGTCCTGGAAAGACAATAAAGAAGGTAGATGAATTATAGGATAAAGGAAAAGCAGAATAGCAGGAAAGAAAGACAAATATATATGACTATATATAGTCCCTGAATAAAGCAATAATTTTCCTGGCGCACTGTGTGTGTGTGATATTAATTAAACATGTTAACTCAACACATTGAATGACTACTATGTGCCAGGTTCCAGTACTAGGGATTCAGAACACAAGAGTAAGCAAAATAAACATGTCCGCTGCCTTCTGCGACTTAAAGTGTGACACTGGAATCAAATAATCATACATAAATATATGGTTACATATCTACAAGCCCCATGAAGGAAATGGAAAAGAGAGCATATGATGGTGACAAAAAAAAAAAAAAGATTGGAAGGATGAGTAGACAATGACTATGCAAAAAAAGAAAGAGAAGTTTGGTGTGATGAAAAAAGCATGCAGATGGTCTAAAATAGAGAAGCAAAGTGGTGCCTGGGTGGCTCAGTCAGTTATGCATCTGCCTTTGGCTCGGGTCATGATCACAGAGTCCCAGGATCAAGCCCCACAATGGGCTCTCTGCTCAGCAGAGAGCCTGATTCTTCCTCTCCCTCTGTCAAATAAATAAATCTTTAAAAAAAAGTCTGAATAGATCTATAACAAGTAAAGGTGGAATTTGAAAATAGAATAGTGAAGTTAAAGTCGAGAACAAGTTATAGATGGATAACCTCTTACAAAGGTATAAATGCCTAAAGACTTGCACATCGTCCTATTTGCACCACTGGATGGAAGGCATTAACAGGGTCTTTTTATCATACACATTTAGTAGCAAAATAATCAGTCTACTGAGGAGGCTTGATTAATATTGAACTTATTCATTAGTAAGTGACAACTAACTAGGGAAACGTGCAATACTTCAAAAAGCAATATGTAGAGAAGTAGGAAGATTGTAAGGAAAAGGACTTGCACTATAGTCTAGAAATTTCTAAACATTTAAATTTTTTTAAAAATGAATTTGAAGTACAAAAAACATTCAAGCTGAATTTCTCCTCAAGACTGGCATACTAGAGTGATGTTACAGAATAGAGGACACACTTAAGGCTAACAGCAATGAAATTACAATAAGTACTAACAATAGTTTTTACATACATAGTTTCTGTTAATTTTAATAATAACTTATTATTATTCCCATTTTACAGATTCAGAAAATTCAGGCTCAGAGAGGTGACTCGCCCAAAGTCACATAGCTAGTAGAATATAAAGCCTGAAGTTCATACTCTAAATCTGTCTGCCCAATATGGTAGCCACATGTGGCTAATTAAAAGTTTATTATTTAACATTAAGTAAAATTTAAAATTCAGTTTCTCAATCACATCAGCCACATTTCAACTGCTCCATAGCCACAAGTGATTAGTGGCTACTATTGTGGACAGAGCGGATACAGAGCATTCCTGTCATCATAAAAAGTTCTATTGGATGGTGATACTCAATCATTGTTATTTTATTACAATAATGTCTCTCTGCTGTGTCATTAGCAGGCTATTTGACATGTGAACAACTATCAGCCAGGTCAAGCCTTTCCTTCCTAACACCTCTGCCCTGCTCACCCGCCGACAGGTCCAGAGAAAGCTGAGCAGGTCCCCTTGGGCCACATCCTCCAGCACCATATAGAGTGGCAGCCTTTCTGTGCAGCAGCCTTCCAGTTGTACCAGGTTCTTGTGCTTCCCCAGGTACTGATAGAATTGGATTCTCCCTAAGAAATCCTGCACCTCGTGGAGCCCAGCTGGTTCTGTAGAGGACAGATGAGCCATGGGAAACAGTCAGAACATTACCAATAAAATGGGAGGTATGAGGGAAGAAGCAACCTCAGATGGTAATTCTCAAGGCTCCAAAGGAGAGTAAGTATAGGCAAAAAGTAGAGAAAGGGAGCTGATTAGAAGATAATTCTCAATGTCACTGATTTATTTTTTTGTTTTTTTTTCAAAGCAACATAGAATCATAGGCATTAGAACTGGATAGACTTTAATCTGCCTAAATAGACAAGAGTTCACATTCAAATATTATCACTGCCTAGGCCTTTTGAATAGTATTCTTGCTTATCCCAGCTTTGTGCTGTTTTGTATCCTCTACTACTGGTCCATATAAAGAGAAAAAAAAAAAGAAAAGAGGGAGGGAGGGAGAGAAGAGGAAGGAAGGAAGGAAGGAAGGAAGGAAGGAAGGAAGGAAGGAAGGAAGGAAGGAAGGAAGGAAGGAAATAGTTGCAATAATTATTGCATATTAGGGAAAGTGATAGTGCAGACAAATGAAGAAACAACCTCAAATCCTCATGCACTAATACCCAGTTTTTATATCAACCTCAATAGACAACACTGAGCTACTGAAAGACCCCCAAGAAAAACATTTCTGCCTCAAGTTTTCACTTTCTATTCCCATCTTGCTCTGCATGCGATTGTGATCACAGCTATCTATTGATTAACATCTAAGTGTCTGCAAGCTTGACAACCACCCAGGCTTGGGGCTGCCAGTGGAAAAGTAAAAAAGAGAAAGAAAGGGAAATCAAACACCTCTCCCTTTACCTTTCAAAGCCTTGAGGATAACACTCTTTGGCTTATCAGTGTCCCCACTGTGCATCTTGGTTCGATAGATAGCTCCATAACTACCCTTGTGAATCTGCTCCAGAACTTCAGAGAGTTGCTCTCGGGGCACTTGCAGCTTAGCCAGAGCATGAGTGGTAGTTTGTAGGACACTTTCCATTGATTTCTCCGTAAGTGGCACAAACACACTTCCTCCATGTCCTGCTGCCTCCCAGCTTCGGCCCCTAGATGGAGGCACAGGGCCAGTGCCTAGAACAACGATCATACCAGTCATCTATTCCCTACCCTAGGTAGGGACTCCAGGAGAGCAGAGCCTGGAACACACTGGCAAGGAAGTTCCTCTAGCAATTTTCTCTCTGGCCAATGCTTCTGTGAACTTCTGATGCTTCTCTATGAACCAGCACCAATACCAACCTTGTAAAACATTTATAATATAACCCTATTACTTCTAAGACAACTCAGGATGGACCTCTGGAAAGTGGTAATGACATTTCCTCTCTTTCTTAGGATTATATGTATAATATGGAGACAAGCAAGTTCCTGGGTAGGTACTCAAACCACAGACACCTAAAAGGTGGTGGTAATGGGGATCCCTGGGTGGCGCAGTGGTTTAGCGCCTACCTTTGGCCCAGGGCGCGATCCTGGAGACCCGGGATCGAATCCCACGTCGGGCTCCCGGTGCATGGAGCCTGCTTCTCCCTCTGCCTGTGTCTCTGCCTCTCTCTCTCAGTGTGACTATCATAAATTAAAAAATTTTAAAAAATTTTTAAAAAAATAATAAAAAAAAAGGTGGTGGTAACTACCCACAGGAACTAATGTTTAAATCAATCAAATGGCTTTTAAAGGTGGAGGGAAGGTATGGATAACTATTCAACTCTAATTCATGATTATTTTCCCTCCTTTATGATGTTCCCAAAGTCAAATTATTACATATTTCCTAGAATCTCAGTCCAAAAAAAAATTTGGTACTTTTCTCTTTTCAATTTTCCTCCACTGGAAAAGATAAATTCATTCTTCTCATTAAATCTCCATTCATTCATTAACCTATCCACTTATTTGACAAATATCATATCCTACATGCCAGGAATTGTTCTAGGTGTTGGGAATAGGCAAAGTCTAGGTTCTGATGGTTATTTTCTAGTGGTAGGAGAGAGAAAGCGATAACATACCAGGTGATGAGTGTTATAAAGGAAAATAGAATTAGAGGCATCAGTGATGCTATTTTATATGTGAAGGTCAGGAAAGGCCTTTCTGATAGGATGACATTTGAAAAATGCCTGGAAGCAATTACAGAACAAACCGTCTGGAATCAGGAAGGATATTACAAACAGAGGGAACAGGAAGAGCAAAGGTATTGAGGAAGAAGCATATTTGGCATATTTGAGGAAGAAAAATGAAGTTAGTACAGCTGGAACTATGTGGCATAGTTGGAGAATTATAAGAGATGAGGCCAGAGAAGGTCCAGATCATGGAAGGTGATTGAAAGAAATTTGTCTTCTTTTGTTCCAAGAAATAAAAATATTGTTATTTTATTTAATTCCAAGCAGAGAATAGCCAGGACTGATGTGGGCCTTAAAAGAATCATTCTGCTGCCCTGTGGAGAACAGACCATAAAGGGATAGGGAGAGAAGTAGGGAAACCAGATAGGAGCGTATTTCAATGATCTCTGAAAAATGAGAGTGGCTTGAGTTTATTCTGAAGATAGAGATAACAGGATTTGCTAATGGATTGGATACAAAGTATGAGAGAAAGAGGAGTCAAGGACATCTTCAAGATTTTAGACTGAACCCTAGAAAGCCAGAGGACATGTGTGAGGGAATTTCAGAACCTTTGCTGTGGGCATATTACGTATAAGATGTGTATGGGATCCAAACTGCCAAATAGGTGGTTTAGTATATGAATCTGAAGTTCAAGGGAGACTACAATCAGAATAGAGAAAGTATTTGAATCCATAAGACTTAAGGGAGTGACTGTAGATTTAAAAGGAAAATAAAGTGTTTCAATAAGGAGAAGGGGCAAAATTGTTTCAAATGCTTTTGACAGGCTAAGATGAGGACTCAGTATAGCTATCATTGGCAATCTTGGAAAGAATTGTTTTGGTGGAGTGGTAGGGAGAAGAGCTTTATTTTAGAATGTTCAAAAGAGAATGTGACAAGCAGAAGTCATGAGAGTGAGTTTAGATACCTCAGAAGTTTTTCTGTAAGTAAATTAGAAGAGAATTGGGATCTTTAAATTTTTTTTATTTAAATTCAATTTAGTTGACATATAGTGTATTATTAGTTTCAGTGGTAGAATTTAGTGACCTATCAGTTGCTTATAATTCCCAGTGTTCATTACATCATGTGCCCTCCTTAATGGCCATCACCCGGTTACCATTTTGAGAGGGAATGGGGATCAGTCACTATAGAGTTTCTGATCACTGTCAGGCTTTTTTTTTTTTTTTTTTTTTTTTCCTTCTTTTAACTCTTAGTTTCATGAGAGCTAATTCACTTTCATTATATGCTCAGTGGTACTTCAGAACAGGACATCATCTCCTACTTAATGCTTCAAAGACTGTCATGAAGGCTACTCCTTTTCATTATAGAGTCCAGGAGCACAGAGGATGGCTGGAATGTATTACAGAGTAAAATGTCATCCTTCAAAGCTGGTAACAAAGCCTTAGGCCTTAACCACTAATCTTCCTCCCCAATACATTGACACTCACATGGCCAAATGTTTGATAATGCAGTAGGAAAAAGAAGACAGAAACAGGCCACATGAGGCCTCTCTTGCCTACTTCTGTTTCAACTAACAAGCATATACTGAGTTTCAAAGAGCTCACCTCGCCTCAACTCCACAAGAGGGGGGGCCTCACCCTCCCGTAGCAGGAACCTCACCTTCTAGACTTGAGCTCACTGAGACTTGGATCTTACTCCATTTTCCCTGGACTTCTCCCCAGCTCCAGCTTAAGTTTTACCTCGGAGTCCAGGAGAAGGCTGTTGAGCTCTTTGTCCTCTGATAAAAAGCCACAGGATGACCGCAAGAAGGATGAGGAAGATGCCTACCAGAATGGTTGGGATGATGATGATCTCATACTGCTGCTCCCGGACAACTGGGTAGGAAATCAAGCAGGAAGATATTGAAGAATTTCAATCTGATGTTCACACAACTTCCCCTATCCACCAGTCCTCAGCTCCTCATACATGAAATGATCATCTCGGGGATCCCTGGGTGGCGCAGCGGTTTAGCGCCTGCCTTTGGCCCAGGGCACGATCTTGGAGACCCGGGATCGAATCCCACGTCAGGCTCCCGGTGCATGGAGCCTGCTTCTCCCTCTCCCTCTGCCTATGTCTCTGCCTCTCTCTCTCTCTGTGTGACTATCATAAATAAATAAAAATTTTAAAAAAATGAAATGATCATCTCTTTTTTCTTCCCCTCCACTTCCATGCAGTGGAGCCAGTATTGGGAGCACCTCTCTAATCAGAAACCCCAGTGTCCCTACATATTAGCCTATCAAGCATGCTCTGTGTCTCATCATTTTTCCTACTGAGGTGAAGAATGCAGCATCTGGATCTCTGATTGGCAATTATCACTCTTCAAAGACAATGACCTTTAGTGCTCAACCCTTTATTAATGCTGTCTTCATTTCTATTAGAAGTCAACTCATCGGCCTTCTAGAATCTATGCAGATCTTAGTCTCTGTCATCCTAAAATCAGTAGATAGTTATGTGATGATCAGTAGATAGGTCCTTACCACACAGCTTGTCACTGAGACTGCATTCCAGTAGCTTTCGTGCCATGCTCCTCTCATCTCCCAGGCCAACACAGCTGTCTGCTCCTTTGCTTGGCCCTTAGAGAATGCACAGAGCACCACTGAGAATAATTCCCAAGGACTGAGGTACTCTGAAAAAAATAAAATGGAGCATACAGAGAATTTTAAGATCCCACAAAAGATCATTAGGTATTAAGTACATGGCTGCCTGGAATTTTCTGAGTCAACCATTCATCTCTTTCCATCTACCTGATATTCAAGTGTGAAGAATTTTGTTTTGTCCTGGCATTTTTCTCTTTTCTATTATACAGAAAGTATAGCCCTGATCCAGTCTTACCTTTCATGCCATTGTTTCTCAAATTATTTTAAAGGTTCCCCTCCTACCCAAGACCCCTGCTCCAATGTTTAAGTTCATGTTCACAGCACCTGTTTGAGCAATTGTGGTCTGTGGGTTATATGGAAATGATCTAACTACCCTATAATCCCAAGCAGGTTTAATTTTTTTCTATGTATTACTTATTTTTTAATTGGAGCTTCCCCTGATCATTATATATAGGCAGACAAAAGGCATTCATTCCTACCAGCATACAGGTTAAAGGGAATATCAGAACCAAGCCATCTTCTTTCTCTCTCTTAAACTAGATAGATAGATGATAGATAGATAGATAGATAGATAGATAGATAGATAGATGATAGATCATCAAGAGAGAAGGGGGCATGGAAGCATACACAAGAAACCTGACTACCTTTAGAGCCCACCAAAGCCCTTAGAAGATGCTCATATTCACTCATATATATTCTTAAGTTTCAAAAATAAAAAACTAAAGTGATATACCATAAAAAATCTTTCTCCCACCCCATCCTTCTCCATGTATTCAGTTCCCAATTCTCCAAGTAAGGTATTTTCTTGCTTACTGGGCCAGAGATTCTTTATGTACATCACCGTAATTCTATATGATCAGCATATATTTGAAATTACACCTCCCCAAAACTGGTTATTTCTTTCTGAAGAGAACTTCAGAGAGATATAGATAGATAGATAGATAGATAGATAGATAGATAGATAGATAGATAGATATACATAATATAATATATATAATCATGTACATAAATTATATATGATTATATATGTGTGTGTATATGATTATATATGTAGCATATATGTTATATTTATATAACATATATATTTTTTATAACTTTTATATTTTATAACTTTATTTTTCCCTTAGTTCACAAGAGTCTTCCCTGGTTCTAATTAATTCTGACTGATCTGAAAAAAAATTGTGATTTTTTTTTTCACTATCTAGGTGATCCTAAGTATGTGATCTAGTTTTGTAGTAATTTGATAACATGCTAAAATTTTACAAATCAGAATTACAGTTTGTATGATATTGTACATATGTGCTATCTACCATATTATGTGGTCTTCTATCATATGTTATGCTCTGTTGTTGATACTAATAACCATAATGTGACTTAATGAGACAGAGTCTCTTAGTTCCTGAAACACATATAGAGAAACCTTCCAGTTCTAGCTTCATCCCCTTTTCACTATTCCTGGAGCTCCATGTATGGAGAGATAAAAATTAGACAATTTTCTTATAACTCAGGAGAAAGACAGGTGGTTGGTTGACAGAAGCTCATGTATACAAAGGAGTAGCCAAGAGGAAAACTGGGGAGAGGAGAGGCACCTTCTTATTTGTGGGTTTGTACATAACAAGGGATCTATGAAGTCAATGAATTATAACAAAGTCCATCTAGTTTATAAGCCAAAGAAGGCAAGGCAAAAGATAATTGAGAAAGTTTCCACAATTCCATAAGACTACATAGAAGGAAAAGCACTGGTGCTAGGGCAAGAATCAGAAAGCCTTGAGAGGGTGGAGAAGGAGAAGATCTTAAATAATAAAACACCAGCATAGTCAGGAGAATTCAAAAGCTGTTTGAAAATTTCTCACTGCCATTCTCATTCTCGTTTTCCTTTCCTCTTACTTCCTTTTCAGTGCATTATCAGATGTAATTGTGTTCATTCAGGGAGCAGCCAGTTGAACGAGTTTGGCTCTCTGGGGTGTGTTCAGTGAGCATAATCTCTCTTAACCACAGTACAAGTGGAAGAAAAAGTCAGTCAGCAGCCAGCTCCAACTTGGTAGCTCTGCCCAGAAACCAAACTACACACCCACTAATACATTCTGAAGGAAGAAATTTAAAGGCCTGTGTGCACATGTATCCTCACTTAGAACTGCTCATTGTGAGCCAAATGCAACTATGAGCACATGGCCAAAGACTCAAATCCATGCTTATTCCCTTGCACTTACACATCATACTTATTAGAGCACAATGTAATCATTTAGATACAGTATGACCTTCTATTACATTTCCTGAACAAGGTTCATTTGTGCATGGATACTTTAAAGAATCTAGGTTTATTAACAACTAGAAGCCCAATGTAATCGGATGCTGGAGCAAGGAAACAAATGTATAGGGCTATGGTGAGGACCACTCAGTAGA
Organism: Canis lupus dingo; assembly: GCF_003254725.2. NCBI lineage: Eukaryota > Metazoa > Chordata > Mammalia > Carnivora > Canidae > Canis > Canis lupus. The sequence goes on along the minus strand of NC_064269.1, from coordinate 35,345,365 downwards.
TCACTTTCCAGGCATTTGTACAATAAGCTCTTTCCAACTATCACAGTTTGACTAGAGTCGTATGGAATATACCAAATGAGTCTAGAATTTTTAAGGTAAACACACCAGGCATACCCACCCACATAGGCATGGAAACCTACACAGGAAACCTTACTACCTTTAGAGCCCACCAAAGCACATTTGTCAGATGTTCAGATTCACTCATAGCAACGATATTCCTCTCAACATCACGTTTCTCTCTGCAGTTAATATTCAATTACCACATGACCTCACCTGCTCACTGTGTCAGCCTGAGAAAAGACATGCCTTGATGCCAAAACCTTCTAAAATGACTCTTCCTATCAATGTTCTTGACCAACACTTCTTTACAATATGACCAATACTCTATCCCTCTTAATTATATCTAGACAGTTTTCTCACTGTGTTAAGACAAAAATGTAGGGGTGCCTGGCTGCCTCAATAAGTAAAGCATGCGACTCTTGATCTCAAAGTTGTGAGTTTGGGCCCCATGTTGAGTGTAGAGATTACCTAAAAAATAAAATCTTCAAAAAGAAAAAAAAATGTATATTGGTCACTGCTGCTTCTCTTACCTAGACTGTAAAGTCCTTACATATATAAAACATTACCCCACACTTCTCTCCTTGATGCCATATATTACTAGATTCAAGCCATTGGAATCAAGGATCCAGTAAAGTTAGGAAATTGTTTATTCTGATAATTCTATCCAACTGGTTGGAAAATATGTACACAGTTCACCTATAGTTTACACATACCTACATCTAACAGTGCCAAATCTCCTCAGGCAGGGCTCTAATTAAAACAATATCATTGCCATTTGCTTCAACGTGGATGGAACTGGAGGGTATTATGCTGAGTGAAGTAAGTCAGTCGGAGAAGGACAAACATTATATGTTCTCATTCATTTGGGGAATATAAATAATAGTGAAAGGGAATATAAGGGAAGGGAGAAGAAATGTGTGGGAAATATCAGAAAGGGAGACAGAACATAAAGACTGCTAACTCTGGGAAACGAACTAGGGGTGGTAGAAGGGGAGGAGGGCGGGGGGTGGGAGTGAATGGGTGACGGGCACTGGGGGTTATTCTGTATGTTAGTAAATTGAACACCAATAAAAAATAAATTTAAAAAAAGGAAAAAAAAAGGAAAAAAAAACAATATCATTGCCTCATTTGTGGTTATCATTCCTTATTTTCTCTCTTCTCAATCTCTTCTTTCTGTTGGCATACTGAGAAGTTTAGCTTCCTTCTAGAACTGAGAATCTAGAGGAGGAAATAACACAATGAAGAAGGAATGATAGTAAAATGGGAGCAGGGGTAAAGTCCAGCCCAAATCTTTGCAAGATTGTAGTCTGGAGACCAGACAGGTGAATGATTCTAACTAAAATTAAGCTAACTATGAACATAAACTCACCAAACTCTCACACATAAGCACAATGCAAGCATAATTCCATGCCACATCTTTGTATCTGTTTCATTACACACAAAATAGCTTCATTGCAAGAATAACACAACCCTGGGATCCCTGGGTGGCTCAGCGGTTTAGCGCCTGCCTTCAGCCTGGTGTGATTCTGGAGTCCCGGGATCGAGTCCCACATCGGGCTCCCTGTGTGGAGCCTGCTTCTCCCTCTGCCTCTCTCTCTCTCTGGTCTCTCATGAATAAATAAATAAAATCTTTAAAAAAAAAAGAATAACACAACCCTCGCTAGCAACACTTCTGTAAAGTGAGCACAATATAGTCTCATAGAGCAGCAAGTTACCCAGGAGTGTCCAGAAGAAATTCTTCATACCAAAATACATCTACAAATAGAACATTAAAAATGAGGTCCCCTCTCCTGTATTCCATACTATACATTGTGAGAAATTCCTTCATTGACCTCTAACACCTGGTCCCATTCCCATAAGATATGACTAAATATTACACCAGCCTCACCCTCAACCTTACCGCCTGTGTATCAACACAAGTAGGTCTGCCAGCATGTTCTTTTTATGAAGACAAATGACCCATCTGCCCAGATAGATGCCATATCAGGTAAGGGAGTTATTAATAACTATGGGCTACGGGGCAAAGGACTCAAAGACTTCAGGTGAGGAGGGTAAAATATATGGAGGTAGCAGCCCCCAGACTGAGGCAGTCTGCCTTCTAGCTCACCTTACCTTCTCCTCCCCTCCCTTTCATCTTTATCCTTGAGCTGTTTAGCAAAATGAACAAACAAAACAAAAACCAAAAACCATTTAATGGAACAAACATGTTAAATTGGAAATGAGATAGAAAACTGTTCAGATCTATCTACAGGATTCCAAAATTACTTAATCTTCAACATTCTGAGAAGCAATTTGTCCTTCCTATTTTCAGCTCTAATAAACATATGTTGAGCAACTACAATGTGCCAGGTATTGTGCTAGGCACCTTCACACAAAAGAGGAAACAGGCTCAGAAAGATTAAGTTCTGAATAAGCCAGGGTTAAAAAAAATTAAAAACATAAAAAGCAAGTAAACAACAGCAAGGTTTCGTACCCCTGTCTCTCAATTACAAACCCAATATTCCTTAAACTACTACACATCTGTACTTGTCACTCAAATGGACAAGACCAATAGTGTCAAGAAGGAATTACGTCAGAATCCAAAAGAACCATAGAAAGCATAATGCTGAAACCAAACTTCACCAACAAATACAACGCAACTTGGGAAGGACAGAATCTGCCTGTACGTGTGTTCTCCAGGATCTTAAAGGAGCACAATGTCTGCATGTCTGTCTTCAAACTGTATTAAAAAAATAATGGTAAAATCAGAAACTTTTCCCAGTACTCACCAGATCGTGGAATCTTGGATCATTTTCTTTGTTTGGTCATTTTCCTGGGTCTGATCTCAATCCTATTTCTACCTTCTGCTTTTTGAGGGAAAGGGTCTAGTTTCCAGGACCAGCAATCTTTCACTGTGAGCATGAGGGTCAGGAAAGGGATAGAATTCCCAAGAGATAGGGCACAGGCTAAAGAAGTAGGATCACTATGCAACACCCAAGGCTCCACCTTTCTCCTGAAGCACACTTGTCAGAGGACAAAGAGTAAAGGGAAAGGCACACTGAAGAGATGACCATCTTTCAATCCAGAAAACCTGACTAATGTAGATAACTTGCCTTGTGCAGGGTGATAGCTCCTGGTGTGGATGAGGCAGAGAGAAGAGGAGGTTACCCAGAGGGAATCTCTTGTCCTCCTGTTCTTCTCAGATATTGAAGAATTGTGGTTGTTCTGATCTTCATCCTCCCCCACCTTCCTAGAAACCCAGAGCTTCAAATGCACTTTGAAATGGTTGGAAGAGAGTCTCCTGTGGTGCCTGAGAATCCTGACCTTGTTTAAACAAGTGTCTTTCAACAATGAGACTGTTATCAGCTTTTCTTGTTTCTTATTTTTACATATCTACAGGAATTCCTAAAACACATGCTACACAAGAGAGATGAATTGAAGAATCTTACTTTCTATCCTAGCACCTCCTGAAAAGTTTGCTTTATAGAGGAGCATTGTGATTGCAAGACAGGCCCCCTAACATCTAGATAAGAATTGCAGTAACACTACATAGCCCATCAGATTTTGAATATGATCACAGAGATTAATTTTATTTCCTTTGAGATGTTATACAAATTCAAGACATTTTTATATTATTATAATTACCATTCTATTTTTCATGTTCTTGATAACATAATTCTCCATCTACCATGTTCAAACCTAAAAAGCTCAGAAATAACATATATCTCAAATTATCCTCCCACTGATTGTTTTCTCTTCCCAAGATCACTAATCAACAGCAGTTTTCCCAGCCCAGAAAAAGTATTCTCAATAAGGAAAAAGCCAAAGACACACAACTACTACCCTCCTCTAAACACAGAATTGTTCCTGATGCATCTGTGTCTCCTTTCCTACCTTATGGAAACACCAGAAGACACCTGCTTGGGGCTTCTCTCAAACAACTCGCTGCTATTGTTCAGTCACATTGTATTTCCAAGGATCAGTCCCCCACTTTGCTACTCATTCTGCCAGGCTTTTCATTCAGGGATGGTGGGGAGATTCTGGTACTTCAAAAATCTTGGCAGTTTCCCCCATAAATGAGGAACTCTATGTTGTCCTGCCACTCCTCCAGCCTATTCTAGCACATTGCCCTCTGGCAGAGAGGAAAGCCATACTGAAAATGACAGAAGGAAGATATTCTGCGAAAGATTGCAAGAACACACACACACACACACACACAAACACACACACACACACATTTTCTCATACTCTGATAAATGAGTCCCAGATCCAGGCAGACCCATTTGAGAGACAAATGGGCAGGAGATTTCACAATCAGGAAATCAGCTCAATTGCCTTTACCTCAGTACTGTGTCTTACAGGGTGTGTCCCTGTAAAGATTCTATACACAGAAGGTAATCCTAGGTAAACAACAACAAACACCTGGCAAGACGAAAAAGACGCCTCTGGGAATGTCATTCTGCACAACAAGGAACAAGCAGCCCATCCCCTTGTTAGAAGTGGGTCCCTGTGCTTCAGAGCTGAGCAGTCTGGAAATTGGGAGAAGTGGATCAGCAGGGAGCTGGTACTATGATAACAGCACCAGCTCCCTGCTATTAAAGAGAAGTTTTGAAGTTCTACTTTGGGTTTAATAGGTGATTTAGCAAGCATCCAGAGGCAGAACACCTGACCTTGCCGTGCCTTCCTGTCCTAGTTTAGGGAGCAGGACACCTCTTTCTCTCCTGAGAGCAGAGAAGAACCACAGAGCACAGCAGAAAATGAATCTCACTGGAAGAGGGTCAGGGCAATGAGCAAGCCCCTCAACCAGCCATCCCACCTTACCACTCAAATTCTAAAGGCTCCTTCATATCTGTATCTTCCTACCCATATCATAGCAGCCCAAGGAACTCTCCATTTTCATTCCTATCCCTACCCTGCCTATAATTTCCTATGGGCTAGTGGTAAGAGAAGGAGATTTGGAGGCAGACTTCCATTTGAATCTCAGGTCCACCATCCATCATGCCTGTGGATAACTTATTCTAACTTTTCTGAGCCTCTGTTTTTCCATGTGTAGGTAGAGACAATATCTGCCTATTGAGGCAGTTGAAAGCCCTGTGGGATAACTGATGTAAGATACCTACTATAGTGCCAGGCCCATGACGGACGATCAATATATGATAATCTCTCCCCACCTCCCTCCTTCCTGTGCCAATCTCCAGGGAGATTGGGAGGTTGTCAGATAGCTGTACCAATCAGTAAATGTAAATAACCCCAAATAAGAAAACAAAACACCCATTGTCAAAATATTTATAATATTTGTAGATCTAACTATATTTTTGTCTTGTGTGTAAAGAGGAAGTTAAAGTAATCATAAAGTTAATGTGGGTTTTAAAACTCTTCATATCAACTAGAGATGATTTGACAGTCTAAGTATCATACCTGTTAGGAGGTCTCTGAATTTGACAAACATGTTGAGGAAGGGATATTTAAATAAGACTGATCAAAGAGCATAATGCTGTAAACTAAGGTATAAAACAGAATGTCAGATAGTGATATATTATTAATTAGTTAGTTAATTCACCTTCTGTCCCTAAATTTCTTTTTTTTTTTTTTTTTTTTTTTTTTTGTCCCTAAATTTCTCAACTCCTTCTAGCTGGTTCTGTTGATACCACCTATCTGCTGGCTACATTTTTACCCAGTTCCTGAACCAATCTTGATAGAGGCAGTAAGGAGACCAATAGTCTCAGCTTCTTCTCCCCATTATTCTTACTGTACTCCCCAATCTGAGAAAATGTATGATTGATTATTATTCACAAGGGGTGTCCAGTTAGTCATGCTTAGTACATAAGTACTGTCAATATACATTCACATAGGAAAAGAGAATTCAGAGTTTTTCTTTATCCTTTTAAAAAATTTAATACCTTCTATCATCCCCTCAAAATGACTATGTGACCTAGTCCTTCTTTGCTATATGTTGACAGAAAGAGTCAGATCTACAGAAAAGTTAGGAATAGTAAATGCACCCTGCAAAGATGCAGAGAGCAGTTTAAAACAAAGGCATGGGGGATCCCTGGGTGGCGCAGCGGTTTGGCGCCTGCCTTTGGCCCAGGGCGCAATCCTGGAGACCCGGGATCGAATCCCACGTCGGGCTCCCTGTGCATGGAGCCTGCTTCTCCCTCTGCCTGTGTCTCTGCCTCTCTCTCTCTCTCTCTCTATGTGACTATCATTAATAAAAAAAAAAATCTTTAAAACAAAGGCATGTGTTGAGACACCTGGGTGGCTCAGCAGTTGAGCATCTGTCTGCCTTTGGCTCAGGGCGTGGTCCTGGGGTCCTGAGATAGAGTCTTGGATCAGATTCCCAGCGAGGAGCATGCTTCTCCCTCTGCCTATGTCTCTCCCTCTCTCTCTGTCCCTCATGAATAAATAAATAAAATCTTTTAAAAAATAAAAACTAAAATAAAACAAAGGGATGTGAATATTGCTAGAAATACCAGTCACGGTCCTGGTTTCTTGATTTGTCCTGGGAATAAAAATGTGGCAGGGAAATGAACTTTAAAGCTTTCTTTGGGGGTGCCTGGGTGGTTCAGTCAGTTAAGCATCCGACTTGTGATTCAGCTCAGGTCATGATCTCGAGGTCATGAGATGGAACCCCATGTTGTGCTCCACTTGAGATTCTCTCTCTGCCTTTCCCCTTACACTCAATAAATAAATAAATAAATAAATAAATAAATAAATAAATAAATAAATAAATAAATAAATAAAATCTTTAAAGATTTGTTTGATTTTATTTTGAAATGAAAGAGGCAACAAGATCCCAGTAGAGATAGGAAGAGAACAAAGATCATAAGTTTATTGTCCAAATCCAGAGGAAAACCCTCAAGATTTTTGCCTAATATATATTTAAATTGAACAATGAAAGTTTATTTGGTACTTTCCACCATCCCTTACTCTGGTTCCCTCTCTCCTAACATAGGTTTGGATCTTTTTCAGGACCCAGGAAAGGTTAGATATAGGTATTGTATCCTGGACCCATATTCTCTCTCCCTCCTCTTCCATTAAACTCAGTTTCCTTCCATGAGTCACCATGGAACAGAGTTCAGCCAATAAACCAAGTGAAACAATCTGCTTTGGACTCTGCCCTGCTCTGCTCCTCCTTAACAGTCATTTACGGGTAGCACAGCTTCCTTGATATTGGTTTTTGCCTCCCACTACAGCCTAGCACATTTTATGGCATACAATTACAATAACAAACATCCATATAGTGCTCCCCATGTGTTAGAAACTGTTCTAAGCACTTTACATACACATAAAGAAACGGGGCCACAGAGAAGTTAAATAACTTGCTCCAGATCACGTAGCTAGTAGTAGAGATTTGAAATTTCCAGGTTGTGTGGGTTTGGAATCCGTTTTCTTCAGTTATACCATCTTCGTAGCAAATTCTTGAAAATCTTTTTCTTCTTTTCTTTTTTTTTTTGAAAAACTAGAATTACCTTCAATATTGCCTTTCTTTTACCAAGATATAATTCACATACCATAGAATTCACTCTTTTTAAAGTTTTTTAGTGGTTTTTATATCCACAAAGTTGTACAACCATCATAGCTATCTAATATTAGAATATTTTCATCATCCCCCAAAAGAAATTTATACCAGTAGCAGTCACTACCCAATACCCACTCTCCCCAGCCCTTGCCGGTCACTAACATTTTTGCTGTCTCTGTGGATGTGCCTTCTTGAACATTTCATATGAATAGAATCATACGATTTGTAGCTTTCTCTCTGGTTTCTTTCACTTAGCATATTTTTAAGGTCACTCATTGTAATACTTAGGGTTCTCTAGAGAAATAAAATTAATAAGATATATAGATGTATATATGTAGATATACATGAATATGCAGATGTATAAGAGGAGACTTATTATAGGAATTGGCTTATGAGGTTATGGAAGCCAAGAAGTCCCACAGTCTGCAATCCGCAAGCTGAAAAGTCAGGAAAGCTGGTGGTACAATTCAGTGTGAAGCTGAAGCCCTGAGAACTGGGGACCACTGGTAGAAGTCCTAGAGCTTGAAGACCAGACCACCAGAAGCTCCAATGTTGAAGGGCAGGATGTCCTATCTCAAGAGAGAGAAAGTCACCCTTCCTCCACCTCTTTGCTCTATTCAGGCCCTCAACAGGATGGATGATGATCACCCACACTGGTGAGAACAGATCTTTACAAAGTCCACTGAATCATATGCTAATCTTTTCCAGAAACATCCTCACAGAGACACCCAGAAAGAATGTCTCCCAGCTATGTGAGCATTCCTCAGCCCAAATTGACACATCAAATTAACCAACACAGTCTGCCATCCAAGAGATTTTATTCTTGTGAAAACCTGACCCCACATCTTTCAATTTTCTCTCTCAGCCATTTCTCTCCCTAAGCATTTTCTCTCCCTGCAGAAAGTGTTCCTGCTTCTCCCCAACACAGAAGCTCTTCTCTCCCCCAATTCATGTCCATGCACCTTACACCAGCCTCCAACTGTGAAAATCCTTCTTCCAAACCTCAGATCTATTTCTTGGGTGTGATCTGACCTCAGTACAGCTGTGTTGAGTGATGAGGAAAGCCCCATATTTGTCCACCATCTTAAGTCCACCTCCTAACGATCACATCCATGTTGTAGCATAAATCAGTACTTTATTCTTTTTTGTGGCTGAATGATGGTTTTAGTTCTTATATTTAGGTCTTTGACTTATTTTGGGTTGATTTCTGCATGTTATGAAGTAAGCATTCAATTTCATTCCTTTGCAAATGGATATCCAGTTGTTTCAAGGCAATTTCAGTGTTTCAGTGTTGTACATGAATATCCAGTGTGTCCATACAATTAATTGTTTTGGCACTACGTAGAAAATCAAATGGCCATAGGTATGAGTTTATTTCAAGACTCTCAACTCTGCTCCATTGGTCTATATGTCTATCCTATGCTAGTAGTACACAGTCTAAAGTACTTAACTTTGCAATGAGTTTTAAAGTCATTAAATTCGAATCCTCCAATATTGTTCTCTTTCTAATGTTTGACCCTTATGTTCCACCATGAATTTTAGAATCAGCCTGACCATTCCTGTAAAGAAGGCCATCTGGAATTTTGGTAGAGATTACATTAACTATGTGGATCAACTTTGGGAATACTGCCATCTTAACAATATTAAGTCTTCCTACCTAAGAATACAGACTGTCTTTCCATTTATTTAGATCTTTAATTTTTTAATGATATTTTGTAGTTTTCAGTGTACAAGTCTCATTTGTTGTCACTGCTAACATTTACAGTTCCATGGCCTCTAAAGGTTAAGCCAAAATTTGTGTATGACTTGGCAATACCACAGAATGTTCTGTCTCTGAGAAAATTCATTCTAGAACAGGTTGGACAGTGAATGCCTCTTATAGGTTGACCAGACAAGCTACATATATCTAATACCATAGCATAATAAAAGGCCACGACTGGTCCTTCTCATATTTGGATAAATGCACAGACCATAGAGCAGCACGTTTTCCACCTCTTAGTGTCAGAACTCAGTTTCTTTTCTTTTTTTCTAAGATTTTATTTATTTATTCATGAGAGACACACAGAGAAAGGCAGACACATAGGCAGAGGGAGAAGTAGGCTTCCCAAGGGGAGCCCAATGCAGGACTCCATCGCCAGACCCGTGATTCATACCCTGAGCCGAAGGCAGATGCTTAACCTCTGAACCACCCAGGTGTCCTCCAGTTTATTTTCTTTCAGGAGCCTGAGTTAATCTAATTTCTCAGGTTGTCACAAATTTGTGGTACTAGAGATGATATCCAAATAAACACATCTCTCTAGATTGCTATCAACATAAATGCTTCTTCATGTCTAACCTATGGAGAACACTGCTCTCTGGGCACCCAAAATATGTTTGATTGAGGTTTGAATAAAAGCCACAAAGGAGCAGCCCCCAATATCACAGTTTAATCCTACATCTCATGTGTAAAAATACAAGAATTTCTATCTAGCACAGATAATTCTATCCCAGGGTTCAAAGAACTTCTTTTCGTGAGTGACTTACCTCACATGCTATCTGAATATCTATAAATCCACAACCTGTGGCCTTGCTGATACTATCAAATCTTTATTGGCCGTTGATTTGTAGTTAACATAAGCTTGTACTTCCATTTTTAAGTCAGCTTGCGTCCATTCCCCAGTCAATGCTAACTCAGTGAGTTAAAAATAATCAATTTTAATATCAGCCCAAGAAGAGCAACCTTGGGAAGATAAATGTGGTGGTGGTGAGGGGGTGGTACTTTATAGATAATTATAAAATCACATGTGGTTTATTTGTATTTCTTTTTTCCCAACCCTACAGAATCAGAATATTCCTCAAAGTTATCTTCATTTTTATAATAGAAAGCCACTTCAGAATACTCCACGACTGTCTTAACAACTTCACATGTGGAAACTAAGTTCTGAGTGATAAAATGACTTACCCAGGGTCAGAAGATCTAATCAGAAGTGAAAGCTCCTGATCCTGAATTCCTGATTAGACCATCCTAAGAATGGAATGTGGGTGAGGACAAGAACTACAGGGAATGAAATCAAAGTCACCTGGTGATATGGGAGATGCTTAGGCTTCAAGAAAGGATGCAAATACAACAGGTTCAACTTTCAATATCAAAAAGCCATTTGATTCCTGTGCTATAAATGAGGTAACCATAGCTGTACCTTCTGGGCTGCTATAGCCACACCTCCCTGCTAAAGAAATAATAAAAACAGCAACCCTGCCTTCCATCTCTTATTCTATCTGACGAGCATGCTATGAAGTGCAACACCTTCTCCACAAATGCATAGAATCCTAAACAACCAGAGAGCCCTCCAAAAGCAACAAAAAAACCTCACCTCCTTAATTTACCAATGAGGAAACTCAGGCACACAATTGAAGGGTATCTTCCAACAGTTAATTAGCCCTTAAGCTAAGACTACTAGTGTGAGTCTTGAATCTCCACCTGGTGCTCTTTCACTATCATTTGCCACCATTCATAAAGCTAACTAGAGGTCTAATCCCTTTTTATTCAGTTAAGTTTTATAGGGATGAGGATAAGGAAAAAGATCCTAGTTTTTAGAATTCATTATGTATGTGTACTTTCATAGTTTCTTCTTCCTGCCAGGTCTTTGGGTTGTTTATGCGTCTGGACTAGCCCCTGGAAATCTATCTCATACCTGCCCAAGATTTTAATAAAAGAATGAAGGACACTGAGGTAAGTCCCTTGCTCTTTGCTCATGAAAAGAGTGCCAGAGTTTAAAAATAGATTTCAGGTCCCAGCACTCAGGACAGGATTCTTTCCATTCCACACTGATCCCTGTACAAGTAGCTGCTTTGTGTCTGTGTGTGTGCACTCATTTCCTTCTACTTTCATTCTCTCCAGTTAGAAACTGTGTCCAAGAGATGACATGCTAATATAGAGCATTGAATACTCAACATGCTTACTCAGTGTTTAATTGGTTTTCCTGTTATTATCTGTGTCTTCCCAACCAGATGGTAATTTCCTTGAGGGCATGGTTAGCTTCTTAGCACCTCCATTAGCCCAGCCCAGAAGTAGGCAGAGGGCAGTAGCCACATCTGAAGTCAGAGGTATGGTGTGGAATTGAAACTGGCTAAATCTAGGCTGGTTGGGAAGGACAAGAATGAAGTGAGAGAGACAACTTCATGCGAACAAGAATTTAAGGACCTCGGCTACTTTCTTCATTGCTGTATCCCTTCTACCTAGAGCAGTGTCTGGCACATATCAAAATTCATATGCTTGTTTAATAAATAAATAGCCAAATTACCTATAAAAATAGCTTGGGGGGTACCTGGGTGGATCAGTCAGATAAGGGTCTGACTCTTGATTTCAGCTCATGTCATGATCTCAGAGTCATGGGATCGAACCCTGCATCAGGCTCCCCACTTGGCATGGCGGGGCATATGCCTGAGATTCCCTCTCTCCCTCTCCCTCTGCCCCTCCTCTCTCTCTCTCTCTCTCTCAAATAAGTTAATAAATCTTTTTAAAAAATAAAAATAGCATCGGATCCAAAAGAAATTTTTATAGAAAAATAACCTATACAAATTAATTAGATATAAGAATTAAACTATAATGCTAAAAGTACAAGTAGGGTTGGGGAGTCATTTTTAAGTGTTAGATAGGAAGTATCAAGGTACCCAGGTCTCTACTCAATGGAAACACATTTGTAGTTCTATCAATAGGCAGGGTACTGGTTTTCTCTATAAAAGGGATACAAAATTCTTTGCTACACGTAGAAAGCAAAATATTGATCCCTCAGAGTGAAAAGAGAATGATAAATCCAATAAAGAAAACCCAGTCATTTGAAAGCTCTGTGTGACTGGTAGTAAATGGCCCCTCAAAGACATCTCTGTCCAAATCTCCAGAACTGTGAATCTGTTAGTTTTTAATAGTGTTAAAGTAGCAAAGGGGAATTAGATTGCAGTTGGAATTAATCAACACAAAGATTGTTCCGGATTATCCAGTGAGTCTGACATAGTCACAAAGACCATAAATGTGGAAGAAAAGGCACAAGTGTCATTCCCAGCATAGGGAATGTGTGAAAACCTTGATATGGCTTTGAAGATGGAGGAGTCGTGAGCCAAGGAATGCAAGCAGTCTCTATAAGCTGAAAAAAGGCAAAAAAAAGGGATTTTCCCCTAAGGTCTCCAGAAGGAATCTGATACCCATTTTAAACTTCTGATTTCTAGAACCTATAAGGTAAAAATCTGTGTTGGTTTAAACCATCTAATGTGTGGTGATTTGTTACAGCAGCAACAGGAAACTAACAGGGTTCCTGGGTGGCTCAGTCAGTTAAGGATCTGAATCTTAATTTTGGCTCCTGTCATGATCTCAGGGTTGTGTGATCAAGCCCCATGTCAAGGTCTGCACTAGGCGTGGAATCTGCTTAATACTCTCTCTCCCTCCCTCTGCCCCTACCCCTGTCACCCCCACTCAGTATACATGCCGTCTCCTCCTCTGTCTTCTTTGAAAAAAAAAAAAAAAGGAAACTAACATACTCAGTTTAAAAACAGAGCTGCAGAACCACAAAACTCCCCCCAGTAGGAGTTTGGAGCACCTGCTTGTGGAAGCTGGTTGTGAGGTGAGTTGGGAAAGGTGGAAAACACAGTTTCTACAGAAGACAACTGAAATAGATGTGCTCAACTAACTTTGAGTGTGTACATAATTCAAGAACAAGGAACTGTTACGGGTTGAAGTGTGCCACCCCAAAATTCATATGCTGTACCACAGAATGTGACCTTATTTGGAAATAGTCTTTACAGAGGCAATTGAGATAAAAGGAGGACATTAAAGTGGACCTTTACTCAATATAACTAGTGTCCTTTTAAAAGAGGAGAATTTGTTATGCCTGGGTGCCTCAGCAGTTAAGCATCTGCCTTTGGCTCAGGGCATGATCCTAGGATCCGAGATCGGATCCCACATCGGGCTCCCTGCATGGAGTCTGCTGCGCCCTCTGCCTGTGTCTCTGCCTTTCTTTCTCTCTCTCTCTCTGTCTCTCTCTCTCTGTTTCTCTCTCTCTCTCCCTCTCTCTCTCCCCCTGTATTTCTCTCAAGAATAAATAAATAAATCTTTAAAAATAAAAAAATAAAGGGGGGGATTTGAAGAAAGCCACGTATGCAGAAAGGATACCATATGAACATAAATAAAGACAGCCATCTCCAAGCCAAAAAAAAAGGGGGGGGGGCGGGCGCTGGGACAGAACTTTCCCTCCTAGCAATCAGAAAGAAACCTTGATCTGCCAACAGCTTGATTTTAGACTTCTAGCTTCCAGAACTGTGAGAGAATGAAGTTATGTTGCCACTCAGTTTGTGGTACTTCATTAGAGCAGCCCTAGCAAACTAATAGTGATTAAGGCTCTAAAGAAAAAGTGTATGATTTTCACTGAAGCAAAACAGGTGTTTTGTCCTATTGCCTTTTGCTTTCTTGTGCTTCACAGATCATGTGTTTCTTACAAATTGCAGGTGTGTATCAAGCTTGCATTTTTTTCCTTTTTCTTTTTCTTTTTAAGATTTTATTTATTTGAGAGAGAGAGAGCACAGCAAGGGGGAAGACTGGGGGAGAAGCAGACCCCCCTCCCCTGCTGAGTGGGAGCCCTACTCAGAGCTTGATCCAGGGACTCTGGGATCATGACCTGAGCCAAAGGCAGATGCTTAACTGACTGAGCCATCCAGGTGCCCCTAACCTTATATTTTTTTTCAACAGCATTTGTTCACTTTGTGTCTCTGTTGGTTATTCTCACAATGTTTCAAACTTTATTATTATTGTTGTTAGATTTGTTACAGTGGTCTGCAATCTGATTATGACTCCCTAAAACCTCAGATGACAGTTAACATGTTTTTAGTAATAAAATATTTTTTAATATTTATTTAATTATTTTAGAGGAGGGAGGGAAAGTTTTTTTTTTTTAATTCTATTTATTTCTTTGAGAGAGAGCATGAGCTCCAGTGAGAGAGAGAGCAAGAGTGGTGGGGAGGGGCAGAGGGAAAGAGCTAAACAGACTCCCTGCTGGGCGTAGAGCCCAATGAAGTGCTGGACACCCATCCCAGGATCCCAGGATCATGACCTGAGCTCAAGGCAGATGCTTAACCCACTAAGCCAGCCAGGCACCCCAAGAGAAATATAGTTTTAAGCAGACTCCATGCCGAGCATGGAACCTGGTGCCTGGCTCAATCTCACAACCCTGAGATCACATCCTGAGCTGAAAACAAGAGTCGAACACTTTGCCCGTACCACCCAAGCACCAGAGCAATAAAGCATTTTTAATTAAGATATGCACATTGTCTTTTTAGACATAGTGCTATTCCACACTTAATGTACTACAGTACAATGCAAACATAACTTTTGTTTGCACCAGAATCAAAAATTTCATTTGACTCACTTCATTACAATATTCGCTTTATTATAGTGGTCTGAAACCACACCCACAATACCTCTGAAGTATGCCTGTATAATTTACTCTTGAACAATGTAGGGTTTAGGGACATGGATCCCCTGAGCAGTAGAAAATAAGCATACAACTTTTGACTCCTCCAAAACTTAACTACTAATAGCCTATTCACCGGAACCCTTGCGAATAACATAAACAATCCAGCAGTATTTATTTTGTAGATTATATGTATTACATGCTGTATTCTTACAATAAAGCAAGCTAGAGAAAAGGAAACACTATTAAGAAAATCATAAGGAAGAGAAAATATATTTATAGTACTGTAATGTATTGAAAAAAAAATCCAGGTATAAGGGCACCCACACAACTCAAACCCCGGTTGTTCAAGGGTCAACTGTACCTCCCCGTGCCTCCCTGAAAGGCCTAGCTAGCCCCTCGCTGGCTGTAAGGACTGCTGAGGAGGGTCAGTCAGGTCAAGGGCACCGGGTCCAGATGCATTTTCAGTGTGTGTGCTGCACGTTACAGGAGCTTTAGTGCGTGATTTCCACACTACAGATGGCTCTCCCTAAGTAGCAGGAAGACAGCTTGGTCTGAAACGTCTGAGAAACTCAGCCGGCGAGGGGGTTCCTAGCAGAAAGGGGCCACACTCCTAGAAATGAAAGGAAAGGCAAGAGACAAAACAGGGATGAGGTTGACAGGGAGAAGGGAAAGGAGCACAGCAAAAGAGAAGACAAATTAAGAAAACAGAAATCCGGTCACCAAGGAACAGCATATCACTGCACAGTCATAAAAACCTAAAAGTCGAAACTCACAAGATGTTTTTACCAAAGAAATACAGGTTCGTTCACCTGGTGATTATTGTTCGTTTGCATAAAATTCGCACCACCGCTCACAACCGTTCCACTCTCCCTCTTGTCCTCCCTCTTTTCTTCCCAAACGTCCGAGTCTACCCCTACCCCTCCAGCTGCATCACTGCCATCCGGCCTCCACCCTTACTGCCCCCAAAGCCCAGTTCACTACCGGTAGTGTCCCTCCTCCGGCCACTCTGCTTTCGGATGCAACGGGACCAGCCAGAGGGGGAAAAGAATCATCGGTTTGGGTACGACAAGGTGTGCCAGTCTCAAGGAAATGCTTCTCGGTCCCTCCTTCCCACTGGTGGGGCGTGGCTGCCAGCAAAGGATGGAGTCGGGGCGGGCTCCCCGCAAAGGGAAATCTGCGGGCACTGAGGTTTCCGGGACTCACCACACACTGGCCAGCAGGAAAGCTGCTGAAACGGTAAAACCTCGTCGCTGATCTACTCACTGAGTGCCTCCCCTCGAGACTGCTCCGGGGTCAGGTCAGGAGACGTCAGTCCAAGTGAAACGTGCAAAGGCCTGGTAAAGCGCAACAGCACCACCTACTGTCCGACCTGATCCCAGCGGCCTTCGTTGGTGCTCCAAAGGGCTCCAAAGGGCTGGTCAGGGTTTAGCCTGATGAGTCCCCTCCTGGGGTAATTGCAACCTCAAGCCTTGGCTGGGGATGCCCTAAGGAATAAATGGAAATAAAAGTATTAGCAGGTAATCATTCATTAGCATATGCTTTCTAAATACACTCTGGGCTCTCTTCTGGGATATAGCATTAACGGAAGTAGTTGTCCCTGACCTGCCCCCATGGAATTTACAATCATAGGAAACACAAAAGAG
This sequence comes from Canis lupus dingo, assembly GCF_003254725.2. Taxonomy (NCBI): domain Eukaryota; kingdom Metazoa; phylum Chordata; class Mammalia; order Carnivora; family Canidae; genus Canis; species Canis lupus. Next base: position 35,328,725 of record NC_064269.1, on the reverse strand, counting down.
AATACACGGCTGAAAGAATTCCAAATTAGATGCTAACACTTCATACAAATTCTATTAAAGAAATGCGGGCCGCGGATAACTTAAATAGGTGGCTGGTTTGTTCAGCACTGATAGCTCGCATACCAAACAGAAAGGAGCACCTATTAGAACAGAAAGAATTTAGGTGCAGTGTAATGTGGAGTATTTAGCAATTGAGGTACTTTGGTTCTCTAGAGGCTTCTCTATTAGAGTTTTTCTTCCTTTGGAGCTCTTAAGATCGGATGAACTGTACTAAATGTCACTGAATTGTACATTTAAAATGGTTAATGGGTGATTTATTTTACATTAATTTTTTTTAAAGGGATGAGGTCTCATCGGCCAGTTGTTCTTCCTACCTTTTCTGACATGATTGATTAATAAAAGCCAAGTGAGGGATGCCTGGGTGGCTCAGCGGTTAAGCTCGGGTGGTGATCCTGGAGTCCCGGGATCGAGTCCCGCATCGGGCTCCCTGCATAGAGCCTGCTTCTCCCTCTGCCTGTGTCTCTGCCTCTCGCTGTGTGTGTCTCTCATGAATAAACAAATAAATTCTTAAAAAAAAAAAAAAAAAAAAAAGCCAAGTGAACTGACCTGACTTCGTATTATGCCATCTTCTACTCTGCTTCCCCAAGCGTCCAAATCTCCTGAGGCAGAGGCTGTAGCTTATTCATTTGTAATTTCTGCAGCATCCTATTAGACTGCTACATCTCTATTCTAGTATACAGAATTTTGTTTAAAAATCTCATTACTGGGCACCCCGGGGTGGCTCAGCAGTTTAGCGCCACCTTCAGCCCAGGGCGTGATCCTGGAGTCTCGGGATCGAGTCCCACATCAGGCTCCCTGAGAGGAGCCTGCTTCTCCCTCTGCCTATGTCTCTGCTTCTCTGTGTGTCTCTCATGAATAAATAAGTAGAATCTTGGGCAGCCCGGGTGGCGCAGCGGTTTAGCACCGCCTGCAGCCCAGGGCGTGATCCTGGAGACCCTGGATGGAGTCCCACGTCAGGCTCCCTGCATGGAGCCTGCTTCTTCTCCCTCTGCCTGTGTCTCTGCCTCTCTCTGTCTCTATGAATAAATAAATAAAATCTTTAAAAATAAATAAATAAATAAATAAATAAATAAATAAATAAATAATAAAATCTTAAAAAATATATCATTATTGTGAAGGAACCACTGATGGGAGTTACAATCTCTAGAACATAGGGATTGGAAAAAAAAATACAACAGAGGAAGAGGCCAGAATTTATCCTCCAATTTTATTGAGCAATTCAAACAAAAGAAGAACTTACGAACAAAGTGGCTAGATATCTGTTATTTCTTTTTTTTCTCCCCAAGTGTTCATTCCCTTATAAATTTTATTATTACCTCTTTCTCGAATTCCTGGTCCTCTGGCTCATTTTCAGCAATGCTGCAGTCCCGCCATTCCTACCAGGTGGTTATTTCTGCCTCAAAATTCAATCAATTAGCATTTGTTTGAGTTCTCATTATCTGCTCTGCTCATGTGAAGTGTTGAACTGTAGGAATTCACACTGAAATATCCACTGGGGACCTCTTCATTCTGCAGTTTACTCCAGACGACACTTTCCTAGATTCTGCTCTCCTCAGAACTCCTGCAACAGCCAGCTGTTCCTGTGTTACTTGGGGCATTCTCTTTTTGTAGGATTCTGCAATCATGAGGGATCCCAGCTTGAAATCTGGTGCGGTGGATGCTTCTGAAATCTATTTACACGAGGCACAGAGAAACTCCTGGGAAAGCATTCATTTTTAAGGAAAAAGAGAGTTGGGTCAGGACTTATAACTGAGATCTAGGGAAAGGAGACTGTACCTGTGACTCATAGAGTTATTTCCCCAAGCAGCAACAACAACAAACTGTATTAAACCTTGGGTAGCAGCTGCTTTGGAATTGTTTCAAAGGCATTTAACACAGAAGGGGAAAAAAATAAAAATAATAAAAATAAAAAATAAAAAAAAAAAAAAACACAGAAGGGAGGCAGACAGATTCTCTGACTTTCTCTGAAAATGCAGTCCAGCGTCATTATAAGAGGGCAGCAGGATGCTGACGCCTACCTGGAAACTTGCACCACAGGGAAACAGAGCAATCCTCACAGAGACTGTGAATAGAGTCAGCAGAAGAGTCACTGCAGCCACATCTGGAAGCTAGCTGGGCCTTCTCAGGCCTCCAGAGTTCAGTAACATCAGCAGAGAGAATCCAAGGCGGAGAAGGAAACTGGTAGACTCGCGAAGAAGCTGGCTGGGATTTGGGTTGGTGAGAATTGACGAGGTGTCCCACTGCCCTGAGGACTCCCTGGGCCAGGTGAGGAACTAGCTTTTTGAGATGTATCTGAGGTTCTGCAACTGACTAAAGACAAGATGAAAGAACACAGGTGATCACTATCAACATGACCTCATGTTTAACCCAGGTCGGTGTGTCCTAGGGAATGTGGATTGTGGGTATCTAACTCCGCATGTATATGTTGTTTCTTTATCTAGTTGCTGATGTAACAAATTACCACACACCTAGTGCTAAAACAATACAAAATCCCTATTTTACAGTTCTCTATGCCAGAAGTCAAACTCTGACCTCTTTGGGCTAAAGCCAAGGTGTTGGCAGGACCGTGTTCCTCCCTGGAAGTTTTTAAAGAAAATCTGTTTCCTTGGCTTTCCCAGCTTCTAGACACCTCCCACCTTTCTCGGTTGATCCAGCAACGGCCAGTCTAGCCCTTCCCACATCACATGTGTTTTTCTCTGACCCCTATTCTATCACTATCTCTGACCACAACTGGGAAAGTTTCTCTGCTTGTAAGGACTCCTGTGATGTTTAGATTGGGCTCACAGGATAATTGCCCATCTAAAAGTCTATAATCTTTGTCACATCTGTAGAGTCCCTTCCGTTGTGTAAAATGACATAATCCCAGCTTCCAAGGATTAGATCGTGAACTCTCTGGGGGTGTTACTCTGCCCATCACACATTGCTTGGATGAGATTTTAGCATGAGCTCCGTATCTCCTGCCTCTTTGTACTACCCATTTCCTGCACACAGTGAGAGATGAGTAAGTGTTGTTGACCACAAAAGAAGCATCTCCCTTGCCAATTACTTTTATGCTGGGAAAGAATATTCCTATTCCCCATGGGGAAAAATGTGATGATGTGAGGCATTATGCCAACCATATGCTCCACTTATTTCTTTCTTCCCCTTTTCTCCCAAGATTCCCAAGGTTCTCATAAAATCATTCAGTGTAGTTTTGAGATCGGTGACCTATAGCTAACTTCCATAGCTTATGCCAACTTGGACGGGTTGACCTTCCTGGGTCTCAGTTTTCTTACTCGTGAAGAGGATGATGTAAATTAGCTCCAAGGTTTGCCAAGTTTTGCATCCCGTGATTCCCTAACCCTTGAACACAAAAAAATCCTCCACGCCAAACTCTTGCCCACTGAAGCCTTTCCCACAGGACGACATCTCTGGCAGGTACTCACTCATCCAGTTCTTTCTAAACATCCTCGTATGAGGACCTGCTGCCAGGTTCTTCACTGCGTCCATAATAGCTCTGATTGTCAGAAAAATTTCCCTCATACTACGTAAAAAATGTTAACTTAGCTTCACTAATCCCCCAATTTATTTATTTGTGAAATGAGAGTAAAGATATCTATCTCATCAAGCTGAGTTCATATAAGAAAATATACTTGAAAGTATTTGAAAATCAAAAGCATTTATATATGTTGTCATATGATTATCTGACACTATTAATAATAACACTCTATGATTAACCTCTACTTATACAATCTATGATGAGTTGTACGTTTAATTTTTTTTCATTTTATCTTGTTTATTTCAGGACCATTTAGGCAAAACATTAAAGATAATCTGGGATCAAATCTCTGACTTACACTTTTCTAGCTATATTATTGAGACATGGTCAACTATAAGTTGGTTAAAAAATACATATTTAAAAAACTATCCAGGGATCCCTGGGTGGCGCAGCGGTTTGGCGCCTGCCTTTGGCCCAGGGCGCGATCCTGGAGACCCGGGATCGAATCCCACGTCAGGCTCCCGGTGCATGGAGCCTGCTTCTCCCTCTGCCTGTGTCTCTGCCTCTCTCTCTCTCTCTCTCTGTGACTATCCTAAATAAATAAATAAAATATTAAAAAAAATCTATCCATAACCCATAGGGAACCTGGCTGGCTCAGTCAGTAGAGAGAGTGTGCAACCCTTGATCTTGGGGTCGTGAGTTCAAGCCCTATGTTCGGTGTATAGCCTACTTAAAAAAAAAAAAAGCCTATGATAACAGTAAAAAGAACAGTTTTAATATATGCCATTGAATAATTCTCTAAATATTGGTACTAATTAGTTGAAAATACCCTCTAGATATGACTTTGCAGAAAGCTACTTGTCTCCCAAAAGGGCTATATGATTCAAGTTGAGAGTACCGCATTCATTTAACTATGCAAATTGAAAAGCTGGAAAGCTCTGCATTAAGGCTTATCACTCTTTTCACCTGGTTTCATCATGACTTCACTCTACCAAGTGCAGCATGAAGAACCAACTAGTCTTTTTGTAGGTCCTTCCTTTGCCTTGCGCTACAATGTAGTATAATGAGAAAAGCATAAATCCTATAGCCAGACCAGGACTGGAAGCCCAGATTCACCTCCTAACACTTCATGCTTTGGAATTGTGAAGACTGGAGAGGAGGGGCAGGATGGCTGAAGAGCAGGGTCCCCAAGTCACCTGTCTCCACCAAATTACCTAGATAACCTTCAAATCATCCTGAAAATCTACGAATATTCAGCCTGAGATTTAAAGAGAGAACAGCTGACACGCTACAGTGAGAAGAGTTCGCGCTTCTATCAAGGTAGGAAGACGGGGGAAAAAGAAATAAAGAAACAAAAGGTCTCCAAGGGGGAGGGGCCCCGCGAGGAGCCGGGCTGAGGCCGGGGCGAGTGTCCCCAGGACAGGAGAGCCCCGTCCCGGAGACGCAGGAGCTGCACCAACCTTCCCGGTGGAAATGGGCTCGCGGGGAGGTGGAGCAGGACCCAGGAGGGCGGGGATGCCCTCGGGCTCCCGGGGACAGTAACAGACACCTGCGCCCCGGGAGAGTGCGCCGAGCTCCCTAAGGGCTGCAGCGCGCACGGCGGGACCCGGAGCAGCTCGGGGGGCTCGGGGGCGGCTCCGCGGAGGGGGCTGCGGGGCGGGAGCAGCTCGGGGGGGCTCGGGGGCGGCTCCGCGGAGGGGGCTGCGGGGCGGGAGCAGCTCGGAGGGCTCGGGGGCGGCTCCACGGAGGGGGCTGCGGGGCGGGAGCGCGACTCCACCAGCGCAGGCTCCGGAGCACAGGGCGCCGGGACACAACCCAGGATCCGGCCTCCCCCGGGACAGGCAGAGGCCGGGAGGGCCCAGGACAGCGAGGACGCTCCTGCCCCGAGCTGAGCAGATCAGCGGCCCCGCCCAGGAGCCTCCAGGCTCTGCAGACGGAGAGCTCTGGACCTACTGCAGGAGCTGACTCCAGGGCTCCAGAGCTGGCCCCGCCACTGGGGCTGTTCCTCCTGCGGCCTCACGGGGTAAACAACCCCCACTGAGCCCTGCACCAGGCAGGGGGCACAGCAGCTCCCCCAAGTGCTAACACCTGAAAATCACAGCAGGCCCCTCCCCCAGAAGACCAGCTAGACGGACAAGTTCCAGGGGAAGTCAAGGGACTTAAAGTACACAGAATAAGAAGATACTCCCCGTGGGTTTTTTTTTTGTTTTTTGTTTTTTGTTTTGTTTTGTTTTGCTTTTTGATTTGTTTGCTTACCCCACCCCCTTTTTTTCCTTTCTTTTTCTTTCTCTTTTTCTTCTTTTTTTTCTTTTTTCTCCTTTTTTCTTTTTTCTTTTTCTCTTTTCTTTCCTTCTTTCTCTCCTCTCTTTTTCTCCTTTTCCCAATACAACTTGCTTTTGGCCACTCTGCACTGAGCAAAATGACTAGAAGGAAAACCTCACCTCAAAAGAGAGAATCAGAAACAGTCCTCTCTCCCACAGAGTTACAAAATCTGGATTACAATTCAATGTCAGAAAGCCAATTCAGAAGCACTATTATACAGCTCCTGGTGGCTCTAGATAAAAGCATTAAGGACTCAAGAGACTTCATGACTGCAGAATTTGGATACAATCAGGCAGAAATTAAAAATCAATTGAATGAGATGCAATCCAAACTAGAAGTCCTAACGACAAGGGTTAATGAGGTGGAAGAAGGAATGAGTGACATAGAAGACAAGTTGATGACAAAGAGGCAAACTGAGGAAAAAGGAGACAATTAAAAGACCATGAAGATATATTAAGGGAAATAAATGAGAGCCTGAGGAAGAAAAACCTACGTTTAATTGGGGTTCCCGAGGGCGCCAAAAGGGACAGAGGGCCAGAATATGTATTTGAACAAATCCTAGCTGAAAACTTTCCTAATCTGGGAAGGGAAACAGGCATTCAGATCCAGGAAATAGAGAGATCCCCCCCCTAAAATCAATAAAAACCGTTCAACACCTCGACATTTAATAGTTAAGCTCAGAAATTCCAAAGATAAAGAGAAGATCCTTAAAGCAGCAAGAGACAAGAAATCCCTGACTTTTATGGGGAGGAGTATTAGGGTAACAGCAGACCTCTCCACAGAGGCCTGGCAGGCCAGAAAGGACTGGCAGGATATATTCAGGGTCCTAAATGAGAAGAACATGCAACCAAGAATCCTTTATCCAGCAAGGCTCTCATTCAAAATGGAAGGAGAGATAAAGAGCTTCCAAGACAGGAACTGAAAGAATATGTGACCTCCAAACCAGCTCTGCAAGAAATTTTAAGGGGGACTCTTAAAATTCCCATTTAAGAAGAAGTTCAGTGGAACAATCCACAAAAACAAGGACTGAATAGATATCATGATGACACTAAACTCATATCTGTCGATAGTAACTCTGAACGTGAACGGGCTTAATGATCCCATCAAAAGGTGCAGGGTTTCAGACTGGATAAAAAAGCAGGACCCATCTATTTGCTGTCTACAAGAGACTCATCTTAGACAGAAGGACACCTACAGCCTGAAAAAAAAATGTTGGAAAACCATGTACCATTCAAATGGTCCTCAAAGGAAAGCAGGGGTTGCCATCCTTATATCAGATAAAATAAAATTTACCCCGAAGACTGTAGTGAGAGATGAAGAGGGACACTATATCATACTTCAAGGATCTATCCAACAAGAAGACTTAATAATCATCAATATATATGCCCCAATTGTGGGAGCTGCCAAATATATCAATTAACAATCAAAATTAAGACATACTTAGATAATAATATACTTGGTGACTTCAATCTAGTGCTTTCTATACTCGATAGGTCTTCTAAACACAACATCTCCAAGAAACGAGAGCTTTAAATGATACACTGGACCAGATGGATTTCACAGATATCTACAGAACTTTACATCCAAACTCAACTGAATACACATTCTTCTCAAGTGCACATGGAACTTTCTCCAGAATAGACCACATACTGGGTCACAAATCGGGTCTGAACCGATACCAAAAGATTGGGATCGTCCCCTGCATATTCTCAGACCATAATGCCTTGAAATTAGAACTAAATCACAACAAGAAGTTTGGAAGGACCTCAAACACGTGGAGGTTAAGGACCATCCTGCTAAAAGATGAAAGGGTCAACCAGGAAATTAAGGAAAAATTAAAAAGATTCATGGAAACTAATGAGAATGAAGACACAACCGTTCAAAATCTTTGGGATGCAGCAAAAGCAGTCCTAAGGGGGAAATACATCGCAATACAAGCATCCATTCAAAAACTGGAAAGAACTCAAATACAAAAGTTAACCTTACACCTAAAGGAGCTAGAGAAGAAACAGCAAATGGATCCTACACCCAGCAGAAGAAGAGAGTTAATAAAGATTCGAGCAGAACTCAACGAAATTGAGACCAGAAGAACTGTGGAACAGATCAACAAAACCAGGAGTTGGTTCTTTGAAAGAATTAATAAGATAGATAAACCATTAGCCAACCTTATTAAAAAGAAGATAGAGAAGACTCAAATTAATAAAATCATGAATGACAAAGGAGAGATCACTACCAACACCAAGGAAATACAAACGATTTTAAAAACATATGAACAGCTATACGCCAATAAATTAGGCAATCTAGAAGAAATGGACGCATTCCTGGAAAGCCACAAACTACCAAAACTGGAACAAGAAGAAATAGAAAACCTGAACAGGCCAATAACCAGGGAGGAAATTGAAGCAATCATCAAAAACCTCCCAAGACACAAAAGTCCAGGGCCAGATGGCTTCCCCGGGGAATTCTATCAAACGTTTAAAGAAGAAACTATATCTATTCTACTAAAGCTGTTTGGAAAGATAGAAAGAGATGGAGTATTCCAAATTTGTTCTACGAGGCCAGCATCACCTTAATATCAAAACCAGACAAAGACCCCACCAAAAAGGAGAATTACAGACCAATATCCCTGATGAACATGGATGCAAAAATTCTCAGCAAGATACTAGCCAATAGGATACAACAGTACATTAAGAAAATTATTCACCATGACCAAGTAGGATTTATCCCCGGGTCACAAGGCTGTTTAAACACCCGTAAAACAATCAATGTGATTCATCCTATCAGCAAGAGAAAAACCAAGAACCATATGATCCTTTCATTAGATGCAGAGAAAGCATTTGACAAAATACAGCATCCATTCCTGATCAAAACTCTTCAGAGTGTAGGGATAAAGGGAACATTCCTCGACATCTTAAAAGCCATGTACAAAAAGCCCACAGCAAATATCATTCTCAATGGGGAAGCACTGGGAGCCTTTCCCCTAAGATCAGGAACAAGACAGGGATGTCCACTCTCACCACTGCTGTTCAACATAGTACTGGAAGTCCTAGCCTCAGCAATCAGAAAACAAAAAGACATTAAAGGCATTCAAATTGGCAAAGGAGAAGTCAAACTCTCCCTCTTTGCCGATGACATGATACTCTAACTACAAAACCCAAAAGCCTCCACCCCAAGATTGCTAGAACTCATACAGCAATTTGGTAGCATGGCAGGATACAAAATCAATGCCCAGAAGTCAGTGGCATTTCTATACACTAACAATGAGACTGAAGAAAGAGAAATTAAGGAGTCAATCCCATTTACAATTGCACCCAAAAGCATAAGATACCTAGGAATAAACCTAACCAAAGAGGTAAAGGATCTATACCCTAAAAACTAGAGAACACTTCTGAAAGAAATTGAGGAAGACACAAAGAGATGGAAAAATTTTCCATGCTCATGGATTGGCAGAATTAATATTGTGAAAATGTCAATGTTACCCAGGGCAATATACACGTTTAATGCAATCCCTATCAAAATACCATGGACTTTCTTCAGAGAGTTAGAACAAATTATTTTAAGATTTGTGTGGAATCAGAAAAGACCCCGAATAGCCAGGGGAATTTTAAGAAAGAAAACCGTATCTGGGGGCATCACAATGCCAGATTTCAGGTTGTACCACAAAGCTGTGGTCATCAAGACAGTGTGGTACTGGCACAAATACAGACACACAGATCAATGGAACAGAATAGAGAACCCAGAAGTGGACCCTCGACTGTATGGTCAACTAATATTTGGTAAAGGATAAAAGACTATCCACTGGAAGTAAGACAGTCTCTTCAATAAATGGTGCTGGGAAAATTGGACATCCACATGCAGAAGAATGAAACTAGACCACTCTCTTTCACCATACACAAAGATAAACTCAAAATGGATGAAAGATCTAAATGTGAGACAAGATTCCGTCAAAATCCTAGAGGAGAACACAGGCAACACCCTTTTTGAACTCAGCCACAGTAACTTCTTGCAAGATACATCCACGAAGGCAAAAGAAACAAAAGCAAAAATGAACTATTGGGACTTCATCAAGATAAGAAGCTTTTGCACAGCAAAGGAAACAGTCAACAAAACTGAAAGACAACCTACAGAATGGGAGAAGATATTTGCAAATGACATATCAGATAAAGGGCTAGTTTCCAAGATCTATAAAGAACTTATTAAACTCAACACCAAAGAAACAAACAATCCAATCATGAAATGGGCAAAAGACATGAAGAGAAATCTCACAGAGGAAGACATAGACATGGCCAACACGCACATGAGAAAATGCTCCGCATCACTTGCCATCAGGGAAATACAAATCAAAACCACAATGAGATACCACCTCACACCAGTGAGAATGGGGCAAATTAACAAGGCAGGAAACAACAAATGTTGGAGAGGATGCGGAGAAAAGGGAACCCTCTTACACTGTTGGTGGGAATGTGAACTGGTGCAGCCACTCTGGAAAACTGTGTGGAGGTTCCTCAAACAGTTAAAAATAGACCTGCCCTACGACCCAGCAATTGCACTGTTGGGGATTTGCCTCAAAGATACAGATGCAGTGAAACGCCGGGACACCTGCACCCCGATGTTTCTAGCAGCAATGTCCACAATAGCCAAACTGTGGAAGGAGCCTCGGTGTCCATCAAAGGATGAATGGATAAAGAAGCTGTGATCTATGTATACAATGGAATATTCCTCAGCCATTAGAAACGACAAATACCCATCTTTTGCTTCAACATGGATGGAATTGGAGGGTATGATGCTGAGTGAAGTAAGTCGATCGGAGAAGGACAAACATTATATGTTCTCATTCATTTGGGGAATATAAATAATAGTGAAAGGGAACAGAAGAGAAGGGAGAAGAAATGTGTGGGAAATATCAGAAAGGGAGACAGAACATAAAGACTCCTAACTCTGGGAAACGAACTAGGGGTGGTGGAAGGGAGGAGGGCGGGGGGTGGGGATGAATGGGTGATGGGCACTGAGGGGGGCACTTGACGGGATGAGCACTGGGTGTTATTCTGTAAGTTGGCAAAATGAACACCAATAAAAATAAATTTATTATAAAAAAAAAGTAATTGTGAAGACTGTGGAAAGGTCTGCTCTCTTAACCTATTTCTTCTCGCCGGGTGCAATGAAGGGCTTGCCCACCCCCTTAAATGTAGGTACAGCCATGTAACTAGCTCTTGCCCATGGACAAAGAGCATTAGCGATGTGCCCCTCATCGTCTGAAACACACTTGCTGTCTCATTTCCCCATCTACTGGCTGGATGACAGCAGGACAAGCTGAAACACATTAGATAACAGTCACAGCGTGGGAGGAAACTATTCCTAAGTAGTCCCTGGGAGGAAAACTACCCAGGGGAGCCACCTAACCAAATACATCTGCAAGGAAAAAAAAAAAATGTGTTCTATTAAGCCACTGAAATTTAAATTGGTTATTACAGCAGCTAGCATGAGTCACCCTGAGGAATGTAGGCATATTAATTTTTCAGAGCCACTGGTTTCCACATCAGTAAAAGGCAAGTAGTATGTCTTGTAGTATAGGTGGAAGATGATATATTTACAATGCTTGGAACCAAGGTTACTTTAGTGAGGGCTATATAGGAGGAAAATACAAAGATTTGCTTGTATATTTACCTTGAAATATGTAAAAATGAGCTTTCACTAAATTTCACTACATTTAGATATAAAAGAGTGATGATAGCACAGTGTACATCTGTTTGTCAGGGTCTGGGTATCACAAATGGAAGAGGAAGGATCCTGAGGGAAAGAATGGCACATGAAATAACGCAGCTGATCATTTGCAAGCTGTATTTGTTCATGCATGTTTAACATAATGCAACCCGTGATGGTATCATTGTGGTTTATTTCATAAAATCAAAACCATTAAATGGTATAAACATAGCAATACTTTGAAATGAGAAGGGGAGTAATACTTAAAACCATTTGTCCTACAGTGAGCATAGCGTAAAGAAGTTGAATCACTATGTTGTACACCTGACACTAATGTAACATTGTGTCGACTATATTCCAAAAAAATTACAAATTTAAAAAATGAAAATAAGGCAGCCCAGGTGGCTCAGCGGTTTAGTGCCGTCTTCAGCTCAGTGTGTGATCCTGGAGACCTGGGATCGAGTCCCGGGTCAGGCTCCCTGAATGGAGCCTGCTTCTCCCTCTGCCTGTGTCTCTGCCTATCTGTGTGTGTGTGTGTGTGTGTGTGTGTGTGTGTGTGATGAATAAATAAATAAAATCTTTTTAAAAAGTTATTTTTGAAAAAGAAAAAATGAAAATAAAGAAAAAAATTGTCCTATGCAGGTGCTCACTGCTTGACAACTGTCAAAGTACTTAAGAGAATTGTAGCATATAGAATATTATCCATTCTCCTTTTATATAAAGGCAAGTGTCCTAAATTTCCTATCTTTTCTGTGATCAGTGGCTGGCAGAAGTATGCTACCTAGCAGATAGTTTTAGAAAAATGAACATCTTCAAAGTAAAAGTGATTTTTTTTAATGAGTAAAATTGTTCACAGTGAATAAAAATGGATTTTTTTTTAAAAGAACCTTTATTATGAGGTTTCAAAATAGGTTTTCGGAAGTGGAACTATTCATCATCTTGTGTTTTTGTTGCTGAAGTAAAATATTGCTCACATACGATTCTCTCATATTTACATGTTACATATTATGAAAGTTAAAAGATATTTCTAACCTCTTTCAAAGTTATCTAGTTTCCATTTATTTTGAAATGTATTGTTATGCAACAATTTCTAACTGGTTTACATAAACGATTTTGATACCAGGTAAATGGAAATTTTCTATGCAAATTTCAACAAAAACATTTAAATAATTTGCCGATGGAGTAAAAAGTATATATGACAGAAGCAAAATATTTATCTTCCATTTGAACCCATATACAGCTATTACAGCTATTTTTCAGCTATTAGAGCCATGGAAATCAACTATCAAATTAAACTGAACAAAGAAATGAATAAGCCAATACCTTTACAAATAAACATTTTAAATCACCATACTGATTATTATTAAAATATCTTAGAAGTTTGTTACATTAATGAAAACCTTTTGTACAATATTTCATCTCTTTTTCTTATGTTTTATAAGAAAAATGTATACTATGAGTGTATACTTATGCATCCATACATGGGTTTTTTTTTTAATTTTTATTTATTTATGATAATCACAGAGAGAGAGAGAGAGGCAGAGACACAGGCAGGGGGAGAAGCAGGCTCCATGCACCGGGAGCCCGACGTGTTCGATTCCGGGTCTTCAGGATCGCGCCCTGGGCCAAAGGCAGGCGCTAAACCGCTGCGCCACCCAGGGATCCCACATGGGGTTTATATACTATAAATATACATGTTTCAGAGCACAGGCTCACTTTAAAAAAATTGATTCAAATTGACTTTTAAATTAGAATGGATGATTAAAAGAACATAGAGATGATGGCTCTCTATGATGGTAGTGGTATTATTTGACATTTAAATAACTTCACTTGGAATCACTAGCAAAGTATGAGGAAAACTGTACAATGGAGTCTTCTGTTTATTAATTTCGGGTAATTTATTCCTGAGAGTTGTGGCAGGGAAAAAGACCAACCCCCCCCCCCCCTGCACACTCTAAGTTAAAAGTACACAAAGGGGCATTGTGAGGAGTGAGATTGAGAAGGGAAGTGCCAATCAAAAGCATTGGGAAAGTCTTCCTGCGTTTTATCTTTCAACAGCTGTCATATCTGTTAGGAAAGATGGTACTGATATAATAGCCACTATCTCGATATCCACTGATTGCTGCTTGTTTGGGGTGATGGAAATGATTAACTGCACATGGCACCACCAGTAGTTTACCCTTAAAATGAATGAGAAGAAAGAGGAGGAAAAGCAGGAAGCAGAGATGTAGGCGGGGAAAGGTCTGGAAAGTTCAACTCTGTAAAGAAAATGACTTCAGGCATTAATCACTAGTAGTCTATTTTACATTGAATGACTTCAGGGTTATCTCATTCTATATCTGTCCAAAAGACTCTGGTAGTACAATTTAAACATACTATTTTTTTTTTTTAAGATTTTTTATTTACTCATTTGCAGAGCACTAGTGGAATGGCGTTGGTCGGAGGGGGGGGGGAGGAGGTAGAGGAGAGGGAGAAGGAGAAGCAGACTCCCCACTAAGTAGGGAGCTTGATGCAGGGCTTCATCCCAGAACCCTAGGATCATGACCCGAGCAGAAGGCAGATGCTTAACCAACTGAGCTTCCCAGGCGCCCCTAAACACACTATTCTAAACAGACACGAAGTGAGCAGAACAGGGAGAGCGTCTGATCCTTGTTCAGCCTCTCCTTTATCTGAGTTAGTTATATTTATTTTAAGATTTTATTTATTTGAGACACAGAGAGAGGCAGAGACACAGGCAGAGGGAGAAGCAGGCTCCACACAGGCTCCAACGCAGGGAGCCCGACGTGGGACTTGATCCCAGGTCTCCAGGATCACACCCTGAGCTGAAGGCGGCCCTAAACCACTGAGCCACCCGGGCTGCCCCTGAGTTAGTTATATTTACAGCACAACATTGTTCCCGCACACCTGGAACGCTCTACATCGGCTATTGCTGCCACAAGCCTTTGCCCCACAATTATGTGCAGATATAGGTTACAATTCTCAGCCAGTGAAATATAATTCTCTGGTGCCATCCCTGGGTGTGACCTTGACAGAGTAACACCCAAAGGATTATGGCCTATTAGAGTGGAGGGAAGGCTAAGGATAATTCTGAAATGATTTCACTCTGACCACCAGTTGAAACCACCAAATCACACAACTCCTTTCCTTTCAGGCAAAGACACTGAGATCATGATGTTGAGTGGGTAGCTGGAGGTTAAAAATTGTGAGAGCTTTGGACTTGAGCCTAGACCTACTCATTTCCAGGCTTTTCTCTCTGTGGTCTCCATTTCTGTGGGTTTGAGCCTTATAATAAATTTATGTGACCTGGATCCATGACACCTTTACTTACTAAATGGCAACAAAAGGTGCTAGGGAGGGCAGCCTGGGTGGCTCAGCAGTTTAGCGCCGCCTTCAGCTCAGGGCATGATTCTGGGGACTCAGGATCGAGTCCCACGTCTGGCTCCCTGCATGGAGCCTGCTTTACCTTCTGCCTGTGTTTGTGTGTGTGTGTCTCTCTCTCATGAATAAATAAAATCTTAAAAAAAAAAAAAAGGTGCTGGGGAGCAGATACCTAACTACTGGCTCAGTCGGTAGAGCACATGACCTTTTTTTAAATCTTATTTATTTATTCATGAGAGACAGAGAGGGAGGGGCACAGGCACAGGCAGAGGGAGAAGCAGGCTCTATGCAGGGAGCCTGACGTGGGACTCGATCCTGGATCTACCAGGATCTAGCCCTGAGCTGAAGGCGGCACTAAACCGCTGAGCCACCCCGGCTGCCCTAGAGCACATGACTCTTGATATCAGGATCATGAGTGCAAGCCCCATGTGAGTTCCGGAGCCTACTCGAATGATGCCACAATTGTTGTGAAGATCTAAAACAATGAGAACATTGGTACTTAACATATTCTTCATTTGCACCAGAAACTTTAAAGTTTCTAAGTTAGCGGCACTTGTATGGTTCAGATGATTAAGCATCTGCCTTCAGTTCAGGTCATGATCTCAAGGTTCTGGGATTAAGCCCCACATTGGGCTCCCTGCTTGGCAGGGAGTCTACTTCTTTCACTCCTTCTACTCCTCTACCTGCTAATGTTCTGTCTTGGTATCTCTGTCTCAAATGAATAAATAAAATCTTTAAAATAAAATTGTTTCTAAGTTAATGATACCATAATTTCTTTTTTTTCCACAAAATTTTTATAATCTCGTATTTCGTCCCACCCAATTCCTTAAACTTTTGAAGGCGTTAACAGAGGTTCAAGTTAGGTCTACATGAGTCCACAATAGAGGTTTCAAAGTAGGAGAGGTGCTAAGCCTGTGCCCTTACTTCACAAGGGCTGGCTCAAACTAGGTCTTTTGACAAACTCAGTATAGAGCCCCAGATTTCTTCCATACCCCCCAAACTCAGCAGTATCATGTTCATGGAGCAGAGACCACTGGGCCCAGACAGTTAATTAGATGCTCCCTCAGTGTAAGAATATAGAAAAACTTAACACCACCATCAATCAACAGGATCTAATTGACATTTATAGAACACTCCACTCAAAAATAACAAAATTATTCTTAGAAACCCATAAAATATTCACTGACTATACCCTAGACCATAAACCAAAATAATACTCAACATATTTTAAAGTATTAAAATCCCACAGTTCTCTGACTATAATGGGTAAAATTAGAAATTAATATCAGAAATAAAATGGGGAAAAAATCACTAAACACTTAGAAATTAAATCCCACTCTTCTAAATGGATCAATGAGAAAGTCCCAAGAGAAATTTAAAAATACATTGAACTGATTGAAAATGTAAATATATTTGAAATTTGTGAAGTACAGGTAAAGCAGTGCTAAGAAGGAAATTTATAGCAGTAAATGCTTATATTAAAATTGTAAAAAATTTAAAAATTAAAATAATAAAATAAAATTGAAAAGGGGTGACTGAGTGGCTCAGTTGGTTAAGCATCTGACTCTTAATCTCAGCTCAGAAAAAAAAAAATCTCAGCTCAGGTCTTGATCCCAGGGTCGTGAGTTCAAGCCCCACACTGGGCTTCATACTGGGTACAGAGTCTACATTAAAAAAAAAAAAAAAAAGGATAAAAGTCTCAAATCAATAATCTGAAGAAATTAGATAAAGAACAAAGCAAATCCAAAGCAATCCAAAAGAAGAAAACAATATGGAGTAAAAGTGGAGGTCAATAAAATAAAAAATAGAAAACCAGGGGAAAAAAATCAATGAAACAAAAGCTGGTTTTTGAAAAGATCATTAAAGTTGAAAACCTCTGATGAGACTGACAAAAAAAGAGAAAAGAAAATTATAAATATCAGGAATGAAACATCAGTACCATTTCTGCAGATACCAGACAATAAAGAAATAACTTAATAACTCTTCATACATACATTTGATGATTTAGATAAAATAGAGCAATTCTTCAAAAAGCACAAACTACCACAATTCACCCAATATGAAGTAATTTGGATAGGCCCATAACTATTCAATTAAATTTAGAGTTCAAATTTCTCAAAAAAGAAATCTCTAGAATCAGGTGGTTTCACTGAGGAATTCTACCAAATATTTGAAGAAAAATAAAGAATTCTATGCTGTCTTTCAGAAAATAAAAGGAGCCCTTCCCAGATCATTTTACAAGTCCCATGTTATCTTGATAGCACAACCAGAGGAATAACACAAAAAGAAAACTACATACCAATATCCCTGATGCACAGAGATGTAAAAATCTTCAACAAAATACTAGCAAATCACATCTAATAATATGCTTAAAAATTTATGCAGTATGAAAGTCTAGTCTGTTCAGAATCCTATTGCAAAATACCCCAAACTGGGTAGCTTAGAAGTCGATTTCCAACAGTTCTGGAGGCTGAGAGTTCAAGATTGATATGCCCATAGTGTCAAGTTCTGGTGAAGGCCCTCTTCCTGGCTTTTGGCCCACATCTTCTTCTCAGTATGTCCTCATACCAGGTAATAGGCAAGAGATCTCTGAGGCCTCTTTTTAGAAGAACATGAATCACATTCATAAAGGCTCCACCGTCATGATCAAAGCAGCTCCCAGTCTCCACTTCCTAATACCATTACATTGGCATTAGCATTTCAACATATTACTTTTGCAGGGGACACAAACATTTAGACCATAGCAATGACTGAGTGCATTTATTTTAGGAATAATACGCTGGTTTGAAAAGCAATCAATGTCATGCCCTATATTCATGGGCTAAAGAGACAGAATCATGATCAACTGATGCAAAAAAAGTATTAGACAAGATTCAACACCCAATCAGAATAAAAACTCCCAGCAAACTAGAAATAGAGCAATCTTCCTCAATTTGAGAGTGTCTAAAAAAATGGTACCATGACAAATTGAACTCCAATAAAAAAATACAATAAATAAAATTTTAAAACGCTACCAAAAATAAATAAAATAAAAATTTTAAAACTCTACCACTAACATGATACTTAATGTTCAACAACTGAATGCTCTCCCCCACTAATATTAGAAACAAGGCAAGAATATTCACTCTAACCATTCTTAGCCAATATAGTATTGGAAGTCCTAGCTAGCCAGTACAGTAAGGCAAGAAAAGGAAATAAAGGGGTACAGGTTAGAACGAAAGAAATAAAGTCCTGTTTTTGCAAATAACATAATAAAAATCTTGTTCCTAACTACATAGAAAATCCCAAAGAATCTACCAAAATAAACAAACAAACCCTGGAACTGACAAGTTCACTGAATTTGTAGGATAAAAAGTCTGCATCTAAAACTATATTGTGTTTCTATATACTAGTGATGAGGAAGAGAAAGCTGATATTAAGAACGATACTATTTGCAATTGCTAAAAACAAAATGAAACCCTTTGATACAGATCTAACAAAGCATGTACAGGACTTGTATGCTAAAATCTAAAATACTGACGAAAGAATCAAAGATCTGAAGCAATTAGACACATACCATGTTTATGGATTAGAAGACTCAATGTCAATCCTCTTTTTTTTTTTAAATCAGTGAAATTTTTTTTTTAAGATTTTATTTATTTATTCATAGACACACAGAGAGAGAGGCAGAGACACAGGCATAGGGAGAAGCAGGCTCCATGCAGGGAACCCAATGTGGGACTCGATCCCGGGTCTCCAGGATCACACCCCAGGCTGCAGGCGGTGCCAAACTGCTGCGCCACTGGGGCTGCCCTGTCAATCCTCTTCAAATTGATCTATAGATTTAATACATTTCCTATCAAAATCCCAGCAAGACTTTTTGTTAGAAATAGACAAGTTTATCCCAAAATGTACAAAGAAAGGCAAAAAACTAGAATAGCTAAAATAATGTTGAAAAAAGGATAAAATAGGAGGATTCACTCTACCTGATTTTAAGGTTTACAGTACTCAAAACAATGTGTTATTGGTGGAGGGATAGGCAAACTAGATCAATGGCAGAGAAATAAACCCACCTTCAGTATGGCCAATTGGATTTTAGCAAAATAAGTGCAATTAAGTAAGAATAGTTTTTCAAGAAATGGTTCTGGAATGACTAGAAATCCACAGGCAAAAAACTGAAACCCAACCAAAATCTTCCTCTCCTACAAAAATTATCTGAGAGGAAACAGAAGAAAATCTTCAAGACTTAGGCTAAGTGTTCTTAGACATGACACCAATACTATGATCCCTAAAGAAAAAAAATAATAGACTTCATCAGATGTAAACACTTTTGCCCTACAAAAAGTACTGTTAAAAGGATAAAAAGACAAGTCATAAATTGAAGGAAAAATATTTGCAATTCACATATTTGACAAAGAGCTCATATCTCAACTGCATTCAGAATTCTCAAAATTTAAATTGTTTAAGCCAAAAACAAAATAAAAAGTCCAATAAAAAAATTTACAGAAGACATGAACAGACACTTTACCAGAGAGGAAAAATACATGGCAAATAAGCACATGAAAATCTATTCAACATCACTAGCTATTAGGGAAATGTAAATTAAAACCAGAATAAGTATCACCAAACACATACTATAGAAGAGCTAAAATTTTGTAAGTGACAATTCCAAATGCTGAAAAGGACATAGAGAAATGCTCATACATTGCTGCAAATTAAGGGTGCCACAGACTGAGTGACTTAAAGAACAGAAATTTATTTTCTTACAGTTCTGGAGCTGCAAGTCCAAGATCAAGGTGCCAGCAGTTTTGGCTTCTCCTAAGGCCTCTTTTGGCTTGCAACAGCTGCCCTCTTGCTGCCTCTTCACATGGCCATTCTTCTGTGCATATGAGCCTCTAGTGTCTGCATCTTCCTCATTTTGTACCAGCACCAATTCTATTGGGTCAGGGCCCTACCTTAATGGCCTCATTTTAACTTAATCACCTCTTCAAAGATCTAATATCCAAATATGGTTACATTCTAAGGTACCAGGGATTAGGACTTCAACATTAGAAAGGAAACAATTCAGTCATAACAGCCATTTTAGAAAATAAGTTGAGGAATTTCATAATAAAACATGTAGGTGCACACATACATGCACACATGTGCAAGTACACACACACACACACACACACTATTCCCAGTATTTTTATTGCTTGAGAAGTTCTGTTCTCAACAGACAAAAGGGACTATTGCCAGCAGTGGTGTCATGTCCATGCAGTAAGCACAAGAGTCATTTTGAACCCCATATGTGAAATCCTCTATGAACTAAACAGATCAACACCCGAGAAGATATTATGGTAAAAACAAAGTAGTGATTTGTCGACTCTTATGTCACATGCCTCTCTTCTATAACCCTCTTACCAGGATACTGGGCAAACTAGAGAGGAGTAGGGAGGGATCCACAAGCCAATCAAACTGTGTCATGTTACCAACGTGGATTTCAGTTCCAGTACAGCTTGCCATCCCTATTGAGAAAATGTGGGGGATTCTGGAGCTAGATTGTCAGATGAAATGCTTTCACCCAAAGAAAATGACAAAACTAATATAGTTTATCCACCTCTGCTGGATAAGACTACCTAATTTTTAGAGATTTATATCAGCCAGTCTCTTTCTAGATTTCTCCTATTAAACAAGAAAGACACTTATGGCATGATTTACAAAATCAGTCCTCTGGAGTCAAGAGATTACATTTATTTTCTCCTCAACTGAAACCAAGTACTAGCTCCCAGAAGTTTCAATCTGCATCAGCTCTACGATTTAAAGAACTTTATTACTTCAAAATCTCAAAGTATTGGTCTGTCTGAATACATTTTTCACTCATATGTGGAATATAAGAAATAGTGAAAGGGATTATAAGGGAAAGGAGGGAAACTGAGTGGAAAAAATTTAGCGAGGGAGACAAACCATGAGACTCTGGGAAACAAAGGGTTGTGGAAGGGGAGGTTGGGGTAACTGGGTGACAGGCACTAAGGATGGTACTTGATGGGATGAGCACTAGGTGTTATACTATATGTTGGCGAATTGAATTTAAATTTTAAAAATTAAAAAATACATATATACATACACACATTTTTCCATTCCACTGAGAGCAAAAGTACTTTCAAACATTGCACCTTTGCAATAAATGCAGAAGTTCCTTAGAATACTGTGCCAATTAAGCTATTTTGTGATCGAAAAGCAGAGCATCAAAAAAAAGAAAGAAAGAAAAGCAGAGCACCACTCTTGGCAAATAGTGGGCCTGCAAATATTTCCAGTTGTGTGGGGTTTTCTCTACAGGTGCTGTTCCGTCAGATATGCTGACTCATGAGCTTGCTACCAATCACAGCTAATATGTGATCATGGAACGACAGCCTTCTAGTTAATCTCTGGCTATGTTCCCATCCAGATAGCCTTTGTTTCTTGATACAGCAATTGAAGTCCCTGATCTCTTGCTGTAAAAAACAAAACAAACAAACAAAAAAAAACAAGAACTTATTTCAGGCCCATCCTCACATCAATCCAACTCCTATTCTTTCTTGTGTACCTTCAATGAGTGTTTTAGGGTTGTACTTACACCCACTATCAAAGATTTTTTCCAACGCTTTGCATTTCATTGTTACATTGTTTTTTCTCTTCAAATAGATGAACTGTAAACCCAAAATAAGATAGAATTTAAAGGTAAGGATGTTGGCACTATAACATAAAGTGCTTATAACTGCAATTTTTTAAAAGCCTCAATATCCAATAAAAGGGCTGACAAAATTATTGATAGCTATAAAATGGAAATGTTGTATAGTCAGTACCAATGATAAAGAGGATTCTACCTATGCTGGATAATTAGATGGACAAAAAATGTCTGCCAAGAAGTGTATGGTCTTAAGATATTTAAAAAATGTTTGAAAAACTTCACAAAAAAATTGTTTAAAATGAGCAGGGAAGAGGAAGGGGGGCAATTAGAGCACCAGCTGAGCAGTAAACCTACCTACAGGATTTTAAAATCAGATATAATGTTTGTTGTTAGAATAACAACAATTAAAACCTCTCCCCCACCTCCCCGAATTGCATGTTTGCCAAACACACACACACACACACACACACACACATATACCCAGGAACATAAAAGATCTGAAATACTTAAACAAACAAACAAACAAACCTGGTTGCCTTGAGGGAATCAGAACTAAGATGACATTTCTTCACAAAATACTTTATACCTTTGAATATTTTTGCCTTGTGTATATTACCAACTTTGTGTTTTTTTAAACTTGCAAGGCAATACAGGGTTCTTGAACAATCCATTTTCCCTTGCTTGCCATTTCTTGAACAGGCCAAGTACACTCCCTCCCTGCAGCAGTCTTTGCATCTGCTCTCTCTGCCTGGAATGTTCTTCTCTCTAGCTATTCAAATGATTCTGAACTTCCACCTCATGAATCCATTTATTTATTGTTATCATTTAGAGACCCCCTCCCATTTAAAATGAACATATAAAAATAAATAAATAAAATAAAATGAACATATCTCTTACAATTATGCCCATCTTTATCCCTTTACCATGTTTTCTTTGTAATACTTATTGACATTTGACATTAAACTTCACATTTGTTTATTCTCGATATTCATTCACTAAAATGCAAGCTCATTGGGACTAGAATCCTTTGTTGGTTTGTTCCCTCCCAGCCACTAGAATAATGCTTGGCACAGACCCAGGGGTCAGTATGTACCTGATTTCAAGGATAAATAAATCTGAAAGGTGCAGTGCATCTGAGAAGTGACTACATAGCACTGACATATACTATAACATTTCTCAATTTGAGGGCACCATCTTCCCTGGCGAAAGAAATCTGTAGTGCAGTTGGAAAGGGGCCCCCCGCTTTCTTTTCTGAAAGACACACATGTAAACATACAAAACGGCAGTTGGTGTTGAAAATGTCAGGTTGGAAGTTCAAGAAGGTCAGAACTCCTAACTCCTTCATTTATATAAAGAAAACTGTTCATCTGAAGGCCATTGAGTCACCTCAGCGAAGATTATTCAAGAGATACAGAGTACCCAACAAAGCACACCTACTGACAAACTCAGACAAGCGCTTGGCTCATTCCCTCTTCCAAGAGGAATCCCACGGTCTCAAACTCATCTGCCTGCATTTATCAAAGAGCACAAATGCACCTTTACAACATTTGGCTCTGAGTTTACTTTTTATGTGAATAAAATGATGCGAAAAGACAAACCATATACTAAGATAGGAAAACATACTCCACAGTTATACACCTCTTCCTTTCAAGGGTAAAAATTTTATTTTTGAGGAACTTCATACTGCACATTTTTAAAGAGTCACATAAGAAAGCAAAAATGTTATCCTCCCCTCATCCTAGAAATAAATAAGAAGGGCATAAAATTTCTTTTTAAATCACGACACTTGGAAGTTTAGCACCAGCATCCAAAATGAACAAAAAAGGAAAAAAAAGCATTTACTATATATTTCAGGTTTCTTTGGTTGGGGTTCTCCCCATGTGGTATTAATATTTCTTTTTTCAATTCATATTACCAAAACAGTAAAAACCAGGAAAAAAATATAAACCTAGTGGTTGCTGAAACTGGGGAGGTTGCTCTCTTGTCTTTTGTGCAGGCATTCCCGGGATCTCAGCTTGCTAGAAATATTGGCTGACATTTTTCTTTTGTAGTTGTCTGTTTCATAAAGAATAATAGTAAACATTCTAATGTCCACATCTTGGTTATTAGTCTTCCACATTATTGCTTGGATGTTTCTTTGGTGTTGGTAAGGTCATGGTCTGCTTTATGCTTTATCTTTTCTAATGGTCATTAATTCTTTAGGTCACCTGGAAAAAAATTAAAACCAAACTTAGAATGACAAAATGACAAAGAGTTAAAGAATAAAAAGGCAAAAATATAATTCAAGAAGCTCTAAACAGAAATCTATAGATTTGTAAACTATACATTTAATAAAACATTTTTATAAACCAGAACATTTAGTACATGGTAGTATAAACTTTATAAAATTATATGAAAGAAAATTACCATCACTGAAGCCTTTTCAAATAAATGATACTACAGAATCAATAATTCTTCATATCATTTTAGTGGCTGCACAGTATCTCCTAATATGAATATACCCCCAAATTAAGCCCTTTCCCAATGTTAGAGTCTAAGTAGTAGAATATTTGTTTCTCTGCATTTTAGATTCTTTCCTTAGAAGACCTAGAAATAATACTACTAAGTAGAAGGTTACAGCCAAATGATGGAAACACAATTCTAAATCCGTTAATGCAAGCAGATTTAAAAGAGGGAGTTTAATTCTATGCCATATATTGTCCATGCAACCCAGAGATAAAATACAATATTCCTAGCACAGCAAATATGTCTACCTGATGGAAGGCTATGAATCTTCAACCTCTTTTAACTAAAACCGAATTATTTATTTAATGAAAAGGGCAAAAAAAAAAAAAAAAAAAAAGAAAAGGGCAACAACCCAAGAAATACTCAAAAATTTTAAGTCCTAAAAAAAAAAAAATATTTTTAAGTCCTGGGGAAGCCCCTGTGGCTCAGCGGTTTAGCACTGCCTTCAGCCCAGGGCCTTACCCTGGAGACCCAGGATCGAGTCCCATGTCGGGCTCCCTGCATGGAGCTTGCTTCTCCCTCTGCCTGTGTCTCTGCCTCTCTCTCGCTCTCTCTCTCTGTCTCTTATGCATAAATAAATAAAATCTTAAAAAAAAAAAATTTAAGTCCTGGAAGTTACTAGGTAAAAAACTCAGAATGAAAACAACTATGCACTTCAAAATTCCTTCAAGAGTGGCTTCACAACTGGGCCAGTCTTTCTAGTTTGATTTCTGCCTACATAAAATGCCCACGGTCTACACTGAGAAAAGACAGCAGGAAACACCAATGAAGACGGCAAGCAAATTTACCATGCCCTGTTCAAGCGCTTCACACCTGTTCTTTCACTAAATCTCTACAACCCTAGTGAGTAAATCTAGGCAGTATCCCTGTCTTATCAGCAGCAGACACGGCTGAGGCAGGGGATACAAACTGCAGTATCACCCAGCAAGTGTGGAGTAGCAGGTCCTGCACTGAGTATATAAACCTCTTGGTTCCCACTTATACTGCCCTGCCTCAAAATAAATTATACTGGTTATCAAAGGGAAGAAAACAATCTCTGAATTTATTCTGTAGATCAGTCTCCTGTTCAAACTGGCCACTGGGTGTCACAGAAGTAAAACCTTCAAAGTTTTCTTAAGAGATACTAGTATTACAAATTATGTCTAGAAAGGGATGCCTAGGTGGCTGAGTGGTTGAGCATCTGTCTGCCTTCGGCTCAGAGTGTGGGTCCTGGGATCAAGTCCCCCATCAGGCTCCCTATGAGGAGCCTGCTTCTCCCTCTACCTGTGTCTCTCCCTTTCTGTCTCTCATGAATAAATAAAATCTTTAAAAAAAATTATGTCTAGAAA
The DNA here is from genome assembly GCF_003254725.2 of Canis lupus dingo. Classification (NCBI taxonomy): domain Eukaryota; kingdom Metazoa; phylum Chordata; class Mammalia; order Carnivora; family Canidae; genus Canis; species Canis lupus. The sequence continues at coordinate 35,303,326 of NC_064269.1, read as the reverse complement.
AAAAATGACTATCATTAACTGTCAAATGTTTACACTCTGAAAGCCTAGAAAAATAAGGTCAAATCCCATTTTTAACCACTAAAACTACTCTTTCTCCAGAATTCTAAAGGAGATGAGGGGTCGGCCCAGATGAATCACAAAACCAGTTCAGGCTAGAAGTTAACAATACTTAAGAGAAAATATCAACTTCGGCCTAGGGAGCTCTTACCTGGTGATGGTAAAGGTGCCTGGGGAGCCTGGTGTTACTCAGCACTGCTCTGCTCGGTGGCTGGAGCGGGGTTCTCAGATGGAACTTCACCTGCCTTGGTCTAAAACATGAAACAACACCATAAATCAGAAATTATTTCAGAGGACAATGGAATGTTCAAGACCAAAAGGTCTCAAAAGTTGGAATCTTGCTGCTTATGAAGGTAAATTACTGTGCAAAATTAACTATTCTGAAGCAGGAGTCAAAAATTGGTACCACAGAAGAAAGGCCCATAAATGGCAACTCAACACCACCCACCACTCTCCATAACAAAAAGTCTCCGATACCCAACTGCTTTCAGCACATGCTTAGTTAGAGAAAGGAACCTCTCTAAATGCCATCCTTTGTTCGGGGAGCACTAAACATTTTAATTCTGAATCCTTATTAGTATGCATAATTCTTTCAGAGAATGCTTTTTAGCTGAATTCGAAGATTTGGTTTGTGTTATGTATAGGCTATTCTCTCTCCCCATAATATATATCTAGTATTAGATATATAATATTATAGAATATATATTAAAACATTATCTTTCATATGCAATATATAATATTAGGTATAAAATACTTATAAATGTTATTATAAATAACACTTTATACAGAATGCTATATAACTGACAGTTACCAGGTTATCAAGCCACTCTCAGGACGAAGTATTAAATAAAGTCTGAGATGATTAAGGATGACCTGGCAACAACATTCCCTCTGGCTGTTTGGATTTACCTCTTTGCCATCTTGTGAAGGAGCATTAGGAGGGCGGGGGCGACGCCGATAGTTGTATGGGCGCCGGTATCCACGGCGAGCAGATGGCTGGTTTGGACCATTGGCTGCTTGTTGGTTCTCTTTATCTTCAGCCTCACCAACAGCTGGGGCAGGTCGGGGGCGAGGAGGGCCTCTAGAGCAGAGAACATGAAAGAGAACAACTGCAATGGGACAGGAGGCCTCAAGAATAATCTTTATTTTTGAAGACTAAGTTAAGTCAAGTGATCAGTATTTATTGCCAGGATTATACACAGGCTAATGCAGCAAATGGAACAGAGATTTTGTTAAAAAGACAAACAAAAAAAGCCCTATTTTCCCACCATTTACCCCCCTTCATCTGAACACCTATTTGTTGTGAATAAACCTACACTAGACACACTATGATCCTGACAGGCACCTGACAGGCAACAAGGACAGGAAAATTTCAAAAGAAAAGCGATGCCTGGTATCTGCCCTCCATGAACAGTTTAGTGGAGGCAACGGGGGTTAAAAGTGGCGGAAAACTAACATTACTTTGTGCCAGAGCCTGCACTGCCACATTTGTGTTAAATACTTAATTTCAATTTCAGTGCTAAATCTGGGAGTTGGATTTATAGTGAGAAAACCCGAGAGATGTGGTAGAGAGGGCAAGTATTGGTTGGACCATAGGGAATGCTGCTTTTTTATAGTTCGAAAAAGGTAAAATGTAGTTTTCCAAAGACTGCACAGCCAGGGATTGTCAGGGCTGGAATTTACATATACCACTGTCTCCTTTCTGTTTTCATTAAAGCATTTCTATGAAGTCTCTTATTTTAAAGGTCCTCAGTAATTGATCATTAGGAGTGATTATGTCGGGCAGCCCCGGTGGCACGTGGTTTAGCACCACCTGCAGCCCGGGGCGTGATCCTGGAGACCCTGGATCGAGTCCCACCTCGGGCTCTCTGCCATGGAGCCTGCTTCGCCCTCTGTCTGTGTCTCTGCCTCTCTCTCTGTCTCTCTGTGACTCCATGAATAGATAAATAAAAAATCTTAAAAAAAAAAAAAGGAGTGATTATGTCTAAAACTGGAATGAATTTTTGTGAGGAATAAAGGATACAGAGTGGTACAATCCTTTCCCAAAATAAATATACCTCCTCTCTATTCAGGAAACCCATAGTGGCCAACCTAAATGTGGAAGAAATGTCAATCAGGAGTGAAGGTCTACTTTTTTCATTTACATCAAGGGAACAGGTGAAGGAACAGGAGGTTTATGATATAAAGAGCTTAAGATAAGGATCTTAAGAATTGTAGTCCAATTCAGCTTTCACAAGGGATAAAGCACAAATAACTTACTCCTTCAACTATATGAACATCACTGGTGTACTACTGCCTCGTACTTACTGAGGGCTTACTATGCCAGGGACCATTATCTCAGATCCATTAGTACTTTTAAAAATTATAAAATATTCCTTAACGTCCATCTTAGAAGAAACCTGAGAACTAAGTCTTAAGAATCCAGGAACCGGGATCCCTGGGTGGCTCAGCGGTTTAGTGCCTGCCTTTGGCCCAGGGCACGATCCTGGAGACCCGGGATCGAATCCCACGTCGGGCTCCCGGTGCATGGAGCCTGCTTCTCCCTCTGCCTATGTCTCTGCCTCTCTCTCTCTCTGTGACTACCATAAATAAATAAAAATTAAAAAAAAAAAAAAAGAATCCAGGAACCTTCAAAAGGAGACACAGGTACTAACTGGAAGGTGGGAATTTAAAGACAACTTCATCTGTAGCCTGACTTAACATCTAAATTGCCTTGGTTATCAGAATATTCACTATCCCAAATACTCTCTCGGTGCTCACTTCTTCCTCCAGTTATTTGTAGCACCACTACCGAATTACCCATCAACTAATTTACTGTTTATTTCATTAAATATAATTTCAAATTAAGTATTAATTCATACCATATGAGAGCTAACAAATAACAATAGTTTGGTACAGAGATACCTAAATATTTTGTTAAGTAGGGGGGAAATGTCACATGGCCATCTGAAGACATACTGCAGAGTTCCCCCAAAACTTAGACATGTGGTCAAAGCAGCCACTTCTTCCAGTTACATAACAGATCCATCAAACAAACCCACAAGGGTCTCATCCACTATACTCTTGCTCACAAGCTCTGCAACTGGTCGTTAGTGAAAAACATCACATACCTCCGGTACCTTGGGCGGTAAGTTGGATTTCGATGAACCGGTCCCTGCAGCTGTGTCCCCTCTGGGACTCCCTCCTTCATCTCTCCAATCTCACCGGCCTACAAGAAGGCAGTGAGAGCTGAAAATGAATGTCATACTACCAGATATAAGAGACATAGAGCCCACAGTTGCATTCAGAAATTTTTTTTAAAGTAAAATAAAAAGAGGCTTTGTTATGAAGCCAAGAACCGTCAACTTTAACTGTTTACTGATTTAGATCTTCACAAGTGATAGCAAAGAAAAACTGATTTCCATTTGAACAGTCTTTTTGCCTATCACAGAGCACGTAATTTTATTTTTTAATACTAACTTAACCTTTTGAAGTGTTCCACTCATCTCTTACAAAACAGAACGAAACAAAGCCCCTACATTGCAAAACGAAATAAAATGAATGATACACATTTGAGCCAATAGGAATCTTTTCCACTTTTCAAACTCAGACCCACTAATTCTACAGAGTATCCATTCAACCATTAATGGTTTCTACATTCAAAGGTTTTCCCGGGATCCCTGGGTGGCGCAGCGGTTTGGCGCCTGCCTTTGGCCCAGGGCGTGATCCTGGAGACCCGGGATCGAATCCCACGTCGGGCTCCCGGTGCATGGAGCCTGCTTCTCCCTCTGCCTGTGTCTCTGCCTCTCTCTCTCTCTGTATGACTATCATAAATAAACAAAAATAAATTTTAAAAAATATCAAAGGTTTTCCTATACCTCTTAACCACACTTTCACCTCTGATTGCTTCCTCTCATCTCTTTGCATTATTTAATTATAATCTTTAAAGAAATCAAATTATACTTTCTTGATGATCAGTTTATTTTAAGCTGGGGGTATAAAATTCGTTTACTGTGGAGCCCCCAGAAAAAGAAACGACTAAAGACTAACAAGACAACCCACCAGACATCTCTGAAATTCTTTATATACAGCTGCATCTCAACCTTCTTTTTCAAAATACTAACATCCCTTGCCTCTCTGTATTTCACTAAGAAAAGAGAAGCAACTAGCAAAGAATTTCCACGTTCCTTCACTCAAAATCTGCCCCTGTACTGTACTCGTGTTTGCTGTCATTTTCTCCCCTCTCCTAACCCTGGGTGTGAGTGGTCCATGCTCCTATCCAAAGCCAACTCCTCTCTTACCTCCTAGAAGGCATCGACTCCCTATCCCTCCTCCCCATTTCACTGTATCCCCCCCTTCTCTAATCCCTCATTTCCATCCAGGCATATAAACATGCTGAAATACCATCCGTCCTTTGCAATTCTAAAAAAAAAATCACAAATTTACATAAAGTTTGGAAATCCAGAACTTAATCCACAGTCCCCGTTCAAACATCACTTGTTCCACTAATGTCCTTGACAGCCAGAAGCCCCATTCAGAACCATGCACACCCTGAATTTAGCGGTCTCTTTGCCTGAAAAAGTTCTTCAATCTTTATACTTGGCTTGCATGACTGTGACACTTTTAAAGATTACAGGCCAGGCATTTTATAAAATATCCTTCAGTTTAGGGTTGTTTGGGGTTTCCCCATGATTTAGCTTATGCATCTTTGGCAGAGAAGCCAAAGTCGCACTGCATTCTTCTCATTGCATCCTGTTGGATGGCATATGGTTTCAATTTGTATCCTTACTGACAATGTTCACTTTCAGAAGTAGTTAAGGTGGTGTCTGCCAAGGTTGCTCAGCTGTAAATTTACTCTCTCCCTCTTTGTAATTAGTGAGGAATTTAAGAAGTACTCTCAAAGTCTCTAAGTATTTCATTCCTCATCAAATTCTCAATATATTCATTTCTGTATTTATATCTGTACAGATTCATGGTTTTCTATTTTATTCAATGAGTTATAATCTGTTACTATCCTTACTGGCCAATGGGAGTCCTTTCAAGCTGGCTCATGTCCCTCTGACATGTCTCCAACATTCTTTGAGTACTTTCTTGCTTTTTGGCACAACAAGATGTTCTGGGCTCATATTGTACTTTCTCTGGCCCAGCTCTGAAATCAGCCATTTATCCAAGAGTTTTTTCTTATTGGAGAATGGTATTAGGAAATGAAAAATTGCAGACCAGGTATGCCCAATGTTATTAAGGAGCCCCTGTTTCCAGGCTATTTGTACAGACAGACATAAGAAACACATACACATCCTAATACCTATATATATACATACACACATACACACACATGTATACGGTATGAGTTACACATATATAAATGTGTGTATGTGTGTGCGAATGTATAGCATATTTGACTTGCCCCTCTATAATGGCTTTAGGAGTAAGTCGTTGGTGAGGGAACGGTTAGGGAGGCCAGGAGAGAACTCACTAAATGTAAAAACAAAATCAAAGCAAACAAAAAATCCTTCCCTGATCCTGATCCTATATCCTCCTCCATTTCTCTGACGTCTTCTACAGACATACAGACTAAATGAAAACCACTCGCACCACCACAGAAACCTCAAGGGAGAATCTTTTCTTCCTTGTCCTTTGCTGTCTTAAATTAACTCTAACCAGACTTTTGCCGTTACCAGAACCCTAACCTCAAGTTAGCAAACCCAGTAATCAATTCACAGCTCAACTTCCTCTGCTTAACAGCATCTAAAGCAGCATTTCCTTTTTGAAATATATTCTCCCTATCTGGTCCTTTATCTTCCTCATCTTGCACTGTCAGTGTGCCCCAGGACTCAGTCCTAGGATCAATTTTTCAACCTACACTCACTTTATAGTTAACACCATCTGTGCCAGGGCTTTTATTATGTCCTTATGGCTCCAAAGTTCGACATAGTATCATCTCTCTGCCTCGGACTCCCTTCAGCCAGTCCCTGACATTCCGTCTGCTGTTCCTGGCCTTTCCTGGTACCTAAATAACTCACTCCCTTCATTTCATTTAGGTCTCTCCTCAAATATGACCCCAAAGACTTTGTCAACTACCTTATCTAAAATGACACCTTCCTAACTCAAGCCATGTTCTCCCTCTCAACTGTGCTTTATTTTTCTGCCTAGTTCACATCTCCACTTGGAGATAAAATTTAATGTGAAGGAGGTGGAGGGAGAAAAGATCTCCAGATGATTTCCAACTTTCCTCCAAACCCAATCTTTCTTCAGTCTTCCTGTATTTGTTCAAATCAGAAATCACAGGGGTATCCTTTACTCTTCACACCACACATTCACTCCATTATCAAATGCTGTCACTTCTAGATTTAAAATATTTTCTAAATCTGGCCACTGAGCACACCTCCACTGCTAGCATTCTCATCCATGCCATGACTAACTCTACACAGGAAGATTATAGCAGCTGGTCTCCCTACGTCCACTTTCACCTCCTGTGGTCTAGCTTCCATAAATAGTCCAATGAGCTCCTTAATATGTGTCTTCCCTGTTTATATCCCTTTACTGGCTTTTCATCACATTTAGAGTAGGTCAGCAGTCCTTATCAGTCTACCAGGCAGGCTGGATATGCTCTAAGATACCGCCCTAGGGGCACCTGGGTGGCTCAGTGATTGAACGTCTGCCTTTGGCTCATGTGATCCCAGGCTCCTGGGAATGAGTCCCATAGCAGGCTCCCTGGAAGGAGCCTGTTGCTCCCTCTGCCTGTGTCTCTGCCTTTCTCTGGGTCTCTCATGAATAAATAAATAAATCTTAAAAAAAAAAAAAAGATCTCGCCCTAATCTCATCTCTGACCCCTTACAGCCTCACTCTCACTGTCCAACCACAGGAGCCTTCCTTGAGTTCTCTAATAAGCCAAGCTCTTTCTTTCTTAGGGAACTTTGATGCACAAAAAGCAGAAAGAAACAGCAATTAACATGTATGAAGGATTAGAATTTACTAGAATGATAGGATGGGAAGAACGTCTGCAGAAACGGAGTTTAAATCAAGCTCTACAACCTCTTGCCCACACAACCTTAAGTAAAAGCCGCCAATTTTTAAAAATAATCAAATCTCTTCATTTATAACAACACCAACAAAAATACGGAAGCCATGCCAATTTTAAAAAGCTACAGAAGACAGAATGAGAGTTGATTTCAAACATCTGTCACTTAGTCAAAGCCAAATAATTTATACTCCCTTTCTCCATCATATAGCTCTTTTCTCAAAGACTGCAAATAGTAGCTATTAGCTCAGTAACCAGTTCTACTTAATTACCAAGTGAAAATTAAAGTTAAGCTAGAATATTATCTTTAAAAAAATAAAAGTCATTTGGTCACTGATGTACCATGCTATATTATGTCCTTTGTATATAAGGAAAAGACTATTGGCCTGTATATTATCATTTTTTCCCCTCTTGGTCCAATAATCTTCAATTTTTATGTAGTGGAAAATGTTTGCAAAGACTTTTCTATTTGACTTCAATAATTTTAACATCCTAGAGATCTCTCTATACTTTTATGCCGTTACACTAACAACTTTGAAGTAGCCTAGCTATATGAAAGAGTTTTAGGGATTTTCATTTGATGCAGTCAACTGTCTTAAGCAGACTTCTTTAGTCAATGAACATCCAAACATGGTATGTATTAGAAAGATAGTAAGGAAAAAATGTTGAAGGAAATCTAACGATAGCTTTTATTTCACATATGGAATGGGTAAGAAGTTCAGCTCAAGTTGGAACACCTCCGTGCAATTATCAGAATAAGCACATGTTTCTCAAAATCAGTTTTCAACCAGCTTGTGCAAATGTTGTTCTACATAGCATGGAAGAATCATCTTGCTCTGAACCTTCAATTCCTAAAATGAAACATACTTTATTCTAAACAATGTAAAAAAGAATCAAGTTCTCAAAAAATGATACATATAGATGTGCTGGCTAAATACTAAGAAAGATTATTTCAGGAAAGCACAACTAATGCCCTAAAAATAAATGTGTATTACAACCTCACTGACTCTTCCTGTTCTCCACTTCCTAGAAGCCCAGAATGCTGCCCTAAAGAAACCTACTATGCCTCATGTACCCAATCTCTCCATATATGCAAGTCTACTCGTTATTTTTAGCACATTCGTCAGGGACAGCTGGTAAAGAGTGGAGGGGAAATAACAAACAGCAATGTAGAAAGAACATAGTCATGCATGATGGGACAGGAGAAGGGTAGCAAAGAACAGACCGAACATAGTGTTCAGTCAAAACACTTAGTGGAAAAACAGAAAACAAAAACCAAGGACACCAAGAGGAAAAAGTTGTAGCTAGTGATAACAAAAAAGATATCCTATCCGAAGTCTTCCAAGTTTCTTTGGAGCTGCCAAGGTAGTACAAAGTTTATTAATTATAGGTCAAGTTTGCAAAGGCTCTATCGGTATTTCTCAATGAAAAGGGAGAATCAATAACTAATCAACAATCTCCACATCTACATTAGGTTTTCTTAATAATCAAGGCCATCTCATTTAAATGAAGGACATAGATAGATAGATAGATAGATAGATAGATAGATGATAGATAGATAAAATGAAGGACTTTACTTAGAAATTTTATCTATCCTGAGGCAGTGTGCTACAATCTTCACCTTTGATTTAATCATCAGAAACCCATGGGAGAGGCACCATACTATTATCCCCATTTATGGATGAGGATTAAATTGGTTATCTTGAGAGCTCACAGATTCAAGCCGCAGAAACAAGATTCAAATCCAGGTCTGCTGACTTCAGAGTTCAAGCTCTTAATGCATAACCATCCATCTCTCTATTTTAAAATATACCCTGTTCACCAGGGTGCCCAACTAGAGGCACGCTTCTGTGGTTATGCTTTTGGTACTGCTACTAGAATGGCTGCTCTGAAAAAGCACACTCGAGGCCTTGCCTCAGCTTTTGCAGCATCAGGAAGCCACAAGCAAGATTTGATTCCCGGCGGCTGGTGTTGGAGGAGGAGGAGGAAGAGGAGGCAGAGGAAGGATGGAGGGGTGAGGACTGCTGAAGACAAGTCCCAGGTGCAATTTTACCTGCATTCTGTTGGGATGGGGAAAGACCCGTGAGCGACGGTCAAAGGTCTGTCCCACGTGGTAAGGCGGGAACCGCCTCCGGTACTGAGGGCGATACTGGGGGCGGCGCAGCTGACTCCGGGCCCCAGAGAACTGCCCGTCAGTGGCAGGGGGGTCAAATCCTTCACTGCTGCCGCTCCCTTCCTCCTCCTCCTCCCCAGCGTACTAGCAAGCAAAGAAACAGAGATTCAGAAGAAGTTTCAGCAAGAACAGAACCAAAGAATACCGCTTAGGATGAGTATCACCAAAAGAAAAAAAAAAAAAAAAACTCCCCCAAAAGAATAATCCCTTCTATTATACAGACAGAATGCATTTAACCCAGGGAATCATGTGATTACCTGGGATAAACTACATTGAGATCAAAGTAGATCTGTGCAGATAAAATATCAAAAAGCAGAAAGCAAAAGCAATCAACCAATTATGAATTTAGTAGCATCTAATTAGAATTAGTGACTCTCACATATCAACCACCCCCCCAAAAAAAAACAACTACAAGGCTGGTAATAGTTAGCTCTGCCTGCTGTGTGTGTCTCAATGTTTGTCATCCACTGGGGCGAAGTCAGGGCAGAGCAAGAAAAAAAAATATTTTGTGGAGTTCAACAGGTTTGTCCTAGGAGTCCTACCTTCCTGCAGCAGTTCCCAAAGTATGGACTAGGTCTCTGAAAACCTTTCAGGGTTGGGGGGAGATGGATACAGAATTCAAACATTCTTATATAACACTACTAGAACACTATTTGCCTTTTCCCCTCTTATTCTCTCATGGGTATGTGGAGGTCATCAAAAAGTTACAATGACATAATAGCCTCTAAGCTTACTGAATGCAGAATGAGAGATAAAAATCCAGAAGGCTTCTATCAAACCAAGTATGAGAGATTTGCAAAAATATATAGCAACATCATTCTTCTCACTCAATTGAAAAACATAGTTTTCATAAAAATGGTGTTTATGTGTAAGGAGCTTATTTTAAATCAATTAAATATGTTTTAAATGGCTGCTCTAATTGTTAATACAGTATTAATAATAGATATAAACATACAAAAAAAATTCTGGGGTCATCAATAATATTTAAGCATACAAATGAGTCCAAAAACCAAAAAGTTTGAGAACCACTGATTCATGGAATGATTCTCCATACATGTTTTGGAATAAAGTATTTACTGCACTTTTATAGTAGTAAGTAATAGAAACAGTTTCTAAATATAGGCCTTAATAACAGCAGAAACTATTGACCTACATTTTTTCCTATATTTAAACTACCATATCACATACTAATATTTTATATTAAAAAACAAACAGCCAAAAATCCCTCAAGGAATTTATTTCAAATCTTAAAGGATATAGATATGCAAATACCAAAGATAGTCAAGAGAAATAATTATAGTTTTCAAAAATGAATAAATTTAAAACTAATAAAATAATAACCCATTTATTTTGGAGGTGAGTATATTTAAGATTTAGAACCCTCCAGGACCAGCCACATGGGCAACTAAATTCTGAAAGAGAACTTTCAACTATTGCCTCGACTAGTCTAATTTCAGAAAAATCAAGCCATTCTACATTTCATAAAACCTGTATGAGACACAATTTCCAACTATATAAAAACATATTAGCATAGAAAATATACACCAACTGTATAAATTATTCTTCCTTTTGGGCTTTTTTGCTTTGAGTTTTATATAGCCAAATCTTCCATTAAGAGTTTTACAAAATAAGAATAATGGTCCTGCCATTGCCAAACATGCTCTTTCCAGCTAAGGAGAAAAGTCTTTCAATAAAATTTCTCACTAAAGTTTTTCTACCATTTATACTTCTAAATTAACCTAGTAAAGTATAGTTGGCCCTTGAACAATATGAAGGTTCAGGATGCCAACCCCCATGCAGTCAAAAATCCATGTGTAACTTCTAACTTCTCAAAAACTTAACTAAAAGGCTATTGTTGAGACTCTTGGGTGGACCATCGGTTTAGCACCTTCAACTCAGGGCGTGATCCTGGAGTCCCGGATCGAGTCCCACATCAGGCTCCCTGCTTGGAGCCTGCTTCTCCCTCTGCCAATGTCTCTGCTTCTCTCTCTCTGTGTCTCTCATGAATAAATAAGCAGAATGTTTAAAATAATTTTTTTTTAAAAAGCTTATTGTTGCCTGGAAGCCTAACAATAACATAGTCAATAAACACCCAGTTTCTATGTTATATATATGATATACTGCATTCTTACACTAAAGTAAGCTACAGAAAAGATAATGTTTTTAAGAAAATCATAATGGAAATACATTTACATTACAGTACTATATTCACCAAAAAATATCTGCAATTCAAACATGTGTTATCCAAGGGTCAACTGCCATCATAACTAGAGTTCCATGAATCTGATGAACTTGAAAAAGTTAACTTGGTATAATAAATGTTATAGTAGCTCATTCCTACTCCTCACCCCCTGCACAGGTTTTCATTAAAAATTGAATAGGATTGGGATGCCTGGGTTGCTCAGTGGTTGAGCATCTGCCTTTGGCTCAGGGCATGATCCCGGGATCCGGGATCGAGTCCCACATAGGGCGGGCTCCTTGCATGGAGCCTACTACTCCCTCTGCCTAGGTCTCTACCTCTCTCTCTCTCTCTCATGACTAAATAAATAAATAAAATCTTTTAAAGAAATTGAATAGGATGCCACTATATGGGAAAGAAAAATACAGAACTAGGGGATGGGGGTGGGGGGATAGGAGGGGGAAGATGGGTAAGATAGGTGATGGGGATTAAGGAGTGCGCACCTGTCATGTTGAATGCTGGGTGACATATGGAAGTGCTGAATCACTGTATTATGAAATAATGCATCTGAAACCAATATAATACTGTCTGTATGTTAACTAACTGGAATTAAAAAAATTTTTTAATTTTTTAAAAATAAAATAGACCAGTAAAATTTTTTAAAAAGAGAAAAGAAAAATGCAGAAACAGAAAAATAAGATGTCATCAGGTATCTGATAAAAATAAATTTGGGCAGAGTGTTAAGATAACAAAATGAAGAGGGAAAGCATTAAGGTAAGCAGAAAGATACAAACCTATCAAAGCAGAGGGATAAATCATTCTCATTCTGCAGACATATTATTCTGGTGAGATTTTTCAAAAGGTTTCCTTGGATAATAAACACAGCCACAATCTAGTGTGCACAAAGCATCTTCAGTTTTATCCTATAGTGCCAATCCCAAGGACTAATTCTAGAAACATCAAAAAATGACTCAAATTTAATGGGATCCTCATGAACACAAATAAATGGGATTCTCTTTGGATGCCTTGTGAGTAATTTAAATTGAGCCTTCTAAGTAAGCTGCAGACAATAGTCTTGGTTGTAAACCATTTCACTTTGGTAACCAATCTAAAGAACTAAAAATCTGGAGAATTACTTACTGCTTCTATATTTTAAAAAAAATGGGAAAATGCTATGCTAAATAAAATAGTTACTTAGTCAAGGTAAATTAATACTTCAGTGGTAGTACTGTTTTTTGCCTATTCCCAAGCTATTCCTCATTCTCCCTTGCCATCCAAACACTTATCTTCTTAGAGGTCAACAGTGTTAGTGCCAAGAGATGAATAACAGGTTTATACCAATCATGGAAATCCCATTCCCCTTTGCCAGTGCATGCCACATGACTAGGTTACGGCCAGATAAAAGAGCCAAATAAAGAGAAAGCCCTTTTGACAATCCTGGCACAGACTATCTTAATTAAGCCTTCTTGTTAAAAGATAATTGTCTGTTACTTGCAGCCAAATTTGTACAAACTGATACAACTTCTGAATGGCAAGTTTCCAAAGAGACCTTTGGCTATGGATAAATGCAGGGCACTAAAAATTTCTCATCAAAAAAAAAAGAAAAATCATTTTGTGCCTCCAAGAGAAAATATATCTACTTGCTCCAAGTGTGTACACTTAATTTAGATGTGAGAATTTTTTCAGTCACCGTTTAGGAAGAGAGCATACATTACGGGGAGGTCCACGGCGTCTGCCATAGTAACCACGTCTGTATCGACGCCGATCAGCAGCATAACGGCTCCCTTCTACAGGAACTCCGTCTGGTCCAGTCACATTGGCTGCTTCTGCACCCTGAGAAAGAAAATTAACAAAGATGGCCACAAAAGCTGAACTAACCCTCCCCACCTCCAAAAAAAAGTGAGCCTTGTACAGTCAGAATGTTAAAGACAGGCAGAATGTACTCACGAATTCCTATGGTGACCTCCACAACACACCCAGGTATTAATAAGATGAGCAGGGTGCTTGGTGTACGGATTAAAATGTAGTTTCTTTGCTCACACAACCTAAACCTTTCCTTCTTGCTTGGTTATACTAAGTTCAAGAGCAGGATGTACTTCTTTAAGAACATAAACTAGTAAATGTAACACAATTATAAAAGAAGTAATAGTAGACCAGGAAGAATGTTCCTCAATGGAAAATAACTGAGGCCTTATCTTCTTAGGAAAATGTTGAAACCTGGCGCCTGGGTGGCTCAGTCAGTTAAGAGTCTGCCTTCAGCTCAGGTCATGACCCCGGAGTCCTGGGATGGAGCCCCACCTCCGGCTCCCTGCCTAGCAGGGAGCCTTTTCTCCCTCTACCTCTCCCCACTCCCCGTTTCTGTGGGGGTGCACGCTCTCTCAGTCAAATAAATAGTCCTTAAAAAAAATAAAAAGAAAAACGTTGAGACCTGTGTGATTCTAAGAGGCACTAGGGAATAGCGATTCACAGTCTCAAATGGCTCTGTCCAGCACTGAGTTATTGAGAGGGAAAACTTCTCTCCATCTTGGCAGCAACAGAAAAGATGGGTCCTTAACTTAGCCAAGATCTAGGTTCCACTAATGTAGTGCCACATTAGACTTTCTCATTACCCTTGAAACAGACTTAGCGTTCTTATTCTCAGATGGACAGATAAATAGTGCTCCAAAAATATAAACAATTCAGACAAAAGAGATTCGAAAGAGTCTATTTCACACTTTACGTCAATTTGTAGAATCTCCAGTTCTGAAAACATACACAGGTAAAAAGAGCTTGGCAATGCAAAATTTTAAGAGTTCGATGGGATGATAGAGATCATTACATATCAGCATTACATATCAGCATTTGATGATGTGAAACTCCAGATTTGCAACACAGCCTATGGATCACACTGGTAGAGAAACCATTTCAATCTCCCTATTAAATGTAGTAACCTTTCTTCTTTCAACAAAACAGTTGACAAACTCTTCAGAATGTGGACCATGGAATGGTGTATATGTATATGGAAAGAGCACGTGCATAGTAGTTAACTAGTCATTCACTCAGTGTATAACTCAGCTGCCACAATTAGCTACCATGGCAATTGTACCATATATGGTTTTTAAATGATTTTATTTTTATTCCATATTGTTTTAGTGATGTCTATAATAGACTACCGATTTTTTAAAAAGCATAAAAGGCATTACTAATATTGGAATAAATATATAATAGCATAAAAAGAGTTCTATAAATATAGTTCAAGATGATCCATTAGCTCCTTGCTGTTCTTCATCTGAACAAAGTTGTTACACAGTCTTTGAAGATGTCTCTGGCTTTCCAAAATCAAAGCCAAAGAGAAAACAAAATGATTATATTAAATTTGAATTTTTTTTTTTTTTTTTGGAGTGCCTGGGTGGCTCAGTTAAGCATCTGACTCAATTTCGGCTCTGGACACAATCTCAGGATTATGAGATTGAGCCCCACAATGGGCTCCATGCTCAGCAGGGAGTCTGCTTGACAATCTCTCTCTTTCCCTCTCTGCCCTCTGCTCCTTTGTACACTTGCTCTCTCTTTTTTTTTTAAAACATTTTTTTAATTTTTATTTATTTATGATAGTCACAGAGAGAGAGAGGCAGAGACATAGGCAGAGGGAGAAGCAGGCTCCATGCACCGAGAGCCCGACGTGGGACTCGATCCCGGGTCTCCAGGATCGCGCCCTGGGCCAAAGGCAGGCGCCAAACCGCTGTGCCACCCAGGGATCCCACTTGCTCTCTCTCAAACACATGTATCTTTTAAAAATTTTTGAATCTTCTTGGAATACCTAGGTGGCTTAGTAGGGTAAACATCTGCCTTCAGCTCAGGTCATGCATGATCCCAGGATCCTGGGATCCAGTCCCACATGGAGCTCCCTACTTGGGAAGGAGTCTGCTTCTCTCTCTCCCTCTAGCCCTCCCACCCAACTCATGCTCTGTCTCTACGATTTCTATTAAATAAATAAATAAATAAATAAATAAATAAATAAATAAATAAATAAATAAAATCTTCAAATAAATGAAATTCAAAAATCTGAATCTTCTATTGAGATTAAAACATTCTTTCTGTGTATTATTTGTCCAGAAGTGCTTACAAACCACAGCATGAAAACTTTATCCTTATAAAAGAACTCTTTTTCCCAAAGCAACTTTTATTTTTAATACTATGAAAGTTATGGGGCGTATGGTTGGTACAGCTTGTAGAGCATGCAACTCAATCTTGGGGTTTTGAGTTTGAGCCCCATGTTGGGTACAGAGATTACTTAAAAAAATACTATAAAAGCTAATTTTTTTTTAAAGATTTTATTTATTTGACAGAGAGAGAGTGCAAGTAGGGGAGTGACAGGGAGCAGCAGACTCCATGCTGAACAGGGAACCTAACTCAGGACTTGAAACAGGACCCTCAGATCATGACCTGAGCTGAAAGCAAACACAAAATAACTGACTGAGCCACCCAGGCACCGCTATAAAAGTTAAATTTTAATCTACGTTTAAATGTACATTTGGTGCCAAAATAAAATATGTCCTGTAAGTTTTAAAAAATTATCTTCTCCCTCCATACAAAGGGTTCATCATTTATTAAATGAGAAATTAAAATGCCCTTTTATAACAAGCCAAAGAATGTTTATAATGATATTTAATAATCCAAAATTTTCTACTTAAATGTCACTCCTTCCCATCAAAAAGGCAAGTTAATTCATAAGAGGCTGGGGGACCATTTATTATGCAAGAAAACTATGTGCCTGCACACTTTGAGACCCACCACTATATTCCCTCACCTTCTCTCCTTCAACCACATCAAATTCTACAGTTTCTCCATCTCCTACACTGCGCAGGTATTTCCGTGGGTTATTCTTCTTGATGGCAGTCTGTCAAGAGAACAGAAAGTTCTAAATGAAGCAACATCAACACTGGCCACAGATTTCATCTTTCAAGTTTGCCTGTATTATTACTTTTTTACATTATCATTCTCCCACTAACCTGGATCTCCAAAACAGTAACAAAACAAACAAACAAAAAAACACTGTAAATCTCTGTTCCACATCATTTTCTTGATTCAGGCTACCTTTGATAATTCTCCTTCATAGGTGGATTAAACAGAATGTTTGGTTACTTGATACTTCTGTTACAGCCTGACGATGATATTCGATACTATTAGTTCCCTCAAACTATTCAGTATCTAAGATTCTGACTGTACCTCTATCACTGGTAGGGCAGTGGTGATGCTTTGATGAATTTTTGTAGAAACACACAAATACACATCTCAGGTAGAGAGGTTTCTATAGACAAGAGAAACTGCTAACCTCAAAAAGAATTGTAAACTATGTGGAGGAGAGGAGGGATGATGAAAAATGGAAAAAGGGAATTTAAAAATGCCAGTCAGATAAATATTTCTGACGGGAATACACAAAATTACCTCAGGAATGAAACATTACTGATAATCATAATCTGGCCTCTTCCCCTTGACACCCCATTTTATGGATAAGGAAACATGCGGCTGGTAAGTGATTTAGCTGAAAATCTAAAGAAACAGTCTGGAAGTACATGGGGAATGGGTAAGGGAAATTCATCTCCCTGCAGTGTTATCTATGATTATTTATTCAGTATTTGCCCCATCACACCATTCATATCTCACTCATCCCTACACATTCCCTGATGACGCATTAAAAGGTTAATGAATGAAGATATTAGGCTGCATGAGACACCTGCACCTGAAGATATGCCTTCTCAGTCAGTGTGAGGCAGAGAATAATTTCTGCAATGAATTTCCATTTCTTTCCTTGGTCACTCTAAACAGTTAAAGGGGCTCTGAGTTTCTGTGGAACTAGGTCAACCTTATTTTATAAAGCGATTAGGCATGTGTAATCCAGCCCTTCCCTTACTCTGAGGAGGAGGGAAGAGGGAGGAGGGGAAAAAAATGAGCCAATAGGCCAGAGACCTCACCCACAGAGGAAGAAAGGCAGCTCGGGACAGGATATACACGCTGCAGTTAGAACATTGAGCCATTCCAAAAACAGCCCCTCCCTGCCGACTCCTTCCCTTTTTCCTGTGAAACTGGGCAGGCCTCAACACAGTGAGGTGACTCACCACACAGCCTCATGGGGGCTGGAATCAGGTCACAGACTTGCAGGCTGATGATGCTGGCCACCGGTACCGAAACTTGTGAGGTCCTTTAACTCAGGCAGGCAACAAACCCAGAGTTCCCAATCCAAAAGGTCTATTAACCTCTAGCTATTATAAGCAACATTCTTTTTCAGTCTGTTACGACTTGAAAAGTCTCTGTATCCCAACAAAAAAAATCTATCCGGATTATCGAGGTACAACTGAATTATATCCAGTCTAGCAGAAACGTAAACAATAGAAACCACAACTAGAGAGCTTCATCTTAACTATCACTAGCTCATCACACCCACCCCAAAATCTTAACTTATCACTAGCTCATCACACCCACCCCAAAATCACACATACCCCTAAACATAAGGAAACCAAAGCACAGAAAACCAGATGCTTGACAGAACTCTGCAGGTAGGGCAGCCTTGATGGCGCAGCGGTTTAGTGCCGCCTGCAGCCCGGGGCCTGATCCTGGAGGCCCAGGATCGAGTCCCATGTCGGGCTCTCTGCATGGAGCCTGCTTCTCCCTGCCTGTGTCTCTGCCCCCCACCCCCTCTCTGTGTCTCTATGAATAAATAAATAAATAATCTTAAAAAAAAAAAAAAAAACTCTGCAAGTAAATGTCCTAGTGTTAGTACCTGGCTCTAGACTTCTCCTGTTTACACTAAGAGCTACCCGCATATTGGAAACAATTTGCTGAAAAATAAATATACAAAAAGAACAAGAGGAGGCATTTCTTTTTTTAACCTAGAATGCGAAACAAGTCCAGGATACACAATGAAATAAATAGCATCCCAGGCCAGAGTTTAAAGAAAGACAGAGACACTGGTAGTAGAGAAGCCCATGTTTCCCATATTGTACCCATTTTCTACATTTCCTTCAAATCCAAGGGAATGTGTACCTTTTGACCTGGACATGGTGCTCACTATGCCTCATTTTAATAGCAGTGAGGACCATCCTGGGAGTCAGGCCATTTTCTCATGCCTTGGACACACACATCCTGACCATCTGCTTCACTGTGCTTGACTTACTTCAAGTCAGAACTACTCTGCTAGAGGGCCCTTCACCAAAACCCACCCAGGCAAAAGCCAGATCAGTTCCAGCCAAATGTTAAGGAGGAACCACAAAGTCAGGAAAATAAGATGCTAACATGGAAACAAAGTCCTGTTAAGGACTCAAGGCTTTAAAAATTAGAAACTGGTGAATGGAATATTACTCCACCCAACTGCAAACCTAAAAGCAGTTAATATGAAGGGACAGAAGAGTTTATCTGCCAATCTTAGAATGTGGAAGTGAGATCCCTTGCCAAAATAAAAATCACAGGAAGAGTTTAGAGTAATAGCTTACAGGACTTCATTTTGGAAAAGAGACAACCTGAGATTACAGAACAAATGTAACACATTTAGTATCCTTCTTACCTGATGTACAAATACATCTTCTTTGGTGTCATTTCTGTTGGAAGACAAAAAAGTTCATAAATAAAAAGTACTGGCTATACGGAAAAACTTAAAAGAACAGATGTTTTATGAGTTTAGATCCCAAGACTTCAAAAAGACAACACAAATTTTTGTTTATCCTCTCCACTTCATGCAGATGCCTACAATCAGTCCTTGTGAAAAACTTCCAAAGCTGTCCTACTCCTCCATATTATTAGAGTGCTTAGATCCAAGTGTATAGATTCTACAGAAATGGTCCCTCTCATCCCCTTCCCTCTCAACTCTTCCTAAATCACGTGGAATGTAATCAGAGCCCTAGATTTCCCTCCCAGTAAAAGCAAAGCAAGACAGTTAAAAGGACAGGGCACAGCTGTGAACTAGGCTCTCCTTACACTGAAACCTAAAACAGCACCCCCCCATCCTGCCCTAACTCACCCCCCCCACCCCACCAAATCAGATAAGGAAGAAATTAAAAGTATTTTTAAGGCACGGGGATGGGGGAGAGGCAAAGAAAATGACAATATATCATCATACTCCCAAGAGCCGATAGTTGTGTTCTTGTTTCTATACAATTAGAAGTTATCGTCGTTTAAAGAAAACACTACACTTTCTACATGGGACTTGGGCCAGACCTTACAGATCCAGCTCAATTACTCACTAGTTGTGTGACCTTAGGAAAGTTGCTTAACCAGTCTAAGACTCCATTTCTCCATCTGTGAAATCATGGATATGGTCCCAATTATCCAAAGGCCCTTCCCATTTCTCATTTATCTCCCTCACCTTTTTTTTCTTTTAATGATTGAATTCTATAAAATACGTTACTTATCGGTATTCTGGAAATGTATTTTAATTAATATTTAATCAGCAGTAGCTTAGAAATAAGAATGTTTGCAGTGCTTATAACCTTAAAACTTACTCCAGCCATCAATTAAAAACAAAACAAAACAATAAACTTGCATAAGCCATTTAAAAAGCATAGTAAAGGGTTTATGAACTGCTGGTGCCATAAAGCAAGCATGCATTTCAAACATGTACAGAGATACACACACATACCGATTTATAAATCCATATCCATTTCTGACGTTGAACCATTTGACAGTGCCAAGGACTTTGGTGGCTAAAATAAGATTAAGCAGATAAATTAGTATCTGACCTACAAAGAGATAAAGCTCATATCACTAAGGTCTTGATAGCATTATATAAAGCCTAAACATACCTGAGGAAGCCATTAAAGGCTTAATTCTAAAACACAGGAAAAGAACGTGGTACAAGGGAAGATCTCATAGGAAAATATTTTTCAGAAGGGTAAACCTCTCTTGTTAAACTTTTCAGTAAAGTCATAAGATAACCAGTGGTCATAAGTCTATACAAGTCTGCAATAATTAAAATTGGCAAACATTGTTTAAAGGAAAAAGACACACACACACACACACACAAATACTCTTTAAGATGAAGCTTTAATGCTGAAAAATTATAAGTGCAAAAGAAGGGTCACAGTGAAAGAGAAGGTAGATAGATAAACAAGGTTAAGTCCCAATGACCCTAACACATCACTCTCACACTTTGACACCTTAAGCAAACTTTACTAGTGAAACAGCAGCTCCTACAAAGCTACTGTTTTGTAGCTAATCTACAAAGACATAAAGTAACTTGTCTAGTTGCCAGATGGGGGCCCATCAGAGGAGTCAAGAGTAATAATAGAACTGATGCTGTCTCAATCCCAGTCTGTACTCACCACCCCGAGACATGATGTAACAGGCCTTTCCAAACCATAGTGATG
Organism: Canis lupus dingo; assembly: GCF_003254725.2. NCBI lineage: Eukaryota > Metazoa > Chordata > Mammalia > Carnivora > Canidae > Canis > Canis lupus. The sequence continues at coordinate 35,282,582 of NC_064269.1, read as the reverse complement.
AATCTGGGCTTCTGTTTCATTGTTTACCCTATCTATCTCCACAGTTGGGGAGAGTCAAACTCAGCATTTTTTTTTTTTTTTTTTTTTTTTTTACAAAATCCCCCTCTTACACCTGATTGTCTCGACTTTCTATCAAGAATAGGACAATCTCTGTACAACACCACACTTCACCAGAATTCAACAGAAAGAATCTAAATAATATAGTCATATAACCTCAACTTCATAGATGCATATTTCAGCCATCAAGGATGATTTGAGAAGACTCCTTTGAATCAATTCTGAGTGCTAAATTCAGAACCTCTAGGAAAGGCCTACATCTAAGTTCAGGAAATGCATAAAACAATTAAAGACTCAATGAAACAGGAAATATGACAGTAAGTATACCTTAAAAAAAAAAAGGCACAGCAAGAGAAGGAAAGTAACAACGTTAATCCATGTTCTAGGAGAGATGCAAAGTCTGTAACTTCCAAGGATAAACAGTAAGGATTCAGTTTTTAAATTCAAGACTAAAATATTAATTAGGACAGCTTTGTTGTGGGCATAGTTCTGAGTTTTGCTATACTGATATGTTTAAGGAAATATTCTAGCTCTCTTTGTAAGAAGAAAAATAAGAACAACTCGTTATGCCTCCAAAATCATTCACCCCACCACTGACTGAGCAATCTCCAGCTCTATGGCCCAGTAACAAAGATCTCTCTACTGAAGACACTGAACCATTGGAATCTTAATTTTAGGCCACTGTCATCAGAGCAGGTCAAGAAAGAAAAAAAAAAAAACAAAAAACAAAAAACAAAAAACACCACCACCTTTTAGATCTAAAGGTACACAGAAGACACTCATTTTCCATAAACCTTACTTTTAAGTCACATGTTATTTCAAAGGGTAGGTTTTATTTTGTTTTAATTTTATTTAAATACAATTTGCCAACATAAAGTAGCTCATCGTGTGTCAAAGGATAGGCTTTTTGAAAAAAAAAAAAAAAAAAGGATAGGCTTTTTGTGCCACCGTTTGTTTGCCCCAAAATTAATGAAAATATAAAGACAGGAAATCTTTGATTCATTGTCACATAGATAATGTCAAACAAATAATCTTGATTAGAAAGGCAACACTGATATAACAGAAACAAAGCTGAAAATTAACTTTTTATAAATTTATTTTTTATTGGTGTTCAATTTGCCAACATATAGAATAACACCCAGTGCTCATCCATCAAGTGCCCCCCTCAGTGCCCATCACCCAGTCACCCCCACTCCCCACCCACCTCCCTTTCCACCACCCCTAGTTCGTTTCCCAGAGTTAGGAGTCCCTCATGTTCTGTCTTCCTCTCTGACATTTCCCACTCATTTTTCTCCTTTTCCCTTTATTCCTTTTCACTTGAAAATTACTTTCAAGTCTAACTTCATCCCAGGCTGAAGTTACTCCCCAACGTAGTATTTTTTTTTAAATTTCCCGATTCCACAAATATTCCCAACGATGTATGATCAAACATTCACACACACACCTCTTGCTTTAAAACCAGACTCAGAGGAGGAAGTGAGAAGGTGCAGGAGGAAGACCACGTAGAAGCAGGAGGCTTCCACCGGGCTTCTTGGGAGAGTTTTCTTTCACTTAGGTCAACTACTCCCCTGGCCCAGGGCTACCCACTCAAGTCAAAGGTTGTGGGAAGGAAGGAGAATGGGAGAACCCAAGAGCAGAATTCCATTTCAGTCAGCACTGTGCCTGGCCCATCTGAGGCACCCGTGTGTTTGTCTGGCAAAGGAGAGGAGATAGCAGGACACACTGGACAGGGACAAGCAGTATTGAAATGTCATGGAGAAGGTCGTCCTCCATTTAAGAGTTGGAGTTACAGCAGGGAGATGAAAGACCTCCCAAATCCTCTCCTGCAATGAGGTAGAGGCTTAACAGCACCATGGAAATGTTAAGGAAATTTATCTGCTCCCTTCATCTTTCAAGAAACCTGCGTTTCAGTTTACAATCCAGCAGTCTGGGCACCGGGGTGGGGGTGGGGGGGGTGCTCAGGGGCTGAGCCTCTGCCCTCTGCCCAGGGGGTGATCCTGGAGTCCCAGGATGGAGTCCCATATAGGGCTCCCTGCATGGGGCCTGCTTCCTCCAAGTCTCTGCCTTTCTGTCTCTCATGAATAAATAAATAAAATCATAAATAAATAAATAAATAAATAAATAAATAAATAAATAAATAAATAAATAAATAAAATCATAAATAAATAAATAAATAAATAAATGCCAGTTTAGTTTAGATCCAGAAGGGTCCAAGGATCAAGTGAAAACATGCAAACACTCCTGTATACAAGAACAAGTCAGCATCAAGAATATACCCTAACGGGATCCCTGGGTGGCGCAGCGGTTTGGCGCCTGCCTTTGGCCCAGGGCGCGATCCTGGAGACCCGGGATCGAATCCCACATCGGGCTCCCGGTGCATGGAGCCTGCTTCTCCCTCTGCCTGTGTCTCTGGCCTCTCTCTCTCTCTCTCTGTAACTATCATAAATGAATAAAAATTTAAAAAAAAAATTAAAAAAAAAAAAAAAAAAGAATATACCCTAACACTGCTCTGGAAAACCCAAGGTGGTCTCTCTCCCACCTCTCCCTTGGTGGTGTTCCAAGACACACTTGTTGGAAACAGGCTCACAAGACAACACTGACCTGACTTAAGTAACTTCTAGTCCAGCAAAATGAGGGCAATTTTGTTTCCAAACCTACGCAGGTTCCACTTAGCATGTTGCCCTCCTCAAAGAACTCAGCAAAAGCCAAGAAAACAGGCCTCTCCCGGTGGGGAACATGGAATCGTTTTATACTTTGTTCACATTCTCTCTTCACTTTTTCTTCCTAGGAAATTGGGGAGGCAAGGCTCAGAGAGCTCAAACATGCCCCACCCAAAGTACTGGAAATTGTTCAGAAGCATCCTCCACCACCTCCTAACTTTCCTATTTAAAAAAAAAAAAAAAAAAAAAAGAGTGAATGCCTTAGACACCCTTCAGAATGTTTATTCACCGCCCACCTGCTTCGCAAACCCGCTCCACGCCTCCCCGAGGGCGTTGCTTCAGCCCGCCCCGCGCTCCAACAGGCGACAAAACCCACAGGGACCCCAGGGACCCCAGGGACCCTTTCTGCTGCTCCGCCCCGCACCCCTGAGCGGCTCCGGTTCCCGCGTGTCTCCCGAAGTTGCAAGTCCCAGAGGAGGAGGAGGCTTCGAACCAGCGTCACTCGCACGCACCCGACCCACCAAGGTTTTTCAGCCGCTGCGCCGGGCGCGCTCCCGCAGCCCGGGAAGAGGGACGCGCGTACGCGGTGGGAAGGCACCGCCTGGCTCTTCGCGGCCGCGGGCACCGGGAGCGCAGGACGTGGGACCCACATCCAAGTTCCCGGACGGGATTGCAACACCTCCCGGCCGGCATGTGGCCGCCAGGGCATGGCGTCTTTCCCGTGCCCATGCGGGAAGGGCGTCCGGGACAGACACCTGAGCCTGCTCCGCCTCGCCCTCCCGGCGCCCGCCCCCCCCCCCGACTGCTCCCCGAGGGCACTGCTCTGCTCGCCCGGACCCCAGGCGAGGGCTCCACGGTGCCCGTCCCACGTGTCCGTCCCCCCACCCCGGCCCGCCGCTCGCTCCTCTCCCCTTGGGGCCGAGGTGTTCGCCACTCCTGGGACGCGGGACAGTGCCCGCGCGGGGGGACCGGGGCGAGGAGGAGCCCAGCCCGCCGACCCGGGAGCGGGAGCCGGAGCGGGAGCCGGAGCCGGAGCCGGAGCCGGAGCGGGAGCCGCGCGCGCGGGGCAGCCAGGAGCGCAGGGCTGCGCGCGCCCGGGAGCCTCCGCAGGGCGGGCTGGGGACCCCGACTGTCACTCTGCGGCCCCGGGGGTCCCGCACCGCAGCTGCCCGCACGTGCTCGGCCGCCCCCGCCCCCGCCCGCCGCCGGACTCACCGAGAACTTTCTTCTCCGCGTCCTCACCGCCGGCGGGGGCCGAAGAGGCGGGGGCCGCGGTGCCCGTGGCTGCGGGGGCCGCGTCCCCACCGGGGTTTCCCGCGGCGAGCGCGGCGGGCGGCGGGGCCGCGGCCTGGGGCGCGCCGCTGCCCCCCGGGCTCTTGGGCGCGGGGTCCTGGGGCGCCGCGGGGGCCGCCTCCGCCGGAGCCTGCGGGAGGCTGCTGCTGCTGCTGCTGGTGGTGCCGGTGGCCTCGCCCGCCTCGCTCATGCCGCCTCGTCTGCTCTCGCTCGGGCGCTCGGTGGCGGTTGGTGGGCGGTTAGCGCGGCTGGCGGTCGCGGCTCCGGGGCTCGCTCTCGGGAGGCCGGTGCGGATCGCGCGGCGCAGGCGGCGGCCGGGGGCGTCTCGCGGCGGAGGCGGCTCGAGCTCTCGGGCTGCGCGCTCGCTCTTGGGCTCCTCGCTCGATCTTACTGCCCCAAAAATGGCCCCGCACAAGTTTTTCTAGGCGGCGCACCGGCCCGGGAGGGAAGGGCGGGCGAGGGAAGAGGGTGGGGAAACTTGGCTTCGGAGCTGGGCACGGCGCTCATTAGCATTTAAAGGCGCCCGAAGCCCTTTCCGAGCCGCCGGGGCGGGGGCCTGGAGCGCAGGGGCCCGGGCGGAGGTCGGGGAAAGCGGCGCCTGGGCCGTGCCCCGCGGCCTGGAGCTTCCCGGGCAGCCCGCGCTGCGCGTCCTTTGTTGCAGCGGCGGCGGGGCTCCCTCCTCGCGACCTCGTGACCCCCGACGCCGACCTGGGGGCGAAGCAACCGAGGGGAGCCCCGTTACGTGGCGCTTCTCTCTCCCAAAGCCCTATGTAGTCTTCCGACGAGTAAGAAGTACCAGAAACTTTTTTTTTTTTAAGATTTTATTTATTTATTCATGAGAGACGCACACAGAGAGAGAGAGAGAGAGGGAGAAGCAGGCTCCATGCAGGGAGCCCGATGTGGGACTCGATCCCGGGTCTCCAGCATCACACCCCGTACCCCCCCCCCCCCCCGGCTGAGGGCGGCGCTAAACCGCTGAGCCACCCGGGCTGCCCACCAGAAGCTGTTTTTGACACAATTACAAATGAGACAAAAATCTAACCTCTAACTTGGCTGCTTATTCCTAGGAGGTAAACTTACGGATGATTTCATCTATAACTCACAGGTAAGGAAACTGAGGTGCAAACGTCAGAGGATCCATGTAAATACCAGACTGTACGCCAAGTTCACGGTACCAGCTAATGGGCTGTTAATGTGTATTAAATGCTGTACTTGGGGAAGAAAACTGGATAACTTCACATCCTCCCTTCTGCCTCAGTTGCATTGCTCAGCTGATAAAACCTTAAGCAACTGAGCCCTCTTAACCTCAGAGATGAGAGGTGCAGAGAAACAGATCACCCAATAGACGATATTCCCAGTTTGAAGGGTCCACGTGGCCTTTACAGAGTGCACTGGATTATGCTAGACGCACATGGCCAGAGGGGCTGCTTAGGACCCTTACCCAGTGGCTATTTGGAATTTAGGAGTATTCGGTATTCTTTGCCTAAACGGTCCAGACAGACCTAGGTATAAATTCTAGTATTGTTGTTTATTGAGGGAGTTTATTTAAGCTAAGTGTGCAATGTCAGGGAGAGTGTTTCCTCTTTTATTTTTTATTTATTTTTATTTTTATTTTTTTATTTTTTGTTTCCTCTTTTATGAGAGTTTCTCAAAGGTGCTATGGAAAGGAGATGAGATTGTCATATGTAACGTCAGGGTCTGGTCCAGCCAAAGCTCATTTTCTTCTTGTCCTAGACTCCTGAATCATTTACCTATTTTCTTCCCCTGGAATTGTCCGTTTTGTAGCTGCCTCCAGTGGGATGCCATCAAGTGTATCTCATCATTGTATCCCCACTGGCTAACACACTACCTAGCATAGACCTAGAACACAGTAAATGTTTACTAAATTGAAACAAATCAACAAAAAGGCCAAAATTTTCCAAACTTATCAACACATTCGTTATCAATAATTATGAAACTATCCAGCCTTATTACTTACTCCAATCATGAAAAAATATTAGTTAAAGAAAGTAAGTTCTCAGGCACCCGGGCTGGCTCAAGGGCTTAGCGCCACCTCCAGCCCAGGGCCTGATCCCAAGGGATCGAGTCCCACATTGGGCTCCCGGCATGGAGCCTGCTTCTCCCTCTGCCTGTGTCTCTGCCTCTCTTTCTCTCTCTCTCTCTCTGTCTTTCTTGAATAAATAAAATCTTAAAAAAAAAAAAAAAAAAAGATTTTAAGAAAGTAAGTTCTCAGAAAAAAATAACCAAATATGGATTTTTTTCCTTTTCCATGTGCTTCTGTATTTTAAAAATTACAAACATCTATCTTTAAAAAAAATTACAAACATCTAAATGTTAGGTTTATATTTTAGTTTGACTTCAATATGGAGAGTGTGGTAATGTTCATGTGCATATATTTTAAAATCCTGGTCAAATACTAAGCACGATTAATATATTTCTTGATTTTTTTTTAATTTTTATTTATTTATGATAGTTACACAGAGAGAGAGAGAGAGGCAGAGACACAGGCAGAGGGAGAAGCAGGCTCCATGCACCGGGAGCCCGACGTGGGACTCGATCCTGGGTCTCCAGGATCATGCCCTGGGCCAAAGGCAGGCGCTAAACCGCTGCGCCACCCAGGGATCCCCTATTTCTTGATTTTAAAGATTCTAGTCTTTAAGTTATAAGCATGATTGATTCTGGTATGAACTGGTCATTGACTTTCTTATCCAACAAAATGATTATCACTGCTGTTTACCATGTAGAATTGGATTGCAAGAAAAAAGATGAGAGGGCTTGAACTCTTCAAATTCCAATCTAATTAATACTCAAGCCCTTTATAAAAATATATGCAGGTACCCCTCTGCTTTTCAACAGTTCTTGTCAAGCCATTTCACTTTCACAAAAGACCTACATTAGTACCTGTTTTCACCTAACAGAAAGAAATTGAGAGAGGATTTCGCTTCTATGAAAAATGCAGGGGGAAAAAAAGTGTTCAGCATTTGTTTGGGAGCAAGTCCTTGGAGAGCAGTGTGCACCCGGAGCAGTGAGAGTGGCCCTGCCAAGCTCCTGCCCCAGGAAGCACACTCAGCATCTCAGTTTGGATCTGCCATAGTTTTGAACTGTGTCTGTGAGCATCTGTGTTTTATCTTGATTTATTTTGTGCATCTGTTAGCAAGATGTATCCTAAGGTATCATAAAAGCCCAAGAGAGGTTATTTTTTGGGTCTGGGAATGCTCAGAAATGTTTCCATATAAATAAATGATAATTGTGTCTTGCTACCACTTTAGGTTCGTGGAAACACTCTACATTCCAATAGCAAGGGAAACCTGTGTATATATTCACCCTTGGAAAATATTTCCTAATTAACAGGTGTGGTCTCCAACCTCTGGAAGATCCTAAAATACTTACAGATGCATCCTGGGATTTCCTAGAATTTTGTGCTGGAATGGCTCCCAAAGCTACTCATCATTTTCATCCAAGAAAAAAGCAGTGAGCAGCTGGTAATTCTTGGTATTGTGCTAAATAAATCCAGAGATAATTAGTTAGAACAAACAAAATCTATGTTGTTTTATTTTTTTAAGATTTTTATTTATTTATTTTAGAGAGAGAGAGTGCATAGGCGCATGTGAGTGCACAGGCATGCAAGAGGGGAAGGAAGGTCAGAGGGAGAGGGAGAGAGAGAATCTCAGGCCGACTCCACCCTGAGCACAGAGCCCAACACAGGCTCTATCTCACCTCCCTGAGACCATGACCAGAGCTGAAATAAAGAGTTGGATGTTTAACCCACTGAGTCACCCAGGCAGCCTAAGGTCTTAATTATCATAACTAGAGAGCAACTTGGATAGGAACATAGAAAGTCTTTTTCATTCACTCACTAACTCACACACCCACTTAGCAGGTATTTACCAAGCGCACACTATGTGCCAAAATGCTATACTATGAGTTTCCAGTGTGTACTAAACTGAAGTTTGCACTACGATTTTCTTTTTTTTTTCATGTGATGTTAAATAAATTTTTTCACTATCATTTCCATTGTAAAAGAATGTCATTAAAAAAAAAAAAGAAAAAGAGGGGCAGCCCCGGTTGTTCAACAGTTTAGCACCGCTTTCAGCCCAGGGCCTGATCCTGGAGACCTGGGATCAAGTCCCATGTCAGGCTCCCTGCATGGAGCCTGCTTCTCCCTCTCCCTGTGTCTCTGCCTCTCTCTGTGTGTCTCTCATGAGTAAATAAATAAAAATCTTTAAATAAACAAACAAACAAATAAATAAATAAATAAATAAGTTATTTCCTAACTTTGAGATTAAATGCAACAACAAAAAATGAGTTGTAACCTGATTGTTGGCAGAAATCATTTTTTTACGGATTTTATTTATTTATTCATGAGACACACAGAGAGAGAGAGAGAGAGAGAGAGAGAGAGACAGGCCAAGGACTAAGCAGACTCCTTGCAAGGAGCCCGATGTGGGACTCGATCCCGGATCCCAGGATCATGTCCTGAGCCGAAGGCAGATGCTCAACTACTGAGCCACCCAGGCATCCCTGGATCAATCATTTTTAAGCAATGATTGACTCCATTATGAAAGTAAAAGCCACTCTTCCTAGTGTGAAGGGACTTAGAGCTTCTACAACTTCCAGAAGGTCTGTAGTGGGGTGGGGGTGAGAGAGAAAAATCCAAGAGGACCATTGAAGATCTTGGAATCCAGCTCCAGAGCCAGTGGTTCTCGAGAACTCTCCCAAAGCCACCAGAGTCACAGGATCTCTCTAGGAGGCTCTCAACCATTCAAAGCTACAGCCTGGTTTAGGGAGACTTAAAGCTTATGTAATTTACATAGCTCTCTTTAAGAAAAAAATAATGAGGGGCAGACCGGGTGGCTCAGCGGTTTAGCGCCTGCCTTCAGCCCAGAGTGTGTGATCCTGGAGACCTGGGATTGAGTCCCACGTCGGGCTCCCTGCATGGAACCTGCTTCTCCCTCTGCCTGTGTCTCTGACTCTCTCTCTGTGTGTGTCTCTCATGAATAAATAAAATCTTTAAAAAAAAAAGAAAGAAAGAAAGAAAGAAAGAAAGAAAGAAAGAAAGAAAGAAAGAAAAAATGAATACAAAATTGTCAAGTCACTTTCCCAGTCTTAGAAGTCAAGAAAGGAGCCCTTAAATCACGACTTTATTAGCTTCAACATATCACCCATATCAGCTATCTTAATGAGCAACATGGATGCTAGAATTCCTCAAGAAGTTTATCTGTACGCAGCTTTGAACCTTCATCTGTCCATGCGTCTTCCAGTAACTAACTCTGGAAAACAATGACATCCTTCTCTTCTGCCTTCTAAATCTTGAACTAGTTTCGTTGACAGAATCCAACCTGGAATCCTACAGGGAAGGAGATTCTGGAAGTACAGTTCCTGCCTTTAAAGAGGTTAAGGATGATGCTGAGTTGTCAAGAGACTATCCAGCATATCACATTAGGGAGGAAAATACAATTAATTGACTGAAGGAGATTAAGGGGAGTTTAAGCCATTCATGGAACTAGATCTTTAAAGTAAGCAAGCATTGCTATATTAGCATATCTGAGACTGAAAATCGGCACTCATCTAAACCTGATTGATCCTAAAACAACAGAGGGGGGGAAATGGGCAGTTTGGGATTGAAAAAAAAACAAACAAACTGGAAAAATAAGAGAGCAAAGATTTATCATTGTCTACAGGAATGTTCTTCTCCTTCCAGGGGAGGAGATAACCTGACTATAAGTCTGTCATTGGTATTCAGTAATTATGCCAACACTTTTATTGGCCATTCAAATTAGATGCTAAAGATATCATGCATATCAAGACCAGAATGGTCCCTGCATTAAAGGAACTTTTGGTCTAGACAAGCACTGTATAACCAAAATATAACTAGAGCCCCAAATATGAGACATATGTATATAATTTTAACATTTGTGGCAGCCATAATAAGCAAGGAAAAAGAAATGGATTAAATAATTGATTTTAATGTTTTCCTTAACCTGATATATCCAAAATATGTATTATCATTTCAATATTTAACCAATATAAAGTTACTAATTATCTATTTTACATTCTCTCTTATTTCCTTTGGTAATGTCTTTAAACTCTGGTGTTTATTTTAAGCTTACAGCACCTCTTAATTTGGACTTGCTGCACTTAAAGTGCTCAGTGTGGCAAGTGGCTACCACATTGAGTCGTACAAATCCTCTTGACAATTCTGGTTGAAAAAAATCCCCATTGCTCTGACATTTAATCTAGCAGTGTTTCAACTCTCCTCTTTGATTAAGCACATAAGAATTGGAATCTGGTAAAATGTAAGAAACATGCATAGAAATCTGTGAACACTCTGAAACTCACCTCAGATTAAAATCAGCTGATGGGACACCTAGCTGGCTCAATTGGTAGTGCATTCAACTCTTGAACTCACCCCTTCTAAGTTGAAGGAAGAAGAAGAAGGAGAAGGAGAAGAAAGAAGAAGAAGAAGAAGAATCCACTGAGCAAGACCCTCTAGCCACTAGAAGATGTTCATGTTTCCAGTGAGGACCCCTGGAGAGGAAATCAAACAGCTGTGTGCAATTTTAGTTTATAGCATTTGGAACTAATTCTCTAAAACAATGCATAACATATATTCTCTTCTTCCTGAAAAAGCTTTCCTCTGTCTCTTTCTACACAGATTAATTCTCTTGTTTTTTTCTTGTTCTAATCCACTGTCTATATTCCTTTTCATCTTCATTACCTCCCTTTATATCTTTACTTGGTCAAAAATTAAATATAATTGGATCTCTAATCTAAACTCTTGTCTGGGAGATCTAATGCCTTACGAGTTTGTTTGTTTGTTTGTTTGTTTGTTTTGGAGGGGGGCAGGTAGATAAGCTATTCTGCGAAATAATTCCTCAACCCACAAAAGAAAAAAGAGAAAGCATTCAAGAGATCTCTTGTCAGGGATCCCTGGGTGGCTAAGCGGTTGAGTGCCTGCCTTCAACCTGGGGCGTGATCCTGGAGACCTAGGATCGAGTCCCATGTCGGGCTCCCTGCGTGGAGCCTGCTTCTCCCTCTGCCTGTGTCTCTCATGAATAAATAAATAGTATCTTTTAAAAAAGATCTCTTGTCAATTTTTGCTCTTCAAAATTCTTTCTCCTCTCCTCCCCCCCCCCCCCATCTGAGAGATGAGCTTTATTAGCATCTCTAACTGCTCTCTGTAGTCATCTATTTTGTTTTTGGAGACACATGTTTACTTTGTGATACTCCCCCAACAGGGGAACTTTGGAGTAGAAACTGAGAATGAGAAAATTTGTGAGGGTAAGGAGAAAACTAGCTCATAATAAAACCACAGGAGGGAAAGATTAGTTAAGTACCATCAGGATTTTGACTTCCATATGATAAATTCACAATGTCAAAGAAAAACATTATTATGAAGTAGCAAATTTTTCTAGTGTAGTATGAGAGTGTACCTAATTTGATACTATGAATTAAAAGTAAACAAGGGGAGTAATAGCTACCTCTTTCTGTTGTGCCCAAGATTGCGAATCTGAGAAACCACCAAGGAGCCGACACCGATGCAAGCACACGAGGGTTTATTAGCAAGCTCGAGCTTGGGACCAAGTATACCGGACACAGCGGAGCAGGGACTTGGACCCCGAAGTGGGTTACAGCTGGGTTTTTTATAGGCTGGTCTAGGAGATTTTCAGAAGGGATGGAGGAATTTCTCAAGTTCTGTGTACATTTTGATATGGGGCTTTCAAGGGCATTGAGCTCTGTTCTCATTCTAATATGGAACTTTCTACCACGGATGTGTGGTCTGTTGTCTTTCTGATATGGGATTCCCTGCGAGGACATTGAGGACATTCAGCAGTTTTTCCTATAAAGTTCAGCTCTTATTCATAGGGGCCTAAGATGGCTGTACTTGTGCTAATGCTAAACTTGAGGTGGAATGGCCTTAATTTTTCTCGGCCTCCAGACTTTCAAGTGTTTAGATCTCTAGAACTCACTGCACTCTGAGCAAACTATTTCTAGTCCTCTTTTTTTTTTTTTTGAAGGTAACCTCTACACCCAATGTGGGGCTCACACTCTCAGCCCCAAGATCAAGAGTTACATGCTCTACCAACTAAGCCAGCCAGGTGCCCCACATAGTCCTCTTTTTGTTTGTTTGTTTTTTTAAAGATTTTATTTATATATTCATGACAGACAAAGAGAGGCAGAGACACAGGCAGAGGAAGAAGCAGGCCCCATGCAAGGAGCCCGATGTGGGACTGGATCCTGCAACTCCAGGATCATGCCCTGAGGGGAAGGCAGACACTCAACTACTGAGCTACCCAGGCATCCCCCTAGTCCTCTTCTTTTTATTAGGCGTTTACCTGAATCCTTTGTTCCAATTGGTCTTGGTCTTCTAATAGACTGTTGAAGAATTTGAATTTGAATGATAACAAAGAGTTGAGTGATGGAATGAAGTATGTAACACCCTCCAGAGCAGACTTCTGCTCCTGTCAAATCCGGATAATAGAATACCAATTAAGCACATCCCTCTAAGCCTTTCACAGTAAGTCAAGAGTATCCCACACCAACTTCCTGCCCACAAAGATTGTCTTTAGAACCTTCCCAAATAGGGATACCTCAAAGTCATTTTGTCACATGATTGAATTTAAACAAAAATAAGTATTATGTGTCCTAACTAGATTGTATTTTACTACAATTTATAATTACATATAAATGTGTTGCAAATTTCCACAAATACATCCACCTAATACTGTTTGCTTTGAGACATGAAATATATTTTCAAAAATTGTTTTAGTAAAATAATCTTTCCTTTAATTGCAATCCTGGTTAGGCATCTTACAGTGATTTTCAACATCTTGACTCTCCCAGCCAATTTTTTCTTCTTTGACTTATTATGCTATTCATCCTGAAAAGGAGTCAATTATAAAAGAGTAGTCTCACCGGTAAAAATGGAACGAATTTAGTCTTGGTCTCAAAGGCAGAAAGGAGATGATGAAGGGGATGTCATCACTTGGAAAGCATCACAATAAGGCACCCTAGTTGTGTCACTGCTGTGGCTCTAAGGCCTATTGCCTTCAGAAGTTGATCTGTGGCAAATGTGGCTAAAATACCACTGGGATTGATGAAATGAAGCACCTAAAAATTGTATACCGCAGATTCAGGCCTGCATTCCATGAAGGAACAACACCTAAACCCAAGAGGGCAGCTGTTGCAACATCTGGTTTATCTGAAGGATTTCAAGGATTAGTCACACGATAAATATTCTGTTTTTTTTTTTTTTTTAATGGAACAGTTCTAGAGTTCTTTAAAAAATTTTTTGAAGATTTTATTTATTTATTTATTTATTTATTTATTTATTTATTTATTTATTTATTTTGTGAGGGAGAAAGAGAGAGAGCATATGGGGAGCAGGGGGAGGTGCAGAGGGAGAGAGAGAATCTCAAGCAGACTCCCCACTGAGCAGGAGCTGACCAAGGGGCTTGATCTCATGGCCCTGAGATCATGATCTGAGCCCAAATCAAGAGTTGGCTACTTAACTGTCTGAGCCACCCAAGTGCCCTGCTCTTTTAGAATTTTTAAAGATGACAGCAGGGATGCCTTGGTAGCTCAGTGGTTGAGTGTCTGCCTTCAGCTCAGGCGTGATCCCAGGTCCGGGGATTGAGTCCTGCATAGGGCTCCCTGCAAAGAGCCTACCTCTCCCTCTCCCTATGTCTCTGCCTCTGTCTGTGTCTCTCATGAACAAATCTTAAACATCTTAAAAAAATAATAATAAAAAGTAAAGATGAAAGCAGAAATTTTTAAATTTAGAGTATTACCATCCTAGGAGTCTGCACAATGAGAGTTTACATGGAAAATGAAAAAAAAACTCAGAGTTATGAAATATTAGCAGGAAAAACTTAAATTCAGATAGGCTAATTTTTAAAGCCAAATTGAAAGAATGAAGTAGAATGGTTTCATTTGTATTCTGAGGAGGTTACTTTGTTTTTGTTTTAGTAGTCGTTGAGGGTCATGATTTGTGTGTGTATGAGGGTAAATGTATTAAAATTATTATTATTCTGCCATTGTGGGAAAAAAAAACCCACTAAGCTAAAAACATCTCTTTGTGATGATTGTCAAGGTGAAGAAGTATGTTATAATAAAGGTATATGTTATGCTGTTTAGCTATGGCTACTCCTATTCTCCTGTATCTTAATGCTAGGAGTTTCTATTCAATCTCAATCTCCCCTCTGCTATTGTACCCAATACAATTTAAATTTCCAATATGATTTATGTAAGTCAGGCTATGTTACTTATGTGGCAATAGAAGAACCAGAATTCTGAACAACTGGTTTTTTCCTGTGATTTTCTTCTTCCTTGTTCCAAGATTTTGGTGGTTAGTAGTTGGCAAGACTGGCAACAAAAGCTGCTCAAGAAGCCCTCTCTTATATTATAAAGACCCAAATCCAGGGTGCCTGGGCAGCTCAGTCAGTTAAGCACCCTTCTCTTGATTTTGGCTCAGGTCATAATCTCAGGGTCCTGGGATCTAGCTCTGGATCAGGCTCTATGCTCAACAGGGAGTTGGCTTTTCCCTCTCCTTACTCTCTCAACCTCTCTCTCCCACTCTCTCTCCTCTCTCTTTTTCCCTAAAATAAATAAATTAAAAAATATATATATTTTAAAAAGCCTCACAAATCCACTAAAGATAATATGTGGGGATCCCTGGGTGGCGCAGCGGTTTGGCGCCTGCCTTTGGCCCAGGGCGCGATCCTGGAGACCCGGGATCGAATCCCACGTGGGGCTCCCGGTGCATGGAGTCTGCTTCTCCCTCTGCCTGTGTCTCTGCCTCTCTCTCTCTCTCTCTCTCTGTGTGACTATCATAAATAAATTTTAAAAATTAAAAAAAAAAGATAATATGTGAAGATGTTTTGAGTGGAAGGGGAGAAGACCTAGTGTCCTTGTAAAAAGATATGTAAAAGCAGGAGCCAACACAAGATTCTCAAGACTGGGAAGAGGACAGTAGTGAACTATGGATAACTGGGACTGGGACCTGCTCCCTCTAGAGCCCCCTGGAAGGACTTCATAGTGTGGAAGCTGTCTGGATGGTGGGCATATGTGGGTAGCATCATGTCCCTCTGTGTTCTCAACTCTGGTAAAAACTGCCATGAATTCCATAATTCAATCACAGAAGTTGGACTTTCTTGCAAGCTTGGATAATGCCCATCTCAGCAGCAATCATGAATACAGTGTAGACTAGTTTACTCTAATAAAGGTCTTAGATGGATGGGACATGGGTGAGAAGAGAAAGCAGATTAATGTATGAACTTCTGTATGAGTTCCACTAGTGACTGAACTTCTTACAACTTTGATGGGATAGGTTCTTCAAATAATATTACTTGTATTTGTGTTTGTCTCTTAGATCCATTCTCCACCTTTTTCTTCCCTGTTCTGTACCACAGGGGGCTAACCTTTCTGGGAAGCTTCTGCAGACTTCTTTGCCCCTGGATTCCACTTGTATCCAGCCAATAGGAGGCCCTGGCAGGAGATCAGAAGAAGGGAGATCAGAGGAGATTGAATTGGGGCATTTATTTCCAAGGATCTTTTCTTATGGGTTGACTGGGTCACTTTACTAAAGGCAGCAGATCCTATCTAGTGGCCCTGACTTATAGCTAATCCCTCTAGGTTGAGTTCTGGTAACCATTTCTTCTCTTTACCTCCTCAAGCCCAAGATGTTTAGAAATTTCCCCATTCTTCTTAGCCCGAGGTGAATGCAGGGGTGGGGGTAAAGTGAGAGGGTACTGAACTATTTCTAGTTGATTTCCCTTAATCCTATCTATTCCTTTTAAGAAGTTTCTAGTTAGGTCCTCCTCAATTAATTATTTTTTATCATGCCATATTTTTCCTACCAGGACCCTTAATAATGCATCATATTACTTTTCCCCCTTATACCTAAATATGGACTCATAATCCTTGTATGTTGCTCCACCTCCCACCCCCTCCCAAATTACCTTTTGTGGCCCAAATCAGATCTGTGGTATATTATAATTCCTAGCACTGAAACCAGATTATTTTAATATTTTAGCAGTGGAAGTCCCACATTCTGAGAAATACCTCAGTACCAGGCAATCAGATGGTTGATCAACCTAGGTATTACTCTGGTGTACAGTTGGGTGAGCAATCTCAGAAGTCCCTGGTGATTTGTGTCTAGTGGACTAGAATGAGACAGTTTGAAAATTACATGTAAGATTGTCCAGAAGGAGATGAAAGAAACATACAACTCTGTTCAACAATCATTTGAAGAATATTCTTTGGTGGGTCTTGAATATAAGACTTTCATTTCAGAAAAAAAGTGTGAAAATTAAAGCACTTCTTGAAGATGGAGGAGCAGTATTGTCAGAATCTTGGATACAAGGTTAAAATTATTCTCCAAACCTGGACCTGCCATCTGAGCCATTGTTTAACATGTTAGAGTAGGTGATAGAGCTAAGGAATGGCCATTTAGCTAGTGATGGAAATAATTACCAGAAAATGAGAGTGTTTTTAGGAGATACAATTTTGATCCCAAGAGGAAAGACAATTCTATCCTTCACAAAACTAATATTAAGATGTCAGGGAACTGAGAACAAGAACATAATCTACGGAATGTCTGAGGAGGTCACTAGTGCTCGCAATTAAATGTGTCAGGTGGCTGTGGTTGAAGGTGCTTGAGAGTTGGTTCCAGGGGCTTAAATACAGAGACTATAGTAGGCAAACCACCTAAGTATTGCCAGAAAGTTAGGGAAAGCCGACTATATTTATACTAAGTTTATAGACTTTGTTATAAAGATCTGCCCTGAAACCCTGAGGAAAAGTAAAACTGACCTACTTAGCATAAGAGTGGTCAGAAGAAAAGATGAGCATTTCTCCCTGTGCAAAGCTTAACCTGACTGAACTCAATGACTCTCCAAACTTCTCCCAAATAGTGAAGCTAGTGAAAAAGGAGAAATAAGAAAAAGCTTTTTGCCTCCACAGCAGGGAGGTAGAGTTCAGGAAGACATGCCCTTTTCAGTTGACTTGCCCAAACCAGGCAAGAGTAGACGGGTAATTAAAATGGCAGTTAAAGTCTTCTGAATGCTAGCCACTTCTCAGAGTTTTAGATAAGGAGTGGTTACCTTTCTCCAGTTCTCCCTGAGGACAAACTTCTTCAATGAGTGAAATCTGATACTCCCATCAAATTTCTGTAGACTTTAAGCTGCCATCAATATGGTGACCTGAGACACCCGCAGAGAACCTGTGACTGGGAAAGGGGTGAAGCTACCATTGTCCTTCATGCTGGAGTTCAGAATGGAGATCTGAAGCCATATTGCCTTAGTTTTAATCTTACAAGCTGTACAACTTCGGGAAAGTTTATATCTCCTCACTTAAGTTTCCTTATCTGTAAAATGAGGGTAACGATAGTACTTCTTTTATAAAGTTGTTGTGATGATTTAATGAGATATCATCTATAAAATCTTAGAATAATACCTGTCACATGGAAAGTATTCAGGAAGTGTCTATCCTCCTCATCATCAGAAGAAACACATTTATGAGATAACTATTTACACTTTGGGGTGCACACTCAATCTTTTTTTTTTTTTATTGTGCTTTTGAGGAAGATGACCATTCCATGATTGACTACTCAATGAATGCTTGTGAAGGAAAGCTACAGTATGCTTTGAAGTTCCAAAGGGAGAACCAATTGGGCCACTGTCATCTCAGTAGAGGTCACACTCAATTGGCACCTCTTTTGCTTGACTCATAGCCCCTTAACTCAACCCTTTTGTGACCTACTTTATGTACCCATGTTCAAATAGCAGTAGCTCTACACAGTATTTTCAAAATGGGTTATTAGTTGTTACCAGAAAATTTCTCTCCACTGGAGAACTTTCTGTGCTATATTTGGGGAAGAATTTTAGGAAATAATAAATATACCAGAATTTGAAAGGGGTGGGAGGTACAATCTCAACATGGAAGAATGTGAGTGGGAGACTGACCAAGAGGGTAAAAGGAAAAAGAGGGAGATGGTGTCTCAAAAGTCGAGGAGGCTTGGCTGAAGATTTGATTTGGGTGAGCAACCCACATTTCTTCTCACCAATAGCCCCCATGTTTCTGTCCTAACCCCCTGTCAAATTAATTAAGCAAGGAGACTATTAGGCTGGAGTGGCTTTAATGCCTTAGTAATCTATGGAAGCATACCAAAATCTAAGCTTGTAATGCCTCAAGGTTAAGAAACTAAAACCCAAGGACAACCAATCACCAAGAGCCACCTAAGCTTTCCCAAATAATGCAACAACTAAACCTATAGCCAGTCAATTTCCTGGCTTTGCTTCCTGTCTTCTGTATACCAGTCTTTCCCCTAGTTCCTGTTGGTGGAGTACTCCCAATGTTTTTTGGTTCGGGCAATTTGAGTCCATTTTTGTTCAAATAAACTTTTAGAATTGTTAATATGCCTCTGTTAAACTTTTTACAATTCTGGTGTCAGTAGTGAGAATCCTCTTCCCGGAGCTGCTCCCCGCACCAACCCAATCCTTGAGAACAATGAAACATAGGTGCACACAGAGCTCACTGTGCTCATTGCTTTCTTGCTGCATCTGGGGGTCACGAGTAAGTCCCTCTGAGATCTATGAGCTCCAAAGCTTTTGTATTATGAGCTCCCAGAATATTTTGACCATTCCTTTTATCAGACTGGTTGCAACTTAAACCAGATTGGGTCTCACCTAAACCAAACTGGTTCAGTGTCAGACCTCAGGTAAATAAAATTTTCTTTTAAGGGAAAAGAAAAAAGGAGGGAGAAAGAGAGGAAAGCTTGCTTCCAAGTCCAAAGAGTCTAGGACCCCAGCTAGTCATAAGTATAAAAACTATGAACACAGAACTTACGTTTGTCTGAACAAGTAGGTTAACTTTGTGAGATAATCTTGAATAACGATTTACACAGTGGGAGACTTTTAATGGAGATAAGCTTATGCATTTATAAGGTGCCCTAGAGAAAAAGGAGTCTCAGCCAAGAACTCAGAAGGGTAGAGGAAACATTATTTTTCCTCTCCTACAGTTTCTGATGATCCAGATGGGACCTGCTGGGACACCCCACTCCTTCTGGAACCTGCAGATGGGATCCTGGGAAAACTAGCAGAAGATGGCAAAGGGCAGGAATTCGTACCAAAGTCAGCTCTCTTTCCTCTCTCTCTTTCTTTCTCCCTCCCTTTTGTTTCCCCCCCCCTTAAAAGAAAATTTTATTTACCTGAGGTCTGACACTGAACCAGTTTGGTTTAGGTGAGATCCAATCTGGTTTAAGTTGCAACCAGTCTGATAAAAGGAATGGTCAAAATATTCTGGGAGCTCATAATACAAAAGGCAGATGCTCAACCTCTGAGCTATCCAGACGTCCCAGAGCTATCCAGGTGTCCCTGATTTTGGTTTTAGATCATTTTAAAATATACCTTTCATTTGAAAGAAAAAACATTCTGAAGTCATTGCGGAAGGATTACTAAACATTACTAAAACAATCCTAAGACATGCAGCTCTAAAGCTTTTGATTTCCATCTTAGTTGGAAATTTTCTCCCTGATATGAAGAAACAGTTTAGGGGCACCTAGATGGCTTAGCCAGTTAAGTGTCTGCCTTTGGCTCAGGTCAAGATCCTGGATTCCTGAGATCAAGCCACACAGCATTGCTCCTGACTCAGCGGGAAGCCTGCTTCTCCTCTTCCCTCTGCCCTACCCTCACTCCCCTTCCAATTCTCTTTCCCTCTCGCTTTCTCCCAAATAAATAAATGCATTCTTTTAAAAATAAAATAAAATAAAATAAAATAAAATAAAATAAAATAAAATAACAATTAAGATGGATCTGTCAGCCCCTTGATGTCTTTCAGGTCACAACCCAATTCTCTAAGGAATTAAAAAAACAAAACAAAACTGTGCTTGTTTTATAATAATAGAAATGCAGCACTAGAAGCAATTCAAAGCCTATCAATCCTTTTTCATAATCCCCAAACCTTCCCTATTCATCTCAAAAAGTTTGTAGGTGTTGTAAAACATCCAGACATTGGAAATATAACACCTTCTTAGAGAAAACTTACATCCTTTCTCTGTGCCTTTGAGATGTAAATTTTTGACCTAGTCTCCTCTAGGAACCCAAAGCCATCTCTTTGAAATGCAAACTGCAGGGAGATAATTCTTATCTGAAGAGGGGAGCTGGAAGATGAATCAAATTGGAAGTTACGCAAATAAAAAAAAAATCTTAAAAGTCTTCATAAATATTAGTATAAAGCTTATGCTAGATGAGTAAGTAAACTTATTTCTTCTGCCAGAAACACAGGTTGCATCTCTTCTTTCATAAACTATAAATTTCTGTATCAGTGAACCTGTCTCATGCCTAAAAGTTTTAAATACAAGTTATAAGATCTGTTTGTGTCTGTCTGTATGTTGATGTATGTCTAGTTATGGTTGTATAGATTTGTGATTTCTCTGCCTCCAGATGGTATTGCCAAAATTAATTTGTAAAAGAACTCTTTTTAACTAGCATGAAGTAAAATACGGGTTTATATCCATCAATTATTTTTTTCAGAAATAAGGAAAAAACTCAAATGTCTTTCAAGTTCAAGTGATGTAGGATAATCTTCAGTTAATGAAAGCTACTATGTTTTATTACTTTAGTAAAAACTGGCATGTCTTCTGAGTTATCAGCATTAAGTACAATACAGACACACAAACTTTATGCTACCTGGCTTCACTAAAAGTCTAGTTAGCTCTTGTTCTCTTGTTACAGAATTTGTCAGCAAAGAGAATAACATCAGAAAATAGCTGTTTAACGTCTTCTGAAATTTTCATGACTAATCTATACATAATTGTTTAAAAATCACTTCCAACATCTTTTTGGTAACTTGAAACCTTAAAGTGATACTGTCAAGGTAAATGATGGATAGTCATGGACTATCTAGATCATTTCCAAATAAGATAAAACTCTGAAAGGTTAATTACTGAACATAGTAATTTCTATGGATAAGGAATTCCTTAGGATAAGGAAATGTATAAAGGACATGCTTTTGTTAAGAGAAAAAGGGAGTCATTTTGTCCTAAAGTAGAATGACTGATTGTTCCAAACTGAGAATGAAAATATATAGGACAAAACTGTAATGGATGCAAAAACATTGTAGAAAGTTTGTAGAAAAGAAATTCTGAAAAGAGATTTTATGTGTGGTCAATTGGCCATGATTGGAGTAGATTTGTTTATGTTTTTAAAGAATGAACCCTAATATAAAACAGTACACTAGTGCAAAATTAGAATTTGCTTTTCTGTCTATAAAGATGACAGATTTTTTCCTTTTTTTAAAATAATTTTATGTATTTATTTATTTACTTACTTATTTTTATTAAAGATTTCGTTTATTCATGAGAGACACACACACACACACACAGAGAGGCAGAGACAGGCAGAGGGAGAAACAGGCTCCATGCAAGGAGCCTGACCTGGGACTCCATCCCAGGCCTCCAGGATCACACCCTGGGCTGAAGGTGGCGCTAAACCGCTGAGCTACACGAGCTGTCTTTTTTTTTAGATGACAGTTTTCTTGGAAAGAGATCTTGACAGGTTTTTCTGTGTGTGTGTGTGTGTGTGTGTAACTGTCTGGAAAGCAAAGATTTTGCGTCTTGACAAAATAATTCCCTGTGCTTCGTGTTGTCTTTATCAGGTCTTTGATTATGACAGAACTGAATCTTTTCAGTATTAAAAAGAGCTAAGTTTTGTTCACAATGTAACCTTCTGTATTTGCCTTTAAAACCTTCCCTCAACACTTTTGGTAAATAGGTAAATATTATTTCATAATGACTTGTGATCCTATTTGATCAAACTTTTTTTTTAAAGATTTATTTATATTTGATCAAACTTTAAATCTTTTGGCATTCTTTACAACTTCCCAAAATCAAATCAAAATGAAATATTTTTTGTCCCTCAAACCTACTTTGAGATTTCCTCTGGGGTCTCTGAAAGAAATTTCAAAAGATTTGTTTCTCACCTTGTGAAGGAGATGTTAAACTAATTAGGCCTATTTGGCATGTTAACTATGTGGGAAGGATTGTCAAGAAAGAAGTGATAGAAACACACAGAACAAACTCTTGGTTAACAGAGGGAAAAGGAGTAGAGATAAGAGCAAGATACGTGAAGGGGATTGAGAGGTACAAACTTCTAGTTATAAAATAAAATAAAGAAGTCACAGGATGAAAAGTACAGTATCGGGAATACAATCCAACTCCGAGGGGACAGATGCTCCTGTGCTCAGGACGCTTTGGAACTACATCCTATGTATCTCTTCATCTAACTGTTCACACATATCCTTTGTAATAACTGGTAATCTAGTAAGTGAACTTCCTGAGTTCTGTATACCACTCTAGCAAATTAATCAAACATGAGGGGATCATGGGAGCCTCAGATCTATAGCTGATGGATCAGAAGCACAGGTTGCAATCTGAACAGGTGATTCACATCTAAAGCGTGTCTGTTGGGGAAGGGAGACAAAGGAAGTCTTTCCTCTATAATTGCCCACATATCCAGGCATCATTGATTTTTCAGGCAGTTCCTATCATTGAATAACCTCTCATTCCAGTCAAACAAAAAAATTATATTAAAAGGACAACAGAATAGAGGTAAATTTTTTTTACAGAAATGTATGAATTCATAGTGAGAATGGTATGGAATAATATATTAAAATATAAACATGAAATTGGGGCACCTGGCTGGCTCTGACAGAGCATCTGACTCATGATCTTGGGGTTGTGAGTTTGAGCCCCATGTTGGGTATAGAGATTACTTAAAATTTAAATTATATATATATATATATATATATATATAGCAAATGGGGTAAATGGGGTGCCTGAGTGGCTCAGGCAGTTGAGGATCTGACACTTGGTTTCAGCCCAGGTCATAATCTCAGGGTCATGCAGTTGAGTCCTTCATCAGGCTCTCTGCTTAGCAGGGAGTCTGCTTGAGAGTCTCTCCTTCTCCCTCTGTGTGTCCCACTGCCCTACAATTTGCATGTGTTTTTGTGTGTGTACCTGTGTGTGCATGCTGTCTCTAAAATAAATCTTTTAGGGCAGCCCCGGTGGCTGAGCGGTTTAGCGCCGCCTTCAGCCCAGGGCGTGATCCTGGAGACCCGGGATCGAGTCCCGCGTCGGGCTCCCTGCATGGAGCCTGCTTCTCCCTCTGCCTGTGTCTCTGCCTCTCTCTCTCTCTGTGTGTCTCTAATGAATAAATAAATAAAATCTTAAAAAAAAAATAAAAATAAAAAAATAAAAAATAATAAAATAAATCTTTTAAAAATGAATAAATAAAATTATATATATGTGTATACATGGATATAAATATAATGCAAGTATATGTATTTTTGCCAGTCTTTTGAGTGAGATTGTATTTATCGAAAGTAAGATAATCATTATAAGACAATTCTTAAATATCAACTTTGTGAAGATTCATGTCCTTTTATTATTTTTTCCTCAAAACCTTCTTAAAACCACCCCAAATTCTCTAACAGGTAAATATTTTTTTTGAGATATCTTGATAACAGTTAATTTAGCTTCAAACATTTCTTTCTTTTTTTTTTTATTTTAGTTCCAGTATACAGTATTATATTAGTTTCAGGTACACAATATAGTGATTCAGCAACTCTATACATCACCCAGTGGTCACCAGACAAGTGCCCTCCTTGATCCCCATCACCTATTTAATCCCTCCCCACACACCGTCCCCTCTGGTAACAACCATTTTGTTCTCTAAAGTTAAGAATCTGTTTCTTGGTTTCATTATCTCTCTCTCTCTATTTCCTTTCCTTGTTTGTTTTCTTTCTTAAATTCCACATATGAGTGAAATCATGTGGTATTGTCTTTTTCTGACTGGCTTATTTCACTTAGCATTATACTCTCTAGCTCTATACATGTCATATAAATGGCAAGATTTCATTATTTCCTGTGGCTGAATATATGGAATATTATATAATACATATGGAATATTATATATATACATGTATATATACATGCATATATGTATATATATATCATCTTCTTTATCCATTCATCTGTCAGTGGACACTTGGATTGCTTCCATAATTTCTCTATTGTAAATAGTGCTTCAATAATCATAGGGATGCATGTATCCCTTTGAATTAGTGTTTCTGTATTTTTTTTTATAAATATCCAGTGGGATTACTGAATCATAAAGTAGTTCTTTTTTAACTTTTTGAAGAACCTTTATACTGTTTTCCACAATGTCTGCACCAGGTTGCACCTCCAGCATTTCTTAAGCAATATGCTATAGAACCAATTCTAACTGGTTCACTTGTACACCCAGTCAATTGATTGCATGGTTAGTTTAGAGGCCATGAGTCATCAGTGCAAATTCATTACTACTACTGGAATTTCAGTTCCAGAAATTTACTTTGTTTTGTTTGCTACTTATATAAGAAACAGAGCATTTGGAGTGCTCACCTTGTCAAAGCCATGACATGGTGACTCTAGAGGTCCCTAAGGAAATTTTCTCTCTCACAGCTTTCTTATGTTTCTATTTGATTGTTTTAAAAAAGGAATAATATGTAATACTTATATTAAAAAGTATAAACTTTTAAAACTTTCTCCATATATCCAACTCATCAGAGATAACCACTATTAAGTCTGTTTTATGTAATTCAGTACAGCAATAAATTATAGCTCATTGAAAAAAAATAGGAGTTCATGAGTTATACTGATAAAAATAAATAAGTGGAGAAAAAGGAGTGACTTGCTTAACAACAAGATGATAAGTATTGATGGAGATGGTGGAGGACGTGCTGGATTCAAATCAGCATTCTGTAACTGTCATGGTACAAACTGGATCAGGTAAGATTCATCCATAGATACTATGTAGAAGAGTCATCTGAGGTATTCACTCTAGAAGCGTCTCCTACTGTAAAATATTAGGCTCCCTAGATGGAAATTCTACCAAATAGAAGTTCCTACACTTCAGGTAGGGAAGTTTTGGCAGATAGGTTTCATAGTCTGTGGAAACTTCAGTTGATGGCAGTGGCCTCATGGACCAACTTGCTAGGAAGGAATCTGAGATAGCTGAGCTCAGTATAAAGGAAGAGAACCCTGATAGGTCAGTGATGTCAAGAACAGTGGAATAAGGGACTAGTGGGGGCATTTCTGAGTCAGATCTGCTTTTATAGGTAAATGGATTGTATCCTCTAGAAATCCTTTCTACTCACACGCTGTCACATCTCTGTGCATTTTTGCAGATTCATTCACATGTCTCCAATATACACTTCTGCACTTCTGAGAGCTTTCATTATTCCTTCAGACTCTGTTCAAACTTTACTTTCTTTATGAAGTGTTCTCTAGCTTCTCCAAGGATATTCTGAGATGAGCAGATTGTGTGCCTCTGGAAATCTGATTCTTGGTCTCTCTTACCATACAGTCTCTGCAGCAGCAGTGCAGTGACTGACTAGAAGAAAGCATCAAAAGTATGATGAATAAGTAACTAAATGATTAGTCCCAAGAATGTTATAATCTGGGGTGACTGGGTGTCTCAGGTGGTGACGCCTGTGCCCTCTGTTCAGGTCAGGATCTGCTGGGGGTTTGACCCTGCATATTGCCCTATGTGATCTAGGGATTCTATTTTCTTGTTTGCAAAATGGGAATGATGATGGTTACAATGATGATGACCATACTGGAGGGGATTTCATGAGTACGACACAAGCTAACACATCCAGTGGGCTCCCACCCACACAGTAGGACTCTTCTATATGGTGGCTTTTACTTGTGAATGCATAGTATGTGTCCCCACTTTTTAACGTGTTACCTCGTAGTGTTCTCTACAGTCACTTTTATTGGGTATGATAAAATCCAATACAAACATTTCCATACTTGGTAAGTGGCGGTGTAGGATATAACCCGGATTGGCCTGATAACAAATTCTGTAAAGATTCCATTATACTAGCATCCTTCACAGACATGTGACAATCTGAACACACAGAGCGTGGCTTCTCATTTTGTCTAGTACTAGCCCTGTTGCCAGCTTTTGAGCTTTCATTTATCTCTGAGAAGATATGGGATGTTATTTGTGAATGTGTGTATATGTATTTAACTCTGCTGACTGCCATGATCCCTATGTCCAAATTGGGTCAACCAGGATCCTGAGAAGTATGGCAGTAACGTTTTGCTGTATGTTTGTTGGCTTAGAGCTCTGAGTGCATTTGGTTGTGTTTGGTATAACTGTATGAGCCCAGGAAAATATCAGTTAGAAATGGTCCTTCTGTCCTGAGCTGTTTATAGGAGTTCTTAAAGTTCTCAAAGTTCCTCGACATTAGTCTTGATGAGGATTCTTTGGATTTGACGACAAAAAGGAAGGCCAATATAAACAAGTGAGACTACATCACTCTGAAATGCATCTGCACAGTAAAGGAAACCATCAACAAGATGAAAAGGCAACCTCTAGGATGGGAGAAAACAGAGTAGTAGAAAAGTGGTTACCAGTGACTGGAGGGTAGAAGAAATAAGGAAAGGTTGGTAAAGGGGCACAAACTCTCAGCTACACATGAATAAAGTCTCAGGATCCAAAATAGAACATGGGGACCTGATGCATCTTTATTCCACTGAATATTTTTCACCTTTTTTTAGATTTTATTTTGTTATTTGACAGAGAAAGAGTGGGCAAGCCAGGGGAAGCCAGAGAGGGAGAAGCAGACTCCTCACTGAGCAGGAGCCTACCATTAGGCTCCATCACAAGGTCCCAGGACAATGACCCAACCGAATACAGATGCTTAACTGACTGAGTCACACAGGTGCCCCAAAACACATCTTTTTTTTTTTTCTTTAAGTTTCAATGAAATTCTTAAAGTGCCTCAAGATGACAGCCAATGAAAAAATGTTCCTGAGCACATGGGTGGCTCATTTTGTTAAGCATGTGAGTGTGACTCTTCATGATCCTGGCTTCTTGGAATGGAGCCTTGAGTTGGGCTCCCTACTCAGGGAGGAGTCTGTTTCTCTTTCTCCCTCTGCCAACCCCTCCCCCCCATCATGTTCTCTCTTTCTCTCTCATTCTCTCAAATAAACAAATAAATAAAAACAAAAGACATTTCCTCTTCCATTTAAGAAGCAGGAAAGAATGTGAGTGATCCTGACATAAACCCTAAAGTGAAATTGCTATAGCAATGAAACCGTTATTTAATAGTGGTTGTGAAAGTTATTTGTATTTTCCCATCCTAAAAAGTGAATCAAATCTTTTAAGCATCCTTCTGTTATAAAGAAAATAGCCAACATCTCATTTCTATAGCAATGAGGAAATTGGTTAGGAGGAAGGTAACCCTGTGTTAGTCAAATTGGTTGTTTTTGTTTTTGTTTTCCCCAGCTCTCTTTTTTTTAATTTTATTTTTTTAAAAGATCTTATTTATTTATTCATAGACACAGAGAGAGACAGGCAGAGACACAGACAGAGGGAGAAGCAGGCTCCATGCAGGGAGCCCGATGTGGGACTCGATGCCCGGTCTCCAGGATCACACCCCAGGCTGCAGGCGGCACCAAACCGCTGCGCCACCGGGGCTGCCCTCCCCAGCTCTCAAGTGTGGTGGAAGGACCATGGACTTTGACCAGAGCCACTAACTTTTGAATTCTGGCTCCATCACTTCCTCTCCATCCCCTTTGAGAATTTACTTAGTTTCTCCCTGCCTACTTTCTTTTGCAAAATAAGGGTGAGGATGGTGAAGTCTCTTTTGCTGGACTGTGAGGAAGGCAGAAAGTCCGGAGGGCAGTTGGTCCCACGGTGCGAGTCCTCCCCATCCTGCTGTGTGTGCAGCCTCCTTCTCTCAGCTCCTCTGGCCTGGGTGACGTCATCAGAACCGGGGAAGAGAAATCTGGACACATGAGCCATTGAAGAAACCTGCTTCTTAGAATTCAGCTTTGAATTTAGTTTTAGTTCAGGGCTCCTGCCGCCCTGTGGATGTCTTGGGTAGTGAAACAGTCTGAGAAACTAAAAGGGGGACTGCTGTCCCTGTAATCTTGAGAGTCCCCCTGTGAGCATCGGAAGACTGAGCACAGGCAGCCTTCCAGTGTGGTCTGTGAGGTGGGATGTCTGTAGAGCAGGGTCAGGGAATGAAATCCTTAAAGCATCCATCCTCCTCTGTAGACCTGGCCCCTCCTCAGTTTAGACTCGAATGCTCAATCCTAAGGAATCTGAATGTCCAGGAGTCAACTCAGAAAAAGAATTTTAGGCCTCCTGACTTCCAATTGAACACTCTTCCCACTTACACAATTGGATAGGAGAAGCTTAGAGCTGCAGTTAGCTGAGGGTTATTTTTCCTTTATATTTTATGGGCTGCAGTTTGTTCATCAGTTAATTATTTTGCCTTATGACACTGTATTTACAAGTTCTCTTCTAGTTATTTCCTGGGTGCTGCCAATTTCTTATCTTTCTAATCATTTTCTTGTCGTGTGTGTGTGTGTGTGTGTGTGTGTGTGCTTGAGTGTATAACTTTTGGGTAAAGGTTTAATACCCTGTCCAGGTCGGCTGAAGATCCTTTGCAAGTTTCGACTTCTGTGGATTCCTCCTGCTTTCTGAAATATCCCTCCCCATCTCTCATGCATGCAAATGCTATTTTTTAAGGCACATTTCAAGATCTGCTACTTCTTTTGAGACCTTCAGGCCACCATGGCTAGGGCTGTCTCCTTTGAGGATTCATATCACTGACATATGTTATTGAAACATGGATATTATCACTCCTTTAGCTTCTCTATGCCCTCTTTGAAAGCAAAGTCTAGGTCTTAATTGTGTTCCTATGAGCACTTGAATACCCAGCCTATAGATGATTAATACGTATTGCCTGATTCATTGGCATGTCCCTGCTTTCATTTCCCTTTTCGTTCACATTTCCACCTTTCCAAGGAAGCGGGGGAAGAAACCTCTGATCTGTTTAAGATGAATGCTTTTTGTTTCCACTGTTTTCGTGTCACCTGTGTCCTCATTTGTGCACATTGCTTTATAAGCAGACAAGTGAGCCCAAGACAGAGGTAGACAGCTTGACTTCTCCCATGTATTCCAGTTCCCAGCAGTTTTCCTATGAGTTGGGATCTCTGTTCAAGCGCTTTCTCCAATAAAGGGTTTCTTTTTTTCCTTCTCTGAGTCAACTGATAGTATCACTCTAAATTCTCAGGTGGAGTTTTGGAGAACTAAATGTGACAACATGTTTGAAGACTGATTTCTGGTTATGAATTTTCAGTGCAGATTCTTTTTCTTTCTCCCCTTATTTCCAAGGTTCAAACCTATAGTTTACTATTTCTTTTTCTGAGGAGAGGAGTGGTTTGTTGTTGTGTTGCTGTTCCTTTAATATGTCTGTTTTTTTGCAGTGCCCCTTACCATGAGAGTGTAGCTTTATCTGTTCCATGTGCATGCGTGTGTGTGGAGGGATTCATGCCCATGAATTATCATCCAGCTGAATAATGATTGTTGATTATTAGGGATCTTGAGTGAGTACTCAGTTTTTTGTTTGTTCTTTTTTCTCATGGGCTATTATCTGGTTGGGCAGATTCCCTTAGGGGGGATCACAATGTCAGGCTTTAATTCCCTCTGTAGGTTGTTCCTTTTGTTTAATTTTGTTGCATCTATGAGCATTTCCTTTGATATTGTCCAGCTGGGGAATGCACTGAAAAATATTTTTTTCATATCATACCTGGAATTCTAGTTGTTGGAATTGCAGTGGTTGCTCTCCATGTGCACAGTGATGGCTCATTAATTTGTTTATTTCACAGAGCAGTTCTATTCTGATTTTTGACTGAGATTACACTGAGTTGATTGAAGAATTCATGAAGCCTTAATATGTTTCCAAAAACTTACTATTTTTAAGATTTTATTTATTTATTCATGAGAGACACAGAGAGAGAGAGAAGCAGAGACATAGGCAGAGGGAGAAGCATGCAGGGAGCCTGATGTGGGACTCAATCCTGGATCCGGGTTCAAAGCCTGAACCAAAGGCGGACACCCAACCGCTAAGCCATCCAGGTGTTCCTCCAATAACTTATTCTTGCCATTCTTTTTTTTTTTTTTTTTTTTATTCTTGCCATTCTTAAGCATGGCAAGCATCTTTCCATTTCTTTACATCTTTGTTATGTCTTTCAGGGACTTTTATCTTTTCCTTTTAAAGCTTTTACAATTTAAGTTTTTGTAATAGTTTCTTCTCAAACTTGTAATTTTTTTTTAAAGATCTTATTTGTATATACACAAAAGACAGAGAAAGAGAGAGAGAGAGGCAGAGACACAGGCAGAGGGAGAAGCAGGCTCCATGCAGGGAGCCGATATGGGACTCGATCCCATGACTCCAGGATCATGGGCTGACCCTAAGGCAAATGCTTAACTGCTGAGCCACCCAGGCATCCCAAACAAACTTGCAATTTTGATTAGTTACTGCAATAGAAATAGTTAACAATTAGATTGTACATACTATGTGCCAGACATTTGTTCAAATCCTTTAGTAATCTTTTACCTGGCAAGTCTGTTTACTACCTTGAAGTTTCCTGTCATTAGATTTCTCTTGCATTTCCAGTAAATGCAATTATATCACCATTGTTATTTGACTCTTTCCTTGCTTTCTTTTTAAATACTTATGCCTATTTTTTGTTTAATCATTTATTTTTATTTTTATTTATTTATTTTTAAATGTTTAATCATTTTTTAAATTGCTGTCTTATTTGGTGCCTCCCTTTAAGGAAATTGTTTTTTTCCTGTGTGTTTCATTAGTCTTGATTGTAAGTTTATCTTTGCATTTGAGAATTCTCCTTTTCCTGACTGTGGACACTTTTCAAATTCACTGTCACCTACCCCCAGTGTTGGAGTAGAGACACTTGGAATTGACCAGCATAAAATTTTCCTATTATTCCTACTAGGATTTTCTATTCCTTTTGAGTGTTGCCAGCCACCTGGAACCTATAATGACTCTGTGACCCAGTTTTTCATACTGGTTTCTTCAGTCTGGAGCAGTTGCTGAACTGTGGACTGTTTGATTCTGTGTGTGTGTGTGTGTGTGCGCGCGCGCGCGTGCAGGAGGTGTGGTATCAGGGCCAACCTGCCGGACTGCTTTACATTCCTTCTCTTTGTAGTCACCCTACTGATTGTCCTTGGCTCCCCTATCCTCTTTATTTTCATTAGTTATGAGTTAGAGAAAATTTTATAAGTAATGCAACTTTTCTGTTTTCCTTATGACATTCTTTTTTCCGGTAGTTACAGATTTATTCCTTATTTTTTGTTAATTTTCAAGATTTGTTGTGAAGTGAATTTTGTTTTTACACATTCTGTTACTAATATCCACCTACTAATTATTAATGCCACTTATTAATTGTTTTTCTCATTCCTAGCTATTTTTTATTGTCTCAACTGTTAGGAAACCACACTAACAATAGCAGTAGTGAAAGGATATTTGTAACCAGTAATCTCTGATGAATACATAGATCTGGGAAATGCTGGGCTGAGTAAAACTGAATAATTATCAGAGATCATCCTATAAATTGACTTCATCTTGCACTTTCTAAAAGTGCAATTTACAATTATTTCACCTATTTCTCTCCACAAGTAGATAATAATCAGTAGAACTTCAAGTTGAGAAAAATATGTTCAAGTATTACCTGGGATTTACATTATTGGTACACAGCAGAGTAACACTCAATGCCCAAGGTAACACAGCTAGTAAAAGCACAAAATCTACAGCCAGACAGTGGGTACAAGTTCCCTTCACTTACACACAAGTTGTATCATTTTTGGAATCCTTTTAATTTCCCCATCTCTTACTTTCTCACCTGCAAAATGTTATTAATTAGATTACAGTCCTCAAATATTTACTGATAGATAGAGCTTAGAAATGTTACAAGCATATAATATGGGCTCAATAAATCATCATTGTCCATATGATTGTGAACTATTTTGAAGTCACAGCCAGAGTATTTTACGATTTTTTATTTATTTGAAAGAGAGGAAGAGAGAAAACAAGAGCTGGGTGAGGGGCAATGGCAGAGAGAAAAGCAGCACCTCCATAAGCAGGGAGCCCAACGTGGGGCTTCATCACGGGACCCTGGTATCATGACCTGAGCCGAAGGCAGCAACTTAACTGCCTGAGCCACCTAGCCACTCCACATCTGGCATCTTTTAACATTGTATCGTTATATGTATGACTAATTGTTTTTTGAGAGAGAGTGAGAGAACAAGACAGACAGTGCACAGGTGGGCAGCAGTGGGAGAAGGGGCAGATGGAGAAGGGGAGAGAGAAGCCTAAGCAGGATCCATGGCCAGCACGGTATTGTAGGGCTTGATCCAAAACCCTAAGATCATGACCCAAACTGGATCAAGAGTAAGACACTAATTGACTGAGCCACCCAGGTACCCTAGACTAATTTTAAAGTTCCTTTTGAATTTAGGCATAAGGTCAAAAGAAAAAACGAGAACCCTCCTAA
Organism: Canis lupus dingo; assembly: GCF_003254725.2. Taxonomy (NCBI): domain Eukaryota; kingdom Metazoa; phylum Chordata; class Mammalia; order Carnivora; family Canidae; genus Canis; species Canis lupus. Next base: position 35,250,155 of record NC_064269.1, on the reverse strand, counting down.
ATGCAAATATACACACAGTACATAAGTATTGTCTAAGCATTTGCAGTGCTAACTTAACCTAGATTCTAGACAATATAAAATGTGGCAGGAGAGCAGTGTTGAAGAAGAAAGATTCTGCTATCTCTCATAGAGCTTACATACGGAAAAGGAGACAAGTGATAAAATATAATTATACTAGTGGCCCCTGGAGGGCTCAATTGGAAGAACATGTAACTCTGGAGCACCTGACTCTTGATTCGGCTCAGGTCATGATCTCAGGATTGTGAGTAAAAGCCCCATGTTGAGTGTAGAGATTACTTACAAGTAAAATCTTAAAAAAAACAATTATACCAAAACAAAGTCATTAGAGTTGTACTAAGGGCTTTAATGCATGACATCATTTAGTAATGTACTACTCATAAAACTGAAATATTCATGGTCAATTGCAGTGACTAGAATTTTATTTTCCCAAATGCATATCTGGAATATGACTGCCTTTATTTTTAAAGACTTATTTATTTGAGAGAGAGAGTGGGGCAGCCCAGGTGGCTCAGCAGTTTAGTGCCACCTTCAGCCCAGAGATGGGTTTGGAGACCCAGGATTGAGTCCTGCGTCAGGCTCCCTGCTTGGAGCCTGCTTCTCCCTCTGCCTGTGTCTCTGCCTCTCTCTCTGTGTGTCTCTCATGAATAAATAAATAAATAACCTTTTTTAAAAAAAGCTCAAAAAATAAAAAATAAATAAAATAAAAAGAGAGAGAGAGTGAATGAGTGTTGGGAAGGGTAGATGGAGAGGGAGAAAAAGAATCTAAAGCAGACTCCCCGCTGAGCACCCAATCTAATATTGGGCTGGATACCAAGACTTCAAGAACATGACCTTAGCTGAAATTAAGAGTCAGATGCTCAACCAATTGAAGCACCCAGGCACCCTAATAAATGCCTTTGGAAATGTTGAAAGATGTTATAGCAGAATATCCATGGTTTCTATTAAGAGAGTCAAAAACAAAACTTTATCATTTTTATCTTTTACTATTCAAGTGAGGAAAACAAAGCATCTGACAGGTGAAAGGTCAGCTCTTTGGAGACATGTTCTCAATTGTGAAAAGAAGGACAGATCTTCTGTCTGCTTTTGTTGTTGCAAGTTTCCAGAGGGAGATGCCTGAGACAGAACAAATATGCATCATTGTGTTCATGGACTACAGGTAGGATGTTACTAAATGGCTGTATTTTGAGTGCTGTGTTCCTTCAAATTCCTATCTTGAAATCCTAATCCCAAAGATGATGGTATTAGTAGGTAGGGCCTCAAGGAGATGCTAAGGTCATCAAGATGGTTCCTTTGTGAATGGGAAAAGTGTTCTTCTGAGAGATCCTTCAGAGGTCGCTCCTCCCTCCCCTCTTTCACTGAGTGAGGATACAGGGAGAGGTTGGCAGTGTGCAATTGCAAGAAGGCCTTTGCCCAACCACACTGGCAAAATTGGACTGCCAGTGCCACCCTGCAGCTGGACATCCAGCCCCCAGAATTGTGAGAAATAGATTTCTGTTGTTCTTAAGTTGCCCAGTCTGTGGTATTTTGTTATGGGCAGACTGAATGGCCTATGACAAATAAAAAATTAATACTTCCTGTGTATTGATCAGAGATCACTGACTATAAAAATTCTTTCATTACTTGTGTTAACTTTGTGATTTATTCCCATGTGGCCCAATAAGAAATATCCTTCAGTCTTTGCTGAGGGTCACATTGAGCTGCGAGGTGCTGCAGGGGTGTCTTTAGAGTCAGCACCATGGCAGAAGACATCAAGTCCAAAATCAAGAACTACCAGACTGCCCCTTTTGACAGCCGCTTCCCCAACCAGAACCAGACTAGGAACTGCTGGCAGAACTACCTGGACTTCCACCGCTGTGAGAAGGCAATGACTGCTAAAGGGGGTGATGTCTCTGTGTGCGAATGGTACCGGCGAGTGTACAAGTCCCTCTGCCCCATATCCTGGGTGTCGGCCTGGGATGACCGCCGGGCAGAAGGCACATTTCCTGGGAAGATCTGAATTGGCTCCTCCCACCTCTCCTCTGTCCTCCATCCTTCTCCCAGGGTGGTGAAGGGGGACCTGGGTACATGGTGATCCCCACCCTGGGATCCTGAATCATGGCTTAACTAATAATAAATACTCATTGGAAAAGTGTAAAAAAAAAAAAAAAAAGAAATATCCTTCAGGTTCTAAGGATTTGTTAATATATAAATAATATAATAACATATAAATATATATTTATATATAAACAGTAAATAAGTATATTAATATGTTATCATATAGTTTTAAATATGTAAATTACAAGTATTGATATTGGTGGAATCAATAAATTAGCAATTAATATATAAATAATATCTACCATTTCAGATATATACTGACTGCTCACTATGTCCTAGGCACATTTCTAGGCATTTGGGGACATATCAGTGAGAAAAATGGGCCAGGATATCTGATTTTGGTTACTTTAAGTAAGGCAACAGAAAATACCCTCTGTTCTCTATGTGGGGAAAGATGAGGGAGGGTCAGGTCCCTGCTACTGAGGGAAGAATAAAGACACCTGAGCTCCAATCAAGGCAAGGGACCTCTGAAATGTATCTCTTGTCTCGAGGTTTGCTGGCCTGAGGTATTTTCACAGGTTACCCTCCTTAGGGTGTGCGCTGTGGGCTCACTGGTAGCCACGGATGTTCTCTCAGTGGTCACTTACTATGCCAAGCATTACAGGGCCTCTCTATCTGCAGGCAGAGCGTTCAGGGCACATGGAGAGGATGGTGACCTTTCCAGAGTCATGCGACAGAGTAATGGGAGTTGAAGCCAGGACAAAGGATGAGGAAGGAAAGGATTTTTAAGGAAGCATTGCTAAAAGAATGAGATTTGAAGCTTTAGATACATTAAAACAGTCACCTGGGATCCTTTCCATTAGATTTTTGCCTTAGGAGTCCTCCCTGAGAAGATTCTATGAAAAGAAGAGTGGACAAAAGAAGAGCACACTGCCGTGGAGCAGCCTCTAACACAGAATGCAGAAGCCAGGTCTGAACACAAGGTGAAAAATCATGTAGTGATACAAATACCCATGAACATCTTGTAATTGACTCAAGTGAAAGGACTTCACATGTGTCATGTTTACAACTATGCATAAGTTCCTATCACTCTTTGTTACTCACTTTTCTTTGTGCCTTTACTCAACTCTTCAATCTTTGTCTCAGGAAGATTAACAAATCCAGCACCAGCCACACATCTGGCCACATGATCCACACATTTCTTTTCCTATTTATTTCTATATCAAAAATCCTTGGGCAGCCTGGGTGGCTCAGCGGTTTAGCACTGCCTTCAGCCCAGGGCATGATCCTTGAGACCCGGGATTGAGTTCCACGTCAGGCTCTCTGCATGGAGCCTGCTTCTCCCTCTGCCTGTGTCTTTGCCTCTCTCTCTCTCTCTCTCTCTCTCTCTGCGTCTCTCATGAATAAATAAATAAAATCTTTAAAAAAAATCCTTCACATCAATTGCACCAATGTCCTTAGTCAATATACATTGACTCTCTTCAGCTTGACTGGACTTAGTCTAAGTGATGATCAATGTATATCCAATATTTTAATAAATTAAATGTGTGTATGAAAACTTTCTTTGTGGGATCCCTGGGTGGCGCAGCGGTTTGGCGCCTGCCTTTGGCCCAGGGCGCGATCCTGGAGACCCGGGATCAAATCCCACATCGGGCTCCGAGGTGCATGGAGCCTGCTTCTCCCTCTGCCTGTGTCTCTGCCTCTCTCTCTCTCTGTGACTATCATAAATAAATAAATAAAAAATTAAAAAAAGAAAAAGAAAACTTTCTTTGTAACATTGGAAATCATCTGGGTGAGCAGTAGGTAGTGCAGGACTCTTTGGGATAAACTGGATTGGAAGTCTGGAGGTTTAAGTGAGGCCTCTGGCCCTCTTTATCTCTCTGTGTATATCTCACAAAGGCTGAGCCCAAGAGGGACCCTCGAGTCCTTACCGACCTAGCCACATGATGGGGAGACAATGATCAGTCTGCCTTAAGGGAACAAGGCCAGCTAGGATTTACTCCAGGAAGCGCATGAACAAGAAAGTGTACTCTCATGGTATTGGCCAGATCATGCCCTGATATTTTTGTTGCTGAACGAAAATATTAGTAAATCCTTTCCTCCCCTGAGAGGGAGCAGCAAGAGAGGTGGGCAGAGGGTGAGAGGAAGGACTAGAGACATAGGAGGAAGGACACAAGTGTATTTAGCAGGGTAAACAAGCCTTTCTCTCCATAAACCCCATTACAAACCAATTATGCTTATAGCGACATAAGGAACCCAAGCTTCTAATGAAAAACACCACCAAAGGAAAAATGCCTCATATTATTACTTTTTCAAAGAGAAGTTCCAATGCCTTCTACAGTAGAATGTAAAAAAACAAAACAACAACAAAAAAAAAAACAAAAAACAAAAAACAAAAAACAAAAAGCAAAAGACCCTGGAGTCCAACATTGCCTCTTCTGCAAATTCAACTTCTGTGTATCTTCCCTGAGCCATTCAGGTACCTAGTTGGAGTTTACCTTCCTTTTGTTGTAACTGAGCTTCAGCCCTCTGTCATTTGAATAATTATAGATCCATGAATCACTAAAGTTGAAAACTATCCCATTTATTGTCCAACTGCAGCATCTCATATGTTCTATTTCCTGAAGAAAAAACTTGCACGTAAAAAATTAGAAAAATATCTTTGTACTTAAGTTCAGGATTTTCCTTGAGTAATAACATTTAATTAGCAAAACCAATTTTCCCTCATTATTGCCAGTCACAGAAATAGGAAAATGGAAAAAGAAAAAAAACTGAAAAGATATTGTTTTGACCTTCAACTATCAAATTCTACCAGAAGTGCATAGTCCACACATCATGAGCCAAAAAATCAACTGGAAAAACGAAATCAATTGGAAGAAGTCTCTCCTTTAAGCAGTGAGCAGCGATCTTATGCTGTCTCTATAAATTCTCTATCAGGGAGCGGAATGCACACCTCTGTCTTCTTTAAAACTTCATAAATATTGTCTACGGTTTCCTTTAGAAATTTCTCTTTCCCATTAGTTTATGAGAAGCCTCTGAATTCCCATTTCCTTGTTGAATCTCATGTTCCTAGCATCACAATGTTAAGTGGGGTTTGAGTTCTTCCACAAGAATTTTTTAAAGGTTTCTTCATTTATTTTAGGGAGAGACAGAGAGAGCACTGGAGCAAGGGGGCGGGGCGGAGGGAGAGAAGCTCAAGCTGCTGAGCACAGAGCCCCCCAAGGTGGCTGGATCTCATGACCAAGGGATCATGCCCTGAGCTGAAATCAGGAGTCAGATTCTTCACAGACGGAGCCCCTAGGGGCCCCCACAGGATTGTTTTAAACACGACTCCGTTATGTGTAGTAGGGACATCTAAGCAAACTTATACTAAATTCATTTCTTCTGCTTTGAACGATGTATGTCTTCATCCCCAGCAGGAGCCTCAAACCTCTCAGCCAATTACTGTGTCTGTCACTGTTATTTCCTAGAGTGAAATTCTTTAGGCCTATGAATCTTGTCCCTAAAGGAGGCTTCTTTCTTGTGCTCAAGCTTACTTCAGCTGGAGAATTACTCTTACCTTATGCTTTCAACTAACTGCCCTTTTTATTGAGGAGTAACTTATACACAGTCTAGTGCACAGATCTTAGTCTATAGCTGATACCATTGTACATTTGAATATACTTGCTTGATTGCCTCCGCAATCAAGCTAAAGGACTTGTCAGTTGATTCAAAAATGAAACTCTTTTTTTTTTTTTTTAATTTTTATTTATTCATGATAGGCACACAGTGAGAGAGAGAGAGAGAGAGAGGCAGAGACACAGGCAGAGGGAGAAGCAGGCTCCATGCATCAGAAGCCCGACGTGGGATTCGATCCCGGGTCTCCAGGATCGCGCCCTGGGCCAAAGGCAGGCGCCAAACCGCTGCGCCACCCAGGGATCCCCAAAAATGAAACTCTTGATGTATGGGGAGCCAAATCAGTGCCTCTAGGTCTAGATGAGAAATAGGAGATCCCTTCCTGTAAGCCCTTTCCTTTCACCAAGCATGCTTTTCTCTAGCTTCTGATATTTTTCAGGTCATAAGTGTATTTTAAAATTTAAATTTTAAATTTGAGGATTCAGAGTTGAAATGGAAGAGTCTCATTTCCACAAAATTTCCCATTCTTACCTTCCCAAAAGGCTGTTTCTTGGAGTGATGGGATCTTTTAAGTTGTTCTTGGATAAACAGGGTGTTAAGCTAGACTTGTATTTCTGGGTTTATTTATACTATTTGGATGTTAACTAAAGAGCAGTTACAATTTTCTAAAGAAGTTTTAACTAATTTTTTAATCAAATTGTGTCAAACCCCCACAGACGAACACTGAGTATTTTCTTTCAGAAACATGAGGTGAGGGGTGCTTGGCTGCCTTAGTATGGGAGCATGAGACTCTTGATCTGGGAGTGGTGAGTTTGAGCCCCACATGGGTGTACAGATTACATACATACATACATACATAAACAAACAAACAAACAAACTAAATAAATAAAATTGAAGGGATTAAGAATTATCTCTTACGAAAGCCGTGAGGGTTTATACAGGAGGAGTAGGAAGATTAATGAACCACAAGTATCTTGGATTCTTTTTTCTGTTTTTCCTGTAGTGATGCCCACATCACATCTTTGGACTATTCTGAGCTTCAGTTCAGAGAATGTTCTCCTTACCCATTAAATGGGGATCATTTGACTGAGTTGCTGTGGTTTTTACCAGGCCTATGTGAGATAGCAGTGCTTTGCACATAGTAGCTGCTTAATAAATGTTAGTTTTCTTTTTCCTATGGTTTTCTGGCTTATCTTCTATTCATTGTATTCAAGTAGTTCAAGGACCCATAACCAGAATAAGAGCTAAGATGCTTAAGGGTCTCTCTTTTTTTTTTTTTTCAGAGAGATCTTATTTATTTATTCATGAGAGACACAGAGAGAAAGGCAGTTACAAAGGCAGAGGGAGAAGCAGGCTTCAAGCAGGGAGCCCAATGTGGGACTGATCCCAGGACCTGAGGATTAGGCCCTGAGCCAAAGGCAGACACTTAATCACTGAGCCATCCAGGCATCCCTGCTTGCAGGTCTTGAAATGGACTGCCAGGGTCCCACTAATCCTTAGCTGTGTGACCTTACTTACATAGGTTTTAGTATTTTATTTGCAAAATGCAAAAAAATAATAGTAAATACTTATGATGTTTTGGTAGGGATTGAATGAGACAAACTTATAAAGTCCTTCACACAGTGCATGGCACATGTAATACTAAATAAATGTTGCCATGTAAAACAGCAAAGGAAATGAAAAGGTAGAAATAGGTATTTCTATTAAGCTTTAAGGTAGCCATAGGAATTCACCTAAAGGGCCACATCAATATAAGAATGCAGAATTTAAGGAAAGATGGTAGGGAAACCACAGTGTGCAATGGGTCTATGTTTCTAATAACTGTTCTTCAGTTACCTACTGGGGCTACTTTTCTGTTACTTGAAACATACCAACATGTTCATATGGTCACTGATCTTTAAAGCTCTCCAGTCACCCCTGCAGTTGTCCCTGTGACCTACCACCAGCTGCCCACCTCACCTCAATAATGACTGCCGTGAACACACTTCTTGACCCTGACCAGCTTGTTCTCTAATTTCTACCCTTATTTCGTGTAAAAAATAGAAAAAGAAAGACAGTTGGCTGTGTAGGACCAGGGAAGACACCCCAAGAGAACATCTTTGACATGAACATTATCTTTGAGTTAAAAAGCAATCAAGACTCAGCAGATTCAGGAAGAGCTTTTTACCTCCCCCTCGGGGATCCCTGGGGGGCGCAGCGGTTTAGCGCCTGCCTTTGGCCCAGGGCGCGACCCTGAGACCTGGGATCGAATCCCACGTCAGGCTCCCGGTGCATAGAGCCTGCTTCTCCCTCTGCCTGTGTCTCTGCCTCTCTCTCTCTCTCTCTCACTGTGTGCCTATCATAAATAAATAAATAAAAATTAAAAAAAAATGATTTACCTCCCCATCAACTGCCTAAGAAAAAATTGAGATAGAGGACTTGTTCCAGCAGGAGAGCTATCACGTGAGTTAGATAAGTACATACCTAGCTATGGTAGACAGAGAGGAACCCCAGAGGCCTGCTTGATCAAAGTCCTGTATGTCCCATTGTTTCTGAGGGGCCCAAACATTTGTTTGCCAAACACTTACTCTTCTTCATCTTCCTGTAACTTGAACTCTGTCCCTTTGAAGTCCCAGACACCTACTCCCTTCCTTTTAGTTCGGAATGCCCTGTATATCTCATTTTGCCTGTCTTTGGAACTCTCCTGTCTGTGTAGATTCCCCATATGCAGAAAAAAAAAATTATTTTCTCCTGCTAATCTGTCTCATGTTGATAGAAGACTTTACCTAAATTTTGACCATAATCTGTATTTTCTAACTGATTTAATTCTTCTTTAAGCATATCTTTTAATTCAGGCAAGAGACTATGTACGCAAAGCATCCTGTGATGAGAACAGAAATTACCCCCAACCCTGATGCTAGAAAGACCCTGATGATTGACCACAAGACAACGATTGAGCTGACCTTTTACTGTCTACATGCATGACTTCTGACCTTTGTTTCACATTTGCCTCCTATGTACCAAGAAATAGTTTCAGCACCTGGAGACAGTTTCTGAGACATTAGCCTGTGTCTTCTCAGTGTTGGCTCCACTGAAATAAATTCCTTTCTTATTTCATCACCACATGTTTCTCTGCCTTTGGATTTTGTCAGTGGCAAGTTTCCAAACCTGATCTGTTTGGAGCCCCTACAGCCATGTGCTCTTGCACACTGGGGCCTGAGTTACAACATATATTTAATTCTTAGTTGTGCTAGAAGGATGCTGAAGGGCAGAGGAAATTCTTCCTCCCCAACAACTGCAGTGTCACTTCCTTTAGGAGATAGTTCTGATTGTTCTCTGCCAATATCACCACTACCCTCAACACATGTCTTTATTGCCTTGGCTCACATCCACCTTTAGTTTTCTCCATGACTTTTTTATTTTTTTATTTATTTTTATTTTTATTTTTAATTTTTATTTATTTATGATAGTCACACACACACACACACAGAGAGAGAGGCAGAGACATAGGCAGAGGGAGAAGCAGGCTCCATGCACCGGGAGCCCGACGTGGAATTCGATTCCGGGTCTCCAGGATCGCGTCCTGGGCCAAAGGCAGGCGCTAAACCGCTGCGACACCCAGGGTTCCCTATTTTTTTATTTTTTAAAAAGATTTATTTATTTATAATAGACATAGAGAGAGAGAGAGAGAGACAGAGACACAGGCAGAGGAATAAGCAGGCTCCAAGCTGGGAGCCTGACACGGGACTCGATCCCGGGACCCAAGGATCGCTCCCTGGGCCAAAGGCAGGCGCCAAACCGCTGAGCCACCCAGGGACCCCTCCATGACTTTTTTAACAACTCAACTCCCCACTCACCCATCCCCACCTCTCACATACCTTATAATATGTTATATGCTCAGTAGATGAGAGGTAATCTTCTCTTTCATCCAGCTGTTCACACCAAAAGACAGAATTCATATGATCTAAGAAACATCATGTCACTATCGTCCTCCTCCTCATCAGTCATACTTATAGTACTTTTCTGGTAGGTCAGCATAAGCACTTTATAGGAGTCATCTCCCTCATTCTCAAAAAATATTGTAAGCTAATTACTCCTATTTCTCTTCTATAGACAAATAGGTTGAGGTTAGAGAGCTATACTATTTTGCCCAGATTACAAAAATAGTAAGTGAAGAAGACAGATTTTGAAACCACATGTGTTCAGGGCACAAAGGTAGCCCCTATATTTTACTCAGAACCAAAGGAGCTTAATTTCTTGGTGTGTTCTTCCAATCAAGTATTTTTCTAGTGCATGCTAAATAGTTTGGATTTGAATTGTTTGGTTTTCTTTGTAATTTTCCATAGACAATTGATAAAATAGCAATTTCAATCCTTAGAAACGCTGTTCAGACTCCCAGCATGTGACATAAGCATTTCTTCAGAGAGCATTTCATTCAGCTCTTTTGGGTGTTGTTTAAAAAAAAAAAAATCTTAAAAAGATTTTTAATTGGGATTGTTGTGTTGACATTTGTTTCTCATTCCTCATCATCAGCTCTTTAGGTTTTAATGCTCAAATTCACAAGGACAATAAACGGAGGAACCAAGCCTCAAGTTCACTGAAATCACTGGACTTGAACTTTCATGTTTGTGCAAGAAAGCCAACTTCTATTTAATTGTTTTTAACTCTGTCCGTCCCTTCCATGGAAGTTAGTTTGTCTTAACCTCCTTTCCTTGGTGCTCTTCTGAAAAGGATCATCCCCCACCAAATGGTTTTCTGGACTCTCTAATGTGTCCAACTCATCACATGCAACATTTTTGCTAAGGGAATTTGATGTCATAAATTATCTTCACTTAATAGTTCTATATGAATTTAATTAATTCTAAATTAGATATATTATAATAAATTGGGTCTCTCCTTTGTAGACTCTTGACTTGGCACTACTTACTCATTCCTTGGCTCTATTGACAAATCACAATGTTCTTCCCAAATCCTCCCCTTAAAAGTAGTTCCTGTGTCATCAAGCAATTACATTTGCATTTTCTTAACCTTTCATTATTTGTCAATCTTGTCACAGTTAAAGAAGACAGTGGAAGACCTGTTATCATTTGACCATTCAATAATATGGAAAACAATGAGATTAGTGATAAATCCTGTAGAGGAAATGTTCTGGTTAAAGCAACCCAGTGAAAGACTAGAGGTTCTTCCTATGTAACAGCAATACTCTTATTGTTCTTTAGGAGCTATATAAGTGAGAAATTCTGAATTTCTCCAGAGGAAAGAAGAGAATACCTGTAATTTAAAAGTAAGTAGCTTCTTCTCCCTGTCCTCTTCCACTCCTCCTGCTCCTCCTTTTCCTCCACCTTCTCCTCGTCCATCTTCCTTACTATTATTTCTTCTTCTTCTTCTTCTTCTTCTTCTTCTTCTTCTTCTTCTTCTTCTTCTTCTTCTTCTTCTTCTTCTTCTTCTTCTTCTTCTTCTTCTTCTTCTTCTTCTTCTTTTGGCATTGGGAACACCTCAGTAAATGGCAAAAGACCAACCTTCATAAGTCTGATATGATAAGAGGTATGATAAAGTTTTGATGAGTAGACATTTTAGCAACTAGATTGTCTCTCAGTCATTATTTTTGCTTTCCTTTTTTGGAGAGCAATACCAGAGCAAGAAGTGGCAGAAATATTATTTTTTAAAACATTTTTAAAATTAAAAAAAAAACATTTTTAAAATTTACTTATTCATGAGAGACACACAGAGAGGCAGACAAAGAGACAGAGACAGGGGAAGCAGGCTCCATGCAGGGAGCCCAATGTGGGACTCAATCCTGGGATTCCGAGATCACACCCTGAGCAGAAGGCAGACACTAAGCTGCGGAGGCACCCAGGTGTCCTGAAGTGGCAAAATTAGATTCATATATCATCTCAATTCCAAAAGATCTATGACAAGGAATAATTTACTCAGCAGATAATTTGTTTAAACATGATTCCACTTCATCTCTGTTCCTTAAGTCTGTTGATCCTTCTATCAATTTTTTAGAGTGTCATTATTCTAACCACTAGGACAGATTAACATTTCTAAACTTGCTCTTACCACCTTCTGAGAATTGTGCCCTATTACGTTAGTTAAATGCTACTCAAATTTTAGGGAGAAATTTTTTTTTATTTTGAATAGTATTTCTCAAAGCTAATTGGAGTAATCAATGAAAAGAGAGGGATTCTTGTTGATACACTGGTCAATTTGGTCAATAAAAATAAATTTTTGCAAATATAAGTAATTAATTTGATGAAATTGTAGTTTGAAATATACTTTTAGAAATTCAGCCTTCATCAAATTATGAGCTTTAAATTAAAGATGTGTTTCTACAGAGGATACAAAAGAAATATGGGATGAGGCTTATTGCCCTCAAGTAACAATCTTCACTGGAGAGTAAGGCTTGAGTAGATTTAGTAGAGTAAGTGTGTAAAGAAGTAGTTCAACATTTTACTGCTGGAGTATCTGATAGAAATAAGTGACACATATGCTATGGACCTGGTGTCCTAGGTAATAGTAAGTTGTTAGAAAAAAAAAACAGATTAAGAAGGGCAAGGAGATGGGACCCTGGGTGGCTCAGCGGTTAAGCACCTGCCTTCGACCAAGAGCATGATTCCAGAGTTCTGGTATCGAGTCCCACATCGGGCTTCCTGCATGGAGCCTGCTTCTCTCTCTGCCTATGTCTCTGCCTCTCTCTCTCTCTCTCTCTCTGTGTGTGTCTCTCATGAAAATAAATAAATAAAATCTTTATTTTTAAAAAAAGGACAAGGAGAAGTGAACAAAAACGGAGTCTGTGTGATTGAATGACTCTCTTATAGTTAGGCTTGCAGTTATTATACTATGTGTGTTACAGAATGAGTATGAAAAAAAGTGATTGGAACAGACTGATAATACCTATTGCAGCATCTTATTTAAACCTCTTTATCCTTATGAATTCCATTATTTTAAAATGTGGTATTTCTTTTTAACATGGAAACTATATTACAATTTAAAAGTTAATTTACTTTACAACTTAAAGCTCAGAGCAAGAGTGCAGAGAGCGAGAGCAAGAGAGTAAAGAGGGAGAGGGAGAAGCTGATCCCCACTAAGTAGGGAGCTCAATTTGGGGCTTGATCTCAGAAGCCTGAGATCATAATCAGAGCCAAAGGCATCTGCTTAACTGACTAAGCCACCCAGGTGCCCCAATCCTGCCAAAGTAGCCAACTGATGTTTCTAATTATATGTGTACGTCTCATCACCCATTTTGATTCTTACTACTTTACTTCCTAGTTTTTTTGTACCTTGCATTGTCTGTTTTGCCTAATTTCTGTTTACATGTTATTTCTCAAAAAGAAACTTCAAATACGAAGTCATGTTAAGAACAAACTAGAAAGACGATGAAAATTCTTGCAATTGGATCTAAAAATTCAATACTTCATGTATAAAGCAGATAGTACAGAAGTGATTCAAACAATGACCACAGTGTGGCAACCTAGCATCATGCAAATGCAGGAGAATCACACCTAGGTAGAAGCTGGGGAGGGACATGAAGTTCAGGTAAAGTAATTGCACATTTGTTTGATGGTTGATAAGTGTTTCATTTTTTTTTCCATGTTCAGACCTCTTTTTCATTTTATTCTTTCATATCTGCCAACTTTTGCCAGTGGTCTTAAGAAGAAGGACTCCCCATTTCCTCTGAAACCCTATCCCGTTCAGCCTATTATTTATTTGCGACTTCTTGGGGATGTTTCAGAAGCCTCCAGAGGGAAGGAAGAGCTACAGGAGTGAGCAGAGCAGGAAGCTTGTATATCTTTTAGACAAACAAACAATATGTAAGGAATCCACAAGACGAGTGTGGGCCACAAGACATAAGGGGTGAAGAAGTGACTAGGAAGATAAAGACTAGTTAAACATGGTTTGTTCATACAAACCGTTCAGTCTCAAATTCCCTGTCTTTGGGGATAAGAATGTCTTCTTTCCTTCCAGTACAAGGTGCGTATCTTTCACATTTTACAAAGGCAAACATTAATTTTCAGGAAGAATACAGTCTGGATTTATCTGGAAGGAGGGAATATTTTTATCCTCCACTGGCTCATAATTAGCCAGGTACTTTGCTAAGAGTGATCAGAAAATTCTTGTTACTTCCTGAATTTATGGCCAAAGAAAAGAGAAGACTTTTTGCCCCTGATAATATTTTGCAGAGTTTGTTGGACACAAAGGATTGTACCCCTTGAGTCTCCAACTTTTAACAAACCCATGTCTGAGCACAGCTAATGATAAATTAATTTACTTTGTCCAGGAGTGTGTCTGAGTTTCCTGCAGCATCAGAAGAGGGAGAGACAGACACCATGATTCCTACCAAGATGCTACTGCTCTTGCTGTCAATGGCTTTGCTGGCCTTGGGCTCTGCTCAGGGCATCGATGATGGTAAGTTGGGGAGATAGAAGATCATGCAATCATGCTGGTAAGATTCATAGAAAAGAGTAAGGTTGAATTGAGCTATCTCAGAATTCAAGTGCTTGATACTCCAAGAATAGGTTCATCAAAGAGGAGAAAACATTAGTTTCTATTTTCCACTGATTGCAAACATCTCTCTGAAATCCTAGGGCTAAGTGTCAAGTCAGTATCTTCATGGTGTGACCTTTGCTGTTTTTAGAATTCTGGACTTTCACTTATTCACTCTATTTGTGTGAAAAAAAAAATCATCAAATTTGATTGAATGTTAAAATTCACCTAGATAGATCATTTCCTTGTCATTGAACACTTGGCCATACACAAATATTAAAAATTTGTATTAAATTTTCTTTATCCCTCATAATGTTGATAATAAGTAGGTCTTATTCATTTTCTCCATTGTAGGATTTTTTTTAATAATACTTCTATGTCTGCCGAGGGAATCATGTGGCAGGCATGCATTTACAGGATATCTCAAAAGTCCTAGAAATGGGTACTTTCAGGAAATGTTGGAAGAATGTGTACACAATAAAACAGAAAGACTTATTCTTTATGGATCTGTGGCTCTTTTAGTCAGAAAAGGTGGATAGCATATCTTAGGGGTACCAAATATTCAGATATAAAGTCAAAACCCAGGTAAGTATTTCAATGGCTGCAAACAACCAGATATTAGGCCTCTTCTAAAACAAAGAATGACAGGTTGAAAAAAATGATAATCTCTTAGTAAATGTATTGTCATGGTACAGAGACAGTCTAATTTAAAAACTTGGAATCTAAAGACATGAAATGCACATGGATTATTTGAGTTTAAATCTGTTGCCATGTGCTGAGACAAAATTGCTGTTCAAAATTTGAAAATTGTGGTTGCTGACTTTTCTGAAAGGCATAGACACTTTACAAAGGATCTATAAGTGTTATTTTTATAACCTTATTTTGAGCTTACCTCTCTATGTTTTGTGGTAGTTTGGATATTGGGTGGGAAATAACAGTAAAATTCTGAGGAGAGAGTTTTCTTTTAAATAGTCTGTACGGGGATTTTAGTTTATGCCTTATCTTGTATGTATTTTATGTCATTAATTATTCACTGCAACAATTTGATGTACATATTCTTATTCACAGTTGACACTTGAATTCTACCTTTGGAGTTTAAATATTCTGCAGAATATTCAGGATTAGAGAGTGACAAAGCTGTGTTATAGACTCAGCCGTGTCAGCTTTCAAGCCCATGATTTCTGTATCTCATTGGGTGAACCCTGTTTTAGCTTTTACTCCATCAGAAATGACTGAATTGTCTGCGGTATGCCAACTATTTTCAAGTTAATATCCCTATTCAACACATATATTCCTTTGCCCCATCTCTAATTGTTCCCATATTGATGTGTTTCTTAACTTTCATCCCAAACTCACCCACTTTGAATGGCAGCATTACACTCAATAAACTGCAGTGCTATGTTCCTCTGAGTATTGCATAAAGATTTCTCAAACTCTTGAGTAACTTAACTAGTAAAATAGAGCTTAAGAGAATTCTAAAGGGAAGATGCTCAGAATATACCACCAAAATTTTGTCATTAAGGCTAACATGAGTTTATTCTACTTTTGGTAAGGGAGAGAGAGAGTCTCTGGTGGAAAAGGGGAAAGTTGGGATCCTTTCAGATAAGGTTTTAGGGTCTACTTTAAGGAGAGCTTTCTTAGAGATGAGCAAGGTCCATGATTTTAGAGTTTAGGGGCCAAATGGGCTGAGGTGATGGCAAGAGTCTTGGAGAAGAAACAAGTGATGCCGTTAACAAGCTGAACAGATTCATGTTTGTTTAAATCATTTTGAGGCAATACAGAAATAAATGATAAGTATCGGAATCATTTCTCTTTCTGGGCAAGAATTTTCTGGAATAAAGAAATCATGTTAGTGTAGCCAGGAAGCTACATGTAGTCAGTTTCCCTTCTCAAATTTTCTCTGTTGCAAGAGGTCACATAACCTCAGCGACATCTTACAAGGATTGCAGCTCTTCATTATGCATCCTGTGGAATGAGAAAAAATTATATGACTGTCATTTCTGTTTCAGACCAATGATATGGACTAGTTTTCAGTTTTGGAAATGTTGTTCCATTGTATCCAAACATTATTATTTTGAGTTCTCTTAGGCATTTTCTTAACTCCTTCTATCTCAAGTTACTTGTCTCTCTAAAATGTAGAGGTGGACTCTTATCAAAATATATTTAAACTTATTGATTTCTTATTTTTTTAACCCAAGTACTAAAAGACCCTGATAAAAATCTTGTTGAAGGACATAATCCTTTCTGTTTCTCTTTAGAACATATCATATGTTATGTCTATGCTTAGTGTTTTGTCTCTTGAGAGCGCTCAAAACTGAATCTAGGAAAGAGCAAAAAGGAATAACAAACTTTTAGTTTCCAGGGGCTTCAGTCATATTGTAAGATAAGGCCTTGTCCTTCCTTTTCACTTGGGAATCTCTTGTGTCAAAAACCTAAACAGTACCTGAAAGTCAGCAGAACATGACACCCCAATCACCTGTACGTGTTTCTTCTACATCCTTCTACAAACAATGGCTAAGGAATGAATAACACAAATGCCTTACATTTTGTAGGGAAATTATCTGTACTAACATTTAACTAATTTGAATCATAAAGATACTATGTAATTTCACTAAAGTACTATAGTTGTTTAATCAGTAACCTTACCCTTCCACCCTATTCATTTACAGCACTAATGCCTAATGCCTTGTTATTGAAGCCTTGATACCTGTTTAACTAGGTTGTTTTAAAGCAGGTGAATTTTGAAGCCACTATTAGTGGTACACACTTCAAATGCAAAACAAAAAGTCAGTTTAAATGATGAGGTAAAAATGCGTGCAAATGGAGGTTAAAAAAAAAGACTAGAGTACAGGGTAGGTAATGAATTTTGAGTCATGCCACCAAAGAAGTGGCAAATTTGAGCAAATGTCAAACAAACATTTTGTGCTTAATGAAAACCTTAGAAGTTTAATGATTTTCCCCAGTTCCTAGTTTGTCAATGACCCTTCAGTTCAGGTTATGAGATCATTTCATACGTTATTGTTTTGTTCTTTTTTGCGGAAGCCCCTCAAGAGCAAGATGAGACACCCCAATTAGTAGGTGAGTTATTTTTAACTCAATCACCTTATTTAGAGTTTTTCTAGATGGATTCTAGGAACCCCGGGTAAATAAAAATAATCCAGAATTCCTACGATTTTTTTTTTTTTACTTTGAACAATCATGGTTTACCTTGAATAATTCCTTTTTCAACCATCATACTCTATAGTTTAATCTTATTAGCTCCACATTACAAAAAGACCAAACAAGGGGGGAAAAACATTGGTAGGGGGTAATGATTTGCATTCATTTTAAGAGTTATCTCAGACCTAGACAGTGCAGTCATTGCTTTCCTTCTGATTTTTTCTTGCTTCAGTTACCTGGTCTTTTGGTTGTCTTAGTAAGGACATGCCTATTTGAGGATTCCTCAAAGAAGTGCTTTGATTACCCACATGCTCTATCCCATCAGTGAGTCAATAAAATGCAATACTCGATAATAACCATGATAGGATCCTGTACTTGCTATCAAGGCTGAAAAGTAAATGAAACATTGTTCCTATCATTAAGGAACACAGAATCCGATGGAAGATTATCCTGCCCATAACAAGGATCACAGTCAAAACTGGGGCAAAGGAAGGTATTACAGGGCTCAGACAGGGGAGAAAAAGGAGAGGCATACTGGATATGCCAGGTGATCTGGACTGTGGAGTGGGGAGGCCCAGGGAAAAGCAGAGTGAAACGCAAGGCTAAATCTATCCATATATTATTTGCAATAATCTAGGAACACTGAATAATCACTAAGGTTGAAGTAACTCAAGGAAGATAGAACTGAAGAAGTGGGTTAATTTCATCGTGTGAAGGATGTTACAAATGGCAAAGTGAATTTGATATTTAATCTATGGGCAACAGCGAGATTTTTGAAAACCAAAGTGATGCATCCATTTCTGTGCTAATGTGACAACAATAAGGAGTAAGTGGCCTGAGAGCACAGGCTATGTATTTTCAGCTTGGAATCTTAGTATCTGACAAAGGGTGCAATTATAATACTTGGGCATTCAGTAAAGTCTGTATTGAAACCTGAGGAGAATGATGACAAGAGAGACAGCTAGGAGAATATGAAGACATGATTGAAAGAAGGTGCCACAGATGGTGTGGGATTACTCTAAAATAATAATTTTGTGGCAGGGGCTGGCTGGCACAGTTGGTAGAGAGCAATGACTTTTGAACTCAGGATTGTGAGTTTGAGACCTGGATGTGGTGTTAGAGATTTCTAAAGAGAGAGAGAGAGAGAGAAGAGAGAGAGAATGAGAGAGAGAGATGCAGAGGATTTATACTCCATTATAGGTACCAGCAAAAGGAAACACTAGAGGGTAGGCTTTATTTACACTATTTTTGCCACAGACTTCGCAATTTGTAGAAAGTGACAGATGAGAGGGCAGGGAAGGTATTCCAGGATTGTTGGACCATTGCGAGGGCAAGGGGGCTGATCATTTCCCCTCATTCAAAGGATTTGTGTCAAAATATCATGCATGGCAGTCGGTAGACTAGTAAAGCTGAGTGGTGGTTTTTCTCAGATATCATGAGATATCTGGGGATTAAGAGTGATTTGATGTCTATCACAGCAAGTTCAGTATGGCAATAGAGAAGAAGCAGAAACATCAAAAGAGGCAGAGTCTTGGCGAGTGGGCAATGATGACCTGCTAAGCCAAGTACATGCACTGTCACAAAGCGAGGATCTCTCGGCCTCTTCTATTCTGGGATCTAGGCCCTGGTCACTACCTAGTACCACAGACACTAATTATATCTTATTTCTAATTCCATTTAGGCTTTCGTACTTCCATGCTTGTCTCGTTGTAGTTTGTAGCTAACCTTTCTTTTCACTTGTTCCTTTCTGAATCTGTGTTCTTTTTCCTACGTAGATAATGAATTGTTGAAAGAAAACCCCGGGGAATCACAAGTCACATCTCAAGAAGAAAATGGAGATCAGAACGGCAAACTGGGCAAAGATGAAAACAAAGGCAATGGACAACAGAAGAAGCCTCATGACCATGGTGTTCAGGGAGGCCAGGGCGGCCCATTTAACATAAGTGGCCCACATCCCCCACAACGCCCACATGGCAGCCCAGTTAATATAAGTGGCCCACATCGCCCACATCGTCCTGGTGGCCAACAAGGCCCTCAGAGACCAGATGGCCAAGGTGGTCCAGGTGGTCCTCATGGTCCAGCAGGCCAACAAGACCCAGATGGTCCACAGGGTCCAGGAGCCCAGGGTGGTCCAGGTGGCCCACAGGGTCCAGTAGGTCAACAAGGCCCAAATGGCCAACAGCGTCCAGGGTCCCAAGGTGGTCCAGGTGGGCCACAGGGTCCAGCAGGCCAGCAAGTTCCAGGTGGCCAACAGCGTCCAGGAGCCCAAGGTAGTCCAAGTGGCCCACAAGGTCCAGCAGGCCAGCAAGGTCCACTTGGCCAACAGCGTCCAGGAGCCCAAGGTGGTCCAGGTGGCCCACAAGGTCCAGCAGGCCAACAAGGCCCAGGTGGCGAACAGCATCCAGGAGCCCAAGGTGGTCCTAGTGGCCCACAGGGTCCGGCAGGCCAACAAGGTCCAGGTGGCCAACAGCGTCCAGGAGCCCAAGGTGGTCCAGGTGGCCCACAGGGTCCTACAGGCCAACAAGGTCCAGGTGGCCAACAGCATCCAGGAGCCCAAGGTGGTCCAGGTGGCCCACAGGGTCCAGCAGGCCAACAAGGCCCAGGTGGCCAACAGCGTCCAGGAGCCCAAGGTGGTCCTAGTGGCCCACATGGTCCGGCAGACCAACTGGGTCCAGGTGGCCAACAGCGTCCAGGAGCCCAAGGTGGTCTAGGTGGCCCACAGGGCCTAGGTGGCCAGAGTGGTGGACAGTGACAAGGAAAACCAAGTAAAGAGGACCTCCTGTGATTTTCTAGGTATTAATTCTATTCTTATCAATAATCTTCTGAATTTCTTTTGACGTTTTCTAATTCTCTTTTCTTGTTTCTCTTTTGTCTTTGTTAAATTTTGACGTCAATCTCACTTAAAATTGTTGTTTATGCTATGACTCTCCTAGCCTTAAGCTAACCCTTAAAATCTCTCCTCCATTTACAATCAAGTGTTCTTTCCTCCAGACAATTTGTTTTATTTTCACGCTCATTCTTATATTCACCTTTAACCTTCCCGTTTCTACCTTCCCCCACCCCCGTCCTCTTCTTCTCTCCTCTCTTCCTTTTACTCTCTTTTGGCCTGACCTCTGACATCCTACTTCTCTCCCTTAACATGATGCTTGTAATGTCCTCTAGCATCCACTAGGAAAACACTGACATAGATCAATTTCAGGCCTAACGAATATTTCTGTCTAAAATTCTTCTCTTTGTAGGACAAACATTATATGTTCTCATTCATTTGGGGAATATAAATAATAGTGAAAGGGAATATAAGGGAAGGGAGAGGAAATGTGTGGGAAATATCAGAAAGGAAGACAGAACATAAAGACTCCTAACTCTGGGAAACGAACTAGGGGTTGTGGAAGTGGAGGAGGGCGGGTGGTGGGGGTGAATGGGTGATGGGCACTGGGGGGGGGCACTTGACAGGATGAGCATTGGGTGTTATTCTGTATGTTGGTAAATTGAACACCAATAAATAATAAATTTATTTAAAAAATAAAATTCTTCTCTTTGTTTTAGAAATTGAGAGAGCTCAACTGGTGACCATGGACTTTTTAGTCATGTCGACATGGCCTTTCCTTTCTATGACTTCTATTCATCAATAAAGTCATCAGCATTAAAGCCCTGGCTCTTGTTTTCCTTCTAAGTCATGGTTCTTAGTTAAAGGACAAGAAGGACAGGTTGGAAGATACAAAGCCCCGAAGGACTCCTAAATGTTGTGTATTGTGCAGATTTATCTAGCTCTGATTTTAATAATTTTATGGGGACTTCACTCTCACCAATATTATAAAGCAGAAACACTTTATTCTTGAGAACATTAAGGGAGTTTGCCATGTTCAGATGAGCAATGTACACATCCTTTTCTTAGCTTAGACACAGAGAGGATTGCCTCATGAATTCCTTTGACTTCTGGTAGTCCTTCGAATTATGTGAGTTCTATTATGAGGTGAAGGTGTGTAGAAAGGAAACATTGTGCAGTGTTGGTGGGAATGCACACTGGCACAGCCACTATAAAAAGCAGCGTGGAGATTCCTCAAAAAATAACAAATACAACTACAATTCAATCCAGCACTTCCCTTTCGGGTATTTATTGAAAGAAATGAAAACATTATTTTGCAAATATATGCACCCCTAATGTTCACTGCATCATTATTTACCAGAGCCTAGCTATGGAAGCAGCCCCCATGGCCATGGATAGAAGAATGGATAAAGATGTGGTGCGCATACACAATGGAATATTACTCAACTCTAAGGAAGAAGGAAATCCTGCCATTTGCAGCAAAACATGGATCTAGAGAGTATAATTCTCAATGAAATAAGTCAATCAGAGACAGATAAATACTACATGATTCATGCATACATAGAATCCAAAAACCAAAACAAAGGAGCCAACAAAACAAAACAGACCTAATTATCCAGTCTCTGCCAGAAGGCAGGGGATGGAAGGACGGTCAAATAGGAGTGAAAAGCAGATGTAAAGTGCAAGAATACATTTATACCATAAATGAGGCACAGGGATGCAAGATATACGTAAGGAACACAGGAAGCAGTAAAGAACATGCAACCATCTTGTTTGTTGTGGATGATAGCTCGCTCTCTCTTGGTGAACCTTCGCAATGTATAGGAATGCGGAATCACTATGTTGTACACTGGAAACTAATGTAATAATGTAGGTCAAGGGATCCCTGGGTGGCGCAGCGGTTTGGCGCCTGCCTTTGGCCCAGGGCGCGATCCTGGAGACCCGGGATCGAATCCCACATCGGGCTCCCGGTGCATGGAGCCTGCTTCTCCCTCTGCCTGTGTCTCTGCCTCTCTCTCTCTCTCTCTCTGTGACTATCATAAATAAATAAAAATTATTTTTTTTTAATATTTTTTAAAAATTTATTTATGATAGTCACAGAGAGAGAGAGAGAGAGAGGCAGAGACACAGGCAGAGGGAGAAGCAGGCTCCATGCACCGGGAGCCCGATGTGGGATTCGATCCCGGGTCTCCAGGATCACGCCCTGGGCCAAAGGCAGGCGCCAAACCGCTGCGCCACCCAGGGATCCCAAATAAATAAAAATTAAAAAAAAATAATGTAGGTCAAGTATGCTTCCATCCGGGACCCTAAGATCATGACCTGACCCCAAGGCAGACATTTAGCCAACTGAACCACAAAAGCACTCCTATAAAAGTTATTTTTAATCTTCCTTTGAATAAACACTTAATACCAAAATAAAATATGTCCTTTCAATTTTCAAAAATTAGCTTCTCCCTCCATAACTAAACAGGGTTTGTCGTTTATTAAATGAGAAATCAAAATACCCTTTTATAAGAAGGCAAAGAACATTTATAACGATATTCAATAATCCAAAATTTTCTACTTAAATGTCGCTTCCTCCTGCCAGAAACCCAAAGTAATGCTGTTCATAAGGGGCTGGAGACCATTTATTATGCAAGAAAACTATGTGCCTGCACACTTTGAGACCCAATCACAATATTCTCTCAGTTTCTCTCCTTTATCCACATCAAACTCTATAGGTATTTCAATTCCTACACTGTGCAGATATTCCCATGAGTTACTCTTTTTGTTGGCAGTCTGTCATCAGAACAAAAAGTTGTAAATGAAGCAACATCAATACTGGCCACAGATTTCATCTTTCAGGTTTATTGCCTGTATATTACTTTTTTACATTATCATTACCTACTAACCTGGATCTCCAAAACAATAACAAAAGTAATAAATACACTGTAAATCTCTGTTTCACATTCTTTTCTTAATTCATGCTACCTTTGGTAACTCTCCTTCATAGATGGATTAAACAGAGTGTTTGGTTACTTGATAATTCTGGAACAGCCTGATGATGATATTGGATACTACTAATTCCCTCAAAATATCCAACATCTAACATTGTGAGTGTACCTCTATCACTGGGGGTCGGGGGGGCAGGGGGTGCCTCGATGAAATCTTGCAAAACACAAAAATACACATTTCAGGTAGAGAGGGTTCTACAGACAAGAGAAACTGTGAACCTGAAAGGAATTATAAAGTATGTGAAAGAGGAGGGATGATGAAGAATGGGAAATAGCAATTTAAAAATGCCAGTGGGATAAAGAATTTCTGATGGGAATACACAAGATTACCTCGGGAACGAACCACTACTGATCATCATAACGTGGCCTCTTCTCTCCTGCCCTCCATATTAAGGATAAGTTAATATGAGGTGTTAAGTGATTTACCTGGAGACCTAAGGGTACAGCCTGAAGTCCAGGGGGAGTGTATAGGGGAAATTCATATCCCTGCACTGCATGTATGATTATTTCAACAGTTGCCCCATCACACCATTCTCGTCTACTCACCCTACACATTCCGTGATGATGCATTAAAATGTTGAGGCAGTTATTGCACTGCATGAGACACCTATACCTGAAGATCTTCCTTCTCAGTCAGAAGAGTTTCTGCAGTGAATTTCCGTTTCTTTCCTTGGTCTCTGTAAACAGTAAAAGGGGCTCAGGTTTTCTGTGGAAACTGGTCATCTTTATTTTCTAAAGTAATTAGGCATGTGACAAAGAAAAGCTGTGAAAATATTCTAGATTAAAGAAAGCTAAAGAAACATGGCAATCCAATACAGTACTAGAATGGATCTGTGTTCTGGGGGAGAAAAAAAAATGCTCCCAAATCATGGTTGGATTATTTCACAATTTGGGAATACAGCCTGTAGGTTACATGAAAGTATTATATCAATGTTAAATAGATCAAGGTTTTACACGACTCTTGTTCCATAAGAAATTATCACCACTCTTAGGGAATACACACTGAAAAGTTAGGGCTGAAAGGACACAATTTATGTAACTCACCCTCAAATCGTCAGACAGAAAGAGAGAACAATACAGCAAAGAGGTAAAGATTAATAGATGAATCTGGGTAGAAGACATGTGGGTTCTTCTTGTACGCTTCCCTAATTGCAATTGTACTCTCAATTGCAGTTTTCTGTATGTTTGAAAGTATATACATATTAAAAGCTAAAACCCTATTTAAAGCATGCATGTCATCTTTTTATTCTTTTAAATACATTTACAATATTTCTATTTGTGTTCAAATAAAGTTCAATACATTCAAATACATTTTTCTGGCATGACACATCAAATTTACTTCTTAAATTTATTAATTTCCACCTGCTATGATAACACCACAGACCTCGGCATGGAAACAGAGAGCAGTTCTCCGTGAGGCACAAACAGCTGGAAGGCCTAGAAACACATAGTGTGGCATCTCTGTAATTGATGAGACGATATGGTTGCCTGGCAGGGTGGGAAGGGAGCAAAATGAGGATGATGAGGAAGAAAAGAGCATAATGTGAATCTTTTACTGTGTCTAAGCACCCAAATTAAAATACGCAATGCATTCCATATTATAAATATGGGTCGCTATATATTTGATCTATGGAGTCACTTACACCGGTTAATAAATATCACATTTTTAGGTGTTAGGCATCCAACATAGTGTGGAGATTTAATATTGTGCCAATATAACTAAGAAAATAACATTATTTCTATTAATTCCCCAATTGGCACATGACCAAACTACAAAACAGAACCCAGTTAGACAAAAGACCCTTGTTTTTGATGGTCAGCCATTCAGATAACCATCCTCCTCCTAAATTGAGTGCTTTTCCTAACCATAAAGGATTATGACAATGCTGACCAACTTCTCAGTATCACTGAGAAAGGATGAGGAGTAGCTTGTAAAAAGGCGTTAAAGGCTTCAATCATTTATGAGTGTCTCAGAAAAATAAGCTAATAATGACAGGATATTTCCATCCATACAACACTGCAGTCTCTATCAAGTGTGGAAGCAGGGGAAGTTCTGGCAATCCACCTCCTGGGGTCAGTAGAGAACTTTTTAGAATATGTGAATATAGAATATATATATAGAATATATAGAGAATATAGATGTGACCTTTGGGACAGGAAAGATCAAAGTTACCGTTTATTTGCAGTCTTATGGCAGGAGCTATGTACAATATACCTACAAGGAATTAGAGGAGGGATGAAACAAAATTTCAAAGCAGACACTAAAATCTAAGCACTCAGAAGGCCAGGGAGGTGCTCCCCTACCTACCTGGCAAACAGTCTGTTTGCTCTCACACCCTTCAGTGGTAAGAGGAAGAAATAATGGAACAGAAGCCTCAGAGCGTGACTCAGCACATCCTACCCTGGCTCCTTTAACTGCTCTTCCTCTCTCCTGGCCCCTAATCCACCTTCAACAAACTAATATCTCTTTGCTCTCATCTGCTCTATCCAACAAAGGTGTCACCAATGAGAATTCATCTGAGGTATTCAATCTAGAAGCTTCTCCTAATGTAAAATGTCGGTCTCCCTAGACTGAAATTCTACCAAATAGAAGTTTACACACTTAAGTTAGGGAAGTTTTCATAGAAAGGTTCATAGTCTCTGCCAACTTCAGTTGATGGCAGTGGCTACCTGGACCAACTTGCTAGGAAGGAATCTGAGATGGCTGAGCTCAGCATGAAGGAGGAGAACCCTGCTGGTCAGTGATGTCAAGAACAGTGGGGATAGGGACTACCGGGGGCATATCTGAGTCTTTCTAGGTGAATGGATTGCACCTCTAGGAATCCTTTTTATTCACGTGCTGTCACATCTCCATGTGCTTTACAAATCCGTTCATCTGTCTACAATCCACTTTCCCCTTCTGCACTTCTGAGAGTTTTCATTATTCCTTCAAGACTGAGCTCAAACTTTTCTGTCTTTCTGAAGATCCCCTAGCTTCTCCAAGGGTCTTCTGAGATGAGCATACTGTGTGCCTCTGGAAATCTGATTCTCGGTCTCCCTCACCATACAGACTCTGCAGCAGAGTGACCGGCTAGAGGCAAGCATCAAATGTGTGGTGAGTAAATAAATGATTAGTCTCAAGAAAAGTCATAATCTTGGGGTGCCTAGGTGTCTCAGTTGGTGACGCCTGTGCCCTCCGTTCAGGTCAGGATCTGCTGGGCTTTGACCTTGCATATTGCCCTATGTGCTCTGGGGATTCTGTTTTTGGGTTTACAAAATGGGAATGATGATGGTTATGATCATGATGACCATACTGGAGGGGATTTCATGAGTACGACACATGCTAACATGCCAGTGGGCTGCTACCCACGTAGTAGGACTCCTCTATATGGTGGCTTTTACCTGTGAATGTGTACTATGTGCCCAACATTTTAACATGTTTCTGGTAGTGTTCTCAACAATCACTTTTATTTGGTATGATGAAATCCAGTAATACATTTACAAACTCAGGAAGTGGTAGACGTAGGCTATAATCCTGGTTGGCCTGACAACAAATCTGTAATGATTCCATTATACCGGCATTCTTCACAGACACGTGGCAATCTGAACACATAGAACTTGGCTTCTCATTTTAGCCGTGTTGCCGGCTTTGGAGCTTTCATTCATCACTGAGAGGATTCGGGATGTTATCTGTGAATGCGTGTGTATGTATTTAACTCCGCTGACCACCATGATCTCTATGTCCAATTTGTGTCAACCAGGATCTTGAGATGTAAGGCAGTAACTTATTTTACTATTTGCTGTTTGCTTAGGGTTTTGAGTGCCTTTGGTTATGTTTGGTATAACTGTATGAGCCCAGGAAAATATCAGTTAGCAATGGTTTTCTGTCCTGAAGTGTTTGTAGGAGTTCTTAAAGTTCTCAAAGTTCCTTGACATTAGACTTGATGAGAACTTTTTAGATTTGACAACATAAAGGTAAGTCCAAATGAACAAGTGAGACCACATCAAACTAAAACACTTCTGCACAGCCAAGGAAGCCATCAAGAAAATGAAAAGGCAACCCTCAGGATGGGAGAAAAAGAGTAGAAAGTGGTTACCAGGGTCGGGAGGGTAGAAGAAATAGGGAAAGGTTGGTAAAAGGGCACAACCTTTCAGCTACACATGAATAAAATCTTTGGGTCCAATATAGAACACGGGGACCTAAAGCATCTCTGTTCCATTGAAAACGTACCTTTTTTCCTAGATTTTATTTACTTATTTGACAGAGAGACACAGGGGAAGCAGGAGAGGGAGAAGGAGACTCCTCACTGAGCAGGAGCCTATCCTGGGGCTCCATATCAGGACCCCACGACTTGGACCATATCTGAACACAGATGCTTAACCAACTCAGTCACACACGTGCCCCAAAAACACATCCTTTAAGTTTGAATGGAATTCTGTTATTTTTAACACAAAGGTCCTCAAGATAACAGCCAATGAAGAAATGTTCCTGAGACACCTGGATGGCTCAGTTGATTAAGCATCTGCTTTGACTCAGGTCTTCATGCTGGCTTCTTGAGTTCGGCTCTCTGCTCTGCTCAGGGAAGTCTGCTTCTCCCTCTCATCTGCCACAACCCAAATCAAGTTCACTTCCATCTCTTTCTCTCTCTCTCTTAAATAAATAAATAATAAATAAATAAAAAATAAATAAATAAATAAAATAAATCTTAAATAAAAACAATTGAAATTTCCTGTTCCATTTAAGAAGCTGGAAAGAAATGTGAATGATCCTTTTATAAACCCTAAAGTGAAATTTCATGAGCAATGCAGCCATTATTTAATAGTGGTTGTGAAAGTTATTTGTATTTTCTATCCTAAGAATGGATCAAATCTTTTGAGTGTCCCTTCTGTTATAAAGAAAATAGGCAACATCTCATTTCTATAGCAATGAGGAAACTGGTTAGGAGGAAGGAAGGTAAATCTGTGTTAGTCAAATTGGTTGGGTTTGTTTTTGATTTTGTTTTTGTTTTCCCCAGCTCTCAAGTGTGGTGGAAGGACCATGGACTTTGACCAGAGCCACTAACTTTTGAATTCGGCTCCATGACTTCCTCTCCATCCCCTTTGAGAATTTACTTAGTTTCTCCCTGCCTACTTTCTTCTGCAAAGTAAGGGTGAGGATGGTGAAGTCTCCTTTGCTGGACTGTGAGGATGGCAGAAAGTCCGGAGGGCAGTTGGTCCCACGGTGCGAGTCCTCCCCATCCTGCTGTGTGTGCAGCCTCCTTCTCACAGCTCCTCTGGCCTGGGTGACGTCATCAGAACCGGGGAAGAGAAATCTGGACACATGAGCCATTGAAGAAACCTGCTTCTTAGAACTCAGCTTTGAATTTAGTTTTAGTTCAGGGCTCCTGCCGCCCTGTGGATGTCTTGGGTAGTGAAACAGTCTGAGAAATTAAAAGGGGGACTGCTGTCCCTGTAATCTTCCTGAGAGTCCCCTTGTGAGCATCGGAGGACTGAGCACAGGCAGCCTTCCAGTGTGGTCTGTGAGGTGGGATGTCTGTAGAGCAGGGTCAGGGAATGAAATCCTTAAAGCATCCATCCTCCTCTGTACACCTGGCCCCTCCTCAGTTTAGACTCGAAGGCTCCATCCTAAGGAATCTGAATGTCCAGGAATCAACTCAGAAAGAGAATTTTAGGCCTCCTGACTTCCAGTTGAACACTCTTCCCACTCACACAATCGGATAGGAGAAGCTTAGAGCTGCAGTTAGCTGAGGGTTATTTTTCCTTTATATTATTATATGGGCTGCAGTTTCTTCATCAGTTAATTAATTTGCATTTTGGCACCCTATTTACATGCTCTCTTCTAGTTATTTCCTGGGTGCTGCCAATTTCTTATAATTCTAATCATTTTTTTGTCATTTGTGTGTGTGTGTGTTTGTGTGTGCGTGTGCGTATAACTTTTGGGTAAAGGTTTAATATGCTGCCCAAGTCGGCTGAAGATTCTGTGCAAATTTCGACTTCTGTGGATTCCACCTGCTTTCTGAAATATCCCTCCCCATCTCCCACGCATGCAAATGCTATTTTTTTAAGGCACATTTCAAGATCTGCTACTTCTTTTGAGACCTTCAGGCCACCATAGCTAGGGCTTCTCCTTTGGGGACTCATATCACTGACATATGTTTTTGCAACATGGATATTATCACTCCTTTAGCTTCTCTATGCCCTCTTCAAAAGCAAAGTCTGGGTCTTAATTGTGTTCCTATGAGCACTTGAATACCCAGCCTATAGATGATTAATACGTATTGCCTGATTCATTGGCGTGTCCCAGCTGTCATTTCCCGTTTCGTTGACATTTCCACTTTTCCAGGCAAGCCAGAAAAAAACCTCTGATCTAAGATGGCTTTTTGTTTTCACTGGTTTCGTGTCACCTGGGTCCTCATTTGTGCACATTCCTTTAGGTGGCAGGCAAGCAGGCCCAAGACAGAGGTAGGTAGGTAGTTCTCCTATAACTTCCAGTTGTCTGCTAGTTTCCTATGAGTTGGGATCTCTGTTCAAGTGCTTTCCCCAGTAAGGTTTTCTTTTTTGCTTCTTTGAGGGAACTGATGGTATCACTTTAAACTCTCAGGTGGAGGTTTGGAGAACTAATTGTGACAACAGTTTGAAGGCTGATTGGTGGATATGAATTCTCAGTGGAGATTCCTTCCCTTTCTCTCCTCATTTCCAAGGGTCAAACCTATAGTTTGCTACTTCTTTTCCTGAGGAGAAGATAGGTTTGTTGTTGTTGCTTTAACATGTTTCTTTTTAGTTCCGCTCACAATGAGAGTGCATGTGTGTGTGGAGGGGTTCATGCCCATGAATTATCATCCAGCTGAATAATGCTTTTCATTATTAGGGATCTTGAGTGAGTACTCAGTTTTGTGTCTGTTCCTTTTTCTCATGGGCTGTTATCTGGTTAGGCAGACTCCCTTAGGGTAGATCACAATGTGAGGCTTTACTTCCCTCTGTGGATTGATGCTTTTGTTTAATTTTGTTACATCTATGAGCATTTCCTTTCATATTGCCCAGCTGGGGAATGCACTGAAAAAAATTTTTTTCATATCATACCTGGAATTCTAGTTGTTGGAATTGCAATGGTTGCTCTCCATGTGCACAGTGATGGCTCATTAATTTGTTTATTTCACAGAGCAGTTCTATTCTGATTTTTTACTGAGATTACACTGAGTTGATAGAAGAATTCAGGACGCCTTCGTATGTTTCCAATAACTTATTCTTGTCATTCTTTTTTTTAAATAATAAATTTATTTTTTTATTGGTGTTCAATTTACCAACATACAGAATAACACCCAGTGCTCATCCCGTCAAGTGCCCCCCTCAGTGCCCGTCACCGATTCACCCTCACCCCCAACCCTCCTCCCCTTCCATCACCCCTAGTTCGTTTCCCAGAGTTAGGAGTCTTTATGTTATTCTTGTCATTCTTAAACGTTGTTTATCTTTCCATTTTTTACATCTTGGTATGTCCTTCAGAAACGTTTATGTTTTCCTTTTCAGGCTTTTACAATGTAAGCTTTCATACTTGTTTTCTTCTCAAACGTAGAATTTTGTTTAGTTACTGCAATAGAAATAGATAACAGTTACATCGTACTTACTCTGTGCCAGACATTAGTTCAAATCCTTTCGTAATCGTTTACCTGGCGAGTCTGTTTACTACCTGGAAGTTTCCTGTCACTGGATTTCTGTTGGATGCCAGTAAGTGCAATTATATCACCTTAGTTATTTGACTCCTTCCTTGCTTTCTTTTTCAATATCTGTGCCTATTTTCTGTTTAAACATTTTTTTCATTGTGTCTTATTTGGCGCCTCCACTTAAGGAAATTGGTTTTTTTCCCTGTGTGTTTCATTAATTTGATTGTAAGCTTATCTTTGCATATGAGAATTTGCCTTTTCCTGACTGTAGACACTTTTAAATTTCATATCGCCTACTGCTAATGTTGGAGTAGAGACACTTGGTATCTACTAGCGAAGAATCTTCCTGTTATTCCTACTAGAATGTGCTTTTTTTTTTTTGAGTGTTGCCAGCCACCTGGAACAGATAATGACTCTGGGACCCAGTTATTCATACTGGCTTCTTCAGTCTGGAAGCAGTTGCTGTGGACTGCTTGACAGTGTGTGTGTGTGTGTGTGTGTGTGTGTGTGTGTGTGAGTGTGTGTGTGTGTATGCAGGAGGCGTGGTATCAGGGCACACCTGCCTGACTGCTTACATTCTTTCTCTATGCAGTCACTCTCCCGAATGTCCTTGGCTCCCTTTTCCTCTTTCATTTCATTAGTTATGAGTTAGAGAAGTCTTTATAAGTAATACAAGTCACCCATATCAGCCATTTTATGTGGTGTCTGTCTTTGTACTTAATTTCCTTCCGCAATTTAATCCTGTCTGATTTCTATCCTTTAGACGTAGATAAACATTTTTGCTTTCCCAATGACATTCTTTCTTTTCTCTGGTACAGTCTCAAATTTATTCCTTATTTTTTGTTCATTTTTCAAGATTTCTCGTGAAGTGAATTTTGTTTTTTTTCCCACATTCTGTTACCAATACTCACCTACTAAATATTAATACCACTTATTAATTGCCTTTCTCTTTCTAGCTATTTGTTATTGGCTCAATTGTTAGGAAACCACACTAACAATAGCAGTAGTGAAGGATATTTGTTTCCAGCAATCTCCAGTGAATACGTAGACCAGGAAAACTGGACTGAGTAAAACTGAAAAATTATCAAAGAATGTGCAAAGGAGCAGAACCCCCGTAAACTGGGAACTCAATGTGGGGCTTCATCACAGGACCCTGGTTCCTGACCTTATCGAAGGCAGCCACTTAACTGCCTGAGCCTCCCAGCCACCATATATCCAGCATCTTTTACTACCTTGTATCATTATAGGTAAGGCTAGTTGTTGTTGTTTTCATTAGAGTTCAATTTGCCAACATATAGCATAACACCCAGTGCTCATCCCATCAAGTTCCCCCCTCAGTGCCCGTCACCCAGTCACCCCCGCCCACCTCCCTTTCCACCACCTTTTGTTCATTTCCCAGAGTCAGGAGTCTCTCATGTTCTGTCTCCCTTTCTGATATTTTTGAGAGAAAAATAATACACCTGTGGGCCGCAGTGGGAGGAGGGGCAGAAGGAGAAAGGGAGAGAGAAGCCTTAGCAGGATCCATGGGCAGCACTGAGCCCACTGTAGGTCTCTATCCAAAACCCTGAGATTGTGACCTGAACCGAAATCAAGAGTCACACACTCAACTCACTGAACCATCCAGGTACCCTAGACTAATTTTAAAGGTCCTTTTGAATTTAGGCATGAGATCAAATGAAAAAACGAGAACCCTCCAAAAGTGCAAATATACACACAGTACATAAGTATTGTCTAAGCATTTGCAGTGCTAACTTAACCTAGATTCTAGACAATGTATAAAATGTGGCAAGGAAGCAGTGTTGAAGAAGAAATATTCTGCAGAGTGGAGCTTACATACCAGAAAAGGAGGCAAGTGATAAAAATATAGTTATATTAGGAGGCCCTGCCTGGCTCAATTGGAAGAGCAATCAACTCTTGAGCATCTGACTCTTGATTTTGGCCAGCTCATGATCTGGGTTGTGAGTATAAGCCCACGTTGGGTGTAGAGTTTACTTACATATAAAATCTTTAATAAAATGATTGTACTAAACAAAGTCATTAGAGTTGTACTAATGGCCCCAATGCATGACATCATTTCACGACGTACTACTTATAAACTTAAATACTCAAGGGCAATTGCAGTGACTAGAATTTTATTTTCCCAAAGGCATATCTGGAAAATAACTGCCTTTATTTTTAAAGATTTATGTATTTATTTATTTGAGTGAGAGTGTGAATGAGTGTTGGGACTGGCTGAGGGAGAGGGAGAGAAAGAATCCCAAGCAGACTCCCCACTGAGCACACAGCCCAACATTGTCCTGGACGCCATTGTTCTGAGAACATGACGAGAGCTGAAATCAAGAGTCAGATTTTCACCAACTGAGCCACCCAGGCACCCTAATTAGTGCCTTTGAAAATGTTGAAAAATGTTATAGCAGAATATCCATGGCTTCTATTAAGAGAGTCAAAACCAAAACTTTATCATTTTTTTCTTTTACTATTTCAGTGAGGGAAACAAAGCATCCGACAGGCAAAGGGTCATCAATTTGGACACATGTTCTCAATTGTGAAAAGAAGGACAGGTCTTCTGTTTTTGTTGATGCAAGGTTCCAGAGGGAGATGCTTGAGCGGAACAAATATGCATCATTGTGTTCATGGATTACAGGTAGGATGTTACCAAACGGCTGTATTTTGAGTGCTGTGTCCCTTCAAATTCCTATCTTGAAATCCTAATCCCAAAGATGATGGTATTAGGAGGTAGGGCCTCAAGGAGATGTTAAGGTCATGAGGATAGTGCCTTTGCGAATGGGATCCTTGTTCTTCTGAGAGACCCTTCACAGGTTACACCCTCCCCCCTCTTTCACCATGTGAGCAACAGGGAGGGGGTTGGCAGTGTACAATCACAAGAAGGCCTTTGCCCAATCACACTGGCATTCTGCTACTGGACTTCCAGCCTCCAGAATTGTGAGAAATATATTTCTGTTGTTCTTAAGTTGCCCAGTCTGTGGTATTTTGTTATGGGCAGTGTGAATGGTCTATGGAAATAAAAAATTAATACTTGCTGTGTATTGATCAGAGATCACTGACTATAAAATTTCTTTCATTACTTGTATTGTTCCTTTGTGTTTTATTCCCTGGTGACTCAATAAGAAATATCTTCAGATTCTAAGTATTTGTAAATATATAAATATATATAAATAACATAATAATATATAAGTAATTTATATATTTATATATAAACAGTATATATGTATATATTATTACATAAATATTTAAAATTTAAATATGAAAATTGTAAGTATTGTTATGTTTCAAACAATATAATTAGCAATTAATATATAAATAATATCTACCATTTCAGAAATATGCTGACTGCTCACTATATCCTAGGCACATTTCTAGGCATTTGGGGGCATATTAGTGAGAAAAACGGGTCATGATATCTGACTTTGGCTACTGTAAGTAGGCAACAGAAAATACCCCCTGTTCTCTACCCACTGTCTATGTGGGGAGAGATGAGGGAGGGGCAGGACCCTGCCACTGGTGACAGAAGTGAGGGAAGAATAAAGACACCTGAGCTCCAACCAGGGAAAGGGACCAATGAATGTTCCTCTTGTTGGTCTCGAAGACGTTTGCTGGCCTGAGGTATTTTCACAGGACATCCTCCTTAGGGTGTGCACTCTGGGTTCACTGGCAGCCACGGATGTTCTCTCAGTGGTCACGTACCATGCCAAGCATCACAGGGCTTCTCTACCTGCAGGCAGAGCGTTCAGGGCACCTGGAGAGGATGGATGACCTTTCGAGAGTCATGCGACAGACTAATGGAAGTTGAAGCCAGTACAAGGGATGCAGAAGGGAAAGATTGTTAAGGAAGCATTGCTAAAAGAGTGAGACTTTAGGCCTTAGATGGCATTAAAACGATCACCCAGGATCCTTTCCATTAGATTTTTGCCTTAGGAGTCCTCCCTGAGAAGATTCTATGAAAAGAAGAGTGGACAAAAGAAAAGCACACTGCCGTGGAGCAGCCTCTAACACAGAATGCGGGAGCCAGGTCTGAACACAAGGTGAAAAATCATGGAGTGGTACAAATACCCATGAACATCTTGTAATTGACTCAAGTGAAAGGACTTCACGTGTGTCATGATTACAACTCTATGTCAGGTCCTATCACCCTTTGTTAGTCACTGTTTTTTTATGCTCTTACTCAACTCTTCGATCTTTCTCTCTGGCATATTAACAAACTGACATCACTCACATGTCTGGCCACGTGAACCACACATTTCTTTTCCCCTTTCTTTCTATATCAAAAATCCTTCACATCAATTGCACCAATGTCCTTAGGTTTGCTAATATACATTGACTCTCTTCACCTTAACTGGATTTACTTAGGCTTAGTGATGACCAATGTATATCCAATATTTTAGTAAATAAAAGTGTGTATAAAATTTTCTTTGTAACATTAGAAATCATCTGGGTGAGCAGTAGGTAGTGCAGGACTCTTTGGGATAAACTGGATTGGCAGTCTGGAGGTTTAAGTGAGGCCCTGGCCCTCTTTATCTCTCTCTCTGCCTGTCACAAAGGCTGAGCCCAAGAGGGGACCCTTGAGACCTTACTGACCTCGACACATGGTGGGGAGAGAATGATCAGTCTGCCTTATGGGAACAAGGCCAGCTAGGATTTACTCCAGGAGGCGCATGAACAAGAAAGTGTACTCTCATGGTATTGGCCAGATGATGCCCTGATATTTTTGTTGCTGAACAAAAATCCATTCCTCCCCTGAGAGGGAGCAGCAAGAGAGGTGGGCAGAGGGTGAGAGGAAGGACTGGAGACATAGGAGGAAAGACACAAGTGTATTTAGCAGGGTAAACAAGCCTCTCTCTCCATAACCCCATTACAAACCGACTGTGCTTATAGGGACATAAGGAACCCAAGCTTCTAATGAAAAACACCACAAAAGAAAAATTGCCTCATGTTATTACTTTTTCAAAGAGAAGTTCCCATGCCTTCTACAATAGAATGTAAAACAAACAAACAAACAAAAACCACAAAAAACAAAAATACCCTAGTGTCCAACCTTGTCTCCTCTGCAAAGTCAACTTCTGTGTATCTTATCTGAGCCATTAAAATTCTTAGTTGGATTCTACTCTCCTTTTGTTGTAATGGTGCTTGAGCCTTCTGTCACTTGAAAAATTATAGATCCTTGAATCACTAAAGTTGAAAAATAGCCCCTTATTGTCCAACAGCAGCATCTCATATGTTCTATTCCCTTAAGAAAAAAAAATTGCACATAAAAAATACAAAAATGTCTCTGGTCTTAAGTTTAGGATAAGCCCGGAGCAATAACATTTAATGAGCAAAAGCAATCTTCCCTCCTTACTATTGCCAGTCACAGAAGTAGGAAAATGGAAAACGAAACAAAAAAGGAAAAAATATTGTTTTGAGCTTCAACTATCAAATTCTACCAGAAGTGTACAATCCACATATCATGAGCTAAATATCCACTGGAAGAGATCTCTCCTTTAAGGAGTAGACAGCAGTTATGCTGTCTCTATAGATTCTCTGTCAGAGAGCAGAATGCAAACCTGACTTTAAAACTTTAGGAGCATTGTCTACAGTTTACTTCAAAAATTCCTCTTTCCCATTAGTTTATGAGAAGTCTCTGAATTTCCATTTCCTTGTTGAATCTCACGTTCCTATATCACCATTTAAGTGGGGTCTGAATTCTTTCACAAGAACTTTTAAAGATTTCTTTATTTATTTTAGGGAGAGAGAGAGTTCGGGAGCAAGGGGGAGGGAGGGGCAGAGGGAGAGAATCTCAAGCTGCTGAGCACAGAGCCCCACAAGGTGGCTGGATCTCATGACCCTAAGATCACTCCCTGAGCCGAAATCAGGAGTCAGATGATTCACAGACTCAGCCCCCCAGGGACTCCTACAGGATTGTTTTAAGCATATTTTATTTATTTATTCTTTAATTTATTTATGAGAGGCAG
This sequence comes from Canis lupus dingo, assembly GCF_003254725.2. NCBI lineage: Eukaryota > Metazoa > Chordata > Mammalia > Carnivora > Canidae > Canis > Canis lupus. The sequence continues at coordinate 35,213,434 of NC_064269.1, read as the reverse complement.
AGAGAGAGAGAGAGAGAGAGAGACAGGCAGAGGGAGAAGCAGGCTCCATGCAGGGAGCCTGATGCGGGACTCGATCCCAGGTATCCAGGATCAGGCCCTGGGCTGAAGGCGGCACTAAACTACAGCCACCAGGACTCCCCTACAGCATTGTTTTAAACAGGATTCTCTTATGTGTAAAAGGAAGTCTAAACATCCTTAGTCTTCATCAAGTTTTCTACTTTGAACGATGTATGTCTTCATCCCCAGTAGGAGCCTCAAGTGTCTCAGCCCTTTATTATTACTGTGTCTGTCACTGTTATTTCCTAGAGTGAAATTCTTTAGGCCCATGAATCCTGTCCCTGGTGGAAGCTTCTTTCTTGTCCTCAATGTTACTTCATCCAGAGAATTACTCTTACCCTATGCTTTTAACCAACTTCTCTTTCTGTTGAGGAGTAACTTACACTCAGTCTAGTGCACAGATCCAAGTCTACAGCTTGATACCATTGTACATATGAACATTCTTGGTGACTGCCTCCTCAGTGAAGCTAAAGGACTTGTCAGTTGACTCTTGAATGAAGCTCTGGATGTATGGGGAGCAAAGTCAGTGCCTCAAGGACTAGGTGAGAAACAGGAGATCCCTTCCTATAAGCCCTTTCCTTTCACCAAGCATGCTTTTTTCTAGCTTCTGATGTTTCTCAGCCCTTGAGTGTATTGTACTCCTTCAGGAGCAGCAGAAATATACCTGTTCCAACTCCCGCCCTGAAGAACCAGACTGGGTTTCCAGTGTTCTGCTTCCTTTCCTTTTTTTTTTTCTTTTTAAGATATGCCTCTATTTTTTTAAGCATATCTGACTTATTTCATTCGCATTTCCATGATGATTAATAAAGATGAGCATGCTTTCTTATGCTACTGGCCGTTCGATTTCCTTTTTCTCATGCATCTGTTCAGATCCTTTACCTATTACATGGGTTTCTTTCACTTGTATTACTGTTTTGAATGAGTTTCTGTAACTTCAGGAGATGAGCTTTTCTCAAAGACTCACAGATACCTTAACTTTTTTGTTTTCTGATTAGCACTTTTGTCTCTGTCAGTTAATGTTTTATGATTTCTAGTAACTTTGCAGAAATTTTTGCTGTATTCAGAAACCAAAATTCTGTATACTATTCTTAAGGGCTGTGATGGACACTTAACAATTTTATCTGAAAGAAAGAGAACAGTGTTCAGCCTTTGTATTCAAGGAAGCACTCAGGGCAAAAGACTCCCAAAAAGGGTATAATAACACCTATTGCAAATTGTCATAAATATATATGGTACACAAAAAGAAAGCGTTGTTGGGAGTCAAGACCCAGTTTTGACTTTTGAGTTTTCTTCCATAATGAGTAATATGAATGTGGAAGAATCATTAATACATTCTGAGTTTTACTTCATTGTAACTTCCAATTATGATTAAATTTAGATTCATAAAGTTGATTTAGACATTTATAATTTAAAAGACAAAATGAAAGAACCACAACTAATTGGAGATAACTGGTTTTATTTTGTTATAGGCATCTTCATTCACATACATCAGAAACACTATTATTTTCTAAACATACCCCAAGTGGTAGAAATCAGTTTAGAAAACATGTGTTTGATTTTCCATGGGTAAAGCCCACAGTTTGTTCTCAAATTTTCATACCAGAGGGTGTCCTTGGAGTAGCAGCATTTCAGGAGAGGGAAATTTGAGGATTCAGTTTGAAATGGAAGAGTCCCATTTCCACAAAAGTTTCCATTCCTACCTCCCTAAAAGACTGTTTCTTAGTGATGCGCTTTTAAATTGGCCTTGGATAAACAGGGTGTTAAGCAAGGCTGGTGATTTTCTCCTCCATCTATTTCTGGGTTTACTTATACTACTGGGGTGTTAAGTAAAGAGCAGTTACAAGTTTCTAGAGAAAGCTTTATTTTTTATTTTTTTTTAATTTTTATTTATTTATGATAGTCACAGAGAGAGAAAAAGAGAGGCAGAGACACAGACAGAGGGAGAAGCAGGCTCCATGCACCGGGAGCCCGATGTGGGATTCGATCCCGGGTCTCCAGGATCGCGCCCTGGGCCAAAGGCAGGCGCCAAACCGCTGCGCCACCCAGGGATCCCTAGAGAAAGCTTTAAATAATTTTTTAATCAATTGTGTCAGATTCAGGGAAAACCCTCACAGACCAGTACTGAGTTTTTCTTTCAGAAACAGGAAGTGGGGCATGACTGGCTGGCTCAGTAGGGGAGTATGCTGACTCTTGACATGGGGGTGGTGAGTGCGATCCCACGCATATGGGTAGAAATTACATAAACAGACAAACAAACATATAAAAACTTTAAAGAAAGTGAAGTGGAAATTCAGAATTATGTCTTGGAAAACCGTGGGTATTATACAGAAGAGAAGGAAGTTAAACCATAAATATCTTGGATTCCTTTTTTTTTTTTTTTTTTTTTAATTTTTTTACTGTAGTGATGACCACATCACATCTTTGGATGATTCTGAGCTTCAGTCTCCTTACCCGTTAAATGAGGAACATTTCACTGAATTGTTGGGTTTTTTACAAGCCTAGGTGAGACAGCAGTGCCTTGCACATAAAAGCTGCTTAATAAATGCTAGTTTTCTTTTCCTTATGGTTTTTCCAGCTTATCTTCTATCCATTTTTTTAATTTCTTTTTATTGGAGTTCAATTTGCCAACATATAGCATAACACCCAGTGCTCATCCCATCATGTGCCCCCTCAGTGCCCGTCACCCAGTCACCCTAACCCCCCCCCCACCTCCCTTTCCACCACCCCTAGTTCGTTTCCCAGTTAGGAGTCTCTCATGTTCTGTCACCCTCTCTGATTTTTCCCACTCATTTTTTTCCTTTCCCCTTTATTCCCTTTCACTATTTTTTATATTCCCCAAATGAATGAGACCATCTAATGTTTGTCCTTCTCTGATTGACTTATTTCACTCAGCATAATACCCTCCAGTTCCATCCACATCGAAGCAAATGGTGAGTGTTTGTCGTTTCTAATGGCTGAGTAATATTCCATGGTATACATAGATCACAGCTTGTTTATCCATTCATCCTTTGATGGACACCGAGGCTCCTTCCACAGTTTGGCTATTGTGGCCATTGCTGCTTAGAAACATCGGGGTGCAGGTGTCCCGGCGTTTCACTGCATCTGTATCTTTGGGGTAATTCCCCAGCAGTGCAATTGCTGGGTCGTAGGGCAGATCTATTTTGAACTCTTTGAGGAACCTCCACACAGTTTTCCAGAGTGGCTGCACCAGTTCACATTCCCACCAACAGTGTAAGAGGGTTCCCCTTTCTCCACATCCTCTCCAACATTTGTTGTTTCCTGTCTTGTTAATGTTCCCCATTCTCACTTGTGTCAGGTGGTATCTCATTCTGGTTCTGATTTGTATTTCTCTGATGGCCAGTGATGCGGAACATTTTCTCATGTGCTTGTTGGTCATGTCTATGTCTTCCTCTGTGAAATTTCTGTTCATGTCTTTACCCATTTCATGATTGGATTGTTTGTTTCTTTGGTGTTGAGTTTAATAAGTTCTTTATAGATCTTGGATACTAGCCCTTTATCTGATAGGTCATTTGCAAATATCTTCTCCCATTCTGTAGGTTGTCTTTTAGTTTTGTTGACTGTTTCTTTTGCTGTGCAGAAGCTTCTTATGTTGATGAAGTCCCAATAATTCATTTTTGCGTTTGTTTCTCTTGCTTTCATGCATGTATCTTGCAAGAAGTTGCTGTGGCCAATCTTCTATCCATTGTTAAGTATATCAGGAACCCTACATAACCAGAATAGGAGAGTGCTAAGATGCTTATAGGTCTTGAAATGGATTGCCTGAGTCCCACTAATCCTTCTCTGCCTGACCTTACATAGGCTTTAAGATTCTTATTGCAAAAAAAAAAAAAAAAAAAAAAAAAAGATTCTTATTGCAAAATGAGAAAAATAGTAGTGCATACTTACAATATTTTGATAGGGATAGAATGAGATAAGCTTATAAGGTCCTTCACACAGTGCATGGCACAGGTAAGACTAGAAACTGTTCCCATTTAAAACAGCAAAGGAAATGAAAAGGTAAAAATCGATATTTCTATTAAGTTTTTAAGAACGCCATAGGAATTCACCTAAAGGGCTACATGAATATAAGAATACAGAATTTAAGGAAAGATGGTAGTGAAACCACAGTGTGGAATGGGTCCACGATTCTAACAATGGTTCTTCAGTTACCTACTGGGGCTACCTTTCAGTTACTTGAAACATATCAACATGTTCATATGGTCGCTGATCTCTAAAACTCTCCAGTCACTCCTGCAGCTGCCCCAGTGACCTACCACCAGCTGCCCACCTCACTTTACACACTTGTTGATGCTAAAAATCCTGTTTCCTAATTTCTGCCCTTATCTTTTTTAAAAGATAGAAACAGAGAGAAAGTTGGCTGTGTAGGACCAGCGCAGATCACCTGAAGAGCAAAAACTTGGCATGAACATGTCTCTGAGTTACAAAGCATTCAAGACTCCGCAGATTCAGGAAAAGCTCTTTACCTTCCCCTCAACTGCCTAAGAAAAATCGAGATGAGGACTTGCTCCAGCAAGAGAGCTATCACCTGAGTTAGGTCAGTACATACCTAGCTATGGTAGACAGAGAGGAACCCCAGAAGCCTGCTTGATCAAAGTCTTGTATGTCCTATTGTTTCTGAGTGGCTCAAACATTTGTTTGCCAAACACTTAGTCTTTTTCATCTTCCTGTAAATTGAACTCTTTTGCTTTGGAGTCCCAGACCCCTACACCCTTCTTAGTTCAGAATGCCATGTATACCTCATTTTGCCTGTCTTTGGAACTCTACTGTCTGTGTAGATTCCCCATATGCAGAAAATAAAATTTTATTTTCTCCTGCTAATCTGTCTCCTGTGGAAAGACTTTACCTCAGTTCTGTTCATAATCTGTATTTTCTAACAGATTTAATCTTTACAGCGTATCTTATACCAGGCAAAGACTCTGTATGCAAAGCATCCTGTGATGAGAACAGAAATTATCCCCAGCCCTAGAAATGCTAGAAAGACCCACATGATTGACCCCAAGACAATGATTGAACTGACCTTTACTGCCTACATGCATGACCTCTGACCTTTGCCCCACATTTGCCTCCTATGAACCAAGAAATTGTATCAGCACCTGGAGACAGTCTCTGAGATACTGGCCTGTGTCTTCCCAGGGTTGGCCTCACTGCAATCAATTCCTTTCTTATTTCATCACCACTTGTTTTCTCTGCCTTTGGATTTTGTCAGGGCAAGTGTCCTAACCTGATCTGTTTTGGAGTGCTCTTGCACACTGGAGCCTGAGTTACAACATACATTTTATTCTTAGTTCAGCTAGAAGGATGCTGAAGGGCAGAAGAAATTCTTCCCTGCACAACTGCAATGTCACTTCCTGTAGGAGATCTGATTCTTCTCTGCCAATACCAGCCCTACCCTCAATATATCGTCTTTATTGCTTTGCCTCACATCTTCGTTTCAGTTGTCTCCATGACTTTTTTTTTTTTTAAAGATTTTATTTATTTATTCATGATAGTCACAGAGAGAGAGAGAGAGGCAGAGACACAGGCAGAGGGAGAAGCGGGCTCCATGCACCGGGAGCCCGACGTGGGATTCGATCCCGGGTCTCCGGGATAGCGCCCTGGGCCAAAGGCAGGCGCCAAACCGCTGCGCCACCCAGGGATCCCTCTCCATGACTTTTTAACCACTCCACTCCCCACTCACCCATCCCCACCCCACACATAATCTGTTAGAGGCTCAGTAGATGAGAGGTAATCCCCTCTTTCATACATCTGGTAACACCAAAGCAAGAATTCCTCTGTTCTAAGTAACATCATGTGACTATCCTCCTCCTCCTCATCAGTCACACTCTTTACTGTACTGGTAGGTCTGGATAAGGACTGTGAATTTGCCATCTCTCTTAAGTCTCACAGAAACACTGTAAGCTAATTTCTCCTACTTCTCTTTTATAGACAAAAAGAATGAATCTTAGTGAGATGAATCTTTTGCCCAGATTATACAACTAATAAGTGTGGAAGACAGATTTTGAAATCACCTGTGTTCAGGGCACAAATGTAGCCCCTCTATTGTACTCCTTAGAACCAAAGGACCCTCCTTGCTTGGTGTATTCTTCCAATTAGACATTTTCCTAGTGCATGCCAAATAGTTTGGAATTTTGTTGTTTGGATTTTTTTGTATTTTGTTCTTTTTTGTAATTTTCCACAGACCACCGATAAAATAGCCATTTTAATCCTTGGAAATTTTGTTCAGACTCCCAGCATGTGACACTGGCATTTTCAGAAAGCATTTCATTCACCTCTTTAGCTTTTTTTTTTTTTTTGACAATACAAATATTTTTATTTGGGATTGTTATGTTGACATTTGTTTCTCATTCCACATCATGAGCTCTTCAGCTTTTAATGGTCAACTTCCAAAGGACAATAAGTGGAGGAACCAAGTCCTAAGTTCACTGATATCATTGGACTTGTCCTTTCATGTTTGTGCAAGAAAGCTAACTTCTATTTAATTTTTTAACTCTGCCCGTCCCTTCCATGGAAGTTAGTTTGTTTTAACTTCCCTTCGAATGTGCTCTGGAAAAGGCCATCCCCTATCAAATGGTTCCCTGGACTCTCTCTACAATGTCCAACTCTTCACCATCCACATTTTTGCTAAGGGAATTTGATGTCATAAATTATCTTCAATCATTAATTCTCTATGAACTAAATTAATCCTAAAAGCAGATATAGTGTGAAAAGGTGGGTCTCTCCTTTGTCGACTCTTGACTTGGCACTACTTACTCATTCCTTGGCTCTATTGACAAATCAAAATGTTCTCCTAAATCCTCCCCCCAACAGTAGTTCCTGTGTCATCAAGCAATTGCATATGCATTTTCTTAACCTTTCATTATTTGTCAAACTCGTCACAGTTAAGGAAGACAGTGGAAGACCTGTTACCATTTGACCACTTAGTAATAGGAAAACAATGAGATTAGTGATAAATCCTATAGAGGAAATGTTCTGGTTGAAGCAACCCAATGAAAGACTAGAGGCTCTTCCTATGTAACAGCAATGCTCTTATTGTTCTTTAGGAGCTATATAAGTGAGAAACTCCGGATTTCTCCACAAGAAGAAGACTACACCTGTAGTTTAAAGGTAAGTAGCTCTTCTCCTTTTCTCCTTTTCTCCTTCTTCTTCTTCTTCACTTTTTCTTCTTCTTGTATTCTTCTTCTGCTGCTGCCTTTTCTTCTCCCTCTGCTTATGCTTCTTCATGATTCTTCTGGAATTGAGCACAGCCCAGTAAAAGGCAAAAGACCAAGCTTGGTAAGTCTGATACGATAAGAGGTATGGTAAATATGGATGAGCAGACATTTTAGTGACTACTCTGTCTCTCAGTCATTACCTTTGCTTTCTTTATCACTGAGCAATAAGAGAATAAATAGCGGCAGAATTAGATTAATATCTCATCTCAATTCCAACAGAGGTATGATGAGGAATAATTTCCCCAGCAGATAATTTGTTTAACCATGATTTCACTTCATCTGTGTTCTTTAAGTCTGTTGATTCTTCTAATTTTTTTTTAGAAAATCAGTTTTTCTAACCGGTACAACAGTTTAACTTTACTTATTTATTTATGTATTAATGAGAGAGAAAGAGAGGCAGAGATATAGGCAGAGAGAAGCAGGCTCCTCTCAGGGAGCCTAATGTGGGACTCAATCCCTGGTCTTGGGATCCCACCCATGCCAAAGGCAGACACTCAACTGCTGAGCCACCCTGGTGTCCCACAGATTAACATTTCTAAACTTATTCTTATCCCCTCCTAAGAATTGTGCCCTTTTCCCCTCTTACATTATTTATATGTTATTGAAATTTGTTTTATTTTGAATAGTATTTCTCAAAGGTAATTGTATTAATCAAAAGCATGGGTTCATGTTGATATCCTTGTCAAATTGGTCAATAAAAATAAATTTTTGCAAATATATTTAATAGATTTATTGAAATTGTTGTTTGAAATGTAATTTTAAAATTAAGCCTTCATCAAACTGTGAGCTTTAAATTAAAGGTATATTTCTATAGAGGATACAAAATAAATATGGGATGAGGTTTATTGGTCTCAAGGAACAAAGAATCTTCACTGGAGGGTATGAATATATTTGGTGTAGTAAGTGTGTAAAGAACTAGTAAGTTCAACATTTTACTGCTAGAGTATCTGATAGAAATAAGTGACACATATGCTATGGCATTGGGGTTCTAAGGCAGTAGTAAGTTGTTAGAATAAAATAAGAAGAGATTAAGAAGGGCAAGGAGAAAGGGCCGAAAATGGAGTCTATGTGATTGAATGACTCTCCTATAGCTAGGCTTGCAGTAATTATACCGTGTGTGCCACAGAATGAGTATGAAAAAAGAAGTGATTGGTACAGATTGATAATACCTATTGCAGTATCTTATCTGAACCTCTTTATCCTTATGAATTCCACTATTTTAAAATGTGGTATTTCTTTTTAACATAGAACAACCTCTATCACATTAAAAGTTAATTTACTCTACAAGTTAACTCAGGTGTTGTTATAAAGTAAACAACTGACATTTCTAATTATAGGTGTAGATCTCATCACCCATTATTTTATTCTTATACTTTACCTCCTATTCTTTTTGTCCATTGCATTGTCTATATTGCCTTATTTTTTGTTTTCATGTTATATATTTTAAAAAAGAAACTCAAATAAGAAGTCATGTTAAGAACAAACTACAAAGACCATGAAAATTCTTGCAGTCGATATCTTAAAATCCATACATCATGTATAAAGCAGATAGTACAGAAGTGATTCAAACAATGACCACACTGTGGCATCCTAGCATCATGCAAGATGCAGGAAAATCACACCTAGGTGGTAGTGGATGCCGGGGAGAGACATCAAGTTCAGGTAGAAGTAATTGCACTTGTTTGATGGTGGATAAGTGTTCCACTTTTTTTCCATGTTCAGACCTCTTTTTAATTTTAGTCTTTCATATCTGCCAATTTTTGACAGTGGTCTGAAGAAGAAGGACTCCCCATTTCCTCTGAAACACTATCCTGTTCAGCCTATCATTTATCTGCGACTTTTGGGGGATGTTTCAGAAGCCTCCAGAGGGAAGGAAGAGCTACAGGAGTTAGCAGAACAGGAAGCTTGTATATATTTTAGACAAACAATATATTTGTAAGGAATCCACATGACAGAGGAGTGTGGGCTACAAGACATCAGTGGTGAAGAAGCGACTAGGAAGATAAAGACCGGTTGAACGTGGTTTGCTTAAACAGACCGCTCGGTCTCAAATTCCCTGTCTTTGGGGATAAGAAGGTCTTCTTTTCTTCCAGTACAGGAAGCTTATCTTTCACATCGTACAAAGCAAACATTAGTTTTCAGAAAGAATACAGTCTGAATTTATCTGGAAGGAGGGAATGTTTTTATCCCCCAATGGCTCATATTTATCCAGGTACTTTGCTAAGAGTGATCAGAAAATTCTTGTTACTTCTTGAATTTATGGCCAAAGAAAGGAGAAGACTTTTTGCCTCTGATAATATTTTGCAGAGTTTGTAGGACACAGAGGACTGTACTCCTTTGAGTCTCCAACTTTTAACAAACCCATGTCTGAGCACAGCTAATGATAAATTAATTTACTTTGTCCAGGAGTGTGTCTGAGTTTCCTGCAGCATCAGGAGAGGGAGAGACAGACACCATGATTCCTACCAAGATGCTACTGCTCTTGCTGTCAATGGCTTTGCTGGCCTTGGGCTCTGCTCAGGGCATCAGTGACGGTAAGTTGGGGAGAGAGAAGGTCATGCAAGCATATGGGTAACATTCTTGGAGAAGATTAAGGTTGATTTGAATTTTCTCAGAAATCAAGTGCTTGATATTCCTAGAATAGGTGAAACAAAGAGGAGAAAACAGTAGTTTCTATTTTCCACTGATGGCAAATATCTCTCGAACACCAGGTCTCAAGTCAATATCTTCATGGTGTGAACTTTGCTGTTTTTGGAAGTGTGAACTTTCACTTATTCATTCTATTTGTGTGAAAAATATCATCTAAATTGATTGAATATTCTAAAATTCATCTTGATATCTCATTTGAACACTTGTAATATACACTATTTAAGAATTTGTATTGACTTGAGACAAGGTTGCTGCTCAAAATTCTAAAATGGTAGTTACTGACTTTTCTGAAAGTCAGAGACACTTTAAGAAGCATCTATAAGAGGTTATTTTGATAATAATATTTGAGATTTCATCTCTATATTCTGAGGCAGTTTGGATACTAGATGGGAAAAAACAGTAAAATTCTGAGGAGAGATTTTTCTTTAAATAGTCTGTACAGGGAATTTAGTTTATGTCTAATCTTGTATATATTTTATGTCATTAATTGTTCACCGTAACAATTTGATGTGTATATTATTATTCACGGTTGACACTTGAACCCTACTTTTGGAGTTTAAATATTCTGCAAGACATCCATGATTAGAGAGGGACAAAGCTGTGTTATAGACTCAGCCCTGTCAGCTTTCGAGCCCATAATCTTTGTATCTCATCCTGTGAACTCTGTTTAGCTTTACTTCATCTGAAATGACTGAATTGTCTGCAGTATGTCGACTATTTTCAAGTTAATATCCCTATTCAACACATATATGCCTTTGCCCCCATCTCTTCTTGTTCCCATATTGATTAGCTTCTTAACTTGCATCCCAAACTCACACACTTTCTAAGGACAGCATTACACTTAATAAACTGCAGTGCTATGTTCCTCTGAGTATTTCATGAAGATTTCTCAAACTCTTGAGTAACTTAACTAGTAAATAGAGCTTAAAAGTTTGCTAAAGAAAAGATGCACCAGAATAGCACCAAAATTTTGTCATTAAGGCTAACATGAGCTTCTTTAAGTTCAGGAGGAAATGTACTGAGGCGATGGCAAGAGTCTTAGAGACAAAACAGTTGATGAAATTAACAAGCTGAACAGTTTAAGGTTTGTTTTAATGATTTCAAAGCAAATTCCAGAAATAACGGATAAATATTGGAAACATTTCTCTTTCTGGGCAAGAATTTTCTGGAATAATAAAATCTGGTGATTTTGGATGACTTGAGGTCTATCACAGCAAGTTCAGAATGGATGGCAATAGAGAAGAAGCAGAAGCATCAAAAGAGGCAGGGTCAATGGCGAGTGGGCAAAGAAGACCTGCTAAGCCAAGTACATGCACTGTCACAAAGCCAAGATCTCTCTACCTCTCCTCTTCTGGGGTCTAGGCCCTGGTCACTGCCTACTACCACAGACACCAGTTATATCTTATTTCTAACTCCATTTAGGCTATCATACTACCATGCTTGTCTTGTTGAATTTAGTGGCTAAGCTTTCTTTTCACTTGTTCCTTTCTGAATTTGTGTTGTGTTTCCTAAGTAGATGATGAATTCTTGAAAGAAACCTCAGAGGAATCACAAGTGAAATCTCAAGAAGAAAATGGAGTTGAGAACAGCAAGCCAGACAAAGATGGTCCAGGTGGCCCACAGAGACCAGCAGGCCAACAAGTTCCAGGTGGTCAACAGCAACCAGGAGCCCAAAGTGGTCCAGGTGGCCCACAGGGTCCAGCAGGCCAACAAGGCCCAGGTGGCCAACAGCGTCCAGGAGCCCAAGGTGGTCCAGGTGGTCCACAGCGTCCAGCAGGCCAACAGCGTCCAGGAGCCCAAGGTGGTCCAGGTGGCCCTCAAAGTCCAGCAGGCCAACAGGGTCCAGGAGGTCAACAGCGTCCAGGAGTCCAAGGTGGTCCAGGTGGCCCACAAGGTCCAGTGGGCCAACAGGGTCCAGGAGGTCAACAGGGTCCAGGAGCCCAAGGTGGTCCAGGTGGCCCACAGGGTCCAGCGGGCCAACAGGGTCCAGGTGGCCAACAGCGTCCAGGAGCCCAAGGTGGTCCAAGTGGCCCACAGGGTCCAGCAGGCCAACAGGGTCCGGGTGGCCAGCAGCATCCAGGAGCCCAGGGATTTCCAGGTGGCACACAGGGTCCGGCAGGGCAACATGGCCCAAGTGGCCAACAGGGCTCAGGTGGTCAAGGTGGTCCAGGTGGCCAGCGTGATCAGCGTGGTGGCCAGTAACAAGGAAACCAAGTAAAGAGGACCTCCTGTGATTTCCTAGGTATTGATTCTATTCTTACTCAATAATCTAGGGAATTTCTTTTGATGTTTCCTAATTCTCTATTCTTGTTTCTGTTTTTTCTTACCTATTTTCTTTTACATTTTTTAAATTTTTTTTTTTTTTAAAGATTTTATTTATTTATTCATGAGAGACACAGAGAGAGAGAGGCAGAGACACAGGCAGAGGGAGAAGCAGGCTCCATGCACCGGGAGCCCGACGTGGGATTTGATCCCGGGTCTCCAGGATCACGCCCTGGGCCAAAGGCAGGCGCTAAACCACTGCGCCACCCAGGGATCCCACATTTTTTAAATTTAAATTCAGTTTGCCAACATATAGTATAATACCTTGACTTCAATCTGTCTTAAGCTCTTGTCCTTGCTGTGATTCTCCTTGCTTCAAGCTAACCCATAGAAAAATCTCTTCCATTATAAGAGCAAATGTTCTTTCCTCCAGAGTATGTTTGTTTGTTTGTTTGTTTGCTTGTTTGCTTGTTTTTGACTCTATTTCTTATGTTAGCCTATAACCTTCCCATGTTCTATCTCCTTTGTCATCTACCACTTCTCTTCCCTTTACTCTCTCCTGGGCTGTTCCTCTGTCATTCCTCTTTTTTTCTCTCTTAATATGATGTCTTGTAATGTCCTCTAGTACCCACTAGGAGAAACACTGACATAGATCATTTCCAGGCCTAATTAATATTTCTGTCTAAAGTTTTTCTCTTTGTTTTAGAAATTGAGAGAGATCAACTGGTGACCATGGATTTTTCAGTCGTGTCCACGTGGCCTTCCTTCCTCTGACTTCAAATTATCAATAAAGTCATCAGCATTAAAGCCCTGGCTCTTATTTTCCTTCTAAGTCATGGTTCTTAGTCAGTGGATGAGAAGGACTGGTTGAAAGATACAAAGCCCTGAAGGACTTCAAATTTGTGTGCTGTGCAGATTGACCTCACTCCGATTTTAATAATTTTGTGGGGACTTCACTCCCACCAATATTACAAAGCAGAAACATTTTATTCTTGAGACTAGTAAGGGAGTTTGCAAGTTCAGACGACCAATGTACACATCCTTTTCTTAGCTTAGACATAGAGGGAATTACCTTGTAAACTCATCTGACTTCTGGTAGTCCTTCCAACTATGGGAGCTCTATTATGAGGTGAGAGTGTGTACAAAGGAAACACTGGGCAGTGTTGGTGGGAATGCACGCTGGCACAGCCAGTATAAAAAATAGCATAGAGGTTCCTAAAAAAATTACAAATACAACTACAATGCAATCCAGTATATTCTTTTTGGGTATTTATCCAAAGAAAATGAAAACTCTATTTTGCAAAGATACATGCACCCGTAATGTTCACTGTGTAATTATTTACGAGAGACTAGCCTCGTGTCCAAGGATAGATGAATGGATATAGAAGATGTGGTGTGTATACACAATGGAATGTTCCTTAATTGTAAAAAGGAAGGAAATCTTGCCATTTGCAACAATACAGATGGATCGAGAGTGTACAATGCTGAATGAAATAAGTCAAGTAGAGACAAATAAATACTATAGGATTTCATACATATGTGGAATCCAAAAACCAGAACGAACCAACCAAACATAACAGAACTAAATATCCAGTGCCTGTCAGAAGGCAAGGTGTGGAAGAATGGTTAAATGGGATCAAAAGGCATGTGAAAAGGTGCAAGAATACATTTGTAACATAAATAAGGCACAGGGACACAAGAAATACACAAGGAACACAGGAAAACAGTTAATAATATGCAACCATTTTGTTTGCTGTAGATGGTAGCTCGATTTTTCTTGGTGAACCTTCACAATGTATAGATATGTTGAATCACCATGTTGTACACTTGAAACTAATGTAATAATGTAGGTCAAGTATGGTTTAATCCAGGACCCAAAGATCATGACCTGAGACACAAGCAGACACTTTGCCAACTGAATCATCCAAGAACTCCTGTAAAAGTTATTTTTAATCTTCCTTTGAATATACGTACACTTAACATGAAACAAAAGTCCTCTCCATTTTCAAAAAGCAGCTTCTCTCTCCATAACTAAACAGGGTTTGTCATTTATTAAATGAGAAATCAAAATGTCCTTTTATAACAAGTCAAAGAATGTTTATAATGATATTCAATAATCCAAAATTTTCTACCTAAATGTCACTTTCTCCTGTAGAAATCCAAAGTAACGTTCTTCATAAGGGGCTGGGAGACCATTTATTATGCAAGAAAACTATATGCCTGCATACCTTGTACCCAACCACAATATTCTCTCACCTTCTTTCCTTCTGCCACATCAAACTCTACAGTTTGTCCATCTCCTACACTGTGCAGATATTTCCATGACTTTTTCTTTTTGATGGCAGTCTGTCAACAGAACAGAGATTTGTAAATGAAGCAACATCAATACTGGCCACAGATTTCACCTTTCAAGTTTATCTCCTATATTACTACTTTTTTACATTATCATTCTCCCAGTAACCAGGACCTCCAATACAATAACAAAATAAACGACACCAACAAAACTACTGTAAATCAGATTTCCACATTATTTTCTTGATTCACGCTACCTTTGGTAATTCTTGATAGGTGGATTAAATAGAATGTTTAGTTACTACATACTGTCGCTACAGCCTGATGATGATATGGGATGGTAGTAGTTCTCTCAAGCTATTCAGCAGCTACGGTTCTGACTGTACCTCCACACTGGTGGGGCAGGGGTGAAATCTACTAAGTCCACATTTCACATAGAGAAGTTTCTATAGAAAAAAGAAACTGCTTCCCTCAAAAAGGAATTGTAAACTCTGTGTAGGAGAGGAGGGATGATGAAGAATGGAAAAAGGAATTTAAAAATACCAGTGGGATAAGTATTTCTGATGGGAATACACAAGATTACCTCAGGAACGAAACATTACTAATAGCCATAATGTGGCCTCTTCCGTCCTATTCTCCATTTTAAGGATAAGTTAATATGAGGCTCGTAAGTGATTTACCTGAAGACCTAAAGGTACAGCCTGGAAGTATAGGGGGAGTATGTAGGGGAAATTCACATCCCTGCACTGTATGTATGACTATTTCTGCAATAGTGGCCCCATCACACCATTCTCATCTACTCACCCCTACACATTCCGTGATGATGCATTAAAAGGTTGAGGCAGATACTAGGCTGCATGAGACACCTGCGCCTGAAAACACCGGGGGAAGGCACAGAATAGTTTTTGCAATGAATTTCCGTTCCTTTCCTTGGTCTCTCTAAACAGTTAAAGGGGGTCAGATTTTCTGTAGAACTAGGTCAACTTTATTTTATAAAGCAATCAGGCATGTGACCATGAAAAGCTGTGAAAATATTCAAGGTTAGAGAAGGCTGAAGAAACATGACAACCAAAATACAGTACTAGAAAGGATCTGTGTTCTGTAGGAGAAAAACATGCTTCACAATCATGGATTAGGGGCAGCCTGGGTGGCTCAGCGGTTTAGCACCACCTTCAGCCCAGTGCATGATCTTGGAGTCCTGGGATCGAGTCCCACGTCAGGCTCCCTGCATGGAGCCTGCTGCTCCCTCTGCCTATGTCTCTGCCTTTCTCTGTGTGCCTTATGAATACATAAATAAAATCTTTTTTTAAAAAAACTGTGATGGGTAAATCAATTATCAGTCTCAAGAAAAATCGCGATGTAGGGACACTTGGGTGGCTCAATGGGTTTAGCCTCCGCCTTGCCTTCAGGTCATTATCTTGGGGTCCTGGCATCCAGCTCCACATCGAGATCTCTGCTAGGTAGAGAGCCTTCCCTCTGCCCCTTCCCTACCACACATGTGCTCGCTCGCTGTCTATCTCTCTCTCAAATAATTAAATAAAATCTTTAAAAGAAAAATCACAATCCAGCGGAAGGCAAGAGAAAAAAGTAGCATTTAATTTAGAAAGTTGGGCATGAATAAACCAGAAGATGTGACTTAAAGTGCTTTGGGACTTAGGGGCTATGAAAAATCATGGAATAAGGCAAAAAGTCATAAAGGAAATGACATTAGATAATATTTAACTGGGAGAGTTGTATCATTGGACAAGTATATCCTCATGCAGGGAAATCAAAGGAGGATGAAAATACATTTTCATACTTTATGTCATTTATATCATTGAATATACAATACAGACTGGTTCTGCTATAAAACTGGCTCTTTTGTATTGATCAGGCAGAGAGGATGAGCAAAATCTTGTACAAGTTTAGGTTCAGATATTTTTCCCCTTGGGCACAGAATCAATTAGTCGAAAGATGGAAGGATTGTTGGAGCAATGTAGGAAAAAGTGGAGACCATGTTATGAAAAGTAAATTTTTCCCAAATCATATTTTTGCCTAATGAGGTCTGCAAACAGGATCTTGACGGATTAAGATATTAGAGCAGTGAACATTGCTTAGGGAGAAGAAAGCTAGGAGTGAGGCTTGGAAATCGACTAACTGAGAACTTCTGGTTCCTAACCACAGCCAGGCAATCCCAGGTTAGAAAGCTAAAGGGGAGAAGAAAACTCATCTTTGTAGCAAGGCAAGCATCTGACCTCATAAGATGAGGCTTTATTTTGCATTTTGACCTCTGTGATCTGGGGATTCTGTTTTGTTGTTTGCAGAATAGGAATGATGATGATTACGAGGATGATGACCTTAACTGGATGGGATCTTGAAAGGACTAGACAAGGTAAAGCACCCAATGGCGGGGGTGGGGGGGCACGCACATAGTAGGACTCTAATATATGGTGGCAATTAGGTGTGCATACACACTGTGTGCCAGACATTTTAACATGTTACCTGACTGTGTTCTCAACAGTCACTTTTATTTGGTATGATGAAATCCAGTACACACAATTTCATACTTGGTAAGTGGCAGACCTAGGCTTTAAACCCTGGATGGCCTGACACCAAATTCTTTTTCAATTCCGTTATACCAGCATCCTTCACAGACCCGTGACAATCTCAACACTCAGAGCTTGGCTCTTCCTTTTGTCTAGTACTACCCTTGATACCAGCTTTGAGCTTTCCTTCATCTCTGAGAGGATCTGGGACATTATTTGTGAGTGTGTGTACATGTATTTAACTCTGCTGACTGCCATGATCCCCCTGTCCAATTTGGGTCAACCAGGACCCTGAGAAGTAAGGCAGTAACATATCTGCTGTTTGTTTGTTTGTCTAGGGTTTTGAGTGCACCTTTGGTTGTGTTTGGTATAACTGTATGAGCCCAGGAAAATATCAGTTAGAAGTGATTCTTCTGTCCTGAGTTGAGTGCAAGAGTTCTTAAAGTTCTCAAAGTTCCTTGACATTAGTCTAGATGAAGACTCTGGATTTGACAGCAAAAGGGAAGGCCAAAATAAATAAGTGAGACACATCAAACTAAAATGCTTCTGCACAGTAAAGGAAACCATCAGCAAAATGAAAAGGCAACCCCCAGGATGGGAGAAAAGAGAGTAGATAAGTGGTTCCCGAGGATAAGGGGGTGGAAAACTAGGGAAAATTTGGTAAAGGGGCACAAGCTTTCAGCTACACACGAGTAAAGTCTAGGGATCGAATGTAAAACATGGGGACTATAGTAATAACTGTACTCTGTAACTGAAATTAGTAAGAGAGTAGATCTTAAGTGTTTTCACACACACACACACACACACACACAAAGAAGATAAATATGAGAAGTGCTGGATATGTTAACTAACTAGATGGGAGGAATCTTTCAGTCTCTACCTATATCGACATCACGTTGTAGATTGTAATATCTCACAATTTATTTGTCAATTATAGCTCAATAAAACTAAAAAAAAAAGAAGCTGGACAAGCCCCTTAGATCTGGATGAAGTATGCACACATTTTAAGCCACATTCTGTGTGTGCACACCTTTTGCACACACAGATGTATGTGAGTGTGCGGAGAGAGAGAACCATACCACGAACTGCAAACAGATAGTAAGACAATCACCAATGAAGATGCTCAAATACAAAGTTGCATTAAATTCCAGAGTCCATACAAGCTCTCCAGATTGTTAGCTGTAACATGAATGCATTGCCAAAGAAAATACCACCTTTTTTTCCCCCTAATCACCTAAGCCCCCAAACCATGCCATCTGACCAGGACTGACACTTGACATACCACACTGGTGAACTTACTATTTTTTGTAAGAGAGAGAGCACTCACAAGGACGGGGGTGTGGGTGGGGTAGAAGGAGAGCAAGGAAGACAATCTTCCAACCCTGAGATCATGACCTGAGCCACAATCAAGAGTCAGAAGTTCAATCCATTGAGCACCCAGGTACCCCAACCACTGCACTTTTTAAAGTGAGCATGGAAAAGGAGGGAAGGGAAGGGAAGGGAAGGGAAGGGAGGGGAGGGGAGGAAGGCAGGAAGGAAGGAAAGAAAGGGGAGGGGAGGGGAGGGGAGAGGAATGGGGGACAGAGGAAGATGTTCTTTTTTTTTTTAAATTTTATTTTATTTTTTATTTATTTATGATAGTCACACAGAATGAGAGAGAGAGAGTCAGAGACACAGGCAGAGGCAGAAGCAGGCTCCATGCACCGGGAGCCTGACGTGGGATTCGATCCCGGGTCTCCAGGATCGCGCCCTGGGCCAAAGGCAGGCGCTAAACCGCTGCACCACCCAGGGATCCCGGAAGATGTTCTTTTATCTTGAGTTTAGAGCAGGAGGTCTCAAAGTGCAGTCTCTGGAACCAGTAACATGGGTGCCATCTAGGAACTTCTTAGAAATGCAAATTACAAATTACCAGACACTAGCCAGACCTGAAAAACCAGAAACTGGAGAGGCAGGGAAGTGATGGAACGGGCACAATTTGTGTTGTAATGAGGCCATCAGGCAATTCTGAAGCGCACTACAATTTGAGAACCGCAGATGTAGAATAGAAGGAGCATGTAAGTTTCAGCTTTTCTTATTAGCTCACGTTTCTAATATATCAGTGACCTCAATTTCTCTTTTACTCAAAAGAATAAATGTTGGTTGTAAGCAACGTAAAGATGTTGCTTAAAATTTCATTGACTTGCTTCGGATATTAGGTATCCTTGCATGATCTACTTTCCTATTCAAGGGCCATCTCCCAGGAAAGAGGTATTCTCTACAAGTGACAACCTGTTTTGAGTCCAGCTTTAGTCAGAAGTCTTTCTGTATACCAAATTTAAATCAACCCTTTGTAATTTTTTTAAAAATTTTTTAAATTTTTTAAAATTTATGATAGAGAGAGAGAGAGAGAGACACAGGCAGAGGGAGAAGCAGGCTCCATGGACTGGGAGCCCGACGTGGGATTCGATCCCGGGTCTCCAGGATCGTGCCATGGATCAAAGGCAGGCGCAAAACCGCCGCACCACCCAGAGATTCCATCCCTTTGTAATTTTAAGTGTATTTCTACTCCATCTGTCATTAAAGCACATTTCTGTTTTTACAACTCATTTTTAAAAAGATCATATTTATTTGAGAGAGAGAGAGTGAGGGAGAAGAAGGAGACAGAGCCTGAAGCCGACTCCACGCGGAGCAAAAACCAGATGCAGGGCTCTGTCCCACGACTGAGGAATCATGACTGCAAGTTCATGTCCTGAGCTGAAGCCAGACTCTGCCAGAAAACTGACTGAGCCACCCAGGCACCCGTATTCATTTTAAAATATGCAGACTGAGGTACAGATATTGTAAGGATAAATTGGCAATTACCTAATTTTGGCCTAACTTCAAATATTCTGAAAAATTATCAAAATCTTTGCCCTAGGGGGATCCCTGGGTGGCTCAGCGGTTTGGCGCCTGCCTTCAGCCCAGGGTGTGGTCCTGAGGTTCCTGGATCAAGTCCCACATTGGGCTTCCCGCATGGAGCCTGTCTCTGTCTCTGTCTCTCTCTGTGTCTCTCATGAATAAATAAATAAAATCTTTTTAAAAAACAAAAAATCCAAAATATTTGCCCTAAATCATGATTTTTAATAAGATTTTACTTATTTATTTGACAGAGAGAGAGTGCACACAAGGGGAATGGCAGGCAGAGGGAGAAGAAGAAGAAGGCTCCCCACTCAGCTGGGATTGATTCAGGACTTGACCCCAGGACACTGGGATTATGATCTGAGCCTAAGGCAGATGCTTAACTGGCTGAGCCACCGAGGTGCCCCCCTAAATTATGACTGATAGTTCCACCATCAGCAGAGGGAACATCTGGACCTACCATACAGTGTAGAATTTCATCCTAATGTCCTTTCTAACTTCCTAGAAAGATATCTTTCCACTTGTAACACACATCTTCTGGGGTTTCTGCCCCACTCAGAACATCCTTCCATGGGAAGCTTTACCCTTGTCTGTGCTTTACTCGATAGCCATAGTCACACCATGTGGAGTTTTTTTCTCAGAGGTGGGGAGTCAGAGTAAAAACTGTGGGCTAGTCTCTGCTAAGAGCTGAAGATGTCAGGAGTACAGGAGTTAGGTAGTCTTGAGAAGAGGAGAAAGCCAGTGATTTGAAAGAGGAAATAGCTCAGACAGGTCAGGAAGGTCATGTCCTAGAGAACATGGGGGAGAATGACAATGAGTATGAGCAAGAGTCATAGAACCTATGGAGACTCACCCCAAGCATTTAGGTTTTGACATAATAATTTGATTATGATTCTGATCAATGATTTGGTAATGATTCCAATCTTTTCTATCACCTAAAGGAACTTCTTATCTCTGGGATCTTTGAAATGAACCTTTATTCCATTGAAAATACACTCTTTTCTTTAAGTTGGAATGAAATTCTGTTATTTCTAACTCAAAGTGCCTCAAGATGACAGCCAATGAAGAACTGTTCCTGGGGTGCTGGATGGCTCAGTTGGTTAAGCGGCTGCCTTTGACTCAGATCTTGATTCTGGACCTGGGATGGAGCTGAGATGACTGGGACCTGGGATGAGTCCTGAGATGGACTGCCTGCTTGGGGAGTGGGGGGGGGGGGTCTGCTTCTGCCTCTCCCTCTGCACCCCACTCCCACCATGTTCACACAATCTTTCTCGCTAAAATAAATAAAAATATCTTTAAAAAAAGAAAAAAAGTGTCCTGTCCCATTTAAGTGGCAGGAAATAAATGCGAGTGATCCTGAAACAAACCTTAAAGTGAAATTGCTGTAGCAATGAAACTATTATGTAATAGTGGTTCAGAGGGTCATTTGTATTGTCCCCTGCTAAAACTGAATGGACTCTTCTAAAGGTCCTTACAGTTAGAAAGAAAATAGTGAACATCTCATTTCTATAGCAATGAGGAAATTGGTTAGGAGGAAGGAAGGTAACCCTGTGTTAGTCAAATTGGTTGTTTTCTGAGCTAGCAACAAGTGTGGTGGAAGGACCATGGACTTTGGCCAGAGCCACTAACTTTTGAATTCTGGCTCCATCACTTCCTCTCCATCCCCTTTGAGTTTTTACTTAGTTTCTCCCTACTTACTTTCTTCTGCAAAATAAGGGTGAGGATGGTGAAGTCTCCTTTGCTGGACTGTGAGGATGGCAGAAAGTCTGGAGGGCAGTTGGTCCCACGGTGCGAGTCCTCCCCATCCTGCTGTGTGTGCAACCTCCTTCTCTCAGCTCCTCTGGCCTGGGTGACGTCATCAGAACTGGGGAAGAGAAATCTGGACACATGAGCCATTGAAGAAACCTGCTTCTTAGAATTCAGCTTTGAATTTAGTTTTAGTTCAGGGCTCCTGCCGCCCTGTGGATGTCTTGGGTAGTGAAACAGTCTGGGAAATTAAAAGGGGGACTGCTGTCCCTGTAATCTTCCTGAGAGTCCCCTTGTGAGCATCGGAGGACTGAGCACAGGCAGCCTTCCAGTGTGGTCTGTGAGGTGGGATGTCTGTAGAGCAGGGTCAGGGAATGAAATCCTTAAAGCATCCATCCTCCTCTGTACACCTGGCCCCTCCTCAGTTTAGACTCGAATGCTCAACCCTAAGGAATCTGAATGTCCAGGAGTCAACTCAGAAAGAGAATTTTAGGCCTCCTGACTTCCAGCTGAACACTCTTCCCACTTACACAATTGGATAGGAGAAGCTTAGAGCCGCAGTTAGCTGAGGGTTAGTTTTTCTTTACATATTATTTTATAGGCTGTACTTTATTCATCAGTTAATATATTTGCATTGTTGCTTTTTAATGAAATTCACTTCTAGTTGTTTCCTGGGTGTTGTCAATTTTCTTTCTATCCAAGCATTTGCTGACACTCTTCTGTGTGTGTGTGTGTGTGTGTGTCCGCGGGCGTGCGCCCGCCCGTGTATGTAAATTTTGGGTGATGGTCTAAGAGACTGTCCCAATCCGTTGGTGAGTATTTGCAAATTTTCACGTCTGTGGATTCCTTCTACTTTGTGAGATATCCCCCTCCCCATCTCCCATGCTATGCAAATCCTATTTCTTTAAGGCACATTTCAAGTTCTGCTACTTCTTTTGAGACTTTCAGGCCACAGTGGCTAGTGTTATCTCTTTTGGGGACTCATAGCTCTGGCTTATATGTTATTTTAATTGGATATTATTATGTCTTAGCTTCTCTGTGCCCTCTTTGAAAGCAAAGATCATGTATTCTTAATTGTGTTACTTGATTTCCCAATCTATACATGATCCATACACATTTCCCATTCCATTTTGCTTGTCCCTTCTTTTATTTCCCTTTTCTATCACATTTCCAGTTTTCAAAGCAAGCAGGAAAAATCCCCTCTGACCTATTTAAGATTACTGCCTCTTGTTCTACTGGTTTTGTGTCAGCAGGGTCCTCATTGGTGCACCTGCGTGTAGGGGGCAGAGGAGCAAGCCTGAGACAAAGGTAGAGAGCTTGACTTCTTCCATAATTTCCAATTCCCAGTAGTTTACCTATGAGTTAGGATCTGTGTTCAAGTGCTTTCTCTCATAAAGGGTTTCTTTTTTTTGCTTTTCTGCTGCAAATGATGGCATCACCTTAAATTAAATCCTCAGGTTGAGGTTGTGAGAACTAAATGTGACAAACATTTCTGAAGACTGAGTTGGGGCTATGAATTCACAGTGGAGATTCTTTCCCTCTCTCCCCTCATTTCCAAGGTTCAAATCTATAAGGCTGCTGTGCCTTTTTTTTCTGAGAAGAGTGGTTTGTTACTGCTTTAATGTTTGTTTCTTTGCAGTTCCCCTCAAAATGAGAAGGTAGCTTTTCTGTTCCAGGTGTCTGCGTATGTGTTAAGGGGTTCTTGTCCATGAATTATCCTCCAGCTTGAATAATGATTGTTCAATATTAGGAAACTTGAGTGAGTATTCAGTTTTTTGTCTGTTCTTTTTTCTCATGGGCTATTATCTGGTTGGACAGATATCCTTAAGGCAGATCGCAGTTTCTCCTACTGTGGATTGTTCCTTTTGCTTAATTCTGTTAAATCTCTAACATTCCCTTTGATTTTGGCCAGCTCGGGAATGCACTGAAAAAACTTTTTTGTATCATATCTAGAATTCCTAGCTGTTCGAATAGGGTTGGTTGCTTTCCATGTGCACAATGATGGCTCAAATCTCACAGAGCAAATCTATCCTGATTTTGGATTGAGACTTCACTAACTTAATAGAAAAATTCAGGAAGACTTAATATCTTTGCAATAACTTACTCTTGTCATTCTTAAACATGGTTTATCATTCCATTTCTGTACATCTTTGTTATGTCCTTCAGGAAGTTTTATGATCTTCTTTTAAAACCTTTACACTTTTAAGGTTTCATAATTGGTTTTTTGAAACTTTCATTTTTGCTTAGTTACTGCCCTTGAAACAGTGAACACTTACACAGTCAGTGTAAACTACTTTATGTGCCAGAAAGTAGTTTAAATCCTTTCGTAATCTTTTACCTGGCAAATCTGTTTATTACCTTGAAATTTCCTGTCATTGGATTTCTCTTGCATTTCTAGTAAGTGCAATTATATCACCTTTGTTATTTGACGCTTTCCTTGTTTTCTTTTTCAATATCTGCGCCTGTTTTTGTTTAATCATTTTTTAAAATTGCTGTCTTATTTGGTGCCTCCCTTTAAGGAAACTGTTTTTTTCTATGTGTTTCATTGGTCTTGGTTGTAAGCTTATCTTGCATTTGAGAATTCGCCTTTTCCTGAGTGTGGACACTTTTCAAATTCACTGTCACCTGCTTCCAATGTTGGAGTAGGGACACTTGGAATCTACCAACAAAGAATCTTCCTGTTATTCTTACTAGAATGTCCGTTTCCTTTTGAGTGTTGCCAGCCACCTGGAACTTATAATGACTCTGTGACTCAGTTTTGCAGACTGGCTTCTTCAGTCTGGAAGCAGTTGCTGAACCGTGGACTGCTTGACTCTGTGTGTGAGTGTGGGAGTGTGTGTGTGTGCGCAGGAGGCGTGGTATCAGGGCCAACCTGCCTGACTGCTTACATTCCTTCTCTATCCAGTCACCCCTCTGAATGTCCTTGGCTCCCTTTTCCTCTTTCTTTTCATTACTTATGAGTTAGAGAAGTCTTTATAAGTAATAGAAGTCACCCATATCTGCCATTTTATGTGGTGTCTTTGTACCAAATTTCCTTCCGCAATTCAATCCTGTCTGATTTCTATCCTTTAGACATAGGTAAACAGTATTGCTTTCCTGAGGACATTCTTTTCTCTGGTACAGTTACGAATTTATTCCTTAGGTTTTGTTCATTTTTCAAGACTTGCCATGAAGTGAATTTTGTTGTTTTTTCAGATTCTCTTACTAATACCCACCTACTAATTATTAATATCACTTATTAATTGTTTTCTCATTCCTAGTATTTGTTATTTGCTCAACTGTTAAGAAACCACACTAACAATAGCTAGGTGAAAGGATATTTGTATCCAGCAATCTCTGATGAGTACATAGATCAGGGAAATGCTGGACTGAGTAAAACTGAATAATTATCAGAGATCTTCCTATATAATTGACTTCATCTTCCACTTACTAAAAGTGCAATTTACAATTATTTCACCTATTTCCTTCCACAAGTAGATAATAATCAGTAGAACTTCAAGTTGAGAAAAATATGTCCAAGTATTACTTGGGATTTACATTATTGGTTCACAGCAGGGTAACACTCAATGCTCAACATAACACAGCTAGTAAAAGCACAAAATCTAACGCCAGACAGTCTGGGTACAAATTTCCCCTCAATTTACAGACAAGTTGCATCCCCTTAGAAAATGATTTAATTTCCCCACCTCCTAGTTTCTCACCTGCAAATATTATTAATTGGCATATTGTCCTCAAATTATTTTAGTGAAGATTAGACAGAAAGAAAATGAAACCATCCCAGGCACATAATATGTGCTGAATAAATCATCGTTGTCATTATCATTGTAGCTACTATTTTCAACTCACATCCAGAATCTTTTTTTTTTTTTAAGATTTTATTTATTTGAGAGAGAATGTAAGAGAGAGAGAGAGAGAGAGCACGCACTCTCCTCTCTGGGGGAGAGGCAGAGGGAGAGAGAGAAGCCAACTCCCCCTGAACAGGGAGTCCAATATGGGCTTCATCCTCAGGACCCTGGGATCATGATCTGAGCCGAAGGCAGCCACTTAACTGCCTGAGCCACTCAGACATCCACATTCAGCATCCTTTACTACCTTGTATCATTATATGTAAGACTAATTTATTTTGAGAGAGAGAGAGAGTGAAAGAGAGAGAGAGAGTGCACAGGTACACTGCAATTTAGGGAGGGCCAGAAGGAGAGGGAGAGAGGGAAACCTAAGCAGGCTCCATGCCCAGCACAGAGCTCACTGTGAGGCTCAATCCAGGACTCTGAGATCGTGACCTGAGCTGAAATCAAGATCAGACATTCAACTGGCTGAGCCACCAGGTACCCTAGATTAATTTTAAAGATCCTTTTGAATTAGGGATAAGATTAGAATGAAAAAAGGAGAACTCCCCAAAAGTACAAATATATACACAGTATATAAGTATCGTCTAACCATTTCCATGCTAGCTTAACCTAGATTCTAGACAATATAAAATAGGTCAGGGGAACAATGTTGAACAAGCTCCATCTCTCGTGAAGCTTACATATCAGAAAAGGAAGCAAATGATTAAAAAATATTATACTAGGAGCCCCTGCCTGGCTCATTTGGAAGAGCACACAACTCTTGAGCATCTGAATCTTGATTTCAGCTCGAGTCATGATATCAGGTTTGTGAGTTTAAGCCCCACGCTGCATGTAGAGGTTACTTACATATAAAATCTTAAAAAAAACAATTTTACTAAAACAAAATCATTAGAGTTATACTAAGGACTTTAGTGCATGAAATCATTTGACAATGTACTACTCAAAAGACTTAAACACTCAAGGTCAATTATAGCAACTACAATTTTACCTTACTAAATGCATCTCTGGAAAATAATTGCTTTTATGTTTCAAGATTTATTTATTTATTTGAGAGAAAGAGAGAGACAATGAATGAGGGGAAGGGCAGAGGGAGAGGAAGAGAGAGAATCCCACGCAGAATCCTCACTGAGCACACAGCCCAACATGGAGTTCCATCTCACAGCTCTGAGAACATGACTTTAGCTGAAATCAAGAGTCAGGTCCTCAACCCCTGATCCACCCAGGGGTCCTAAAAATTGCTTTTTAAACTGCAAACAAATGTCATAGCAGAATATCCATGGTTTCTACTAAAGAGTCAAAACAAAATTTTATCATTTTTATCGTTTACTATTCAAGAGAGGGAAACAAAGCATCTGACAGGCAAAAGGTCAGGTCCTTGGACACGTGTTCTCTATTGTGAAGAGGACAGGTCTTCTGTTTGTTTTTGTTGTTGAGAGGTTCTAGAGGGAGATGGCTGAGATGGAACAGATATGCATCAGTGGGTTCATGGACTACAAGTAGGTTGTTACCAAATGGCTGTGTCCTGAGTGGTTGTGTCCCTTCAAATTCCTATCTTGAAATACTTAACCCAAAGATGATGGAATTCGGAGGTGGGTCGTCTTAGAGTAAGGGCTCTTTTAAATTGGTCTTGGATAAATGGGGTGTTAAGCTAGGCCTGTGATTTCCGCCTCCTTCTATTTCTGTTTTACTTCTTACCCTTCTACTGTTTGGATGTTAACAGCACTACAATTTTCTAAAATAAAATACAAATAATTTTTAATTTAATTGTGTCAGGTTCAGGGCGATGCACCACAGCCTGTTGCTTAGTGTTTTCTTTCATATACATGACTTACGGGGGTTCTTGGTTGGCTTGGTCTCAAGAATATGTGACTCTTGATCTGGTGTGGTGAGTTTGAGCCCCACATTGGGTGTAGAGTTTACTTACTTACATACATACATACATACATACATAAACAAACTAACTAATTTAAAAAAAGTGAAATGGCTAGTCTGAATCTTCTCTTAAGAAAGCCATGGGCATTTATATAGGAATAGAAAGAAGTTTAACAAATCACAAATATCTTGGATATATCTTTGGACAACTCTGAGCTTCAGTCTCCTTACACATTAAATGGGAGAACATTTCACCAAGCTGTAGTGGTTTCTACAAAGCCTAAGTGATACAGCAGTGAGTAGCTGCTTAAGAAATACTAGTTTTCTTTCCTTTACTGTTTTCCAGTTTATCTTCTAATCAGGAACCCAACATAACCAGGGTAAGAGCTAAGATGCTTGTGGGTTTTGAAATTGGACTTCCTGAGTCCTACTAATCCTTAGCTGCCTGACCTTGCATAGATTTTAGTATTCTTATTTGCAAAAAGAGAAAAATAATAGTACATACCTATGATGATTTGGTAGAGATTGAATGAGATAAGCTTACAAATTCCTTAAGAGAGTACATGTCATATGTAAATGCTTACTAAATGTTGCTGTTTAAACAGCAAAGGAAATGAAAAGGTTCAGATAGATATTTGTATTAAGCTTCGATAACCATAGGAATTCACCTACAGGGCCACATCAATATAAGAATGCAGAATTTAAGGAAAGATGGTAGGGAAACTATGGTGTGGAATGGGTCCACGTTTCTAATAACTATTCTTCAGTTACCTGCTGGGGCTCCTTTTGTGTTGCTTTAAACATCCCAGCATGTTCATATGGTCACTGATCTCTGAAGCTCTCCAGTCACCCTTGCAGTTGCCTCTGTGACCTACCAGCTGCCCACCTCACCTCAATACTAGACTGCTCTGAACATACTTCTTGACCCTGATCAGCCTGTTTTCTAATTTCTACCCTTATTTTGCATAAAAAATAGAAACAGAAAGACAGTTGCCTGTGTAGGACCAAGGGGAGACCACCCAAGCGGAAAATCTTTGACATAAGGTTTATTTTTGAGTTAAAAAGCAATCAAAACCAGCAGATTATGGGAAAGCTCTTTACCTCCCTCCCCGTCAGCTG
Organism: Canis lupus dingo; assembly: GCF_003254725.2. Lineage (NCBI taxonomy): Eukaryota > Metazoa > Chordata > Mammalia > Carnivora > Canidae > Canis > Canis lupus. The sequence continues at coordinate 35,184,955 of NC_064269.1, read as the reverse complement.
CCTAAGAAAAACTGAGATAGAGGACTTGCTCCAGAAAGAGAGCTACCAAAATTGAACTCTGTCCCTTTGAAGTCATAGACCCCTACTCCCTTCTTCTTAGTTCAGAATGCCATGTATACCTCATTTTGCCTGTCTTTGGAATTCTCTGAGTAGATTCTCCATATGTAGAAAATAAAATCTTATTTTCCCTTGTTAATCTGTCTCATGTTGACAGAAGACTTTACCTTGATTTGACCGTAATCTGTAAATTCTAACTGATTTACTTCTTCTTTACAGCATATCTTTTAATTCAGGCAAAAGGCTCTGTAGGCAAAGCATCCTATGATGAGAACAGAAACTATCCCCAGTCCTGATGCTAGTAAGACCCTGCATGAATGACCCCAAGGCAATGAAATAGCTGAGCTTTACTGCCCACATGCAGAACCACTGACCTTTGTTCCACATTTGCCTCATATCAACCAAGATGTAATTTCAGCACTTTGGGGACAATCATTAAGACATTAGCCTGTGTCTTCCCAGTGTTGGCGTCCTTGAAATAAATGCCTTTCTTGTTTCATCACCCCTCGTTTCTCTGCCTTTGGATTTTACTTTGGATTTTATCAGGGCAAGTCTCCAAACCTGATCTGCTTGGGACTCTTATGGCCAAGTGCTCCTGCAGCCTTAGGCTTCAGTTACAACATATATTTGATTCTTAGTTCAGTTAGAAGGAGCACTGAAGAGCAGAAGAAAGTCTTCTTCCTCAATAGCTGCAATGTTACTTCCTTTAGGAGATAGTTCTGACGCTTCTCTGCCAATGTCACCCCTACTCTCAACACACTTTATTTTTATTTATTTTTTATTTTTTATTTTTTTTCAACACACTTTCTTTATTGCCTTGGCTCACATCTTTGTTTCAAATTTCTCTATGACTTTCTTATCAACTCAATTCACCACCTACCCATCTCCACCCCACAGATACCTTATATATTATTAGATGCTCAGTAGTTGGGAGGTAATCTCTTTCATCCAGATGTTAAAACTAAAAGAAAGATTTCCTATGTCCTAAGAAATATCATGTCACTATCATCATCTTCCTCACCATTCATACTTACTGAACTTTTCAGGTAGGCCTGGATAAGCACTTCATATGTTCATATGTATCATCTCCCGCAATTCTCACAAAACATTATAAGCTAATTACTCCTATTTCTCTTTTATAGACAAATGAATGAGGCTTAGAGAGCTGCATTATTTTGCCCAGATTACAAAATAGTAAGTGATGAAGACAGATTTTGAAACCACACGTCTCCAGGGCACAAATGTTGCCCCTATATTCTGTTCCTTAGAACCAAAGAAGATTCCTTTTTTAGGTGTATTCTTCCAATCGGACATTTCCCTAGTGCATACGAAATAGTTTGGATTTGAGTAGTTTAGGGGTTTTTTTGTTTTGTTTTGTAATTTTCCATAGACAATTGACAAAATAGCAATTGCCATCCTTAGAAACTCTGTTCAGACTTCCAGCATGACATAAACATTTCTTCAGGGAGCATTTCATTCAGTTCTTTAGGTTTGTTGCTTTTTTTTTAAGATTTAGAAATATTTTTTTTTTAATTTTTTTTTTTAATTTTTATTTATTTATGATAGTCACACAGAGAGAGAGAGAGGCAGAGACATAGGCAGAGGGAGAAGCAGGCTCCATGCACCGGGAGCCCGACGTGGGACTCGATCCCGGGTCTCCAGGATCACGCCCTGGGCCAAAGGCAGGCGCCAAACCGCTGCGCCACCCAGGGATCCCGATTTAGAAATATTTTTAATTGGGATTGTTATGTTGACATTTGTTTCTCATTCCTCATCATCAGCTCTTTAGGTTTTAATGCTCGAATTCAAAGGGACAATAAATGGAGGAATCAAGTCCTAAGTTCGCGGAAATGATTGGACCTGATCTTTCATGTTCTTTGTGCAAGAAAGCCAACTTCTATTTAATTTTTTTAACTCTGTCAGTTCCTCCATGGAGGTTAGTTTGTTTTCACTTCCCTTCCAAGGTGCTCTGGAAAGGGCCATCCCCCACTACATGATTCTCTGGACCCTCTCTACAATGTCCACCTCCTCACTTGCAACATTTTTGCTAAGGGGATTTGATGTCATAAATTATCTTCACTTATTAATTCTCTATGAACTAAATTAATTCTAAAATAGATATTTTATAATAAGGTGGGTCTCTCCTTTGTCGACTCCTGACTTGGCACTACTTACTCATTCCTTTGGCTCTACTGAGAAATCAAAATGTTCCTCCTAAATCTTTCCCCTAAAAATAGTTTCTGTGTCATCAAGCAATTACATTTGCATTTTCTTAACCTTTCATTATTTGTCAGTCTTGTCACAATTAAGGAAGGCAGTGGAAGACCTGTTATCATTTGACCATTTAGTAATACAGAACACAATGAGATTAGTGATAAATCCTATCGAGGAAATGTTCTGGTTGAAGCAACCCAATGAAAGACTGGAGGTTCTTCCTATGTAGCAGCAAACTCTTATTGCTCTTTAGGAACTCTAGAAGTGAAAAACTCCAAATTTCTCCAGAAGAAAGAAGAATATAACTGTAATTTAAAGAAAAGTACCTCCTCTTCCTCCTCTCCTTATTTTTCTTCTCCTTCTTCTTTTGTCCTGATCTTTCTTCTTCCTGTTCTTCTCGTTCTTCTTGTTCTTCTTGTTCTTGTACTTGGTCTTCTCCTCAATTCTTCTTCTTCTTTTCTTCTTTGTGATTCTGATGGCATTGAGCACAGCCCAGTAAAAGACAAATGAACAAGCTTGGTAAGTCTGATATGATAAAAAGTATGGTAAACTTTTGATGAGCAGACATTTTAGCAACTAGACTGTCTCTGTCATTATTTTTGCTTTCCTTTTCTGAGAGCAAACAGAGAATGTGAAGTGACAGAATTAGATTAACATCTCAGCCCCAATTCCAAAAGAACTATAATGAGGAATAATTTACTCAGCTGATAATTTGTTTAACCCTGATCTCACTTCATTTGTGTTCTTTAAGTCTCTGGATCCATCTATTAATTTTTTATAATGTTCACTATTCTAATCACTAGGACAGATTAACATTTCTAAACTTCCTCTTACTACCTTCTGAGAACTGTGCCCTATTATTTTAGTTCTCTACTATTGAAAGTTTGGGGATCAATTTGTTTTATTTCAAATAGTATTTCTCATGAGTAATTGGATTAATCAATCAAAAGACAAGGGTTCTTGTTGATATACTGGTCATTTGGTCAATAAAAATAAACTTTTGAAAACTTAAATAATTAATTTGATGAAATCATTGTTTGAAATATAATCTTAGAATCCAGGCATCTTCACTCTAAGAGCTTTAAGTTGAAGATGTATTTCCAGAGAGGATACAAAAGAAATATGGGATGTAGCTTATAGCCCTCAAGGAACAGATTATCTTCACTGGAGGGTAAGGCTTGACTATATTTAGTAGAGTAGTGTGTAAAGAAGTACTACGTTCAACATTTTACTGCAAGACTATCTGATAGAAATAAGTGACACGTATCTTATGGACCTGGAGTACTAAGGCAAGGATTAAGCTGTTAGAATAAAACAGAGATTAAGAGGGGCAAGGGGAAATGAGCAAAAATGGGGTCTATGTGCATGAGTGACTCTCCCATAGCTAGGCTTGCAACTATTATCCTATGTGTGTTATCAAAATAACTATGAAGAGAGAAATGATTGGAACAGAATGATAATAACTCTTGTATCTTATTTGAACCTCTTTATCCTTATGAATTCCATTATTTTAAAATGCGGTATTTCTTTTTAACATAGAAACTATAACACAATTAAAAGTTGGTTTACTTTATAAGGTAACCTCAGGTGTTGTTGCAAAATAACCAACTTACTTTTCAAATTATATGTGTAGGTCTCATCACACATTTTTTGATACTACTTTACCTCCTATTTTTGTACATTGTATTGTCTCTTTGGCCTATATTTTGTTTTCACATTATGTATTTCTCAAAAAAACCTTCAAATAGGAAGTCAAGTTAAGAATGAAATAGACCATGAAAATTCTTGAAAATCCAATGCATCATACATAAAGCAGATAGTACAGAGCAGTTCAAACAATGACCACAGAGTGGCATTCTAGCATCATGCACGATGCAAGAGTCACACCTAGATGCATCATTGAGGTAGAATGAAAACTAGCTCCAAATGTGACAGGATTTTCCCTCTAAGGAAGTCACCTGAGACACCAGGGTCTAAGCTTTATATTTGGCTGTGCAATTAGATTTTCCCTGACTCATATCTAATTATATTCTTCCCTTGGCAACTGCCTTTTTTCCCTATTCAAACCTCCTTAATCCTCAGGCTAGCTGGGAATCAGCTCACTATTTAACTTCTTGAACAATTCTCATTCATTTCTAGAATCAACTCTGTCACTACTCCCCAACCAGTAGCAGTCCGGTTTCCAGTGCCAGCTCTCTACTAAGACTAGCTTTCAGTGAGCCTCAAAATGAGTTTGTATTTGACACTGTTGTTCATCGACTTCTTTTGGAAACTTTTTTCTATTCTGGTGTGGTGACATTACTGTTTTCTAAGTTTATCCTTGCTATTTGGTTGTTTCTAATTAATCTGTTTTACTAGCTCTTCCTCAGGCCCTTCCTGATACAGTTGATTCCTATGGAATCATTCCTAGGCTCAGGAGATGAGGCCACTGAAAGAGAGTTTGTTAGACTCACAAATACCAAGAGCAAGAGGTACCTCTTGCAGTGGATGGCCACGTGGAGAAGCACTGAAGTGGGTCAGGGGCCAGAGGGGAAGGGCACCGTGGGCAAGAATCTGAGTGTGGTTAAAGTGGGAAGAAATAGGGATCCCTAGGTGGCGCAGCGGTTTGGCGCCTGCCTTTGGCCTAGAGCGCGATCCTGGACACCCGGGATCGAATCCCACATCGGGCTCTCGGTGCATGGAGCCTGCTTCTCCCTCTGCTTGTGTCTCTGCTTCTCTCTCTCTCTCTCTCTCTCTCTGTGACTATCATAAATAAATAAAAATTAAAAAATAAAAATAAAAAATAAAGTGGGAAGAAATAAAGGTAAGCAGGTTTAGGAGAGGCTAGTGTGAATGATTTCAGCTGGCTCTGGCACCTAAGGTCTGTCCCTAATTGTTGGGTACCTGGCCTTGGGGTGATTAGGTCAGGTGAATACTAGTCCTGAATGTGAGGGTCCAATAAAGGAAAAGATGGCAGGTAGGGGCTCTCTGTTGGTTTACATTGAATAGTGTGTTCAGTGGGTGAATTATTTACTCTCTAGAGATTTACTGACCCTGGCAGGTACAGTCCCTCCAGGGCCAGCAAACCTACAGATGTCAAAGCACCAGAACACAGAAAATAAGACATTTGCTATTTATATACCCTTCCATTTTATTTCCCTGTGCAAGCTTCTGAAGGGTTGCATAAGAGAAAATGGATTAAAGCTCTTCTATGTTGATCATGTTAATGGATGCCTAATATAGACTTTGAAATTTTATCTGTAAGATTATTTACCAAGGGAGTTGCATGGTCTCCAACTATTTGAAAATATTTGAAAATGCTTGAAAATTTGTGAAAAAGATTGAATCTGGAGGTTGCTTAAAATGGGACCTCACTTTCAAAGCAACAGGATGAAATGTGATCTCTCAAAGTGCTAGAGTTTCGCTTGCTCTGTGTTTCCTCATGTTCTTCTCAATAAAACAGGAAAGAAGGTCATAGAGTAAACCAAGTGCTTTTGGCAAGGGAGCAGATTCATTTTGGCCAATGGAGTCAACTGATCTTTCTAGACGTATGGCATTCAAAATACAGATAGCTTGACATACAAAGTTCTTGTCTGATTCCAATGGATGAGTTAGAAATCCTTAAAATTTACTTTGTCTCTGAGGTATTGGTGGTTGTAGTGGATGGTGGAGAGAGCCTTGAATGTCAGATAGACGTATTCGCACACATGTTCGATGGTAGATAGTGTTTAACTTTTTTTCTATGTTCAGATCTCTTTTTCATTTAATTCTTTCATGTCTGCTACCTTTGGCACAATGGTCCTAAGAAGGACTCCCCATTTCCTCTGAAACACTATCCCTTTCAACATAGGATTTATCTGCAGCTTCTTTTTTTTTTTTAATTTTTATTTATTTATGATAGTTACAGAGAGAGAGAGAGAGGCAGAGACACAGGCAGAGGGAGAAGCAGGCTCCATGCACTGGGAGCCCGATGTGGGATTCGAACCTGGGTCTCCAGAATCGCAACCTGGGCCAAAGGCAGGCGCCAAACCGCTGCGCCCCCCAGGGATCCCTATCTGCAGCTTCTTGGGGCTGCTTCAGGGAATGAAGAGCTACAGGAATGAGCAGAGCAGGAAGCTTGTATATCTTAGACAAATAAACCATACATTTGCAAGGAATCTGTAAGACAGAGGAGTGTGGGATACAATACATAAGGGGTGAAGAAGTGACTAGGAAGATAAAAACTACTCGAACACTGTTTATATAGACCACTCAGGCCCAAATTCCCTGTCTTTGATGAGAAGAATGTCTTCTTTCCTTCCAGTCCAGGGAGCATATCTTTCACATCTTACAAAGCAAACATTGATTTTCAGAAAGAATACAGTCTGAATTTATATGGAAGGAGGGAATGTTTTTATCCCCACTTAGCCAGGTACTTTGCTAAGAGTGATCAGAAAATTCTTGTTACTTCTTGAATTTATGGCCAAAGAAAGGAGAAGACTTTTTGCCTCTGTTAATATTTTGCAGTTTGTTGGACACAAAGGATTGTACTACTTTGAGTCTCCAACTTTTAACAAACCCATGTCTGAGCACAGCTAATGATAAATTAATTTACTTTGTCCAGGAGTGTGTCTGAGTTTCCTGCAGCATCAGGAGAGGGAGAGAGAGACACCATGATTCCTACCAAGATGCTACTGCTCTTGCCGTCAATGGCTTTGCTGGCCTTGGGGTCTGCTCAGGACATCGATGACGGTAAATTGGGGAGATAGAAGATCATGCAAGCATGCAGGTAAGATTCATAGAAAAGAGTAAGGTTGAATTGAGCTATCTCAGAGTTCAAGTGCTTGATACTCCAAGAATAGGTTCATCAAAGAGGAGAAAACTTTAGTTTCTATTTTCCACTGCCTGCAAATATCTCTCTGAAATCAGAGGCCTAAATGTCAAGTCAATATCTTCTTGGATTGAACTTTGCTATTTTTGGAAGCATGAATTTTCACTTATTCACTCTATTTGTGTGAAAATAATCATCTAAGTTGATTGAATATTCTAAAATTCATCTAGATTCTCACTTCCTTGTCATCAAACACAGGCCTATATACAAATATTATGAATTTGTATTACATTTTCTTTATCTCACAAAATTTAGAAAGTATTTAGGTCCTATTAATTCTCTCCATTGTATTATCTTTTTTTTTTTTAATACTTCTATGTCTGGTTAGGGAAACTTGTGGCAGGCATGCATATATAGGAAATCCAGAAAGTCCTAGAAATGGGTACTTTCAGGCAATGTTGGAGAAATGTACATAATAAACCAGAAAGGTTAATTCTTTGTGGATCTGTGGCTCTTTTTAACAGAAAAGATGGATGGCATATGTTGAAGGTACCAAATATTCAGATATAAAGTCAAAATCCAGATGAGTATTTCGATGGCTACAAATAGCCAGATATTAGGACTCTTATCAGACAAATGATGAAAAATTGAAAAAAAAAATGATACTTTCTTATTAAATGTTTTGTCATTGTATAGAAAGAGCCTAATTCGAAAACTTGGAATCTTAAAGACATGAAATGCCTGTGGAATCCTTGAGTTTTAAAGCTGTTACCATCCGCTGAGACAAGGTTGTTCCTCAAAATACTAAAATGGTAGTTACTGACTTTTCTGAAAGGCATAGATAGATACTTTAAGAAGGATCTATAAAAGGTTATTAAGAAGTTATTTTGATAACATTATTTGAGATTCACTCTCTATGTTCAAGATTATCTTGCACATAACAATGATCACAGTCAAAAATGGGGCAAAAGAAGGTATTACAGAGCTCAGAACAGGGGAGAAGAGAGGAGAGGCATACTGGGTATGCCAGGTGGTCTGGACCGTGGAGTGGGAAGGCCCAGGGGAAAGCAGAGTGAAATGCAAGGCTAAATCTCTCCACATACTATTTGGGATAATCTAGAAACACTGAATAATCAGTAAGGTTGAAGTGAATCTAGGAAGATAGAGCTGGACATGTGGGTTAGTTTCATCATGTGAAGGGTGTTACAAATGGCAAAGTGAATTTGTTATTTAATCTATGAGCAACAGAGAGATTTTTGAAAAACAATGTGAGGCATGAATTTCTTTGTTAATCTGTCAACAATAAGGAGTAAGTGGCCTGAGAACTCAGGCTGTGTCTTTTCTGCTTGGTCTAGCAAAAGGTGAAATTATACTACTTGGGCATTCAATAAAGTCTGCATAGAAACCTGAGGAGAATGATAATAAGAGTGACAGCTGGGCAGCCCAGGTGGCTCAGCTGTTTAGCGCCGCCTTCAGCCCAGGGCATGATCCTGGAGACTCGGGATTGAGTCCCGCGTTGGATTCCCTGCATGGAGCCTGCTTCTCCCTCTGCCTGTGTCTCTGCCTCTCTCTCTCTCTCTCTCTCTCTCTCTCTCTGTGCGTGTCCCATGAATAAAAAAAGAGTAACAGCTAGGAGAATACAAAGAAATGGTTGAAAGAAGATGCAACAGATGGTAAGGGATTACTCTAAAATACTATTTAAAATTGTAGAACAGGCTGGCTGGCTCAGTTGGTAGAGCAAGTGACTCTTGATCTCAGAGTTGGGAGTTTGAGATCTGCACAGGGTTGTAGAGATTTCTGAAGAAAGAAAGAGAGAGAGATGGAGAGGGCTTGTGCTCCATTATACATACCAGAAATGTGCAAAAGGAAATACTAGAGGGTATACTGTACTGACACCTTTTTTGCCACAGATTTCACAATTTGTAGAAGGTGACAGATGATAGGGCAGGAAAGGTATTCTAGGATTGTTGGACCATTGTGAGGGCAAGGGATCTGATCATTTCTCCTCATTCAAAGGATCATGTCAAAATATCATACACAGGTATAGGTAGACACAGTGAACCTGAGGGGTGATTTTCCTCAGATATCAGAGATATCTGATGATTATAGATGATTTGATGTCTATCACAGCAAGTTTAGAATGGATGGCAATAGAGAAGAAGCAGAAGCTTTTAAGAGGCAAAATCAATGGCGAGTGGACAAAGAAGACCTGCTAAGCCAAGTACATGCACTGTCACAAAGCAGGGATCTCTCTGCCTCTTCTCTTCTGGGATCTAGGCCCAGGTCACTACCTAGTACCACAGAAACCAGTAATATCTTATTTCTAACTCCATTTAGGGTATTGTACTTTCATGCTTTTTCGTTGAAGTTTGTAGCTAAACTTTATTTTCACTTGTTCCTTAAGATCTGTGCTTTCCTGCCTATGTAGATGATGAATTGTTGAAAGAAAACCCCACGGAATCACAAGTGAAACCTCAAGAAGAAAATGGAGATCAGAATGGCAAGGCGAGCAAAGATGAAGACAAACACAATGGACAACAGAAGAAGCCTCATGACCATGGTGTCCAGGGAGACCAGGCCACTCTATTTAACATAAGTGGCCCACATCACCCACATTGCCCACATTGTCCTGGAGGCCAACAAGGTCCTCAGAGACCAGGTTGCCAAGGTGGTCCAGGTGGCCCACAGGGTCCAGCAGTCCAACAAGGCCCAGGTGGCCAACAACGTCCAGGAGTCCAAGGTGGTCCAGTTGGCCCACAGCGTCCAGCATGCCAACAGGGCCCAGTTGGCCTACATCATCCAGGGACTCAAGGTCATCCAGATGGTCCACAGAGTCTAGCAGGGCAACAGAGCTCAGGTGGCCAAGGTGGTCTAGTTGGCCAGCATGGCTACCGTGGTGTCCAGTGACAAGGAAACCAAGTAAAGAGGACCTCCTATGATTTACTAGGTATTAATTCTATTCATCTCAATAATGTGTGGGAATAATGTGTGGGAATGCACACTGGCACAGCCACTATAAAAAACAGCATGGCGGTTCCTCAGAAAATTACAAATACAACTACAATGCAATCCAGCACTTCCCTTTTGGGTATTTATCCAAAGAAAATGAAAACACTATTTTGCAAAGATACCTACACCCTAATGTTCACTGCATCGTTATTTACAAAGCCTAGCTATGGAAGGAGCTATCCTCATGGCCATGGATAGAGGAATGGACAAAGAAGACGTGGTGTGTATAGACAATGGAGTATTATATAACACTAAAGAAGAAGGAAATCTTGACATTTGAGACAACACAGATGGATCTAGAGAGTACAATGCTGACTGAAATAAGTCAATCAGAGACAGGTAAATACCATATGATTTCAAAAGTATGTGAAATCCAAAAACCAAAATAAATGAGCCAACAAAACAAAACAGACCTAGTTATCCAGTGCCTGCCAGAAGGCAGGGGATGGAAGGATAGTCAAATAGGATTCAAAGCAATTGAAAATGTACAAGAGTATATTTAAAAAATATAAGGTACAAGGATACAAGATATACGTATACATAAGATATACAAGATATACACATACAAGAACATAGGAAAGCAGTTAATAATATGCAACCATTTTGTTTGCTGTAGATGGTAGCTCAATTTTTCTTGGTGAACCTTCACAATGTATAGAAATGCTGAATCACTATGGTGTACACTTGAAACTAATGTAATAATGTAGGTCAAGTACGCTTCTATCCGGGACCCTAAGATCCTGACCTGACACTTAACCAACTGAACCACAAAAGCACTCCTATAAAACTTATTCTTAATCTTCCTTTGAATATACAGTTAATACAAAAAGAAAGTCCTTTCAATTTTCAAAAAATAGCTTTTCCCTCCATAACCAAACAGGTTTAGGCCTGTATTAAATGAGAAATCAAAATGCCCTTTTATCAAAGTCAAAGAATGTTTATAATGATATTCAACAATCCAAAATTTTCTACTGAAACGTCACTCCTTCCCATCAAAAATCAAAGGCAAGTTCATTCATAAGGGGCTGGGAGACTATTTATTATGCAATAAGACTATGTGCCTGCACACTTTGAGACCCAACCACAATATTCTCTCACCTTCTCTCCTTCAACCACATCAAACTCTACAGTTTCTCCATCTCCTACACTGCACAGGCATTTCCGTGGGTTATTCTTGATGGCAGTCTGTCAACAGAACAGAAAGTTTTAAATGAAGCAACATCAATAGTGGCCATAGATTTTATCGCTGCAGTTTATTGCCTGTATTATTACTTTTTTACATTATCATTCTCCCACTAACCTGGATCTCCAAAACAATAACAAAATAAACAAAAAACACTGTAAATCTGTGTTCCACATCATTTTCTTGATTCACACTACCTTTGATAATTCTCCTTCATAGGCAGATTAAACAGAATTTTGGTTACTTGATACTTCTGTTACAGCCTGATGATGATATTGGATACTATTAGTTCCTTCAAATGATTCCGCATCTAAGATTCTGACTGTACCTCTATCACTGGTGGGGCAGGGGCAATGCCTTGATGAAATCTTGCATAAACACACAAATACACCTTTCAGGTAGAGAGGTTTCTATAGACCAGAGAAACTGCTAACCTCAAAAAGAATTGTAACCTATGTGGAGGAGAGGAGGGATGATGAAGAATGGAGAAAAGGAATTTAAAAATGCCAGTGGGATAAATATTTCTGATGGGAATACACAAAATTACCTCAGAAATGAAACACTAGGGCAGCCTGGATGGCTCAGTGGTTTAGCACCACCTTCATCCCAGGGTGTGATCCTAGAGACCTGGGATCGGGTCTCTAAAATAAATAAATAAATAAATAAATAAATAAATAAATAAATAAACCGGGATCGAGTCCCACGTCGGGCTCCCTGCTTGGAGCCTGCTTCTTCCTCTCTCTCTCTCTCTCTCTCTCATAAATAAATAAATAAATAAATAAATAAATAAATAAATAAATAAAATATATTTTTTATAGAAATCATTCTTGAAAAGAAAAAAAGAAGTGAAACACTACTGATAATCATAATGTGGCCTCTTCCATCCTGCCCTCCATTTTAAAGATAAGTTAATACGAGGGTGGTAAGTGATTTACCTGGAGACCTAAAGGCTTCAATCATTGAGTAGCATCTCAAAAAAATAAGCTAATAATGACAGGAGATTTCCACCCTATACAATACTGCGGTCTCAATCAAGTGTTAAAGGAGTCAAAGTTTTGAGGATCTACCTCCCGGAGTCAGTAGAGAACTTTACAGAATATTTTATGTGACTTTTGGGACAGAAAGATCAAAGTTACTCTTATAATTTGCAGTCTTTTTTTTTTTTTATTTGCAGTCTTATTTCAGGAGCTATGTACAATATACCTACAAGGAATTAGAGGAGGGATGAAACAAAATTTCAAAGCAGACACTAAAATTTAAGCACTCAGAAGGCCGGGGAGGTGCTCGCCTACCTACCTGGCAAACAGTCTGTTTGCTCTCACACCCTTCAGTGGTAAGAGGAAGAAATAATGGAACAGAAACCTCAGAGCGTGACTCAGCACATCCTACCCTGGCTCCTTTAACTGCTCTTCCTCTCTCCTGGCCCCTAATCCACCTTCAACAAACTAATATCTCTGCTCTTATCTGCTCTATCCAACAAAGGTGTCACCAATGAGAATTCATCTGAGGTATTCACTCTAGAAGCTTCTCCTACTGTAAAATGTCGGTCTCCCTAGACTGAAATTCTACCAAATAGAAGTTTATACATTTCAGATAGGGAAGTTTTTGTAGAAAGGTTCATAGTCTCTGCCAACTTCAGTTGATGGCAGTGGCTACCTGGACCAACTTGCTAGGAAGGAATCTGAGATGGCTGAGCTCAGCATGAAGGAGGAGAACCCTGCTGGTCAGTGATGTCAAGAACAGTGGGAATAGGGCCTAGTGGGGGCATTTCTGAGTAGATCTGACTTTCTAGGCGAATCAGTTGCACCCCTAGGCATCTATTTTATTCACGTGCTGTCACATCTCCATGCACTTTACAAATCCGTTCATCTGTCTACAATCCACTTTCCCCTTCTGCACTTCTGAGAGTTTTCATTATTCCTTCAAGACTGAGCTCAAACTTTTCTATCTTTATGAAGTGTCTCCTACCTTCTCCAAGGATCTTCCAAGATGAGCATGTTGTGTGCCTCTGGAAATCTGATTCTTGGTCTCCCTCACCATACAGACTCTGCAGCAGCAGCAGAGTGACTAACTAGAGGCAAGAATCAAATGTGAGATGAGTAAATAAATGATTAGTCTCAAGAAAAGTCATAATCTAGGGGTGCCTGGGTGCCTCAGTTGGTGACGCCTATGTCCTCTGTTCAGGTTAGGATCTGCTGGAACTTTGACCAAGATATTGTCCTATGAGATCTCGGGATTCTGTTCTCTTGTTTGCAAAATGGGAAGGATGGTTACAATGACGATGACCATACTGGAGGGGATTTCATGAGTACGACACATGCTAACATGCCAATGGGCTCCCACCCACATAGTAGGACTCTTCTACATGTTGGCCTGTGAGATCAGGTTTAAGATCATGTATAAGGTCTGATATCTGAACATGTTACCTGATACCCTACCTGTGAATGGGTCCTATACGTCTGATATCTGAACATGTTACCTGATAGTCTTCTCAACAGTCACTTTCCTGATGAAATCCAGTACACAGGATTTCATATTTGGTAAGTGGCAGTGTAGGCTATAACTGTGGTTGGCCTGACAATAAATTTGGTAACGATTCCATTATACCAGTATCCTTCACAGACACATGACAATCTGGCCACATAGAGCTTGGCTTTTCATTTTCATTTTAGAAAACACATCCTTTTATTCTTTAAATTTGAATGAAATACTGTTATTTTTACTCCAAGTGCCTCAAGATGACAGACAATGAAGAAATATACAGGAGTGACTGGGTGGCTCAGTTGATTAGGCATCTGCCTTTGGCTCAGGTCATGATCCTGGCTTTTTGGAATGGAGCCTTGAGTTGGGCTCCTTGCTCCGGGGGGAGTCTGCTTCTCTCTCTACCTCTACCATTCCCCCCGTCATGTTGACTTTCTCTCTCTCACTCTCTCATAAATAAATAAATAAATAAATAAATAAATAAATAAATAAAAAAAATCTTAAATAAAATCAAATGAAATTTCCTGTTCCATTAATGAGCTGGAAAGAAATGTGAGTGATCCTGGTATAAACCTTAACGTGGAATTTCTATAGAAATAAAACCATTATTTAATAGTGGTTGTGAAAATCATCTGTATTTTCCCATCCTAAAAAGTGAATGAAATCTTTTAAGCAACGCTCCTGTTATAAAGAAAATAGACAACATCTCATTTCTATAGCAATGAGGAAATTGGTTAGGAGGAAGGAAGCTAACCCTGTGTTAGTCAAATTGGTTGGTTTTGTTTTTGATTTTCTTTTTGCTTTCTCCAGTTCTCAAGTCTGGTGGAAGGATCATGGACTTTGACCAGAGCCACTAACTTTTGAATTCTGGCTCCATCACTTCCTCTCCATCCCCTTTGAGAATTTACTTAGTTTCTTCTCCCTGCCTACTTTCTTCTGCAAAATAAGGGTGAGGATGGTGAAGTCTCCTTTACTGTGAGGAAGGCAGGAAGTCTGGAGGGCACTTGGTCCCACGGTGCGAGTCCTCCCCATCCTGCTGTGTGTGCAGCCTCCTTCTCTCAGCTCCTCTGGCCTGGGTGACGTCATCAGAACCGGGGAAGAGAAATCTGGACACATGAGCCATTGAAGAAACCTGCTTCTTAGAATTCAGCTTTGAATTTAGTTTCAGTTCAGGGCTCCTGCCGCCCTGTGGATGTCTTGGGTAGTGAAACAGTCTGAGAAACTAAAAGGGGGACTGCTGTCCCTGTAATCTTCCTGAGAGTCCCTTTGTGAGCATCGGAGGACTGAGCACAGGCAGCCTTCCAGTGTGGTCTGTGAGGTGGGATGTCTGTAGAGCAGGGTCAGGGAATGAAATCCTTAAAGCATCCATCCTCCTCTGTAGACCTGGCTCCTCCTCAGTTTAGACTCGAATGCTCAATCCTAAGGAATCTGAATGTCAAAGCTGGCAGGAGTCAACCCAGAAAGGGAATTTTAGGCCTCCTGACTTCCAATTGAACACACTTCCCACTTACACAATTGGATAGGAGAAGCTTAGAGCTGCAGTTAGCTGACGGTTATTTTTCCTTTATATATTATTTTATGGGCTGCAGTTTGTTCATCAGTTAATTAATTTGCATTATGGCACTGTATTTACACACTCTCTTCTAGTTTTTTTTTGGGTGCTGCCAATTCCTTATGTTTCTAATCATTTTCTTGTCATTTGTGTGTGTGTGTGTGCGTGTGTCTATCACTTTTGGGTAAAGGTTTAATGCCCTGTCCAAGTCGGCTGAAGATTCTTTACAAATTTTGACTTCTGTGGACTCCTCCTGCTTTCTGAAATACCCCTCCCCATCTCCCATGCCTGTAAATGCTATTTTTTTAAAGCGTATTTCAAGATCTGCTACTTCTTTTGAGACTTTCAGGCCACCATGGCTGGGGCTATCTCCTTGGGGATTCTTAGCCCTGACATATGTTATTGAAACATGAATATTATCATTTCTTTAGCTTCTCTATACCCTCTTCGAAAGCAAAGACTAGGTCTTAATTGTGTTCCTATGAGCACTTGAATACCCAGCCTATAGACGATTAATACGTATTGCCTGATTCATTGGCATGTCCCAGCTGTCATTTCCCGTTTCATTCACATGAATGAATGCTTCCAAGCATTCCTTTCCTAGGAAGCAGGGAAAAGACCTCTGATCTGTTCAAGATGACTGCTTTTTGTTTCCACTGGTTTCCTGTCAGCCTGGGTCAATATTTGTGCGTATTTGTGTACAGGGCAGAGAACTGAACCCGAGACAGTGGTAGAGAGCATGACTCTCCAGTAACTTCCAATTCCCAGCAGTTTTCCTATGAGTTGGGGATCTCTGTTCAAGTGCTTTCCCCTTAAGGATTTCTTTTTTGTTTCTTTGAGGCAACTGATGGTATTACTTTAAACTCTCAGGTGGAGGTTTGGAGAACTAAATGTGACAATATGTTTGAAGATTGATTGTTGGATATGAATCCTCAGTGGAGATTCCGTCCCTTTCTCCCCTCATTTCCAAGGGTCAAACCTATAGTTTACTGTTCCTTTTCCTAAGGAGACAACTGGTGTGTTGTTGTTGCTTTAACATGTTTGTTTCTTTTTAGTTCTGCTCACAATGAGAGTGTAGCTTTATCTGTTCCACATGCATGTGTGTGTGGAGGGGTTCATGCCCATGAATTATCATCCAGCTGAATAATGATTGTTCATTATTAGGGATCTTGAGTGATACTCAGTTTTGTGTCTGTTCTTTTTTCTCATGGGCTGTTATCTGGTTGGGCAGATTCCCTTAGGGTAGATCAAAATTTGAGGCTTTAGTTCCCTCTGTGGATTGATGCTTTCGTTTAATTTTGTTACATTTATGAGCATTTCCTTTGATATTGTCCAGCTTGGGAATGCACTGAAAATAATTTTTTTTCATATCATACCTGGAACTCTAGTTGTTGGAATTGTAATGGTTGCTCTCCATGTGCACAGTGATGGCTCATTAATTTGTTTATTTCACAGAGCAGTTTTATTCTGATTTTTTACTGAGATTACACTGAGTTGATAGAAGAATTCAGGAAGCCTTCATATGTTTCCAATAACTTATTCTTGTCATTCTTCAATGTCATTTATCTTCCATTTTTTACATCTTGGTATGTCCTTTAGGAACTTTTATGGTTTTCTTTTCAGGCTTTTACAATTTAAGGTTTCATAATTGTTTTCTTCTCAAACTTACAATTTTGATTAGTTACTGCAATAGAAATAGATAACAGTTACATCGTACTTACTATGTGCCAGACATTAGTTCAAATCCTTAATAAGCTTTTACCTAGTAAGTCTGTTTACTAGCTGGAAGTTTCCTGTCACTGGATTTCTCTTGCATTGCCAGGAGGTGCAATTGTATCACGTTTGTTATTTGACTCTTTCCTTGGTTTCTTTTTCAATATCTGTGCCTATTTTTTGTTTAATCATTTTTAATTGCTTTCTTATTTGGTGCCTCCCTTGAAGGAAATTGATTTTTCCCTGTGTGTTTCGTTTACTTGATTGTAAACTTATCTTTGCATGTGAGAATTTGCCTTTTCCTGACTGTGGACACTTTTAATATTCACTGCCGCCTCCCTCCAAAGATGGAGTAGAGACAACAAAGTTGGAATCAAGCAGCATAGAATCATCCTGTTATTTCAACTAGTATTTTCTATTCCTTTTGAGTGTTGCCAGCCACCTGGAACCTAAAATGACTCTGAGACCCAGTTATTCATACTGGCTTCTTCAGTCTGGAAGCAGTTGCTGAACTGTGGACTGCTTGACTCTGTGTGTGTGAGTGTGTGTGCTTATGTGTGCGTGTGTGTTCAGAGGCCTGGTATCTGGGCCAACCTGCCTGACTGCTTACATTCCTTCTCTATGTTGTCACCCTACGGGTGTTCCTCGCTTCCTTTTCTTATTTACTTTCTTTAGTTCTAAGTTATAGAAATCTTTAAAAGTAATTTATAAATTTTTTCTGCTTTCCTTATGACATTCTTTCTTTTTTCTACTACCATTACGAATTTATTCCTTATTTTTTGTTCATTTTCTAAGATTCGTCGTGAAGTAAATTTTGTTGTTTTTCACATTCTGTTGCTAACCCATCTACTAATTATTAATACCACTTATTAATTGCTTTTCTCATTCCTAGCTATTTGTTATTGGCTCAACTGTTAGGAAACCACACTAACAATAGCAGTGGTGAAAGGATATTTGTATCCAGCAATCTCTGATGAATACATAGATCAGAGATGCTGGACTGAGTAAAACTGAATAATTATCAAAGGAGGGGAAAAGGACAAGGGAGAAGCAGAACCCCGGAAAACTGGAAACTCAATGTGGGGCTTCATCACAGGACCCTGGATCCTGACCTTAATGGAAGGCAGCCACTTTACTGCCTGAGCCATTCAACCACCACATATCCAGCATCTTTTACTGCGTTGTATCACTATATGTAAGACTAATTGTTTTTGTGAGAGAGAGAGAGAGAGAGAGAGAGAGCACAGTAGGGCCGTAGTGTGAGGAGGGGCAGAAGGAGAAAGGGAGAGAGAAGCCTAAGCAGGATCCATGCGCAGCACGAAGCCCATTGTAGGTCTCGATCCAAAACCCTGAAATTTGACCTGAGCTGAAATCAAGAGTCAGACAGTCAACTTACTGAGCCACCAGGTACCCTAGACTAATTTTAAAGGTCCTTTGAATTTAGGTATAAGGTCAAAAGAAGAAACGAGAACCCTCCAAAAGTACAAATATACACACAGTACATAAGTATTGTCTAACCATTTGCAGTGCTAACTTAACCTAGATTCTAGACAATATAAAATGTGGCAAGAGAGCAGTGTTGAAGAAGAAAGATTCTGCTATCTCATGGAGCTTACATACCAGAAAAAAAAGGCAAGTGATAAAAATATAATTATACTATGTGCCCTTGGCTGGCTCAATTGGAAGAGCAATCAACTCTTGAGCATCTGACTCTTGATTTTGTCAGCTCATGATCTCAGGGTTGTGAGTACAAGCCCCACATAGGGTGTAGAGATTACTTACAAATAAAATCTTTAATGATACGATCATACTAAAACAAAGTCAATAGAGTTGTACTAAGGCTTTAATGCTTGAAATCCCTTGGTAATGTACTACTCATGAAACTTAAATACTCAAGGTCAATTACAGTGACTAGAATGTTATTTTCCGAAATGCATATCTGGAAAATAACTGCCTTTATTTTTAAAGATTTATGTATTTATTTGAAAGAGAGAGTAAAGGAGTGGTGGGAAGGGCTGATGGAAAGGAATCCCAAGCAGACTCCCCACTGAGCACAGAAACCAACATTGGCCTGGATCCCAATGCTCCTAGAACATGAGCTTAGATGAAATCCAGAGTCAGACTGTCACCAACTGAGCCACCCAGGCACCCTAATAAGTGCCTTTGAAAGTACTGAAAAAAGACATAAAGGTATATTCATGGTTTCTGTTAAAAGAGTCAAAAACAAAACCTTATCATTTTTATCTTTTGCTATTCAAGTGAGGGAAACCAAGTATCTACAGGAGAAAGTCAGCTCTTTGGACACATGTTCTCAATTGTGAAAGAAGGATAGGTCTTCTGTCTGATTTTGTTGTTGAAAGGTTCGGGAGTGAGATGGCTGAGATGCAATAAATATGCATCATTGTGTTCATGGGCTATAGGTAGAATGTTACCAAATGGCTGTGTTTTGAGTGCTTATGTCCCTTCAAATTCCTATCGCGAAACCCTAATCCCAAAGATGATGGTATTAGGATGTAGGGCCTCAAGGAGATGCTAAGGTCAAGAGGATGGTAGCTTTGAGAACAGGATCATTGCTTTTCTGAGAGATCCCTCTGAGGTCCCACCTCTTCCTCCCCCACTCACCATGCGAGCACACAGGGAGGGCTGGCAGTGTGCAATCACAAGAAGGCCTTTGCCCAACCATGCTGGCAGTCTGCTGCTGGACTTCCAGCTTCCAGAATTGTGAGAAGTAGATTGCCCAGCCTGTGGTATTTTGTTATGAGCACCTGAATGGCCTATGGCAAATCAAAAATTAATACTTCCTGCTTATTTCTCAAAGATCACTGACTATAAAATTTCTTTCATTACTTGTGTTGTTCCTTTGAGTTTTATTCCCAGGTGCCTCCATAAGAAATATCCTTTAGGTTAAGGATTTTAATATAGAAATATATATATATAAATAACATAATATATAAATAGTTTATATATAACTAGTATACAAATATATTATTACATTAATATTTAAAATTTAGAGTGGAAATTACAAGTATTGCCATTTGTGGAATCAATATAATTAGCAATTAATATATAAGTATTATCTACCATTTCAGATATATGCTGATTGCTCACCATATCCTAGGCACATTTCTAGGCACTTGGGGGCATATTAGTGAGGAGAAAAATGGGCCAGGATATCTGATTTGGGCTACTTTAAATAAGGCAACAGAAAATACCCTCTGTTCTCTACCTATACTCTCTGTGGGTAGAGATGAGGGAGGGGCAGGTCCCTGCCACTGGTGAAAGAACTGAGGGGAGAATAAAGACACTCGAGCTCCAATCAAGGCAAGCGACCACTGAAATATATCTCTTGTCTCGATGAGGTGTGGCCTGAGGTATTTTCACAGGACATCCTCCTCAGGGTGTGCACTGTGGGCTCACTGGCAGCCACGGATGTTCTCTCAGTGGTCATGTACATGCCAAGTATCACAGGGCCTCTCTATCTGCAGGCAAAGCATTCAGGGCACGTGGAGAGGATGGGTGACCTTTCCAGAGTCATGTGACAGAGTAATGGGAGTTGAAGCCAGTAGGAAGGAAAGAATTGTTAAAGAAGCATTGCTAGAAGAGTTGATTGAGGCCTTAGATGTCATTAAAAGAGTCACCGAGGATCCTTCCATTAGATTTTTGCCTTAAGGGTCTTCTCCGAGAAGATTGTTTGAAAAGAAGAGTGGACAAAAGAAAAGCACACTGCCGTGGAGCAGCCTCTAACACAGAATGCAGAAGCCAGGTCTGAACACAAGGTGAAAAATCATGGAGTGATACAAATACCCATGAACATCTTGTAATTGACTCAAGTGAAAGGACTTCACATGTGTCGTGTTTACAAATACACATAAGGACCTATCACTCTTTGTTACTCACTTTTCTTTGTAGCCTTACTCAACTCTTCAATCTTTGTCTCAGGAATATTAACAAATCCAGCACCAGTCACGTGTCTGACCACACATTGCTTTTCCCCTTTCTTTCTATATAAAACTCCTTCACATCAACTGCACCAATATCCTTAGGTTTGCTAAAATACATTGACTCTCCTCAGATTGACCAGACTTAGTGTAAGTGATGGTCAATGTATATCCAATATTTTAACAAATTAAATGTGTGTATGAAAACTTTCTTTGTAACATTGGAAATCATCTGGGTGAGCAGTAGGTAGTGCAGGACTGTGCGATAAAATGGATTGGAAGTCTGGTGGTTTAAGTGAGGACTCTGGCCTTCTTTATCTCTCTCCATATATCTCACAGAGGCTGAGCCCAAGAGGGACCCTCGAGTCCTTACCGACCTAGCCACATGATGGGGAGAAAATGATCAGTCTTCCTTAAGGGCACAAGGCCAGCTAGGATTTTCTCCAGGAAGCGCATGAACAAGAAAGTGTACTCTCATGGTATTGGCCAGATCATGCCCTGATATTTTTGTTGCTGAACAAAAAGATTAGTAAATCCCCTCCTCCCCCGAAAGGGAGCAGCAAGAGAGGTGGGCAGAGGGTGAGAGGAAGGACTGGAGACATAGGAGGAAGGACGCAAGTGTATTTAGCAGGGTAAACAAGCCTTTCTCTCCATAAACCCCATTACAAACCAACTGCGCTTACAGGGACTTAAGGAATCCAAGGCTTCCAATGGAAAACACCACCAAAGAAAAAAATGCCTCATATTATTACTTTTTCAAAGAGAATGCCTTATACAGTAGAATTAAAAAAAAAAAAAGATACTGCAGTCCAACCTCGTCTCCTCTGCAAAGTCAACTTCTGTGCATCTTATCCTAGCCATTCAAATTCTTAGTTGGATTCTACTTTCCTTTTGTTGTAATTGTGCTTGAGCCCTCTGTCACTTGAAAAATTATAGACCCTTGAATCACTAAAGTTGAAAAATAGCCCCTTATTGTTCAACAGCAGCATCTCATATGTTCTATTTCCTTAAGAACAAAAAAAAATTTGCACATTAAAAACTACAAAATGTCTCTGGACTTAAGTTTAGGATAAGCCCGGAGCAATAACATTTAATGAGCAAAAGCAATCTTCCCTCATTACTACTGCCAGTCACAGAAGTAGGAAAATGCAAAATGAAACAAAAAAGGAAAAAATACTCTTTTGAGCTTCAACTATCAAATTCTACTAGAAGTGCACAATCCACATATCATGAGCTAATAATCCACCGGAAGAAATCCCTCCTTTAAGAAGTTAGCAGAGATCTTATGCTTTCTCTATAGATTCTCTGTCAGAGAGCAGAATGCAAACTTCTAACTTTAAAACTTTAGGAACATTGTCTACAGTTTACTTCAGAAATTACTCTTTCCCATTAGTTTATGAGAAGCCTCTGAATTCCCATTTCCTTGTTGTATCTCACGGTCCTAGCATCACAAATTAAGTGGGAACTGAGTTCTTTCACAAGAATTTTTAAAGATTTCTTTATTTATTTTAGGGAGAGACAGAGAGAGAGAGCTCAGGAGCAAGGGGGAGGGGCAGAGGGAGAGAATCTCAAGCTGCTGAGCATAAAGCCCCACAGGGAGGCGGGATCTCATGACCCTAAGATCATTCCCTGAGCCAAAATCAGGAGTCAGATGCTTCACAGACTCAGGCCCCAGTGGCTCCTACAGGATTGTTTTAAACAGGACTCTCTTATGCGCAAAAGAACTCTAAACATCCTTACTCTTCATGAAGTTTTCTGCTTTGAATGATGTATGTCTTCATCCCCAGTAGGAGCCTCAAACCTCTCAGCCCTTTATTACTGTGTCTGTCACTGTTATTTCCTAGAGTGAAATTCTTTAGGCCCATGAATCCTGTCCCTAGAGGTAGCTTCTTTCTTGAGCTCAAGGTTACTTCAGCTGGAGAATTACTCTTACTTTATGCTTTTCACCAACTTCTCTTTCTGTTGAGGAGTAACTTACACACAGTCTAGTGCACAGATCCAAGTCTACAGCTTGATACCATTGTACATATGAACATACTTGGTGACTGCCTCCTCAGTGAAGCTAAAGGACTTGTCAGTTGATTCTTGAAACTCTTGATGTATGGGGAGCAAAGTCAGTGCCTCAAGGACTAGGTGAGAAACAGGAGATCCCTTCCTATAAGCCCTTTCCTTTCACCAAGCATGCTTTTTTCTAGCTTCTGATGTTTCTCAGCCCTTGAGTGTATTGTACTCCTTCAGGAGCAGCAGAAATATACCTGTTCCAACTGCCGTCCTGAAGAACCAGACTGGGAGTCCAGTGTTCTGCTTCCTTTCCTTTTTTAAAAAAGATATGCCTCTGTTCTTTTAAAGCTTATCTGACTTATTTATTTCATTTGCATTTCCATGATGATTAATAAAGATGAGCATGCTTTCTTATGTTACTGGCCTTTGGATTTCCTTTTTCTGATGCATCTGTTCAGATCCTTTACCTTTTATTATGTGGGTTTTTTCACTTTTATTGGTGTTTTGAATGAGTTTCTGTAACTTCAGGAGATGAGCTTTTCCCAAAGACTCACAAATATCTTCACTTTTTTGTTTTCTGATTAGCACTTTTGTCTCTGTCAATTAATGTTTTATGATTTCTAGTAACTCTGCACAACTTTTTGCTGTATTCAGAAACCAAAATTCTGTATACTATTCTTAAGGGCTGTGATGGACACTTAACCTTTTTTATCTGAATGAGAGAGAACAGTGTACAGGCTTTGTTTTTTTTTATTTATTTATTTATGATAGTCACAGAGAGAGAGAGAGAGAGAGAGAGAGAGAGGCAGAAGCAGGCTCCATGCACCGGGAGCCCGACGTGGGATTCGATCCCGGGTCTCCAGCATCGCGCCCTGGGCCAAAGGCAGGCGCCAAACCGCTGCGCCACCCAGGGATCCCCAGGCTTTGTATTCAAGGAAGCACTCAGGACAAAAGACCCCCAAAGGGCTATAGTAACACCTATTGCAAGTTGTCATAAATATATAAGGTACACAGAAAGAAAGCTTTCTCGGGAGTCAAGACCCAGTTTTGACTTCTGAGTTTTCTCCCATAATGAGTAATATGAATTTGGAAGAATCATTAATACACTCTGAGTTTCACTTCACTGTCTTCACATTAAAATTAAATATAGGAAAAATATTCTCTGATATTCATTGTAACTTCAAATTATGATTAAATTTAGATTCATAAAGTTGATTTAGACATTTACATTTTAAAGGAGAAAATGAAAGAACCACATCCAGTTGAGGATAACTGGTTTTATTTTGTTATAGACACATTCATCATATACATCAGAAAAAGTATTATTTTCTAAACATACCCCAAGTGGTAGAAATCAGTTTAGAAAACATGTGTTTGATTTTCCATGGGTAAAGCCCGCAGTTTGTTCTCAAATTTCCATACCAAAGGGTGTCCTTGGAGCAGTAACATTTCAGGAGAGGGAAATTTGAGGATTCAGTTTGAAATGGAAGAGTCCCATTTCCACAAAAGTTCCCATTCCTACCACCCCAAAAGGCTGTTTCTTAGAGTGATGGGCTCTTTTAAATTGGCCTTGGATATACAGGGTATTAAGCAAGGCTGGTGATTTTCTCCTCCATCTATTTCTGGGTTTACTTATACTATTGGGATGTTAAGTAAAGAGCACTTACAAGTTTCTAGAGAAAGCTTTAAATAATTTTTTAATCAAATTGTGTCAGATTCAGGGAAAACCCTCACAGGCCAATACTGAGTCTCTCTTTCAGAAACAGGAGGTGGGGCATGAATTGCTGGCTCAGTAGGGGAGTATGATGACTCTTGACCTGGGGGTGGTCAGTGTGAGCCCACCCATGGGGTAGAAACTAGATAGATAAATAAACAAAAAAAACTTAGAAGAAAGTGAAGTGGAAATTCAGAATTATGTCTTGGAAAGCTGTGGGTATTATACAGAAGAGAAGGAAGTTTAGTGAACCATAAATATCTTGGATTCCTTATTTTTTTTATTTGTCTTGTAGTGATGACTACATCACATGTTTGGATGATTCTGAGCTTCAGTCTCCTTATCCATCAAATGAGGAACATTTCACTGAACTGTTGTGGTTTTTACAAGGCCTACCTGAGCTAGCAAAGCCTTGCATATAGTAGCAGCTTAAAAATGCTAGTATTCTTTTCCTTATGGTTTTCCAACTTATCTTCTATCCATTTTTAAGTAAATCAGGAATCCATCATAACCAGAATAAGAGAGGGCTAAGATGATTATAAACCTTGAAATGGACCCTCTGAGTCCCACTAATCTTTCTATGCTGGACCTTGCATAGGTTTTAGGTTTCTTATTTGCAAAATGAGAAAAATAGTAGGGCATACTTATAATATTTTGATAGGGATTGAATGAGATAAGCTTATAAAGTCCTTCACACAGTGCATGGCACAGGTAAGACTAAAAAAATGTTGCCATTTAAAACAGCAAAGGAAATGAAAAGGTAGAAATAGATATTTCTATTAAGCTTTTAAGATAGCCATAGGAATTCACGTAAAGAGGGATCCCTGTGTGGCGCAGCGGTTTAGCGCCTGTCTTTGCTCAGGGCGTGATCCTGGAGACCCGGGATCGAATCCCACGTCGGGCTCCCGGTGCATGGAGCCTGCTTCTCCCTCTGCCTGTGTCTCTGCCTCTCTTTCTCTCTCTCTCTGTGTGACTATCATAAATAAATAAAAATTGAAAAAAAAATTTATAAAAAAAAAAAAAGGAATTCATGTAAAGGGCCACATCAATATAAGAATACAGAATTTAAGGAAAGATGGTAGGGAAACCACAGTGTGGAATGGGTCCATGATTCTAAAAACGGTTCTTCAGTTACCTACTGGGCCTACTTTCTATTACTTGAAACATACCAACATGTTCACTTGGTCGCTGATCTCTAAAGCTCTCCAGTCACTCCTGCAGCTGCCCCTGTGACCTACCACCAGCTGCCCACCTCACTTTACACACTTGTTGATGCTAACAATCCTGTTTCCTAACTTCTGCCCTTATCTTTTTTAAAAGATAGAAACAGAAAGAGAGTTGCCTGTGTAGGACCAGGGCAGACCACCCAAAGAGAAAAATCTTTGGCATGAACATGATCTTTGAGTTACAAAGGATTCAAGACTCCACAGATTCAGGAAAAGCTCTTTACCTTCCCCTCAACTGGCTAAGAAAAATCGAGATGAGGACTTGCTCCAGCAGGAGAGCTATCACCTGAGTTAGATCAGTACATACCTAGCTATGGTAGACAGAGAGGAACCCCAGAAGCCTGCTTGATCAAAGTCCTGTATGTCCTATTGTTTCTGAGTGGCTCAAACATTTGTTTGCCAAACACTTAGTCTTTTTCATCTTCCTGTAAATTGAACTCTTTCCCTTTGGAGTCCCAGACCCCTACACCCTTCTTAGTTCAGAATGCCATGTATACCTTATTTTGCCTGTCTTTGGAACTCTCCTGTGTGTGTAGATTCCCCATATGTAGAAAATAAAATTTTATTTTCTCCTGCTAATCTGTCTCATGTGGAAAGACTTTACCTCAGTTCTGTTCATAATCTGTATTTTCTAACAGATTTAATCTTTACAGCGTATCTTATACCAGGCAAAGACTCTGTATGCAAAGCATCCGGTGATGAGAACAGAAATTACCCTCAGCCCTAGAAATGCTAGAAAGACCCTGCATGATTGACCCCCAGACAATGATTGAACTGACCTTTACTGCCTACACACATGACCTCTGACCTTTGCCCCACATTTGCCTCCTATGAACCAAGAAATTGTATCAGCACCTGGAGACAGTCTCTGAGATATTGGCCTGTGTCTTTCCAGGGTTGGCCTCACTGCAATCAATTCCTTTCTTATTTCACGAGCACTTGTTTCTATGCCTTTGGATTTTGTCAGGGCAAGTGTCCTAACCTGATCTGTTTTGGAGTCCCTTCAGCCATGTGCTCTTGCACACTGGGGCCTGAGTTACAACATACATTTTATTCTTAGTTCAGCCAAAAGGATACTGAAGGGCAGAAGAAATTCTTCCCTGCACAACTGCAATGTCACTTCCTGTAGGAGATCTGATTCTTCTCTGCCAAAACCAGCCCTACCCTCAATATATCTTTATTGCTTTGCCTCACATCTTCGTTTCAGTTGTCTTCATGACTTTTTAACAACTCCACTCCCCACTCACCCATCCCCACCCCACACGTAATCTGTTAGGGGCTCAGTAGATGAGAAGAGGCAGAGGGAGAAGCAGGCTCCTCTCAGGGAGCTCAATGTGGGACTCAATCCCTGGATCTCAAGATCACACCGGAGCCAGAGGCAGACTCTCAACCGCTAAGCCATCCAGGAGTCCCACAGATTAACATTTCTAAACTTACTCTTACCTCCGCCTAAGAATTTTGCCCACTTACGTTAGTTATATTCTCTTGAAATTTTAGGGAGCAATTTGTTTTATTTTGGATAGTATTTCTCAAAGGTAATTGTACTAATCAATCAAAACACAAGGGTTCATGTTGATACCCTCATCAAATTGATCAATAAAAATAAATTTTTGCAAATATACTTAATATATTTGTTGAAATTGTTGTTTGAAATATAATTTTAGAAATTCAGCCTTCATCAAACTATGAGCTTTAAATTAAAGATATATTCCTATAGAAGATACAAAGGAAATGTGGTATGTGGCTTATTTCTGGAACAGACTATCTTCATTTAGAGTAAGACTTAATATATTTAGTAGAGTAGTGTATAAAGAAGTGCTAAGTTCAACATTTTACTGCTAGATTATCTGATAGAAATAAGTGACACATATGATATGGCATTGGGGTCCTAAGGCCAAGGTAAGTTGTTAGAATAAAATAAGAAGAGATTAAGAAGGGCAAGGAGAAAGGACCGAAAATGGAGTCTATGTGATTGAATGACTCTCCTATAGCTAGGCTTGCAGTAATTATACCGTGTGTGCTACAGAATGAGTATGAAAAAAGAAGTGATTGGAACAGATTGATAATACCTATTGCAGTATCTTATCTGAACCTCTTTATCCTTATGAATTCCACTATTTTAAAATGTGGTATTTCTTTTTAACATAGAACCTCTATCACATTAAAAGTTAATTTACTCTACAAGTTAACCTCAGATGTTATTACAAAGTAGCCAACTGAAATTTCCAATTATAGGTGTAGATCTCATCACCCATTATTTTATTCTTATACTTTACCTCCTATTCTTTTTTGTCCATTGCATTGTCTATTTTGCCTTATTTTTTGTTTTCATGTTATATATTTTTAAAAAGAAACTTCAAATAAGAAGTATGTTAAGAACAAACTAGTAAGACCATGAGAACTCTTGCAATTGATAACTGAACATCCATACATCATGTATAAAGCAGATAGTACAGAAGTGATTCAAACAATGACCATAGCGTGGCATCCTAGCATCATGCAAGATGCAGGAGAATCACACCTAGGTGGTAGTGGATGCTGGGAGGGATATGAAGTTCAGGTAGAAGTAATTGCACACTTGTTTGATGGTGGATAAGTGTTTCATTTTTTTCCATGTTCAGACCTCTTTTTCATTTTATTCTTTCATATCTGCCAACTTTTGCCAGTGGTCTGTAGAAGAAGGACTCCCCATTTCCTCTGAGGCACTATACCATTCAGCCTATCATTTATGTGCAACTTCTTGATGTTTCAAAAGCCTCAAGAGGGAAGGAAGAGCTATAGGAGTGAGCAGAGCAGGAAGCTTGTATATCCTTTAGACCAACAATACATTTGTAAGGAATCCACAAGACAGACGAGTGTGGGCTACAAGACATCAGTGGTGAAGAAGCAAATAGGAAGATAAAGACTAGTTGAACACGGTTTGCTTAAACAGACTGCTCAGTCTCAAATTCCCTGTCTTTGGTGATAAGAATGTCTTCCTAAAAAAAAAAAAAAAAAAAAAAGAATGTCTTCCTTCCTTCCAGTACAGGGAGCGTATCTTTCACATCTTACAAAAGCAAACTGAATTTTCAGAAAGAGTAACGGCTGAATTTATGTGGACGGAGGGAATATTTTTATCCCCAACTGGCTCATAATTAGCCAGGTACTTTGCTAAGAGTGATCAGAAAAGTCTTGTTACTTCTTCAATTTATGGCCAAAGAAAGAATTTTTGCCCCTGATAAAATTTTATGGAGTATGCTGGACACAAAGGATTGTACTCCTTTGAGTCCCCACCTTTTTAACAAACTCAGTGTCTGAGCACAGCTAGTGATAAATTAATTTACATTGTCCAGGAGTGTGTCTGAGTTTCCTGCAACATCAGGAGAGGGAGAGACAGACATCATGATTCCTACCAAGATGCTACTGCTCTTGCTGTCAATGGCTTTGCTGGCCTTGGGCTCTGCTCAGGGCATCGATGAAGGTAAGTTGGGGAGATAGAAGATCATGCAAGCACACGGGTAACATTCTTGGAGAAGATTAAGGTTGAATTGACCTTTCTAACAATTCAAGTGCTTGATATTCCAAGAATAGGTTCATCAAAGTGGAGAAAACATTAGTTTCTATTTTCCACTGATTGCAAGTATCTCTCTGAAGTCCTAGGCCTAAGTGTCAAGTCAATATCTTCATGATGTGACCTTTGCTGTTTTTGGAAGTTTGGACTTCCACTTATTCACTCTTTGTGTGAAAAAAAATAATCTAAATTGATTGAATGTTCTAAAATTCACCTAGATAGATCAATTCCTTTATTTTTGAACATTGGCCATATACAAATATTAAAAATTTGTGTTAAATTTTCTTTATCCCTCATAATATTGATAGTTAGTAGGTCCTATTCATTTTCTCCATTGTATGATTTTTTTTGAATACTTCTATGTCTGCTTAGGGAACCATGTGGCAGGCATGCATTTATAGGAAATCTCAAAAGTCCTAGAAATGGGTACTTTCAGGCAATGCTGGGAGAATGTGTACACAATAAAAGAGAAAGTTTAATTCTTTATGGATCATGGCTCTTTTAATCAGAAAAGATGGATAGCATATCTTAGGGGTACCAAATATTCAGATATAAAGTCAAAATCCAGATAAGTATTTCAATGGCTGCCAACAACCAGATATTGGCCTCTTCTAAAACAAAGAATGACAAATTGAAAAAAAATGATATTCTCTAATTAAATGTATTGTCATTGTATAGAGACAGTCTAATTCAAAAACTTGGAATCTAAAGACATGAAATGCTCATGGATTATTTGAGTTTAAATCTGTTGCCATCTGCTGAGACAAAGTTGCTGCTCAAAATTCTAAAAAGGTAGTTGCTGACTTTTCTGAAAGGCATAGACACTTTACAAAGGATCTATAAGTGGTTATTTTTATAACCTTATTTTGAGTTTATCTCTCTCTGTTTTGTGGTAGTTTGGATATTAGGTGGGAAATAACAGTAAAATTCTGAGAAGAGAGTTGTTTTCCTTTTTAAATAGTCTGTACGGGGAATTTAATTTATGCCTTATCTTGTATGTATTTTATGTCATTCATTATTCACTGCAACATTTTGAAGTACATATTTTTATTCACAGTTGACACTTGAACCCTAGCTTTGGAGTCTAAATATTCTGCAGAACATTCATGATTAGAGAGTGAGAAAGCTGAGTTATAGACTCAACCTTGTCAGCTTTCAAGCCCATGATTTCTGTATCTAATCCTGTGAACTCTGTTTTAGCTTTTACTCCATCAGAAATGACTGAATTGTCTGCAGTATGCCAACTATTTTCA
The DNA here is from genome assembly GCF_003254725.2 of Canis lupus dingo. NCBI lineage: Eukaryota > Metazoa > Chordata > Mammalia > Carnivora > Canidae > Canis > Canis lupus. Next base: position 35,154,275 of record NC_064269.1, on the reverse strand, counting down.
AGTTAATATCCCTATTCAACACATATATTTCTTTGCCCCCCATCTCTTCTTGTTCCCATATTGGTTTGCTTCTTAACCTCCATCCCGAACTCACCTACTTCCAATGGCAGCATTACACTCAATAAACTGCAGTGCTATGTTCCTCTGAGTATTGCATAAAGATTTCTCAAACTCTTGAGTAACTTAACTAGTAAAATAGAGCTTAAGAGAATTCTAAAGGGAAGATGCTCAGAATATACCACCAAAATTTTGTCATTAAGGCTAACATGAGTTTATTCTACCTTTGGTAAGGGAGAGAGTCTCTGGGGAAAAAAGGTAAGTTGGGATCTTTACAGATAAGGTTTTAGGGTCTACTTTAAGGAGAGCTTTTTTCGGGATGAGTAAGGTCCATGATTTAAGAGTTTAGGGGCCAAATGAGCTGAGGTGATGGCAAGAGTCTTGGAGAAGAAACAGTTGATACCATTAACAAGCTGAACAGATTAATGTTTGTTTAAATGATTTTGAGGCAATTCAGAAGTAAATGATAAGTATCGGAATCATTTCTCTTTCTGGGCAAGAATTTTCTGGAATAATGAAATCATGTTAGTGTAGCCAGGAAGCTACATGTTGTAGTCAGTTTCCCTTCTCAAATTTTCTCTGTTGCAAGAGGTCACATAACCTCAGCGACATCTTACAAGGATTGCAGCTCTTCATTATGCATCCTGTGTAATGGGTAAAACTTAGATGACTCTGTCATTTCTGTTTCAGAACCAATGATCTGTACTAGTTTTCTAGTTTGGGAAATGTTGTTCCATTGTATCCAAACATTATTATTTTGGGTTCTCTTAGGCATTTTCTTAACTCCTTCCATCTCAAGTTACTTGTCTTTTAAAATGTAGAGGTGGAGTTTTATCAAAGTATATTAAAACTTATTGATTTCTTTTTTTTTAACCCAAGTTCTAAAAGACCCAGATAAAAATCTTGTTGAAGGACACAATCCTTTCTGTTTCTCTTTAGAACATATCATATGTTATATTTATGCTTAGTGTTTTGTCTCTTGAGAGTGCTCAAAACTGAATCTAGGAAAGGAATAACAAGCCTTTAGGTTCCAGGGGCTTCAGTCATATTGTAAGATAGGGCTTCATCCTTCCTTTTCCCTTGGGAATCTCTTGTGTCAAAAACCTAAACAGTACCTGAAAGTCAGCAGAATACGACACCCCCAATCACCTGTACGGGTTTTTTTCTACATCCTTCTACAAACAATGACTAATGATTGAATAACACAAATGCCTTATTTTTGTAGGGAAATTATCTGTACTAACATTTAACTAATTTGAATCAGAAAGATACTGTGTAATTTCACCCAAGTGCTGTAGCTGTTTAATTAGTAACCTTACCCTTCCACCTTATTCATTTACAACACTAATGCTTAATGCCTTGTTATTGAAGCCTTGATACCTGTTTATCTAGGTTTTCTTACATTAGGTGAATTTTGAAGCCACTATTAATGGTACACACTTCAAATGAAAAAAAAATGAAGTCAGTTTAAATGATGTGGTAAAAATGTGTGTAAATGGAGGATAAAAAAAGACTAGAGTACATGGGTAGGTAATGAATTTTAAGTCATGCCCTCAAAGAAGTGGCAAAATTGAGTATATATCAAAGAAGCATTTTGTGCTTAATGAAAACCTTTGGAAGTTTAATGATTTTCCCCAGTTCCTAGTTTGTCAATGACCCTTCAGTTCAGATTATGAGATCATTTCATATGTCACTGTTTGTTCTTTCTTTGTGGAAACCCCTCAAGAGGAAGATGAGACACTCCAATTAGTAGGTGAGTTATTTTTTACTCAATCAGCTTATTTAGAATTTTCTAGATGGATTCTAGGAACTCCGGGTAAATAAAAATAATCCAAAAGGCCTATGAATTTTTTTTGCTTTGAACAATCATGCTTTACCTTGAATAATTCCTTTTTCAACCATCATACTCTATAGTTTTATCTTAATAGTTCAACATTACAAAAAGACCAAACAAGGGGGAAAAATCGTTTGTAGAGGGTAATGATTTGCATTCATTTTAAGAGTTCTCTCAGCTCTAGACAGTGTGGTCATTGCTTTCCTTCTGAACATGCCTATTTGAGGATTCCTCAAAGAAATGCTTTCATTATCCACATGCTCTATCCCATCACTGAGTCAATAAAATGGAATACTTGATAATAACCATGACAGGATCCTGTACTTGGTATAAAGGCTGCAGAGTAAATGAAATATTGTTCCTATCATTAAGGAACACAGAATCCAATGGAAGATTATCTTGCACATAACAAGGATCACAGTCAAAACTGGGGCAAAAGAAGGTATTTCAGGGCTCAGAACAGGGAGAAAAGAGGAGAGGCATACTGGATATGCCAGGTGGTCTGGACTGTGGAGTGGGGAGGCCCAGGGGAAAGCAGAGTGAAATCCAAGGCTAAATCTCTCCATATTATTGTCAATAATCTAGGAACACTGAATAATCAGTAAGGTTGAAGTGAATCTAAGAAGATAGAGCTGGCGATGTGGGTTAGTTTCATCGTGTGAAGGGTGTTAACAAATGGCAAAGTCAATTTGATATTTAATCTATGGGCAACAGAGAGATCTTTGAAAACCAAGTGATGCATCGATTTCTTTGCTAATGTGACAACAATAAGGAGTAAGTGGCCTGAGAGCACAGGCTATGTCTTTTCAGCTTGGAATCTTAGCATCTGCAAAAGGTGCAATTATACTTCTTGGGCATTCAATAAAGTCTATATTAATCCTGAGGAAAGCGATGATAAGAGAGATAGCTAGGAGAAAATGAAGAAATGAATGAAAAAAGATGCCACAGACAGTGAGGGATTACTCATAAAAAATACTTAAAATTGTGGAAGGGGCTCACTGGCTCAGTTGGTAGATCAAGTGATTTTTGAACTTAGGGTTGTGAGCTTGAGAGACCTGCATGAGGTGTTAGAGGTTTCTAAAGAGAGAGAGAGAGAGAGATGCAGAGGTTTTATACTCCATTATAGGTACCAGAAATGTGCAAAAGGAAACACTAAAGGGTAGGCTTTATTTATACTTTTTTTGCCACAGACTTCACAATTTTTAGAAGGTGACAGATGATAGGGCAAGGAGGATATTCCAGGATTGTTGGACCATTGCTAACCCAAGTGCATGCACTGTCACAAAGCCAGGATCTTATTGCCTCTTCTTTTCTGAGATCTAGTCCCTGGTCACTACCTAGTACCACAGACACCAGTTATATCTTATTTAATTCTTTTTTTTAAATTTTCTTTTTAATATTTTATTTATTCATGAGAGACACACAGAGAGAGAGGGCAGGGCAGGCAGGCAGAGAGGCAGAGACACAGGCAGAGGGAGAAGCAGGCTCCATGCAAGGAGCCTGACATGGGACTCAAACCCGGGTCTCCAGGATCAGGCCCTGGGCTGAAGGCAGTGCTAAACTGCTGAGCCACCTGGGGTCTCCTTATATCTTATTTCTAATTCCATTTCGGCTTTGTACTTCTGTGCATGTCTCCTTGTAGTTTGTAGCTAAACTTTCTTTTCACTTGTTCCTTTCTGAATTTGTGTTCTCTTCCCTAAATAGATGATGAATTGTTGAAAGAAAACCCAGAGGAATCACAAGTGAAACCTGAAGAAGGATATGGAGCGGAGTACAGCAAACCTGGCAAAGATGGTCCAGGTGGCGCTCAGGGACCAGCAGGCCAACAAGTTCAAGGTAGTCAACAGCATCCAGGAGCCCAAGGAGGTCCAAGAGGCCCACAGCATCCAGCAGGCCAACAAGGCCCAGGTGGCCAGCAGCGTCCAGGACCTCAAGGTGATCCAAGTGGTCCACAGCATCCAGCAGGCCAACAAGGTCCAGATGGCCAACAGCGTCCAGGAGCCCAAGGTGGTCCAAGTGGTCCACAGCATGCACCAGGCCAACAGGGACCAGGTGGCCAACAGCATCCAGGATCCCAAGGTGATCCAAGTGGCCCACAGGGTCCAGCAGGCCAACAGGGGCCAAATGACAAACAGCATCCAGGAGTCCAAGGTGGTCCAGGTGGCCCACAGCATCCAGCAGGCCAACAAGGTCCAGATGGGCAACAGCGTCCAGGAGCCCAAGGTGGTCCAAGTGGCCCACAGCATCCAGCAGGCCAACAGGGGCCAGGTGGCCAACATCGTCCAGGATCCCAAGGTGGTCCAAGTGGCCCACAGGGTCCAGCAGGCCAACAAGGTCCAGATGGCCAACAGCATCCAGGATCTCAAGGTGGTCCAAGTGGCCCACAGGGTCCAGCAGGCCAACAGGGCCCAGGTGGCCAACAGCGTCCAGGATCCCAAGGTGGTCCAAGTGGCCCACAGGGTCCAGGAGGCCAACAGCGTCCAGGATCCCAAGGTGGTCCAAGTGGCCCACAGGGCCCAAGTAGCCAACAGGGTGCAGGTGGCCAGCATGGTGGACAGTGACAAGAAAAACCAAGTAAAGAGGACCTCCTGTGATTTTCTAGGTATTAATTCCATTCTTATTCAATAATCTTCTGAATTTCTTTTGATATTTCCTAATTCTCTTTTCTTGTTTCTCTTTTGTCTTAGTTAAATTTTCACTTCAATCTCTCTTAAAATTGTTGTTCATGCTATGACTCTCCTTGCCTTAAGCTAACCCTTAAAATCTCTCCTCCTTTTACAATCAAGTGTTCTTTCCTTCAAACAATTTTATTTTCATGCTCATTCTTATATTTGCCTATAACTTTCCCATTTCTACCTTCCCTGTTGTCCTCTTCTTCTCTCCTCTCTTCTCTTCCCTTTACTCTCTCCTGGCCTGTTCCTCTGACATCCTACTTCTCTCCCTTAACATGATGCTTGTAGTGTCTTCTAGTACCCACTAGGAGAAACACTGACATGGATCAATTTCAGGCCTAACGAATATTTCTGTCTAAAATTCTTCTCTTTGTTTTAGAAATTGAGAGCTCAACTGGTGACCATGGACTTTTCAGTCGTGTCATCATGGCCTTTCCTTTCTCTGACTTCAATTCATCAATAAAGTCATCAGCATTAAAGTCCTGGCTCTTGTTTTCCTTCTAAGTCATGGTTCTTGGTTAGAGGACAAGAAGGGCAGGTTGGAAGATACAGCCCTGAAAGACTCCTAATGTTGTGTATTGTGCAGATTTATCTAGCTCTGATTTTAATAATTTTGTGGGGACTTCACTCCCACCAATATTACAAAGCAGAAACATTTTATCCTTGAGACCAGTAAGGGAGTTTGTCATGTTCAGATGAGCAATGTACACATCCTTTTCTTAGCTTAGACGCAGAGAGAATTACCTCATGAACTCCTTTGACTTCTGGTAGTCCTTCAATGTATGTAAGTTCTATTATGAGGTGAGGGTGTGTAGAAAGGAAACACTGTGCAGTGTTTGTGGGAATGCACACTGGCACAGCCACTATAAAAAACAGCATGGTGATTCTTCAAAGAGTTACAAATACAACTACAATGCAATACAGCACTTGCCTTTCGGGTATTTATTGAAAGAAAGTGAAAACACTATTTTGCAAATATATGCACCCCTAATGTTAACTGCATCATTATTTATGAGAGTCCAGCTGTGGAAGCAGCCCTCATGGCCCTGAATAGAGGAATGGGTAAAGATGTGGTACGCATACACAATGGAATATTACTCACTCTAAGGAAGAAGGAAATCCTGCCATTTGCCACAATACAAATGGATCTAGAGAGTGTAATGGTCACTGAAAGAAGTCAACCAGAGACAGATAAATACCATATGATTTCATGCATACATGAAATCCAAAAGACAAAACGAATGAGCCAACAAAACAAAACAGAACTAATTATCCTTTGCCTACCAGAAGGCAGGGGATGGAAGGATGGTCAAATAGGAGTGAAAAGCAGATGTAAGGTGCAAGAATACATTTATAACATAAATAAGGTACAGGGAGAAAAGATATACATAAGGAACACAGGACAGCAGTTAAGAATATGCAACCATTTTGTTTGTTGTGCATGGTAACTCAATTTTTCTTGGTGAACCTTCACAATGTATAGAAATGCTGAATCACTATCTTGTACACTGAAAACTAATGTAATAATGTAGGTCAAGTATGCTTCCATCCGGGACCCTAAGATCATGACCTGACCCAAAGGCAGACACTTAGCCAACTGAACCACAAAAGCACTCCTATAAAACTTATTTTTAATCCTCCTTTGAATAAACACTTAACACCAAAATAAAATATGTCCTTCCAATTTTCAAAAATTAGCTTCTCCCTCCATAACTAAACAGGGTTTGTCATTTATTAAATGAGAAATCAAAATACCCTTTTATAAAAAGGCAAAGAACATTTATAATGATATTCAATAATCCAAAATTTTCTACTTAAAAGTCTCTTCCTCCTGCCAGAAACCCAAAGTAATGCCATTCATAAGGGGCTGGGAGACCATTTACTATGCAAGAAAACTATGTGCCTGCACACTTTGAGACCCAACCACAATATTCTCTCACTTTCTCTCCTTTATCCACATCAAACTCTACAGTTACTTCAATTCCTACACTGTGCAGATATTTCCGTGAATTATTCTTTTTGTTGGCAGTCTGTCAACAGAACAGAAAGTTGTAAATGAAGCAACATTAATACTGGCCACAGATTTCATCTTTCACGTTTATTGCCTGTATTATTACTTTTTTTACATTATCATTACCCACTAACCTGGATCTCCAAAACAATAACGAAAGTAATAAATACACTGTAAATCTCTGTTTCATTCTTTTCTTGATTCATGCTACCTTTGGTAATTCTCCTTCATAGATGGATTAAATAGAATGTTTAGTTACTACATACTGTTGTTACAGCTTGATGATGGTATTGGATACTATTAGTTCCCTCAAAATATTCAGCACCTAACATTCTGACTGTACGCCTATCACTAGAGGTCTGGGGGGGGGGGGTCTTGATGAAATCTTGGAAAACACAAAAATACACATTTCAGGTAAAGAGGTTTCTACAGACAAGGGAAACTGTGAGCCTGATAAGGAATTATAAAGTATGTGAAAGAGGAGGGATATTGAAGAATGGAAAATAGCAATTTAAAAATGCCAGTGGGATAAAGTATTTCTGATGGGAATACACAAGATTACCTCGGGAATGAACCACTACTGATAATCATAATGTGGCCTCTTCCCTCATGCCCTCCATCTTAAGGATAAGTTAATACGAGGCTGGTAAGTGATTTACCTGAACACCTAAAGGTACAGCTTGATCCAGGAGGAGTGCATAGGGGAAATTCATATCCCTGCACTGTATGTATGATTATTTCTGCAATAGTTGCCCCATCATACCACTCTCACCTACTCAACCCTACACATTCCGTGATGATGCATTAAATGGTTGAGGCAGTTATTACACTGCATAAGACACCTATACCTGAAGATCTTCCTTCTCAGTCAGTGGAAGGCACAGAAGAGTTTCTGCAATGAATTTCTGTTTCTTTCCTTTGTCTCTGTAAACAGTAAAAGGGGCTCAGATTTTCTGTGAAAACTGGTCAACTTTATTTTCTAAAGCAATTAGGCATATGAGAAAGAAAAGCTGTGAATAATTCCAGACTAAAAAAAGCTAAAGAAACATGGCAATCCAATATAGTACTTGAATGGGGGGATCCCTGGGTGGCGCAGTGGTTTGGCGCCTGCCTTTGGCCCAGGGCGCGATCCTGGAGACCCGGGATCGAATCCCACATCGGGCTCCCGGTGCATGGAGCCTGCTTCTCCCTCTGCCTGTGTCTCTGCACCTCTCTCTCTCTCTGTGACTATCATAAATAAATAAAAATTTAAAAAAAAAAATTTGAATGGGTCTGTGTTCTGGAGGAGAAAAAAAAAATGTTCCCAAATCATGGTTGGATTAATTAGCAATTTGGGAATACAGCCTGTAGATTACATGAAAGTATTATATCAATGTTAAATAGATCAAGGTTTTACACGACTCTTGTTTCATAAGAAATTATTACCACTCTTAGGGAATACACACTGAAAAGTTAGGGCTGAAAGGACACAATTTATGTAATTTACCCTCAAATCATCAGACAGAAAGAGAGAACAATACAGCAAAGAGGCAAATATTAATAGATGAATCTGGATAGAAGACATGTGGATTCTTCTTGTACGCTTCCCTAATTGCAATTGTACTCTTCAATTGCAGTTTTCTGTATGTTTGAAAGTATATGCATATTAAAAGCTAAAACCCTATTTAAAACATGCATGTCATCTTTTTATTCTTTTGAATGCATTTACAATGTTTCTAAATGTGTTCAAATAAAGTTCAATACATTCAAATACATTTTTTTCTGGCATGACACATCAAATTTACTTCTTAAATTTATTAATTTCCAACTGCTATGATAAAACCACAGACCTCGGCATGGAAACAGAGAGCAGTTCTCTGTGAGGCACCAACAGCTGGAAGGCCTAGAAACACATAGTGTGGCATCTCTGTAATTGATGAGACGATATGGTTGCCTGGCAGGGTGGAAAGGGAGCAAAATGAGGATGATGAAGAAGAAAAGAGCATAATGTGAATCTCTTACTGTGTCTAAGCAGAAAAGAGCATAATGTGAATCTCTTACTGTGTCTAAGCACCCAAATTAAAATACGCAATGCATTCCATATTATAAATATGGGTCGCTATATATTTGATCTATGGAGTTACTTACACCGGTTAATATATATCACATTTTTAGGTGTCAGGCATCCAACATAGTGTGGAGATTTAATATTGTGCCAATATAACTAAGAAAATAACATTATTTCTATTAATTCCCCAATTGGCACATGACCAAACTATAAAATAAAACCCAGTTAGACAAAAGACCCTGTTTTTGATGGTGCCTTTCAGACAACCATCCACCTCCTAAGTTGGGAGTTTTTCCTAAGCATAAAGGATTATGACAATGCTGACCAAGTTCTCAGTATCACTCTGAGGAGTAGCTTGTAAAAAGGTGTTAAAGACTTGAATCATTTATGAATGTCTCATAAAAATAAGCTAACAATGACAGGATATTTCCACCCCGTACAACACTGCAGTCTCTATCAAGCGTGGAAGGAGAGGAAGTTCTAACAATTCACCTCGTGGGGTCAGTAGAGAACTTTATAGAATATTGTATGTGACCTTTGGGACAGGAAAGATCAAAGTTACCATTTATTTGCAGTCTTATGGCAGGAGCTATGTACAATATACCTACAAGGAATTAGAGGAGGGATGAAACAAAATTTCAAAGCAGCCACTAAAATCTAAGCACTCAGAAGGCCAGGGAGGTGCTCCCCTACCTACCTGGCAAACAGTCTGTTTGCTCTCACACCCTTCAGTGGTAAGAGGAAGAAATAATGGAACAGAAGCCTCAGAGCGTGACTCAGCACATCCTACCCTGGCTCCTTTAACTGCTCTTCCTCTCTCCTGGCCCCTAATCCACCTTCAACAAACTAACATCTCTTTGCTCTTATCTGCTCTATCAAACAATGAGAATTCATCTGAGGTAATTACTCTAGAAGCTTCTCCTACTGTAAAATGTCAGTCTCCCTAGACTGAAATTCTACCAAATAGAGGTTTATACACTTCAGTTAGGGAAGTTTTAGCAGAAATTTCATAGTCTCTGCCAACTTCAGTTGATGGCAGTGGCTACCTGGACCAACTTGCTAGGAAAGAATCTGAGATGGCTGAGCTCAGCATGAAGGAAGAGAACCCTGCTGGTCAGTGATGTCAAGAACAGTGGGAAAAGAGACTACCAGGGGCATTTCTGAGTGTTTCTAGGTGAATGGATTGCACCTTTAGGCATCCATTTTATTCACATGCTGTCACATCTCCATGTGCTTTACAAATCCGTTCATCTGTCTACAATCCACTTTCCCCTTCTGCACTTCTGAGAGTTTTCATTATTCCTTCAAGACTGAGCTCAAACTTTTCTATCTTTCTGAAGTGTCCCCTGGCTTCTCCAAGGATCTTCCGAGATGAGCATGTTGTGTGCCCTTGGAAATCTGATTATTGGTCTCCCTCACCATACAGACTCTGCAGGAGCAGCAGAGTGACTAACTAGAGGCAAGAATCAAATGTGAGATGAGTAAATAAATTATTAGTCTCAAGAAAAGTCATAATCTTGGAGTGCCTGGGTGCCTCAGTTGGTGACGCCTGTGCCCTCTGTTCAGGTCAGGATCTGCTGGGGCTTTGACCTTACATATTGCCCCATGTGCTCTGGGGATTCTGTTTTCATGTTTACAAAATGGGAATGATGACGGTTACGATGATGATGACCATACTGGAGGGGATTTCATGAGTACGACACATGCTAACATGCCAGTGGGTTGCTACCCACGTAGTAGGACTCCCTATATGGTGGCTTTTACCTGTGAATTCGTACTATGTGCCCAACAACATTTTAACGTTACCTGATAGTGTTCTCAACAGTCACTTTTACTCGGTATGATGAAACCCAGTACATACATTTACAAACTTAGGAAGTAGTAGACGTAGGCTATAACCCTGGCTGGCCTGACAAATATGTAACAATTCCATTATACCAGCATCCTTCAGAGACACGTGACAATAGGAATACATAGAACTTGGCTTTTCATTTTGTCTAGTACTAGCCCTGTTGCCATCTTTTGAGCTTTCATTCATCACTGAGAGGATTTGGGATGTTATCTGTGAATGTGTGTATATGTATTTAACTCTGCTGACCACCGTGATCCCTATGTCCAATTTGTGTCAACCAGGATCTTGAGATGGAAGGCAGTAACTTATTTTACTATTTGTTGTTTACTTAGAGTTTTGAGTGCCTTTGGTTGTGTTTGGTATAACTGTATGAGCCCAGGAAAATATCTATTAGAAATGATTCTTCTGTGCTGAGCTGTGTGTAAGAGTTTTTTTTTTTTATTTTAAGATTTTATTTATTCATGAGAGACACAGAGAGAGAGAGAGAGGCAGAGACACAGGCAGAGGGAGAAGCAGGCTCCATGCAGGGAGCCCGACGTGGGACTCGATCTGGGATCTCCAGGATCACACCCTGGGCTGAAGGCGGCGCTAAACCACTGAGCCACCCGGGCTGCCCTGTTTGTAGTTCTTAAAGTTCTCAAAGTTCCTTGACATTAGACTTGATGAGGACATATTTAAATTTGACAACAAAAGGGTAAGTCCAAATAAACAAGTGAGACTATGTCAAACTAAAACGTTTCTGCACAACCAAGGAAGCCATTAAGAAAATGAAAAGGCAACCCCCAGGATGGGAGAAAAAAGTAGAAAGTGGTTACCAGGGACTGGAGGGTAGAAGAAATAGGGAAAGGTTGGTAAAGGGGCACAAACTTTCAGCTACACATGAATAAAATCTTAGGGTCCAATATAGAACACGGGGAGCTAATGCATCTTTATTCCATTTAAAATACACCCTTTTAAAATTTTTATTTAGTTATTTGACAGAGAGAGTGGGCACACAGGGGAAGCAGGAGAGGGAGAAGCAGACTCCTCACTGAGCAAGAGTCTATCCTGGGGCTCCATGTCAGGACCCAACGACCTGGAACAGATCTGAACACAGATGCTTAACCAACTCAGTCACACACATGCTCCAAAAACACATCCTTTAAGTTTGAATGAAATTCTGTTATTTTAAACTCAAAGTGCCTCAAGATGACAGCCAATGAAGAAATGTTCCTGAGACAGCTGGATGGCTCAGTTGATTAAGCATCTGCCTTTGGCTCAGGTCATGATCCTGGCTTCTTGAGTGGGGCTCCCTGCTCAGGACTGGGGTGGGGGTGAGAAGTAGACTCCCTCTCACTCTGTCACAAGCCAAATCAGTTCACTTTCTCTCCCTCTCTCTCTCTCTCAAATAAATAAATAAATAAAATCTTAAATAAAAACAAATGAAATTTCCTGTTCCATTTAAGAAGCTGGAAAGAATTGTGAATGATCCTGATATAATCCCTAAAGTGAAATTTCTATAGAAATGAAACTATTATTTAATAGTGGTTGTGAAAGTTATTTGTATTTTCTTATCCTAAAAATGAATATAATCTTTTAAGTGTCCCTTCTGTTATAAAGAAAATAGCCAACATTTCATTTCTAAAGCAATGATAAATTGGTTAGGAGGAAGAAGGGTAAATCTGTGTTATTCTAATAGGTTGGGTTTTTTTTCTTTTTGTTTCTGTTTTTTTTCCCCCGAGGTCTCAAGTGTGGTGGAAGGACCATGGACTTTGACCAGAGCCACTAACTTTTGAATTCTGGCTCCATCACTTCCTCTCCATCCCCTTGAGAATTTACTTAGTTTCTCCCTGCCTACTTTCTTTTGCAAAATAAGGGTGAGGATGGTGAAGTCTCTTTTGCTGGACTGTGAGGAAGGCAGAAAGTCTGGAGGGCAGTTGGTCCCACGGTGCGAGTCCTCCCCATCCTGCTGTGTGTGCAGCCTCCTTCTCTCAGCTCCTCTGGCCTGGGTGACGTCATCAGAACCGGGGAAGAGAAATCTGGACACATGAGCCATTGAAGAAACCTGCTTCTTAGAATTCAGCTTTGAATTTAGTTTTAGTTCAGGGCTCCTGCCGCCCTGTGGATGTCTTGGGTAGTGAAACAGTCTGAGAAACTAAAAGGGGGACTGCTGTCCCTGTAATCTTCCTGAGAGTCCCCTTGTGAGCATCGGAGGACTGAGCACAGGCAGCCTTCCAGTGTGGTCTGTGAGGTGGGATGTCTGTAGAGCAGGGTCAGGGAATGAAATCCTTAAAGCATCCATCCTCCTCTGTAGACCTGGCTCTTCCTCAGTTTAGACTCAAATGCTCAATCCTAAGGAATCTGAATGTCAAAGCTGGCAGGAGTCAACCCAGAAAGGGAATTTTAGGCCTCCTGACTTCCAATTGAACACACTTCCCACTTACACAATTGGATAGGAGAAGCTTAGAGCTGCAGTTAGCTGATGGTTATTTTTCCTTTATATATTATTTTATGGGCTGCAGTTTGTTCATCAGTTAATTAATTTGCATTATGGCACTGTATTTACATGCTCTCTTCTAGTTATTTTTTGGGTGCTGCCAATTCCTTATGTTTCTAATCATTTTCTTGTCATTTGTGTGTGTGTTTGTGTGTATGTATGTGTGTGTGCTTGAGTGTATAATTTTGGGTAAAGGTTTAATGCCCTGTCCAAGTCGGCTGAAGATTCTTTGCAAATTTCGACTTCTGTGGATTCCTCCTGCTTTCTGAAATATCCCTCCCCATCTCTCATGTATGCAAATGCTATTTTTTTAAGGCACATTTCAAGATCTGCTACTTCTTTTGAGACTTTCAGGCCACCATGGCTCGTGCTATTTCCTTTGGGGACTCATAATACTGACATGTTATTGAAACATGGATATTATCACTCCTTTAGGTTCTCTGTGCCCTCTTTGAAAGCAAAATCTGGGTCTTAATTGTGTTCCTATGAGCACTTGAATACCCAGCCTATAGATGATTAACACGTATTGCCTGATTCATTGGTGTGTCCCAGCTGTCATTTCCCTTTTCATTCATATTGCCATCTTTCTAGGCAAGCCGGAAAATCCTCTGATCTGTTTAAGATGAATGCTTTTTGTTTCCACTGGTTTCGTGTCACCTGGGTCCTCATTTGTGCACATTGCTTTATAAGCAGACAAGTGAGCCGAAGACAGAGGTAGAGAGCTTGACTTCTCCTATAACTTCCAGTTCCCAGCAAGTTTCCATGAATTGGGATCTATATTCAAGTGCTTTCCCCATTAAGGGTTTCTTATTTCCTTCTGTCAGGCAACTGCTGGTATCACTTTAAACTCTCAGGTGGAGGTTTGGAGAACTAAATGTGACATGTTTGAAGACTGATTTGTGGGTATGAATCCTCAGTGGAGATTCCTTCCCTTTCTCCCTTCATTTCCAAGGGTGAAACCTATAGTTTACTACTTCTTTACCTGAGGAGAGGAGTGGTTTTTTGTTGTTGCTTTAATATGTTTGTTTCTGTTTAGTTCCGCTCACAATGAGAGTGTAGCTTTATTTGTTTCACGTGCATGTGTGTGTGGAGGGGTTCATGCCCATGAATTATCATCCAGCTGAATAATGATTGTTCGTTATTAGGGATCTTGAGTGAGTACTCAGTTTTGTGTCTTTCTTTTTCCACGTGGGCTGTTACCTGGTTGGGCAGATTCCCTAAGGGTAGGTCACATTTGAGGCTTTACTTCCCTCTGTGGATTGTTCCTTTTGTTTAATTTTGTTACATCTATGAGCATTTCCTTTGATATTGTCCAGCTTGGGAATGCACTGAAAAAAATTTTTTTTCATATCATATGTGGAATTCTAGTTGGTGGAACTGCATTGTTTATCTTTCTATTTTTACTTCTTGGTATGTCTTTAAGGAACTTCATATCCTTTCATAATTTTTTACCTGGTGAGTCTGTTTACTACCTGGAAGTTTCCTGTCACTGGATTTCTTTTGCACATCAGTAAGTACAATTATATCACCTTAGTTATTTGCTTCCTTGCTTTCTTTTTCAATATCTGTGCATATTTTTTGTTTAATCTTTTTTTCATTGTGTCTTATTTGGTGCCTCCATTTAAGGAAATTGTTTTTCCCTGTGTGTTTCACTAACTTTATGGTAAGCTTATCTTTGCTTTTGAGAATTTGCCTTTTCCTGACTGTAGACACTTTTAAATTTCATATCGCCTACTGCTAATGTTGGAGTAGAGGTGCTTGGAATCTACCAGCAAAGAACCTTCCTGTTATTCCTACCAGGCTGTTCATTTCCTTTTGAGTGTTGTCAGCCACCTGGAACGTATAATGACTCCGAGACCCAGTAATTCATACTGGTTTCTTCAGTCTGGAAGCACTTGCTGAACTGTGGACTGCTTGACTCCCTGTGTGTGTGTGTGTGTGTGTGTGTGTGTGTGTGCACATGTGTGTGCAGGAGGCATGGTATCAGGGCAAGCCTGCTTGACTGCTTACATTCCTTCTCTATGCAGTCACTCTCCTGAATGTCCTTGGGTCCCTTTTCCTCTTTCATTTCATTAGTTATGAGTTAGAGAAGTCTTTATAAGTAATACAAGTCACCCATATCAGCCATTTTATGTGGTGTCTCTTTGTCCCCAATTTCCTTCCTCAATTCAATCCTGTCTGATTTCTATCCTTTAGACGTAGATAAACAATTCTGCTTTCCTTATGACATTCGTTTTTTTTCCAGTACCGTTACGAATTTATTCCTTATTTTTTGTTCATATTTCAATATTCGTCATGAAATGAATTTTGTTGTTTTTTTATTCTATTACTAATACCCACCTACTAATTATTAATACCACTTATTAATCATTTTTCTCATTCCTAGCTATTTGTTATTGGCTCAATTGTTAGGAAACCACACTAACAATAGCAATAGTGAAGGATATTTGTTTCCAGCAATTTCCAATGAATATATAGACTAGGAAATCATTGGACTGAGTAAAACTGAGTAATTATCAAGGGAGGCGAAAAGAACAAGAGAGAAGCAGAACCCCCATAAACTGGGAACTCAATGTGGGGCTTCATCACAGGACCCTGGTTCCTGACCTCAGTGGAAGGTAGCCACTGGGAGCCTGAGCCTCACAGCCACCACATATCCAGCATCTTTTACTACATTGTATCATTATATGTAAGGGTAATTGTTTTTGAGAGACAAAGAGTAAACATGTGGGACATGGGCTGTAGTGGGAGGAGGGGCAGAAGGAGAAAAGGAGAGAGAAGCCTTAGCAGGATCCATGGGCAGCACTGAGCTCACTGTAGGTCTCCATCCAAAACCCTGAGATTGTGACCTGAACCGAAATCAAGAGTCACACACTCAACTCACTGAACCACCCACGTACCCTAGACTAATTATAAAGGTCCTTTTGAATTTAGGCATAAGATCAAATGAAAAGCGAGAACCTTCCAAAAGTGCAAATACGCACACAGTACATAAGTATTGTCTAAGCATTTGCAGTGCTAGCTTAACCTATATTCTAGACAATGTATAAAATGTGGCAAGGAAGCAGTGTTGAAGAAGAAAGATTCTGCTATCTCTCATGGAGCTTACATACCAGAAAAGGAGGCAACTGATAAAAAATATAGTTATACTAGGAGCCCCTGCCTGGCTCAATTGGAAAAGCATACAGCTCTTGAGCATCTGACTCTTGATTTTGTTCAGCTCATGATTTCAGGGTTGTGAGTACAAGCCCCACATTGGGTGTAGTGTTTACTTACAAATAAAATCTTTAACAAAACTATTATACTAAACAAAGTCATTAGAGTTGTACTAAGAGCCTCAATGTATGATATAATTTCACAATGTACTACTTATAAAAATTAGATACTCAAAGTCAATTGCAGTGACTAGAATTTTATTTTCCCAAAGGCATATTTAGAAAATAACTGCCTTTATTTTTAAAGATTTATGTATTTATTTATTTGAGTGAGAGTGTGAATGAGTGTTGGGACTGGCTGAGGGAGAGGGAGGGAAGGAATCCCAAGCAGTCTCCCCACTGAGCACACAGCCCAACATTGTGCTGGATGCCATTGTTCTGAGAACATGACGAGAGCTGAAATCAAGAGTCAGATTTTCACCAACTGAGCCACCCAGGCGCCCTAATAAGTGCCTTTGAAAATGTTGAAAAAATGTGGAATATCAATTCAATGGCTTCTATTAAGAGAGTCAAAAACAAAACTTTATCATTTTTTTCTTTTACTATTCCAGTAAGGGAAACAGAGCATCTGACAGGCAAAAGGTCATCTCTTTGGACACATGTTCTCAATTGTGAAAAGAAGAACAGGTCTTCTGTTTTTGTTGATGCAAGGTTCCAGAGGGAGATGCTTGAGCGGAACAAATATGCATCTTTGTGTTCATGGATTACAGGTAGGATGTTACCAAACGGCTGTGTTTTGAGTGCTGTGTCCCTTCAAATTCCTATCTTGAAATCCTAATCCCAAAGATGATGCTATTAGGAGGAAGGCCTCAAGGAGATGCTAATGTCATGAGGATGGTGCCTTTGCGAATGGGATCCTTGTTCTTCTGAGAGACCCTTCACAGGTTACCCCCTCCCCCCTTCTTTCACCATGTGAGCACACAGGGAGAGGTTGGCAGTGTGCAATCACAAGAAGGCCTTTGCCCAATCACACTGGCACTCTGCTACTAGACTTCCAGCCTCCAGAATTGTGAGAAATAGATTTCTGTTGTTCTTAAGTTGCCCTGTCTATGGTATTTTGTCATGGGCAGCATGAATGGTCTATGGAAATAAAAAATTAATACTTGCTGTGTATTGATCAGAGATCACTGACTTAATATTTCTTTCATTACTTGTGTTGGTTCCTTTGTGTTTTATTCCCAGGTGACTCAATAAGAAATATCCTTCAGGTTTTAAGTATTTGTTAATATATAAATATATATAAATAACATATTAATATATAAACAGTTTTATATTTTTATATATAAATAGTATATAAATATATGTATATATTATAAAAAATATTTAAAATTCAAAGAAGGAGAGTATAAGTATTGATATGTGTGCAATCAAAATAATTAGCAATTAATACATAATTAATATTTACCATTTCAGATATAGGCTGACTCCTCACAATGTCCTAGGCACATATCGAGGCATTTGGGGACATATTAGTGAGAAAAACGTGTCATGATATCTGACTTTGCCACTGTAAGTAGGCAACAGAAAATACCCCCTGTTCTCTACCCACTGTCTCTGGGGAGAGATGAGGAAGGGGCAGGACCCTGCTACTGATGACAGAAGTGAGGTAAGAATAAAGACACCTGAGCTCCAATCAAGGCAAGGAACCACTGAAATGTTCCTCTTGTTGGTCTTGATGAGGTTTGCTGGCCTGAGGTATTTTCACAGGACATCCTCCATAGGGTGTGCACTGTGGGTTCACTGGCAGCCACGGATGTTCTCTCAGTGGTCACGTACCATGCCAAGCATCACAGGGCCTCTCTATCTGCAGGCAGAGCGTTCAGGGCACGTGGAGAGGATGGTGACCTTTCCAGAGTCATGCGACAGACTAATGGGAGTTGAAGCCAGTACAAGGGATGCAGAAGGGAATGATTGTTAAGGAAGCATTGCTAAAAGAGTGAGATTTGAGGCCTTAGATGTCATTAAAATGGTCCCCTGAGATGTTTCCATTAGATTTTTGCCTTAGGAGTCCTCCCTGAGAAGATTCTATGAAAAGAAGAGTGATCAAAAGAAAAGCACACTGCTGTGGAGCAGCCTCTAACACAGAATGCAGAAGCCAAGTCTGAACACAAGGTGGAAACTCATGGAGTGGTACAAATACCCATGAACATCTTGTAATTGACTCAAGTAAAAGGACTTCACATGTGTCATGTTTACAACTCTGCGTCAGGTCCTATCACCCTTTGTTAGTCACCTTTTTCTTTTTTTAATTGGAGTTCAATTTGCCAACATATAGCATAACACCCAGTGCTCGTCCTGCCAAGTGCCCCCTTAGTCACTTTTTTTTATGCCCTTACTCAACTCTTCAATCTTTCTTTCTGGAATATTAACAAATCCAGCATCACTCACATGTCTGGCCACATGACCCACACATTTCTTTTCTCCTTTCTTTCTATATCAAAAATCCTTCACATCAATTGCACCAATGTCCTTAGGTTTGCTAATACACACTGACTCTCTTCAGCTTGACTGGACTTACTTAGTCTAGATGATGCTCAATTTATATCCAATATTTTAATAAATTAAATTTGTGTATGAAAACTTTCTTTGTGACATTAGAAATCATCTGGGTGAGCAGTAGGTAGTGCAGGACTCTTTGGGATAAACTGGATTGGAAGTCTGGAGGTTTAAGTGAGGCCTCTGGCCCTCTTTATCTCTCTCTCTGTCTGACACAAAGGCTGAGCCCAAGAGGGGACCCTTGAGACCTTACTGATCTCGATACATGTTGGGGAGAGAATGATCAGTCTGCCTTATGGGAACAAGGCCAGCTAGGATTTACTCCAGGAAGCGCATGAACAAGAAAGTGTACTCTCATGATATTTTTGTTGCTGAACAAAAAGATTAATAAATCCTTTCCTCTCCTGAGAGGGAGCAGCAAGAGAGGTGGGCAGAGGGTGAGAGGAAGGACTGGAGACATAGGAGGAAGGACGCAAGTGTATTTAGCAGGTAAACAAGCTTCTCTATATATAAACCCCATTACAAATCAACTGTGCTATAGGGACATAATGAACCCAAGGCTTCCAATGAAAAACATCACCAAAGAAAAAATGCCTCATATTATTACTTTTTCAAAAGACATTCTACATATACCTTCTACCGTAATAAGAAAAAAAAAACAGAAAAAAAATGACTCTAGATTCCAAAGTAGTCTCCTCTTCAATGTCAACTTCTGTGCATCTTCTCTGAGCCATTCAAATACTTAGTTGGATTCTACTTTCCTTTTGTTGTAACTGTGCTTGAGCCCTCTGTCACTTAAATAATTTTAGATCCTTGAATCACCAAAATTGAAAAATTGCCCCTTATTGTCCAACCCCAGCATCTCATATGTTCTATTTCCTTAAATACAATAAAAATAATTGCAACATAAAAATTCACAAAGATGTCTCTGGACTTAAGTTTAGGATAAGCCTTGAACAATAACATTTAATGAGTAAAACAATCTTCCCTCATTACTATCACCAGGCACAGACATAGGAAAATGAAAAAGAAAAAATACTGTTTTAAACTTCAACTATCAAATTCTACCAGAAGCACACAGTCCAGAAATCTTAAGCTAAAAATCAACTGGAAGAAATCTCTGCTTTAAGAAGTTAGCAGAGATCTTATGCTTTCTCTATAGATTCTCTGTCAGAGAGTGGAGTGCAAACCTCTGACTTTAAATCTTTAGGAACATTGTCTACAGTTTACTTCAGAAATACCTCTTTCCCATTAGTTTATGAGAAGCCTCTGAATTTCCATTTCCTTAGGAATCTCATGTTCCTAGCATCACAATATTAAGTGGGGTCTGAGTTCTTCCACAGTATTTTTTAAAATTTCTTTATTTATTTTAGGGAGAGACAAAGAGAGAGCACTGGAGCCAGGGGGAGGGGTAGAGGGAGAGGGAGGAACCTCAAGCTGCTGAGCACAGAGCCCCACAAGGTGCCTGAATCTCTTGACCAAGAGATCATGCCCTGAGCCGAAATCAGGAGTCAGATGTTTCACAGCCTGAACCCCCCGGGGGCCCCCACAGGATTGTTTTAAACACAATTCCCTTATGTGCAAAAGGAAGTCTAAACATCTTTAGTCTTCGTCAGGTTTTCTGCTTTGAACGATGTATGTCTTCATCCCCAGTAGGAGCCTCAAGCGTCTCAGCCCTTTATTATTACTGTGTCTGTCACTGTTATTTCCTAGAGTGAAATTCTTTAGGCCCATGAATCCTGTCCCTAGAGGAAACTTCTTTCTTGCGCTCAAGGTTACTTCATCTGGAGAATTACTCTTACCTTATGCTTTTAACCAACTTCTCTTTCTGTTGAGGAGTAACTTACACACAGTCTAGTGCACAGATCCAAGTCTATAGCTTGATACCATTGTACATATGAACATTCTTGGTGACTGCCTCCTCAGTGAAGCTAAAGGACTTGTCAGTTGATACTTGAATGAAGCTCTTGATGTATGGGGAGCAAACTCAATTCCTCAAGGACTAGGTGAGAAACAAGAGATCCCTTCCATAAGCCCTTTCCTCCAGGAGCAGCAGAAATATATCTGTTACAACTCCTATCTTGAAAAACTAGACTGGATTACCAGTGTTCTGTTTCCTTTTTTTTGTCCTTTCAGTTTTTTGTTTGTTTGTTTGTTTGTGTTTTATTTTGTTTAGTTTTTAGATATGCCTCTAATTTTTTTCAAGCATATCTGACTTAATTATTTCATTTGTATTTCCATGATGATTAATAAAGATGAACATCTTTTCTTATGTTATTGGTCATTTGGTGTCCTTTTCTGATGCATCCATTCAGATCCTTTACTTATTATTATATGTTCTTTTTTCCAATTTTCTTAACTGATTGAAGGAGTTTCCTCTAACTTCTGGAGAGAAGCCTTTCTCAAGGATTTGCCAATATGTTCATTTTGTTGTTGTTGTTGTTTTCTGATTAGCACTTTTGTCTCTGTCAATCAATCTTTTATGATTCCTAGGCAACTTTTCTCAAATTTGTACTATATTCAGAATCCAAAATTCAGTATACAATTCCCAAAGGGTTGTGATGGTCACTTAAGGTTTTTAAGTGAAGAGAGCACTGTTGTTCTGCCTTTGTATTCAAGGAAGCACTCAGATAGGGCAAAAGACCCCTAAACTGCTGTCATACACCTACTGCAAATTATCTTATAGTATACAGTACATAGAAAGAAAGCATTCTTGGGAGTCAAGACCCAGTTTTGACTTCTGAGTTTTCTCCCATAATGAATAATATGAATGTGGAAGAATCATTAATACACTCTGAGTTTCACTTCATTGTAACTTCAAATTATGATTAAATTTAGATTTATAAAATTGACTTAGACATTTATATTTTAAAGGAGAAAATGAAAGAATCAAATATGGTTGGAGATAACTGGTTTTATTTTGTTATAGGCACATTCATTCACATATATCAGAAACAGTATTATTTTCTAAACATACCCCAAGTGGTAGAAATCAGTTTAGAAAACATGTGTTTGATTTTCCATGGGTACGGCCTGCAGTTTGTTCTCAAATTTTCATACCAGAGGGGGTCCTTGGAGCAGCAGCATTTCAGGAGAGGGAAATTTGAGGATTCAGTTTGAAATGGAAGAGTCCCATTTCCATAAAAGTTCCCAATCCTACCTCCTCAAAAGGCTGTTTCTTAGTGATGGGCTCTTTTAAATTGGCCTTGGATAAACAGGGTATTAAGCAAGGCTGGTGATTTTCTCCTCCATCTATTTCTGGGTTTACTAATACTATTGGGATGTTACTAAAGAGCAGTTACAAGTTTCTAGAGAAAGCTTTAAATATTTTTTTAATCAAATTGTGTCAGATTCAAAGAAAACCCTCACAGACCAATACTGAGTCTTTCAGAAACAGGAGGTGGGGCATGACTGGCTGGCTCAGTAGGGGAGTATGCTGACTCTTGACCTGGGGATAGTGAGTTTGAGCCCCAGAGTGGGTAGAGATTACAGAAAGAAGAAAAGAAAAAGAAGAAAGAAGAAAATAAAGAAGAAAGAAAAGAAAGAAAGAAAGAAAGAAAGAAAGAAAGAAAGAAGAAAGAAAGAAAGAAGAAAGAAAGAAAGAAAGAAAGAAAGAAAGAAAGAAAGAAAGAAAGAAAGAAAAAGAAAGAAAGAAAGAAAGAAAGAAAGAAAGAAAGAAAGAAAGAAAGAAAGAAAGAAAGAAAGAAGAGAAAAAAGAAAGGAAGGAAGGAAGGAAGGAAGGAAGGAAGGAAGGAAGGAAGTAGGAAAGCCCTGGGGATTTATACATAGAGAAAAGAAAGTTTAATGAACCACAAATATCTTGGATTCTTTCTTTTTTTCCTTTTTACTGTAGTGATGACCACATCACATCTTTGGACGATTCTGAGCTTCAGTCCCCTGACCCATTAAATGGGAATCATTTCACTGAACTGTTGTGGTTTTTACAAGGCCTATGTGAGACAGCAGTGCCTTGCACATAGTAGCTGCTTAATAAATGTGGGTTTTCTTTTCCTTATGGTTTTTCCAGCTTATCTTCTATCCATTGTTAAGTAAATCAGGAGCCCATCATAACCAGAATAAGACAGAGCTAAGATGCTTATAGCTCTTGAAATGGACTGCCTGAGTCCCACTAATTCTTCTCTGCCTGACGTTACATATGCTTTAGTATTCTTATTTGCAAAGTAAGAAAAATAGTAGTACATACTTACGATATTTTGGTAGGGATTGAATGAGACAAGCTTATAAAGTCCTTCACACAGTGCATGGCTCAGGTAATACTAAAAAATGTTGCCATTTAAAACAGCAAAGGAAATGAAAAGGTAGAAATAGATATTTGTATTAAACTTTAAGATAGTCGTAGGAATTCACCTAAAGGGCCACATCAATATAAGAATGCAGAATTTAAGGAAAGATGGTAGGGAAACCACAGTGTGGAATGGGTCTATGTTTCTAATAACTGTTCTTCAATTATCTACTGGGGCTACTTTTCTGTTACTTGAAACATATCAACATGTTCATATGGTTGTTGATCTCTAAAGCTCTCCAGTCACCCCTGCAGTTGTCCCTGTGACCTACCACCAGCTGCCCACCTCACCTCAATACTAGACTGCCCTGAACACAGTTCTTGACCCTGATCAGCCTGTTCTCTAATTTCTACCCTTATTTACGTAAAAAATAGAAACAGAAAGACAATTGGCTGTGCAGGACCAGGGCAGACACCCCAAGAGAACACCTTTGGCAAGAACATGATCTTTGAGTTAAAAAGCAATCAAAACTCAGCAGATTCAGGAAAAGCTCTTTACCTTCCCTTCAACTGCATAAGAAAAATTGAGATGAGGACTTGCTCCAGCAGGAGAGCTATCACCTGAGTTAGGTCAGGTTAGCTATGGTAGACAGAAAGGAACCCCAGAGGCCTGCTTGATCAAAGTCCTCTATGTCCCATTGTTTACCAACCCTCTTTTTCATCTTCCTGTAAATTGAACTCTGTCCCTTAGAAGTCTCAGACCCCTACCCACTTCTTAGTTCAGAATCCCATGTATACCTCATTTTGCCTGTCTTTCGAATTCTC
Organism: Canis lupus dingo; assembly: GCF_003254725.2. Lineage (NCBI taxonomy): Eukaryota > Metazoa > Chordata > Mammalia > Carnivora > Canidae > Canis > Canis lupus. The sequence continues at coordinate 35,130,547 of NC_064269.1, read as the reverse complement.
GTGTCTGTGTGGATTCCCCATATATAGAAAATAAAATTTTATTTTCTCCTATAAATCTGTCTTTTGTTGATGGAGGACTTTACCTTAATTTTGTCCATAATCTGTATTTTCTAACGGATTTAATTCTTCTTTACAGCATATCTTTTAATTCAGGCAAAAGACTATGTATGCAAGGCATCCTGTGATGAGAATAGAAATTACCCCCAACCATGATGCTAGTAATACCCTGCATGATTGACCCCAAGACAACTGAGCTGACCTTTACTGCCTACATGCACAACCTCTGACCTTTGTCTCACATTTGCCTCATATGAACCAAGAAATAGTTTTAGCACCTGAAGACAGTCTCTGAGACATTAGCCTGTGTCTTCCCGGTGTTAGCTTCATTGAAATAAATTCCTTTCTTATTTCATCACCACTTGTTTCTCTTCCTTTGGCTTTTGTCAGTGGCAAGTTTCCAAACCTGTCTGTTTGGAGCCCCTACAGCCATGTGCTCTTGGACCTGCATTACTACATGCTTTTATTTTATTCTTAGTTCAGCTAGAAGGATGCTGAACAGCAGAGGAAATTCTTCCTCCCAAACAACTGCAATGTTACTTCCTTTAGGGGATAACTCGGATTCTTCTCTGTCCATACCCCCTTACCCTCAATGTATTGTCTTTATTGCCTTGGTTCACATCTTTGTTTCAACTTTCTCCATGACTTTTTTAACAACTCCACTCCCCACTCACCCATCCCCACGCCACACATACCTTATAATCTGTTAGATGCTCAGTAGATAAGAGATGATCCTCTCTTTCATCCAGCTGTTCACTTCACAAGAAAGAATTCATACGTACTAAGGAAGATCATGTCACTATCATCATTGTCCTCATCAGTCATATTTATTGTATTTTGGTAGGTCAGGATAAAAACTTTATACATGTCATCTCCCTCAGTTCTCAAAAAATATTGTAAGCTAATTACTCCTATTTCTCTTTTATAGACAAAAAGAATGAGCCTTAGAGTGCTGAACTATTTTGCCCAGATTACAAAACTAATAAGTGAGGAAGACAGATTTTGAAACCACATGTGTTCAGGACACAATTGCTGCCCCTATATTCTACTTCTTAGAACCAAAGGAGCCTCCTTTCTTGGTGTATTCTTCCAATCAAGTATTTTTCTAGTACATGCTAAATAGTTTGGATTTGAGTTTTTCGGTTTTTTGTTTTTTGTGGGGTTTTTTTTGTAATTTTCCATAGACAATTGATAAAATAGCAATTTCTATCCTTAGAAACTCTGTTCAGACTCCCAGCATGTGACATAAGCATTTCTTCAGAGAATGTTTCATTCAGCTCTTTAGGTTTTTAGCCTTTTTTTTTTTTAAGATTTAAAAAATATTTTTAATTAGGATTGTTATGTTGACATTTGTTTCTCATTCCTTATCTTCAATTCTTTAGTTTTTTTTTTTTAATTCTTTAGGTTTTAATGCTCAAATTTAAAGGTACAATAAATGGAGGAAACGAGTCTTAAGTTACAGAATTCCTTGGACTTGATTTTTCATGTTTGTGCAAGTTAAAAAGTCAACTTCTATTTATTTTTTTAACCCCATAAGTCCCTTCCATGGAGATTAGTTTGTTTTAACTTCCCTTCCAAGGTGCTCTGGAAAGGACCAGCCACCACCAGATGATTCTCTAGACACTCTCTACAATGTCCATTCCTTAGTTGTAACATTTTTGCTAAGGGAATTTGATGTCAAAATTATCTTCACTTATTAATTCTCTATGTACTAAATTAATTCTAAAATTAGATATATTGAGGTGAGTCTCCTTTGTAGACTCTTGCCTTGGCACTACTTAGTGATTCCTTTGGCTCTATTGACAAATCAAAATGTTCTTCCTAAATCCTCCCACCCAATGTAGTTCCTGTGTCATCAAGCAATTACATTTGCATTTTCTTAACCTTTCATTATTTGTCACAGTTAAGGAAGACCTATTATCACTTGACCGTTTAATAATATGGAAAACAATGAGATTAGTGATAAAACCTATAGAGGAAATGTTCTGGTTGAAGCAACCCAGTGAAAGACTAGAGGTTCTTCCTATATAACAGCAATACTCTTATTGTTCTTTAGGAGCTATATAAGTGAGAAACTCCGAATTTCTCCACAAGAAAGAAGAGTATACCTGTAATTTAAAGATAAGTAGCTACTTCTTCTTCTCATCCTCTGCTGCTTCTTTTCTTCTTCTTCTCCTTCTTCTTCTCCTTCTTCTTCTTTCTTCTTCTTCTTCTTCTTCTTCTTCTTCTTCTTCTTCTTCTTCTTCTTCTTCTTCTTCTTCCCTTCTTCTTCTTCTTCTTTACTTCTTTTCTTCTTCTGCTTCTGCTTCTGCTTCTTCCCGATTCTTTTGAAATTGAGCACAGACCAGTAAAAGGCAAAAGACCAAGCTTGGTAAATCTGATATGGTAAGAGGTATGGTAAAATTTTGATGAGCAGATATTTTAGTGACTTTACTGTCTCTCAGTCATTATTTTTGCGTTCCATTTTCTGAAAGCAATCAGAGAACAAGAAGTGATAGAATTAGATTAATAAATACTACAACTAGTACAATTGACTTCCAATCAATTAAAAAAATTGTAGCCTTTTCTACTTCAAGTCAACTAAATATATCATTTCAATTCCAAAAAGATATGATGAGGAGTAATTTCCTCAGCCACTAAAATGTTTAACCATGGTTATACTTCATCTGTGTTCAAGTCTCTTGAAACTTTTATCAATTTTTTATAATGTTTATAATTAATGTTTATAATTTTTTATTCCAATCACTAGGACAGATTAACATTTCTAAACTTGGTCTTACCATCTCCCGAGAATTGTACCCTATTACTTTAGTTATATGCTACTGAAATTTTAGGGAGCAATTTGTTTTATTTAAAGTAGTATTCTTGAAAGTTAATTGGATTAATCAATGAAAAGACAAGAGTTCATGTTGATATACTTGTCACTTTGGGCAATAAAAATAAAATTTGAAAATATAAGTAATTAATTTGATGAAATTGTTAATTGAAATATAATTTTAGAAATGTAGCCTTCTTCAAACTATGAGTTTTAAATTAAAGATATATTCCTATAGAAGATACAAAGGAAATGTGGTATGTGGCTTATTTCTGAACAATCTTCACTTAGAGTAAGACTTAATATATTTAGTAGAGTAGTGTATAAAGAAGTACTAAGTTCAACATTTTACTGCTAGAGTATCTGATAGAAATAAGTGACATATATCCTATGGGATTGTAGTACTAAGGCAGTAGTAAGTTGTTAGAATAAAATAAAAAAGAGATTAAGAGGGCAATGAGAAAAGGGCAAAAATGGAGTCTATGTGATTGAGTGACTTTCCCATAGCTAGAAGATAAAGACTAGTTGAACAAGATTTGTTTATACGGACCTATCAGTCCAAAATTACCTGTCTTTAGGGATAAGAATGTCTTCTTCCCTCCCAGTACACAGAGGGTATCTTTCACATCTTACAAAGTCAAACATTAATTTTCAGAAGAAGTATGGTCTGAATTTTTATGGAAGGAGGGAATAATTTTTTTCCCAATTGGTTCATAATGAGCCAGGTAATTTGAGTGATCAGAAAAATCTTGTAACTTCTTGAATTTTCACCAAAAGAAAGGAGAAGCCTTTTTTACCCTGATATTTTGCAGAGTTTGTTGGATACAAAGGATTGTACCCCTTTGAATCGCTACTTTTTTAACATACTACTTATAGATCACTCAGTGTCTGAGCACAGCTAGTGATTAATTTTCCCCTTAAGAACTCAACCTTGTTTCAAATTTCAATAATCCAAAGAATCTTATTTTTATGTTATCTAAGATACTTAAAATTTCTCTGAGATAGTTTTAAAATAAATTTTAATTAAATCTAAGATTATTTAAGCCATTCTAAAAAATTATTTTATATTGTCTTCAAAATATCCTCTTTTAACAATCAATAGATCTTTCTTCTTATTTCTACCAGAACTGTCCATATGAGATTACTCTTTGTTCTATGTAAATAAAATTATCATACTTACTCATATTCTTATCTTTTCAAGCTGAACACCCTAATTAACAATGAAACTTTGCATAATATTATTTTCTAACCCACTCATTAATCTGGGCATTTCGAGTTTTAAGATTTCACAGTCCATTGAACTCATGAATTCAGGTGTATTCTGAGTAAGTATATATATAATTTCCTGAGTCTGAAGTTGGTTCTATTCTCTTACTGACAGATGTTTACATTTTTCAATACCTTATATTAGCCTTTCTTGATGCTTTGTTGTTCTTTCATGCTATAGATTGCTTTTCTGTTATTTTAGTTGATGACTTCATGATGATTCTCTTGGCTCATTTTATAGGAAAGAGGCCTGAAGTAAACAACATTTGGACAGCTTAAAAAATGTCGAATAGGGTAGTAAAACAGAACCAATTCTGAACTGAATATTACAAAATGGAATACTTACAACTATAACTAATAATTGAGGATTATAAACAACTGTTTTTAAAAACCTAATTGATGGTATTCCAGTGAAGAGCTTGACCATATCTTGATCCCAACAAGTTGACTGAGACACAAATGGAAAATCAGATATTGGTGGGACGTGGGTAAGAATCCATGGTTTTGAATAGTGATATCATTCTCTTGGATTTTGCCCAGGAGTGTGTCTGAGTTTCCTGCAGCATCAGGAGAGGGAGAGAGACAACATGACTTCTACCAAGATTCTGCTGCTCTTGCTGTCAACAGTTTTGCTGGCCTTGGGCTCTGCTCAGGCCATCGATGACAGTAAGTTGGGGAAATGGAAGATCATGTAAGCATGTGGGTAAGATTCATAGAAAAGAGTAAGGTTGAATTGAGCTTTCTCAGAAATCAAGTACTTGATATTCCAGAAATAGGTTTATCAAAGAGGAGAAAACATTAGTTTCTATTTTCCACTGGTTGCAAATATCTCTCTGAAATCTGGGACCTGAGTCTCAATTAAGTATCTTCATGAGGTGACCTTTGCTATACTCAGAAATATGGACTTTCACTTATTCACTCTATTTGCGTGAAAAAAAAATTCTAGATGGAGTGGATATTTTAAAATTCATCTAGATATCTCATTTCCTTGTCATTGAACAATTGGCCATTTACAAATATTGAGAATTTGTATTAAATTTTCTTTATTCCATTAAATAGATAAGTGGGCACTATTAATTCTCTCCATTGTATTAACTTTTTATTTTTTTAACCTCTATGTCGGGTTTGGGAGCAATATGGCAGGCATGTTGAGATCTAGAAGGTCCTAAAAATGGATACTTTCAGGAAACGATAGAGGAATGTACACATAATAAAAAAGAAAGTTTAATTATTTATGGATCTTTGGCTCTTTTAAACAGAAAACATGGATGGCATATTTTAAAGATACCAAATATCCAGATAGAAAGTCAAAATCCAGATAAGTATTTCCATGACTGCAAACAGTCAGATATTAGGCTTTTTCAAGACAAATGATGACAAGTTGAAAGAAAATGACATTTTCTTATTAAATATTTTGTCATCGTATCAGAAAAGCCCAAGTCAAAAACTTGGAATCTTAAAGACATGAAATGCTAATGGAATATTTGAGTTTTAAATCTGCTGCCATCTGCTGAGACAAATTTGATGCTCAAAATTCTAAAATGGTAGTTAATGACTTTTCTGAAAGGCACAGAAACTTTAAAAAGGATCTATAATTAGTTATTTTTTATAACCTTATTTTGAGCTTCCATCTCTATGTTTTGTGTTATTTTGGATATTAGGTGGGAAATAACAGTAAAATTCTGAGGAGAGAGTCATTTTTAAATAGTCTGTACAGGAAATTTAGTTTATGCCTGGTCTTGTATATATTTTATGTCATTAATTATTCACTGCACCAATTTAAGTAGACATTATTATTCACAGTCGACACTTGAACCCTACCTTTGGAGTTTAAATATTCTGCAGAACATCCATGATTAGAGAGTTACAAAGCTGTGTTATAGACTCAGCCCTGTCAGCTTTCAAAGCCCATGATATTTCTACCTCATCCTCTGACCTCTGTTTTAGCTTTTACTTCATCTGCAATGACTGAATTTTCTGAAGTATGTCCACTATTTTCAACTTAATATATCTATTCAACATGTAAATTCCTTTGCCCCAGATCTCTTCCTGTTCCCATATAGATTTGTTTCTTGTCTTCCATCCTGAATTCACCCACTTCCCACGGGCAGCATTACACTTAATAAACTGCAGTGCTATGTTCCTCTGAGTATTGCATAAAGATTTCTCAAACTCTTGAGTAACTTAACTAGTAAAATAGAGCTTAAGAGAATTCTAAAGGGAAGATGCTCAGAATATACCACCAAAATTTTGTCATTAAGGCTAACATGAGTTTATTCTACCTTTGGTAAGGGAGAGAGTCTCTGAGGGAAAAGGAGAAAGTTGGGATCTTTACAGATAAGGTTTTAGGGTCTACTTTAAGGAGAGCTTTCTTAGGGATGAACAAGGTCCATGATTTAACAGTTTAGGGGCCAAATGGACTGAGGCGATGGCAAGTGTCTTGGAGGAAACAGTTGATGCCATTAACAAGCTGAATAGATTAATGTTTGTTTAAGTGACTTTGGGACAAGTTCTGGAAATAAATGATAAGTATTAGAAACATTTCTGTTTCTGAGCAAGATTTTCTGGAATAATAAAGTCATATTAATGTAGCCAGGAAGCTACATGGTTGTAGTTGGTTTCCCTTCTCAAATTTTCTCTGTTTTAAGAAGTCACATAATCTCTGATACATCTACAAACATTACAGCTCTTCATTATGCATCATGTGGAATTAGAATAACTATATGACTCTCTCATGTCTGCTTCAGAACCAGTGATCAGGACTAGGATTCTAGTTTGGGAAATGTTGGTCCATTGTAACCAAACATTTTTATGTTGGGTTCTCTTAGGCATTTTCTTAACTCCTTCTATCTCAATTTACTTTTCTTTCTGCAAATGTAGAGATGGAGTCTTATCAAATCATATTTTAAATTTATTGTTTCTTTTTTTTTCTTTTTAAATACAAATACTGTTTCTGAAGACCCAGATAAAATTGTTCAAGGACATGTTCCTTTCTTTTTCACCTCAGAACATATCTTATGTTATATTTTTGCTTAGTGTTTTGTCTCTTGAGAGCTCTCTAAATAGATTCTAGGGAAGGGTGAAAAGGAATAACAAGCCCTTAGGTTTCAGGGTTCTTCAGTCATATTGTTAGATAAGGCTCAATCCTTCCTTTTCACTTTTGAATATCTTATGTCGGAGACCTAAACAGTACCTGAAGGTCAGCAGAACATGATACCCCAACCACTTGTACATGTCTTTCTCTAAATCTTTCTACAACCAATGGCTAATTATTGAATAGCACAAATGTCTTACATTTGTAAGAGAATTATCTCTATTGACATTTAACTAATTTGAAGTATAAAGATACTATGTAATTTCACTAAAGTACTGTATTTGTTCAATCAGTAACCTTACCATTACACCTTATTCATTTATAGCACTAATGCTTTGTGCCTTTGTTATTGAGGTCTTGATACCTGTTTAAATAGATTTTCTCAGAGCAGGTGAAATTTGAAGCCACTATTAATGGCACACATTTCTCATGAAAGAAAAAACTGAAGTCAGTTTTAATCATGTGGTAGGAATATGTGTAAAAGGGAAGATCAGAAAAGACCAGAGTACTTGGGGGAGCTAATGAATTGTAACTCATGCCACCAAAGAAGTGGCAAAATTAAGCAAATGTCAAACAAACATTTCGTGCTTAATGAAAACCTTTAGAAGTTTAATGATTTTCCCTAGTTCCTAGTTTCTCAATGACCCTTCAATTCAGGTTATGAGATCATTTCATATGTCATTCTTTTGTTCTTTCTTTGTGGAAGCCCTTCAAAAGGAAGAGGATACACCCCAATTAGTAGGTGAGTTATTTTTAATTCAATCAACTTATTTAGAATTTTTCTAGATGGATTCTAGGAACCCCAGGTAAATAGAAATAATCCAAAATTCCTATTAATCTTTTTTACATTAAGCAATCATACTTAACCTTGAAAAATTCCTTTTCAACCATCATACTTTATAGTTTAATCTTATTAGTTCCACATTGCAAAAGGAGCACAGAAGACCAAATGAGAGGGGAAAAGTTGGCTGGGGTAATGATTTGCATTCATTTTAAAAGTTTTCTCAGACCTAGATAGTGTGGTCATTTTGCTCCTTCTGATTTTTTCATGCTTCAGTTACCTGGTGTTGGTTGTCTTAGTAAGAACATGCCTATTTGAGGATTCCTCAAAGAAATGCTTTCATTATCCACATGCTCTATCCCATCACTGAGTCAATAAAATGCAATACTTGATAATAACCATGACAGGATCCTGTACTTGGTATCAAGGCTGAAGAGTAAATAAAATATTGTTCCTATCATTAAGGAACACAGAATCCAATGGAAGATTATCCTGCACATAACAATGATCACTGTCAAAAATGGGACAAAGGAAGTTATTACAGAGCTCAGAACAAGGGAAAAAAGAGGAGACCTTATACAGGAGATGCCATATGATCTGGAGCATGGAGAGGAGAGACCGAAGGGAAAGCAGAGTGAAATACAAGGCTAAATCTATCCATATACTAATTTGCAATAATCTAGAAACACTGAATAACCAGTAAGGCTGAAGTGAATCTAGGAAGATAGAGCTGGAGACATGGGTTGGTTTCATCGTGTGAAGGATGTTACAAATGGCCAAGTGATTTTGTATTTTATTCTATGGGCAACGGAAATTTTTGAAAAACAAAGTGACACCCCAATTTCTTTGTTGATCTGACGACAATGAGGAATAAGCATCCTGAGAGCACAGACTGTCTTTTCAGCTTGGAATCTTAGCATCTGACAAAAGGTGCAATTATACTATATGAGCTCTCAATAAACTCTATATTGGAATGTGAAGAGTAAGAGCCAGGAGATTACAAAGATATGATTGAAAGTTGATACATGAAAAAAAAAAAAAAGAAAGTTGATACATGAGATGGTGAGGGATTACTTAAAAGTAAAATTCCCTAGCGAGGGGCTAGGTGGCTCAGTTGGTAGAGCAAGTGACAGTGAATCTCAGGGTTGTGAGTTTTAGTGCCATGTGAGGTATAAGATTTGGTATACAAACCAAATCTTAAAAAAAGAGAGGGAGATGGTGAGGGCTTGTACTCGATATAGGTACCAGAAATGTGCAAAAGGAAACACTAGAGAATTAGACTTCACAATTTGTAGAAGGTGATAGAAGGTAGGGCAGAGTGGGTATTCTAAGATTGTTGGACCATTGTGAGGGGCAGGCAGGCTGATCATTTCCCCTCATTCAATAGATCTATGTCAAAATATCACGCATAGCTGTAGATAGACACAGTGAAGATGAGTGGTGGTTTTACTCAGATATCATGAGATATCTGGTAATTATAGATGATTTGATGTCTATCATGGCAAGTTCAGAATGAATGACAGTAGAGAAGAAGCAGAAGCATCAAAAGAGGAGATTCAATGGTGAGTGGGCAAAGAAAACCTGTTAAGCCAAGTACATGCACTGTCACAAAGCCAGGATCTCTCTGCCTCTCCTCTTCTGGGGTCTAGGCCTTGGTCATTACCTAATATCACAGAATCCAGTAATATCTTATTTCTAACTCCATTTAGGCTATCATACTTTCCATGCTTGCCTCGTTGAAGTTTGTGGCTAACCTTTCCTTTTACTTGCTCCTTTCTGAATCTGTGTTCTCTTGGCTAAGAAGATGATGAACTATTTGAAGAAAACTCAGAGGAATCACAAGTAAAACCTCAAGAAGAAAATGGAGATCAGAATGGCAAGCCAGGCAAAGAGGAAGACAAAGGCAATGGACAAAAGCAGAGGCCTCATGACCAGAGTGTCCAGGGAGTCCTTGGAAGCCTATTTAGCAGAGGTGGCCCACATCACCCTAGTGGCCAACAGGGCCCAGGAGGCCAACAGGGTTCAGGTGGTCAACAAGCCCAGGTGGTCAACAGGGCCCAGGTGGCCAACACTGTCCAGGTGGCCAACAGGGCCCAGGTAGCCAAGGTGGTCAAGGAAGCCAATAGGGTCCAGGTGGCCAACAGGGCCCAGGTGACCAACACCGTCCAGGTGGCCAAGGTGGTCAAGGAAGCCAACAGGGTCCAGGTGGCCAACAGGGTCCAGGTGGCCAAGGTGGTCAAGGAAGCCAACAGAGTCCAGAAGGCCAACAAGGTCCTGGTGGTCAACATGGCCCAGGTAGCCTAGGTGGTCAAGGAAGCCAACAGGGTCCAGGTGGCCAGCAGGGCTCAGGTGGCCAAAGAGACCAGCAGGGAAGAAATGACTAGCATGGTCAACATGGTGGCCAGTGACTAGGAAAACCAACTAAAGAAGACCTCCTTCAATTCTCTAGGTATTAATTCTATTCGTACTAATCTAGTAAGATAGTAATTTCTTTTGATATTTCCTAATATCTCTTCTTGTTTCTTCCACTCAGAGTTTTTTTGTTTTGTTATATTTTGACTCCCTCATTCTTATATTGGCCTACAGCCTTCCCAAGTTTTACCTCCCTTCCCCTCTTCCTCTTGTCTCCTGTGTTCCCTTCCCTTTACTCTCTCCTGGCCTCCTCCTCTCATCCTGCTTCTTCTGTTCTCTCTTAACATGATATCCTGTCATGTCCTCTAGTACCCACTAGTAGAAATACTGACATAGATCATGTCCAGGTCAAATTAATATTTCTGTCTAAAATTCTTCTCTTTGTCTTAGAAATTGAGAGAGATGAACTGGTGACCATGGAGTTTTCAGTCATGTCAACGTGGCCTTTCCTTTCTCTGACTTCAAATCATCAATAAAGTCATTAGCATTAAAGTTCTGGCTATTGTTTTTCTTCTAAGTTCATGATTCTTAGGGTATAAGAAGGCCAAGTTGGGAGATACAAGCCCTGAAGGACTCCAAATGTTGTGCATTATGCAGCTTTATGCAGCTCTGATTTTAATATTTTGTGGGGACTTAACTCCCACCAATATTACAAAACAGAAACATTTTTTTCTTGAGACCAGTAAGGGGGTTTGCCAATTTCAGTTGACCAATACTACCCTTTTCTTAGCTTAAACACAGAGAGAATTACCTCATAATTTCCATTGACTTCTGGTAGTCCTTCGATGTACGTGTGTTCTATTGTGAGGTGAGGGTGTGTAGAAGGGGAAACATTGTGCATTGTTGGTGGGAATGTACACCAGTGCCATGGCTATTGAACACAGCATGGAGGTTCCTCGAAAAATGACAAAGAGAACTGCAATACAATCCAGCACTTCCACTTCTGGGTATTTATTCAAAGAAAATGAAAACACTATTTTGTAAAGAGACATGCACCCCTAATGTTCATGGCAGCATTATTCACAATAGGCAAGCTATCGAAGTAGCCTACATGTCCATGAGTAGATGAATGGATAAAGAAGATGTGGTGTGTATACACAATGGAATATTACTCAGCCATAAAAAGGAAGGAAATCTTGCTATTTTCGACAACACATGGATCTAGAGAGTATAATGTTGAGTCAAATAAGTCAGTCAGAGACAAACACCATATGATTTCATACATACGTGAAATCTAAAAGCCAAAATAAATGAGCCAACAGAACAAAACAAAAACAGACTTGCAGATACAGAGAACTAATGATCCAGTGCTTTCCAGAAGGCAGAGGGAGGGAGGATGGGCAAAATAGGATCAAAAAGCAGATTAAAAGGTATGACATACATTTATAAGTGTATAAATAAGATACAGGGATACACCATACACATAAGGAATGCAGTTAATAATGTGTAACTTTTTTGTATGTTGATAGATGATAGCTAGATTTTTCTTGATGATCCTTCACAGTGTATAGAAATGTTCAATCACTATGTTGTACATCTGAAAATAATATAATATTGTAGGTCAACTATGCTTCAATTTTTTTGAGAGAGAAATGTGACTGGGAGAAAAGAAAAAGAAAAATAAACAGGGAAAATGTGGACACACAAGTGTACACAGGAAGATAAAGCCACACAAGTGGCCATGCGAAGATAAAGCCAGAGATCAGGGCAATGTAGCAGAAGCTAAGGAACATTAAAGATTGCCAGCAAACAACCAGGGGCTGTGAGAAAGGCCTGGAACAGATTCTTCCTGAGAGCCCTCAGACTGAACCAACACCTTAGTCTTGGCCTTCTGGTCTCCAGAACTGTTAATAAATAAATTTCTGTCATTTAAGTCACTCACTTTGTACTACTCTGTTACACTTAATCCATCTACCTCTGAAGCCTCTGAGTGGAAAGCCACAGAAAGAGGGTTTCCAGAGAAGCATCCCTCACTTGGGAAGGGGGTCCATAGAGACAGGCTAGGAAGGTGAAGCACCTTCCTAGGTGAAGCACCAGAAGTCCTTGTTTCTCGAGTGTCAAAATGTGACAATCCCTGTGGCAGCTCACACATGGAAATGCAGGTTGCCCCACAAGGCTGACATTAAAAATCAGGATGGGATAAAAAAGAAGGTTGTAGTGGACAATGCTAAGAAGAATATAAGTAGTTTGCCTTCAGTATGAGTATTAGTGAAGAATTTACAGGTTACGATAACAGACACAAAGTAAAAATGTTCAATTCTGTTTATTCCCACACTTCCTGCCAGGTTCAGTTCTGAAATCAGACCTAGAACTGACCTTCTCTTTGGAAGCAGAATCAATATCTGGTCGTTCTGGCATTCTCAGTATCATGATAGACTTACTATACAATTTTGGAAGTAATGTGATTATTCTGCAGGTGGAGTTGGGTACCTTGCACAAAGCAACATATGTGAAGATATGTAAACCTGAGGGTAGAAACATCTGAAAGTAACTTCAGGGAGGATTCAAGGATAAGTGAGCAGCTTTCTCTTTACTCTGCAAACAGGGTAGGAGTCCCAGCTGCAATATTTTTCAATTTACCATCATTTACTAAAAGCACAGAGGAAAAAAAACATAAAAGATAAAAACCTACAAGCCTCATGATAACACTAGTTACTAAAGATAATTGAAAATAACTTACTAAATAATGAGCTTCTATCATTTCAATCCAAATATTGGGCAGCAAAGCTCATAGTCTTGTATCCGAATCAGTACAGTTTTGCATAATGCAAGAGTATTGAACAGGCAAGGTCACTCACAAATGACCTGGCATGCTTTGTTTTCAGAAAGAGATCCCCAAAATTGTCTTTCCTAGTTAAAAACTGCATGCCTAGCAATATTATCTTCAGTTCAGACCTCTAGTCCCCATTTCTTCTCCCCTCACATTACTTGGAAGACCTGTTTCCCAGCCCACTGGAAGGAATTTCCTGTTTGCTCACATTAAAATCAAGTACTCCTTGGGAGTACTTCTGAAGGTACTCCTCCTCCTAAAATACAGCTTTATATTAAAAGTTATATCCCAGTCTGAAGTATTTGCAAAGAAATGATCGGGCTACTCCTACTCTCCAAAAATGTCTTTGTTGCCGATAGAATCGATCACAAATTCAGTTTGACATTCACAACATTCTTCACAATCTGGAACTAACCCACATCTGAGCTTTATCTTCTTATATTCTCTTCAATCTTACTGGATCATTCAGTGTTCCTAGACCATTGAAAATACTATACTACATACATAGGGTTAGCCATGCTTTTCACTTTGCCTTCTTCCACACTGCTCTCCAAAGGTACAGCTGCCACGGCATCTCCTTCCTGTATGAAACTTTCCTTTCTCCCCTGCTCTGAACTTTGAAAATTGCTTCTTTTGCCACTTTTCCAATAGTGATCATCATTATGTCAAAGCTAAATCTCCCATGAGATCTTGCATCCTCTAAGGACAGGAACAATGAATGTTTCATATACCTTCATGTCACCAGTACTATTTAAGGACAATGAAAAAGACAATGCAGAAGCTGTTGTTTTGCAGACTTTTGACCTTGGGGTCAAAATTATACGGTTTTGACCTTGGGGTCTTAATTATACGGTTCTAACTGAACAGAGAAATGCTCCCTAAAGACTAATTTCTACTGCCAGACTTAGAGTTCTAGGGAAAAAATTTCTAGCAATTTGAGGATAGTTTTTTTCTTTTTAGGCACACTTAAATGCCAGTCACAAAAAGGATTCTGCTAAGCAGTCATATTTTAAGGATAGGAGTGGGTATTTGCATGTAAATTTTAATTACATGTTTTAAATTTTACCATACCAACATTAAACGTCAAATTATCTTGTTTTTTTCTGGATACTTAGAAACTTAGAAATCCTGATTCAATTTGAGGAAGAATTTTCCCCACACTCAGTGATGATGGGCCTGAATGAGACTCACAGTTGGTTGTCTGCACGTGTTTTGTATTTTGAGAGGAAGTTATATGGTTGGTTCTAAAGCAGGCAGAGATTGCAGTCTTCGTTAGTGTCTGCCCTGGGAGTGATGAATAAGACTGACCCCAAACTTGACCATGCACACCTCACTATCCAGGAACTGCTTTTCGAAAAAGCCAAGTCTATGTGTAGTTCTACCTCTTTGGCACCCGATTAGTACTTGTCTTTGAAGGGCTGAAGACAAAAGCTTGCAGCTCTGTCTTCTCTGTATTTGGATCAGCTCTCCTACCCTTCATCCCCTGAAAATGTTGACCTGTGCAAAGTTCACCTGTACCTCCTTCTTGGTGAGGAGCGCCTCTCAGCTGTTGAGCGATCACTGCTGCCATGGTGCTAAAACCACCAGAGACACTGAGAGATGAGAGCCTCAGCAGCTTGGCAGATGCAGCTTCTGACCTCACTTATTCCCAGATGCAGCTTCTGAACCAGTGCCATTTCAAAGGATCTTGAGATAGCAGCCAAGTTCAGTAGCGCTAGGGCTGCCACTGTGGGGGTGGCTGGTTCTGGGGCTACAATAAGGGCTGTGTTAGGGAGCTTCATGACTGGTTATGCCAAGAACTTGTCTCTGAAGCAACAGCTCTTCTCCTACACTATTCTGGACTTTGCCATTTCAGAGGTAGGTGGTTCTCTTGCCTAATGGTGGCCTCTCACATCCTCTCCACCATGCAAAGGAGCCATCTCCACCTCCTATAATTCTTTCTCTCATGTCTCGTTCCTTTTCCTCTATCTCCCCAGTAAGCCTGGGGCAAGTGGTTGGCTTGGGATTTGACAGAGAGAAGACAAATAAACAGTGTATTAATAAGAAAAAAAGCTTGCTGATATTCACTAGATGAGACATTCTATCTACCCAAACCCTAGAAAGGTCAGTACTTCATTCGGACAGATGCTAAGCACATTTATCTGAATTTTATTCTTGAAAACAAGGTAGATAACCACAGGGTTGGGTATGTGGATCCACTGGAGCCGCTGAAGGATTTGTTCTGCCTAGACTTACATTCTACCTGGAAGATCATGATGCCATTTTGGTTGTTCTGGTATTACTGTCCAGTCATATCTGATATTTTAAAACTTTCAGAATATCTAATTACTTTCTTTCCCCAGTTCACAATTATTCTATCAAATGAGTGCAATTCCCTTTGGGGAGGATTGAAACTGTGAAAACTGTACCATGAAAACTTGGTAATGTCTTTCCTCAGTGGGACTCAGCCTCCTCTTTAGTCATTGAAATGAGTTGGAAGCTTGAGAAGAAATAGTGTTTTTCTATTACATTATTTCTTAGCATTCATTTTTTATTACATAATTCAAAAAGCACCTTACTTAACTATCTATCAGAATCCTAGGAATATCATTTTTCTTAGTACTGATCACAGATTCCAGCACTCTGACTGGCCTTGCTGATCAATATGCTAATGACAGTTTAGTGCTACAACAGACAATTCCAATGTACTCATAGATACGTGGAGCCCAGGTTTCTGGCAGCTTCTCCATCAGCCAATTCTAACCCACAGAGAACATCCCATCATGGAGTTCTCAGCAACGCGAATGTTCCCTCACCAGAGCATTCATTGTTGCCTCTGTGAAGAAAATATTTTTAAGGATCTCCTGGGGGAATATAGGTGATGGTTTCTTGGGTCTTTTGTAGTTAATCCTTTCTGACATTACCATCTCCCTGAACTTTCCAATTCTTTTGAATACTATGTCAAGGGAATTGCAGCAAGTCTACCTTATATATGAGGCCAGTATTGTGTCCAAATTTCATGGAGCTGTCCCAATGGGACATTAGGGCTGGATTTATTTGCCCTTGCCAGAATAAGAGCCCTAAGTCATTATTGAGGGGCCCCAGGTCGATAAATTCTCCATACTCAGACTGAATAAAGAGAACATTTTGATCCATCACCCTCAAAACCCATTTCCAGCATGTTCTATTATTTCTGCTATGTTAGCAATACGTGCTAGTATTAGCTTGAAGCCTTTTTTTTTTTTTTCTTTTAATGGAAATTGTACTTAGCTTATTGGGCTGTGTGGAAACTTTGTCCTGAAGTAATGAAGAATGGTAGGGGATATCTTGAAGAGAATAAATGTTACCTTCCCTCAAAATGAGTTAATTGAGCAATTTTCAGGAGTGGGGAGGCTCTCCTGACCTTGTAAGTGGTAAGGGTTTGCTCCTGGTGGCCCAGAAGGTTTCAGGGAATCTAGGGGTTTCATATTTTCAGATCCATCCACTTAAGTACCTCTATCTCAAGTATGAGGGTTCCACTTTCTAATGTCAGAAATAATGATTATCACATAGTTGTTTCAGCAATTACTACCCTTCTCCTACGTTATTATCCTCCTTTCTTTTATATTGTTTCAGTTTGCAGGTACTCACTGTATTATCCAACTTAAAAACAAAACCAATGAAAATGCTAAAATTTCGTCTTGCTTTCATGCTCCATTCTCTACTCTTAATAACAAAACTGACTAAAAAGATATACATTCACCATCTCTCTGTCTTATTTCATTCCCTCCTTAACCTTTTCCACTGAAACTGGTGTCTGCCCCTATACCTCACTAACATTGCTCTTATTGGCTCATCAATTACATCCATGTTGCTAGATCTATTGGTTATGTTGTTATATCAATTTTACTGTTTTTCTCAGCACCATTTGAAAGCTGATCTCTCCCTCTGCCTAACAGAATGACATCTCTCTTATTTCCATTTCACCAGGCAGTTCCTTGCTTTTTTCTTATCTTCCTAAGAGCTCTTGCTTGTTTTCTTTTGCTGGGCCTTTTGCTGTGATTTAACCCCTAAAGATTTGAATATCTTAGAGTACCCATCTGGTGTCACTTTTTTATAACTTTTTTAGGAAATCCTACTTATATGTTGATGACTTCCAAATGTTTATCTGTTTTTTCTATCCTTAAAGATTCACATAATCAGTTATCTATTTGAAATTTTCACTTGGTTATTTCATAGATCTCTCAACATACATGTTAAGAAAAGAATTTTTGAGTTTTGTTCTCTTGTCCCTCATAAATATTTGCCACTCAAACTTAGGGAAGAGTGTAGTTTCAATGGCTAAAGTAAAAACAATCTAAAAGTTTTAAAATCTTCTTTTTCTTCAATTCCTGTTCTTTAATCAAAGAATAAGACTATCAGCTTTATCTATATAATATATAGAATTCATCCGTTTAAAAATGTCCTAACTCTATGACCATGATCCAAACCTGAGCCACTATGATTTCTCATAAGGACCACTTACTACATTATAACTTATTGGCTGGTCCCCTTAATTGTACTCCTCCTCATTCCAACACATACTACATTCATTCTTATAACCAAAGTAAACTTAAATCTACATATAAATCAAATTATGTTACTTGTGGTTTCAATCCCTTCAATGTCTTCCCATTGCACTTAAATCTAAATTCCCTCTCATGGTCTATAACGCTTTCTCATGATCTTGCCAGTCACCCCTTGCTCACCATGCTCTTGTCACTCAGATCTTATTGCTCTTCTTCAAACACTTATTCCTCAGGGTACTGGCGTTTACAGTGTCATCTTTTTGGGATATTATTTTGTCCAGGATGGCACATGGCTGGATTATATTTGTGATTCAAGTTTTAATTTGAAATATCAGTTTCTCAGGTAGGTCTATCCTGACTACACTCTATAAAGCTATTTCTATTCCCCCATTATTCTCAACTGTATCAATCATGACCTTGTAATTCTGAGTTTGTTTACTTGATTACAATCTGTCTTCCATAATGTTTTCCACAACTGTGCATTACATGACAGCATGAACTTTGTCACATTTCATCTGTATTTATAGCATCCAGGATCGTGTATTAACAGTCAGATATTCAAAATGTGAGTGTATATGTACTTATTAAACAAGGAATAAAAACAAGAAGGAACTTGCCTGCATTCTCTGTAAACTATTTGCTACATTCTCTTAGAGTAAGCCTGAAAAACTATTCCACAAACTGGGAGTAAAAGAAATAGTACAAATCTTTCACCCTGAGTTATTATCATTTTTGCCTGATTTGTCAGAATTAATATGATCTCAGAAGATAAACCACTTGCCTTGGTTATATCACTTTCATCCTACATATGCCAGTAAGTAGAATTATGTACAGTAAGAGATTTCTAATATGGCTTCTGTTTCCACATTAGTATCCTTTGCCTGGCTACTGTTCACAGAGAAATTGAATGTAAGTGTTAATGTTTCTAATGTAAGTAGATGATCAAATTTCTTGGGTCCACAATATGAAGACATCACACAAGGAGTTTCCAAGGATTCCCTTAGCCCTCAGCTGTTTTTTTGTCCTATGCCCAATAAATCCAAATAAACTGGTTTCTGCATAGGTGGGTGGTGGGGACAGGTATTCCTTAAGACCATATTTTTTAAAATGTAAGTTTCAGGGTATGCATCTAATTTTCTGCTGTTTCTTTAACTTACAAAGTACTCAATATAAATCTTTTTAAATTTATCAATTTAATCAATGTGTATCTTGCACTGTTAGATTCAGAGAAGAAAAATTAAGATATGAAACTAACGAAGAATTAATTTTTATTTTTGCCAAATTTATTGATGAGAATGTTTACATTTTCTTTTCTACACACAAAGTTTATGGCTAATCTAGGCTGATTAATAACAGAGTCAGTCATTCCAAAATATCTTTTCTGCAACATAAATGATGTGCTTTTGTTGGAATTTCCCAAGGAGATATTTCATAGATAACATTTGTATAGTCCAAATAGTGATAATCTATATTGAATCAATGTTTCCTTTGACAGTTTTGACACTTTAACATCTCAACACATAAGTTTTTGATTGAATGTCTCATTTTATAAGGATATCTTGACAATCAGTGCCTGCTACACCCTAGTCTGCTAAAGGCAAACTTACATGTGTCTTTCGTAGAAAAATGTACTTCAATAAGCAATCAATAGTTCCTGTTTAAGCCAATTTTGTTTTACTTTCTTAATATAAACTCTCCTCTCACACTTACAGAGTATCTTTCTTTCATTGATCTATAGTCCTAAAATGATTTTTGAACTTGTGACAAGATTTATTTTAATCACCATTTATATATCTTAACTGTGATAATAAACAGTATTAATTTCTGCCACATTCACAGAATTGCATAACATTTTATTAAGAACTGTCACCATATTGAACTTTTTCCAAAGGTGGAGTCCATTGGATAATCTGAGAAAAGAATCTAAAACCATGGGATGAGTTAGCTGCTTTTCATATGGATGCAAATAACAACTAGATTATATTACAGTTGTTCTGAACCAGTTATACAATTTTGCATCTAGAGAAATGATTTAGAACTAACTATGAAAATATTCTCTCCTCTGACAGTTAATATTAAGATATTAACTTTTATAAGCTCCAAAACATTTTTTTTTAATTCTGAAGGGAGGGAGAGAGAGACAGAGAGAAAAAGACAAAATCAGCTTCACATGAGATCTTTCTAAGTTACAATTATAGATATACTAAATACATTTAAGAGTAATTAACCATATGAAACTAACAATGTAAGAACTGAAGACAACTAAGAAACATCTTGTCTTCCTTCATCCTAGTAGATGATAGGTTAACTATCTAACAGATCTACCTCCAGATCTGTTTATGGTGTTAGAAGTTTCTTCTTTTTAAGACATATTTTACTTTCCATAGTACCCTTAGAGATGCCTGTCTTAATTTATTGCTCCCCAGAATTAGGATAAACGAATGGCTCGAGGGATAGATTAGAGCTATCAACTCACCAATGATCACAGCTAATTCAGTCTCTGGCATAAAGTAGCTAGAGGTGGCTACAAGAAAGGCCAAATAGTAGGCGATGAAAAGGAGGAGAAAGGAGATGACAGCTTTCATGGCTCCCATGTGGGCTTCTATGCTGAAGTCTCTACACCCTGTGGCATTGAACTTCATCTGCCTGGTATGTCTCCAGAGGGAGAGGATCAAGAGGAGAAATGAGATCAGGGACACAGAAAAGGGGAATAGCGTTAACAGGTTGAGGCAAATCTTGATGGAAGAATATTTAGCTTTCTTTACTCTGCATCTCACAGTTAAGTTTGTTTTCTTCTTTGTCCTAACACAACATCTGAAATCATCATTCAAATTCTCAGTGACAACAAGGCTAATAAACACAGAAAGGGCCAAGCATCCCAGCAGGATCCTAGGAATCGCACTGTCAATTCTCCACTTCATCCAGAGGAAAAGGGGATGGAAGAAATTCGCAATCTTGAGGAAATAGAAAATGCTGAGACAGGTGGCAAACCAGACACTTAAATGGTTGGTTAGTGTCCAGAAGAAGTCAATTATTCTCATTTGTTTACCGGTAGCATAGACATCTGGATACAGCACCAATATAAAACAATCTAATAGTATTATACATAATAGACAAATTCTGGATATGGCCAGACTTGTGAGGATTAAATCAATGGAGGCAATCTTCCTCTTCTTGATCCAGCCTATGCAGTTTACCAATCCAATGAATGTATTCCCTAAAATCCCCATTGAAAATTCTCCAGCTGCTACGAGCATTAAGATGCTCTCCACTTTATCCGGCATGGTAAAATACAAAAATATCCAATTTGTTTCTAGTTGAACTGATGTAGTTTGATAGGCACACCTACTTTTTAGATTTTGCTATAATTTTCTTTGCCTTTTTTATTGTACTCTGTCTTGTGATGGAGACTGGAATGATAAATGAAGACTGTAGCTATCATCATTAAATCCTAATTAGTCTTGAGAAACAAATGTGGTTGGCAATCCCTGGCCTGGCCATTGCATGTATCACCTGTATGTAAAACCTGTATCAGCAGGTTTTACTTTTCCACATATGGTTAATTTAGTCTGAGCTACATTTTAGGATGCAAATTAGACCTGTTGCCTCTCATGGTCCTGCACTGTCAATGTTTTTGCAACGCTATGTTTTGCAAGTTTTGGATTCATTAATCTGCAACACATACAGTAACTTAAATAGGGCTGTTAGATTTTAAAAAACAAAACAAAACAGGACACCCAGTTAAACTTGAATTTCAAATAAACAATGAATGATCTGGGTTTTTTGTTGGTGGTGGTGGTGGTGGTGTTTTTTTTTTGTTTGTTTTTGTTTGTTTGTTTGTTTGTTTGTTTGTTTTTTGGTGTATATCCCAAATTGCACGAGATTAGTACTTCCAAGAAGTACTAAAATTCAATATTAATTGGGTGTCCCATATTTTATCTGGCAAATCTGCACTCCAAGGATTTTCTAGCAATTAGAAAACAGGTCAAAATTGAACTTTGTAGAGGAATCTTCATTTTGCTGATTGCCATCTTCATTTTGATGATAACACTGATTACCACTAATAATCCAAAGTTTGGGTTAACATTGAGAACTGTACATTTTCAGAGAATTTAAAAGGTTAACACTAAATATAGATTATTTGGGTCTAAAAAATATCTTAGCCCATTTATCTCCATGGTTCAGATGAACAGTTACATGCACAAGGTCTCTTAAAATAATACATTGTCTTATTATTCAAGTGACATTTAATGGTCATTCAGTTTGTGATGCTATATATAATAAGATGAAGGAGCAATAATGGAGTATTGATTACCTTTATATTTTCTTTTATGACTTATGACAGAAGAGATTAAAATCCTGTGTTTTGATCTACTCCCCACTCTCCACTGTGCCAAATTGCATCTGAGAATCTAGATCCTTAGCCCTTCTAGACTATCAGGTAAAAGACTGATAATTAAGTTTACCTCATTCTTACAGGTTACTCTTATTTTTAAGTAGCTTCTCTAATTTAGAGTTATTGAGAAACACTTTGCTACATAGTATTTCCATGGAATAATTCTGAGGTGCTGATACTTTCTTGGGGAACACATATCTTCCCATCATTCATTAAAGAACAAACCTTCATTCCTGAGATACAGCTCTGAATTTTTGGATAAACTATCTCATTCTATAACTATCACAAATGACTGTTTTCCTCTGATCTTAGAAATGATCCCTGACCCAAGAACATCATTTTCTTCTCCACAATGTCCTGGGAAGTAAAGGACCCTAGTAACTATGATAGTACCTTTACTCAAATAAATTTTAGAATATGTTTTTGGGGGGTTTGTGTGTTTTTTGGGTTTTTTTTTGTTTGTTTTTTGTTTTTTTGCAGGTCAGTATAGTTCTTATGCATATCTGTATTGTACAACATAGAGATAATGGTGCAGCTACTATGGAAATAGGATAGGTCCTCAAAAGTTTAAAAATACAACTACCAGATGATCCAGCATCCCCAAAATCTGGGTATTTATCTGAAGAATTGAAATCAGGATCTCAAAATGATATTGGCACTCATGTTTATAGTAGTGTTAATCACAATAGCTAAATGCAGAAGCACCCTAATTGCCCATTGACATATGAATGAATAAAGAAAATGTGTTACATACAGACAATGGATAGCATTCAGTCTTAAAAAGAAGAAAATTAGGCTCCTGGGTAGTTCAGTGGTTGTGTCTGCCTTTGGCTCAGGTTGTGATCCCTGGGTTCTGGGATTAAATCCCACATCGGGCTCCCCGTCTGCCTGTGCCTCTGCCTCTCTCTCACTCTCTGTCTCATGAATAAATAAAATCTTTAAAAAAAAAGAAAATTTTGCAAAATGCAAAGACATAGGTGGACCTAGAAGACATTATGCAAAGTGAAATAAGCTAGTTACAGAAGGACAAATATTGCCCGATTACACTTCTGTAGGTATCTAGAATAGTCAAATCATAAAAACAAAGAGTAAAACAGTGGTTGCCAGGGCCTGAGGGGAGATAAGAATGCAGAGTTGTTATTCAGTAAGTATCAAGTTTCAGTTATGCAAGATGATTAATTCCAGAGATATGCTAAATAATGTAGTGCTTATAGTTAATAACATTATACTGTACACTTAAAAATTTGTTAAAAGTATAGATCTCATATTAAATGCCTTACCACAATAAAAAAAATAGAAAACAAAACAAAAAATTTTGCAGAGAGTACTTTGTCCCCAGCTTACTACTCCAAACCCTTACTATTTTGAACTACTTTGAACTTTCATGGTCTGTGGAGGTATTTCAAATACGGGAGACACAGAAAACTAAATATGGAAGGAAGGACTTCACACTCGTGGAGGAAAATCTTCCTAGAAGTACTAATCTTTTTTTTTTTTTTTTAATTTATTCATGAGAGACACAGGCACAGGCAGAAGGAGAAGCAGACACCCTGCAGGGACCCTGACACGGGACTCGATCCTGGGACTCCAGGATCAGGCCCTGGGCTGAAGGCGGCGCTGAACCGCTGAGCCACCTGGGCTGCCTTAGAAGTACTAATCTTAACAAAACATTTATTTCATCTGAACCTGCAGAAGAATGTAAAGTTCAGTCTAGTGTAGGTTTAACGGGTATTTTGTAGATTATACTAATATACTCCATCAAAAGAATACCAATTCTCTGGTCTTGTACAAATAAATAACAACCTAATAGTTGGATATTGTAAATATATTTGATGAAGTTTATGTATGACTATAAAGATTGGGACTTTCCAGAGTGAATTTTACATCATCATATGCAGAAAAATCAATAATCTTCAGGTAATTAATATTTTAGTTAAAACAAATGAGTAGATTGAAATAAACCAGATTTTAACAAAACAAATGGTGGGACATAAAATGCACAACCATATCAGAACAGACATGAACTTAGACATGCCAGACCAAGTGTTTCAATGTTACTCTAGTGAGGAAGAATTTGATGTTCATAGTAGAACAACATTTTAGTAGTTATTTTTTATTATTTTTTTTGTAATTTACTCTGTATATAAGCATACATTGTGTTTTTTAGTGATAGCACGTAGTTATTCCATTATGTATGTTTATTACTTCCCAATTAATTGCTTTTCTAGTCCTGAGTGAAAAGAACCCCTGCAGGTCTTATTAAGAAAGGAACCTGAGTAAAGCAGTCTGATCAATATTAGTTGTGCCCTCCTTTTATCCAAATTGTGAGGAGCACTTAGGAATGTCCTTAGAGAGAAATACTTGAATGGGATCTATTCCCATCCTATTGCTGTCTAAACAGCAAGTTGTTTGTAAGGAAATTTAATTTCAAGGAAAATGAATAGGAGGTAACAAAATAAGGTCAACCATAAAATATTATCTAGGAGACCACCTAAAAGTATCACTACTTGGGAGGAGACAGATACATCACTGGGAAACTGAACCAGAGATGGGACAGGGAAGATCTGAATTCCTAGTTAATAAGCTAAATGGGAAAGGATGCCTGGGTGGCTCAGCAGTTGAGCCGCTGCCTTCAGCCCAGGGCGTGATCCTGGAGTTCCAGGATCAAGTCCCACATCAGGCTCCCTGCATGGAGCCTGCTTCTCCTTCTGCCTCTCTCTCTCTGTCTCTTATGAATAAATAAGTAAAATCTTAAAAAAAAAAAAAAAAAGCCAAGTGGGAGTGACCCAACAGAGCCATGAAGGAAACAAAATTAAGGCCAGCAATGAAAATGTATGATAGGGAAAAAAATGGAAAAAAAAAGTTACTGCAGTTCAGTACTCTTTACTATGGGCCAAAGTAGAATCTTAAAGGAACTTAACTAGGCAGCACATGCTGAGCATCTGCAGCAAGAAGGCAAAAAGAAACATGAGCTCTGAAATTCTTGGAGGAAAGGGCATGTGAAGATGAGAATCTGGGGTGTAAACAGACAAAAGGGATGTATACACTCATGTGCTAATAGGTCTCAAGACCACTTAAAGATGTGTATCCAAAATAAATAGGATAACTGGAAAAATGAGAATGTATTTTTTTATTAGCAAAGTCCACTTACAAAGCTAAAATTTTACATCATGCAGACTGTTCTTCCGTATCTCAGCATCCTGATAAATGCCTGCCTCAGCTTGTTATTTCCAATAACCAAAATAAGTGAATGACCAGAAGGATAGAGTGTTGCTATAATTTCTTCAAACATCACAGCTAACTTGCTTTCTTTCATAAGGTAGCTAAAAGTTACCAAAAGAGAAGCCCCATAGTACACAAAAAGGAGGAAAAGAAATGAAGTCACAGTTTTCATGGCTCCCGCCTCTGTGCTGAGGTCTCCACAGCCTATAACGTTGAGTTTCATTTGCTTGATATGTCTCCATAGGGACATAATTAAAAGGAAAAATGAGACCAATGACACAGTACATGGGACAATTGCCAACAAGTTAAAGAGAGTCAATGGCTTGAAGTATTGACTTTTACTTACAGAGAGCATTTCAGTTCAGTTTCCTTTATGTTTTGCAATGTTACAAAACTCACAATCATAATTTGGTGTCATTGCTAGTATAAGGCTGATTAAGGAAGAAAGAGCCAAACAACCCAGCAGAATCCAGTGAATCACTCTGTCAGTTCTCCTCTTTAGCCAGAGAAAAAGGTGGGTGGGAGAAATTGGCTATCTTGAGTAAATAGAAGACATTAAGGCAGGTGGTGAACCACATACTTAAGTAGTTGGTGAGTATCCAGAAGATATTAATGACTGCTTGTAGCTTATCCTTTTTATAAAAATCTGGGCAGAATACGATTTTGGTGCCATTTAGTATCATTATACAGAGCAAACCAATTTTGGCTAGACTGGTGAGGATATAGTCAATTGAGGAGATCTTTTTCTTCTTAATCCAGTCAATAGAGTTTACTAGTCCAATGCATGCATTCCCCAACATTCCTATTATGAATTCTCCAGTTATTACGATCATGAAGATGATGTCTTCCATACTGAGCATGTTGGTAGAGAGAACACCCCTGATCTCCAATATCACTGCAGATAGACTAATAGACTCTCAGTTGAAGCATGTTAAGTAAGTTCTTCAAATCACAGAATAATGTTTTTATTTCATCCACTATTTTAACTCTGATATAATTCCAGAAGTACCCAGCTCTCTTTTGAGATAAAATTGAGGACTAAACCAACTGGTTAATAGTTTGACTAGCTTTGAGCCTGGGCAAATTATAATCATCACTGTTTAGCTAGTGATAAGTGAAATCACTTGGTTGAAACTGCTCTCATACAAATTAAAAGAGATCGTATTTCATGAATTTGCAACCAGGCTTCTTACTGTTAAGTTCTATGCATTTTTACCTGTCAAGTTGAGTTTTGAACACAGAACTACAGAAAGCAAACAAAAACAATGTATTCCATAAAAATCACAATGTATAAATGAAAGTCCATTTTCTTCACTATAAATTATAAATTAATCCAAAGTCAGATTTCCTAGTGGAAATGAATTTTCATTTTGGAAATGATCAGAACAACCAGATTGCACAAAATTAAGAGGATGATAATTTTCATTTTCATATAAATGCTTAACTAGAGAAGGATATGATACAAATCTAATTATAAATAACATAGTATTATTAGGCAGGCACATGGCAATATTTACTAAAAATTTTTTCTCCATGAAACTTTTTAATAGAAGTGAAAGATGCTAGATGAGGATTTGCTATGCTTAGTTTTATTTAATATGGGAAATGCTATCCATGACAATTCACTTCCTGAAATGTTGTCTCTTGGTATTTTCATATATAATTAAGGAAATACACTTGAAATTGGAATAAGCTCCTTTTGTAAGATTTATAATCTCACATTCTACATTGTAATGTAGATGGGGCAATCATATTTTTAAAAAAGATTTACTAAATAATATTTCCAAGGAATAGGACTAATTCTACCATTAAATTGGTTTATTCTTTCTTGGAAAACCCAACCCATAATAAATTTAAGTCCAGGTAATACAAATCACATAAATTAGGGTTCTTCTTCTTATGTTTAAGTACTTTTATAATGTGAACAACATATATAGTATTTTTTCTATTTCTTATGTGTACCTAGTATGTAATAGGAAAGCATGAAATTAACAATTTAAGAAAACCTAGTTATCTGTAAGATGTTATCAGAAACAGAATAGAAAAGAGAATGATGCTAAGAGGGAAAAAAAAAGTGTCAAAGTTTGAGAACTGACTCCTAAAACTGGCATTACCAGCTAGGGTGGTTTGGGTATACATATTTCTAACTGTACATCCCCCAGCCCCTTTCCTGGTCAAACCTTTTCTTAAGATCATACTTCTTTTCTTACATTATATTTCACCCTAGTGAGGAACTCACCAGAGTGTTTTTTCTCCCTCTTATGAGGACAAACCATTCTAGAAATGGAGGGGACAGGGCAGAAAAGATAAGGACTGACCTCCAGCTTAGACAAAGTAGACAGTTTTTTACATGATTGATTTTATAGGAAAGGCTGATAGATTTTAAAATCTCTTCCCCACAGCCTGTTTACCTGAAATTTTTCTATGTTTTGAGTTCAAGGCCTCTACCAGAATATTATTTAAAGGCGTAGAACCTTTCTGCATTAGGAAAATATATAAAATGTTAGCATGGGATCTGGAGTCATTTTTCCTGCAAAGACAAAGAAATACATGAGGTTCAATGATAACATTTGATTTATTTTTCTTTTTTTAAGGTTTTTTATTTATTTACGACAGACACAGAGAGAGAGAGAGAGAGAGAGAGAGAGAGGTAGAGACACAGACAGAGAGAGAAGCAGGCTCCAATGCAGGGAGCCCAACATAGGACTCGATCCCTAGTCTCCAGGATTACAGCCCCAGGGCCGAAAGCGGCACTAAACCGCTGGGACAGAAGGGCTGCCCAATAAGATTTGATTTAAAGTTAAACAGAACAGAAAGGTGAAAGAAAAAAGGAAAATTTAGAATAATGCTAGATACTAATAATTGCTATTAGCATGGAGTAAAAACAATGAATGTAATCAATTGAGAGAAGGGAGAGTCTTTTGTTGATTTCTTTCTCCTTGTATTCAGGATTCTCTATGGAACAAAAGGTTTCCTTCTTTTGTGGAAACCCTTCACAATCCTAAGCACTTTTAGGAAAGCCCCCCTCAGCTTGCTGTTGCCCATTATCAGTATGAACGATGGCTCGATGGGAAAATGCCAACTACCACGCCACCAAACATAACCACTAATTTTCCGTGAGGAATCAGGAAGCTAGAGGTTACTACAAGAGAGACTGCATAGTAAATAATGAAGAGGAGCAGAAAGATCATCACTGCCTTTATGGCCCTCATGTGGGCCTCTGTGCTGGGGTCTCTGGACCCTGTGGCATAAAGTTTCATCTGCCTAGTGTGTCTAAATAGGGAGAAAAGTAACAAGAGAACTGAGATTAGGCAAAGAACAAAGGGAACTATAGCTCCCAGATTCAGGATAAACAGTTTGAAAGCACTTGGGATTTTACTCACTTTGGATTCCCAAGTTATGTTTTCCTTATGATTGACTTTGAAGGGATCCCAGAAGTCCTCATTCAATGAAACACTAATAATTATACAGGTAAGAAAAGACATCAGAAACATCCCCAGAATGACTCTGTTAATCTTTAGCTTCAGCCAGAGAAAAAACGGATGGGATATATTGGCTATCTTCAGTAAATAGAAAATACTGAGGCAAGAAGTAAAACAGATACTTGAATGATTGCTAAGTGTCCAGACAACATCCACAATATTCATTAGCTCGCTATTGGCATATATATCTGGAGAGAGCAGCAAAATAAAGCCATCTAAAGATACCACACACAGCAAACAGATTCTGGAGATGGCCAAGATCACCAGGATGATGTCAATCACGGAGATGTCTCTCCTTCTGAGCCACCTAGTGCAGTTAACCAGTGCAATAAATCCATTTCCCCAAATTCCTATAGTCATTTCTCCGGCAATCAAGAAGATGTATATTACCTCCATTGTACTTAGCATGGCAGCAGAGAGTTCTGATTTGGGATATCACTGATGATGAACTGGCTTTCAGCTGACCAGTGAAGAATGGTTTACATATCTGTCACTTAGGTTATGATGCATTTGTCTTTTTCTGTCCTCTTTGTCAGCTCTAATTCAGCTGAGCGGGATACTAACTCAGTTGAGTTCTGCTCTGCATGAGAACTGCCTAAAAGACCTCACTGTTGGACCAGTAATATCTTTCATGTACAGTGATGATTGAATGCCTCCAAGATGCAAATAGGAATGGATCTGATTTCTTGGATTTGCACAATCTTTCTCATCTTAAACTCTGTATATTTTGGAGTCATTGAATTTAAGCCATTGACCAAGGACTTCAAGAAAAAATTAATTACTTGGAAAATATGGATCCAAATTAAATTGGAGATGCGGCAGCATTACCATTGCTAATGACTTGCTAAGTACCCCCATATCGTGTTCCATTTTGTGCAAATGCATATTTTGGAGCTTAAAATTAATTTTGAATTTAAAATGTAGACAGTTAAGGGATGCCTGGGTGGTTCAGCAGTTGAGCCTCTGCCTTTGGCTCAGTCCTGATCCCGGGTGTGGGGATAGAGTCCTGCATCGGGCTTCCTGCGAGGAGCCCGCTTCTCCCTCAGCCTATGTCTCTGCTTCTTTCTCTGTCTCTCATGAATAAATAAATAAAATATTTTTAAATAAATAAATAAATAAAGTGTAGACAGTTAACATGAACAATTTTTGTCTTATAGCAATGTATTCATTTCATTAATTAGGATAACTCAAGTAGGGTTGCAGCAGTTTTCACTTTTCTTGTAAAGACAGTTATTTGACTTTCTAGCTTCCCTGCCCTGTAATGAGGAAGACTGAGTACTGAAGATGTTCCAGTTGTGCCTGTTATTACTCAGAATTTGACCTCAGAATCTGTATTTGTATGCAGCCTATGTTAAAATCTGAGTGTAATCTTCTTTACAATATTTTTATAGTAATGGACACCAATTTCAAAGACAAAACATATTGGGTCACATTTTTACTATTTGTATACTTTATTGATTGTTTCATGATTTAAAACACATAGCATCTAAATCCATAAAACAATAAATAAAGCTATATTAATGTTTTCCTGCACTGATTTTAATATTTCACCAACTTAACATGTAAGCTGGTGGCTTTAGGCTTTGCTGTAACTGCAGGAATTGCTCTGTCAGGGCAGCCCTGGTGGTGCAGCGGTTTGGTGCTGCCTGCGGCCTGAGGTGTGATCCTGGAGACCTGGGATCAAGTCCCGCATCGGGCTCCCTGCATGGAGCCTGCTTCTCCCTCTGCCTGTGTCTCTGCCTCTCTCTCTGTCTCTCATGAATAAATAAATAAAATCTTAAAAAAAAAAAAAAAAAGGAGTTGCTCTGTCAGAGGGAAAGGACTTGAGGTGATGATCTCAAATGCCCAACATCATTTGCACATGTGTTTTTAGGATATTGGTGACAACGGACACTGAGGATAAGGACTAGACACAAAGAATCCCATATATATATAAATAAAAGCCATTTGAATTTTTTGTGGACTGTTTGTTCATTTTTTATTTTTTTATGAATTTCTATGATGTTTATATATTAGAAAAATTAGCATTTTTTTCTATGTTATGTTTAAGTTCTTGTTAGAAAATTTCCTCATTGAAATTTTCCTCTATTACTTTTATGGTTTTTGTTTTCTTTTCTGCACAATAGAAAATTTTATTTTTATTTTTTAAAGATTTTATCTATTTATTCATGAGAGACACAGAGAGAGAGAGAGAGAGGCAGAGACACAGGCAGAGGGAGAAGCAGGCTCCACTCAGGGAGCCGGACGTGGGACTCCATCTCAGGACTCCAGGAACACCCTGGGCTGAAGGCAGGCACTAATCCACTGAGCCACCCGGGCTGCCCGCAAATAGAAAATTTTAAAAGTACTTTGGCCATATATATATATATATATATATATATATATATATATATATATTCTTTAGAATCTTACATTTTCTCTTGACATTTTCTCTTTAGTTATGCTACAGATTATTTATGGTCAACTCAGGCAAGTAACTATTCTTTCCACATGTATCAAGAATGGAATGTTGCCATACTGGTCCTATCTTCAGACATCTCATATTTTGAATTATTTGCTGATTTCATCTCCCTCCCACCCCAAATCCTTCACCATGTCCACTGCAATTCACAGTAAATCATCATCAAAAACCTTATGTTCTCATCCATTTTTCCGACAGTCTGCTTTATTTTCTTTGTTTGAACTCAGGGGGTCTTAAATTTTTTGTACCATAGACTACTGTGGCAGACTGGTGAAGACTAGGACATCCTCAGAAGAATGTTTTTTTAAAGTGAATATAATTAAAATACATGGAATCTTAGAGGAATCCAGATAAAGTATACATACATGGATATATATGTATATATTTAATATCTATAAAAACTTATGTAAGTAATCTGTACACTCAACATGGGGCTTGAATCCACAATCCTGAGATCAAGTCACATGCTCTTCCAACTGAGCCAGCTAGGTAGGCCCCATAATTAAAGCATATTTTAGATGAGATTTGGCAATCCCTGTGCTTCTCTTTTCACACAATAATAATATCTGGCAGAAAGAGCAGTGAGAAAGGTAAATGATAATTTGAGGTATCTGTAACAATAGTGATTTGTGATTTCCAGAAATGAAAAGTTACAGGCACTGCTGATGTTTCCTTGACTGTTACCTACCTTTATACCTACCTAGAAGGAATGCTAGGGTTGAGTTAAAGGTTAATAGGAAGAAAGACATAATTTGGTGGCCCTACAAGTTCATAAAGCCCTCAATTCTATCCATAGACCCCTTATTTTATGAACTCAAAACTAAATCCTGCCTCTTCTCTATGGACATTACTTCCCCTACAGCCTTTCAAGATGTAATCGTTTTCTCTCTCATATTCCATCATCTGGATTGAAGTGAAACTGGCAGAGTGGTTTCCCTTCTTTGTTATTTTCAGCTCATTCTCCCTACTTCCTCTCAAGACACCCAAACGGTAAAATCTCCTGTCACCTGTCTATATATTGTTGAAATGTAATGTTGCAGTCAATCAATCACCAGCCTTTCTTCTTTTATTTCAAGCTTCTATGTATGGTAAAATATATTAAATTTCACCACCATTCTTTTTGTTGAAGTTCCCTCAACCATCTCTTAACTAGATGAAGTCAACCTCTAATCTATTTTTCATGAATGGCTAGTAGATACAGCATTTCCTGAGTCCTCGTATATTAAAAACATCTTCCCTTCCCCAACAACCTTTGTACTTGAAATACAGTGTGGCTAGATAAAAAATTACTGGGTCACACTTTTTTCCTTGAGCTTAGTGTTAATTTTGCTCTTTTTCATGTTGTTGAGAAGTCTAACATCAGCTTTTTACTTTCTCTTCAAGTGACTTGTCTATTTGCCTTTTAATTCAGAGACATTTATCTTCACATTTAAAGTCTAATGTAATTAGTAGGATATGTCTTTGAGCTGACCTTTCTGGATCAGTTTTCCCATGTATGCTGTCATTCCAGCATACGACTTCAAGTAATGGATATTTTTTTTCAAGTAATTTATTTTGAAAAAACTTTCTTGAGTCCTCTTTTTAAGTATTAGTTCACTTCCTTACTTTGCTTTTTCTCATCAGAGACCAATTATTTATCACGGCCTGCTTTTTTATATTCATCTTTTTCTCTTTAATATTATTGTCTTCTGTGATTTCTGTGTTACTTTCTTCTTTCTCATTTCTTTCATCTCCTTTACTAGTAACTTTGTTTGATCTAAGTGCTTTTATGCACATTAAAATTTCTCTTCATTTCTTTTTCTTTAAGATTTTTTTTTATTATTATTATTCATGAGAGACACACAGAGAGAAAGAGAGAGGCAGAGACATAGACAGAGGGAAAAGCAGGCTCCATGCAGGGAGCCTGACATGGGACTCAATCCTGAGACTCCAGGATCATGCCCTGAGCCAAAGGCAGATGTTTAACCGCTGAGCCACCCACAGGTCCTTTTCTCTTCATTTCTAAGGAGATTTTTATCTCTTTAAATTTTTTTCTTGATTTCTATCAGCTTTTGTGTCATGTCTTTCCGTTTTTTGAACATATCTTGTTTGAGTGTTTCGTTTATGTTTCATTTTTTTCACTCGTTTAATTCTCTTTAATTCATCTTACCATGTTGTGTCGATTTTTCTCTGCTTCATGGTTGTTACTTTTCTAGTGTATATTTATATCCTGAGAATATGAAAAAGTTGGTTTTCCCTTTGTGTTGTGTGTGATGATTTTTTTGACAGTCAAGAGGCTAAGGTTGAAGCTCAGTGATTTTATTTCTCAGCTCTGGGATCTTCTTGAATTATACAGTTTGGACATTTTCTTTATGATATGTTATTTTCCAGTTTTATCTGTCTGTCTTTCTTGGTCTTGGCTTGTCTCTCAAGGAGTTACTGCTTCAGCCTTCTGTGTTTTCTCCTCTCTCCCTGCGAGTCACTGCCTTCCTAACTATAACCTCTTGCCCCAAGCATTTCTCAGGCTACTTCATTGCTACTCTTCTGTAGCTAAGTGCAGTTCACACACGGTGTAATTCATCTTTTTCTTATGTGTGGACCTTATGGTTGGCATCTGGCCACTACCACTTCTAGAGTCCTTCTAAATCCTCTACTTCTCTGAAACAAATCAGCTGGAATTCTGACATCAGTATGAGCTCTGTTGCTCACTCTATTCACTTCAGGTGCTCTCCATCCATTTACATTGAAATTGTAATGAGTAGGTCTTCTATGTATCATGGTTATGCTAAAGATTTAGGTTATGATTATTTTTATTTTCCTGGTCTTCTTCACGTTTTTAAAAAAGGAGCAGTGGTTTTTGTTTTGTTTTGTTTTGTTTTTTAAGATTTATTTACTTATTTGAGAGAGAGAGAGAGAGAAAGAGCAAGTAGGAGGAGGGGCAGATGGAGAGAGTGTGTCTTAAGCGGACTCTGCACTGAGCAGGAGCCCAGTGTAGGACTCTATCCCAGAACCCTGAGATCATGACCTATGCTGAAACCAAGAGTCAGATCTTAATTGACTGAGCCACCCAGTTTCCCTTAAAAAGAGGCTCTTAAAAGGAAGTATGAAGAGATTACATCTAAGCAGCCATCATTGTCTTAGAACTAGAACACTCACATCTCTCTTATAAACAGGTACCAAAATACAATAACAATTTAATATACACAATTGCCCAGTTAAAATATGTGAAGCTGCCATTTATGTCAGAAATTTTTCATAATTACTGTTTGTTTAAATGTTTATTTTCATTTTACTTCTCCCACAGAATTTATCCTATTGTTATTCTCGAAAGCCTTTTATTAATTATTCTATATTTCTATAATAAAAAAATATATAAATTGATTTTATTTTCAATTTCCTGTAACTAAGAGGCCCTAGTGTTTTTGTTCTGGATTGGTTATTGTTGCAATTTCTGTTAGTACAAAGTTTATCAAGACAGCTTTTTATAGTTATTTGCAACAAAAAGTAATATTTATATGTGGAGAATATTTGAAAATGTTGACTAATATGCAAGCACAAAATAAATACAAACATTGCTACAAAAGAATAAATTTGATTATAAAACACTACTTAAAATTACACAATTAATAGCTAAAGTGAAAAATGCCACATATAATTTTAGAAACATTCATTAAAAAAAAAAAAAAGAAAGAAACATTCATTTTATGAGTGTGCATGGAAGTTGTCATTACTATGTTTAGGATGACAGAAGCAAAGGAAATTCAAATTTCAAATAATATTATTAATAGAAACATTGATGACCTATGAGAAGACAGAAGGCTATTAAATAATATTTTTATTTCAGATCAGTACATACACAGATACTGAAAAAAGGGAGCTTTGTTGATAGCATTAATTGGAATCTGGAGGAGAAAAGCTTAGACAAATATATTTTTTTAATTCTCAAAAAACGTTATCAAATACAGGTAAAACAGTCAAAGTCTTTCAGAAGTATTTTAGGAAATATAAGATGTTATGAAAACACTGTAAATTTGTATACAGTGGCTGAACAGAGAGTAGATTTTACCAAAGATTTTACCCCAAGAATTTGGGGAAAGCTAAAATTAAATACTATAGCTTTTTATTTATTGAGAAACTCTTCTATAGAGAAGTTGAATGTATGTTCTAAGAATAGACCATAAACAGAACAGAATGGGAAAAAATCAAAAGGGACTCATTTGTTTCACTTTTATTCAAAATAGTTGTATCAGAAAATCATCTATGGTTGTTTCACAGTAAAAGGCATTGACTCTGGGGTGATTGGGTGATGGGCACTTAGGGGGGCACTTGGCGGGATGAGCACTGGGTGTTATGCTATATGTTGGCAAATTGAACTCCAATAAAAATTTTTTTTAAAAAGGGAAAAAAAATAAAAGGCATTGACTAGTCAAAGTTTTCCAAGAGTTTATGAACTAAAATAAAAGTTAAAATTAAAAAAATTGTGAATTATTGTCCTTTGCATACTTGTTAAAGGATAGTTATTAGTGCCAATAAATGGTTTCTATGACTAACTTTTTGAGCATAGTAGCTCAACTAGTACCAATTAGTTGATATCAAAATTTTGATGACATTTGTGTTTAACTTTTTTCATATGCAAAACATTGCTAAAAATACTACCTATTACATGGAATTGTTGTGATTAATGAAGTCTCACATTTGATACTATTATTGAATTTCCTGGCATCTAGCTCAAAAAAAAATCATGACACTTTTATCAAATTGTTTTGCTATAGAGCCTTTCTTGATGCATCTTAATTACAATTGCCTATGTTTGTATAAATTCCAAGGTTCATGATAGTTACATGAAATCATAAATTATGGTAATATAATAGTGATGGTTCAACAATGTATTTTTTATTATTTACTGAATATGTATAAACTAACAATGGAGTTAGTAGGTTTTATTCATATGTAGTTTTTTGTTTGTAATCATTCAATATTAATGCTAATTATATCTTCTGATATTGATACAACAGATAGCTCTTTTGTTTCTCTTCACAACAGCATAAATAAAATGATTCTTATAGTACATTGACTTAAATACAATGGAATGTTTATTTCTATTTGATGACATGTTTTTAAGATTTTATTTATTTATTTGAGAGAGAGAGAGAGTACAAGCAGGGGGAGAAGCAGACTTTCCACAGAGCAGGGAACATAATGTGGGGCTCAATCCCAGGGCTCTGAGAAGATGGCCTGAGCCAAAGGCAGACACCCAACCAGTTGAGTTACCTAGGCACCCCTTGATGACACATTTAAATATGCAAGTTAAACAAAAATATCCTAAAGGTATGTAGGTTTCAGAATGTTTACAACACATAGACCTTTATTCAAAGAAGTTTTTTGGAGGATCCATTAGCGAAAACTGAACAGAATAAGAAGAAACCTATATGACTTATATGGAATTAAGTTTAGTAAGGAACTTTATAAAGTTTATGATGTCAAGTTATATAAAGTTGTAGTGAGCATCAACATACTATGAAAATAAAACTTTAAAACTCCAATTGGAGGATATAAGATCAACACAAAAAATGTCTGTTTCTGCATACCACCAATAAACAATCTTAAAAGTAAATAAAGAAAGCAGTTCCATTTACAGTAGCATCCAAAAGAATAAAATGCCTAGAAATAAATTTAACCAAGGAGGCAAAAGACTTAAACACTAAAAACTATAAAGCATTGCTGAAAGAAATTAAAGAAGACACAAATAGGGGCATCTGGGTAGTCAGATAAGCATCTGCCTTCGATGCAGTCATGATCCCAAGGTCCTGGGATGGGCCCCATGATGGGCTCCCAGCTCAGTGAGAAATCTGCTTCTCCCCCTCTATCTGCCTTTCCTTCCCTTCATGTTTGCACTCACTCACTCTCTCTCTCCCTCTCAAATAAGTAAGATCTTAAAAAATTTTAAAAAGGAGAAGTCACAAATAGATATTCCATGTTCATGGATAAGAAGACTTAATATTGGTAAGATGACAGTCACTATGTCCCAAAGTTATATATAGATTCAATGAAATCCCTATCAGATATTCCCAGAGGCTTTTTTTTTTCTTTTTCAGAAACAGAAAAACTGATTCTCAAGTTCATATGGAATTACAAAGATAGTGAACAT
This sequence comes from Canis lupus dingo, assembly GCF_003254725.2. Classification (NCBI taxonomy): domain Eukaryota; kingdom Metazoa; phylum Chordata; class Mammalia; order Carnivora; family Canidae; genus Canis; species Canis lupus. The sequence goes on along the minus strand of NC_064269.1, from coordinate 35,093,138 downwards.
CAAAACAATCTTAAAAAAGAAGAACAAAGTTGGAGGACTCACACTTACTGATCTTAAGACTTACTACAAAGCTACGGTAGTTAAGATTCTATGGTACTGTCATAAGGATAGATACAAGGACCATTAGAACAGAATTGAGGGTCTTGAAGTAAACCTATATGCATATGGTGAAATGATTTTCAACAAAGATGTTAAAACAACTCATTAGGAGAAGGGTCTTTTTAAGACTGTACAGCACTGTGAATGTAGGTAAATACACAGAATATAGACTTAAAACCACTAAAATGATATATTTTTTGTCGTAATTTACCATAATAAAAAGACATTTTAAATGAAAACATAAATTTTAAAACTTGAAACTGCAAGCCATAAAAATAATCAGCATAAGAAAGACTAGAAATAGATAAGACAAACTAAACTTCTATTTTACTTGGGATGAAGATTTAAAAAAAAATTTTTTTTTGAGACAGAGTGCATGAATGGATGGGAGGAGCAGAGGGAGACAGAGAGAGAAATTATTAAGTGGGATCCAAGCTCAGCATGGATCCTCACTCAGGGTTTGATCTCACAACTGTGAGAACATGACTTGAACTGAAATCAGGAGTTGGACGCTTAACAGACTGAGCCACCCCAGTGACCGAAAGATAAAGATATTTTAAAATCAGCACATGAAACTGTATTATCAATAGAATATAGGAAAGGAAGGAAAGAAAACTAGAAGAAACCATGAAAATTTTAAAAAAAAGAAATGAGAACATAAAAAATTAATATAACTGCAATTATAGTAAGTGTAAAAATGTTCACTTAATGATCATAATTTTGAGATTCTTATATTAAAAGCATCAAAAATCAGATACTCGTTTCCCACAAGAGATAATAAAATAAAAATGTAGAAATGCTAAAAATATACAAATAGAAAACACATAAAATATACAGATAGAAAGCATAATAATCAGACATGAAGCAAAATAACAAAATTAGTGATTTTTTTACATGGACAAAAGAAAAATTAGAGTAAAAGACTACATGAGGGCCAGAGTTGTGTGTGTGTGTGTGTGTGTGTGTGTTTAAGATTTTACTTATTTACTCACAAGAGACACAGAGAGAGGCAAAATCATGGGCAGAGGGAGGAAAAGTAGGCTCCATGCAGGGAGCCTGACATGGGACTCGATCCCAGAACTCCGGGATCCTGCCCTGAGCCAAAGGCAGACGCTTAACCACTGAGCCGCCCAGCATCCCCAGAGTTTTTAATATAAGTCAAAACAATAATAAAAGTAATGATCATGAATACAAATGCAATTATTAAGATATTACTTTAAGTGAAATCTAGCTACAAATAAAATAATTATCAATCAATCAGTAATTGTGAATGAATATATTTTATCTATCTCAAATTAACACATAATAAACACAGGTATAAAGAAGCAATATCATTAATATGGTTCACCTAATGTATGTAATTTGACTTTAGCACCATGAAACTCCTTTCATGAAAACATGGTCCATTCACCAAAACAGATGATATATTAAGCCAAATCAATCTTATCCTAGGCCAAGCATCATACAAATATATTGCCTGACCCAACTTCAATAAAATAAAATATCAATATGAAAGCAACCTTTACAAATATTTTATAGCTAGAAAGTTATTCTGTTAACACTTGAATTAAAAGGAAATTACAAGGAATATTTTGAAACTCTTTGAGTTGATTGAAAATATAAGAACTATGTGTTGACATTGCAGAATGTATTTAAATCAATATTTAGGGGGAAATATATAGCTTTGAATGCACTTACTAAAAAAAATTGAAAAGAAGCTAAAAAAGAACAACCAAAAACACACAATTAAAATTAAAATTTTCTTAACTAAAAAAAAAGAAAAAAAAAGAACAACCAACTGTTGCTTTCAAGACTGTGGCAAACCAGATGTCTAGAGAAATCCCTCCAGTCTAAACACATAAAAATAGAGAAAAACAAGTCTTCAGAATTACATTAAGTGCATGGCTTAGCTGCCAGGAAAAAATTTAGGAATACCCTCAGACGCCCAGAATGGTGGGAAATTGAAATTTTGAGAGCAAAAAGAAGCAGAAAGTAGAGTTGGGAGGGGGAGGCACATTTTCAACCTTCTTTAAACTAGAGCATACATTTTAAAGGACCATGTGCATGTAGGATAAAGTGTCTAGCTTGGGCCTCTTCAAGGTTAGAAATGAGATCGAATACCATCAAAAAGCCAGGACCCCGGAAAGCAATTCCTTAAGAATGAATGAAAAAATACTATATGCCCAGCAAAAAGTTAAAATTAGAGGTATTTACCTCTCAACTATACTGAATTGAAGGAAGAATGTAAAAGATACATTATTCTGAAAATTTCCAAAAGTAGACTTGCACACATGTATATTGGTGACCAGAATCTGTACTATCTATGCAGCATAAAAAATTATGAACTGAAAATTTAATTTAAAGAAGTACGAAGCAGGTGGTATTGCCAGTCAGCCTTGCAAGCAAAGTAAAACCTTTCTGGCAGAGTGCACGATAAGGACACTTATCTATGTTCTTCAGAGAATTCCCACACATAAAGTTCTAATAAAACTAAGTTCAAAATAGAATCCCAAAATACACAGCGACCAAGAGTCATAATCACAACAAAGAAAGAGTCTCATAAATATAGAGAACCAGCTGGTGGTTGCCAAAAGGGAGAGTGATGTGGGTGAAGGGAATTGAAATGTACAAACTCCCAGTTATAAAATAAATAAATCACTGGGATGTAAAGTATACCATAGGGAATACAGTCCATAATACTGTAACACACTTTTGGTGGTAAGCATTTTATGTTGTATATAATTGTTGAATCACTATGTTGTATACCCAAAACTAATTTTATATATAAACTATACTTTAATTTTAAAATTTTACAACTTTTGAATTAATGAAAGTAAAAAAAAAAAGGAGAAGAAGATAAACTATCAGAACTGCCAAGGCAGCAGACATTTAGAGTTAGTACTTATTTAGCTAATGAAAACTCTGGGGAAAGCTCTTTTCATCATTTCTCAAGGAAAGTTAACCAAACAGATTTTATTCATGTATCTTGTTTTTTATTTAATTATATTTCCATGATTACAGTAATTATTGCATAAATTATAGGAAATTTAGAAATTTATAGAGGGCTAAAAGAAGAAAACAAAAATCATCTATACTTTCACTATTTATGGATAAAGGATTGTATCCATCTAGTCCCTATATAAATATAGTCAAAACATTTTTATTTTTTTAAAGATTTTATTTATTTATTCTTGAGAGACAGAGAGAGAGAGAAAGAGAGAGGCAGAGACACAGGTAGAGAGGGAGAAGCCGGCTCCATGCAGGGAGCCTGACGTGGGACTCGATCCTGGGTCTCCAGTATCACACCTGGGCTGAAGGCGGCGCTAAACCACTGAGCCACACGGGCTGCCCTAGTCAAAACATTTTTAAGCAACATATCTATGAATCTATATGTATTTTGAAATTTATCTTGAAATCTACATAGAAACATGCTAAGCAGCAGTTAGTTGAGTGTCACAAATATGCACGATCTTAATTTCTCCTCATCTCTCTCTGTGTTTTTAATTTTAGGTGCAGTGAAACTTTTATTTTATAATCAAAAAAAAATGGATTCATTGATCAAAGGAACATGTACCAATAAAACGAAACCAAACCAAATTTTTGTAAAAATGACAGTAGAAGAAATCATAAAGGGAAACAAATAGATTTGAGTTCATATAAATTACAAACTTATTTCCCCAAATAACAAACTAAGTTATTTACTAAATAGCAAATATATATATATACATATATGCCATAATACATATATAGCATAATGTTAATATATAAAGTGTCAAAATTGGTAAGAAACATGATAAGGCATGAGAAAAGAAATAGAAAACAAATGAACAATTCCCAAAAATTGTATCCCACTGGTTAATAATTCTGTACAAATGCTTAACCTCATTAGTAATCAAATATATGCAAATATAAAAGATGCTTTGTGATCAAAATAACAACTGTAGAAGTAATAATCTTGAATGATTTTGAGATTGAAATAGGATGGGTTACTTTTTTCACTATCAAAATAGTAGTTTGCTCTTTCTGCAGGGCAACATCAATTCTGCAAGGAATATATCAAGTTCTTCCATATTAGAATGTTTCTGAAAAAATAATCTCAAATACTACACTATCTGCTAGTCATACTGGACTTTCAGTTCCTATAATTCCCTCTACTTCTTCTGGCTTCAACACCTATGTATATGCTCATATCCCCCACCCCAAATCTCTCCTGCTCTGCCCACCTTACTCTTAGGTATTGTTTAGATCTCAAAAAAAGATTTTTTTTCAACCTCAGTGGCACCTTCTCTACTCTCAGGACTATGTCAGGTCATTTGCTTAGCACCCTTTAGTTTTTCTCTCTCAACTCCATACATATAATCATTTATTATTTTCTATTCATTTGTTTTTCTACTAGAATATCTTATTCATTATATTCGTCTCTTCTTCACTACTATATCCAGAGTTGGTGTTCAAAAACTATTTGAATAAATTAAGCCCTTATATTTAGAAATCTTCTAGGCCTCAGGCCATAGTATCAATCAATACACTATTGCAAGTTGCCAAAATAAGTTACTTGGTTCACATTCTGGGTTGGACATAAATATTCACTTCAAAAATCAGCATCTAATATGTCTGTGAGTTTGTGTGTATGAACATAAGTATGTGTAAGAGCCTAGAGCAGAACATTCCATGCTTATACTAATTCTACCCTGGGTTCAGACTTACCTCCCTTGGCATAACTCAGTGACCATGTTGAATCTTTTGGATCTGTACTTCTAGCAGAAGCTTTGCTCAAATCTAGTTAGTTCATGATTCTACTTCATCTCAAATCAGTTGGTTTAAAGAATATAAAGACTCATTTCATCAGTGCTCTGATCTCCTGTCCCCAGTCTAGACTCTGCTCCCTGAGCTATTTCCTGTAGAAAATCTACTACTATCACTACTGCTACTCCATCAAACCCATGCCAATAAAAAAAAAATTAATTTAAACAGTGAAAATACAATTTTAAAGAATTAGAATTACATACTCCAAAGACACACCTCTGTCTCTGTCTCTTACATCCATGTTCTAAATGTCAAAACTGATTACAATTCCCTCTGTCTTGCTTTCTTTTTCTGAGTCTTCTTGGTGAAAGGCTGACAGTGCTTCAGGGAAGTCAGATGAAGCATGGTGAAAACTCTGTTTTAGGTACTTATTGTCACCATCATAACCTTTACAGTGAATATTCTCCAAGCTGTTTTCCTGTGGGTGGTGTGTGGGAAAAAGAAATTGCAGGATAGATAAGCTGATTGAGCCACCGAGTTGTCTTGTTGAAAAGAGAAATTTCCTAAAATGTAGTCAAGATAATTATGGAAGATTTTAGTGATGTTCAATACCAAAGCTACAACCAATGTAAGTGTATGTGGTGAAGGTGAAACAGGTCTTCAGGGACTTCTTCACTAGATTATTCTCCTGGAACATCCATTTCCCCCCACATGGATCTGTGCAGCTGTGAGCAGTCTCCTTGCCTCGCACTTGAGTTGCTGCAGGGTCTTCAAAGAAGCTTGCTTTAGCTTGCTGTTTCCTAGAATTAGGATAAATGAATGACCCCAGGGATAGATGGCTGTGGTCATCATACCAAAAATAAACAGCAGTTTGTTTTCTGGCAGAATGAAACATGATATTTCTATGGCAATGCCTATAAAATACAAGATAAAGAGGATGATAAAAGATACCAAAATTTTCATTGCTTTCACATGTGCTTCTGTACTGGGGTCTCGGAGTCCAGTGACATTCAATTGCATGTGCCTGTTGTGTCTCCAAAGGGAAACGATTAGCAAGAAACATGTAATCAGGCATAGAGTAAAGAGAAGAATGACTCCTAGGTTGAGTAAAATCTGCTTAGTAAAGAATTCACTTTTCTGCATGTTGAGCTGCCAGGTTGTATTTCTACTCTTCATTCTATTATCATTAATAATCTTCACAATTTGTGGAAAAGTAAATAACCATGAAATAAACAAGGATCCCATCAGAAGGGGAAGAACGCTATTGATTCTACCCTTCAGCCAGAGAAAAATGTGGTGGGAAAAATTTGCTATCTTCAGGAAATAGAAGATGCTGAGGCTGGTGGCAAACCAGATACTTGATTGATTGATAATTACCCATAGGTAACTAATATAATCAATTAAGTTACCAGAGGAATACATATCTGGAGAGAATATCTTTATAAATCCATCTGTAATTATTATCAATATCAGACAAATTCTGGAAGTAGCTAAGCCAGTGAGAATAAAGCCAACCATAGAAAACTTTTTGTTCTTCACACAGTCAATACAATTGACAAGTCCAATAAATCCATTCCCTAAAACTCCCAGTATTGATTCACTAACAGCTATAAAAATGAGGAGGCCTTCCAGTATGCTTAGCATATCTGCCAATTCCTAATACTGGTTCTGTTACATCTATTTTAGATTACCTGCTGCAGAATGAGACAAAGGTTGGCTGCTTGGTAGAAGAATTATTTTCTTCTCTTTCATACATAAAAACTTAAAAGTGCCCTAATAATGCCTTGTGATGGGATCTGAAATGTCTTCATGGAGACCACCTCAGTTACATCTATCAAACTTAGCTAGTCTGGAGAACGTGTGTCCAGACTGAATGCCTACATGCAATTTGTTAAGATGCAAATGAAGGTTTCTGTTTCATGGATTTCACTTGTCCTCCTGAGACTATTTTGCATTTGTTAACCTGACTTGTGGAGTAGGAGTGCAAAGGAAACAAAACATAACAGAAACAAAAATTGGACTTCATCTTTTTAAATGTCAACTATAACATCATCATTTATGTTGTATTTATGACAGTTTAAATATACATAAAGGAAAAATAGTTTAAGAGGTGACAAATGAATTTAGCCATTGTAGACATTTACTGTAAATAATTAAAGGCATAAAAATACATATTCACCATTTTCCTGATAATTTGGGCAAAGTACATTTCAAGTCTCAATATAAAGAGGACAATAGATTATGACTCAATTATATAGAAACAGAGAAAAATTGCCACTTTGTGTTAGAGATGTACTGATCTAGTAGGCATAAAATCAGTAAGGACATAGTTGGAACTCAACAACACCAATCAACAGGATATAATTGACATATATGAACTGCTTCATCCAATAACAGCAGATTATACATTTTTCTCAAGCCCACCTGGAAAGTTTATAAACATAGACCACCTTCTGGGCCACAGAGGACACCTTAACAAATGTAAAGAATAGAAATCCTACAATATCTTCTTTCAGATCAGAATGAAATTAATAATCAATAACAAAGAAACTGGAAAATCCCCAAATACAGGGAGATTAAACAACACATTTCTAGCGGTGTCTGGGTGGCTCAGTTGGTTAAGCGTCTGCCTCTGGCTCAGGTCAGGATCCCAGATCCTGGGACTGAGCTCTTTGTAGGGCTCCCTGCTCCACGGAGAGTCTGCTTCTCCCTCTCCTTCCGCCCCTTTCGCTCATGTGTGCGCTTCCTCTCTCTCTCAGATAAATAAGTAAAATCTTTAACAAAATAAAAAACAAATAGCACATTTCTAAATAACATGCAGGTCAAAGAAACTATCTCAAGAGAAATTTAAAACTTTGAACTACAGAAAAATGAAAACACAACTTATCAAAATCTGGGGGGTGCAGGGAAAGCAGTGCTTAGAGGGAAATATATAGCATTGAATGCATGTACTAGAAAAGAAAAAAGATCTAAAATCAATTATCTAAGGCTCCACCTTAGAAAACTAGAAATAAGAAGAGCAAATTCAATCCAATAAGCAGAAGAAAGGAAACAATAAGAATTTGAGCAGAAAACAATGAAATTGAAAATAGGAAATCAATGGACAAAATCAAGATGAAATGCTACTTCTTTGAAAGGTCAATAAAACTAATAAGCTTCTTAGGTTAACAAAGAAGAAAAAGAGGATACAAATTACTAAAATCAGAAATGAAAGGGAACATCACTACTAATCCCATATATTTTTTTAAGATTTTATTCACTTATTCATAAGAGACACAGAGAGGGATAGAGGCAGAGACACGGGCAGAGGGAGAAGCAGGCTCCCTGCAGGGAGCTCCATGCAGGACTGGATCCCAGGACCCTGGGATCACGCCCTGAGCGGAAGGCAGACGCTCAACTGCTGAGGCACCTAGGCGTCCCTAGTCCCATATTTTTGATAAAAATCAAATCTGAAGAGTAGAGAATTTGTTTTTAGTTAGTGTTGCTACAAGTTCTGATTTGATTTTCATATGAATGAGTACCCGCAGTTAAGACATATAGATTCAAACTCATACACACATTCTGTTATATATATTAATATATTAATATATAATAATTAATAATATAATAAAATAATATAATTAATAAATAATATATATTAAAGATTTATTTATTTACTCATGAGAGACACAGAGAGAGGCAGAGACACAGGCAGAGGGAGAAGCAGGCTCCATGCAGGGAGCCCAAGGTGGGACTCAATCCTGGGACTCCAGGATCATCCCCTGACCTAAAGGCAGATGCCCAACCGCTGAGCCACCCAGGCATTCCCTAGATATATTTTTTTAATTAAATATGAGCTACCAGGAAAAATCTCCAAGGCAGCTTATCTTCATTTGACACATTTGATATGAGAACAATTATTCTATCGACAAATATTTATAACTGCTCTGACATTATCAGCTGCTATATGGGGATGCTTTTAGTGCCAGGGCAAACTCATTCTGAGAGCAGTTTTAACGTGTGGAGAGGGTTTGTTTTCCATATCACCACCAAGAAACTCTCCAGACATCAAGAGTTCTACAATTCAACTCAGTCTCACACTATTTACTGGGAGATGTCAGATTCCACAGAGTAAGGGCTTAATCTTATATGACTGCCCTCCTCCACCCCCACTTCAGATGCCAGTCACTAGTCCCGGCTGTTACCTGTGCCTCTGAGCTAACTATAAGTCAGAAAGATTTCCACAACCTCCTCCTTGGGTATGATTAATTTACTAGAGAAGCCCACAGAACTCAAAGAAACATTTTATTTACTATACTACCAATTTATTATAAAATGCTTTGACTCAGAAACAGCTAGATGGAAGGTAGGCATCAGGCAAGTATGTGGAAAGGATGCAGAGCTTCTGGGACCTCTCCAAGAGTGCCACTGTCCCCACACCTTTAGGTGTGCACCAAATACTGAATCCTGTCTTTTTCAGATACAGAATAGTGATTAACACATGGGAGTGCTTCTTACATTATTTGAAAAGGTAAAATTTATTAGGTAATACATTAAACTGGTTTTTTTTTCAATTGCTAATTGAGAACATTACTACATTCAAGTGAATTCAGACATACTTGCTTTGGTTAGATGCTCAAATTCTTTGATAAAATATGAAATGTAGTATACTACTATGACTATATATTTTTTCTATTAAGTGCATGTCAGAAGAGGAGCATATAAGACAATTATTTCATTCAGTTTTATTATAAAAAGGTTGGAAAATAAAAATATAGTTGCTAAGTCTGTATAAGGAAACACTAGATATGCAAAACAAAAGTAATTATTTCTGGAGTTGGATTGATTTCAATTTGGGTTTATTTGAATTTATACTGAAGATGCACTTCCAAAAAAATAAAAATACTGTAATATTGTAATTTAAAATAAATATGTATTTTTATCTTCTATCCATGTTTCCAGGCTCTCAGTTCCCCAAACCCTCAGAATTTCCCAAGTGATAGAACAGTGAAAGCATATTTCATTATAATACATAGTCTCTTGTCCTCAGTTCCTAAAATTTTTTAGAGCCATAAAGATGAAATGAATGTCCTATTATTCATAACAAGCCCCTTTCAACCACAACTGAGTTTATGTTAAGGAGGCAACATTTAGAAAGCCTGTAAGGAAGGATAGGGGCTGATTTCAGGAGAATCAACCAGAATTAGAGAGTTCAGACTTTCAGTCCCATTTTCTGATTTCCAGGGAAGGGGGACTGGAGATGGAGGTGGAGTCAATCACCAATGATCAATCATTTAATCAATCATGTCTATGTAGTGAAGCATCCATAAAACACCAAAGGGATGGAGTTTGGAGAGCTTCCATCTAGTGAACCAGAATGCTTCCCTGTGCCACAGTACCAAGTCCCAAATTCCACAAGGAGGGAAGCTCCTGTGTTCAGGAACTCATTCTGTATATCTCTCGATCTGACTTTTTATTTTTATCCTTTAATATCCTTTGTAATAAACTGGTAACCTAGTGAGTAAACTGGTTTCCTGAGTTCTGGTGAGCCATTCTAGCAGATTAATAGACCCTAAAAAGGGGATTGTGGGAACCCCTGATTTATAACCTATTCAGTCAAAGAATAAGTAACAACCTGGGCCTGAGATTGGCATCTGATTGGCAGTCTTATGGTACTGAGCCCTTAATCCATGGTACCTGATGCTGTCTCTGAGTAGAGAGTGTCAGAACCGAATGAATTAGTTGGCGGTATAGGAAACCTCTCCCCACACCATACAAACAGGAATTGGGTGTTAGAATCAGCAATACATATGCACAAGATTATTCATAGCAGCAGTGTTTATAATTGTAAAATATTGGAACCAAACAAATATAAACATAACTTTGTTCAATCCATTCTGACACATTCATACAATGGAGTACTATGAAGCTATGAAAAATTATAAGAAATAATTTTATAAATAGATGAAACAATTTCTTATATATAATTAAATAAAAAAAGAAAGTTTAAATTATCACTTGTATAAGAATTATGAAAAATGTAATATGTACATTATTTTTTTTTCTTTTCCTTTTTTTAAAAAAATTTCATTTTAGGTAAGCTCCATGCCACATGTAGGGCTTAAACTCACAGCCCTGAGATCAAGAGTCACATGCTCTACTAACTGGGATAGCCAGGTGCCCCATATTTGTTTATTTTTTCAAAAATGCAAATAATGAGGAAGAAACCAGAAATAAGTGAAATTGATTACCGATAGGGAGCAATTCAAAATGAGATGGAAATTATGGGAAGGAGATGACACTATTATCATATGCTTTTTGTATAGTTTTGAGTCTTGATGTTAATGAATAAAAGAAGGGCTGAAGAAAAAATCTAAAGCAAAATGCAATTAAAACATAGTCCTTATTTTTTCAAATTAATAATATAACCAATGCTGAAGGGAAAAAAGGAGAACCAGCCAAAATAACTTTTGAACAGTATTTTGATTATTATATGTCCTCATATAGGCGCATATGAACTATAAGAAGTATTGAAGTGTAGTTAGTACTTTCTTTTTTTTTCTTTCCTCCTCTATTTTTCTATATATAAGTGGTATGTGTTACTAATCTGAAACTATTTTCAGTGTATTTTAGGATTGAACAAATGAATATATATATATATATTTTTTTTTTTTTTTTAATGGGAGCCATGTTTTTCACTGTGAAAGATAAGATTTATAACATGGAAAGAAGATAGGATTTATAAAATGGAAAGACTAGTCTGTAGTTTTTATTTTTTTTATTTATTTATTTATTTTTTTAATTTTATTTATTTATGATAGTCACATAGAGAGAGAGAGAGAGGCAGAGACACAGGCAGAGGGAGAAGCAGGCTCCATGCACCGGGAGCCCGACGTGGGATTCGATCCCGGGTCTCCAGGATCGCGCCCTGGGCCAAAGGCAGGCGCCAAACCGCTGCGCCACCCAGGGATCCCTAGTCTGTAGTTTTTAATTGGAATTACAGATACCAGGGTAGATTTATCGTATGTATATACATCTACATAGAAAGATAGACACAGAGAATAATAGTTAAGTGTGTATGTGTATATAAGCAACTCTTGGTTTTTAAATACACTTCCCCAATAAAAAAATCAGGGCTCCTTGGAGAAATAGTGGATCCAGGGCAGGATTAGAAAAAAATACAAAACAAGCCTAAAATATTTTGTTATGCAACAACGTAGGAAATGCTAAAAGCATTGTGGGGACATGTCAAAAGGACACAGGAATCAACTTGAAGTGATTCTTACTTGACAAATCTAGACCCTTGTAGGCATTAAAATAAATCATGATAGTAATAGATAATAATCCATTGAATAGAATATGAATCTGCATGTCGATGCTGACATAAATTTAAAAATGAGTAAATAAATGAGTAACTTCAAGTAAGTATTCTTTGTCAGGCAAAATAAGTGTTTACTTCTACTTGTTTATTAAGAGTGTATGTCAGAGTACCTGGCCAGCTCAGTGTGGAGAGCATGCAACCCTTGATCTCAGAGTCATGAGTTCAAGCCCCATGTTGGGTGTAGACCTTAGTTTAAAAAATTAAAATGTAAGTTGAAAATTTTTTAAAGAGTATGTGTCTGAAGACCATCAAATATAATGTTTCCCTTATGTATATTAACAGTATATTTAGAAGACTACTTGTTAAACAACTTGATCCTGGTATATTTTAAGAAATAGAATCTCTTCTTCCTCCCCTCTCTCTCTTTTTCGCTCTCAAAATCTATAATAAAGACTATTAAAAACTCTATAATAAAAAGCCAGTGCTTTGTTTCCTTTTGTATGAGAAGCTCTTAGTTCTCAAGAGACATGCAGGTGCTTCCTGGAGAATAAAATCTTCAACAAAAAATGAAGATTTCTATCAACTGCCATCTTCTTGACTCTTGAGATTTATAGCATATCTGAAATTAATCAGAAATCTTATCATTTTTCTATAATGTATTTCTCTTGGGAGGATGACATAAGAAAATGGCAAAGTCTGCATTTTTGTGTACAGTATACTGGTTTATCTATAGTAGTAACATTGTTCTGATTTTTACTGGAGGACTCCTCTTTCTGGGTCAGCTATTCTGGATTGTGAATATATAAATATGGTAAAAACAATCTGAACACTTTTTCAGACTTTAAGCTTCCCAGGCATAACTTGTAAAACAAATATTTTCAAGAAATTAATTGCTTTATTGGCTTCTTATCATATTTTCCCTCTTTCATATCTACATTTTATGCCAGCAAAAGACTAAGATCTAAACAAAGAATTTTTTTCATTTTCTATTTAACTTTTTATCATGAAATTTCAAACATATACAAGGGCAGAGAGCACAAGTCTGATGTACACATCACCTACTTTCAGCAGTTACCAAAGTGCGACCAATGTACCTTTACCCGTCCCTCTCCCTGTGGATTACTTTGATACACATTCCAGATATGATAGCTCCACATCCCTCAGGTTGTACACTATGCTATTATAATAATATTCCCAGCAGTAGTAACTCTTGATATGAAAGGATTTTAACAACTTCAGTGAATTCTAGACAATTTGATTTCTGCAGTTATGTCAGTAGCAAAAATATTCTCAAATACAGTCTATTCCAAAAGATTATCGAAACATGAATTAAATGGCTAAATCTGTAATTATTCCAGAAACTAGGTGGTTATCTAGAGGAATTAAATAGTGTTAAGTAAAAGCACATTAATGTGATATTAATATCCCTGGGAGACAGTTTATATCCAGATTCATACTGGCCTCTTCTGACCTTTGTGAATGACTTAGTGTTAATGATAGTGATTTGCAGTTGGTCTTTGAATTTTTTTTCCCTATTTAACTTTTTTCTCTGCCATATCTTATACCCACCTGTTCAATTTTTGATTACTCCTGTTTAATTTTTACCAGCATCTCTCTTCTATAGGTCTGTGTGAGTGGAATGTAATTTATACATACATAGGCAGAAATTCTAACAGCTCAGACAGGTGATAGTTCCTCTCTCTATATATATTTTTTGTCTGATTACTGGATTAGAGGTCTATCTAAGTCTAGGAAGAATTTAAATGATACTCAGAGAGATGGTACATATACTAAAGGAAGAATCCAATGAAGCAAGGAAGATTACATAGACTTTTTAAAAAAGATTTTATTTACTTAAGAGAGAGAGAGACAGAGAGAGAGACAGAAATAGCAACAGAGATGGCATGAGAGGGAGGAGCAACAGAAGAAATCTGCCCCCTGAGCAGGAAGCCTAATGTGGGGCTCGATCCCAGGACCCTGGGATCTTGACCTGAGTCAAAGGCAGACGTTTAACTGACTGAGACACCCAGGCATAGACTTTTTGTTGACTTCTCTCATAGGCCTACCTATGTAGCTGAAAGTTTCCTTTCAGAGCACGCTTCAAATGTCAAAGAATCCCCAAGAAGATTCTCCTCATTTGGCTATTTCCAAAAAATCACAACATATGTGTGACCTGAAGGATATAGAATTCCTATGCAACCAAACATCCAAACCAAGCCAGCTTGTTCTGTAGCAAAAAATGCTCCCCCTCCCCCAAAATGTCATGAAAAAGACCTTTTAATGCAGCACAAATAACACAAGAAAGAAAGAATTAGTTTTTATCGCTCTGAAATGGGTCTCCATATTTGGGGTCTCTGGAATCCCTGATGCTCATCAGGGAACCATGGGCTTCATGTGTTTCCACAAAGAAAGGAGCAACAGAAAAAAAGAAAATCAAAGAAGGAGAGACAGGAGGGAGGAACCTGTAGAAGTCAAAACCAGGACTCCCCCTGAAGCACCACTTTGACATTCTGACTATTTTAAATAAAAGTCACTTTAGCAACAACCAGTGCAAAAACACTGATTCCTCCATTCACCTGAGAGCAGAAAACTATTTTCTCAAATAAAAAATATCCCCTCTGCACTAAAGTAAAAAAACATCCTCTATCACCAGAGATGAGGACTTTAAAACTGAGAAAGCTGTAGAAACAACCATTTTTACTCACTATTTCAGCCCAAATTCTTTTTTTTTTTTTTTTTTTATTATTTATGATAGGCACACAGTGAGAGAGAGAGAGAGGCAGAGACACAGGCAGAGGGAGAAGCAGGCTCCATGCACCGGGAGCCCGACATGGGATTCGATCCCAGGTCTCCAGGATCCCGCCCTGGGCCAAAGGTAGGCGCTAAACCGCTGCGCCACCCAGGGATCCCTCAGCCCAAATTCTGCTTAGAATTACTTGCTAATTAAAACTCCCACCTGTTTTTCCTGTCCTGTAAATTCTTCACAAATTTATTGTCTCTTTGTCTAAAATATTTTTTAAAACTGCCTGCCTTGGTCATTTGTTTCGGTTTCAAGTTCATTATTGGGTTTCCATGAGCATGTAAAGAAAGTTTGGGTTTTTTCTCCTATTAATCTGTCCCACATAAATCTAATTCTCAGTCCAACTAGAAGACTTTGAGGATAGAAGATTTCTCCCTCCCAGCAGACCCACTAGTAAAGATAATTGTATAATTTAAGTTTTTATTTTTATTCACCTTGAATATCCCAGTTATATTTCTCTCCCTCCTCCCTCCCTCTCTCTCACACTCTTTCTCTCTTTGTTGTTGTTTTTGGAGATGATATAGTAGGCATCAAAACTATATGACAAAGGAAAGATTATCAACAGAGAAGTCACAGATACCAGCAGAAGCATGAAAACTACCTCATTAATTCTCTATTTTATCCAAAGGGCAAGTGAATAGGAGAAATCGGCAGTCTTCGGGGGAATAAAAAGGCAGTGAGACAAGTACCTAATCAAGCTCTCAAGTGGTTGGCCAGTATCTAGATACTAGAATATGGTTCCTTTCCATAGTAACAGGGATTTTCTGATACAACAGCATTGAAAACAAATTGACAATTGTTAGCCACAGTTGACTAATTCTGGCAAAGGCCAGACTAATAAGGATAAAGTCAACCAAACATAATTTCTGATATTTAATCCAGCCAATGCAATTTGTGCATCCAATGAATCCATCCCTTAAAATATCTATTATAAATCTCCCACTTAATACAACCACGAGAACTTTCTCCAGTGTATTCAACATGGCTGCAAAGAGAAAACTCTGATCTGCAGTTTGTTAACTAATCTCTAGATGATTCCTAGATTAGGATATAGATTTTGTTTAGTTATGCAATAGTATTCTACTTTTTTTATTATTATGTCTCTTCTTTTTAGCTATGAGGCCCAGTAATCTGCAATATAATTGTGGAATCACTCTCTTTAACAGCCATTGGACATTTCCATCTAGCTCTGCTAAAGATTTCCAGTCTTGCTCCAGGTGTTAGCTAGAAACTGTAATATCCTATGTAAAGAGGTCGTTGAAAGACCAGATTCTTATTTGCTAATATGTAAATAAAGGCACAGATTACTTCTCACTCTTTTGAATAAAAACTCCTCTCTTCTCTCAAGGAACTGCTTCATTTCATTTGCAAATCTAAATTCTGAAATTAGTACCTTTGTTAAATGACAAAAATTCAACTGAGTAAATTTTAAGATCTCTTTGGCTTTATTAATCTATTCATGAATCAAGCAATATTTCATCTACCAAGTAGAAAGGAGTTCCAAAGGGCTACAGAAAAGGAACAAATTTTAAAGGTAGAGAGGGAGTTAAAAAAGGAAATTATTCACAAAGTACCCATTGTTTTAGGTAAGGTCACCCTCCTAAAGGGAATGGAAGGGGCCTATCAATAAATTTCCTAATGCTGACCAGAAAATTTCCATGTTAATTGATTTAAGGTTACATTTCTGGGGGTTAAAACTTCAATTAGGTTACAGATTAAGTCTTGGTTTATTGACTGGGGCCTTTACCTAAGCGACACCACTTTGAACTTGTGATTTTCTTTTTAACACTTCATGCACTGATTTTTACAACATTAAAATATTTCCACATGTAAGTAAAACTAGCAATCTCTGCATCACTGATTACTACATACTCATAGTACAGGTCACTGTACTACAGAGTAACATACAGAGTTTGAAATTTTCAGAAAACTTGGTAAGCAATACGTGAATCTAACCTCAG
Source organism: Canis lupus dingo (assembly GCF_003254725.2). Lineage (NCBI taxonomy): Eukaryota > Metazoa > Chordata > Mammalia > Carnivora > Canidae > Canis > Canis lupus. The sequence goes on along the minus strand of NC_064269.1, from coordinate 35,076,232 downwards.
TATCATAATTTCCAAGGAAATGGTTTTTTGTATTTTGTTTTTCTGTAGTGACATAGGCTTTTCAGGTCACCTGTCAGTAGCATTTTAAACTCTTTTTTAAAATACTAAGTGAAACATAATACCCCAAACTATATATGCCAAAACTGAAATTCTCTTGTTTCTTTAAAATCCTTCTTGGGAGTATCTAGGAATCTTTAATTTTTTAATTCTTGATAGAGTAGAAGGGCAAGGAAAAAAGAAATGTTAGCTAAAGTATGGAAATTTTCCACAGAATATTAAGATTACTGTAACTTGGCAAACACTGCTTAAAAAGGTATAACTAGGGGGTGCCTGGGTGGTACAGTCTGTTAAACTTCCAACTCTTGGTTTCGGCTCAGGTCATGATCTCAAGGTTGTGAGATGGAGCCCCTGATTTGGCTCCATGCTGAGTGCAGTCTGCTTAAGACTCTTTCTCTTTCTTGTTCTGCCCCTCCTCTCTCTCTCTCTCTCTCAAATAAATAAACAAAATATTTTTTTTAGTGTAACTATATTTAGGATTAGCTATTGTTCATGTTTCTGTGTAAAATACAAAATACCTGAAAGATATCTGTTCTGATCATTTGAAATTAACCAGAAAAATAGTTTGATTTCTAAATGTTTTAAATGCGGTTGAATCAATAGTAATTAGATGACATTCCAACCCTACTTTTCTGACTTGGTCTTCAAGAAAATTAATAGTAGAAAGATTCAAGTAATGACATAACCAACCTAAGGGAGGAGATCCTGTAAGATCCCATTCTGGGGGTAGGAACATGTAAAGGTAGTCCTGCAAAGAAGATGCTAGTTAGTTAGCTAGTTTGCTAGTTAGATGATGCTTGGGGATAATTGAACATTGACACTTCAGCCTCTCAGAACAAACGAATCTACCATAAATGAGGGCCCACCAACAACCTAGACGTGATCCAAGGAGAGTCTTATCATTGTGTTTGTTGCTAGCAAAATGCATTCAGAGGAGAGATACACAGAGCTTACCCAGATTCACGCCCTAAGGACCAGAGATAAAATAAGAGAATAGGGAATTGATTACACTTCTTTCATTCCCTCTACTTCCTGGTGTACCCAAAATAAATATCTTTCATTTATATTGTCGAGTGTTGAATTAGTCATTCCATGGACCAGGGAGAATTCACAAAGGCTAGTCCTTAATTTCTCAAACAAATCCAGTTTGAGCAACTATAGTTCTGCAACTATAGCCCTAAATCCTTTGCAGGTCATCTATTCATAGAAACCAGAAATCTGTGTCAGCCTGATTTTACTTTTACTCCCTACTAAGCCCAGTTAATTTTATGATCTTAATAGCTTTCAAATCTATCCCCTCATCATCAAATTTAGACCCTCATCATCTGTGAGGGAACTAAGAGAATTGTCTCCTTATATTGTTAATTCTACGTACAATCTTATCCTCTTGTAGCAATTCTTTCCATTAAGTATGTAGAGGTTCTTCTTTAGTGAAAATCCAGTCATTATTTTAAGGATAAATGCATCAATGTTTTCATGCTTTATTCCTGGCACTTATCCCTTTTCTGACTCTTGCAGACATTATTTTAGGTATAATTCCTTCTGGAAAAATGTCCCTCATCATTTAAACTTGGGTTTGATGCCCTTTTTTTCTTGTCATCCTGTGTCTCTCTGATTACAGCATTTTTAAATCCTTTATTATGACTGCATTCTGGGATGTAATTTTTTGGAAGGAAAAAAAAATTCTAATGTTTCCCTGTAAAAATCCTGTTAGTAAATGCAAAACCTGACAAATAGTAAACACTTAATAAATATTTGCTGAATTGGAAAAAGCACAATCACAGAAAGTTTTAGAAATATATAAAAATAAAGATTAAAATGCCAATAATGTGTTAATATTTATCCTGATTTTCTTCCAGTATTTTAATATTTAGCTATTCGTTATTTATTATTACACATAGTTATAATCATATCATTTTTGTAATACTGAGGTCTAATTTTTAATTACTACCTTTAGAAGCTAAGGCCTTTTGTAAATTTTGTAAACTCACCACAACAATGAATCTAAGAGCTTCACAAAATTACATCAAAGGCATATAATATTTTTACATCAAGTAATCCCTTATTATGGGGGTACTTTTATCTCTTTCTTTTTCTACTTTATTTTTTCTATTATATACAATATGACAAAAATTATCTAAGTACATGAAAATATTTCTCCATTTAGATGTATCTTCAGTATATGGGATTATGAATTTAAATGTTTATACATTTTTAGGCTTTCTGATGCATATTTTTCAATCCAAATTGTTATCAGCCTATACAAAGTATTACCATTAGTTAATAAAAAAATGTTTAATTTGAAAAGTAGAACATGGCATTTTCCATCATGAAATATCTGTTCATATTCATAACTTGTTTATTTGAGGAACTTTAGTGGTTTCCTTATGTACTTTCACCAATTCTTCTTGTATTGGAGCGATAAGCACATTCCCTGTTTTCTGTTTGAATCAATCAACTTCAGTTGTTATTTGGTTTTTAACTTTAGAAGTTAAAGTAGAAGTTATTCATTTATATTTTAAAATTTGTACCAAATGAAATATTAATCAACAACTATACTCTTCTCCATCCAGACAAAAAAATCTTTAATATCTCTTTACTTACAAACTTTTATCCCATAATTTCTGCTGTTGCAATAAGTGGTATTAGTACCAGGAATTTAGTACCAGGTAAAGACTATTTTAATTTTCTGTACAAGTTCATCAAGCCGCACAGGCCTTTTAACAACACCTCTCTAAACCAAACTTTTGTTTTTCTCATCTCAGGTATAAGACCAAAAATAATATTTAAAATTAGCCAGGAAACTAAAACAGACATAGGAACAGAATCAGTAGAAAAAAGCAAATACCTGAAAGGAAAAAATAACTATGAAATGTTATGAACAACCTAGAGAAGTCTTATGTAAACTAATTTGTAGGTTATATTCTTAGAAAGAAATACATTATATTTTAGAGAACTCTGTAAGTTCACTGCGAGTCCAGTCAAAATCCCAACAATGTATTTTATGAGATTTGAGAAGTTGATTCTGAAAATCCCCTAGAAGAGTAAAAGATGCAGAAAAGCTAAGAAATTGAAAAAGAAGAACAAGACGCCACAAACTGGCAGACTGATCTGACAGTGACTATTTAAAAAATAGAGTTGAACATAATTATGAGGAACATATACACAAGTTCATCACAATTAGCTCTACTACCAATGTCTTCACACATTCATAGTCGTTCCTGGTCCCTGTTAACATTGGACTTTGCTACCTCTGCATAAAAGTACATTACTTAAAACAGTTTGTTGGTCATCCATTCCATTTAAATTCCCTACCTCACAAAATATGAAATTAAAATATGAATTTGATTAAAGATACAAGTGTACAAAAACATGTATACAAACAAAAAAACTAATAAAAACAAAAAATGGGGAAATGTTTTTTAAAAATTGAATATGAAAGTCTTTTTTTTTTAAAGACTTTATTTATTCATGAGAGACATAGAGAGAGAGGCAGAGGCATAGACAGAGAGAGAAGTAGGCTCCTTGCAGTAAGCCATATGTGGGACTTGATCCCCAGACCCGGGATCATAATCTGAGCCGAAGGCAGAAGCTCAACCACTTGAGCCACCCAGGTGCCCCAATGAAAGTCTTTCTAAGACTTCAGTTCAAAATCCCAGAACTGGGGAGATGAGTGGGGGATGAGTGAAATAGATTAAAGGGACTAAAAGTACACTTATGATTTGAACACTGAATAAGGTACAGAAATAATGAATCATTATATTGTATGCCTGAAACTAATATAACATTGTATGTTAATTATACTTAATTAAAAAGCAGAGAAAAAAAGAACAAAATCTCAGAGCTGTAAAAGAAGCAAAAAATTTAGCACATATAATAGTAAAATAATTCTATGAAAAATAATACCATATGTAAAACTTTTAAAAAGAAATAATTTATTGGAAAATATTGCAAAATTTGTAAACACACAAAGAGATAATATTCATAATTCATAAAGAGATCTAATGAGTTAACAAGAAAAAGTCAAATAGTACTATAAAAAAAGGGATAAAGTTCATGACAAGACAAATGACTAAATTTTTTGTTTTGTTTTGTTTTTTGTTTTGTTTTGTTGTCTTTTTTGTAAATATTTTTTTACTGGTGTTCAACTTGCCAACATATAGAATAGCACCCAGTGCTCATCCCATCAAGTGCCCCCCTCAGTGCCCATCACCCAGTCACCCACTCACCCCACCCCCCACCCACCTCCCCTTCCCCCACCCCTAGTTCGTTTCCCAGAGTTAGGAGTCTCTCATGTTCTGTCTCCCTTTCTGATATTTCCCACTCATATTTTCTCCTTTCCCCTTTATTCCCTGTCACTATTTTTTATATTCCCCAAATGAATGAGACCATATAATGTTTGTCCTTCTCTGATTGACTTATTTCACTCAGCATAATAACCTCCAGTTCCATCCACATTGAAGCAAATGGTGGGTATTTGTCATTTCTAATGGCTGAGTAATATTCACAAATGACTAAATTAAGAAAAAGTAGTACGGTACATCAGGTTCTTTCAAGGTGTAAAGGATGCTGTGTTTCCAAAAACAAACAGCCTATTTACCATAAGGAAATTCTGCATAGACATTTCTCCACTACTTTGTCCAACCTAATTACCAGATTCAGTGTTTCCTAACCATGATGCTCTAGTTTTTGGGCAACTGGTGACTTTCACTTGAACTGAGAAAATTGACTTTAGTTCCCTAAAGTCAATATGCCTCTACCTACTAAGGCATATTCTAGATTCAGATCATAAAATCAAATACCTACAAGTGTTGGATGGGAGAACAAAGGTGTAGTGTATTTGCTGAACAGTAGACCACTGAAGGTTGTAAATGAAAAATTAGAGATACAATAGTTAAAATTATAAAACAGTATGTAGGTCAAGACAGAAAACAAAACCAAAAAAAGAAACAAACAAACAATGACAATAAAAACCACATACATGGGCTAAATCTTGCCCTACTGACTTCACCTGCACATATAGATATTAAAAATTAATATCGAAGAAAATCAAAACAACAAAAGAGAAACACTAAATTGAACAAACAAAAGAACTAATATTTAAGAAAATGGAGGTAATGCAGAGAACATAAAATACTAAGTCAATGAAGTACAATTGGTGGATCCAGAGGAATTTGATAGGCTTTCATAAGTATACATCAATAATATCCTATGGTAAAATGGCAAACAGAATGCTTGGGAATTAAAATCACATCTGTTTCTTTAACCATCAGTTTAGTTGTGCTGGATTAGAGAATAGAATCTTCAGAATATCAAATTAATGAACTGGAATTTCCAGCCTAATAATCTATGTAAAATGTTTCAGAAGAAATAAGAAATAAAAATTCAGACAGAATAATGAAGAGATCCATAAATAATAATATAAATATAAATGTCAGCATATTGTTATTTAAAAATAGAAAAGATAAAGAAGAAATAATTTAATAATGGGAAAAAATGTTCTGCCAAATAAAACTCTGGATTGAAAGGGTATTCCAAGTGCTAAACTGAGGACATGCTTGAGGTTTTAATAGAATGGTTTAATACTACTCATCATTATAGTAATAACAAAAATTTTGAAAGTAAACTCCTAAACACCTAGATATATCTTGGAGAAATTTATAAATTGCAACAATAAAGATCAGTGCTTCAAACTTCCAGAAAGAAGTGGGTCTGCCCACTAAAATATTGCTTAATCCACATAACACAGGCAAAATGTCAATTCTTGTGATCAAATCCTAACTTAGAATGCTACAGAAGAGAGCCATAGTCTCCTACCCAGTTTCCACCTACTGTATCAGACATCATTTTCTATTCTGGAGTAAATTAACCCAGCACGTGCAATTGTTGATCTGTCAATGCTTTTTTTTTTTTTTTTTTTGATATAACACTGTAATAAATTATAACTGTGACTATAATAGCTTATCTGAGTTCCCTGAGTATATCTTTGAGTCATCAAACATGAGACTGGCCTTGGGGACCCTTGACATAGATGCCTATGGAAGAATGAGTTTGCACTAAAATATCTGGTATATTGACAGCTTCCTTAGCCAAAAGAGAACTATAGAGAACACTAGCTACCCAACTCTTTTGCAATCATAAGGAAACCAAAAGCAGCATGAATACTGGGGAGAAGAGCAAGAATCAGCAATGAAACAATCTTTCCTAAGTCAGGTTTTCAAGCTTGAATAGGATCTGAAAAAAGTGAGTGAGAGGAGTTTGCTATATTAAATGACAGATTTAAGCTTTGATTTTAGTCTGGATTGGACTTAATGTAATGAGTGACTATAGCAGCTGTAGGCTCTGCCTAAGGTTTTATCCTGGAAAAAGAAAACAACAAAATAGGGTTGTAGGAGCTAAGGTGGGAAGGAATAAATTTGCTTTCTGCTTTCATGCTACTAAGTCTAGTTTTTTGAAAATAAGTTGCATTTATATCTCACCTGGACAAAGCCTTTTTTCATATTCTACCATCTTAAAATGTAGGCGTCCCGTATCTAAATTCAATTGCCCAAGGAAGGAATCAAAAGCAAGTGATCACTCATTCCGCTAAGTGAGATAAGTCAGACAGAGAAAGACAAATACTGTATATCACTTATATGTGGAATCTGAAGGAACTGAACTTGTAAAATGAGAGTAGAATGGTGGTTACCAGAAGCTAGGGTTGAAGATACTGGGGAGATGTTGTTTAAGAGTATAAACTGGTAAGTAGTTGATAAATAACTTCTAGAGGTCTAATACACAACATAGTGATTATAGTCATCATCATAATTGATAAACTTCAAAGTTGCTAAGAGATCAGATCTTAATTGTTCTCAAAACAAAAAAGAAATGATAATTATGCGACATGGTACAGGTATTAGCTAATGCTATGTACTAATCATATTGCAATATATAAGTGTATCCAATCAACACATTGTGTACCTCAAACTTACACAATGTTATATGTCAGTTACATCTCAATAAAAAAAATTCATTTCCACTCTATTTTTCTATGATATATTCTATAGGCCTTTAAAACAACATTTAAAAAAAAATACATTTTTTTCCCATACACCAGTGGAAATTCAACAGTAAGCTTAGGGATACGTGAGTGGGTCAGTGGTTGAGTGTCTGCCTTTGACTCAAGGCATGATCCCGGAGTTCCAGGATCCAGCCCGAAGTCCCACATCCAGGATCCAGCCCGAAGTCCCACTTCGGGCTTCCCGTGAGAAGCCTGCTTCTCCCTCTGCCCGTGTCTCTGCCTCTCTCTCTCTGTCTTTCATGAATAAAGAAAATCATAAAAAAAAACAAACAGTAAACTTAAGTCCTCTTGCTTAAAATCTAAAACACCTATGAGAGAGAAAGGTGAAATAAAGTTTTATTTAGTGGAGGTGAGGGGGAAAGCAAGTGACCTCTGTCAAAACACAAGATTCTTGATGACCCAGTATTAATGAGTAATACTTAGTACCAAAACAGGCACTATTCCTGAGGAATAAGAAAAATGTAAAACTATTCTGTATTGTAAGTATTTTCTGTATTTTTTACCTAGAAAATAACCTCTACTGTTCCCAACACTTAGCGCCTTTTTCTTTTTCTTTTTTCTTTTTTCTTTTTTTTTTTTTTTTTGAGAGAGAGGGACCAAAGTATTTTATTTGAAGGAATGGTGTGGTGAACCAGCTGCAGAGCCTGAGAACTGAGTCTCGTAGTCCTGGCCACACTGGGGATATGGGAGGTCATGAGTGGGCACACTGACTCTTGACCACCTTGTTCTACAGCTCCTCTGCTCCCCCCTCCTTGAGTCAATAGACTATTCTTTTGCATTTTGAAGCAAACATGTTTTTTTCTGCTTCCCAAAGTTAATCATTCCTATAGCCAACCTGTTAGGTCTTTTAATAAAAACTGGAGAGGACAGAGCCTTGGGGTCCAAGTCCAAGTCTGGTTTGTATCCAAGTCTGAGTCTTGGTCCCCTGTCCCCCAGATTCAAATTCAATGAGACTCTGAGTCTTTCTTCATATCGCCACCTCTGACTATCCTGGATCCATGGCAGAATGGTACAAATGAAAGAAGTAAAAAACATACAGAATGCTTCACGAATTTGCAGGTCAACCTTGCACAGGGGCCACACTAATGTCTCTATCATCCCAATTTTTTGTATATGGGCTGCTAAAGTGAGCACACCTTGTATTTTCTAAGTCATGTGTTTTTCTCTCTTATTCATTTACTTATTTGAGACTGGCTTTGGCATATGTTTAAGAAATAGTAATGTTCTCACGGGCTCTGCAAATGAACTTTTAGGCACACATTATAGATAGTAGCCAAAAATTTGTCATACCAGTTTATTGTCATACCAGCTCATTCTTTCCCAAATACAGTTTTAAATCATGGCTAGCTATCAGCCATAGGTAATAAGGTTTTAGAATTTTTGAATATTCATTTCATGAATTCTGGGGGTTTTCTGTCTCTGAGACTTGCTACACTTAATTTTTTACAGTTGTAATCTAGCCACATGTAAATTTCCGACTTCCCAAGTCTATGTTCGTGTCTCATCAAATTCCCATTATCTTGGTGATACATTCTAATTTTACTATTAATTACATCATCATTATTCTGATGGGAAATACAGCAAAATCTTTTAACTTATTCTAAGCAGATATTTTCAAAAAAGTTCAATACCTATCACAGAACAGAGTAAAAGAAGTTGAAAGAAATGAAAGAAGTATATGCGGAGTTCTAGTCACGATCTTCATTCTTGAGAAAAATCACAATAATTTCAGGTATGCTTTATGTATGCGGGTTTCCTTAGATTCATGCACCACTTCAGCTTCCTCAGGACATAGAGAGAAGCCTGTTTCAATTTGCAGTTCCATAAAATCAGAAGAAATGGATGGCCAGAAGGATAGGAAAATACTAATATATTAGCAAAAATTTTTGCCACCAGACTATCCAGAACAACATAGGCAAAATATATTATAATATTGCTCAAATAGTATATAAAGAAGAAGAGCAGGAATGAAATCATAAACTTCATGGCTCTTACATGGGCCTCTGTGATAAGATCCCCAGAATCAATGCCCTTCATCCGCCTGGTATGGTTCCATAAGGAATGGATCAAAAGGACAAAGGAAGCCAGAGACACTGCAAAGGGGATGACGAATAGCATGTTCAGGAATATATTAGAAGTTAGTAAATCATATTTTCTCGCTGTGAAATTTAATGTCACATTGCTTTCAGTGTTTACCTTGGTTTTGATCATGTTCTTAAATACTATATCCTTCAAAAGCAGGGACAAGCAGAAATAGAAGACTGCTCCCAGGACAATAATGAGAAGCAGTCTGTGAATTCTCCGTTTTAGCCAGAAGAAAATGGGATTGGAAGAGTTGGCTATCTTGAGGAAGTAGAAGACACTGAGGCACACAGTACAGATTGTGCAGAAATAATTGCATCCTGTCCAGAGGACTTCAAAGGTTATCAGTTGATTATCATTGTACCATATTTCCTTACAAATTATATCTAGACCTATGCCTAACATTATTATGCACAGCAGAAATATCCTGGAAATGGCTAAGCAGGTAAGAATAAAGTCAATCAGGAAGAACTTCCAGCTCCTGATCCAATCGATACAGTTAACCAATATAATGAATCCATTTCCCAAAATCCCTATTATGAATTCTCCGGCAAAAATCATCATAAATACATTCTTCATTGTGCCTGCCATGACTGCTGGTAGGCAATCTCTGTCTTCAGTACTCCACTGATTTGGAAATGAAGTGTTACAGATTTGTGAATACAAAGCTTTAATGTTCAATAAGTTTCTTTTTCCTGTACTTTGACATCTGCTGGCAAAGGAAAGAATGCCTCCAGTATACTTCCAAAGTCTTAGTTATCTTTGGAAAAACCTCTCAGGATCCAGACTAGTGATTTTCAAGGAAGATAGCATATTACCCGCTGCTGACACAGCTTATAATTTGTATGTAAAGCTATTCATTAGGATTTGAATCCTGGTTTGTTAAAACACAAACTAGAGATCAATTTTTACAGATTTTTTTACAATGTTTTTCTTTTCCTTTAATATTTAGACATTTTTGACTCATTCACCTTAGTTATAAGCTAGAAACATTAAATGCCAATCTAGAAAATATGAATTTGGTCTGGCTGCTCTGAGAAGCAAGCAAATCAGCAGGGGGAATGCCTGAATAGAAAATCAAGCAGGGAGCAGGAGAGGGCTATGAGAGATGTTCTACTACAGGCAGGTTTGAGTCCTGCGGAGGGAGAAGGAAGGCAAGAAGGTAGGTCTTTGGTAGCAGTGCAGTCCTAAGAGAGTTTCAAGAAGTCCTGTGGGAGTTTGTGAGCCCATGGTACCCATCAGAGGTGTCCTCAGCCTTCCAGGAATGATCCTGCCATTGAATCTTGGCCCAACTCAGTCACTGGCTGGGAGCTGCTCATAGAAGGGTTTCAGAACAAAGGAACGTTGGCTTGCCAGCTGTTAAAAGTAAAATCTCCTACCAACCCAGAAAACCTCTCTACAAAGGTCATAGAGAAAGAAAACAGCTTTATTATCAAATAAGAATTAAGCCAGAATCAGATGTACCTCATGGCAACTTACAAAAGCAAAAAGAAATCTCACCCTTATTTACGGTGCCACAGATACGACCCATATGCTCCCAAGGTAAACAATCACTAGTCCTCAAGTGAGAAGACTTTGCAGCACTATTTGATACAAGTAGTTTATCCCAAATTTACCCCGTAACTGGGTTGACCATCTATGTCAGTTAATTGGCTTTCTACAAAGGAAAAATAAAGTTTTATATTTACAACAGGAGGTAGTTTTGCCACTTAGAGTCAGGCTAATGTTAGGCTCCTGTCCTCCCATAGAAACTGGGAGCCAGGCGTAACTTATTTTTGATAGGGAGAATTCAACCTCTCATTTTCTTTTGTATTTGCCTTTACATAGCTAATCAGGCTCCCTTAAGTCAGAGATTTTATTTTATTTTATTTTATTTTATTTTATTTTATTTTATTTTATTTTATTTTATTTTTAAGTCAGAGATTTTAGAGACACATTTTTCTAAATACCACATGCAGCAAGCACCTTATAGTCAGAGTTTATCTTTACTACTCACCTTACTGATACATATTATGTGTAAGACTCCAAGTTTTTGTAAATACAGAAAATCCACTAGTCTGGATCCTGAGGGAGGTTTTTCCAAAGATAACTAAGACTTTGGAAGTACACTGGAGGCATTCTTTTCTTTGCCAGCAAATATCAAAGTACAGGAAAAAGAAACTTATTGGACATTAAAACTTTGTATTTACAAATCTGTAACACTTAATTTCCACATCAGTGGAGTACTGAAGACAGAGATTGCCTACCAGCAGTCATGGCAGGTACACTGAAGGATGTATTTATGATGATTTTTGCCGGAGAATTCATAATGGGGATTTTGGGAAATGGATTCATTATATTGGTTAACTGTATCGATTGGATCTCTTGAAGTCTAGGGCAGTTTTGAAACATGGCTGCAAACTCTTTAACCTTCTTCTTATTGAGATCTGGGGTCTGCAACCCCTCCTCTTGAAGCTGATTGGGCTTGTGACTGCTTCAGCTAATATGTTATAGTGGAAATGACATTATAGGACTTGTAAGGCTGTCCTAAAAAGCCATACAGTTTTTGCCTTAATCACTAGAACACTTTCTCTTAGAGTCCTGAGTGCTTTATAAGAAGTGTGACAAATTTGGAACTGATATGCCATGAGGAAATCCAAGCCACATGAAGAGGCCACATGTATGCAATCTGGTCAACCATTCAAACTGAGCCCAGACTTTTAATTATCCTACCCCAGTGACAGATTTATGAGCAAAGAATCTGTTTGGTGATTCCGGCCTCTTCCATCTGAGTCATATTCAGCCATCTGGGTATTCTGATGTTGAAGCTCCAGACATTTTGGAGTAGAGACAAGCCATCCTGCTGTGCCTTATCTGAATTCCTGACTCACAGAATCTGGGAGCCTTATAAAATAATTGTTGCTCTGTGCCACTGAATTTTGGATATTTTAAAGAGCAATAGATATCCAGGACAGAATTATTCAGTATATGGATAGAAAGTCTTTTATGATTCCAATTGTCCATATTTTCCCCCAATATAAATAGCATAATTTTTATGTTATGCAAAATTATGTACGATTTTTTTAAAAATAGGCAAAGGATCTATATAGACATTTCTACAAGGAAGATATGCAAATGACTGATAAACACATGAATAGATACTCAACATTATTCGTTATCAGGGAAATGCAAATTCAAACCATAATGAGCTACTCACTTCACATCTACTAGGATGACTCGAATTCAAAAGTCAAATAACAAGCTATTGGAGAGAATATGGAAAAATGAGAACCTCATATATTACTTTTGAGAATATAAAGTGATGCTGCTGCTTTGGAAAATAGTGCGGCAATTCCTCAAGAGATTAAACATAGAGTCACCATGACCCAGCAATTGCATACGTAGGTATAAATTTAAAGAGAAATAAAATACATGTTCACACAAACACTAGTGTGTGAATTTTTAGAACAGCATTATCTGTGATAGTCAAATGATGGAAACAACTCAAAATGGTCATCAAAGGATGAATGCATAAACAAAATGCACTATATCCGTACAACAGAATATTGTTTTGCCATAAAAAGGGATGAAATACTGAGATGTGCTACAACGTGGATGAACCTCAACAACATGACGCTATGTGAAGGAAGTCAGTTATAACAGACTGCATGCTAGATGATTCTAACATGAACATTTAGAATAGGGAAATCTATAGATACATGGAATAAATGAGTGGTTGCTTAGAGCTGGGGAAGATATGGGATGATGAGGAAATAGGGAGGTGATAGCTAAATGCTACAGGTTTCTTTGTGAGGTGATATAAAAATGTTCTAAAATTGACTGGTGAGGGTTGTACATATCCATGGGTATACTAAAAACCACCAAATGTACACTTAAGGGGCAACTAGGTAGCTCAGTTGGTTAAGCGTCCTACTTTGGCTCAGGTCATGATCTCAGGGTCCTGGGATGGAGCCCCACATCAGAGAGTGGGGCTCCCTCTGCCCCTCCCCAGCTCATGCTCTCTCTGTGTCACTCTCAAAAAACAAAATCTTTTTAAAAGATTTTATGGGTGAGTTGTATGGCAATGTAAAAGATTAGGTGGGTGAGTTGTTTGGCAATGTAAATTATATTTCAATAAAACTATTTAAGAAAAAAAGATATATAAAATGTTTACCTCACAAACCATGAGTATAACATCTGTGTACATGTTTCATAACTTTCTTATACATTGGAGTGATTCTATTTACTTTGTGATCTTTAATTCTGACATATAAATAAAAATTGTTTCTGAGTTATAAATAAAAATATCAACAACAATATTCATTTCACTTTTGTTAGCTTTTATTATGAGGGAGCTTTTTACTGCTCCTGTGAAACATGATAGGACAGGCTATGCTACAGCAGCCAAAACATCAGTTTTGTACAAGTTTCATTTCCAGGTTCACTTACATAACCAATTTAGTTGAAAACTGCAGGATGGAGTAGGGACAGTAGGGACAGATGCAGGCTAATGGAATATGTAACACCCAAAAAGTGAACTTTGATGTTCCTCACTGGGAAAGAAAGGGACAAGGAAACTTCTGCTCAATCTCTTGAATTAATAAATTAGTACCAAAACGGTCTGTCATCTTGCTTCAGGTAAAATTTGTTCATTGGCCTGGACCAACCCCAGTCTAATTGCAAGAGCCTGGGAAAATGAGATAACACATAAACAAGTGAAGAGCACATGTCTCTTCCACAGTCCACACTTGCAGCCCTAAAGTATAATCTTATTCCGTCTTCATTGGTATAGAACACTTTTGACTCATCTCCCCAAGAAAGATAATCCAAAGACCAAAACTGAAATATGTACGGCTCACATTCTAGGATCTCTGGTCTGGACTTGGCATCTCTTGATATAGAATTTTATAACGTAAAATGACAGATTTCCTGTTTTACCCACTCTTCCTCCACACACATTCCATGTGCAGTGATGATATTGGGACAGACTAACTACAAATAAACACACATCTTCATTCACAGTGACTTCATAATTCTCAGATATGTTCATTTCTTTATTTTTGTTTTCCTTATACATTCCTCCAATAGAAACTATTTTAATGGTGCTATGGGATTCTGACCTTTGCAATGAATTATTTTTAAACAATTTAGAGATTTCCCTAGAAGACACACTTCTAGTTTTATTTTTACCCTGAGGCACTTTAATCAATGAAGAAAATTTTTTAAGATTTTATTTATTTATTTATTTATTTATTTATTTATTTATTCATTCATTCATTCATTCATTCCTTTGAGAGAGAGAGAGAGCACAGAGCAGAGCAGGGGCAGAGGGGCAAGCATACTCCCCACCAGGCAAAGAGCACAATGCTGGGCTCAATCAGAAGACCCTGGGATCATGACCTGAGGCAAAGGCAGACGCCCAAACTTGAGCCACCCAGGTGCCCCCCAATGAAGAAATTTATTTTTTAAAGATTTATTTACTCATTTATTCATGATAGAGAGAGAGAGAGATAGAGAGAGGCAGAGACCTGGAGAAGGGAGAAGCAGGCTCCATGCGGGAGCCAGATGCGGGACTCGATCCCAGGACTCCAGGACTGCGCCCTGGGCCAAAGGCAGGCACCAAACCACTGAGCCATCCAGGGATCCCCAGAAATTTAAACAATAATTATAGAGTCCACATACTTTAACTGATTTCTACCAATTGAAAAATTTTACCTGGTCTCAGAACTATTAGTTTTATCTTTGTCCTGAACTACTTTAATAAACTGAGAGATTGAAGAATATAGAGTCTACATGCTTTATTTGAGATTTTCTTAATGAGATATTTTTAAAAGCTTTATTGATTTAGGATTAACATATAATAAGTTGTATACTTTAACTGCACAATTTGCTAGGTTTTTTTTTTTAATTTTATTTATTTATGATAGTCATCACAGAGAGAGAGAGGCAGAGACATAGGCAGAGCGAGAAGCAGGCTCCATGCAGGGAGCCTGACGTGGAATTCGATCCTGGGTCTCCAGGATCACGCCCTGGGCCAAAGGCAGGCGCTAAACCGCTGCGCCACCCAGGGATCCCAATTTGCTAGGTTTTGACATGTATACTCACCTATGAAAACATCACCAAAATCAAGATAAGAAACGTATTCATCATTTTCCAAAGTTTCTTTATGTCCTTTAGTAATTTTTTTTTTCAAACATACGAGGGTTGATTTACAAGCTCGAGCTTGGGTCCAAGTGTACCTGACACAGCGGAGCAGGGACTTGGACCCCAGGTGGGTTGCAGCTTAGTTTTAAGGGCTGGTCTAGGGGACCTCCAGAAGGAGTGGAGCAATTTCTCAAGTTCCGTTTACATGCTGATATGGGGCTTCCGAGCCCATTGAGCTCTGTTCTTATTCTAATAGGGGCTTCCTGCCCTTGGCTTGGACTCTGTTCTTATTCTAATATGGGGCTTTCTAGGACATTAAGCTGTAAGCTGTTTTCTTCCTGTAACTGAAGTAAGGTAAAGTTCAGCTCTTATTCACAGGAGCCTGGGATGGCTGTACTTGTGCGAACACTGAACTTAAAGTGGAATGGCCTTAATTTTCTCGGCCTCCACATTTCCCCCTTTCAGAGGAACCTAAGGAAGGACCCAATCATGGGTCCAGGTTGCTCTCAGAGTGAGCCAGGGGGAATGATTAAACCAGGATTCTAACCAACCTTGTTGCTGTTCTCGCTCCCATTTACCTTCCAGCAAAGAAGCAACATCCTTCCTACGTTTTAAGGCAGCACATACCCCACCCCACCCTTTGTTGTAAGAAGACTAAGTCTAATCCCCTTCTATTTTGAAAGACAACCTCAGACTTGGGAGTCTTGGAGGTGGGAAATAAGTGAGAACGACGCAGTCTTAGCTTTAGGGGATTGCCCTTGTCCAGTTGGCTTTTCCATTCTGGAGCAAAGTCCTTGAGAACGGCATGTGGGTCAGCTGGCGGGACGTGGGTGTAGTGGACCCAGGGAGTAATCCCGTCGACCTTGAGAGCGGTGGGAGTGGTCAGGATCACGATGTAGGGTCACTTCCAGCGAGGTTGAAGTGTCTGGTGTTGGTATCTCCGCACGTACACCCAGTCACCTGGCCGATATCGATGGGGATCCGGGGGTGGCCCAGTCTCGTAGAGGGCCCTCACTTAGGCCACACCTGCTCATGGGTTTGTTGTAACATTTGGAGGGAGAAAAGAAGTTGGTGATCAGCAAATTCAGCAAGCACCTCAGGTTTTAAATTGGGGATAATGGGTGGAGGAAGACCGAACATGATCTTGTAGGGAGTCAGTCCCGTTTTATATGGGGAGTTCTTCACCCCATATAGGGCGAAGGGGAGGAGAGTCACCCAGTCCCCGCCAGTCTCCAGGGCTAATTTAGTTAAGGTCTCCTTTAATGTTCTGTTCATCCTCTCTACCTGTCCTGAGCTCTGGGGCCTATATGCACAATGTCATTTCCAATCTGCCCCAAGTACTAGTGCCACTCCCCGTGTTACCTTAGAGACGAATCCTGGGCCGTTGTCTGATCCGATCCTAACAGGATCAGATTTTTTTTTTAATTTTTATTTATTTATGATAGTCACACAGAGAGAGAGAGAGAGAGAGGCAGAGACACAAGCAGAGGGAGAAGCAGGCTCCATGCACCGGGAGCCCGACATGGGATTCGATCCCGGGTCTCCAGGATCGCGCCCTGGGCCAAAGGCAGGCGCCAAACCGCTGCGCCACCCAGGGATCCCTTGTCTGATCAATCTTAACAGGAAAACCATACCTCGGTGCGATGTCTTCCAGCAGTGTCTTGGTCACGGTCTGTGCCGTTTCATGTTTGGTGGGAAATGCCTCTGTCCATCCTGAAAAAGTATCTACAAACACTAGCAAATACCTGTATCCGTATTTTCCAGGTTTTACCTCAGTGAAGTCCACGTCCCAGTAGGCTCCTGGGCGGTCCCCTCAGAGCCGGGTTAGATCCATGGGCGGAGGCATTAGTCAACTGGCATGTGTGGCAGCTCGCAGTCTGCTCCATCTTTGCTCGAGAGTCTTTAATAGTGATCTTTGCATGTCTATGAGGTCCTCGTCCCGTGTGAGTGCTCCGATGCGTTCTGGACAGGCCTCGCCGTCCCGGTTCCTCTGGCAGGGTGATGCTGGAGTCTGCGGCCCTCCCCCAGCCACGTAAGCTCTGGGTCATGGGCAAGCGTTTGATCCAGTGTAAATCAGCATCAGTATAGTTGGGGGTGTCCGGCAGGGTCGGTGCCCCCGGATTGGGTCTCCGTTTCCATGGTTACAGCTGCCCCCGCGCATCCGATTCCTTCTCAGACGATGCTGCCGTCCCTGTACCAGGTGGCGTCCGCATTCTGCAGTGGCTGGTCCTGGAGATCTCTGATTCCCTGCACCTGTGCCAAAATTTCTTGACAGTCATGCAGAGGGGGGTCCCAGTCTGGGTTAGGGAGATGAAAGGCATGGGGTATTGGCGGACCCTGACACGGTCTGCCCCCGGCTTTAGTTCTATGTATATGGCCGGTCGGTGCGGGGCCAGCCTAATTCCCCCGGGTTCTGCCCACGCTCGGGGAAATTCCCGCAGCCAACGGTCAATGTCAGTCATTGGGGCTGAGGGCGTTTGGTGGAGACGATATTCGTCTTCTAAACTCAGGACAAGCACCTGAATCCAGTGCCCCTCCTTGTTTAGGACTCTTGCCCCTTCGGGGTGGAAGCGAATTTGTGCCCCCATCTTGGTGAGCAAATCCCGACCTAACAACAGGTAGGGGCACTCAGGGATGACCATGAAGGGGTGGGATACCCGGCCTGTGCCGAGATCCCCAGTTCTCCGGGTAGTCCATGAGTACTGTTGGTTCCCGTGGCCCCTTGCACCCAGGAAGTCTTGTTTGCCAATTTCCCTTGGGGTTGTAATAAAACCGAATGTTGTGCCCCAGTGTCCACTAGGAATTCAACGGGTTGCCTCTCCACTCTGACAGTTATCCTGGGCTCAGAGAGGGGTGCCAAACCCCGACTCCCCTAATTGTCCAGGTCCTCCATTTCCAAGATCTTGACAGGGGCCTTAGATCTTTTGTTAGGGCAGCTTTTTACCCAGTGGCCCTCTTCTTTGCAATAAGCACATTGGTTTTTGTTCAGTTTAGGGCACTCCCAACGGGACCAGGGCCATCCTCCTTACTTGTCCCTGAAGCCAGCTTCTTGAGGTGACTCTGTCTTTCCTGTGGGTCATCCATGGATATGGCCAGCAGGATCTTGGCCAGGTTTCAGGTCTGCCGGTCACTTAGTTTGGTTTGTTGTTCTCCCGGACTTTCTCTATTATTATAGACTCGTTCTGCCACTATCACTAAGTCCTGCAAGCTCTTCTCTCTCAGTCTCTCTACTCTTTGCAATTTTTTTAATGTCCAGAGCGGCCTGGTTAACAAAAGCCATGATAATTGCGGCCTTTGTTTCCGGGGCTTCTGGGTTCATAGGGGTGTACTGCCTAAAAGCCTCTATGACTCTCTCTAAGAAGGCTGCTGGACTCTCATCCTTGCCCTGTCTCACATCATACACCTTGGCCAGATTGGGAGGCTTGCACGTGGCAGCCTGGAGACCTGCCCCTAGAGTCTGGTGGTAGACCCAGAGTCTCTCCTTACCTTCAGCCGAGTTGTGCACTTTGGGGCGTAAAAAGGGTTTTAGCCAAGGAGGGGAATTCTCGATCATGTCCTGCCAGGCCAGGATGTTGGGCACCTGGTCAGGGTGGCCATCCGGTTTGTCCCTGAAGATCACGGCCTTAACCTGTAAGATAATAGGTAGGTGGAAAGTTCCTTCTTGGGGCCATCCCACGTCAAAGGTTGGCCATTCTGACATGCAATAAATTTGAAATCTCCCTCTCCTTATGTAAACAATTATGACAGTTAACAAAGACACAGTGACACAGACAAATGCACAGTTGACAAGGATATAGTAACACAGACAAATGTTCCAGTGCGGCTGCAGAGACAAAACAAAGTAACCCGAAGGGCTGGCAGCCAGCCCTCCTTATAGATGAGGACCCCGTCCTCCAGGCGGGGGCAAGGGACTGTCTCCTCAAGACCCCCGTCAACAGCCCGCCAGCTCGTCCGCCTAAGCCAATGTCGACCCAATACAGATTGGAATTTCTACAGGTAAAAGTACAGTTTAGAACTCTCAGAAAATATGCGCACAAAAGGTGAAAAAAGTTGAGTGCACTCACTACGTGTGAAACCCTCCGGATGGGGTCCTGGGGGTTTCTTAGATCCCGGACGAGCCCCCAAATGTTGTGCTCAAGATCGCGAATCTGAGAAATCACCAAGGAGCCGACACCGATGCAAACACACGAGGGTTTATTTACAAGCTCGAGCTTGGGTCCAAGTGTACCCGACACAGCGGAGCAGGGACTTGGACCCCTTTAGTAATTATTCTTTGCTGCTTCTTGCCATTTCCACCAACTCCAGGCAAAAACTGATTTGTTCTCTATCATCATACATTAATTTGCATTCCCTAGACTTACAATGTGTACCCTTTTTGTCTGGTTTCTTTCACTCAGAATAATTATTTTGATATCCATCCAGGTTTTGTCTTGCACCAATAGTTCACTCTTTTGTATTGCTGGGTAGTATCCACTGTATGTATAGCAGAGTTGATCTATTCACCTATTGAATGGACATTTGGTTTTTTTCCAGGTTTTGATTTTTATAAATAAAGTTTCTATGAACACTCATTTCTAAATCTTTGTATGTACACACACTTTTATTTATTGTGGATAAATACCTGGAAGCAGAATAACTAGGTTGTATGATAGATGTATGCTGAACATTTTAAAAACTGCCAAATGTCTTTTCAAAGTGGTTGTACCATTTTACATTCCCCCTAGAAATGTATGAGAGTACCATTTGCTTCATATCCATGCCAACACGATCAGTATTTCTAAACATCATTTCATATACTAATTTGTCATTCTGGTAGGTTTTTTTTTTTTTTAAGATTATTTATTTATTTATTTATTTATCTATTTATTTATTTAGAGAGTGAGCACAGAGAGGGTCAGAGGGAAAGAGAATCTGAAGGCCTCTGAACTAAGCAGATAGCCCAACACCCCTGAGATCATGACCTGAGCTGAAACCAAGAGTCAGAAGCCCAACTGACCGAGCCACATAGGCACATTTTGCCACTCTCTTTTTCTATGATTTTTGACTTTTCTTCCTTTCTTTCTTTTTTTTAGATTCCACATATAAGTGATAACATCAGCAACTGTCTTTCTCTATCTGACTTATTTCACTTAGTAAATGCCCTGAAGGTCCGTCCAAACTGTTGCAAATGACAAGATTGCCTTCTTTCTCATGGTTAAGTAATATTCCATTATATGTATACACCGCATCTTTTTTATCCATTTGTCCACTGACAAACATTTAAGTTGTTTCCATATCTTGGCTATTGTGAATAATGCTGCAATGAGCAAAAGAGTACAGGCATCTTATTGATATCCTTAACAGTGTCTTTTAAAGATAAGAAGTTAAATTATTATTTAGTGTATCTAGAAAATCATTGCCTAATCCAAGGTCACAAAGATTTTCTCTTATATTTTCTTCTAGAAGTTTTACAATTTTAGATTTTATATGTGATTCTATAACCCAGTTAGAGTACAGTTTTGTATGTGATGCAAGATATAAAGTGAAGTTGCTTTTCTTTTGCATATGGGACTTTAATTGTTTTGACTTCATTATTTGAAAAGATTATTTTTCTCCACTGAATTGCCTTTTCATGCTTGTTGAAAATGAATTAATACATCTAAGTTTCTTTCTTAATTCTCTATTCTATTCTATTGTTCTGTTCGTGTATTTTTATACCAATACCACATTGTTTCATTCTGTGCAGCTTTATAAGTCTTGATATCAGGTAAAGTAAATCCTCCAGATTTGTCTTTCTTTTTCAAAGGCTTTGTTTGTGTTGATTTGTTATTCTGTTTCTTTGCATTCTCAAATTTTTAGAATTAGCATGATAATTTCTATTGGAAAAGTCTGCTGGAATTTGATTGGGATTGCACTGGATCAGTATGAGGAGAAATGACATCTTAAAAAACAGTGAGTTTGACAATGATAGATAACATAATTTATATTATATTTCAATTATTTTAAATGGTTTTTAAGCCTTGATTTATGATCCGGAATTTATCTATCATGGTGAAGTTCCCATGTGCATTCTGTTGTTGTTAGGTGAAATATTCTATTAGTACCCTTAGGTCAAGTTAATAGTCTTCTATGTCTTCACTGATTTTTTGTTTACTCACTCTATTGATTACTGAATGATGACAATTGTAGTTCCCAAGTGGGTTGTGGATTTGTTTTTGCCTCCTTTCAGTTCTATCGATTCATATATTTCATGTACTAGGGAATTCTCTAGCTAGATGCGTATGTCCTTAAGACTTTCATGTCTTCTTAGGAATTGACCTTTTTGTCATTTTTAAATGTTCTGTTTCTAGTAATTTTTCTTCTTCTGAAGTCTGCATTATGTATATATTTTTTCAGTTCACCTTTATCTGTGTTTTCATGGTATAACTTTTTCCTTGCTTTTATTTTCAACCTATTATGTCATTATATTAAAGTGAGTTTTTTTGACTGCATATAGTTGGGTCTTGTTTTCATCTAATCAACCTGAAAATCTCTGTTTTCTTCCTTGGTTTGTTTAGGCCATTTATGTAAAATATGTTATTAATATATTTGGATTTAAATCTATCAATTTATTTTTTTAAGTTCATTCCCCCTGATTTCATTACACCTTTCCTCATTTCTCATACTTTAAAAATATTTAATTGTTTTTAATATTCTATTTTCTCTATTAACTTTTTGGTTTGAGTCTTTGTATAATTACTTCAGTGGTTGACCTAGAGAGAATATTCTTAACCTGTCACGGTGTACTGAGAGTTAATATTTTATGACTTCAAGTAAAATGTAGAACTCTTACCACTATATGGGGCCCTGTACTCTCCCCTTTTAAATTATAGTTGCCATATGTACTATATTTACATTAATTGAAAGCTCTCAGGCTATATAATTCTTTTATTGCTCTCTACAGAATAGATATTTAAAGAATTTAAGAAAACTGAAATAGTCTATTCTCTATGACTATTATGTACCAATCTTATAGCTTTTTTTTCATTGCTGAAGTTACAAGTTCCTGGTATCATTTCTTTTCAGCTTTAGGATATTCCTTTAGCATTTCTTTCAGAGCAATTCTACTGGATGTTATTCTCTTAATATCTCTCCATTTGAAAATATAACTACATCACCTTCATTCTTGAAGAATATTTTGGTGGACAAGGAATTCTGGGTTAACTGTTCTTTATTTTCAGCACTTTAAAGACATCACATTGTCTTTTGATGTCTATAGTTTCTGATAAGAAAATTGTCATTTGAATTATTGTCTTTTGTACATAATGTTTCATTTTCTCTGAATTCATTTTTTTCTTTAGAATTGATTTTCAGTAGTATAATTATGATTTGTCCAGGCATAGTGTTCTCTGAGTTTATTCCTTTTGTAATTTAACAAGCCTCTTGGATCTGTAAACTTATGGCTATTACCACATTTTGAAAGTTTCAGGCTTTTTTTTCCCAAATACCTTTGTTACAATACACCTTTCTCCTCTTTCTTTGAGACTTCCATGATTTCAATGTTTGTCCATATCTTATCTGTGAGGTCCCATGGCTAGTGCACAATATTTTTATCTCACCCTGGACTTTTGGTTCCTTAAGGGAGACACTAGGGTCTCTAGAGATTGCTCCCTAAGTATGTATATGTTGCAGGGATGGGGTTGTGAATCATTTGGGAGTTTGGGATGAAAGACTTATCTTGCCCTGAGTCCCCCTTCCATTTATTAATGTGTACATAATATAAATGTATCAAATATAATATTTATATATAATAAATAATAGCACCTCCTGTGTTCTAGACTGTGCTATGCATGGGGTAAATTTGAAGGAGCAAGATAGGAACAATTTTTGTCCTTAAATATGTATGTTTTTCAGGATGATGAAGAAATTAGAAAGTAGAAAGATGGTTGCATTTGATATTTAAAAAGGAAAGAGACCTAATTTTATATACATGATCCCTAAAAGCCAGAGTGAAACAGATTGAAATACAGGAAGGCATTTTTTTATGTACTGAAAAGAATAATTGTCCAAAGATGAACTCTTCTTTTCAAACTAATGAGTCCTGCATCACTCAGATCATGGGCCATTTGACAGTTGCGCTATATAAGAAAAAAAAAAGACCTCAAATGTATGACTGAGCTGTATACAATTTAAAATATCTTCAAAGATTACATGATTTATAACATTGTATTACATATATAAAAAGCAAATAAAGTAAAAATATTATATTAACATAATGACACAACTAGAACTCCATAATAATTTTTTAAAAAACATATAAGTATACCACATCTCATTTTAACATCTCCATGAAGGGAAACCAAATAGCTCCCATATGGCAACCAACATACTAGTCACCAGGTAGCTGTACTTTAACTGCTTCTGGAAGAAACTAGGCACATAAATATGGTGCCATGACTCTTGGATGAATATCTAAAAGAATGTCTATAATTTTAGATGGCCAAGAACAAATCAAAGCCTCTAGAGGAAGTAAGGTACTTTCTTCTCTTCAACACCTTTATAACTCTTAATCCAACTTTCTTAAAGATGTGTAGATTCAATTTAATGCATTTAGAAGTCAATTCTTAACCTCTTCTGGGGTAGGAAATAATTTCATATTATGGCTCATGCATATAAAATAATCCCTTCTTCCATGATTTATTGGATTATTGTCTCCTTTGACTCCTATGTTTGCTGGTAATATTTGGCTCCAAGTTTTTCATGAGCTTCTTGCTTCCCAAGATCCTGCTATACTTGGGTTTTACTTCATTGCATAGGAATTGCAGAGGAAATTTAATTTCCAGAGAAAGAAAATGTTCTTCAGTGGGTGTGTGTGTTTTCCCCACCTTTAAAGTGAATCCTGTGCAGTGCTACACTTCACAAGACATGTGAAGTCAAAGAGGTAACTGGCGAGGGGGTGTAGGGGTGTGGATGAATAGTAGTATGGTTGAGAGCATGGGCCCCAGCAACAGACTGCCCACAAGTTTGCTTCCTGATTGTAAAATACTAACTTTGTGACCTTTCATTCTCTGTGCCCTGGTTTCTTTCTTTCTTTCTTTCTTTCTTTCTTTCTTTCTTTCTTTCTTTCTTTTCTTTCTCTTTCTTTCTTTCTTTCTTTCTTTCTTTCTTTCTTTCTTTCTTCCTTTCTTCTTTCTTTCTTCTTCTTTTTTTTTTTAAAGATTCTATTTATTTATTCATGAGAGACATGGAGAGAAGAGGCAGAGACACAGGCAGAGGGAGAAGCAGGCTCCTCACAGAGAGCCCGATGCTGGACTCAATCCCCAGACCCAGGATCACACCCTGAGCCAAAGGCAGATGCTCAACCACTGAGCCACCCATGTTCCCTGCCATGGTTTCTTTATCTAGAAAAGGACAATAATAAAATTGCCTTAAGTTCAGTATTGAATAAAATATGCCAGCCTGTGGCACGCAGTTAAGCACTTAATAAATGTGAACTGTTGTTATTATTAGTATTACTGAGAGTTTTCTTTCAATAATATGGTCAACCTCATGCTCTCTGAGGAGCAGGACTCCGAGCTATGACTTTTAACTAAAGAAAACCGAGGCCTCGTGGGAGTTTGACCCCAGGATGGGAATTGTACATCTGTGATAAAGACCTTATCTCCAGGTAAGGGTCATGACTAGGAACTGAGGGCCCAGGCTGACTTGTGTGAGCCGACCACATCTCAGTCTAATCTGCATCTCCTGGGAGGGTTTCTCCAGTCAGGGCTGCAACTAAGAGCACATGGCCACTTACTACTGTCCACTAAAGAACTGGGAACATCATTGGCAGGAGCCAGGTCCTCACTGCCAAGAAATACTTGATGTCAATGACGTCCCTGCAGAAGGTGAGTATTTTCAGGTGAATCTGGAGTCCCTTAGTCTCTCAGCCTCTCCTGTGCTCACCAAAAAATGGAGATAATAATGCCTGACACATAGGATCATGGTGCAAATCAGAAAAAGATGTGAATTCTTACAATTTGGGACATTCATAGTAGTAATAATTGTTTCTGTTATTACTGTCATCCACAATTCTCCTTCAGGAGCCTGCCAGGGTGGATACCATTTGCAATAGGGTGCTCCTTTTGACTCAGAGTAGCCAGCAGGCTCAAAAGCCTTTTGAAGAACTGAAGGCTTAGTTAGGAGGCTCCTGGACTAGCAATGCTTCATGACTCACCATGATGCCTGGTCTGAAATTCAGTCCTCCACTCCGACACAAAGTGGCATTTGGGGCACTCATTATTTGGCTCCTGCCTCAATGACAAATTTGCAACTTCGTGCCATGAGCAGAGTCGCTTCAACCATCTAGTGAAACTAGAATTTTTCCTATGCCTCTCTAAAAGACAGATAAATGATGCTCATGGAAATGAGTCAATGAAATCTAATTTTGAAAAGGATCTTTGCAGTGTTTCCTGGCTTCTTGTCTCCAAGTTCCTTTCTTCTGGGCATTCCTTCCATGGTAATTCTCATTGTGTGGTCCAGGCCTTTCTTTTTCTTCTTACTACCATTTGGGAATGCCGCCTTTAGTGACCTGGAACTGGGGTTGTATAAAAGCCTGGGAGAGCTGTCTGCCCAGTATACCCAGGGCCTGCCATCTGCCTCTTTAACCTTGGAGAGACTACTGTGCTCCCTGCCATCAGCACCATGGTGCTCAGGAAGGCCTTTGTCCTCTCTTGCTGGCTCAGTCTGGCGGTGACTTTCCCCATTATATACCAGCATGAGTGGATCATTTGGAAGTCTTTTGGAGAATAGGACTAATATCTTTTCTTGGTACGTGCATGAGTATGATGAGTACAGAAAGAAAGATTGAAACAGAGAGAGACCTGCAGTGACTCTTATAAAGTGAAATGGGTGAAATTCTGTCAACTTGGTGTTAAGATGGGATAGGTGGGTGACTGAGTTCTGAAGCTTTAGACACATTGAGTGGCTAAGCTAAGATATAGATTAAGTACTTGAATTGGCCTCATAAGGGTGGACAGGAGAACTACTAAGGGTTTACTGTGGTCCTATTCACTTCTTGGGCCCTAGAGAGTCTTTATTCTCTTTAGGGCAAGTTGAAAAGTCCTAGACTGTATCTTCATTTTATACAAGAGCTTAACAGCTAATTCAGTCCCAGACAATGGAAATCAGTGGGTCTGAAATGGAAACCTGGGAATCACATTGAGAAACGAAAGACTAGTGAGATATAGGTTGGTATTCCTAGTCCCGCAGAAGCCTTCCACTACACAAGAGAACACTGCATAGTCATAGAAACCCAGTGAAACATAAGATGGTGTTCCCAGCCCAGAAGAAGCAGCAAGACAGTGATCCTGGGCTGCGTGGAGGCAATTGGATATAGTTGGGAGAAGGAGCATTTTTCAGCCATTTCTTACTTAATAGGAGTTCAGGAAATATTCATTCGAATGAACTTTAAGAGTGTATTTTATTTCACAAGGGAACAGATTATTTAGTTGCCTTGGATTAGCACCAATAGTAATTTTATTTCCTTCAGGTAGACATTTTATAACCAGGGTCCAAATTTTGACAAGGCCACAGGAAAGCATCAAGCAAACCTGTGGGCAATGTATTACTATATTACTGCTGTAGCTATTCAATACAAATTTATTAGCTTAAAACAAAATAAATGTGTTATTTTGCAGTTCCATAGTTCAGAAGTTGAAAATTGGTCTCACTAGGCTTAAATCAAGGAATCAGCAGGGCTATGTTCCTTCCTAGAAGCTCTGAGGAAGAATCCATTTTGGAGCTTTGTTTTGTTCTGTTTTACCTTTTCCAGTGCCTAAAGTTTCTCCACACTCTAAGGCTCATGGTCCCCTTCCATCTTCACAGCAATGGCTGGTGGAATCTTTCTCACATCATTTCGCTCTCACACTTACTCTCCTGCCTCTCATTCTCACATTTAAGGATCCAAGTGATTACATTGGTCCCAGGATAATCTATTTTTTAAAATATTTTATTTATTTATTCATGAGAGACACACAGAGAGAGGCAGAGACACAGGCAGAGGGAGAAGCAGGCTCCCTGCAGGGAGTCCGACTTGGGACTCGATCCCGGTTCTCCAGGATCACACCCTTGGCTGAAGGCGGCACTAAACCGCTGAGCCACCCGGGCTGCCCAATCTCTCTATTTTAAATTTAATTGATCAACAACCTTAATTTTCCTTTGCCTTGTAATTTAACATTTTTGAGTTCTAGGAATTAGGATGAGGACATCTTTGGGAAGCCATTTTCTTCCTACCACCGTAAGATAGGAAATCTTACTCCTCTCAATTTTGTTTCATTGGATTATAGAGATGGTTACCTATGCTTTGGTAATGTTTAAACTAGATTTTTGCAAAAGGATATGGACGAGTTTGTGTACTTGGTACTGCATATATTTGTTCCTTGCAGTATGTATATGCAATAGTATAAATGACAAACTAAAATGGTAGAAATTTACTTTGAAGTTGCTGTGCATTTAAAAAGAGAAACAGAGTCCCTTGCAGTTGTGTGCAGACCTTGGAATGAGATGTGAATTCTAGTTCTAGCTCTACTACTTCCTGTGGGTTAATCACTTGCAAACCTCAGCTTCCTCTTATAAAATGAGACAGTTATATCAAGTCAACTTTAAGATTCTTTTTGCTCCTTACTATACTTCAACAAATAATATGACAATATTGGTAGTCATTAACTCATAGAATTAACTAATTAGCTTATCTCAGAGAGATACCTAATTTTAGCTTATCTTAGAGAGAAATATCCCATGTTCACCAGTGTTTTCTATACAATAAGGGAAAAAACCTCTCACTCTTATAATGAACTTCTACCAAAGAACATCAGATTTTAGAATTCCTTCTCCTGGCTCCATCAAGCCCCTTGTCTTAGTGCTTTACTCCTAAATAGAAAGGTACTTTAAAGGCCTCAACTTTACTTCTTCAGGACTAAAAAGTTACTTCTGTTCCACAAATCACTATTTTTCCAATTTCTCTTCCCAATATCCTCTTAATTTCTAGTAGATTTTAGCATGAAATATTATAATAGAGGATTAGGATGATTTAAAAAAGTTAGCCAGGAAAAAAGATGGACTCAAAAGAAGCACTATTTATCCAGAATAGAAAAAAAAATTTAATTGAAGTATAATTGACATATAACATATTCACTTCAAATGTACAATGATTGACATTTGTATACATTGCAAAATGGTCCCCATAATCAATCTAGTTACCATCTGTTAAATTACAAAGCTATAAAAAATTCTTTTCTCAAGATGAGAACTTTTAAGATTTACTTTCTTAGCAACTTTCAAATTTGCAATACAATATTATTGACTATAGTCACCATGCTGAGCATTACATCCCTATGACTTATTTTATAACTGGAAGTTCGTGCCTCTTGATCCCCTTTACTAATATCACCCATGTGCCCACTCCATACTTTTCTGGCAACCAAACTATTCTCCATGAGTTTTGTTTTGCTTTAATTGTTCACTTGTTTTGTTTTGTAGATTCTAAGTGAAATCGTACAGTATTTGGCTTTCTCTGACTTATTTCACTTAGCATAATACTCATAAAAGTATTCCTGTGGACTCATAAAGTCCATTCATGTTGTTGCAAATGGCAAGACTTCATTCTTTTGTTTAATGGTGAAGTAGTACCACGTCTTGATATACACACACATATACATATATATATATATGTAATGGGATACTACTACATTCATTCACTGATAGATTGTTTCCATAAGTCAACTATTATAAATAATGCTGCAATGAACATAGAGGTGCATATGTCTTTTCAAATTAGTCTTTTCATTTCCTTCAGATAAATAATACCCAAAAGTGGAATTGCTGGATTGTATGGTAGTTCATCTATAATTTTTTTGAAAAACTCCCTTGCTGTTTTCTATAGTGGCTGCACCAATTCACATTCCCACCAACAGTGTATGAGGATTCCCTTTTCTCCACAACCTTGCCAACATTTGCTATTTCTCATCCTTTTAAAAATAACCATTCTGACAGAAGTGAAGCGATATCTTATTGTGGTTTTCACTGGCATTTCCCTGATGATGAGTGATGCTGAGCATCTTTTTATGTTGCCTGATGGTTATCTGCATGTCTTCATTGGGAAAATGTCTACTCAGGTCCTCTGTCCATTTTTTAATCTGAATGTTGGGTTGGTTTTTGTTGTTGTTGTTTTTATTGAGCCATATGAGTTCTTTATTTATTTTGGATATTAACTTATTGGATACATGATTTGCAAATATTTGCAAATATCTTCTCCCATTCAGTAGGTTGCCTTTTATTTTGTTGATGATTCCTTCATTATGTAGAAGCTTTTTAGTTTGATGTAGTTCCATTTGTTTAATTTTGTTTTTCTTTTATTTTTGTTTTTATTGCCATTGCTTTTAGAGTTAAATCCAAAAAAAATATATCACCAAGAGCAATATCAAGGAGCTCACCACCTATGTATTCTTCAGGAATTTTATGCTTTCTGGTCTTAGATTCAGGTCTTTAATCCATTTTGGATTAATTTTTGTGTACAGTGTAAGATAGCGGTCCAGTTTCATTCTTTTGCAAGTGACTGTCCAATTCGCTTAGCACCATTTATTGAAGATATTCCTTTACCTGCTGTATATTCTTGCTTCCTTTGTCATAAATTAACCATATGGATGTGGGTTTATTGCTGCACTCTCTATTCTGTTCCACTGATCTATGTGTACATTTTTATGCCAGTAGTATACCATTTTGAATACTATAACCTTGTAATATATTGTGAAATCAGGGAGCATGAAGCCTTCAGCTTTGTTTTTTCTCAAGATTTTTTTGGCTCTTTGGGATCTTTTTTGGCTACATATAAATTTTAGGGTTTTTTTTTAATTTATGTAAAGAATGCCATTGGAATTTTGATAAGGATTGCACTGAATCTGTTCATTGCTTTGGGTGACATGAACATTTTTACAATATTTCCAATTCACAAACATAGAATATATGTATTGTGCTGCTTTGGGATGGAATGTTTTATATATATCTATAATTCCATTTGATCTTCTATTGTAAGTCTTTTGGCAGCAAATTCTCTTAGTTTTCTATCATATGAGGAATTGATTTCCTCCTCAGAACCAAAGGATAATTTCACTGGATACAGCATCGTGGATTGATAGTTCTTTCCCTTTAATACTTTAAAAGTATTCTACACTCCCTCCAGTCTTCATGGTTTCTTTTTTTTTTAATTTTTTTTTTATTTATTATTTATGATAGTCACAGAGAGAGAGAGGCAGAGACATAGGCAGAGGGAGAAGCAGGCTCCATGCACCGGGAGCCCGATGTGGGATTCGATCCCGGGTCTCCAGGATCGCGCCCTGGGCCAAAGGCAGGCGCCAAACCGCTGCGCCACCCAGGGATCCCTCTTCATGGTTTCTAATGATACTTTCACTGATATTCAGATTGTTTCCCCCCTATAAGTAACATATTGTTTCTCCCTCACTGCTTTCAAGAATTTTCCTTTGTCTTTAGTTATCAGAAATTTGATAATAATGTTTCCTGGTGTATATTTCCTTATGTATATATCCTGTTTGGGGTTTACTCAGCTTTTTTAACCTGTAGGTTTATGTCTTTTGCCAACCGTGAAAAGTTTTCAGATCTCATTTCTTTGAATATATTTTCAACCCCACCCTATTTCTCCTTTCTTCCTGGAACTCAGATTACAAAAACATTAGATTATTTGTTCTGATCCTTCATGTCCTTGAGACTCTTCATTTTTTTTTTCAATTATTTTATCTTGTGTGCTTCAGATGGTATGATTTCCAGTGATTCACATTCAAGAGCACTGACTCTTGTCTCTATCACTTTCTTTATTTTTTTTTTTGTTACTTTCTTTATTTACTCTATTGTTTAAACCTGTAATTTTTAAACTTCAGATTTGGATTTTTCAGTTCTAAAATTTATATTTCATTCTTTTGCATAGGTTCTATTTCTCTACTGAGAAAATATTTTCTTTCCATGTATTTGGAAAGTGGCACTTTTACCTCATAGAGGATAGCTGTAACAGCTGTTCCTTGCTCTTTGTTTAAACATTTCTATATCTAAGTTATTTGAGAATTGGCTTCACCCCTTAAAAATTGCTTAAATTTTTAATATGCAGAGATTTTCTCTCTTTCTAATAGCCAAAAGGTTTTATAAGGAAAATTTTGGACATCAGAGAATAGAGGCACTCACACTAAATCTTGGTCTACCCACTGGTAGCAGATGGGAGAGGAGTTTGTCCCACTAACACGTTTTCCTTCTTGCAATTTTCCCCTGGATGATTCTCTCTGGCACTTATGAGACAAAAGTATAAGTTTTTAACATCATACTATATATATATATATCTTACTGCCCATCAGTATATATATATATATATATGTAAAAATAACAAAAAATAAGTGCATTGAGTAGTCCCAAAAGGTCCTACTCAACAAACTTTTTTTTATGCAATGTTTGTTCAAACCTTATCAGTTGAACTCAGTCCATTCTTCTTTTCCCCTATAAGAACAGCAGAGTTAAAATATCTGCTTATTAAGGACTATGATACGAGATTCTGATATCTTCTGGCTACAGATCTGTGGAATGCCTGAGAATGAGGCTAGGGTGAAAAGAATGGCTAGAGCATCTACGGATGCTCTTTATCCTCTTGTCCCCATGTTTGCCTCCTTTCCAGTGCATCTTCCAGTTCTGTGTATCTGTGAGCTCAAGATTTCTCTTTTTCTGTCACTTCACTGTAGCTCCATCCTATATTCCTTAATGCCAGTGTTTATTCCTGTGCCCAGCACTTTTCCTTTTACCCCACCCCCATCCCAGGACCAAGTAGAATGGTGACTTGAACCCTTATGTTCAACAGAGCTATGGAAGTTTGCATTCTTAACCCCCTTGCTGTCTTGAAACATATTTGGATGGGTTCATAGGGACTTTAGGGAAGAGAAATCTCAACTTCAACCCAAATTCTTAAAGAAGCCGAGGTCAGAGTAG
This sequence comes from Canis lupus dingo, assembly GCF_003254725.2. Lineage (NCBI taxonomy): Eukaryota > Metazoa > Chordata > Mammalia > Carnivora > Canidae > Canis > Canis lupus. The sequence continues at coordinate 35,043,936 of NC_064269.1, read as the reverse complement.
AGGGGAAAAAGGGATCAGAGAGATGCAGGTAAAATATCTCTGTGCCAGTAGCAAAGTACATTTACTTTCAAATTCAAGCAGTGGCTGCTCATGGCTCAACTGAATAAATACCCAATGTGTATGGTCTGCCCAAAGATCTGTATCAGCTTGAGGGAATCCTTAATCCTCTATCTGTAGCAGAGAGCAGAAACTAAAAGTGCTATTTGGGTGGGATGCTTGTTTCAATCCTACCATCTTGCTCAGCTTTTAACCACTTCTCAATCCTACTCCTTAATAAGCAACAAAATAGAAGACCCTTTACTGACTAAATTACTATGCAGTTTGATCAACATGACACCTACCAATTCCTATGGACTTCCTCAAATACTATTAATCAATCAGCAGAACCCACAACCTCTCTGGAAGGCCATTGCTCCAACTTTAGTGTCAAAATTATTGTAAGCTAATAAATTAGCCTACCACTTGTGGTACAGGAGACATTAGACTATTTATTATTCAGAAAAGCAGCAGCAGCAGCCAGAGGAACATCATAGCACTGATCCCCCAAGCTTCAATCCCCTCAGGGAGGTAAGATGACAGCCAAATGGCACGTGTGCATGCAGTGAGGTACAACACCAGAGGAATCCTGAAATCAGGAAATTCTGATCTTATAAACTCTGCTTACTGTGGGTGACCTATCTATCTTCCCTTCTAGGGAAAGAAAGAAACTTTATCTTGAATGGAATGTAAGCAAATTTCTCTGGGGAGAAAAGGAAGCTCTATCTTTAAACAAATCTGCCCTCTGACCAAGAAGGATACACCATTTTAAAATTCCAAGTCTTTGTGCCAGTTCCAGGTCTAGACTGAGGTGAGAGAGGCACCTAGGGGAAAAAAACTTAAGAAGGTATTTAATCAAGTGCTAAGCATAGACTTGAAGGACCCTGAGTCCAAGCATCTTGTTAAATCTTGCCCCCTAGTTGCATTGCATACCTACCTATAGCCCTGTTTGCTAATCAAGCATACTCTTTACTCAGAAAGGAAGACTAAGGCTATGCAGAAATGCAATAAGTCCAGGGAGATTTTCTCCCAACACCTGTCACCAAGATTAAGTTTACATAAGATGCTCAAGATTGGGGAGTCTATTGAATTGCAACATCTATCATGGTCTGTTACAGTGACATTAAATTACCTATCCTCTAATCATTCATACAGTCAATCCAGGGTTGACTCTATCCATAATATTGCTAGTGCTGAGGAAGGAATATTAAATTTGTTACTTGGAGAGAGGGTGAGGCAGTTGCCCGTTTCAAAATAATTCTGCTTAACTTCTGCTTCCTACATTGCATTGTCAGTCATTATTCTGCTTGGAAGAGACTGCTCACAAAATGTGCAGCTATTGGAGGCATTGCGCATCAGCTGTCAACTGAGTCTTTTTTCCATTTAGTATCTAGAGTTAAAGATTATTTATTCTGAGCATCCTTGCTAACAAGAATTTGTCAAGATTCTACAGGTTTCTCCATAGCTCTTTCTTCAAGATTTCAAGGTCACTTTACCACTGCTAGGAACTACGTGTATGACCTTTTGGGCAATTAGTGGTCATGAGTGAGTTGCCTTGAAGATCAACATAAAATCCTCCCAGATATTTTATAAAATGCTCTGAGGAAGCATGGGAAGACTTTTAGTAACTGAGATAAGTTCCTTCCCTTCCAATAGTCTAGTTTCTGTCTGTAAATGTCTAGTTTTTAACACTGTTGCTATTTACAGATAGGGAATAGTATTTTCAGCTAACATTCCTTCTTCTTGGCATCATCCAATTATCATCCAATTATCCAAGATCTCAAGTCTAAATCTATTTCCTCCCAACCTTGTTAAGAGTGCTGTAAATCTTTAGCTACTTTATAGCACAGATGTTTAAGTTTCCATCCCAGCATCAAATTCTTTTTTTTTTCATTCCTCTCTCTTTCTCTCTCTCTCTCTCATGCCAAAAAGTCCTTTGTGATTATGATTTGTGGGTCTTAAAGGCAATCTGGCCACTGCCATCAATCTATGTTAAAATACAAGATTGAAATGTCAAAACAGTTTTTCTGGTGCCAGCATACTTGTCATGACTACCATGGAACACAGACAGACCTATGGGAACACTCGGGAACCGCTCTTGGAAAACCTGACTAGCGAGTATGACTTGGATCTTTTCCAAAGAGCACAAGCTCGGGCTTCAGCGGATTTGGAGAAGTTAAGGCTGCAAGGCCAAATCACTGAGGGGAGCAACATGATTAAAACAATTGCTTTTGGTCGTTATGAGCTCGACACTTGGTACCATTCTCCTTATCCCGAAGAATATGCACGACTGGGACGGCTCTACATTGGCTCTACATGAAGAGCCAAACAATACTTTGCCGACACATGGCTAAATGTGTGTGGAAACACCCACCTGGCGATGAGATCTATCGCAAAGGCTCCATCTCCGTGTTTGAAGTGGATGGCAAGAGAAACAAGATCTACTGCCAAAACCTGTGCCTGTTGGCCAAGCTTTTTCTGGACCACAAGACATTATATTATGATGTGGAACCCTTCCTGTTTTATGTTATGACTGAAGCGGACAATACCGGCTGTCACTTGATTGGGTATTTTTCCAAGGAAAATAATTCATTCCTCAACTACAATGTGTCATGTATCGTCACCATGCTTCAGACATGAGACAGGGCTATGGCAAGATGCTCATTCATTTCAGTTACTTGCTTTCCAAAGTGGAAGAAAAAGTTGGCTCCCCGGAGTGTCCCCTCTCTGACCTGGGGCTCATAAGCTATTGCAGTTACTGGAAAGAAGTGCTTCTCCGTTACCTGCATAATTTCCAAGGCAAAGAGATTTCTATCAAAGAAATTAGCCAGGAGACAGCTGTGAATCCTGTGGACGTTGTCAGTACTCTGCAAGCCCTTCAGATGCTCAAGTACTGGAAAGGAAAACATCTAGTTCTAAAGAGACAGGACCTGATTGATGAGTGGATAGCCAAAGAGGCCAAAAGATCTAACTCCAATAAAACCATGGATCCAAGCTGTTTAAAATGGACCCCTCCCAAGGGCACTTAAAGTGACCTGTTACTCTGAGCCAGTGAACCCCAGCAGTAGGAATCCGTACCCTAGGGATCTGTCATTTCTGTTGCTCTTTTGATTGGCAGGTACAGTATCCTTTGGGAAGGCCATCCCCCTCAGGACTGTCCTGGCTCCGACCCTCATGCACACTGCAGACGCTGGTTCTGAGGAACTGTTGTTTCGGCCTCAGTGAGGTTGCCTGGATGGGATCGCTGTTTAGACTTGAGTGCAAATCCCTCGTAGCACTGACCCAAGGTGTTCTGTTTGGTACTGTACCTGTCCAGTCACTGGTTCTCCTCATGTCCTCTAGCCCCATGAGGTTGTGTTGTGTCTTCTAAACTTTGTACCAGTGCTTCTTGCTGCCCGGATACCAGACTTCAAACCATGGTTGCCACCACCAGGACCCTTCCAATTACTCCTTACATGCGGTTTTTTGGAAGAGCAGGGAAGAGGTAACATTTCTGAGTGTGTGTACTAGGAGGGGTCCATGCCCTTTGGATTTTATCTCACTTGAAATTTTTTCTGCCATTTTTATTGAAAGGCCGGTTTTTGATCCGTGTCAAGCTGACAAGAGACCAATATTTTTTAAAACTCTCCCAGGGATTCGTCTTGGTAACTGCACATAACTTATCAGAATGAAATGGAGAGAATTGACAGGTGGTGATTCTGTAATTTGATTTGAGTTCACCTGTGCGCATCGTGTGTCAGTGGAAGGAAACCAGTCCTCTTTGCCTCACCAGAAAGTGCCCAGCCCTAAATGTTTTCCTCTCTCGTAAGCCCTTGCTCCTTTTTACATTGGCAGGGGCTAAACAGTGTCCGGTTATCCCTTTCATGTTGCATGCTAACCAGTTCATCAGACTCAGAAACCTCCTCCTCCCCCCTCCCCCGCCCCCCCGGCCCCGTACCTACCGGTCTGATCTGACACACCTGTACTTTTGCATTGATTTTTGCCTAAACCTCCTTGGAGAATTAGGAAATGAGTGCACGTGACTTCCAGATCTCCTCCAAGCCCATGACTCAGCAAGGCAGAGTGCCACCCCCTCCCAGTGTTTGCTTCTCTGACAGTGCCTCGCCCTCCCTCTTGAACTGAAGTGCTCCTGCCCTTCCAAGAACTCCTCCTCCATTTCCTTTTTGGGATTTGCCACCATTCCCCCTGTTCTCTGCTCTCCTATTTTTGGTTTCAAGCAAAGGAATAAATGCTCCCTCTAATTTCTCTCCAGCCCATTTTAACCTGCTATCTTGGGACGGCTTTTGATTATGACATGCCACCCTTCCCAACTTGGTCTCCTCCAACACTGCTGTCTTCATGTGGAGCCCTTCCCACAATCCCGACTCTGGTCATTTGTGCCTTTCTCTTGTCATCTCTGTACACTACTTATACTCACTGTGGGTTGGGGGGAGCTAATTTTAAGCATGTTCAGTGGCAGCTCCCTGCCAGTTTCAATGTCACTGTTAAAGTTTATCCAAAAGCAACTTCACTGGGGGTTTTCTTAAGGGGTAAAGGTCTTTTACCGAAGCTAACCCTTCCCCACATGTGGTAGAATGGGCTGTTCTATATCTACTCCTCAATAAAGCATGTTCTCTGCTCAAAAAAAAAAAAAAAAGAAATGTCAAAACAGACTCATGCAAATCAAATAAATATCTCATCCCTTGCCAACATTTTCTAGTGACTAAAAGAAGACAAATAAGGGATGCCTGGGTGGCTCAGTGGGTTAAGCGTCCAACTCTTGATTTTGGCTTAGGTCATGATCTCAAGGTCATGAGATTGAGCCCTGTGTCTGACCCCCCATCAGGCTGAGCATGGAGTCTGCTTCAGATTCTCTCTCTCCCCCTCCCTCTGCCCCTCCTCATCTCCTCATTCTTACTCCTTCTAAAAAACAAAAACAAACCAAAGAAAAAGCAAAACAAAACAAAACAAAACAGGCAAACACAGATGTAGTATTTCTTGCTGGAGGACCCTAAATCTATCAAAAGTAGCTTTTTAAAAAGTTTCTCTTTCTCTCACACTAACTGGAGGCCATCATGGTAGTTCATCAATCAGCAATCACTGAGGAACAGCCCAAATCCTTCCTATCTCAAAGTAAGGCCTGGTTAGGAGCAAGTGTGAGCCAAGGCTGGGTGTGCAAAGGGTTGCCAGGGGGTCTGGTGATGGTAAGTCAGGCAGTGCAGAGATGAGGAAGTCAGTATGTGGACAGTGTTATATGGAGTATTTATTTCAGCTTTTCAATTGTAACATTGTTACTGACTCTGGGCTTTTTACTCATATATCTTTCTAAAACAAGATTTCTTGGCCTTGGCATTCTTGACATTTTCTGCCAGATATCTCTTTGCTATAGGGGCAATTGTGTTCATGCTAGAATCTTTACCAGCATACCTGGCCCTGTACAGTTACCAGATAAAATACCAGATGTTAAATTAAATTTGGATTTCAGATAAGCAACCAATAATTGGCATTGTATATCTAATTATCAAGTTTTTCTAGGTCTAAAACTGGTCCTCTGTGTATTTATACCAACCTATTCCAAGAGATACTAACATAATGATTTTTTTAAAATCTGATTTGAGGGGCTCCCAGGTGGCTCAGTTGATTAAGTGTATGCCTTGGCTCAAGGTCATGATCTCAGGGTCCTGTGATTGAGCCCCACTTTGGACTCTCTACTCATTGAGGAGCCTGCTTCTCCCTCTTCCTCTGCCTGCCACTCCACCAGCTTGTGCTCTTTCTGTGTGTGTGTGTGTCAAAGAGTTAAATAAAATCTTAAAAAAAATAAAAAAATAAAAATCTAATTTGAATTTAACTGAGCCTCCTATATTTTTATTTGCTAAATCTGATAAACCTACACTAAATGCCAGTAGCATATTCTCCATTGTGGTAACTAAAAATGTCCCCAGATATTGCCAAATGTCCCGTGATGGGCAAAATCACCGTTTTGAGAACCACTATTCTAAAGAGATCATGTCCTTTGCAAATAAGGACCTCAAGGACTATTCTTCAAATATTTAATTTTTACCCATTTAAAATCTCTATTTTCAGCCTGAAATATCCAGGTCCCTTTTCCAGGCTTTATCTTTCATCCTACTAATGATGATATAATTGACACTTTAAATTTCTTTCTGCAATGTTAAAACCTTGTCTACTACTTTTTTTTTTTTTACTGAGAAGTATGTTATTTCCTTGCACTATCTTTTTTGCTTTCTTAGAGAATACATAGTAATTTTTCTCCATATTCTACTTCCAACTATTTTATTTAAGAATGTACTAATGTTTTTCTTAAATATGTTATTCTATGCTTTTTCTTTGTCTTGCCAATTCTTGCTTGCTAATTGTATTTTTTTAAGAGAAGTGTTCATTTTCTAATGTTTGTCTTTGCTTGCCTTAAAAAGTCAACTAACTGAATAAAATTCAAATTCTGTTTCAACGATTCACAGTCCAGAGTCTAAGTCTGGTGGTTGTAACACTTTTTTTTTTTTTAAGGATTTATTTATTCATTTGAGAGAGTAAGAGAGGGGATGGAGGGGAGAGTGAGAGGGAAAGAGAGAATCCAAAGCAGACTCCTGGCTGAGGACAGAGCATAACATGTGGCTGGATCTCAGGACCCTGAAATGAAACCAAGAGTTGGCCATCCAACTGACTGAGCCACCCAGGCGCCCCTGTATCACTTTTTGGTAGTCACGGTTACTTAATGTTCTTTACTGAAAATATTTAAAGAACAAAACTTGTATTTGGAAAAAACTATTAATGACATGTTATTTTCAATTAGCTTTATTTTTATATTTTCAAATAAAGTTTTTGTTAAATTGTAGGCTCTATTAGCTATTTTTGGTTGGGCTTTCCTTTCTAGTTTTAAATTATCAATTGATCATTATTTTTAGGAAATAAAACTATAGGTGTTTGTGCATGTAAATCTGTTTCTACATACACATTGATACACACATAAATATATATTGCAACCCTTCATGTATTTCTATTCTGTCATATGTTCATCCAACATATTAATTAAATTTATGAATGGAATGATCTATATTCTATAGTTCCTAATATAAAATGCATTATCTGTATATTACAATTTTACTATTAAATACAAAATTTCCATATCTAATGCAGATGAGGTGACAGTTTTTTTCTTTCAACTTAACCAAGCAGTACTTTCAGTAACGCTCAATAACAAATCATAGAACATAAAGAGATAAGTCATGGGTAAAAGGGAGATATATGAAATTTTCCTTTTCTTCTTCCTTTGTTTTCTCCTTAAAACATCATGACCCACATCAGATATATTTATGAGAATGAGGAATTACCCTCTCGTAGGCACACTTTAGCTTCCTCCATACACAGTGGGAGGCCTGTTTCAGTTTGCTGTTCCATAAAATCAGTACAAATGAATGGCTAGAAGGACAGAAAAAATGTTAGCACATTGGCAAACATCTTTGCCATCTCGTTGTCTAAAATAGAATAGGTCAGGAGCACCTGGGTTGCTCATTCAGTTAAGCATCTGCCTTCAGCTCAGACCATGATCCTGGATACTGGGATTGAGCTCCACATCAAACTCCCCATTCAGTGGGGAGTCTGCTTCTGTCTCTCCCTCTGTGCCTCCCCCACTGCTCATATACTCTCACTGTCTCTCAAATAAAAATAGATAAAATCTTTTTAAAATAGAATAGAAGGGCATGTGGGTGGCTCAGTTAAGCATCTGCCTTCAGCTTGGGTCATGGTCCCAGGGTCTCAGGATCAAGCTCCACTAAGTGGGGAGTCTGCTTCTCCCTCTCACTCTCCCTCTGCCTGCCACTCACCCAGCTTGTACTCATTCTCTCTCTCTCTCTTTGTGTAAAATAAATAAAATCTTTTAAAAATATATATAGAATAGAATAGGTCAAATGGCAAGATCTCATCCATTTTATGGCCAAATAATATTCCATTGCATATATATATCACTTCTTCTTTATCCATTCAACTGTTGTGAGCATTGTATAATGTACAAACTTGTTGAATCACTATGTTGTACACCTGTAACTAATATAACATGTATGCCAACTATACTCAAATAAAATAAAATAGGTCAAAATTATCATGGTATTCCTCAAAAAATACATAATAAAGAGGAATAAGAATTAATGCCTTGCTTTTGTAGCTCTTACATGGGCTTCTAAGCTAAAATCCCCAGAATACATACCCTGTAGCTTCAGCTATCTGATGTGGTTCCATAAGGAGAGAATTTAAAGAAATAAGGAGGTAAGTGACACTATAATGAAGATGATGAATGTCATATCAAGGAGAGTTTGAGAACTTAAAAAAAAACATGTATTCTCTAGAAAATTGCATCTCGAGTTTTTTTTCCACTTTTACCCATTCTCAGATCAGTCTATTAATTAATACTTCCTTCAAAAGTAGACATGTAGAAAGAGAGCATTGCCTCCAGTACAATAATGAGGGATACCTTGTGAATTTTCCATTTCATCCAGGGGAAAATGGGATTAGAAAAGTTGGCTATCCTCAGGAAATAAAAGACATTAAAGCAGGTAGTTCAGATCATGCACATAGTTGGATCCTGTCCAGAGAATGTCAAAACTTAACATTAGATTCTTTTTTATTTTTTTTAACATTAGATTCTTGGAGTAAAATATTTTCTCGTCCATATTAAAAGAGATAGCTAAAATCAATACCCACAGAAACATATACTGGAGATGACCAAGCAGGTGAGAATAAAACCAATCAAGAGACCTTCTGGTTCCTGATCCAGTCAATGCTATTTATGAGTATAATAAATCCATTTCCCAAAATCCCTATCATAAATTCTATGACAGAAATGACAATAAATAGAGTTTCCATCATACTTGACATATCTGTTGAGAGGAAGTTTCTGCTTTCAATTAACCATTGACTGATCCATTGTAATGGCACTATTACAGACTTATGTGTCCAGAGCTGTGATATCCAATGAATGTCTTCTTTCTATTTTACTATAGCCACTACCAGAGTCTGGAAAATCCCAAGGCATACTCCAAAGAATATTCTCAGTTATATTGTAAAATCTCCATTCATTTTTCTCAGATATCAGCTAGTGATTTTCTTCTTTATTTAGATTTTATTTATTTATTTGAGAGAAAGAGAGTATAAGTAGGGGAGAGGGGCCGAGGGAGAAGGAGTAGCAGCTCCTGGCTGAGCAAGGAGCCCAATGTGTGGCTCCATCCCAGGATGGAGAGAGAGATCATGACCTGAGCCAAAGGCAGACATTTAACCAACTGAACCACTAAAGCACCCCTAAGCTAGTAATTTCCAAAACAAATATTATATCCCCTGCTGTCACTGGCACTGGTTATATTTTACATATAAAGCTTTGCCTTAGAATTTGTATAATTTGAATCCCCATTTGTTAACATGCAAAATGGAGATAGGTTCTCTGTTATAGTTTTGCAATGTCATCCTTAAAAGTTCATTCATTTTGATACCTTTATTCACTTGACTTATTTATCATCCTGGGGCTAGAAACCCTAAGCTATATCTAAAGTTTATAATCAACATATATTTTCATTAGCAACTTCACCAGTATTGATAAAATTCCCAAGGTTTAAGAAAATGCAAAAATCTTGCTCTCTCATGTTATGCCAAAATCTTTTTAGAGTCTGTGATAATTTTAAAATTTTCCACAAATTCTTTAACACTCCTTCTATTGAAATTTGGAGTATATATCCTCCTTTCTTGGTTTCCAACTACTTTGACCAAAAAAAAAAAAATTCCACAAAAAACACTATAGTAATTCAGAAGCTTAGCCATAAAAAGCCATGCAACTTTGCTCTCCATCACTGAAACATTTACTCTTGGAGCCCTAAGCCACATACAGGTGGTACAACTACATTGAAGCCACAATGACCAAACCACAAGGAGAGTGTACATATATAGGTCCTCTGGTCAACAGTCTCATCTGGGCCCAAATTTTTGGTTTATATATTTAATTTTAGCTGAAAAAATATTCATAATACATCTACTTTTTGTTTTACAAAATATAGTTGTTTCTAATATGATGCATATTCTACCTTTCATCTGTTTATGCACTTTCATAAAGAATCTTTTGGTTTACCCTCATCTATATTTAATTTTATTTTTCTATGTCATTCATTTCTTATTTTCATTATTATGCGCAGATTACAATGTAGTTGAGAATGCTACCTTGGGAATCAGATTGCTTGTGCTAACATTTTGATTTTTTTTTCCATTTTCTTTGGCAAGATACTTAACTCTTTTTATTCTAGTTTCTTTGTGTACCAAGTGTGGTATAATTGTTATCAAGATCAAAAATGATAATATATGTAGAGCACTGTGGATAGTTTTTTATATACACTACAACTAAATCTTATTCAATTCCTAACTTCTATTTTTTAAAGGCAATTTTGTCATTCATTTCTCTTTTTTTCACTGTTTATTTCCATTTAATGCAAATCCACTAAGCATAAGGGATAAAATATCATCCTCTATCAATATTTTGCTAAGTATTTTAAAAATTACATATTGACAAAGTCTTGAAGTCAGAATCATATATTTTGTTCTGTATTCTTAATTTACTTCAGGCCAAGTGCACAGAGGAGCCTTTGGGGCTGGCATTATATGTATATCCCAGAGTTAAGACTTTCCAGCAGTTCATTTTAGAGTATGTTTATTTAAAATCTGCTTCTCGTTTACTGTTTCATGTTCATTTGCATTTGCATTTCCTTTTCACTATACTACAGCTTTCGGCTTGCCTCCACATACATTCATTAACCTCTTGGCATTTTTATCTTCTTGAGTTAAATATTTGGCCCATCCATCTTTTTTTCTTTGTATATTTTTTATTGGACTTTGATGTGACAACATATAACACTCAATGCTCATCCCAGCAAGTGCTTCCCTCAGTGCCCATCATCCAGTCATCCCATCCCCTTGCCAAACTCCCCTTCTACTACCTTCTGTTCATTTACCAGAGTTAGGAGTCTCTCATGCTTTGTCCCCCCTCTGATTTTTCACACTCATTTTCTCTCCTTTCCCCTATAATCCATTTCACTAGTTTTTATATTCCCCCTATGAGTGAAACCATATAATGATTGTCCTTCTCCAATTGACTTACTTCACTCAGCATAAAATCCCCCAGTTCCATCCATGTTGAAGCAAATGGTGGGTATTTGTCATTTCTAATGGCTGAGTATTATTCCATCGTATATGTAGACCACATCTTCTTTATCTATTCATCTGTTGATGGACACAGAGGCTCCTTCCACAGTTTGGTCACCATAGACATTGCTGCTATAAACATTGGGGTGCAGGTGTCCTGCCATTTCACTGCATCTGTATCTTTGGGGTAAATCCCCAGCAGTGCAATTGCTGGGTCATAAGGAAGTTCTATTTTTAACTCTTTGAGGAACTTCCACACAGTTTTCTGAGTGGCTGCACCGGTTCACATTCCCACCAACAGTGCAAGAGGGTTCCCCTTTCTCCATATCCCCTCCAACATCTGTTGTTTCCTACTGTCTTATTAATTTTCACCATTCTCACTGGTGTCAGGTGGTATTTCAAAATGGTTTTGATCTGTATTTCCCTGATGGCAAGTGATACGGACCATTTTCTCATGTGCTTGTTGGCCATGTGTATGTCTTCTTTGGTGAAATCTCTGTTCATGTCTTCTGCCCATTTCATGATTGGATTTTTTGTTCCTTGGGTGTTGAGTTTAATAAGCTCTTTATAGATCTTGAATACTAGCCCTTTATCTGATATGTCATTTGCAAATATCTTCTCCCATTCTGTAGGTTGTCTTTTAGTTTCGTTGACTGTTTCTTCTGCTGTGCAGAAGCTTTTTATCTTAAGTCCCAATAGTTCATTTTTGCTTTTGTTTCCCTTGCTTTCATAGATATATCTTGCAAGAAGTTGCTGTGGCCAAGTTCAAGAAAGGTGTTGCCTATTCAGTCCCTATGTTTGTGGATTATTTCTTTGGGCCTCCTCTTTCTTTTACAGGGTCCCCCTTATTATTTCTTGCAGAGCTGGTTTGGTGGTCACATATTCTTTCAGTTTCTGCCTATCTTGGAAGCTCTTTATCTTTCCTTCTATTCTGAATGAGAGCCTTGCTGGATATAGTATTCTTGGATGCATGTTCTTCTCATTTACTACCCTGAATATATCCTGCCAGCCCTTTCTGGCCTGCCAGGTCTCTGTGGAGATGTCTGCTGTTAATCTGATATTTCTCCCCATATAAGTTAAGAATCTCTTGTCTCTCACTGCTTTAAGAATTTTCTCTTTATTTTTGGAATTTCTAAGTTTCACTATTAAATGTCAAGGTGTTGAACGGTTTTTATTGATTTGGGGGAGGGACCTCTCTATCTCCTGGATGTGAATGCCTGTTTCCCTCTCCAGATTAAGGAAGTTCTCAACTATGATTTGTTCAAATATGCTTTCTGGCCCTCTGGCCTTCTTGGCGCTTTCTGGAACCCCAATTATACGTAGATTCTTCTTTCTGAGGCCATCATTTATTTCCCTTAACCTTTCCTCATGGTCTTTTCATTGTTTTTCTCTTTTTTCCTCAACTTCTTTCTTTGCCTTCAACTTGTCTTCTGTGTCACTCACTCTTTCTTCCACTTCATTAACCCTCATTGTTAGGACCTCCAGTTTGGATTGCATCTCATCTAATTGATTTTTAATTTTGGCCTGATTAGATCTAAATTCTGCAGTCATGAAGTCTCTTGAATCCTTTATGCTTTTTTACAGAGCCACCAGTAGCTTTATAATTGTGCTTCTGAATTGGCTTTCTGACATCGAATTGTAATCCATATTCTGTAACTTTTTGGCAGAGAGTACTGTTTCTGATTCTTTCTTTTGTGGGGAGTTCTTTCTTCTATTCATTTTGTTCAGTGCAGAGTGGCTGTATGAGTGGGCTCAGTCAAGAATATCAACCATGATCTAAGTAAATTTCATCCTAGATTATTCTGATGAAGTCAGGCATCAGAAAATGAAAACAAAGATCAGAACAAAATAAAACAAAAGGATCACTAAAGTGAAAAACAAATTTTAAAACAAAGTAGTAGAAAAATAAAAAGCCAAGAATCCCAAAGAAGAAGAAGGAAAGAAAAGAGAAAAAAGCATAAGTAAGGAAGAAAAAAGAAGAAAATAGAAAATAAAAGGAAGAAAGCAAGAAAAGGGGGGTACTGGGAGATGAAGGTGATGAAGAAGTTGTAGTAGAGAGAGAATGTAGTCTACCTGAAGAGTCCTAAAGGGTGATCCTCCTGGTTCTGAGTGTATTAAGTTCTGTGTGTTAGAAGATGCTCAATCCCAAATTTATATAAACCAGAAATACTTGTTGAGGGTCCCAACATTGACCACCAAAACATAAATGAGATCAAAGAGGGGGGCAGAATGAGAATGAGGAATCTCACAGAATGAACCAGCAGAGTATACCACTTGGTTCCAGGTGCATGCTGGTCATATTTTAGCAGGTATTAACTTCTGCCATTATAGAACAAAATGAGGCAGAGAAAACAAAAGACACAAAACAAAATATATTTGTATATCTCCCAAAATTGAATTGAGTATGTTGAAGGGAATCCAAAAGTGGAAAATATATCTAAGACCTATAATTGTAGAAATATGAAAGTCAAAAAGGAAGAAACTTGCTAGAAGTGAAAACCCTTCTCTCTGTAGCATTCTAGCAGTTCTCTCTTTAAGTCTCAGGTCAAATTCATAGGTGTTCAGGATGATCTGAGAGTTATCTAAGTAAGTTGGTGGGACCAGGTAAGTAGGCCCATTCACCTTTTTAAACATTTTTTTTTAAAATACATGCATTCAGGGATGCCTGGGTGGCTCAGCTGTTGAGCTTCTGCCCTCGGTTCAGGCTCAGGGTGGGATCCTGGGATCTGGGATCAAGTCCCACATTGAGTTCCCTGTGGGGAGCATACTTCTCCCACTGCCTATGTCTTTGCCTCTCTCTCTCTCTCTCTCACTCTGTGTGTGTGTGTGTGTCTTTTATAAATAAATAAAATCTTTTTAAATAAATAAATAAATGCATTCATAAATATGAATTTTCTAATTTGGCTAACATTTTGAGACTTTGATTTAGATAGTACTTTTGCTCATGTTCACGTCTAAATTTTGGATCGAATCCAAAATGTTTTTTTGTTTTGTCTTGTCCTATTTTGCCTATGATTGAATTAATGAGTAATTTACTTTCCAAATTATAGAATATCATTACTATTAATATTAATACTATTACTATTATTTTACTAAAATATGAGTTGTGGTGATAAGAGAATATATTTTGTGTGATAGCCATTTATTTATTTAGAATTTTTTGGCCTATTACATGATCAATACATGCAAAACGTGTTTCTTTGAAATGATTGTGTATTCTCTGCTCATTTTTTTTTTGCAGTATTAGGAAATTTATTTATTTTTTATGTTTTTTTTTAATGGAGTTCTATTTGCCAACATATAGCATAACACCCAGTGCTCATCGCATCAAGTGCCCCCCTCAGTGCCCATCACCCAGTCACCCCCACCCCCTGCCCTCTCTGCTCATTTTTAAAAGCACTCTTACCCCGAATCATTATGTCCTGTGTACTGTTGTTTCCTTTTATTAGTTTAAATATGTCTCTTTAAATAGTGATGATTTTCAACGTAAAAATTATTTCATTGATATCAATGTTGTTCCACCAACTTTTGCTTGATTATTACATTAGTTTAGTATTCAGCTTCATATTATAAAGCTAAATAAATGAGTACCATCATATTAGTGATATACCTAGGAGTTTATCTATTCCTTATCTAACATACCCCAACAGTTTTTGGTTTTAATATTTCAGTAAAAAGTAAAATAGTTTGTACATCAAGATCCACAAGATAACATTAGGATTTTGTCATTAACCAAGAAGGAAAAAATAAATATCGGAAAGCAGTTAGCTGTCCTTTGGCCATTTGCATTCTTACATCTTTTATCTATGCATTTTCAAGCATTTTCCATTTATTTCTTTTAGATTTGACTTTTGTGTAGGATAAAATATATAAACATAAAATATTTAAGATTTTATTTCATAAAATATTATATATGTACATCTAACAGGTTTGCTAATCTAAAATTTGAGTGTTCCTGCCTTTCAATGACTAGCTTGTTTCATTTAGTGATGCATGATACCTTTAGACACATTTCTAATATCTTACTCATGGTCTTTAGCAATACATTTTCTTTTTTTCTATAATTCTCTTTCCTTTGTCTTGGATTGAGGGAACTAACATTATTCCTTTTCCCCCAGCTATTTATTCAGGAGTTTACTTATCTTCACTATTTTTTTATTAAGTAAGATACACTTAATATACGTATGTGTTTCTTTTTCTAATCATACCTGAGTTAAACCACTATCTCTTTTCAGTATGGGCAAAAGCTTTGGCATATGTTAAAATACCTTTGCATGTGCTGTTGCTTACTGTATGTGTTATGCAGATTCTTTTTGTTTTATTAACTAGCTTTACTGAGGTATAATTTATATAGAATAAAATTTGGCAGTTTTGAGCATGCAGTTCATTTTCTATAGAATTTTAAACTATGGAGTATCAATTACAACTTACATACAGCCAATGCTTGCTTTTCTTTCTCTCAGCCTATTTTAATATTTTGTTTGTTCAGCACGTGTCCTTCTGTCCCAGTTCTTCCTTTTCTATTTATTTTTTGTCTTTCCATTAGTCTGGTGAGGCTGCCATAACAAACTACAGGATTGGATAGCTTGCACAATCGATATTTGTTATCTCACAGATTAGGAGGCTCGAAGTCCAAGATCAAGAAAGCATCAGGGTTGGTTTCTGAAGAGAGCTCTTGCAGACAGCCACCTCCTCACTGTGTCTTCAACTACCTTTTCTCTGAGACTCCAGTGTCTCTGAGACTCCAGTGTCTCTTTCTTTTCTTATAAGGACACCAACCCTATTGGACTAAGCCCCTTCCCCTCTTATTCATATAACCTTAATTACCTCCTTGAAGGCATTATCTTTAATTACAGCCAAACTAGGAGTTAAGGCTTCAACATATGGCTTTTCGGGGGACATAATTCAGTCCATAACAGTCTTGCTGAAGTAGATCCGTTTAGTAGCATTTAGTAGTAGGAAGTGTGTGTAGTAAATAGCCCCAGCCTTCCCCCGACCCCAGTCTTTTTTATTTGGAAATGATACTATTTAATCAAATCTCCAGGACAAAGTTTCAACTAAGAATTAGGGATTATAGTTACATTCTTCAACACTTTGAAAATATGAATCAATTGTCTTCTGACATATATTTTTTTATTAAGATTTTTCATGCTATTCAGATTGATTATTCCCCCCTTGGAGATTATCTCTCATTATTTTGTAATTACTTTCTGAATTTCAATTTGCCTTTGATGGTTGCAGCTTTTTTACAATATATTTAAATGTGAATGTGTGTACGATGCTCCATTGAATTTAGAAAGGACTAGAAGATGTATCATTGTTTTGTGTACCACCACTAACATGTATTATTATTTTAATTGGTGGGAGAAATCATCTTAAGTAACAAAACATGTGTGATACTTTTCACACAGATTTCGAGTACCACACACAGAAATATAGGAAAAGAAGATTGTCTTTAAAGAGATTTTTAATCCCAAAGCTAAAGTCAGTGTAATGCTTCTAGTGAAATACTAGAATACTCTCCATTTACATATGAAGATGCTAGTTACCAACACAATTATTTAATATTTTGAATGTTTGAGGCATTTCATAACACAAACCAAAACCAAAAAAAAGTAATGATGACAAGTATAAATAATTAAAAGGAAGAACTAAAATAATCATTACACAGAAACAATATCATTTTCTATCTGCAAAAGTCAAGAGAATGAGCATTAAAAGAGTACATGTGACAATTTTGTAAGGCAACTGGCTTCTAAGACAAACAAGATAATAAAAACAATGACTTTTTGGTAGACATATTAACCAGGTACTAAATATCACAGATAAAATTAAGAACATTTGATATAAGCACCAAATTTACATATTCTTTCATATGCTTTTTCCACCAGATTCCAGATGTAGCTATAAGCAAGCTGTTCCTGTGGATATTTTGTCTGAGTTTAGGGAAAAACCCCACTCTACTGGGGATTACGCTAGCTCTCTTTGCATCCTCATGTATTACTGGGTAAGTCATTTAATGTCTCAGAACTTTGGTTTTTCACATAAAAAACAGTATTATGCACATATGAAGTATTAACAAATAATGAAATATACAGATTGACAGATATTATAACATCCTCTTTTAGTGGTTACCTGTTACATATGCTCACTTTTCTTTTTATTTTGTAATTTTTTTTATTAAAATGTCTCTAAAATGTACAAAGAATGTACATATGTACATTCAACAAAAAGTACATATTCAATGAATAGAATATACTATATATGTATATATGTATATATGTATATGTATACATATATATATGTAACTGCCAGAGTAACACAACACAGCACATCCTTCTACATCTTCTCTTGCCTCATTTCCATATGTTCTCCCTATTGCTGTCCTAGACTTAACCTTTCCAAATAAATATCATCATTTTGAGCCTTGCCTTTGATTCTGGTTTTAGAGTCCCCAAGCTATAATAGCCATTGAGTGATTACAATTAATATTTGTTTACTTTTATGTGAGTTTATAACAATAAAAATTGTAATTGGAAAGGATACAGAAAATACTACATAAAAAATAACATTTTAGTGGAACAGAATAGAGAATCCAGAAGTGGACCCTGAACTTTATGGGCAACTAATATTCGATAAAGGAGGAAAGACTATCCATTGGAAGAAAGACAGTCTCTTCAATAAATGGTGCTGGGAAAATTGGACATCCACATGCAGAAGAATGAAACTAGACCACTCTCTTTCACCATACACAAAGATAAACTCAAAATGGATGAAAGATCTAAATGTGAGACAAGATTCCATCAAAATCCTAGAGAAGAACACAGGCAACACCCTTTTTGAACTCGGCCATAGTAACTTCTTGCAAGATACATCCACGAAGACAAAAGAAACAAAAGCAAAAATGAACTATTGGGACTTCATCAAGATAAGAAGCTTTTGCACAGCAAAGGATACAGTCAACAAAACTCAAAGACAACCTACAGAATGGGAGAAGATATTTGCAAATGACATATCAGATAAAGGGCTAGTTTCCAAGATCTATAAAGAACTTATTAAACTCAACACCAAAGAAACAAACAATCCAATCATGAAATGGGCAAAAGACATGAACAGAAATCTCACAGAGGAAGACATAGACATGGCCAACATGCATATGAGAAAATGCTCTGCATCACTTGCCATCAGGGAAATACAAATCAAAACCACAATGAGATACCACCTCACACCAGTGAGAATGGGGAAAATTAACAAGGCAGGAAACAACAAATGTTGGAGAGGATGCGGAGAAAAGGGAACCCTCTTACACTGTTGGTGGGAATGTGAACTGGTGCAGCCACTCTGGAAAACTGTGTGGAGGTTCCTCAAACAGTTAAAAATATACCTGCCCTACGACCCAGCAATTGCACTGTTGGGGATTTACCCCAAAGATACAAATGCAATGAAACGCCAGGACACCTGCACCCCGATGTTTCTAGCAGCAATGGCCACGATAGCCAAACTGTGGAAGGAGCCTCGGTGTCCAACGAAAGATGAATGGATAAAGAAGATGTGGTTTATGTATACAATGGAATATTACTCAGCTATTAGAAATGACAAATACCCACCATTTGCTTCAACGTGGATGGAACTGAAGGGTATTATGCTGAGTGAAGTAAGTCAGTCGGAGAAGGACAAACATTATATGTTCTCATTCGTGTGGGGAATATAAATAATAGTGAAAGGGAAAATAACGGAAGGGAGAAGAAATGTGTGGGAAATATCAGAAACGGAGACAGAACGTAAAGACTGCTAACTCTGGGAAACGAACTAGGGGTGGTAGAAGGGGAGGAGGGCGGGGGGTGGGAGTGAATGGGTGACGGGCACTGGGTGTTATTCTGTATGTTAGTAAATTGAACACCAATAAAAAAAAAAAAAAAAAAAATAACATTTTAGTAAAACAGCCAAGTTAATAAAGCAGTTGCTAAATCAGTTTTAATAAATCAGATATGATTTTCATGTGTACAATAACCAACAACACAACAAAAAAAATCATGTTAAAAAGATAACATTTGGGGACTCCTGGGTGGCTCAGCAGTTGAGAGTCTGCCTTTGGCTCACAGGATCGAGGATGGAGAATCCAGTCCTACATGCGGGGAGCCTGCTTCTCCCTCTGTCTACATCTCTGCCTCTCTCTCTCTGTGTCTCTTATGAAAAATAAATAAATCTTAAAAAAAAAAAAGATAACATTTACAACAGAAAAAAACACATTTACAAATTTACAAAATATTTTCTATGTTTTTTTAAAACATATGATATGGCTATGCCAAGGTTATATTCTAGTGACATTTTCCTGAGAACTATGGAATAGCCAGTCTTTTGCACTGAGAAATGCTTTGTCTTAGATAAGCCTGCCACCTCAATGTGAAAGCAGAACGGAGAATTCATGGAATCTGCAGGTTTTGTGATACAATTTATTTTTATTTATTTTATATCATTTTTGTGATATATTTTATTTTCATTTTCATTGTGATACATTTTATTTTCCTAGCATTCATTCATTCATTCATTTACTTATTCAGTAAAAAATCACTTTTTTATCAACTCTTCTATGGCTAGTATGTAGGTTTTGGGAGTCAGCAGTAAATAAGATTCTCACTTTTTCAAAGTGTACATTATACCGGGAGAGGCAGATGATAAACAAACAAATACAGCAGACATGGAGATGATTTATCTTAAGACGTAGAAAATTGTCAAATTGCCTAACACCAAGAATTAACAGTTATGTAGGATTCGTTTGTTGAGCAACATTATACATTTCTTCCTTAGTACAGAACTTGCTATCAATGAATAGGCCATAAGCATTCTCCTGTTTCACTGTTTTCAAAAAATTATAATAAAACATATATTTAAGAAATCCCCAATGATTATTACATTGACTGAATAGATTCACTTAATGTATGCATAAAAGTTTATTGAATTACATACCATAGTTTCTTTACTATTCTTACAGTGAGTATTTTTTCAATGGGGAAGATTAGAGTCTTCTTAACTGAAGTTATAAAATAATTTTTAAAAACAGAAGGTGTTTGAGATATTTGGCAATTCAAGGCCCAGAGGTAGTTTAAGAGAAAATTGAAATATTTGAAATGAAATCTCAATTTCAAAAATGGCCTGTCATCATTCAGAAACTAGAAGAAATGACTTTCCTCATTGCATATGGAAACTTAATACAGTATTAAAAAGAGGTCATGATCATGTTTCTCACATCTTTATCTCTCCTGTAGGACTCAGTTTTTTCTAAGCTTTTCCTCTATTTCTCTAAATCAAATACTCTTCAGTAGAGTTTATTGTACACATATATAAAATTTACTTGCAATATATTTGTCACTCATGAATTGCATTGTGTACACCTTTCTTAACACAGCCCTAATTGCTTTCTATTAATCATGAAGAATTTATGATAGAATAATATCTACCCCAAACATTCATCCTCACTGTGTGATTTAGAATTGAATATCCTTACCATGCAAAAGACTGGAGATTCAATCAATGAAATCTAAGCACACTGTGATACAAATTACAATGCAAAATAGCAATGACGTCCCAAGATAACTTGTCAGTTCTGAAAAGTGCATAAACATAGATCATAAGTTTTTTTCATTGCAAGATGATACATAGATTATGTATGTGAAATACACATGGCCTCATAATTCTCAGGAATTTCTTATAATACATTATATAATTAGATTTTTTTACCTGAAAAAAATTGGTGACGGTGTATTTCTTACATTTTTCATACGTACATGAATACACCTTTCTTTCTGTGATAAGCTTAGGTAAGACTTTTCTAAGAAGAAGTCTCAAATTACTCAATTACTTACACTATGGAAAAACTAGTAGGAGGTATAAAATACTAACAACCTGTATCAGTTAACAACTTTCTGCTAGAACATACACAATGCTACCTCTTATTGAGTTGAGAGTTTTTGGTCTTTCAACCAGTACTTCACCTGGTATAAAACAGACAGAAAGGCTTCTCTTAGCTTCTTGTTTCCCCAAATCAGGATAAATGAGTGGCTTGAAGGATATGCATATGCAAAAACTTGGCAAAGCATGAAGAATAGTCCATTCTGCAGCCTATTAGAACTCCAAACTATGGCAATTAAAGTCAGGAATTAACAAAATAATAACGAAAGATAAGAGATCACAGTCTGCATGGCTCTTATGTGGACCTTGGTGCTGGAACCTTGGGATCTTTTACCACTGGATCTCATCTTCTTGAGATGTTTCCACAGGGAAAAGATTAACAGCAGAAAAGATGTTAAGGATATAGCAAAGGGTACAAAGTTCATTAGCGTGAATACAGTCATATTCATAAGCTGTGCAATGTCCCTCAGTTTGGTCTGCCTAGTGATGTTTCCTTCATATTCCTTCATCTGCATTTGCTCATATACGCTTACCATTGCAACATGAAAAACTAAAAAGAACAAAGACCCCAACAGCATCACAAAAACTACACTTTTAACTCTCCACTTTAGGCGAAGAAAAATAAGGTTAGAGAAATTGGCTATTTTGAACAAATAAAATACACTGAGGCTAGTAGCAAGCCAGATGCTAAAATGATTGCTCGCTGTCCAGGCAATATGAACAGGAAGCCTTACTTCTAAGCTATATAAAGCTGGATTCAACAGAGTTGCATACCAATTTATTAATATTACCCAGAGTAAACCAATTCTGGAGACAGCCAGACCAGTGAGAATTTGATCAGCTGAGGAGATCTTTTGTCTCTTGACCCACGCAATGTAGTTCACCAGCACTATGAAGCCATTGGCAAAATTTCCTAGAACAAATTCTGTCATTACTAGGATGGAAAAAATGCTCTGTAGTAAAGGTAGCATGTCTAGAAAGAAAAACAAACCAAAAAGCCAAATCTAATATTACTGCTTGTGATCCCTTGAATATTCTGACCTTATGTTCTATAGGCAGCTGACCTCTGAGTGTGCAGTAAAGTTCTCGTTTCTTTTAAATTCTGTAACCAATGTCAAGCAGGAAAGCACAGGGTATGCCAATAGAGGAGCTCAATGCTGTCTTGATGAAAACCATAGTTATTCCTCAAACAGCTCAAATTAACTCCTATTCATGCACTTAAGTCCTTGCTGTAGGATGGAAGCTGACATGAACCCTGAATTCTCATTTGCTAGCATGCAAATGAGGCCATATTGTCTTTCAGTGTTTTACCATTTTTTTCCTTGTTTAGCCTCTTCATAATTTGTGTTCATTGACTCTATTTGTCATATAGTAAAATCGAAAAACGCAAAACATAGAATATACAGTGAGTATCTTAATTGTTAGATAGGGCTTAGCCATAAGTAAGATTGTCTTCATTATGGATTTTTTTTTTAAGTTTTATAGATTTTTTTAAATGTCACAATTATGTAGAAAGAATTCAAGCTTTTCCTAGCAAAACATCAAGGGTTTGGGGGGAACACCAATACTTCCCAAAAGCTGGCTGCTGATAACGAACATTTATGCATACTTCTATTGTTTACAACTGCACAAGCACACACGCACACACACACACACACACACACGTCATGAATTGAGAAATTATTGTCCTAGGAAAAAGGAAATTTTTTTTTTTTTTTAAAGTAAGCTCTATGCCCAATGTGGGGCTTGAACTCACAACACCAAGATCTAGAGTCACATGCTATACTGAGTGAGCCAGCCAGGAACTCCATGTCCTATAATTTTCAAAATGGAAAATGTATTTCAGGGAGATCATCCAGGTTTAAATCCATCTTTCTCTCATTCAAGCTTTTCAGCCCATTATTAGTAATTATTAAACATATGACCCATGCTTAAGCCTACGATAAATTTCTCTCTTGAGTCGATTTAATACTTAAATATTATTTAATTAAAACATTCAGAATTTTATAAATATCCCTTGGAAACTTCCAAAAGACATGGGCTTCCACTGTAGAATCTGGACTGCCATATCTATAAATATTCTGTTTTATTTTCTATTTAATTCACTTTTGACTACTTAATATTTTAAGATTAATAGATGTTAAAATTAGCCTCTACCCTCAGATTTTATTCAGTTTCAATTTTTATACCATAATTATCTTTAGCAAAGGATGTTAGAGCCAGAATACCAGGAGGAAAACACAGATTCTCTTCCTCCTATGTCTCTAACTTATTTTAAAATTACTCTCTACCTCAGTAAAATCACCGAATAAAATGCAGATGATTATATCCTCTTCAGGTGGTCTTTGTGAGGAGTTAGTACATTTTTTTGTGAAAGTGCTTTCTATTTTACCTCTCTGGTACATAGCAGGCATAGAAGACTGTTATTCATTTGATCCTGTGTAATTAGATGCTTCAGAGTTAACGGGCAAAAGCTTCCATTAATGAGTACAATGTAGCAAGTTGAAAAAAAAAACAAAACAAGATTTCCTCTTGTTAACAAGCAGGATTAGGGTAAAAAAAAAAGTCAAAATTATGTTTTAAATACATTGCAGAGCTGTGCAAGGAAAGAAAATCAACTGAACTAAAATCCAGCAAGAGGAGACTCTCTTTAGGTGAAGAGTTGATCCATACATTCAATGTAATCCCTACCAAATCCTAGAAGCTGTCCTGCAAGAAGTGAAAACTATTCCTAAAAGTATATAGAAACGCAAAGTAGCCAGAATAACCAAAAGAATTTTTTTAAGTACAAATTTGGAAAATTACAGTTCCTAATTTCAAAGCTTGCTAGAGAGCTGAATTCATCAAGATATTGTGATGTTACAGGAAGATAGATGTATATAAAGCAGTGAAACACAACTGAAGTTCAGGAATCAGCACTAATATTCATGGTTAACTGACTTTAAAAAATGTGCCATGTCAGTTCAATGGGGAAAATGATGTCTCATTTTTCTAACAAATGATGATAGGAAAATTGGATATCCACATAAATAAAGTTGATTTTAGACCTTCTATTTCACATCATATGCAAAAATTAACTTAAAATTGATGAAAGACTTAAACATAAGAGCTAAACCTACAAAACTTTTAGAATAAAACATAGGAGAAAACTTCTGTAAACTTGGGATGGGCAGACCTTTTAGATACATCAAAAGCATGACACAAAACTTAAATATTAATAAACTGAACTATATCAAAACTGAAAACCTTTGCTCTATAAAATACAACTCTGATTTCGTGACTGCAGAGCTACAGTAATTAAGTCAATATGGTACTGTGGTTTGCTTATAAAGGTGGATCCCTGGATTAGAAAACAGTATCTAATGATAGACACACATGTACGATCAGTTCATTTTTGACAAAGGAACCAAACAACTCCATGGGAAATAAAATTCTTTTTAATAAATGATCCTGGAAAACTAAATAATGGTATGAAAAAAATGAACTTCAATTTTTACCTCATGTAATATAAAAATTAATTTGAGGTGATTTTAAATTTAGATATGAAAGATAAAACAATAATGCTTCTAGGAAATAATTGGATTATATTTCTGTAACATTGGAATAAGCCAAGATTTCTTAGCTAGAGCATATACATGAACACAGACACATACAAAACAAAAAAAAGTGATGAATTATGCTTCATAAAAAGACACTATCAAGAAGATTACAATGCTTGGCATAGAACTACTATAAATATAGCAAAGGACTGTTTTTAAGAAAACAAACACCTCAATTTAAGGAAAATAAGCAAGAGATTTCAAAAGACCCATAACAAAAGAAGATATAATAAACCAATAAAAAGGTGCTCGACATCAAGACACATAAGGGAAATGCAAATTAAAACCACTTCAAACCCACTAGAATGCTAAAATTAAAGAAACTGACCGTGATAGATTGTGGCTATGATATGAGGCAACTAGAATCATCATGTATTTCTGCTGAGTGAAAAATAAGACAGCCACTTTGGAAAGCTGATTGACAGTTTCTAATAAAGTTATACATACATATTTCCAACAATTCAGCTATTCCACTCATGTATTTATTTACCCAAAATAAATAAAAACATATGTCCATAAACAGTCTTTCACTGGAATGTTAATACCAGCTTTACTCATTAGAGTCCATTACAGGGAATAGCTTAAATATACATCAAAAGGGAGATGAATTAACAAATTGTGGAATATCTGTAGTATAAAATACCACTTAGTAATAAAAGAAATAAACTTAATAATGTGAATTAATCTCAAAAAAACTATGATAATTGAGAAAAGCACTGTGCAAAAAAGTGCATATAGTATGATGTCTAAAATAGGCAAAACTAAGACAGCACAAAAGTTGTTGTCTGAAATCTGACCAAAAAAGGACATAAAATAACTTTTGGGGGTGGTAAAATTGTTCTATACTTTATCATGATCATTGTTTCAAGGAGGTATATAATAGAGCTCATCAAATTACATATGTAAAATGGGCATGTTGTTCTATATGTAAATATCTCACTAAAGTTAACTTAACATTAAAAATAATTAACTAAATAAAAATGAAGGCAAAATAGATATTTTCAGAGAAACAAACTCCCAGCAGTACCTCATCAGTGGAAACTCTTAATAGGTGATTTTCAAGTAGAAGGAATCTGACTCCAGATAAAAAGAGATATGGAATCAACCTTACTGACTGCTGCTTTCTCCATCCATGAGTTAAATAAATCATTGATATATTCCACCTTTACATTTTTAGGAGACTCATGTTTTCAACTTTTAAAAGTTATACTTTAGTCTATTATAGGCTTTGCAAGCCCAGGCATGTTTTGTCCAGACTTTAAGTAAGTCTTAAGTGGCAATACAATTGGATTTTCACCAACTCTAGTTTCTCTTTTCTTTCTGAATCTGTGTTTTTATTTACTAATCTGAATGTTGACTAATTCCAATTTGGTTCCAATTTATGCATTGCCTATATATATTATTCCTTATTTGTGGCCGCTGTGGTGTACAGACCCTACCATGGTCCCCATGTTTACCACTCCCTGTTGTTCATATCCTGCATAATTCCCTCCTTTTAAGTGTGGCTTTCAGTATATGATTTATTTCTAGCCTGAAGAATATGGCCAGCATGAAGGGATGTTGCAAATCCTTAAGATCCTAAATCAACTGATTCTGAGTTCAATGAAAGGGACACTCTTTCATGGGCTTCACATAATCAGATTAAGCTTCAAAAGAGTGGCTGGGCCTCCCTTGAGTGAGAGACTCTTGTTGGCCTTGAAGTAAGCAGCCATGGAAAGGGCCACAAGAAAATAAATTCTGCTAGGGACACCTAGGTGGTTCAGTGGCTGAGCATCTGCCTTCTACTCAGGTCATAATCCTGGGGTCCTGGGATCGAGTCCCACATTGGGCTCCCCGTGGGGAGTCTTCCTCTTCTCCCTCTATCTATGTCTCTGCCTGTGTGTGTGTGTGTGTGTGTGTGTTTCTCATGAATAAATAAATAAATAATCTTTAAACAAAAGAAAAAGAAGATAAATTTTGCTAACAACCTGCATGAACTTGGAGGTGGATTCTTCTCCAGTGAAGCCTGCAGATGAGAATGCAGTCATTGCAAAATGTTGATTTCAACTTCATGCAATCCTGAAGCAAGAATGCAGCTAAGCCTTGCCCCGTTTCCTGACCCCAAAAAACTTTGACATAATAATTTTTTTTTAGTTAAGCCACTAAATTTCTGGTAATCTGTTGCACAGCAATAACAAATGGGTATAGTGACGGTAACTCAGAATTTAATGTTTTGATCTATTTGATAGAGAAGATCTCTCTTCTATCAAGCGAGAAATGCTCTGCAATTAGTTTGTGAGTCTTTTGTTTATCTGTTTGTTTGTGCAAGGATATATCATGCTTCTTTTGGAAAGAAAAATATCTGTATTAGTAAATTTTATATCTGTACTAGTGAATTTTGGTGTTCTGTATTTATTCTATCCCAGAGCTGATGTTGTACAAAGAAGCAAGTTCTCTGTGTTTCTGTTTGCAATTGACAAAAGCCTTTGCCTGTCATTATGAATATGAAATTTTGCCTATAGAATAGATGATAAAGTCTTTTATATGAAATGGCAGTGGCAGATAGGAATGATGTTTAGAGGGATCCCTGGGTGGCGCAGCGGTTTGGCGCCTGTCTTTGGCCCAGGGCGCGATCCTGGAGACCCGGGATCGAATCCCACATCGGGCTCCCGGTGCATGGAGCCTGCTTCTCCCTCTGCCTGTGTCTCTGCCTCTCTCTCTCTCTCTCTCTATCATAAATAAATAAAAATTAAAAAAAAAAAGGAATGATGTTTAGAGCCTTCGGCAGACCCCTATAGAAGGATCAGAGGGTGGGCCCTCAGGGTTTTGGAGCAAAGCCCTGCCATCTTCCACAGCTCGTTAGTCTCCTTTTGAGAAAGTTTTTGGCCTGCTACTGGGCCTTAGAAGAGACTGAATGCTTAATCATGGGTAACCAAATTACCATGTGATTGAGCTTCCCATCATAGATGGGTGTCATCTGACTGAGTAAGCCACAAATTTGGACATGGACAGTGATAGTCATCATCAAACTGAAGTGATATCTATGTGATTAGGTCTGAGCAGTCCCAAAGGTACAAGTATGTTACAAGAAGAAGGCAAATGTCCACAATGTCCACTCTGCTACATTGCCTCTCCTAGCCTGCACCTACAGCCTCATAGGGAATTATCTCTGATTAGTTGCCAGAGGAAGAAAAGACTTGAGTGTGGTGAAAAGAAATACTTCCACTGGGCAGAATTCCAAGTAATATACCTGCTGTGTATAGCTTTACTTGGGAGAAGAAATGAACAGATATTCAATTATATACTCATTCATGGGCTATGGCCAATGGTTTGGCTGAGTCATCAAGATATTAGAAGGAACATGAATAGAAATTTAGTGGCAAGAAAATATGAGGAGAATGTTTGTGGCCAGACATCTCTAAATAGTCACAAAACGTGAAGATATTTGTGTCCTATGTGAATGTCCACCAAAGGGCGACCTAAACAGAGGAGGATTTTAAGAATTAACTGGATAAGATGACACAGTCTATGAATACATCAGCCTCTTTTCTCAGCCACCTCTTTCTTGCTCATGAACAATGTGGCCATGGGTGGCAGGAAGGAGATAATGCATGGGGTCAGTAACATGAACTTCTGCTCACAATGGCCACTGTAGAATGTTTACTCTGCCAGCAAGAGAGACCAACACTGAGTCCCAGACATGGCACTGTCCCCCAGAGTGATCAGCCAGTTACCTAGTGACATTTTGATTATATTGAACTGCTTTCATCAAGGAAGGCACAATGTCTTATTCTTCCTGGAATAGACACTTACTCTGGATATGGATTTGCCTACATTGTACACAATGCTTCTGCCAAAACTATGATCCATGCACTCACAGAACACCTTTTCTACCATCCAGTTTTTCCACACTGCTTTTTTTCTGATCAAGGAACTAACTTCACAGTGAGAGAAGTGTGGCAATGGACTCCTGTTCAAGAAATTCACTGATCTGACCATGCTTTCATCTTCCTGAAGTAGCTGGCTTGACAGAAGGATAAAAGGCTCCAAATCACATAGCTCTGAAAGCAAACAGGGCTTGCATTCATGAATCCTATAGGACCATAGTTAACAAAGGAACAGTTGTTAACAGGGTGCACAACCACCTGGCTCTCCTCCCTGAGTTTTGCACAGAGGGAGCAGGCAAAAAGCTCATCTCCTAGTGATTCCCTAAGAGGTTTAATTGCACAGTTTCCCAGCTGCTGCTTGGTAGGTCAGCTTCTAACCAGTCTGTATCTAGGTGCTGACTGGTATCAACCCAGGAGACCAAAGAGCTGGTGATATTTCCCCTGCATTCTCCCTCTGGCTTCCCCAACAATAAAAACAAATTGCCAACTTCTCCCTGAAAAGAGTTTGTACACACATCTAGCACTGCAACTTTTGCAACTGCCAACTAAGGGACTAGCCATCAAATCATCTAGTTCTGGGAACTAATGGCACCCAACATTCATGAGTCTCCAAGGACTGCACAAAACATAGAGGTGGTTATATTTGGGTACACAGTCACTCATAGTAATTATTCTCCCTGGCTCAGCCAGACTAAGTAGGCAAAAACATCTATCTTGCAGTTTATCCCTGATGGGAGTTGGACTGCATGTCTCATGTCCTGACTTTCACAGCTGCACCTAAAAGTTGGTCTTCTAATTAGCCTGTATTAGGGAGCTGAAGGGCAAACAATTAGAACTCACCTGGGAGCATGAAGTGTCATAGGGTATTTTCCAAACCTTTGGGACACTGATGGATCTTGACACTCCCTCATCTACCAGGAGCCACTAAGAACTAAAGAAAGAGCTTGGACAATCACACAGGTTTGAGAGGCAAAGAGGTTCTCATCCAGGTTGATGATGAGGCTCATCTCCTACATAAGGCAAGTCTATCAAGACTGGGAGAGGTGACTGTTTTATAGCCTGTGTAAAAACCAACACAGTCAAGGAAAATGAAGAAACAGGGGAATATGTTTCAAAGAAGAGAATAAGATAAATCTCCAGAAACCAGCCTTAATAAAATAGAGATAAGTGATTTTCCAGATAAAGAGTCCAAAATCATGTTCAAGATGTTTACTGAGGTCAGGAGCACAATGCATAAACAAAATAAGAATTACAACAAAGAGATAGAAAATATTAAAAACTACCCAAAAAATCAAGGAACTGAAGAATAAAAATCATTATACTGAAAAATTCAAAAAATAGTTCAACACAAGTCAAGAGAAAAAAGGGTAGTGAACTGAAAGACAGAGCAGTTGAAATCATTTAATCAGAAAAACAATGAAAAAGAGTGAAGATAGATGAAAAATCTTAAAGCAAACATAATAGTAGACAAAGAAGATCATTATATACTGATAAAGAGGTAAATTCATTAAGAAGAAATAACAATAGTAAATATGTGTGCTAAACAATCAGAGCATCCAATTCAACAGTATCCAATTCAAAATTAACATGGTCATACACCTAGCTAACACTACCACAATAACCATACTTTAATATATTAATATATCAAACCAACACATTGTACATCTCAAACTTCTACAATGTCATATGACAAGTATATCTCAAATTTTTAAAAAAGGATCATACATCATGAGCAAGTGGGATTTATTCCTCAGATGCAAGGGTGGTTTGACATATGTAAATCAATAAATATGAGTACTACACTAATAGAATGAAAGATAAAACTCATATTATCATCTCAATAGATGCAAAAAAAGCATTTGACAAAATAAAACATCCTTTCATGTTAAAAACTCTCAACAAATTAAGTATAAAAGGAACAGATCTCAAAATAATAAAGGCCGTATATGATAAACCCATAATTAATATCATGTACAGTGGCAAACAGTTAAAAGCTTTTCCTCTAAGATCAAGAATAAGACAAGAATGCCCACTTTTACCACTTGTATTCAAGATTATACTAGAAGCCCCAGCAAGAGCAATTATGTAAGAAAAAAATTTAAAAACATACAAATAAGAAAGAAATAAAACTTCCCGTTATAAATGGCATTATATTATATATAGAAAGTTATAAATAATCCACAAAAAATGATACAACTAATAAACAAATCAGTAAAACTACAGGATATCAAATCAACAGAGAAGTCAGTCACGTTTCTATACATTAAAAACAAACTATTGGGAAGAGAGTTAAGAAAAAAAATCCCAAAAATAGCATCATCAAAAAGAATAAAATACTTAGGTATAAATTTAACCAGAGAGGTAAAAAATCTGTACCAAAAACTATAAACTGATGAAAGATAATGAAGAAGACACAAATAAGTGGAAGGATAGTCTATGTTCATGGATAGGAAGAATCAATAATGTTAAAATATCCATACCAAATCTACAGATTCAATGCAATTCTTATAAAAATTCCAATGGCATGCTTTGCAGAAATAGAAAAAATAATCTTAAATTTTGTGTGGAACCATAAAGGATCATGAAAAGCCAAAACACCTGTAAGAAAGAAAAACAAAGCTGGAGTCATCAGACTTCTTCATTTCAAACTATATTACAAAGTTATAGCAATCAAAACAGAATGATATTGACATGAAAACAGATAGCTCAATGGAACAGAATAGTGAGCACAGAAATAAATCCAATATGTATGGAAAATTAATTTTGGACAATGACAACAAGAATATACATGGAGGCAAGGAAAGACTCTTCAATAAATGGTGCTGGAATGGGGCACCTGGGCAGCTCAGTCAGTTAAGCATCTGCCTCTGTTCTGGTCATGATCTCATGAGAGTATCCCTTCTCATACTCTCCTTCCCTCAAATAAATAAATAAAATCTTTTTTAAAAAATAAAAATAAAATAAATGGTGCTGGGAAAACAGGACATGAACATGCAGAAGAATAAAACTAGACTCCAATATAACATTATACTCAAAAATTAATTCAAAATAGACTAAAGACTGAGCATAACTCTGAAGTCATAAAACTCCTAGGGAAAAAAAATAGGGATAAGCCCCTTGATACCGGTCTTGGCAAAATGATTTTTTGGACTTGATACCAAACAAAGGCAACAGAGATTAAAAATAAACAAGTGAGACCACCTTAAACTAAAAATCTTCTGCACAGCAAAGGAATGAATCAACAAATGAAAAGACAACCTATGAAATAAGAGAAAATCACAGACCTGATGAGAAGTTAATATCAAAAATATACAAGGCATAGATACAGATCAATAAAAAATAATAATAATAATCTGGCTTTTAAATGGGCAAAGTGCTCAAATAAACATTTTTCCAAAGAAGGCATACAAATGGCCAACAGGTACATGAAAAGATGCTCAACATCTCTGATCAATAGGGAAATACAAATCAAAATTGCAATGAGACATTCCTTCATACCTGTTAGGATATCTATTATCAATATGACAACCAATAAGTTCTGTCAAGGGTGTAGAGAAAAGGGAACCTTTGTACACTTAGTGCAAATGTAAACTGGTACAGCCACTATAGAAAACAGAATGGAGGTTCTTCAAGAAATTAAAAAGAGAAATACCATGTAATTCATAATTCCCATTTCTGGGTATATATCCAAAGGAAACAAAATCATTATCTCAAGGAGATATGTGTACTCCTGTGTTCACTGCAATGTCATTCACAATACCCAAGGTATGAAAATAATCTAAGTGTCAGAAAATGTGATAAGTGTATATATACAATGGAATATTATTCTGCCTTTAAAAAGAAAGAAATCCTACCAGTTGTGACAACATAGATGGACCTTGAGGGCATTATACTAATGAAGTAAACCAGACAGAGAAGGTAAGTAATGAGTGTTATCATGTATATGTGGAATCTAAAAAGAAAAAAGCAAGCCCTTTGGAACAGGAAGTAGAAAAGGGATTGTTAGGGGCTGAAGGTGGGGGAAATGAGGAGAGGTTGCTAAAATGGTACAAACTTTCAGTTATGAGATGAAAAAGGTCTGAGAATGCAGTATATAACATGGCAATTACAGTTGATAATACTGTATTGTATAATTGATTTGCTAAGACAGTGGATCCTCAGCTTCTTTTATCAAAGAAAAGATAACCATTTGAAAGGATGAATGTATTAATTTACTTGATTGTGAGAATTCTTTCATATGTAAAAAGATCATGTTATACACTTTAAGTATATTACAACTTTGTCAATTTATCTTACTTAAACTGGAAAAAATTAAATAATTTTTAAAAATCAAAGTAAAAGGTCATGAAAATATATCCTATGCATTATTCCAGAATTTCTATGAGCCATAATTGCAATATGTTCTCTATTATTCCTTTATTTCAATGAGACTATTCCTTATGGTTATACTGTCATTTCAACCCTATATATCACATCGTTGCCAGGAAAATAACTTGTCTCTTAAATTCCTTGATTTGACCAGATTAAGAAGAGACATAACCAAATAGGATATAGATCCTTGAAATTCAAGAATAATACTCTAACAATAATACTTTGAGTGATACTCAGATAGGACTGAGCATATTTTTTATGT
The DNA here is from genome assembly GCF_003254725.2 of Canis lupus dingo. NCBI lineage: Eukaryota > Metazoa > Chordata > Mammalia > Carnivora > Canidae > Canis > Canis lupus. The sequence continues at coordinate 35,010,724 of NC_064269.1, read as the reverse complement.
AAGAGGAGCCTGAATCATTTAACCAAAAAGATAAATTAGGTTGGATAGCTTCATTTTCCTGAAATTATTTAATCCTCACTCTAGCTACACCCTTAGATAGTAATTTTCTAGTACTCTCTACCATGGGCAGAGTGAATGCGTTGCCCCTTGGCTTTGGGCTCAATCATGTAAAGTTGCTTTGATGAATTGAGAATTCATAGATGAGACACAGTAAAGGTTTGAAATGCTCCCCCAATGAGGCCAGCCCAGTCTTGCTCTTCTTCAATCATCACGAGAACATGCCCAGACTAAAACACTGGTCCCAGGAGGAAAATGACATGCATGGAATCAAATTTTCCCAGCAATATCTAACCTAAACTGACAACCAGCCAAACTACCTGGCTCCCAGATATATATAGAGTTCATTTAAAAATCATTGAAACAGCTATTTCTTTTAATATAATCTGTTTTTCTCTGGCTATTTATAAGATTTTTCTCTTGATCTTTGGATTCCTTTAGTGTTTATAAGTTGGTTTTGTTATCTTGTCTAAGAATTTAGTGGTTTTTTAATCAATGAATTAAGAAATGACTATGTGAAAAATAATAATGTTTTCCTACCCATTTTCTCTCTTCAGCATTCTAGAGCTCCAGACTGTGTTAGACTTCCTGACTGTTACGTTCATGTCTCTTACCTGCTAACCTGTATTTTCCATTTATTTTGTTCTTTATGCTTCATACTTCACACTTCCATTTCACTAATTCTTTATTCCACTCTGTCTACTTGGTTGTTAAATATGTGTATTAAATTTGTTATCTTGATTTTTCATTTCATTAGTCTTACTGATTCTGTGATAAGAACAATCTCTTGCCCTGCTTCTAAAAGCATCTTCTATTAGAATAAAATACTCATAATGTAAAATACTCATAATACTATGATCTTGGGGTGCCTGAGTGGCTCAGTTGGTTAAACATCTGCCTTCAGCTCAGGTCATGATCCCAGGGCCCTGGGATCTAGCCCTACCTCAGGCTGTCTTCTCAGCAAGGAGTCTATTTCTCCCTCTTCCCCCTACTCATGCCCTCTCTTGCTATCTCTCTTTTTCAAATACATTTTTAAAAATCCTTTTAAAAAAATACTATGATCTTAAAGAAAGCTTTTTTTCTTTTTAGTAGTGAGAAGAAAAATAGAAACAATTCCCTTCTTATCCCATATTTTGACCAAAAAATAGATAAAATTGTGGTCTAGACATTCTTCAAGTTGAAAGGAATTGGCCATGAATACGATGTAGGTAGCTTTCTTGGATGGCAGCTTATCTATTGCTGAATCATCGCCAGAGGCTCTTATTGTGGGGAAATTCAAAGAACAGAATTTGGATCTCCAAACACCAGTCAAATAGCAAAATATAATGCATCATCAGAGGACACCATCCTATTGCAAGACTTAATTTTTCAATAATCCCTTTACTTCTAATGTTAGAAATAGGACTCTGTGCATTTACTTTGTGGTTTTAAAATCAACTGTAAATAACTTGCTTAAGGAATACACTTAAACTAAGGAACACTCAATACATGTATTCAGCTTGACTTCAACTTTGTTATTTACTAACGTTACCCACAAGGATCTTTAGGAAATTACATAGACACAATCCAACTTACATGTGTAAAAAACATTTCAGGTATAAGCCATTAAATGAGATACATAATGATAATGATGATTGTGTTGATGGTGGTGGTGCTAGTAGTAGGTGGTGACTGAATGGGAGAACTCTAACAGGTGTTTCTTCATCCAGTTTTCTAAGTGGCAGAGTTCAATATGATAGGATAGTGCTACCAATCTTTTCCATGGCTTTATGATGCTTATATCATTCTCAGAATCAAAGCTTGTTTGAAAAAAATCTTACCTACTACTTAGGCAAGAATAACTTAAAACCAATATACTTATGGTGATTTACTTGTTAGGTTTTCCTTTACTACTTTCTAAAAATTATGGCAAAATGACCTCAAGTAAAACAACATTGCACTTTCTTATGGATATGTATATACCTTCTATATAATAATACAGAAACTTTCCTTAATATTTTTAAAAGATTTTTCATTTATTTATTTGAGAGAGAGTGCATGATCAGGAGGTGGGGTGCAAAGGGTCAGAGAGTGAGAAGCAGATTCCTGCTGAGCAGGGAGCCCAATGCAGGGATCAATCCCAGGACCCCATGATCATGACCTGAGTACAAAGCAGATGCTTAACTGATTGAGCCACCCAGGAACCTCTCCTTCATATTTTGATAACATGATTAGAAAACAAGATTTTTCCATCTGCTTATTTGTGTTTCCAGTTACTGAGATTAAGTCTGGGTTATTTTATTACAGCAGTCAAAGTAGCACTTCATATACACAAACATATCCCAAAATTGCACTAATATGTATTACACTTCAAAAATTTACCTTTCTATATTTGTCTTTTTTTCTCTAGCAAAGAACCAAAAGAGATTATAGATTCAGTTTGTTCATTTGAATTGTTTCATAGCATTCTATTGTATCAGTATGCCATAATCTGTTTACCTACTCTATCACAATGGACATTTGTATGATTTCTCCATTTCAGCTATTAAGAAAGGTAGTAATATATATATTTTTGTATATATATCCTGGTGCCCAAGTACCAAACATTTTCCGGTGAATAGAAATAGGTGTAAAGTTAGTATGTCTCAAGTGATGCATCTTCATCTTCATTACACAATGCCATACTGTTGCATAAACTTGTTTTTACCAGTGTTTAATCCTATGAACACTGTATGAAAAATCCCATTGCTTCAGATCCTTTCCAAAATTAGTAATATCAGATTAATGCTTACACCTTTATATTTATATAAACTATTACTACATGTATATTACACTTAATATAATCCTTTTCCTATCCTAATTTAGAATTTCTTATGTTCAAAAAAATGTTGTTATTCTTTACTCTTCCTATTACCATGATTACATACATTTTTCCATATTTCATTGTATAGTACATACATTTATTAATATTCTGTTCTATAGAATGATAGCTTTTCTTCTTCATGTCTCAAATACTTCTGTTGCCAAAAAGTGTTACTATAGCAGAGAGATTTCCCTTAGCCAAACATGATATCAGATCCCATTGAGAACATTGATTAGGTAACCTATGGGATAAGGGAAGTTTCAGTGCTGTTCAACACATAATAGGACCTGATGAAGGAATGTTGAAATTGAAAATGAATTTACAAGGTCTTCTGTTAAGGTATTTCCCCCTTAGAATACAGAAATTTCTTTCAAATTCTATCTATGAGCTAAATGTATTTGTTTTCTCAGAATTTAAGATGCCATAGTAGTCTCAGGTATCCTTCTTTAAAAAAAAAAAAAACTTGCTGTTTCCCAAAATCAGAGTGAGTGTCCTGAGTGAAAAGTAGCTGAAATCACCATGACAAACATCTTGGCCTGATTGTTATCTCTGTACCCTAAGAAAGATCCAACTTGGTATTCCAGTGGAAATAAGGAAATGATGAAGAGGAGGAGGAAGGCTGTCACCATTTTCATGGCCCTGTGGGGACTCTGCTGGATTCCTTAAGCCATCAAGTTGAGCTGCAAATTCTTGGTGTCCCACCAAGAACAGAAATAAAAGGAGCAAAGAGATCAGGGACAGGAGAAACAGGTAACATAGGTCAAGCTGAGAAGCAGAGGCCTTCTAAGACTGAAAGTTTTACTTATGTCCAAATGCAAAGTCATGTTTCTCTCATGTATTCTATAAGTACTCATCCATAACTCACCAGGACCATCCTGCATTCAGAGGTTAACAGACTATAAGAACAAAGGCCCCAGGAAAAGCAAAAGACCCATTCTCTTCTCTCCAATTCAGCCAGATAAAAAAGTGGGAGAAGGGTACCTGGTTGGCTCAATCAATTGAGCATCTGCCTTTGGCTCTGGTCATGATCCAGGACTCTGGGATTGAGCCCCATGTCAGGCTCCCTGCTCAGTGGAGAGCCTGCTTCTCCCTCTCCCTTTGCCTCTCCACACCCCACCCTTGCTTGTGCACTCTCTTTCTTGCTCCCTCTCACTCATTCTATTCAAATAAATAAATAAAATACTTAAAGAAAAAAATAAGAAAAAGTAGAAAAACCTGGGTACCTTAAGGAAGCAGAAAACATGAAGAAGATGGCAAACCAGGTAGTTCAGTGATTAGTTAGTGCCCAAAAAATAGTAACCACTTTTGCTGGTTTGTCAGTGGCACAGAGATGTAGAGACAGCCCCATCATAAATGAATCAAATAGTGCTACCCACTGTTGGGTGATTCTGGTCATAGCCAAGCTGATAAGGATGAAATCAGTTGATGAGACTTTCCCATTCTTGACCAGTAAAGTTGGTGAGATTTGCATTCTTGACCAATGCAGTTGGTGAGACTTTCCCACTTTTGGCCAATGCAGTTGGCCAGGCCAATGAACTGATTTCCCTGCATTCCTAAGAGGACTTCTTCTGTGGCCACTACCAGAAAGAGATCTTCATTCCAAACAACATGTCCATGAACATATTTCCGAGGTGGTGCCTCACTGACACTTTTATAGCTAAACAGTGTCAGGTTGACATCCACTTAAAATGTTTTCATCTTAATTCCAGAAAGGACAGCCAAAATTCGATGTGATATAATTTCAGAGCTCTTCACAAAAGATTAGTTCACTCTATTGATATTGTACTTCCAGTGCTAAACCAAACAGTTCTGGGAAGAGAGACAAAGCTTCATGAATACCTCTCCAATTACTTAGTCAGCTACTCTCTAACTTCCAGAGTAAACGCTAATCAATGTCCACTTAACTTTATATGACCTGAAAATGTCCATTTGTCCTAATGATTAAAGGGATGAAGTCAGGTATGAAAACATTCAAATATGAGATTATTTTGCCCTAAGTTCTACTTTCATCTTCCCTGAGCCACACATTTGAATGCAAATATTTTAGATTTTGAATAGAAATTCCTAGAAAAAAGTTTTATAAAATTCAGTCATTATTTGTCACTCATTGAATAAGATCTTTCTACCTATCAAGTATTCTTATGGATTCAATATGATTTACAAGAATGAATAATCTAATGATTTATAGTTCAAAGAGCACATTTCATTCCTAGAGCAAGTAAGTATAAATAATGAGTGCATAATATTGTAAGAGTTAAATCAGAAGTTATAAGCAACATACACTGGCAATATATATGAGGAAGCTACAAATGCTACAGTGCAGAATCAACTGCGGTTTTATATGGATAGGAACATTTAGTTTGAACTTGAGTTCTTTAGAATTTATGAAGAAATAGAGAAAAAGAGTTGATAATCAAGACTCATATTAGGGCATGTATAAATTATCAAAGTGACATGTACAAGCTACATCATGCTTCTAAAGGTAGAAACTGTTTGTGTTACAATAATTTATTGGCTATTTTGATTGAAATGGAATGAAGAGTCCTCCAATATCCATGTCCTCAGTTGCATTTCTCCTCTTCATCTGGGCCACAGAGACTCTACTTCCTAGCCTCCCTTACAGGTAGTTGTGGCAATGTGGCTGAAATCTGAATGACAATATGAGTGAAAATTATGTGCATCATTTACAGTCCTATCCCACCAGAATATTCCTGAGAACACTCCTCCATATACCTTTTTCCTCCCTGCTGTCAGGAATGGGGATGACTCTAAGGCAATCCCGGAAGCCATGTGTTAGAGATGGAATACGTTTGTTCAGCCTGATTCCCTGGGTAACTATCGGGAGAAGTACTGTGTAGAGAGCAATTAAAGTCTATATTATATGAGTCACTTGATGTTTTGGAGCCTATTCGTGACACAAATGGGCAGGTTTGTTTATAGGCATTTGGATGGTGAAAAAACAAAACCAAGAATCCATGCAACCTGCAGATTTTGTGACAAGTTTTGTTTTTACTTATTTTCCAACCATAATATAGTTTATTCATTTCTTAGTCATGAGCATATCATTTGGACCAACTATTCTATAGTCTGGCTTTATGTCCTGAGGAGTCAGCAAGAAACAACTAGACATGATCTCCACATTACATTGTTTATATTCTGCTGGGCAGACAGATCATTAAAAATAAATGAATAAATTAGATGTGAGAATAATTTATCTTAAGGCTTCAATAATTTAAAATTTCATAATATAAGACAGAATCTGCCTTCAGCTCAGGGCATGATCCTAGAGTCCCAGGATCGAGTCCCGCATCAAGCCTGCTTCTCCCTCTGCCTATGCCTATGCCTCTCTCTCTCTATCTCTCTCTCTCTGTCTTTCGTGAATAAATAAATAATAAAAAAATCTTTAAAAAAATAAAATTTCATAATACAAAGAATGAATATAGATGTGTAAATTCAGGCAAGCAAGGTTACTCATTTCTTTCTTTTAAGGAATTTGCTATTAATAATATGTCAATAAACTATTTCATTATTTTCCACAAGATTATAATAAAATAGCTATTGGAGACATCCCCTATAATTATTACGTAAATAAAATAGATACTATTTTAATATATGCAGGAAGGTCATTATGTACCATAATTTTTTACTATTTTTATAATGAACATATATATAAGACAAGGAAGATCTAAGTCTTGATATCTGAAGTTTAACAGAAGCTTTTAGGTAGCAAGGTAGAGAAAATATTGGCAATTCAGAGATTCAAAGATGAAAACTGAACAATTAGACATCAGACCTCAACTTTGAAAAAGGTCTTCTTCATTCAAAACTTTAAGAAATGACTTTCCTAACTGCCTATGGGAAGATAGAAACCTGAAAGCAAGTCGTGATTTTCTTTCTCCTTCTTTCCTATTGTAGAACTTGATTTTTTTCTAAGATTTTACCTACTTGTATTAATTCTAATATTCTTTGGTACTGTTTATTGTACACATAAATAAAATGTACTCCGAATGTACTCCAAATATTGTTCACTCTTGAATCTTATTGTGTGCATCTTTTTCTAACAATAGCCATCAGAGCCAAAAAAATTCATGATGAAATAATATCTACCCCAAACATTCATCTTCAATGTGTGATTTACAACTGAATATCATTACCACCCAAAAGACTGAAGATTCAAACAATAAAATTTAAACACACCATGATACATGTGTGTGGTGCTGATGACAATCGGAAATAGCAATGATTTCCTGAGATTCAGTTATGATTCTGGAAAATGTATAAATATAGATCATAAATTCTTCAGTTGGAAGATAATACATAAAATATGTATATAAAATATCCATTGCTTCATAATCTTGAGAAATTTCTTATAATATTTTGTATAATTAGCTTACTTACCTGAAAAATGTGGGTTAATGATATAATAATCTTATGATCTTTCTTATATTTTTCATAAATACACACAGATATATACACACATATACTTTTTGTTAATGCTCAGAGAAAAGACTTTTTTAGGTAAATCTTTGGAAATTGCTCAATTACATACTCATTAGAAAAAGAAGTAGAAGAAAAAAATATTACAGACTCCATCAATTTGTTTTCTCCTAGAAGACACATGATGCTCCTCTTATATCCTTTTTTCAGCCAGCCCTTCAGCTGCCACAGAAATGACAGAAAGTCCTCTCTGAGCTTCTTGTTTCCCCAAATCAGGATAAATGAGTGGCTTGAAGGATACAGGATTCCAATAGCCTTGCAAAGCAAGAAGATCAACTTGTTCTGCAGCCTATTAGAACTCCAAACTATGGCAATTAAAGTCAGGAAGTAACAAACTAATAACAAAAGAAAAGAGATCACAGTCTGCATGGCTCTTATGTGGACCTTGGTGCTGGAATCTTGATATCTTTTACCACCGGATCGTATCTTCTTGAGATGTTTCCACAGGGAAAAGATTAACAGCAGAAAAGATGTTAGGGATATAGCAAAGGGTACAAAGTTCATTAGCGTGAATACAGTCATATTCATAAGCTGTGCAATGTCCCTCAGTTTGGTCTGCCTAGTGATGTTTCCTTCATATTCCTTCATCTGCATTTGCTCATATACGCTTACCACTGCAACATGAAAAACCAAAAAGAACAAAGACCCCAACAGCATCACAAAAACTACACTTTTAACTCTCCACTGTAGGCGAAGAAAAATAAGGTTAGAGAAATTGGCTATTTTGAACAAATAAAATACACTGAGGCTAGTAGCAAGCCAGATGCTAAAATGATTGCTCGCTGTCCAGGCAATATGAACAAGAAGCCTTACTTCTAAGCTGTATAAAGCTGGATTCAACAGAGTTGCATACCAATTTATTAATATTACCCAGAGTAAACCAATTCTGGAGACAGCCAGACCAGTGAGAATTTGATCAGCTGAGGAGATCTTTTGTCTCTTGACCCACGCAATGTAGTTCACCAGCACTATGAAGCCATTGGCAAAATTTCCTAGAACAAATTCTGTCATTACTAGGATGGAAAAAATGCTCTGTAGTAAAGGTAGCATGTCTAGAAAGAAAAACAAACCAAAAAGCCAAATCTAATATTACTGCTTGTGATCCCTTGAATATTCTGACCTTATGTTCTATAGGCAGCTGACCTCTGAGTGTACAGTAAAGTTCTCGTTTCTTTTAAATTCTGTAACCAATGTCAAGCAGGAAAGCACAGGGTATGCTAATAGATGAGCTCAATGCCATCTTGATGAAAAACATTGTTATTCCCAAATTGCTAAATTGACTCCCACTCATACACTGTGTGTCCTTGCCATGGGCTGGATTATTTCATAACTGGTGTCAAAGTGAAAGCTGGGATCACATTTGCTAACATGCAAATAAGGACATATTGTTTTACAATACTTTCCTTGTTTAACCTTTCCATAATTTGTGTTCAACTTTAGATGTTAGGTAGTAAAATTTAAAAAGCCAATTCACAGAACAACAGTGAATATCCAGACCATTTCATGGAGCTGGGTCATACTAGGATCTACAGTGTTACGGATTTATTACTTTTTTAATGTCAGATTTACATAGGAAGGATTTAAGCTTTTCCTATCAAAAGCATTCAGAAAAGACAATTCTCCCTAAATACCAGTTGCTGATAACTAATATTTACATATAAGTTTATTTATTTACAAGCTCATAAACACATACACACACACAAACTCACACAAATACATATGCATCTCATGGATAGAATTAGTGTCCTGTAATTTCCAAAATGTAAAATCAATGTCAGGAGATCATCCCAATTTAAATACCCTCTTTCTCTCATTATTAGTAGTTATCAAATATATCTCTCATGCTTAGGTCTTTGATAAAGTTTCTCTTTTGAGTCTATTTAATATGGAAATATTAACTTTTAATTAAAATACTAGAGAATTTTATAAATATTTTTGAACATTTCAAAGGAACATGTGTTTTCCATATCCTTAGATTTCATTCAGATTCAGTTTTTGTAGTAATTGTTTTAGCAGAGGGTCTTGAGCCAGACTACCAGGATGAGAAACCCAGACTGCTTTATACATTTCTGATCTTGGACACTGTTTTAAAGCTACTCTCTGCCTCAGTATGATCAGCAAAATGCAGAGTACTGATATCCTCTCCCAGTGGTCTTTGTGAGGAGTTTGTATACTATTTTCCACCTTGCCCATCTGGTACAGAGAGTAGGGAGGGTTATTACTTTGTCATTTAACACACTAAAGTTAACCTACCATAACTTCCATTTAGGAGTAGAATGTAGCAGATTGAAAAAGGAAAAATTTCCTCCTATAACAAGCAAGATGAGAATAAACTGCCAAAATTATATTTTACATTCATCATAAAGCCATGTAAAAAAGGAGGACCACCCATACTAAAATATGGAATACAGAGAGTCTTTTCAGATAGATGATCTATATAGTCAGTGCATTTCCTATCAAATTCCAAGCAGACTCTATTGGAAGAAAATGAAAAACTATGTCTAAAATATATATGAACATGCAAAGTGCCCAAAATAACCAAAAGGATTTTTTAAAAAAGAACAAATTTGGAGGATTTCAGTTTCCAGTATCAAAGCTAGCATGCTACTAAGCTGTATCAATTAATATAGTGTGGCACTCTCACACAGATAGAAATATATATTAATGAAACACAATGGAGAGTCCAGACAAATATTTACATTCATGAACAGTTTGTTACCGAACCCAAGTTGGGCTGCCTATTGCTCAAAAAGCCATTACTCAATTTGTTTTGCTTTGTTTTTTTAAGGTTTTTATTTCTTTGAGAAAGAAAGAGAGCACACATGTGGAGCAGGAAGGGATAGACAAGAGAGAGACTCTCAAGCACACTCCCACTGAGCAAGGAGTCCAGCACAGAGGTCCACCTCAAGACCCTGAGACCATGGCCTGAGCTGAAATCAAGAGTAGGAAGCCTAGCTGACTAAGCCACCCAGGCATCGCTCAGAGACAAGTTTTTTATTGAAAAGAAACATGAGCTTTATTCAGGAGGCTGGCAACCTGGGGAGAAGGCAAACTCTTGTCCAAAGGCCAACTCGGAGGTTTCTGCCTGGCTCAGGGGTTTTTCAAGGGATTTAAGTAGTTAATCAACAAAAGGTTTGCAATGACCTGCAGAATTTCTTGGTTTTATGCAGACTCCACGATGCCAGCTACAAATGTTATCTCAGTGCAAGATAGTTACACAAGATAGTACAGTTCTTGTTTTGTGATGTGCAGGAATACTCTATTCTTTAATTTGAAACAAGTTAACACTTAAGACAGGTTAGCACGCTGTTACAAATGAATTCAAGGCAATCAGTGGCAAAATTATCTTTGTTTTCAACAAGTGAATTGGGGACAATTAGATATCCACCTTCATAGAGATAAATTTAGATCATTATTTCATTCCATAGACAAAATTAACTCAAAATTGATCATGGAAACTACATGTAAGAAGAACAACTATAAACTTGAGGGGAAAAAATCTTGTAAATTTGAATTAGGCAGACTTCTTAGATCCAACATCAAGAGCATGATTCATAAAATTAATAAGCTAATAAATTGTACTGGTCAAAACTAAAAATGTTTGTTCCCCATGATGTTCACACCCTGTGTAATTCTGCCCCCCCCCCCCACCCCTTAAGCATGGGCAGGACTTGTGACTTATTTCTAGCCTGCGAAATATGGCCAGCATGAAGGGATATTGCAGATCCTTAGAATCCCAAATCCCCAATTCTGAGTTAATTAAAAGGGAGATGACTTCATGGGCTTGATGTAATCATGTAAAGCTTAAAGAGTGGCTGAGCTTCCCTTGAATGAGAGTCTTGCTGGTCTTGAAGAAGAAAGCAGCCAGGCAATGAAGTGCCTATGGAAAGAGCCACAAAAAAATGAATTCTGCCAACAACCTGCATGAACTTGGAAGTGGATTCTTCTCTAGTCAAGCCTACAGATGAGGATACTGTATCATCAAAATGTTTATTTCAAGTTGGTGAGATCCTGAAGCTGAGAACACTAGCTTGCTTGACTCATGGCCCAAAAAAGTTATGAGATAATAAATGTGTATTTGCATGCACCCCAATGTTACCACAGCAATGTCCATAATAGTAAAAATATGAAAAGATCCCACATGCCCATTGACAGATGAATGGATAAAGAAGAGGTAGTACAGGAGGAGGGGCAAGATGACTGAAGAGTAGGGTCCCCAAATCACCTGTCCCCACAAAATTACCTAGATAACCTTCAAATCATCCTGAAAATCTACGAATTCGGCCTGAGATTTAAAGAGAGACCAGCTGGAATGCTACAGTGAGGAGTTCGTGCTTCTATCAAGGTAGGAAGACGGGGGAAAAAGAAAGAAACAAAAGGCATCCAAGGGGGAGGGGCCCCCCGATGAGCCGGGCTAAGGCCGGGGCGAGTGTCCCGGAGAAGCAGGAGCTTCACCTACCTTCCCGGACGGAAAGGCACCCTCAGGGAGTCAGAGCAGGACCCCAGGAGGGCGGGGATGCCCTCAGGCTCCCTGGGAAACTAAGAGACACCTGCGCACCCAGGAGAGTGCGCCAAGCTCCCTAAGGGCTGCAGCGCGCACGGCGGGACCCGGAGCAGCTCGGAGGGGCTCGGGCGGTGGCTCCGCGGAGGGGGCTGCGGGGCGGGAGCGTGAATCCAACAGCGCAGGCTCCGGAGCACAAGGCGCCGGGGACACAGCCCAGGATCCTGCCTCCCCCCGGGACAGGCAGAGGCCCGGAGGGCCCAGGACAGCAAGGACGCTCCTGCCCCGAGCTGAGCAGATCAGCGGCCCCACCCCGGAGCCTCCAGGCCCTGCAGATGGAGAGCTCCGGAGTTACTGCGGGGGCTTACTCCAGGGCTCCAGAGCTGGCCGCCGCCACTGGGGTTGTTCCTCCTGAGGCCTCACGGGGTAAACAACCCCCACTGAGCCCTGCACCAGGAGGGGGCAGAGCAGCTCCCCCAAGTGCTAACACCTGAAAATCAGCACAACAGACCCCTCCCCCAGAAGACCAGCTAGACGGACAAGTTCCGGGGGAAGTCAAGGGACTTAAAATATACAGAATCAGAAGATACTCCCCCGTGGTTTGGTTTTTTTTGTTTGTTTGTTTGTTTTTTTTTTTTTGCTTTTTGATTTGTTTGCTTCCCTCACCCCCTTTTTCCCTTCTTTTTCTTTCTCTTTTTCTTCTCTTTTTTTTTTTCTTTTTCTCTTCCTTTTTTCTTTTTTCTTTTTCTCTTTTCTTTCCTTCTTTCTCTCTCTTTTTCTCCTTTTCCCAATACCACTTGTTTTTGGCCACTCTGCACTGAGCAAAATGACTAGAAGGAAAACCTCACCTCAAAAGAAAGAATCAGAAACAGTCCTCTCTCCCACAGAGTTACAAAATCTGGATTACAATTCAATGTCAGAAAGCCAATTCAGAAGCACTATTATACAGCTACTGGTGGCTCCAGAAAAAAGCATAAAGGACTCAAGAGACTTCATGACTGCAGAATTTACATCAAATCAGGCAGAAATTAAAAATCAATTGAATGAGATGCAATCCAAACTAGAAGTCCTAACGACGAGGGTTAACGAAGTGGAAGAAGGAATGAGTGACATAGAAGACAAGTTGATGGCAAAGAGGAAACTGAGGAAAAAAGTGACAAACAATTAAAAGACCATGAGGATAGATTAAGGGAAATAAACGACAGCCTGAGGAAGAAAAACCTACGTTTAATTGGGGCTCCTGAGGGCACCGAAAGGGACAGAGGGCCAGAATATGTATTTGAACAAATCATAGCTGAAAACTTTCTAATCTGGGAAGGGAAACAGGCATTCAGATCCAGGAAATAGAGAGATCCCCCCCTAAAATCAATAAAAACCATTCAACACCTTGACATCTAATAGTTAAGCTTGCAAATTCCAAAGATAAAGAGAAGATCCTTAAAGCAGCAAGAGACAAGAAATCCCTGACTTTTATGGGGAGGAGTATTAGGGTAACAGCAGACCTCTCCACAGAGACCTGGCAGGCCAGAAAAGGCTGGCAGGATATATTCAGGGTCCTAAATGAGAAGAACATGCAACCAAGAATACTTTATACAGCAAGGCTCTCATTCAAAATGGAAGGAGAGATAAAGAGCTTCCAAGACAGGCAGCAACTGAAAGAATATGTGACCTCCAAACCAGCTCTGCAAGACATTTTAAGGGGGACTCTTAAAATTCACCTTTAAAAAGAAGTTCAGTGGAACAATCCACAAAAACAAGGACTGAATAGATATCATGATGACACTACACTCATATCTTTCAATAGTAACTCTGAACGTGAACGGGCTTAATGACCCATCAAAAGGCGCAGGGTTTCAGACTGGATAAGAAAGCAGGACCCATCTATTTGCTGTCTACAAGAGACTCATTTTAGACAGAAGGACACCTACAGCCTGAAAATAAAAGGTTGGAGAACCATTTACCATTCAAATGGTCCTCAAAAGAAAGCAGGGGCAGCCATCCTCATATCAGATAAACTAAAATTTACCCCAAAGACTGTAGTGAGAGATGAAGAGGGACACTATATCATACTTAAAGGATCTATCCAACAAGAGGACTTAACAATCCTCAATATATATGCCCCAAATATGGGAGCTTCCAAATATTTAAATCAATTATTAACCAAAGTGAAGAAATACTTAGATAATAATACACTTATACTTGGTGACTTCAATCTAGCTCTTTCTATACTCGATAGGTCTTCTAAGCACAACATCTCCAAAGAAACGAGAGCTTTAAATGATATACTGGACAAGATGGATTTGACAGATATCTACAGAACTTTACATCCAAACTCAACTGAATACACATTCTTCTCAAGCGCACATGGAACTTTCTCCAGAATAGACCACATACTGGGTCACAAATCGGGTCTGAACCGATACCAAAAGATTGGGATCGTCCCCTGCATATTCTCAGACCATAATGCCTTGAAAGTAGAACTAAATCACAACAAGAAGTTTGGAAGGACCTCAAACACGTGGAGGTTAAGGACCATCCTGCTAAAAGATAAAAGGGTCAACCAGGAAATTAAGGAAGAATTAAAAAGATTCATGGAAACTAAGGAGAATGAAGATACAACATTCAAAATCTTTGGGACGCAGCAAAAGCAGTCCTAAGGGGGAAATACATCACAATACAAGCGTCCATTCAAAAACTGGAAAGAACTCAAATACAAAAGCTAACCTTACACATAAAGGAGCTATAGAAAAAACAGCAGATAGATCCTACACCCAGCAGAAGAAGAGAGTTAATTAAGATTCGAGCAGAACTCAATGAAATAGAGACCAGAAGAACTGTGGAACAGATCAACAGAACCAGGAGTTGGTTCTTTGAAAGAATAAGATAGATAAACCATTAGCCAGCCTTATTAAAAAGAAGAGAGAGAAGACTCAAATTAATAAAATCATGAATGAGAAAGGAGAGATCACTACCAACACCAAGGAAATACAAACAATTTTAAAAACATATTATGAACAGCTATACGCCAATAAATTAGGCAATCTAGAAGAAATGGATGCATTCCTGGAAAACCACAAACTACCAAAACTGGAACAGGAAGAAATAGAAAACCTGAACAGGCCAATAACCAGGGAGGAAATTGAAGCAGTCATCAAAAAGCTCCCAAGACACAAAAGTCCAGGGCCAGATGGCTTCCCAGGGGAATTCCATCAAAGAAACCATACCTTTTCTACTAAAGCTGTTTGGAAAGATAGAAAGAGATGGAGTACTTCCAAATTCATTCTATGAGGCCAGCATCACCTTAATTCCAAAACCAGACAAAGACCCCACCAAAAAGGAGAATTACAGACCAATATCCCTGATGAACATGGATGCAAAAATTCTCAACAAGATACTATCCAATAGGATCCAACAGTACATTAAGAAAATTATTCACCATGACCAAGTAGGATTTATCCCCAGGACACAAGGCTGGTTCAACACTCGTAAAACAATCAATGTGATTCATCATATCAGCAAGAGAAAAACCAAGAACCATAGGATCCTCTCATTAGATGCAGAGAAAGCATTTGACAAAATACAGCATCCATTCTTGATCAAAACTCTTCAGAGCGTAGGGATAGAGGGAACATTCCTCGACATCTTAAAAGCCATCTACGAAAAGCCCACAGAAAATATCATTCTCAATGGGGAAGCACTGGGACCCTTACCCCTAAGATCAGGAACAAGACAGGGATGTCCTCTCTCACCACTGCTATTCAACATAGTACTGGAAGTCCTAGCCTCAGCAATCAGACAACAAAAAGACATTAAAGGCATTCAAATTGGCAAAGAAGAAGTCAAACTCTCCCTCTTCGCCGATGACATGATACTCTACATAGAAAACCCAAAAGCCTCCACCCCAAGATTGATAGAACTCATACAGCAATTCGGTAGCGTGGCAGGATACAAAATCAATGCCCAGAAATCAGTGGCATTTCTATACACTAACAATGAGCCTGAAGAAAGAGAAATTAAGGAGTCAATCCCATTTACAATTGCACCCAAAAGCATAAGATACCTAGGAATAAACCTCACCAAAGAGGTAAAGGATCTATACCCTAAAAACTAGAGAACACTTCTGAAAGAAATCAAGGAAGACACAAAGAGATGGAAAAATATTCCATGCTCATGGATTGGAAGAATTAATATTGTGAAAATGTCAATGTTACCCAGGGCAATTTACACGTTTAATGCAATCCCTATCAAAATACCATGGACTTTCTTCAGAGAGTTGGAACAAATCATCTTAAGATTTGTGTGGAATCAGAAAAGACCCCGAATAGCCAGGGGAATTTTAAAAAAGAAAACCATAGCTGGAGGCATCAAATGGCAGATTTCGGGTTGTACTATAAAGCTGTGGTCATCAAGACAGTGTGGTACTGGCACAAAAACAGACACATAGATCAACGGAACAGAATAGAGAATCCAGAAGCGGACCCTCAACTTTATGGTCAACTAATATTTGACACAGGAGGAAAGACTATCCATTGGAAGAAAGACAGTCTCTTCAATAAATGGTGCTGGGAAAATTGGACATCCACATGCAGAAGAATGAAACTAGACCACTCTCTTTCACCATACACAAAGATAAACTCAAAATGGTTGAAATATCTTAATGTGAGACAAGATTCCATCAAAATCCTAGAGAAGAACACAGGCAACACCCTTTTTGAACTCAGCCACAGTAACTTCTTGCAAGATACATCCACGAAGGCAAAAGAAACAAAAGCAAAAATGAACTATTGGGACTTCATCAAGATAAGAAGCTTTTGCACAGCAAAGGATACAGTCAACAAAACTAAAAGACAACCTACAGAATGGGAGAAGATATTTGCAAATGACGTATCAGATAAAGGGCTAGTTTCCAGGATCTATAAAGAACTTATTAAACTCAACACCAAAGAAACAAACAATCCAATCATGAAATGGGCAAAAGACATGAAAAATCTCACAGAGGAAGACATAGACATGGCCAACATGCACATGAGAAAATGCTTGATTGACTTACTTTGCTTAGCATAATACCCCCTAGTTCAATCCATATTATTGCAGATGGCAAGGTTTCATTCTTTTTTATGGCTAATATTCCATTGTATATCTTACCACCTCTTCTTTATCCATTCATTTGTCAATGGACATGTGTGTTTTTTCCATAGTTTGGAAATTGTGGAATTTATTGCTGCTGTAAATATTGGGGTGCATGTACCCCTTTGAATCACTATTTTTGTATCCTTTGGATAAATACCTAGTACAATTTATCTATCTTTGCAGAAAATAATGGGAAAAAAGAAAGAGGAAAACCTGAAAAACAGTAAAAATGTATTCACAAGATGTTTTGCTTAGAGTAATGACCAAAAAGCTCCAATAGAGCAGTACATCCATAAATATTTTCTATACACTGGATAAAATACAAATTTGTTAAATGAATATATATGTATTAGAATACATATACATATGTATCAACTATGTTAGGTGACTGCATTTCAGTATTTCGTTTTACCTAGTAACAATCCAAAGATTTTCAATTACCACCTAATTTAATATTAGTCTAAAGTCTTAAATGTAACTAAGGATCTTGGAAAAATTTTAAGCTGACATACTACAGAAAACAATTGCTGTTGATACACAAAACATTTCATAATTTCTATTCAATTTATTTGAACATGTTACTTTTACTATTTTTTTGTGTGTATTTTAACATGTCATCAGAATATTAGCTTATCTTATCAGTAAGCCACTACAAGGATTTTAGGAGTTTAGAATGACAACCCCAAATTCTATAAAAAGGAAAACATATCCTACACTGACAAAATCAGGGAAAAAATATACCTGTCTTCAAATCAAAAGTATTGACCACTCTGATCTGTCAAAGCAATCATTTGGATTATATAAGCTTGGTTTCTTTTATTTTTTTTAAGATTTTATTTATTTATTTGAAAGAGAAAGAGCACACATGGGGGAGGGAGGTATGAAGGGAGAGAGAGCAGCAGATTCCCTGCTGAGCAAGGAGCCTGATTCAGGGCTTGATCCCAGGACCCTGAGATCATGACCCAAGTTGAAGGCAGGCGCTTAATGGATTAAGCCACCTAGGTGTCTCTATAAGCCTGGTTTCTTATAGAAAAATGCTCCTGAACTAGTAGTTTCTGTGGAAAAGTTTTTCATTTTTTAAGAAAGAATGAACATATTTAAAATAGCTTCAACCGGGAACCCTGGGTGGCGCAGTGGTTTAGTGCCTGCCTTTGGCCCAGGGCGCGATCCTGGAGACCCAGGATCGAATCCCATGTCGGGCTCCCAGGGAATGGAGCCTGCGTCTCCCTCTGCCTATGTCTCTGCCTCTCTCTCTCTCTCTCTCTGTGTGACTATCATAAATAAAAAAAAAATTAAAAAAAAAATAGCTTCAACCTCTGGAAATTCTCAAGTGTTACATTTTTATTTTATTTTATTTTTTAAAAGATTTTATTTATTTATTTGAGAGAAAGAGAACAAGAGAGAGAGCACATGTGGGGTGAAGGGCAGAGGGAGAAGCAGACTCCTCACTGAGCAGGGAGCATGATGTGGGGCTCAATTCCAGGACTCTGGAATCATGACCTGAGCTGAAGGCAGATGCCTAACTGATTAAGCCACTCAGCTACTTCTCAAATGTAATATTTCTATAAATGACTTAAACTGTGTAAAGCATTCAGAACAGAACTCATTTGTTTAAAAGTCTTTATCCACAAGTAGGCAAAAATTTCAGAGTCATAATAATAGGCAAAGGTTTTTGTCAACTGCAAACAGAACACAGAGGGTTTATTTCTTTTCACAACATCAGACCCAGGACAGAATAAATACAGAACATAAAAATTCACTAGTAGAGATGTAAAATGCACTAAATACAGACGTTCTCCTTTCCAAAAGAAGCAAGATGTATTCTGGCATGAACGGACAAATGGATAAATTAAAAAAAAAAAAAAACCAGCAAACCAAATTATAGAACATTTCTCACCTGATAGAAGAGATCTTCTCTATCAAATAGACCAAAACACTAAATTCTGAATCTGTCACTGTATTCATTTGTTATTGCTGTGCAACAGATTATCATTAATTTAGTAGCTTAAATAAACAAACACTTATTTTTATTTACTTATTTTTTGGTTGGTTTCTTTTGGGTAGTTTGATTTTTTTTTTATTTAAAATCAGTTAATTAACATAAATTGTATTACTAGTTGCAGAGGTAGAGTTTAGTGATTCATTAGTTGTATATAATACCCAGCGCCCATTATTACATCAAGTGCCCTCCTCATACCCATCACCCAGTTCCCTACACCTCCCTCCCCTCCAATAACCTGCAGTTTGTTTCTTAGAGTTCAACATCTCTTATGGTTTGTCTCCCTCTCTGATTTCATTTATTTTATTTTTCCCTCTCTTCCCCTATATTCATCTCTTTTGTTTCTTAAATTCCACATATAAGTTAAATCATATGATAATTGTCTTTCTCTGACTGACTTATTTCACTTAACATAATACCTTCTAATTCCATCTTGTCGCAAATAGCAAGTTTCATTCTTTTTGATGGCTGAATAATATTCCATTATATACCTGTATTGCCTCTTCTTTTTTTTTTCGTGAAAGATATCAAAAATGTTTAATAAAAATAGGAAAAACTGGCCAATTTCATCCAGAGTAAAGGAAAGGGAAATTAAACCACAATAAGAGTTTATTCTACACTTATAAAATGACATTAATTAAAAAGACACCAAATGTTGATGAGAATGAGGAGCAGAGCCACCCTCATACATTGTTGGAAGAAGTGCAAATTATACGAATACCTTGGAAATTATTTATATTGACATCATCTCCTAAAATTTTTTTAATAATAAATTTATTTTTTATTGGTGTTCAATTTACCAACATACAGAATAACACCCAGTGCTCATCCGGTCAAGTGCCCCCTCAGTGCCCGTCACCCATTCACCCCCACCCCCTGCCCTCCTCCCCTTCCATCACCCCTAGTTCGTTTCCCAGAGTTAGGAGTCTTTGTGTTCTGTCTCCCTTTCTGATATTTCCCACACATTTCTTCTCCTTTCCCTTTTATTCCCTTTCACTATTATTTATATTCCCCAAATGAATGAGAACATACACTGTTTGTCCTTCTCCGATTGACTTACTTCACTCAGCATAATACCCTCCAGTTCCATCCACGTTGAAGCAAATGGTGGGTATTTGTCATTTCTAATGGCTGAGGAATATTCCATTGTATACATACACCACATCTTCTTTATCCATTCATCTTTTGATGGACACCGAGGCTCCTTCCACAGTTTGGCTATTGTGGACATTGCTGCTAGAAACATCGGGGTGGGGATCCCTGGATGGTGCAGCAGTTTAGCATCTGCCTTTGGCCCAGGGCGCGATCCTGGAGACCCAGGATCGAATCCCACGTCGGGCTCCCGGTGCATGGAGCCTGCTTCTCCCTCTGCCTGTGTCTCTGCCTCTGTGTGTGTGTGTGTGTGACTACCATAAAAATAAATTTTAAAAAATTAAAAGAAAAAAAAGAAACATCGGGGTGCAGGTGTCCCGGCATTTCATTGCATCTGAATCTTTGGGGTAAATCCCCAACGGTGCAATTGCTGGGTCAGGGCAGATCTATTTTGAACTCTTTGAGGAACCTCCACACAGTTTTCCAGAGTGGCTGCACCAGTTCACATTCCCACCAACAGTGTAAGAGGGTTCCCTTTTCTCCACATCCTCTCCAACATTTGTGGTTTCCTGCCTTGTTAATGTTCCCCATTCTCACTGGTGTGAGGTGCTATCTCACTGTGGTTTTGATTTGTATTTCCCTGATGGCAAGTGATGCAGAGCATTTTCTTATGTGCTTGTTGGCCATATGTATGTCTTCTTTGGTGAAATCTCTGTTCATGCCTTCTGCCCATTTCATGATTGGATTTTTTGTTCCTTGGGTGTTGAGTTTAATAAGTTCTTTATAGAACTTGGATACTAGCTCTTTATCTAATATGTCATTTGCAAATATCTTCTCTCATTCTGTAGGTTGTCTCTTAGTTTTGTTGACTGTTTCTTTTGCTGTGCAGAAGCTTCTTATCCAGATTAAATCCCAATAGTTCATTTCTGCTTTTGTTTCCCTTGCCTTCATAGATATATCTTGTGAGAAGTTAATGTGGCCAACTTCAAAAAAGGTGTTGCCTGTGTTCTCCTCTAGGATTTTGATGGATTCTTGTCTCACATTTAGATCTTTCATCCATTTTGAGTTTATCTTTGTATGTGTGTAAGAGAACGGTCCAGTTTCATTCTGCATGTGGCTGTCCAATTTTCCCAACACCATTAATTGAAGAGACTGTCCTTTTTCCAGTGGATATTCTTTCCTGCTTTGTTGAATATTAGTTGACTATAGAGTTGAAGGCCCATTTCTGGGTTCTCTCTTCTGTTCCATTGATCTATGTGTCTGTTTTTGTGCCAGTACCACACTGTCTTTTTTTTTTTAAAAGGATCTTTTTTTTAATCTTTTTTTTAAAAGATTTTGTTTATTTATTCATAGAGACACAGGAAGAGAGAGAGAAAGAGGCAGAGACACAGACAGAGGGAGAAGCAGGCTCCATGCAGGAAGCCTGATGTGGGACTCGATCCTGGGTCTCCAGGATCACACCCTGGGCTGCAGGTGGCACTAAACTGCTGCACCACTGGGGCTGCCCAGTACCACACTGTCTTAATGATCACAGTTTTGTAGTACAACTTGATGTCAGGCATTGTGATGCCCCTGGCTCTGGTTTTCTTTTTCAACATTACCCTGGCTATTCAGGGTCTTTTCTGATTCCACAAATAATTATTAACAAATAATCTTAAGATTATTTGTTCCAACTTTCTGAAGAAAATCGATGGTATATTGATAGGGATTTCATTGAACGTGTAAATTGCCCTGGGTAACATTGACATTTTCACAATATTAATTCTTCCAATCCATGAGCATGGAATGTTTTTCTATCTCTCTGTGTCTTCCTCAATTTCTTTCAGAAGTGTTCTGTAGTTTTTAGGGTATAGATCCTTTATCTCTTTGGTTAGGTTTATTCTTAGGTATCTTATGCTTTTGGGTGCAATTGTAAATGGGATTGACTCCTTAATTTCTCTTTCTTCAGTCTCATTGTTAGTGTATAGAAATGCCACTGATTTCTGGGCATTGATTTTGTATCCTGTCACGTTGTTGAATTGCTGTATGAGTTCTAGCAATCTTGGGGTGGAGTCTTTTAGGTTTTCTATATACAATATCATGTCATCTGTGAAGAGGGGGTGTTTGACTTCTTCTTTGCCAATTTGAATGCCTTTTATTTCTTTTTGTTGCCTGATTGCTGAGGCTAGGACTTCTAATACCATGTTGAATAGCAGTGGTGAGAGTGGACATCCCTGTCATGTTCTTGATCTTAGGGGAAAGGCTCCCAGTGTTTCCCCATTGGGAATGATATTTGCTGTGGGCTTTCCATAGATGACTCTTAAGATATTGAGGAATGTTCCCTCTATCCCTACACTCTGGAGAGTTTTTTTTTTTTTTTTTTAAAGATTTTATTTATTTATTCATGAGAAACACAGAGAGAGAGAGAGAGAGAGAGAGAGAGAGAGAGAAAGAGAGAGGCAGAGACACAGGCAGAGGGAGAAGCAGGCTCTATGAAGGGACTCCGACCCAGGACTCGATCCCAGGTTTCCGGGATCATGCCCTGGGCTGAAAGCAAGCGCTAAACCACTGAGCCACCTGGGGCTGCCCTCTGAAGAGTTTTGATAAGGAATGGATGCTGTATTTTGTCAAATGCTCTCTCTGCATCTGTTGAGAGGATCATGTGGTTCTTGTTTTTTCTCTTGTTGATGTGATCTATCCCGTTGATTGTTTTAGGAGTGTGAACCACTCTTGCATCCAGGGGATAAATCTCACTTGGTCATGGTGAATAGTCTTTTTAATATACTGTTGGATCCTATTGGCTAGTATCTTGTTGAGAATTTTTGCATCTGCGTTCATTAGGGATATTGGTCTATAATTCTCCTTTTTGGTGGGGTCTTTGTCTGGTTTTGGAATTAAGGTGATGCTGGCCTCGTAAAATGAGTTTGGAAGTATTCCATCCCTTTCTATCCTTCAGAACAACTTTAGTAGAATAGGTATTATTTCTTCTTTAAATGTTTGATAGAATTCCCCCAGGAAGCCATCTGGCCCTGGACTTTTGTGTCTTGGGAGGTTTTTGATGACTGCTTCAATGTCCCTGGTTATTGACCTGTTCAGGTTTTCTATTTCTTCCTGTTCCAGTTTTGGTAGTTTCTGGTTTTCTAGAAATGCATCCATTTCTTCTAAATGGCCCGATTTATTGGCATATAGCTGCTCATAACACGTTTTTAAAATCATTTGTTTTTCCTTGATATTGGTTGTGATCTCTCTTCTTTCATTCATGATTTTATTAGTTTGAGTCTTTTTTCTTTTTAAAAAGGTTAGCTAATGGTTTATCTCTCTTATTAATTCTTTCAAAGAACCAACTCCTGTTTTTGTTGATCTGTTCTACAGTTCTTCTGGTCTCTATTTCATTGAGTTCTGCTTGAATCTTTATTATCTCTATTCTTCTGCTTAGCGTAGGTTTTATTTGCTGATCTTTCTCCAGTTCCTTTTGGTGCGAGGTTACCTTGTGTATTTGTGTTTTTTCCAGTTTTTTGAAGGAGGTTTGTATTGTGATGTATTTCCTTCTTAGGACTGCATTTGCTGTATCCCAAAGATTTTGAATGGTTGTATCTTCCTTTTCATTAGTTTCCATGAATCTTTTTAATTCTCTAATTTCCTCGTTGACCCATTCATGTTTTAGCAGGATGCTCTTTAACCTCCACCTGTTTGAGTTTCTTCTGGATTTCTTCTTGTGATTGAGTTCTAGTTTCAAAGCGTGTGGTCTGAAAATATGCAAGAGACAATCCCAATCATTTGGTATTGGTTTAGACCTGATTTGTGACCTAATATGTGGTCTATTCTGGAGAAAGTTCCATGTGCACTTGAGAAGAATGTGTATTCAGTTGCGTTCAGATGGAAAGTTCTGTATTTATCTGTGAAATCCATCTGATCCAGTGTATCATTTAAAACCCTTTTTTTCTTTGGTGATACTGTGCTTAGAATATCTGTCATTTGCAGAAAGTGCCGTGTTGAAGTCCCCTACTATTAGTGTATTATTTTCTAAGTATGTCTTTACTTTGGTTATTAATTGATATACTTGGCCACTTCCACATTAGGGGCATAAATATTCATGATTGTTAGGTCTTCTTGTTGGATAGACCCTTTAAGTATGATATAGTGTCCCTCTTCATCTCTTACTACAGTCTTTGGGGTAAACTTTAATTTAAATTAGTAAGCCATTATCTGATATGGGGATTCCTACCGCAGCCTTCTTTTGAGGACCATTTGAATGTTAAATGGTTCTTTAACCTTTCATTTTCCCCATCTCAATTTTTCTGGTCTGGAAGCAGACTACCATGTTGCAAGGACATCAGGATGGCAAAAGTCTGGCAACAAAGGGTCATTTTGCAGAAGCAGAATGGTCTTTGTTCATGTGTGCTACAACCTTTACAGATTCTATTGCATACAAGTCAGCTAGAGCATTTCCCTGATACTCAGGTTTAGCCTTAAATTTGATGACAGCAATTTTCAGTAGCACTAAGATTCTTTACTTTTTGCTCATTTTTGATTAAGGTCCCAAAGCATGTAGGAACCTCTTTGCTTCCATAACATCCCCAAATCATGGACGACGCCAAACGCAGACCACCTATCAGTGTGAATATTGATAATTGGTCCCCCAGTAACTGATGTGCCCTGAAGCTCTGCTTGTTGGTTGGTTTGGCCAGTAGGAGGTTTGCCTTTGTATGGTAGTTCATATTGGGTAGTAACAGCATAGCCAGCTTGGAAATTCCCTCTTCATTTTTATAATATGATCTGTCAACAAACAAAATTAGATCAAGATTAGTCAAAGTATCTCAAAAATCAGGACCTAGTGTCACCAGATGTAACATATTACTTAGGGTCATGGGGTTTGCCTTCATCAGGCAGGGGTAGTGACATAGTAGGATTAAGAATGTTATGTTTAAATTGGAGATTAGGTAGTGAAAGCAGAAGGATCTCCTAGGAGGTTAGTTTGCTTGCAGAGGAATGTTGAGTCTATTCAGAGTTAAGAAGACTTTGAACAGTGTGTGTGTGTGTGTGTGTGTGTGTGTAGAGTGGGGAGGAGGGGGGCTGTAAATAAAGGTCATTTCTTTCCTCAGGATAAATCTGCTGAGGCTTTTACTAACTTTGTGGCTGCAGCTATAGCCTTAAGACGGTCTGGACGTGCCTGGGCAATTGAATCGGGTTGTATGCTGTAAGAGGGAGGCAATAGCCATATAATAGGTACATTTAGTGCCATATTTTTGCATGAGCATTCCCAAAGCTTGATTATACTTTCATGTATAAATCAAGTAAAAGGCTTTAAATAACCCCAAGGCAGGTGATTCTTGCAGTGCTTGTTTTTAGCTTCATAAAACCTATTCATATTTGTCTTCCTATGGACAGGGCTCAGCAACTAAAATTTTAGTAAGTTCATAGAGTAGGGAGAGCCAGTAGAGAAAGTTAGGAATCCACAGTCTGCAATAGCCAGGAAAGCCTAAAAATCCTTGAAGCTATACCTTAGATATGGGCCTGGGAGATTCTTTATCTTAATCCTTTTTGGAGACAGCTGAATTTCTTCAGCTGGGGCTTAGATCATGACCCAGGTTATGAACAGTAGCTAGAGAAAATTGTAATTTTGCTTTGGATATTTCATGTGCCTTTTCAGCTAGCTGTTGTAGGGGGAAAAAATGGAATCCTTTATGGATGCTCCTTTAATTGAGCACAGCAAGAGATCGGCTGCATATTGTAAAAGGGTAGATTTTCCAGAATATGGGAGGGTACTTAAACCCTTATGGTATACTTGGGAGAAATAAGAAGGGGCCTCAGTGAACCCTTGAGGCAGGATGGTCCAGGTATATTGTTGATTGCTCCAAGTAAAGGCAAACAGACATGGGCTGTTGGGGTCTCCAGGGATGCTAAAAAAAAAAAAAAAAAAAAAAAAAAAAACCTGAACCAAGGTCTACAGTAGTGAATCATTTGAGTCTTGCGCAACTTGTAACAAAAGGGCCTTGGGGTTTGAAACTGGTTGGTAACTGAGTAAAACAGCCTTGTTAATAGCCATCAAGTCCTGGACAAATCACCATTCCTGTCCAGGAGGTTTCTGCATGTGCAGGAACCCTGGGCAATTAGGCCTTTTGTCATTGTTATCAGGCCTTGCATGGCCTCAGGCTTTAATGGATAGTGAGGCAATTTAGGAAGAGTTTTAGTCACATCTACGTGAATTTTTATAGTCTCTGCACTTTTTATTCTCCCAATGTCAGTGTTAGAAAGCCTACAGGTTTGGGGGGGGGTTTCGTTTTGTTGTTTGGCACCCAGTTATATAGGGGAACTTAGTAGTAGTCTTCCTCTTCTATATCAAGAACAGATTGTAAAGAACATAAAAGATCAGATTCAGGTTGATCAGGAAATTCTAAGGTAAAGTCTCCATTAGAGGCAAAGTATATTAGCCCTTTTAATTTAGAAAGAGATCTCTACCTAATAAATTAACTGGAGCTGGATCGCATAGCAAAAGAGGAATGCTTTTCAGTAAAAAGCCCCAGAGTCATTTGTACTGGTTTAGATGGAAACTGTCTGTGAATTTTATTAGATAACCCCCTATGGAAACCTTTTTACTCAGAGAAATTTGTTGCCCTATAAGAATGGGGTTTGGGATCCCTGGGTGGCGCAGCGGTTTAGCGCCTGCCTTTGGCCCAGGGCGCGATCCTGGAGACCAGGGATCGAATCCCACATCGGGCTCCCGGTGCATGGAGCCTGCTTCTCCCTCTGCCTGTGTCTCTGCCTCTCTCTCTCTCTCTCTCTGTGACTATCATAAATAAATAAAAATTAAAAAAAAAAAGAATGGGGTTTAAAATAGAAAGCCTAGATCCAATAGCTACTAAAATTTGGCAAGGTTTTCCATTAATTTTAATTTCAGTTTCCCCTTAGTTGTTTAAGGGAATCACTGGTAACAGCTTACCAGAGAATCCCTCCAAGTCCTATCAATCCTAGGAGGGGCCCATATAAGAGCCCTCTCTTGGGGGCAGTGGAGCTGAAGAATTGGCATAGGACCTTTGAAGACAATTTTTTTTCCCAGGGCCCCAGTTGATGACAAATCAAACATTGATCTTTAGGCTACCATTTTGATGGTAGAGCCCTAAAAGGATGGGATGTGCCGGGTCCACGCGTTATATTAGGTCCCTGGCTTTGGAGCTGTGGTTGGTATAAAGCCAACAATTTGGCAGATTTTACTTGAAGTTCCTTTCAAAATACTCAGCTGTAGGGACGCCTGGGTAGCTCAGTGATTGAGCATCTGCCTTTAGCTCAGGGAGCGATCCCGGATCTGGGGAGCCTGCTTCTCTCTCTGCCTATGTCTCTGCTTCTCTCTGTGCATCTCTCATGAATAAATAAATAAAATCTTAAAAACAAACAAACAAACTCAGCTGTAGCCGTGAGTTCAGTTGGGTTGCTGACCTCCTATCCTGTTTGTCTTTTTATGAGCTCATTGATCTCTGGAGACAATCCATTTACAAATAGAGCAACAAGAACAAGTTAGGTGACCTCATTTATTGTATGGAATCCAGAATGCTGAAGGAAGAGCCTCCACCCAACTCCAGATGGGCTGTAAAGTTGGCCACAGGTTCACCTTTCTTTTGTTTGCATGTTTGAATAACAGACTAATCAGTGTGGGGAGGGAAAACTCTTGGCTTTTAAAAGATTAGCGGCTATTCTGGGAGCTTTTTCCAATTTATAAGAGAACCATGTGGAGACATGATATTGAGGAAAGGACAGGCAGGGTTTGGAAGGGAGAGATAGGGAGTCACAGAATCAGGCTCACAAAAATCCTAAAAATGTGGAGATAAAAGGAAACCAGAGATAAATAAGCCACACCATCCTGTCCCAGATGTCAGAGGTGGGGGTCTTGTTATAAGTTACTTGAATTACCAGACCCTCAAAAGGAAGTAAGCCATTAAAGACATTATCGCTAGTCCTTAACAGCGATGTCAATAGAGATGCTAAAAGGATTTAGGTTTGGGCAGCCTGGAAGCCCTGGTGGCTCCGCAGTTTAGCGCCGCCTTTGGCCCAGGGCCTGATCCTGGAGACCCAGGATGGAGTTCCACATCAGGCTCCCTGCATGGAGCCTGCTTCTTCCTCTGCCTGTGTCTCTGCCTCTCTCTCTCTCTCTCTCTCTCTCTCTCTCTCTCTGTCTCCATAAGTAAATTTTTTTTTAAAAATCTTTTTAAAAAAAGGGTTTAGGTTCCCTGGTTGGCTTTCAGTAAAAGACCAACCCTATAAACTTTCAGTGGCAACCCTTGTCTGGACCCCTCTCACTCCTGTGAGCTTTCTCTGTATCCTCACTTAATAAAACTCTATCACTTTACTCATTCTCTTTCATCCTTGAGATTCATTCTTGGACTCTGTGAGACAAGAATCTAGCTGTCCCACTTCAATATCTCAAATATCATCCTCGGAATTATGCCACTCTGCTTCCCGCATCCATTTTGGGGCTTCACCATGTTTTACCAACATGTGCACAAGCTGATCAAAATCTGGCAGCCTGGGGTCATAGGCTCTAATAAGGATTTAAAACTCTTTTTAAAAACCTTTGGGGATCCTCCTTGGTTTAGGAAATTCTTTTACCTATGGCCCTTAGTTTATATTTAGCCTTTGACCAAGAAGTGAAAAATAGCTGAGGAGGATCGCCTGCCACCTGAGGTGGTTTTATTTATTTTTAAAGGTAACTACTTAAGTGTCTCTTCAGAGTGGAAAGGCAATTCAGAGAGAATTAATAGACCAGGATGACCTCAGGGAAAGAAGGATGGAGGGGTGTATCAGGAGTCTTGTCAGTCCTGTCCTGTCCTCTTTGGTCTTAGGTACCTCTTGTGTTTTTAATTTATTAGCCTTCTGTAATAAGCCTTTCAACAAGGCTATTTTAGAACCTTGAAGCCCTTTGGAAGAAGCTTTTGCACATCTATTAAAACAGACATCCCTTTCTATTTGCCTCATTTGGGAAGCCTTCCTTTCAAATGCATCTCTTCAATGGACAATCTCATCTAATTGGAGTGTTCCTCATATTGACCACTGTAACTCTACGTTATTTTTAGTAAAAACTTCCCATCTTTCTACATATCTGCAACTTCTTGGAACTTGTAGTTCCTAGACATAAAATAAGATGGTATGCCAGAGGGTGGCATGCCTTCACTCTTTAGAATTTAAGGATCCCATCAGCTGAGACTTTGGGTTTCCTGAAGCCAAACAAAAAACTAAAAGAGTTGTGCTGTCGGGTTGGGGATTGCAGGTGTTTTACAGTGTACCTCACTGCAACCTCGAGAAGTTTTCTCGAGGTTGGCAGGTGACCTAATGTCAACTAACCGGTTCTGTGACTAACTTATCCTATCCTAAGAATCTTCTTGAGGTGGCAAGCTAACAATCTTTAAATGCTTGAACTGTGTCCATCAATTTTTGCAGTTTTTGGCCTCTAAGATCCTCACTAGCAATAGACTTTATCTACACAAAACAAAATGAGCAAAGGTGCACCTTAATGTGTCAGTGGCAATACTGCATCCTGGCCACAAGGCCCTGGGCACACTACCACCAACGGAAATTTGCTGAGGTTTTCTACAGAGAACTGTAATCTGAAAGGCTACAGGCTTGACTCCGAGCAGACATTTCTGCCAGCTGAGTTGAGCTCTGAGCTAATATGCTAGCGTAACTGGGCCCTGGGAAAATATGCCAGCTCAATTGGCTCTGGGCTTGACTGTCTGCTGGTGCCAGCTGACCTGTCCTATAAAGGGAAGTCAGTTAGACTGGGGGCTCAGATGCAAAAAAAAAAAGAGCCTCTGAGACCAAGAGGAACTTACCCAAAGCCCTGAGCAATGGTGAGAAAAACAGTGAACTCAAAGGGTTCACAGGTACCCTGCCTGGTTTTGGTCCCCAAATGCTGTCAGAAGATTGCTTCAGATCCTGTTGCTGCCACCAAATCTGGCAAAAAACAAAATTCAGGGACGCCTGGGTGGCTCAGTGGTTGACTGCCTGCCTTTGGCCCAGGGCATGATCCTGGGGTCCAGGGATGGAGTCCCACATTGAGTTCCCTGCAAGGAGCCTGCTTCTCCCTCTGCCTGTGTTTCTGCCTCTCTGTCTCTCGTGAATAAAAAAATAAAATCCTTAAAAAAGCAAAAAACAAAATTTAGCCTAGCTTGAAGATCTAATTAGCTTTGTTAAATGACTTCATGAATGGGGCAGCATCCAATCTAGCAATTACAGGGGTCTCCAAGGAATCGTACTAAATAGAAGGTTTTTATAGAAGAGGCGTGGGGGGCAGGAAAGTTATTAGCAAAAAAAAAAAAAAAAAAAAAACTGTTCCAGGTGAGGCTGCTTTCTGTGGGGCAGGGCGGGGTGGAGAAAACCAAAATATTATGCTTTCTTTAGGGATGGACTGGACCCAGGACACAGACTCATCGGTGCTGATGGAAAAATTGCTGACTGACTAGTTAAGAATACATTTCTGGAGGGAGGTTGAATGTGCAATTGGATTAGGTATTAAGCCCAAGCTTGGGAACTCAAGTGACACCATTTGGGCCTATGGTTTTCTTTTTTATTTTTTTTTAATTTTTATTTATTTATGATAGTCCGAGAGAGAGAGAGAGAGAGAGAGAGAGAGAGGCAGAGACATAGGCAGAGGGAGAAGCAGGCTCCATGTACCGGGAGCCCGACGTGGGATTCGATCCCAGGTCTCCAGGATCGCGCCCTGGGCCAAAGGCAGGCGCTAAACCGCTGTGCCACCCAGGGATCCCTGGTTTTCTTTTTTAACAGACCCTGTTTCTGTCATACGTTCTCTTGTAATCCTCCTAGCTGGTTACCTACCCTCAGCCTTATCCAGTTCCTTGTACAATTACCTTAGAAATCACTTTGAGTTACCAGGTGCTGAATTTCTTGGGGCTGACTGAATGTTAATGTGGTAGTGGGGCCACAAGTAATATGATTGAAATTGGACATTGTAGAATAGGGTGTTTGAAATTGAAGAATATAATCAAATCTTCCAGATAAATCTCACAACAGTAAATTAGGTTCATGTGCCAGTCATACTGTCAGTTAAATATATAGAAATAAAGATAATTTTGGACATGGTAAATATGCTCAACCTGATTGAAATTGATCTACCAATTAACTACAGTGCATGGACAGAAACATATTCTGAACATACTCAGAAACATAAACCCAGTCTTTTTCAGAAAGTTTATACAAAGAAGCCAGAAATCAAGGGTTTGGATAATCCATGAATATTGTTATCCAAACACATAGGTATCACAAGTTATCTATGGTGAAAAATTCAGTGTGCTTTGCATAAGGAGGTATATTCTTCTCCTACGGCTGTGATAATAATCACAAACATAGTAGCCTGAACATCACAAGTTTGTTATACAATTCTGGAGGGCAGAAGCCAGAAATGGATTCCACTGGTTTAAAACCAAAGTGGAATATAATCAATGGGTAGGCAAGAATGCATTTTTTTCCTCTGGAAGCTTAAAGGGAAGATTGCATTCTTTGCCTTTTACAGCACTCCAGCCTGAATACATTCCTTAGCTCAAGGCCCCTTTTCTTCCAACCCAGCAATCACAGTACTTGAATCTCTGCCTCCACCTTCCCACTTCTTTCTCTTACTCTGACTCTCTGGGCTCTCTCTTCCACTTAAAAGGACCCTTAGGATTACAATGGGCCCACCCAGATAATTCAAGACAATATCCACATTTCAAGGTCAACTGATTAATGACATTAATTCCATCCCTCTTACCTTGCAACATATTATGATCATGGGTTCTAGGGATTAGAACATGGACATTATTGAGGGGCCATTATTTTACCTACAACAGAAGGGAAGGTCATTAAATATAATAAGATTAATATCATTGACAGTAAGTCTACCTACATGCAAAGAATACTGGGTTCATAGTAGGAGGCCAGCATGTGACAGAAGTCATATTATTGTTGCTACAGAGATTGAGAATGGCTATGTTAATTTTCAAGACTTATCTCTGGGCTTGGTCACAGCTAATTTAGATGAATTTAAATTCATCTAAATTTAACCATACAGAAAGCTGCCCTATTCCTGGCATTTTCAGTTGCATAAAGGTCTGTTTGGGTTACTTTTCTCTGACTTAAAACTTAAATATTTCTGACTACTCTAAGAAAATCCACACCCTACAGTTCCATTTTAACATCAATTGTTAAGTTATGAAATAAAACAGGTAACTTTAATCCCTGTTTAGTTCCTAATACTTGCTTTTACTCAAATGTAGAGTTAATGCTGTGTAATGAAAAGCACAAGGATTTTGGAACTAAGACAGTTCTGGACCTATACAGTAGCCTTAATAAAAGATAACTTGAATCTCAATCCTGGCTCTGATTTACAAATTCTGAGTTCTTATTGCTAAGATGATCACACAAAGCATTGATAGAACATGGAGACATTTCTAGAATTAATTATTGAATTTCAAGATGTATCTTACTGTGGCTCAGAACTTAAGAATGGCATGTATTAGGTATCAATATGCAAAGAAATCTGTGAAATTAGGACATTAAAAGAAAGTGTATGGAAGGTGAGAAAGAGATAACCAGGCAAGATAACCATGGAATAAGTTCACACTTAGAGGGGACGTTTGATGATGGAATGTACCTTTGGATTATATTACCTATTCACTGACAAGAAAATGAATCAAATTTAAATGATAGGTGCTTTTATCCAAAAATTAAACATTTATATCATTAATTTTATTATAATGAGAGTCTTCAGAAGGTAAAATTCAGAGAAGTAATGCTAGGAGAGGGTAAAATATGAACAAAAAGGTGCACATAAAATACTGCCTGCCCAGTATTTTCAATAAAGACAAAGCAAATTGATCAGTAAGACTCCAGTGAAAAAACGAGTGCAACCCATTAAGGAATTAACAGAATGGACTTATCTAAGCAGAAAATTGTGAGAAGTTTACACATAGGACAGATGTGAGGACTTATAGGAAAAAAAAAACAGAATTTCAGAAACAGTAACAGTGGTAATCATCTCTGAAATATAAATCCAAATTGAGCTCTCTGTAATCTTTAAGATCTTACTATAGATGAAGAATTCCAAATAGGAGCAGAAAACTGAAACTGAAATATATGCAAGGACATAAATTGTGGCTTAGAATTGCTTTTATGATATATGGGATGCTGTGGTAGATTGCTTAAGTTGGTCCCAATTCTTCAGCCTACAGCATTGCCATACCTTCTCACCATTAAAGGGATGATCTGTTCTATTCTTGGACTCTGACTCAGCCATGTCATTTGCTTTGGCTAATTAGATGCTGACATAGATTTTTGCAGTCTTTCATTGCTGGACTTATATCACTGGGGCCTGCATAACAGGCCTTGTTTACCCTTCACTTCTACTATCAGCACAAGGTTATGTCTAGTTAGTAAACTGGTCCAGGGTGAAGAATGAGAGGTATGAGGAGCCACATTGTTCCATCAGGCCCAGCTTTGGTCAATTAGCTTCCAGTTGGCCCCCATACACATAGCTGGAAATCTGAAAAGAGTAGATATATCTATGCAAGTCCAACATAGATCACTGGCCTCCAGAGATATGTAAGAAATAAACATTTATCATTATCTATCACTGAGTTTTGTGTTTCTTACACAATAAAAGCTGGCTGGCACAAAAATTGGCATTAGCAGTGGGCTATAGTGGCAACAGAAGCTTAAATATGTGGCACTGATTTTTGAGGAAACTGACAGAGGCTATAAAAATGGTGGCATGTTAGGCACTTTTAAAATATTTTCAATTGAAAAATAAATAAATAAATAAATAAATAAATAAATAAATAAATAAATAAATAGAATAAAATATTTGCAATTGTTTTCAAGATAACTTGGAAGACAGAAAATGAATGAAATTAACTTTTTTATCTGAGTAAAGACACTATGAGGCAAAACATTGAAGGCATCAAATGACTGCTTCTAGCTGAATATTATTTGATACTTCTATAAAGAGATGGACTCCAAGGGAACTATGAACTTTGCAAAGAGAATTTAGAAAAGACACAGACTATGTAACTACCTTCAGGTTTCTCACCCTCTAGCCTATATTTTCCATCTCTTAATCTTTTAATGTTTCATTCTAGGTAGTTATCTTCCAGTTCACTAGATCTGTCTCTTCCATTATGTCTGATTGGTTGTTAAATATGTCTACTGAATTCTCAATCTTGATTATTCATTTTTTCAGACTTAACTGATTTAGTGATGGGAACAAACTTTTGCTCTTCTACCAATCTGTTAGAGGGAAACAAAATAAAATACTCAAAACACCAAGTTTTTAAAGAAAGCTTTTTTTTAACATTTTATTTATTTATTCATGAGAGACACAGAGAGAGAGAGGCAGAGATACAGGCAAAGGGAGAAGCAGGCTCCATGCATGGAGCCGTGGGACTCAATCCCGGGTCTCGGGGTCATGCCCTGGGCTGAAGGCAGCGCTAAACCTCTGAGCCACCAGAGCTGCCCTAAAGAAAGGTTTTTAAACAATGTTAGTAGTGCTAGCAAGAAAATGAAAACCTTTAGGAAATTACTTAGGCATTGTCCAAATTATGTATGTATACATTTCAAATACATATCATTAAATGAGATACACGATGATGATGGCAGCTAATCGGAAAACATTAAACGAAAGATGGGAGTTCACCCAGCTTTCTAAGTGGCAGATTTCACTGCGGTAGAATGCTTCCCTGCGGCCTTATGATATTTACATCAGTCCTAGTATTGGCGCTTAGCCTGAAAGAACACCTTCACCT
Organism: Canis lupus dingo; assembly: GCF_003254725.2. NCBI lineage: Eukaryota > Metazoa > Chordata > Mammalia > Carnivora > Canidae > Canis > Canis lupus. The sequence continues at coordinate 34,975,847 of NC_064269.1, read as the reverse complement.
ACTACTTCATCAAGGACAACTTAAAACCAACATATTTATAAGGATTTACTTCCTATTTTTTTCCTTTACTACATTCTAAAAATTTTGACCAAAGTTATCTCAACCATACTTTGTTTTTATTGCGTTTTCATACAGACATACATATCCTCTACAGAATCACAGAGTAAATTTCTTTCATATTTTAATAGTATCATTAGCAAGCAAAATTCTCCCACCTGCTTATTTGCATTTCCAGCCACTGTGATTAAATCTGGGTTATTTTATTACAGCAAAGTAGCACTTCATATACACAAACCTATTCAAACATCACACAGAATATATATTATGCTGTACAAAGTTATCTTTCTATGTGTCTTTATTCCTCTAACAGAGAACTAGAAAAACATTACAAATACAATTTGTTCATTTGCATTGTTTCATAGCATTCTATTGTATCAGTATGCCATAATCTATTTACTACTCTATCACAATGGACATTAGTATGACTTCTCAATTTCAGCTATTAGGAAAATTAGTAATAGGGATGCTTGAGTGGTTCAGCGGTTGAGCATCTGCCTTCAGCCCAGGGCATGATCCAGGACTCCCAGGATCGAGTCCCACATCGGGCTTCCTGCATGGAGCCAGCTTCTCCCTCTGTGTCTCTGCCTCTCTCTCTGTGCCTCTCATGAATGAATAAATAAATCTTATTTAAATATAATAAATTATTATAAATAATTATTTATTCATGCACTCTGGGACTCTGGGATCATGCTCTTCCCTGAGTCACACATTTGAATGCAAATATTTTAGATTTTGAATAGAAATTCCTAGAAAAAAGTTTATAAAATTCAGTCATTATTTGTCACTCATTGAATAAGATCCTTCTACCTATCAAGTATTCTTATGGATTCAATATGATTTACAAGAATGAATAATCTAATGATTTATAGTTCAAAGAGCACATTTCATTCCTAGAGCAAGTAAGTATAAATAATGAGTGCATAATATTGTAAGAGTTAAATCAGAAGTTATAAGCAACATACACTGGCAATATATATGAGGAAGCTACAAATGCTACAGTGCAGAATCAACTGCGGTTTTATATGGATAGGAACATTTAGTTTGAACTTGAGTTCTTTAGAATTTATGAAGAAATAGAGAAAAAGAGTTGATAATCAAGACTCATATTAGGGCATGTATAAATTATCAAAGTGACATGAATAACTACACCATGCTTCTAAAGGTGGAAACTGTTTGTGTTACGATAACTTATTGGCTATTTTGATTGAAATGGTATGAAGAGTCCTCCGATATCCATGTCCTCAGTTGCATTTCTCCTCTTCATCTGGGCCACAGAAACTCTATTTCCCAACCTCCCTTACAGTTGTGGAAATGTGGCTGAAATCTGACTGATGTCATATGAGTGAAAATTATGTGCATCATTTACAGTCCTATCTCACCAAAATCTTCCTGAGAACACTCTTCCATACACCTATTCCTCCCTGCTGTCAGGAATGGGGATGACTGTAAGGCAATCCTGGAAGCCATGTGTTAAAGATGGAATACATTTGTTCAGCCTGATTCCCTGGGTAACTATGGGGAGAAGGCTTCTTAAACACATCAGTATGGTGAAGAGAGCAATTAAAGTCTGTATTATATGAGTCACTTGATGTTTTGGAGCCTATTTGTGACACAAATAGGCAGTTTTGTTTATAGGCATTTGGATGGTGAAGAAACAGATTTTGAAAGATAGAAACATGTAGGCTCCTATGATACAGTGGCAAACTCTTTTAAAATGTTACATGTAAAGTCTTTGAGGCAGGCCTTGTTTACAGTCATGGCCCTAGTAGAAGTGATTGATAAGACCTAAAATGGTGTGAAGTTGTTCTCCAAAGCATTCAGCAAGGTATTGTCTCATCAGACAAGATGAGAAAGAAATTAACTGATTGCAAATAGAAAAGGAAGAGGGAGTCCAGAAATTTTGGGTTCCTAGGGTTGTAAAATCTCACAGGTCTTAGGTCCCAAACAGTAATAAATAAATTGAAGAAAATCCTTTACCGACAAAGGCTCACCAAGACTTTTCCATTAAACATGGAAACTATTTCTCATAAAAAAAGACTAGACTAAGGGTTTAGACTTCTGACATAAGCCCATTATTTCAGATGGTCTAGATAGCTGCTATTGAAATGGAAGTAGTAGTCATGGGATAGGTAAGTGAATTACTTAATTAATTAAAGGAAACATTTATGTAAGGGAAATCTTTGTCTCCAGACATCTGACTAAAAGCAAATAGATTAAACAAAATTTCCTAAATATTTGTGGCAAATGTATTTATTGAGTGTGACAATGAAATCTGTGATATTTGAATGACTTATTGACTTCCAAATTTGTATTATCAAGGAGTAGGCTTAAAATTTGTACGCCTTTTAAGAGGGTATCCTCTCCAACATCTACTTCAGATATAGCCAAGAAGGATAATAATAATGAAGAACATCCAGAGGGCAGAGTCAGGAAACACAAAGAATGATGGATAAGGGAGTTATCCTGAGCCCGGACACAGGGACTAATCAGGAACTTCCCTGCAAAGTCAGTGCCAGGGGCTTCACAGTGCCTACCCAGACTATCTGTCTGTCACTGCTATCCATGACAGACAGCTGTATACCCCTTAGTCTCCTCTGCTATCAACGATGGACAGCTGTATACCCCCTTCTCTCCTCTTTCCAAATGAGAGGAATTTATTCTTTCCAGCTAGCCTGACCCTAACCATTTTATATTTGGTGGTGGATGGAAAAAGGTACCCATCTTGTGTTTTCTGAGTTCATTTGTCAACAGACTATGAAGAACAGCAACCAGAAATCATGTAGAGAACTGCTTATCACCCCCAAATTCCTAAATTTTAAAGTGATAGAACTTAAATATAGAAGTTGGGGGTTGTTCCCAGGTTGTAGGAGTGTGTTCTATAAATGGGAAAAAGGGTACATATGGCGATTTAAAAATAGGCATGGAGACTGTGGCAGATACAATGAGGCAGACCAAAATCCTTATTTTCTTTTTCCTAAGCATATATGAGACATCTCCCAGGCTCCTTTGCAGTTAGGTGTGATCAAATGACTACGTTCTAGACAATGCAGCATGAGAAGTAATGTGTGAAAACTCCACACCTAGTCCATAAATGCTATCCATGCCAAACACACACATGCACATATGCACACATACAAATAGAGAATAACCCCCTGGGACAACCATGGAAAGTGAGTTAGAATATCACTAGGCTAGTGACATAGGAAGCTCCCAAATTTCTCTCCTTTCACAACATACCAAATACACAGCTATGCATGAATCAATTCCCTCTAACAAAAATCCAGACTAATTCAGTGACTCCTATACACTGGGAAATTTAGAAAAAACTCACATCAAAACAAGTAGGAAAGGATGAAACACTCTCAGCATAAGTCTCACCCCTGTACAGCACCAATCAGGAGGGAACCCCCAACTCCCAGCTTCTCCCTGAAGAGCAAAAAGTTTAGACCACAAATATAATGCTCCAACTTGTGACACTGCCACCCAAGAAATGCTCTCCCAAATCACCTAGCTCTAACAGACAATAAGGCTTGTATCTAGGTCTACAGGACTATATTAGACAAAGCAGTAGTTATTAACAGGTATGCTAGCAGTCCCCACGGCAATCCCTCCCCATCCCCAGGTTCAGTGCAGAAACAGAGCAGGAGAAAACACCATTTCCAGGTTCTTCCCTAAAAGGAATCTGCAGACTTTAACAGCTGCTGCCCGAAGATAGGGCTTCTAATCAGCCTGTATGTTGGAACTACCTGTGATTCTCCCAGGAGCCTGACAGAGTAGCTAGGCACATCACCCACTGTGTCCTCCCAGATTACTTCAGTAATAAAACCAAATCTCCAGCTTCTCACTAGAAGCATATCTAGACATCCAGCATCCCAATTATTATGGCTGCCACGGAAGGGGCTGGCTCTAGAGTTGGCAGGATTCAGCATTCACAAATCCTTGGGGACCACACAAACTGAAGAGATGGTTCTATACAGATACACAGACTCCCACTAACTATCCACTCTGCTTAAGCACAAAGTAGGCAAAAACCCAGCTGTTTCTCCCTAATAGGGACTAGTCTGCATATCTAATGTCCAGACTTTCCAACTGCTGCATGAAGGTCAAACTTGCATCAAGGAGCTGAAGGGGAAAGTAATGAGTAGTTCTCCAGGAGCTTGAACAGGTTCCCAAGCCTTAGGGACAATGACAGGTCTTCACATACCATCATCTGCTGCGAACCACTAAGAACAAAGACAGTGGTATGGATAATCACAAAGGTTTGAGTGGCAGCCATAAGCTTGGGGTGGGCTGATTGAAAGTTCTCAAATAACCTTATACTTCAAGGAACTACAGAAAAAACTAACAAGGAGCGTAAATGAAAAAAACTATACAGACATGAGGAAAAAAAAACAAGGAAACTACAAGCTGCTTTTTTTTCTTTTTAAGATAAAACTTTAACCAGATTCGGAGTAAGAGACCAGGTTCAAACAAAATGATAAATGAAAGACCTATTACACCTATTACAGTGAGAATTTGCCAATATAGTCCTTTGCAGACCCACTGACACCTTTAAACTTTTCCGAAGAATCATTACACTAATCAGACCATTAAAAAGTACCAAATTGAAGGGGGTCCCGGAGGGGCGCCTGGGTTGCTCAGTTGGTTAAGTTTCTGACTCTTGATTTCGGTTCAGGTTGTGTGTTCAGCCCCATGTTGGGGAGTCTGCTTGAGATTCTGTCTTCCTCACACACACTTGCTTGCTCTCTCAAAAAACAAAAAAAGTACTAACTTGGAAATATAGTCAAAAAAGGGGAAATAAGATTAGGAAAGGAAGGTCAAGTTAATAGTCAATGGATTATCAACTAGAGAAATAGTTTAGGACATGTGTTACTGTTGATTGCTTACTTATATGTGCCTACTTGGCAATAACTGTGGATCATTCAAGTCTAAAGATCATTCAAGTCTAAATCTAAAGTTTCAAGTCTAAACATAAAAAGGACAGAATAAACATCACAACCATGTAAAATCCTATTCCACTTTCCACTATCAGTTTCATCAGATGGAAATTCTTCATCTCTAGAGCATTAAGGAGTAGGAGACAGAGCTTCATGATTATTCTGAGATGCCCAGTCCTTTCCCATTGGAACAGGACATCTACTGAACCAGATTAGGAATGGATGGCTGCTATTTTCCCCATGGGCTCAGGATGAAAGACAGGATTTTCATGGAGTTAGCCCAAGCTGGGTATAAGAGGTAAGGTAGTATAGAAAGGGTAGAGGAGGAGTCCACATAGTTTTATACAGTTGGAAATGGAAGACCCAGAAATTTAATGACTTCAGTGACCCTGAATATCTCAATTTTTTTTCAGCTTTCAGAAAGTAAATTGTACTTGTATATTAAAATTACACTTTTTCTCCTAGTTCTCAGAGTTGCCATTCATCTTATACTACTCCAGAATATTTTATATTACCAAATACTCTATTTTTTTAAAGATTTTTTACTTATTTATTCATGAGAGACACAGAGAGGGAGAAAGGGAGAGAGACACAGGCAGAGGGAGAAGCAGCCTCCATGCAGGGAGCCCGACGTGGGACTCCATCCTGGATCTCCAGGACCACACCCTGGGCTGAGAGTGGTGTTAAACCGCTGAGCCACCTGGGCTGCCCCCAACTACTCCATTTTATAAACTGTCTCAAATGACTGGCAATCAGTTCCTCTAAGTGCCATCTACACAGTGTTGCTGGGGTGTTAGTACAGCAAAGTAGAAAAAATTCTAGCTGGGGACACACAATTACATTCTACAAATTTCACAGTGGCATATTATTTCTACCAATCATATCATCAGTAGGATATATGGAAACAGAAGTCCTCTGGGATATATTAAGTGTGCTTCAAAGAGTCTCTACCGCTATTCAGTAGAGTGAGATGTGGGATACATAAACAATGCTTTTTCAGAACTAGACTGTAATCTGAAGATTTTGATCAGAAGTTACATATCTGAATAATCCCTGAATGTAAAGGTTGTCTATGGTGAAAAAATGCAGTCCTTAGTAGTTAAAATGTAGAGAAGGTAATGGAATGTACACCATTTAAACATCAGAAGAGTATGTGGCTATGGAAGATAAACTATGATGTTAACCTAAGGTTATTCCGAGTTGAGATTTTAATAGTATTCCAAGCTTTAGGGCCTAGACACAGGTTACACAGGTGTTATCTCCATGGAGAAATGGTAGAGGCTTCCATTCCTTATTTGGACTATTCATGGGTTTACCTGGGCAGGGTGACAGTGTATATATGGAACGTGTCCCCCCCAAAAAAGAAGAGTATATGTGTGCATGTGTGTGTTCCATTTTGTTTTGCTTAAATGTTTCTATCACTTGCGATTGAGAGTCCTAATATACAGGAAAATCTATAGCCTGAGACTGGGATCCTCTACAGTTAAGTATGTTATCAATACGGAGACTTTATGTCTGAACTGGCCTTACTGGGTGGCTCAGTGGTTGAGCATCTGCCTTTGGCTCAGGTCGTGATCCCGGGATCCTGCGATCTAGTCGTGCATCAGGCTCCCGGCGGGAAGCCTGCTTCTCCCTCTGTGTCTCTGCCTCTCTCTATCTTTATGAACGAATGGATAACACCTTAAAAAAAGAAAAAGGAAAAAAAAGAACTAGCTTATGTAAGGAGTTCATGTTGCCCTAATATTAAGGTTAATTTTATGGAACCAAAGGGTGACATTCCTGGCTAATACCCCAGGTCACATAGCAGACAGACCTGAGCTTCAGTCTAGAGTTCGGCGCTTACAAACTGCGTTCTCTACAAACCATGACTTTTTTTTTTTTTTTACTGTTTCCTTTCTTCATTTTAGAGTGAAAATAATAATATCAGTCTGGCTGACCATATTGAGAAGACCAAGTGTACGGTGTATACCAAAGCGGCCCCTTCGGCACCTACCACCTGTCGGGCTCTAAGCGCTAACAACCGGGGCAGCAGCCGACAGGAAGGGGCGGAGCGCGGGCGGCGGCAGGGGCCGGGGCCGGAGCGCCGCGGGGAGGGAACCAGCCAGCGGGAGGCGCCGGTAGGAGCTGGCGGCTGCGTAGCCACCGCCGACCTGCCCCTCGCCGTCCCCACCGTCGGTCGGTAGGGGAGGCCTGTGCTGACCCTCGGCTCTAAGCACTCGGGGCGCGGGGACACGGGCCCATGGCCACCGCGGCGGCTCCGTCTTCCTTGGCCCTCAAAGCCTGCAGCACGGCCGGGGTCCCCAGCTCCTACGGAGTCTTCTGCAAAGGACTCTCCCGCACCTTGCTCGCCTTCTTCGAGCTAGCCTGGCAGCTGCGCATGAACTTCCCGTACTTCTACGTCGCAGGCTCGGTGATCCTCAACATCCGCTTGCAGGTACACATTTAGCGCCGCGCCCAGGAGGCCGGCGTCCCGGCCCGGACATGGCCGCCTCCCGCGAGGCCCGGCGGCGAAGCGGCGCGGCGAGCGCGAGCTCTGGAGTCTCGCGAGAGGGCGTGAGCGCTCTCTGCGGCTGCGCTCTGGGTCCTCGCGGAGCTTCGGGCCGGCGGCGGAAGGCGGGGAGCGGCTGGCGGGGGCGCCGCGGTCGGTTTTCCGGGGACCGCGAAGCGCTTCAGCTTATTTAAGAAGCTTTGCAGCCTTCAAGCAAAAACAGAGCGCCCGTGACGCGTTAGGAAAAAGGAAGGCTACGAAAAAGTTTTCAGAAAAATAAATGTTCGTGTACAGCAAGCTCACGGTCCGAAATAAAATAGGAAAACGTAAATTTCGGGAAGATTGGATTGGATTGGATTGTAAGCAGGACCTTGAATTAATAAGCTGAAGGTCTTAAAGATACACGTGGAAGGCAAAAATATTTCCTCAGTCCAGCAAGAGAAAACCGGGACAATCCAATTTTCAGTGGGGAAAAAAAAAAAACAAAACACCACATAAAGCATCCTTCTGATGCCAAACAACGTAAAATGCTGCTGGATTTTGAACAGGGGGTTGGAGTGTAAGAAAGTGGACTCTCGGTGCCCCTGTGAGTAGCGAGTGGTTCGAGCCCTCGGAGCCAACCAGGCACAGCGCTAAGCGGGGCCGCCTCGTGAATAACGTGTAAATGATGGTCATGATGTAAATGCTGCTGGTGGTTTTCGTCTTTTGAGATAATTCTCAATCGTTGTGAGAACGCGAATGTTACCAGCATCGATCGTGGAAAAGGACAGTTAAGATGCAGGGATGTTGAAGCGGGAGGGAATGGTGATGGTGAGAGAGAGTCGTCAATGGGGAAGGGCGTTTTAGTATTTAAAGAGCAAACGGTAGAAGCGGTATGCCGTAAAGTTGCAATATAACCGTGTTAAAGAGGGAGGAGAGTAAGGGAGAACAGCATGAATTCAGTAAGAAATGTCTAAAGATAAAAAAAGTTAGGTGGGATGTCTCAAAAAGAAAACCTGAGAGTACCGGGTGTGTTTGAATATAAAAAGAGGTTTTTGTTTTGTTTTGTTTTGTTTTTTTCAGAGTCTGAGGATGAATTGGTGGTCTGCAGGTTCCTTAAAAATTAAGAAAATAAATCTTATTATGAAACAGGAACATTCAAAAGTTTTTCGAGAATTGCACTGCATACTTCACTTGTGAATAATACTATTCATACGAAGTCATAATTATGTAAACACTGAATACCAATACAACAAGAAATGATTGTGTGGTATTGGGGGGATTGGAGAGGACACAGGTGTGTGTAATGGGAAAGACTCCCTCAAGATCTAATACAGAGAAGTCAATAAAAAAGTATAAACACATTTTTCAGGAAAAAAAAAAAAACTATAATCGTAAAATGTGTAAAGAGTGGATAGAGAAAAGGAGGACTGCTGTCTTTCACTATCAATCCAACAGTATTATTTTGCTTTTTCTTAATTGTACATAGGTATTTCTTTGAAACTTAATTTTTAAAAGTTTCATTTTTAAAAGGTGTCCCCCCGCTGCCCCAGGCAATTGAAGTGTACTGCACTGGTAAAAAGCCACCATAGTAAAATGAGATTGGGTTTTTAAATCAGACAGATCACTGTTAAAATACAAACTGTTTATGGTTTTAGGCGAGTCCATTAATCTGCCAAAACCCAGTTTCCTCAGCTATTAAAAGAAAATGAAAATACCTACTTTGAAAAGTCAGTCCGGGAATTAAAAATAAGCCTCACATGTTTCTCACATGTTGATTAAGAAAACTTGAAACTCACAGAATGCCTGTCTTTTGCAGTGGAGCTTTTCAGTCCTCAAGGAGATCTGTAAGGTACTGACACTGGGGGCGTAGGGCAGAACCCCCAGAAGGATTTTAAGAGATAAAAGGGGCCATTATTTGTAGAGGTAAAGGTTTATAAACTAGTTGTAGTTTTGTATTCCACTGACTTTGTACAACCAACAAGTATATTCTAAGGTTGTAAGATAAGTTCCCCCTCCAGCACCTGGTCTGGTTTTGGGTTATTGTGTTTCCTACCCTTTCTGTATTCTTTTGTCTCCAGGCAAACTTTCTTCGGCCTTCTCTGCCCTTCTTTTTTTTCTTTTCTTTTGCCTATTGTTACTCTACCTGTGTTTTAAGACTAAACTTAGATGACACTTTTTTTTCATTATATTTTCCCAGAGTCCCCTGATTGTATTAGAGTTAATTTCTTTCACTCCATCCAAGGGTTAATTACACACGTAAATAGCCCATGTCATTTTCATAGGCTGCCCAATTTTTCCCTAATTGTGCATTAGTCATCAGATGTGGGTTTTTGTTTTTATTTTTAGATATTGAAGAGACAGGTTTCTATAATCTCTTCCATTGGTTATTATGTATTGTTCTGAGAGTGCAGGAACTAAAACATTTTGTGTTTTTTTAAAGATTTTATTTATTCATGAGAGAGGCAGAGACACCCCTGAGGGAGAAGCAAGCTCCCTGCAGGGAGCCCAATGCAGGACTTAATCCCAGGACTCTGGAATCACGCCCTGAGCTGAAGGCAGATGCTCAACCACTGAGCTACCCAGGCATCCCTAGGAACTAAAAACGTTTTAATCTAAAATATCAGCAATGTAATTTGATCAATGAAATAATTCTGTAATGCCAAGGGACTTACAAATGGTGAGCATCACTCTATACTAATGTCCCACTTTGTAACAAAATAATGTGACCGCCATTAACCCTGGAGTGGTGAGGTACAGGGATACTCCCAGTTCAGATGGCTACATGAACAGGTAGGTGCCTCTTTCAGCCATTCTTAAGCTCAGCCTATTGTTACACTAAGGAAACCGAGACACTTTAGCACTTACTATATATCACATCCTCCAGCTATATTGGAAGCACTGTGAGGAAAGATACTGTATCCTATCCAATTTTACAGCCCATCTAGCATCAGCAAATATAAAGTAGGAACTGAATGAAGGCTCCATGATTTACCCTTTATTCTTCACAATTGCTCTTAACACACAGTCTTTATTTTTCTTCCTGCATTTATAAATCAGTGAGGTTTTCCCAAGGGAGAAAACAAAATTTTTGCCCTGACTAAACTTATTCTAATTTGCAAGTAGTTTAATTCCCCTTACCATTCTTCCAGGCAACATCCATGAAGCCAAAGACTTTGTTCATTGCCATATCCCTTGCCTAGACCATTGCCTAATGCAGAGTAAATAATAAACATAGTTGAATAAATGCCAAATTAGTTGTTTTTTCTACACAGAGTCATCAGGCAATGAAGGAGATAAAGATATAGTTGCCCTTATATTAAGGTGATTGATCCATTTTATTGCCCATAAATTGAGCGTTTTTAGGCCATCATGAATATTGATTGGTCCAGAGATTCCTCCAGCATGAGGAAGCCAAGGAGTGGCTTAATTTGTGAAAACACAAATTAAGAAACAACACATTATGAAGTATAACTAATAAAAATGCTGGGGAATGAGGACTGTTTAAAAGGGAAATGGTGATCATAGTAACATATATAACTTAAAGATGAGGGAACAAGAATTTTTTTTTGAGAACAAAAATATATTATTACTTGGCTATAAGAACTTATTACTATCAGCATCTTTTAATTTTTTAATTTTACTGAGTTTTTAATACTAGGAATACTAGTTATTTACATACATGATGTGTATAATTCTCATGTATGTCCCATCAGGAAAACATTTTCACCATCATTTTTCAAATAAGGAAACTGGTATTTAAAGAGGTTAAGTTTAACTTTCCCAAAGTCATAGTAATTGGCCAAACAACAGTCAAGCCTCAAGTTTATTCCTAAAGATACTTCTGTTGAGGGATTTGATTTCTTTTTTAATTGTAGGTAAATCTGAATAATCCTATTGTTTTGTTTTTAGTAATCCTGTTTCTTAAATTTCAGAGTTTTTTTCAAAGATTTTACTTATTTATTTGAGACCGAACACGAGCAGGGGAGGGGCAGAGGGAGAAGCAGACTCCCTGCACCCTCAGTGGGGATCCTGGCAGGAGGTTCAGTGGGGCTCTCTCCCAGGACCCCAGGATCATGACCAAGCCGAAGGCAGACCCTTAACTGACAGGCGCCCCTGTTTCTTAAATTTCAAACATATGTATTCTCTGGGTCATAGTTGGCAATATCTTTTTTTCCTTCAGCATAATTATTGAGGGCTTTATGTATTAGAATATAAACATTTGATCTGTAAACCCAAGCATTATACTTCCTGCTGCCTGAAGACATTTGGCCTGTTTGTGAGGAGGAAGGGAATGGAGGGAGACACGGAAAAGGACATTACCCCTAGGATGGAAAGAAAACACTTTCCTTCTACCGAAGGAGTGGAGATCAGGTGATCCAGGTGATTGTAAATTTTGAAACAAGCTATCACTGCTCTGAGGAGGCTTACCTAAATTTTCTGTTACAAAGTCTTGCAATTCTAGTTTTATGGGGACTTTTCCTGGTTCAGCAATAATAGATTTGATAGAGTCAAAAAGAAAATAGGATTTACACATGGAGACATAAAAGGGTAGGAATGGAAGGTTTAGGAATATAGGAACAAAAAGAGAGGAAAGTGTTAGAAAGTGGGCCTGGAAAGTAGTATGAAGAAGTAGACTTGGATGGTTTCAGGCACATGAACCAAGAAAGGAACCCTTGCAATAAATAGAATTCCCAGTAGGGTTCAATGGACATCAGTTGACTTGGATTAATTACCATGAGTGTGGGAACTTCCTTGCAATTTTAATAAGAATTATTCAATAGCCTGTTGCTCGGCAGGATTACCACCAGACCAAGTCATGAATCTGCACAGCTGAAGTCCACTTTTCCCCCACGCCACTCCACACAAATACAATATCAGCAATGTTTTTGGGGCAATCAAAAGGCTGAGGACATTACTGAGTGCCTACAACAAATGATAAGAAATTATGGAATTCTTAGTAGCTCAGTTGCAGTACATCTGAGGGCACTCCTGCCAGTTCCTGACCTAATTAGGGATCTGCAGCAAACATTAGAAAATTTTGCTCATCTTAATGGCTTTCAAATACCAAGTACGTGAATTTATTCACAGTCAGGTAATGGAAGGCATCAATGAACAAAAAGGAGTGAAAGTTGTTCATATATTGAGTAAAAGAGATGAGTATATCTTTCCATATGAACCAAAGTGAGGAAGAATACATGATCACAACCAAAAAAAAAAAAAATCGCCAATGAGATAACTGTACCTGGAACGTCTTTACTCTGAAATCATTGGCACAGTAATAGAAGTGGAACCAACAGATAAAAAAAAAAAAAAAAAAAAAAGGTTTAATTTGAAAAATATATTTTTCAAGAAAACTTTTAGTTTTTAATTGATAAAACTTGAAAGCATCTCAAACTGGTCAAAAAGGGATGTAATTAATAGGAGCCTTAAAATTCAGAGGTCAGGTTAGATCTATATGAAAGAGAAAATAAGTTAATTTTAAAATAACTCATTTTAAATATGGGGCTAAGGAATAGAGGTACCAGTGTCTTTGTCTTCTGAAGCTATATGTTTGTTGGTGTTTCCCAAAATTGCTAAAATTGAAAATAGCACATCTGTCACTTAGGATTTCTTATTTATAAATACAGCTCTTCAACAACTTTTTTTCTGAACTGATTAAACCAATCATCTGACCAGTTTTTTAAATGAAGATTCATTCTGGGAGTAATCCAGCACATGGCATAGATTTCTACAAAAAAGCATGAATCAATGTCACAAGTGAGTGGATTGCGGAATTACAGGTTTTACAGATATCCCCCCTTGTTTCTGTACTTCAATATAAGGAAGCCCCTGGCTTAGAGCACATGAAGTTCCATCCGGAACAGCAAACAAAACACCTAAACCATCAGAAATTCAACAATGTCACCTTTGAAATCTGTATTGATCCATGCATAATTCCATTGGGAACTTTTCCTTCAGCAAAGTTCAAGACAACATGGCTTGAACACTGAAATATCTTCGCTTGAGAAAGGGTCAAGGGCAACCACTAGGCCAAGTACAAGTGCTCAGGAAGAAGTCTCTTTTAAAAACAGGTTATTTGCAACACTCCTGGTCTCAGATTTGGGAAAACTAAAAAAAAAAAAAAAAGAAAAAAAATCTATTCCATCAAGACTATATAAAAAGTTTCTTTTGGGAGCACCTGGCTGGCTCAGTCAGAGTATCTGACTCTGGATCTCAGAGTTTTCAGTTTAAGCCCCATACTGAGTGTAGAGATGACTTAAATTTTTTTAAAAATTTCTTTTGGAGAGAAGCAATTGGCAAGAAAGCAATTTCCCAGTAACTTGGTCCCAGAATAAGATCAATTCTTTCCAGATTGCATGGAACTAGCTACAGATGTGATAGTAGCTTTCATCAAATCATGGCTGCATAGCATAGGCTCTTATGGGAAGGGAGATAGAGACCTTAATCTCAAAATACCATTTTAATAGGGAGAAGGCAGTCATCACTAGCCACTGCCCACCCAGTCTGTAACCCAGACCTCGTCTATCATTTTCTGTTCTGCTTCTTATCAGAAATAGGCCCCTGCTTCTTAGAGCTTTATCTCTCCAACATTACTACAGGAGAAGTGAGGACTTAATTCTAATGAGACATTTACTGCTAAATCCCACTCATAAGTGGGTCTGTGCATGGTTGTTTAAATGTGTTTTTATCTTGGTCATTAAAGGAAAGTTTGCTGATACTACAGTGTAGATCTAAACACTAAAATTAAGTATGCTCACTTCTAATAAGTATAAAGTAATCTAACTTTTCACTGAAAAGGATGCATTCCAAACTAAATTATTCTCAATATCTGAATCTAAATATAGCCAATATGATCAGAATTCCACCTTTCCTAAGCAAGATAATCCCAGTGACAGTTATTAGGAAATTTCTTTCAGTTTTATTGAGATATAATTGACATACAGCACTATATAAACTTAAACTATGCACCATAATAACTTGACATATATACCACAAAATATTGACTACCACAATAAGTTCAGTTAATATCCACCATCTTATATAGATACAAAAAAATAGGATTTTTTCTTGTGATGAGAACGTTTAGGATCCACAATCTTAGCAACATTCAAGTTTACCATACAGCAGTGTTAATCAGTCCTTATGTTGTACATTACATCCCTAGTATGTATTTTTTTTATAACTGGAAGTTTCTATCTTTTGATCCCCTTTATCCAATCCCCCACCCCCTCATCCCCACCCAGGAGTTTTGTTTTGTTTTGTTTTTTTAAGATATTAATTTTTGACAGCACAAGCAGGGGGCGTGGCAGAGGAAGAAACAGATTCCCCACTGAACAGGGAGCTGATGAGGGGCTCAATCCCAAGACCCCAGGATCATGACCTGAGCCGAAAGCAGATGCTCAACCAACTGAGCCACCCAGGTACCCCCAGGAAATTCCCTATATAGTATCCAATATAATGAGTGAAGTTAAGAAAATTAAATCTTTTTGTGAGTGGGTGCATATCCTCATCATCGTGGTTACATCAGAGTGTCCTATAGCATAGGTCCCTGGAGGAAGAGTACATTTTACTAAGCCCTTATGGTTTTTATATTCTTCCCAGCATCAGACTTGATCTACTGCTCCATCAAAATTAACTTACAACCCACCTATTTTTCAACATTAATTATCTAGTTTGTTTCTGTTTTATGTTTGCTTCTACAATTGAAAAATTATGGCAATTTAAAACCCTACAACAACTTCATTATTTATAGTTTTTAAACATGTTTAAAATTATAATTTCTAAAAATTACCAGATAACAAACTTTCATTCAAAATTGCAATATTAGCAAGCACAATTTTACCACCTGCTGGCCTTAAGATTAAATCAGCTACTTTGATTTCATTTCAATTATTTTATTATAAAAGTCAACCCAGCAATATATATATATATATATATATATGTATACAC
This sequence comes from Canis lupus dingo, assembly GCF_003254725.2. NCBI lineage: Eukaryota > Metazoa > Chordata > Mammalia > Carnivora > Canidae > Canis > Canis lupus. The sequence continues at coordinate 34,960,430 of NC_064269.1, read as the reverse complement.
ACACACACACACACACACATATATATATAAATACAAACATGTTTAAAATGTATACAAATACACAATATTCTCTCTTAAACTTTCTGTTCTTAAACCCTGGTGAGCTGGTTGTGTTTTTCCTCTCTGACAAGGGACACCAGTGTTCGTGTAATTCTTACATGCAGATGCACACTCCCACAAAAACTCAGTATCTAAGTGTGATTTTGATCCTTGTAAAGTAGATGTAAAGTATTCTTATACCCTTAGGGATAAATATTCAATTTATTTTTATAAATTGATTTTCTATTATTCAGAAAAGGTAGTATCTATTCTAGTTTGGATTCATAATGAGAGTCTGTTCCTTTGTTTTAAAAGTTATGTCTGTTTTTATTGCAAAATTCTCATTGTATCCTCACATAGTGGAAGAAGCTAGGGAACTCTGTGGGATCTCTTTTGTAAGAGCACTACTCCCATTCATTAGTTCTCCATCCTCATGACCTGCTCACCTCAAAAAGGCCCTACCTCCTAACATCATCACATTGGGTATTAGGATTGCAAATTTAAATTTTGATGGATATAAACATTCAGATCATAGCAATGGTGGGCACAGGCATTCACTGTGTTACCAATAAGACTCAAGACTTCAGAAGCAAGATGCTTACCATAAATCATATTATTTGTATAAACAGAAGGAACAATGAGACAGTCTTTTCGTTTGAGAACATTTTAGAAGTCAAGATCCTAGACACCAGGCAAGGGTCAAGGCTGAAAGCTCTGGAGCAATTTTATTTGCCTTTGCTTTTTACACTTTCCCCAGTGCAGTGGTCGTCTTAAAGGAATGGCATCCCAAATTTCCAAAATGGAACAATGGGCCCTGGCTCCAGGGAGAGTAGAGACAACCTTATTAACAAATTATTGTTTGTGTCTGTTCTAAACTATCTTGGGTCAGGAAAAACCATATGTTAAACCACAAAACAAACCTTAATAAATTTATAAAGACTGAAAAAAAATAAAAAAATAAAAGTTATGTCTGTTTTTATGAGATTATATGTTTCTGGCATTTATATTCTTTAATTTATTTCTAACTTAATATTGTACAAATATTCCACCTACCTCAACTAGGAAGGGATTTTCATTTCTAAAAAATCACTTTTCTCACATATGAATGTAATAAATGTTTGCCAGCACATGTAAAATTAATACATATTGTATTATATATTTTATATTGATATTGATACTGTCTCAAATATATTCTATTACTAGCAATTTTTATAATGAACAATGCTTGCTTTTTAAGTTTATAGGTCATTCTAGAGAAAGTCTAGGTGTTTAATAGTATGTAAAAGAATCCAGTGAGAAAAACCAAGGTTAAAATGGATCTTCAATGTCTCTTCATTAATTTAATTCTCTTGGGATATAGAAAATTCTGGAAAAGTCTAGGAAGCGAAAGGCTTCACCATTTTCAGGTGGCAATTAAGATGCCACAGTAGACCTAACGCAGCTTGTCTCAACTTGTTGTTTCCCAAAATTAGAATAAATGAGTGGCCTGAGGGTACAAGAGTCGATAATAACAGGACAGCCAAATTGGCCTGATGATTCTGCAGTAAAAGGGAAAACCATCCTGTTAATAGGATGGAAGTAAAATTAACCATGGAAAGAAAAAGAGAAGACATCACCATTTTCATGGCCCTTTTATGGGCCTCTGTTCTGAAGTCCCTAGAGCTGGAGTTCCGTTGCACATTCCTGATATGTCTCATTAAGGAAAGAAATAAAAGGAGCAAAGAGGCCAGGGACAGAAGAAAGGGGATTAAGTAGATGAAACTGAAAACAATCAAGCTGTTAAGATACAGAGTTTTACTTACATCTAGGGACCAAGTTGAGTTTCTTTCATGTCTTTGATAGAGATTAACCCAGAAATTCGTAAATGTATCTAATAATTCAAAGTTGAAAAACAGTAAGAATAAAGACCCCAGTGGAAGCACAAGTAGCACTCTGCTAATTCTCCACCTCAGCCAGGTGAAACAGGGGTGGGAAAAATTGGCTATTTTAAAGAAGTAGAAAACATTTAGACAGGTAACAATCCAGGTAGTTAGGTGATTGCTTAGTGTCCAAAAAACACTAATGAATTTTGCTAGCTTATCAATGGCATAAAGATGTTGCCAAAACACCATTAAAAGTGAATCAAGTAGTATTATACAAAGAAGAATGATTCTGGAAAGAGCCAGGCTGGTGAGGATGCAGTCAGCAGTAGAGAGCTTTAGATTCTTCACCAAGTCAATGCAGTTAACTAGTACAATGAAACCGTTCCCCAACATTCCAGTTATGAGTTCTCCTGCTGCTGCTACCAGAAAAGCATTTTCAATTCTAGATGGCATTTCTGTAGAAAGAATCCCGAAAGCTAGTCCAAGGTCTCACTAGTTTTCTGGCTGTCAAAATGTTGTGGAATAAAATCCAGTCTGATACTTTTCACCTTTATATTAAAAATGCTCAGATACTGTCTCATTTATCTTCATGGAAGATCCTTCTCTTTTATTCCAGCTGTAGGTCTGAAGTACACACAAAAAGATTTAGTCTCACAGATTTAATTGAAAAACTTTAACATAACTTCCAACAAGCTACTGATTTTCAAATTAAACAGTAATGTCCTCACTCATCACTGGCATTGACAGCAGTTTTCCACTCGTGAGGATATCTGGAAGAATAAAGTCCAATATGCAAACATGCAAATATGAAACAGATTTCTTTACACTTATTTGCACTTTCCTTTTCAACTGGAAATACCATTTGGATCCAAGTTTCTTCACTTTAATAGAACTGTTATTCATTAATTCCATTCAATAAAATCCATAATAGTTCGGATACTATTTTAGATGAAGTAAGTGTAATAAAAAGAAACAACATTAAGGATCTCACAGAGTATTAGAAAAAGCAGCATTAAATAAACTATGACTATTGAATGTGACAAATGTTTGACCACAGCAGAACTGCAACTCAGAGTGTGTTACAAAATCTATAGTCAATAGTTCACTCTGGTTTATAAGGAGAGTGACAACTGGCTTGGATCTTAAAGTTAAGATTTCTTGAAGAAATAGATTCAAAGGGAAATTATTTTCCAGAATGATATAAAATCACATACGAAAGCACCAAAATCAGACCTATTTAAGCTATTACTCTGGATTTTTGAGCTTCGTTCTCAGGAAGTTACTGCCTATTTGATTCTGAATAAGCTTTTGTCAGCTGAGAGGAAAAAAATAATAAGAACAAAATATGGTAGGAAAAGAAACAGAGAGGTGGGGGAGTGGGAGGGAGGTTCTCCTTTTCATTAATTCATTAACTCTGCCTTTGGTAAAATCCTTTGTCTCATAAAAAAGTTACAGTAAAATATATTTTAGTTTTGTTTGTTTGTTTCAACAAACAAGTTAATTTTAATATAATGGTCTTTTAGCCTGAACTGTAAGTTTATCTCTTATCTACAGAACTTTAGTTATATGATGTGTGTGTATACACACATCATTATTGTTAATTATTAATGTGTTAATAATATATATTGATGCCTGTGAGCCAACCCCAGGGATTCTGACTTAATTGCCCTAGAATATATTGTTGGCACTCGTTAAGAACTCCTTGATATATGTTTTAAAGTACCTTCTAAGCCGAGGCAAAAATCTCTGTACCCACAAGGTGCAAATCTATGAAGATTCTCCAAGAATAAGAGGAATTTTGCCCACTTGCCCCCTGACAATGCATTCCCCATTCAGCCAGTTTTGACTCTGGTTTAAAAATTATCTGTTTTTGTATTGGTCTCAGACTATCAATAGGGATGCTCTAGATTACCAATGCCTGAGGCACTCACCTAGGCCCAAACAGAACCCACCCCCCACCCCCACCCGTGCCAGAACTGAGGTCTGGCTATATTAGAGTGGGCAATCAGTTAGGCTTTAACTGGATGCCTTGGAGGCCAGCAACGGGGAGTCAAGACCCGATCAGGAAAGTTAGCAACATGTCCTAGCAGAATTGCATAAACAAAGCCACGATAAGCCAAATCAAACCAGACAGGCCCAAGACCAGGAAGGCCAGAGACCCTCACAAATATGGGAGAAAATGTGCAAAACCCTGCTCCCAAAAAAATCTCGTCCCCAAATCATAAATATTCCACCTCTTAGTTAACACTGTCAATGAAAGAGACCCAAACCCCAGACACAGCTCTCCCTTGAGCTGGCCCACTCTCCATACTCTTTCTCTTTAATAAACTCTTTACTTGCACCACTCAGCACTGTCTGGTCTGTCCTTGACCCTTTAGTTGTAAGGAGACTAAGAGCCTCTAACATCCCAGGAACTGGCTGGGCAGATGGTCTCTCCAGTTCACTTGGCAGCAGCTGGATTGACCTTTTGTTCTTATTCCAATTCACCTCAGCAACAACCATCAGGGAACTTTGAAAAAATAAAGTTTAGGCACACCTGGGTGGCTCAGTCAAGCATCTGCCTTGGGCTCAGGTCATGATCCCAGATGGAGCCCTGCTCCTTGCTCAGCAGGGAGTCTGCTTCTCCCTCCCTCTCTCTCTTTCTCTCTCTCTCTCTCTGTCCCCCCCCTCCCCCCAGCTTGCACTCTCTTTCTCTTTCAAATAAATAAAATCATTGAAAAGAAAGGAGAAAAACAGGGTTTATTATTCATAAGTCCTGGAGGATACATGAAGTGAGCCCAAGGCCACACAGGGGTGTCATAGGGGAAGTATAGACCTGGTGTTCTGCTTTTATTTACATTGAGAGTGGGTGGGCAGCCCCAGTGGCTTAGCGGTTTAGCGCCACCTTCAGCCCAGGGCCTGATCCTGGAGACCCCGGACCCAGGGCTCCCTGCATGAAGCCTGCTTCTCCCTCTGCCTGTGTCTCTGCCTCTCTCTCTCTTTCTCTCTCTCTCTCTCTGTGCCTCTCATGAATAAATAAATAAAATCTTAAAAAAAAAAAGAGTGGATGTCTAGGATTTTACAAGCTCATTCTTTACTGCTGAATTTAAAACAGAACATTGGGAATTAGGGCCTGCAAAGGGAAAAGCAGGGTCATGCAAGCAGTCAGTTATAGAGGTTACTCAGGGCTTTCTAAAAGGGGAAGTTCATGATTTGGAGTGGCCTGGCTTCTTAACCAGGTGTTTTACTGGTAGCTGTGTCATGCAGCTGGCAATGTGTTTGTGCAAGATGCATGTCTTTGAAATGGATATCTTGGCAATCAAGAACTTTAAAAAAAAAAAAAGATTTTATTTATTTGACAGAGATAGAGAGATTGGAAGTGGCAGAGGCAGAGGGAGCGACAGGCTCCCCGCCAAGCAGAGAGCCCCACGCGGGTCTCAATCCCTCGGCTTCACCACTTGAGCCAAAGGCAGACATTAAACCAGCTGAAACTCCCAGACACCCCAGCAATCAAAAACTTAATGTCAGGCATGTACACTACATAACCTTAGCTACCAAGTACTTCTTATATCACAGTAAGCTCCATGAGAGAAGGGACTGTTTTGTGGTTATCCACTGACATATTTCCAATTCCTAGAACAGGGAGGGCCTAACACATAGTTGGCCATCAATAACTATTTGTTAAATGAATGAATGCTAACTTAGTTGGTAATCCTATTGGGAACACAAGAAAAGGGAAAATGAGTAAGACTTGACTGTGAAACTAGCATAAGAACAAGAAAAGAAAGCAAATCTTTAAAACTAGAGAAATTTTATGACATATGTATGAACTCGTGCATAATTTCTGTTACTAACCCTGAAATAACCAACACTGCTGGTTCAAACCAGAAGTCATACAGAGTCATAAATACTTGCAGGGCTAACAAACAAGGGGTGGGGGCCTTTGTACTCTTCTTCATGAAAGAGACTACTTCCAGTGGAGGGAATTAGAGATGGATAGAAAACTCTATATTTTGTGACATGAAACCAAGAAAGCCCTAGAGATCACTGATGTTTTCAGAAATGCTCTGACATGGTATAGAAGGCTGCCTGACACAAGGGATCCATTGATAGGCATGATTTTTTTTAAGATTTTATTTATTTATTCATGAGAGATACACAGAGAGAGGCAGACACAGACAGAGAGAGAAGCAGGCTCCTTGCAGGAAGCCTGATGTGGGACTCGATCCCAGGACCAGGATCACACCCTGAGCCAAAGGCAGCAGCTCAACCGCTGAACCACCCAGGTGTCCCTATAGGCATGATTTAGCAGTGACAAAACTGCATAGCAACAAGTTAGCCAAGAGATGCTTAGTCATTACAGAATACTTGAGTTCATAGTTACACTGAAGGAAAACTCAATCTAAAGGTTGTAATAGGGTGCATGGGTGGCTCAGTTGGTTAAGCTTCTGCCTTTGGCTCAGGTCATGATCCCAAGGTCCTGGGATTGAGCCCCTCATGGAACTCCCTGCTCAGCAGGGAGCCTGCTTCTCCCTCTCCTGTTCCCCCTGCATGTGCTTTCTCTCTCTCTCTCTCTCTCTCTCTCTCTCTCTGTGTGTGTGTCAAATACATACATAAATAAAATCTTTAAAAATAAAAAAATAAAGGATATAATAACAAGAAAAAGTCTTACTGTATGTATAAATACAAGGAATATTATTCTTAAATGCTTGGGCAGATAACAATTAATTAAATCTATGTATATGCTACAGGGACAATCCAAAATAAGTAGTCTAAACTTCTAATGATGACTATAATTTAAATCAGAAAAATTGGGGCGCCTGGATGGCTCAGTGGTTGAGTGGCTGCCTTTGGCTCAGGTCGTGGTCCTGGGGTCCTGGGATTGAGTCCTGCATTGGGCTCCCTGTGGGGAGCCTGCTTCTCCTTCTGCCTGTGTCTCTGCCTCACTCTCTGTGTCTCTCATGAATAAATGAATAAAATCTTTAAAAATAAATTTTTTTAAATCTTAAAAATCTATGAACATAGACTTTATCAGTTGAAAAAGTGACATTTCTTCTAAAGAATGGTGAGAAAATGCATTGGGAAGTCTACTTTGGTCTAATTCAAATGGAGTAATACTTATATAGTAATGAACTCATGCTTATGTGAACGTAAAAAAAGGTGTTTGGACTGAATGTTTTATGAGCTTCTATCATTTGGCTTGAGTTCTTCCAGTTTCCTCCCTGTGTCCGTGACATCTCCAGTGAAAAAAATATACCTGAGCTTTTTATTTGGCTCAGGTTGCCTTTTGCCTTTATTTGGCTCTTTCTGTTGCCTTTCCCTTCCCAGGCTCACAGGTTTAGATCTCCTATAATCTCAAAGAAGCAACAGTTGTTCCCCTAGCCATGATGCTGTCTTGTAGATTATTGTTTCACTTAGCATACTCCTTCAATTTTCAACTGAAGGCTACACTTTTTGTTTATGTGTTTTCCCTCAAGATCCTTAGAGGGCAGACTTCCCCACTGGCTCTCTTCATGACAAACCTAAGACAGGGCCAGTGTAACTAATACTAACCTCCACCCTGGTGAACATTAGTTTCATGCTCAAAGTAAGAATGGTTGCATCTCTGTAGTCTTCTGAGACTGCATTTATGTTGATAGGGGGAAAAGTAAAATTTGAAAAGCTATAGTCTATGACACAAGATTTAGTGTACAAGGAGACAAAAAAGTTTATATGTTTTTCAAATTCATCAAGCTTTTCAAATCATTTTTTTCTTATGAAGATTGCCCTTAAGGTTCTGAGTAGGACATAGATTACTCCAGACAGCAATACCTAGGGTCTTGAATGACAGAATTGGGTGGGGGGGACTGTGTGATGATGCAGAAGTCCACTAAAGGTGTCCTTGGCTCAGAGGAGACGGGGCCTAGTCAAGATCTTGGTAGGAGAAGCCACCTACCAATAGTAGATAAATCACCTGAGACATTGAGAAAATTTGCATTCCTTTCTCAGAGATCAGTAGAGATATGGGTTTCTATCTGATAGATACATTCACTAAAGTTTGAGAAAAATGTCTTGCTGTGCTTGATTTATGGTCTATCAGATGCCTCCAGTACTAGACCTAAAGATTAGAGATGCAACTATTTCGGCAATAGAAACAGGTTATTTGTTCCTCTCCTATAAGTCACCTGGGTTGACAAATTGAAACAAGCAGTGATTACACCAGATTCTTTAAATGAACATTTATTTGGTGGGTGAGAAAGACAGTTAACAAGAAATCAGTGACAATATCCATCTTTCCTTAACACTATGGTTCCAGAATAGGATATAATCACAAGTATTTCTTCTCCAGATTGTATGGGATGGACAACACATGTATGGGAATTGGCTCTTCTTGGCTGGTGATTCAGCTGCTGCTGAGTCCCCCACAAAGGCTCTTGTTATGGGGAAAGTAGAGGTTCAGGGCTTGATCTCACTTGCTGTTCAGATATACAGATTACAATACATCAATTGCAATAAGTTCCAACCCATGACCTTGTCTTCTCATACTAATCCTTTGCTGAATTTCTTTGTCAAGAAAGGGGACCCCATTCCTTAGAGTTCTATCTCCCTCACTTTGCTTACGTAAGTGTGGACTCGCTCCTAGTTAAAAATTTACACACTTACCCCTAAGGCCCACTTATTAGAAACAAGAGTTGCTCATAAATTGGCTTAATTACTTTGTCTTGCCTACCAAAGAAAAGTTTAATAAAACTAAAAACTAAATAATGTTTTTGGTTATCATCTTATAAAGAGCATGAGATTATCTTTAAGTCATTTATATGATAGGATATCTAAAACAAAACCAACTCAATATCTGAATCTAAATGTATCCAGCTTGATTCACATATTCCCTTTTACCAAGGCCAGATAATTACAGTGTCAGTATTAGGTTAATTCCCAAAATAGTGCATGTACATTTTATTTTGTCAAACGTAAATTACTTCATAAAAAGAGTAAAATATTTCTTACCATTAAAATTATTATCATCATTGTTATTGAACACAGAAGCACCATATAGCCTAGATGTGTCTGCAGTTTAGTTTTCTACATACAGCGAGGGAGGATAGGGAGGAATGTTAATAATTCTAACATCATTCTCAGCTTCAGGGAACAGCCCTAGAGCAGTGCCAGTACCTATGGCTCCATCAAGATTAATTTACAACCCATGCATTAATCATTGTTTAATTACAACTTTCTGTTTCTTTAACACAATCTAAAGAATACATCAAAGGTAAACTCTGAGAAAGAATTCTTCATTTTTCAAGAATTCCATTATACATCCTTGCATAGATTCTATATAATATAATCTATACCATCATATTCAAAATTTTATAATAAACTTTCCTAGTCTTAACCTTACTTACAATTTGTCATTACCTTATCTAAATTTAGATTACTATAGTCAAAACAGCACCATATATATATATATATATATATATATATATACACATATATCTATGCACATCCAACACTTACATTAAACATATGGTGTTGTTATAAATTTTTCTTTTGACCTGTTTCTATTTGTTTCTCTAAGAACTCTAGTAACCAGACTGCAATAAGAAATATGTGCACACACACAAACATAATCATTCTCAAAATGTAATTATGATCTTTTTATAGTAGCAACAAGTATGATTTTGAATTACAGAATAATTTTTGTATTTTTAATTCTGTTACATAGTATGGTAGAAATATCAATATCTATCACTCTGAAAATAATATTTTATATCCTGAAATTTAGCAAAATTAATAAGTGCCAAGATACATCAAACATGTTTGATTTGGAATTTCAAATTAACATTAGCATTATAAGCATGTTTCTAGTTTATTTTATTTTGCACTATGAATATTATTTTCCAACACCTCATTCCCATGTTATCAATAAGACCTCTAATGACAACAATGAAAAACTTTTTCACAAAAAAAAAAAAAAAAAATAGGGAATGCCTGGGTAGCCCAGCAGTTGAGCATCTGCCTTCGGCTCAGGGTGTGATCCCGGAATCCGGGATTGAGTCCCACATCAGGCTCCTTGTGGGGAGCCTGCTTCTCCCTCTGCCTGTGTCTCTGCCTCTCTCTGTGTTTCTCATGAATAAATAAATAAAATCTTTTTTAAAAATTAAAATTAAAAAAAATAATAATAAATAAAATAAAATAAATAGACCTTTAAACTTTGAAGTCATGTTTTTCCCATCTATAACTTTGTTGCTTAATTAATTTTTCTATCAATATTTTGTAGATAATTTACCTAGTGAAGTTTGTAATTTATCTTGATTTCTAAAACATGATATGCCTCTTCTCCCCACATGAGTATAATAATTAAGTACATCTTTTGCATATAAAATTTAATAATTTGGATTCTTTTGAAAAGAACACTTGAGATTTTAAAATATTGGTAACCAATGTTTTAAACAAAAATGAATACTTTTAAAATTATATTGGCTGACCATGTGTCAGTTATCAAAAGCAACATTTTCTAGGGAAAATTTCAATAATGCTCAACAATGTTTAAAGGAATCCAGCAGAAAAAAAACAGTAGAAGTGAAATAGATCCTCAAAGACTCCTCATTAAGTATTCATCATTGGAAAGATTCTGGAAAGTCTATCGGTAAAGATGAATTTGGTTTTTCTCTTTTCAGGGAGCTTTTAAGATGCCACAGTACCTTCAAGGCTGTCTGTCTCAGCTTGCTGTTTCCCAGAATCAAAATTAGTGAGTGGCTTGAAGGAAAGACATAAACGGCCAACATGATAAACTTTGTGATCTTCTTGTTCCAAAATAAAAAAAACATCCAATTTGACAATTGTATGGAAAAAAAGTGAACTGTGAAAAGGAAGAGGAAAGACATCACCATTTTAATGGCTTTTTTATGGGCCTGTGTGCTGGAATCCCTGGAGCCCATGGAGTTGAGCTGCAAATTTCTGATGTGTTTTACCAAGGACAGAAATAAAAGGAGCAATGAGGTCAGGGACAGAATAATAGGAATGATATAGGAAAAACTAAGAAGAATCAAGGTTTTAACATAAAAAGTTTTACTTTCATATATATATAAAGTCAGATTACTTTCATCCATTGCATCGACATTCGAGAAGAGATCATTGAATGTTTCTAGCATTAGAAAGTCAAACAGTAGAAAGAACAAAGAAAATACAAGAATTGCAAGAACCACTCTGTTCATTCTCCACCTCAGCCAGAGGAAAAGGGAATGAGAGAACTGAGCTATCTTAAGGAGGTAGAAAATGCTTAGGCAGGTACTAAACCACGTAGCCAAATGATGAGTTATTCTCCAAAGCAAAGTAATAGATTTTGCCAGTTTATAAGTGGAAAAGAAAAGTGGAGATAGTCCCATCATAAATGATTCAAACCATGACACCAACAGCTGAGCGATTCTGGAGATAGCCAAGCAGATGAGAATGAAGTCAGCTAAAGAGATTTTCCGGTTCTTGACCCATTCAGAGCAGTTTACCAGTCCAATGAACGCATTCCCCAACATTCCAATTATGAATTCTGCTGTTGACAGTGTAAGAAAGATTATATCCAATCCAGCTAACATTTCCACAGAAAAAAATCCAAATTTCTAATACTGTGTCTCATTGATAAATTTATGATCAAACTTTCAGAATAACATCCATTTCTGACAGTATATTCACTGGTTTTATTGCAATTCCAATCTTAAGCAGAATCTCCTGTTGTTGGGTACAATTATATATATATATATATATATATATATATATATATATATATATATTTAAAGAAATCTTTCTGCTTTTATTGTAATGCCGATCTTAGATCTGCTAAAGTGCACAGTCTCACATAGTTTCATGAAGATGTTTATTTATTTGAAAGAGCTACTAATTTCCAAACCAAACAGTATGTGTTTCTATTTATGATTGGCAAGGATTCAAATTTTCCATTTGAGGTAATGATTACAAGGTTTAAGTCAAATTTGTTAGCATGCAAATATGGGTCAGATTCTTTTTCACTGATTTGTGAAAAAAGTCATCTCACCTGAAATACAATACCATTTGGATCCAAATATTTTAGTTGCTTTTCATAGAAAGCTCTGAAATAGTCTAATAATAATCTAAATCTAAATAATCTAGTCTAAAAAAAAATAAATAAAATAAATAAATAAATAAATAAATAATCTAGTCTAAAATTTAGTTATAATTCAGTGACTCTATCTTGAGTGCCTGCTATGCATTAGACCCATTTCTGAACACAATATAGTTTACTACCAAAAAAAGCATTAGGAAATTCATAAAATAGTGAAAACACAGAAACAATAAGAAGTAAGAATAAAATGCAATGTGAACACAAAAAAGGGTAAGTACAAATATTACTCTTGGAGAAAGAGAAAAAAATGATACTTACCTTGGATTGTATAGATAACTAGAATTTCATGAGGGAACTGCTAAGTTATATTTTGGATTGATCAAACACAAAAAGATAGCAAAATCCAAATTACTTTTCTGAAATTAAACTCTTCTCACTGATAATTTACTGTAATTACAATCTAAATGTTCTTCTTTTTGTAAAAATTTTACTTATTTATTCATGAGAGACACACAGAAAGAGGCAGAGACATAGGCAGAGGGAGAAGCAGGCTCCCTGTTGGGAGCCCGCTGTAGGACTTGATCCTGGGACCCTGGAGTCACAACCTGAGCCAAAGGCAGACTGATGCTCAACCACTGACCCACCCAGGTGTCCCTCCCAGTTTTGCTTTTTATCTTTGTACTTGTTCTGTTTGTTTTAGCCAGAGATATAATGCTGCCCATTTAGCCTTAATAGATAGAAAATTTTAAAAAATCATTTCAGATTAAATAAGGAAATAGTAAACAAAAGTATCTGTTCTGTATTCTAGGAACAATGATTTTGACAAAAGCAATCAATGTATCAGAAATTAATTTAAAGTTACAGACTTTGTGTCTTGTTGGCATTAAGTATTCAGGTGTTGCCAGACAACATCGAAAATAATGAATACAATCATTAAAAATAATACTTGGCCCTTAATTCCTTTTCCTGAATTAAATTCTATTAATTTTTAAGTGTATATATTAAGAACAATGATGTACAACGAGTTATTGGTAAATTATCTTGTAAGACAAAATTTTTAATTTAGGACAAATATTTAAAATTATAAGAAGAAAGAGAAAGAAAGAAACAAGGAAGGAGAAAGGAAGGAATTTATTGGCTAGAGCAAGGCTGAAAGAAAATAAATTTGGCAGTAGTATTTTCAAGAGGAGAATGATAGCTTTGACCAGATTAATATCTGGAAATAGAAATTTATGGCTATAAGAAGCATTTAGAGGGTAGAATTAGTAAGTCTTAGTGACGGGCTATAAAAAGGAAAAGAAGCCAGCACATCTGGGTTTCTTCTTTTGCACGTAGATGCATGGAGTACTGGGACCTGAGAGAATCCCTGGAGAGAGAGTAGGTTTAGAAACAAAGGAAGAAGACAAAATAAAAGTTGGAGGATGATGAGTTCTGTTTTGAACATTTTTGGAGTGTTTGTAAGTCATCTAAGTAGAAAGATGGGGTAGGCACTTGGGTATTTGTGACTGCAGCTCAGGAAAGAAATTTAGATTATAAGCAAAGAGTTGGGAGTCATCAGCACATACTTGGTGCCATAAGAGGTGATGAGCTCCAAGGGCCCTGAGAAACAGCAGGGGATGAAGAAAAGCAAAAAGCAGTCAGAGAAGGGAAACCAAGAGGATAAGGGTTTCAAAGCAACCAAGAGCAAAGAGTGTTACAAAGAGAAAGTAACCCATACTTCCTGATATTGACAAAAGGATCTCTTAGAAGGGGGTAGCAAGGAAGTCCTTAGTATAGACAAGTATAGAAAACTAGAAAAAATAGTTCAGGGGCACCTGAGTGGCTGAATGGTTGGGCATCTGTCTGCTTTTGGCTTGCATCGTGATCCCGGGGTCCTGGGATTGATACCGCATTAGGCTTCCTGCAGGGAGCCTGCTTCTCCCTTTGCCTATGTCTCTGCCTCTCTGTATTTCTCATGAATAAATAAATAAAATCTTTAAAAAAAGAAAAAGAAAAATTAGTTCAACTGATTAGAAACTAAACTGCCATGTCAATGTGATCCCAATAATGAAGCATTAGAAAATCAGTTAATGTAATCAACACATTAATAGATTAAAAGAGAAACACCAGGGGGAAAAAAAGTGTAATATAAATCTATATTTATTTATAATAAAGATTCTTAGCAAACTGGGAATAGAATGTAATATTCTTTTTCCTGATAAAAAGTTGTGCACAAAAACCTGGAGTAAATATTATACTATGGATACACTGAATTCATTTCCCCTGAGTTTGGGACCACATGAGCTAAAAACATCTCACTATGTCGATTTTTTGGAGGTTTTCACCAATCGTAGTAAGGCAAGAAAATGACATAAAAGATATTAGACTATGAAGCACAAAATAAACAAAACTGACCTTATTCATAGATGATGATTGAGATTATGCAGAAAATCCAAAAAGATTCTTTAATACGTTGTTGAAATATCCATTTACAAAGTTTCTGGACACATAATAAACACGCAAAAATCTGTTCCATTTCTTCATACCATCAAAAAACAGTTAAAATGAAATATTCTTTTAAAAAATGAAATTTCCATAACCTCAACAGACATCAAGTATCTAAGAATAAATCACACACAAAAAAAGTATGCAGCACCTTTGTGGAGAATGTTAGAAAGTCTGAAATGGCTTTAGTTTTTTTTAGCCAGTATGTATTAATTACACATTAGATATAATTAAAGCCTCTAGATATTTTTAAAAACTTAAACCATTATTACTTAAAAATAAAAATCTCAAAAAAAAAATTTAAACCAGTATTACACATTTTCCTATTTTAGGTATGCATCCATGGTCATTAAATTCTCTAACTTCATTGTTGAATGTATTAAAATTCTCTGCTTTGTATCTAGGTCATGAATTTATCTCAAGTTGAAAAGCAACCATTTCTCCACAAAATAATCAACTCTGTTCCTTTCATCTAGTCCAGTCACTTGTGTGTTGTGTTTTTTTTTTTAAACCAAACTATAGAATGCTATTTTCCATGTGAGCAAATAAGGGTGAGATAATCTCTTGTTTGCTAATGTGCAAATACAGACTGATAATCGATCATTCTTTTTGCATTTTCTTTGCCTAACAAATTTGTGCCTGTATCTTTAGCTATGGAAGATAATCTAAAGCCACTTATAGTTATCAAAACATGGTTAGGACAACAAAAAGTAAAGCAGATGCTAGACTATACAACTGGAATTTTCTTCTACAGTATCTTACTATTAATTGAAAGTACTTGGATGTAAGTAATGGGTCTAAGTTGACTTGATTTTATAAAATTAACTAAAATTAACTGTGTGCATGTTGTATGACCCAGTCACCCAAAAGCAAATGTTGGATTTATTAAATATGGTTCCTAGAGCCAACAATAATTATGCCGTAGGTAAAGGGGCCTTAGAGAAAAGTTGGCTTGGTTTCCATGAACAGAAGCAGATGGAGGTGTGAAGAGCTCCTGTGGATTATAACACAGTTGGTGCTAAAAAAATTTTTTTTCATTAGAAAAAAATATGTGATATCTAGCCCTACCTTCATGGCTCTCCCAGAGATTAAAAAGATATGGATCCAAAATAATTCAGACATAGTCCTTATGGAGCCATTTTATACTATGTCACCTTTAAATTGTGTCTACCCTATGGGTGACCTTTAAACTTGGCTGTGAGGTGATGAGAGACTGCATGATTGGGCCATTGGTGCCATTTTGATCTTTTCTAGTTGTCCCCAACATCCAATATCTGAAGTTTTTTCAATATGTAAGGTGTTAAGAATACACAGTGTGAACACAAGTTGGAGTTATCAAAACAGACCGTAAATCCCTGCAGTTAATCTATGGGGATTTCTGCATATATCACCCTTGCCTCCCGATGTGGGGCATGGATCTGGTCAGTGGAGTTTGCTGTTGTTACTGTTGTTTTTTGTTTTTTCTTTTTTCTTTCTTTCTTTTTTTAAATTTTTTTTAAATTTTTAAATATTTTATTTATTTATTCATGAGGGACAGAGAAAGAGAGAAAGAGACACAGGCAGAGGGAGAAGCAGGCTGCATGCAGGGAACCGGAGGTGGGTCTCGATCCTGTATCTCCAGGGTCACGCCCTGGGCTGAAGACAGAGCTAAACCACTGAGCCACCCGGGCTGCCCAGTTCTTTCTTTCTTTCTTTCTTTCTTTCTTTCTTTCTTTCTTTCTTTCTTTCTTTCTTTCTTTCTTTCTTTTCTTTTTTCTCTTTCTTTCTTTCTTTCTTTCTTCTTTCTCTTTCTTTCTTTCTTTCTCTTTCTTTCTTTCTTTCTTTTTATGATCTAAAGTTATAGCTTCACCTCTAAAGATAGGCTTTGTCATAATTTTCTATTATTTTGAAATTGACACACATTTTAGTAAACAACTGGAATCATGGATATAATTTGGTCTCTGAAAATATGCAAAATTATGTATCAATCCCTATTTTCCAAGTTGGTAAATGAAATGTTACCATGGCAGGCATCACCACACATGTAAAAATCAATCCTGTAACAATTGTTTTTAAAAGTCAGGAAATATCTTCTACAGTGATGGAAGGAACTGGAAAGGTTTGCTGAAAATAACCACATCCCTATCCCATAACACAGTTGGAGTGGACAGAGGGGCAACCTAACCTGAAACATTGGCTGCAAATAGAAGAACATCACTGTATCATCAAAAAATCATAAGAGCCGCACCTGGGTGGCTCAGTGGTTGAGTGTCTGCCTTTGGCTCACATCATGATCCCAGAGTCCTGGGATCAGTCCCATATTGGGTCCCCCGCAGGCAGCCTGCTTTTCTCTCCCTCTGCCTATGTCTCTGCCTCTCTGTGTGTGTCTCTCTCATAAATAAATAAATAAAACCTTAAAAATAAATAAAATTTAAAAACGTAATAAAAAATCTTACCTCTATTGTTCTACAGCTGCTTAATTAAAAATCAGACCACGGATTGTAAAACTAACACTTCAGAGACCAAATGCAATGGTAGGATTTGGTAATTGAAAGGAGAATGTGAAGGGAAAGACAAGCGTATATCCCAGTTCTCTAAGCTTGGATACATTCTGCCAATTAACAGACAATACATGCAAAAAAGGAAAGGAAACGGAGGGACATATTTTTTAGGCTTAGACATGTGAATTTAGGATGCCTGAGAATAAACCTTATATTTAGCTAGAATTCTTTTATACCCATCACCTCACATATTTAGCTTTTTTTGTGTGTGTATAAAAATATTTAAGTTCTATTCTCAGCAAATTTCACTTATATAAAGAAGGTTATTCACTATGGTCACTATGTTTCACCTTAGATTTTCCGACCTTATTTATTTTATAGCTGAAAGTATCAGAACTGACTTGACCATTAGGATACCCAGCTGCTGTTAGAGAATTGCTCAATGGTGTGGGGAAAAGTCCTGATACATCAGAATTGGGGAATAAGAAAAATAAATCACAAAGGTAGTAAGTTATGGACTGGGTTTCAAACCTAGATCCTCTGGCTCCAGAATCTGGGCTTTTAGTACCTATGTTGTGCCACTTTTCATGGCTTAGCAAGACACTTTGTGTATTATCTTCTTTGTCTTCCACAGGGACCCAAAAGCTTTACTTAAAGGAAGATATTTATTTTTTGGTCTTAAATTTATTATTGTTGTTATTATTGTTTTAACTTTATTTAAGTAATCTCTACACCCAACCCAAACTCACAACTCAGAGATCAAGAGTCTCATGCTCTTCTAACTGAGCAAGCAAGGCGCCTGAGAGGAAGATATTTGAAAAGAAACATATTCATTTCTTTTCTCCTAGCTGGGAAACAGGCACCCTTTGTGTCCTAAATGCTACTTTCTTACAATGTTTTGGGTCTGATACAATAGACTAATCTCCACACCTTCAAGTGAGTCAGTCAGTACACTGCATCTCCCTTCAATGCCACCAGATCTTGGTATTCACTGGCATTTTGACTTATTCACTCCTCCTTTGGTGATAACAAGCCAAGCTACTCATGCTGTTTGACAAAGTCCAGGCATGAGGGCTAACCCTGAAAAATCGAGAGAAGCCACAGCTGGCTCCCACTGATTCCTTTCACTTTGTTTTTGGCCATCTTCAGCATCATTATAATATTATTATTGGGAAATTTTCATAAAATTAATATGGAGTCTAAAAATAATCAAAATCTCTAACATGCTTCTTAGAATAAAACCCAATGCCCCCAACTCTGTAATTCCTCTAATATGACAAATGCTGAGTTTTTTGATCAGTTAAGGGTAAAAGAAATCTGGGAACCTAGCCCAGTTAAAGCTGTCACGGAAGAAGTCCTTTAGGCACCTCTTAAGCATCAAGACAAAGAGACGACAGTTAATTAACCAATGGAACACATATTTTGATAAAATAAGTTGTAGGAGGTTGTAGGTATTGTAAACTGACAGAAGAAAGTTAAACATTTCTGCATATAATCTTTAACTATAATAACCCCTCTCATGTAACCATAGTACCATAGACTTGTTATCCCACTAGAGTAGGTCACGCTCTGTCTAGCACCTTTGTCTTTTTGTGTCACAATCATTGCTTTCTCAGGAAATCAATAAAGATTATCCTCAACTGAAAGGAAAAATATTTCTTATGAGAAAAGCTGTTTCTTAATCTTTAGAATGATCTAAGATGCTTGCGATAAAACGTAGAACGTAATTATCTATTAAAAAAGAAACTGGAAAAACAAGGCAATGTAAAATGATATAAATGATATAAAGCCCCTGCGAAATGATCAGGAGGAGATGTATGCTCCCTGACTCTGTGTGTGTGTGCATCTCCTCATTCCTTTCAATCCTTTCCTTCGAGAGACCCACCGCAGCTGGAGCTGGACTCTGGCACTTTGAGAATTCTGATGTCACTTCCCCATCCAAAGTCATAAGAGTAAAAGGGGCAGGGCAAAATACATGCTACCATGGAAAGCACTGGGTAGCACCTAGAACTGAGACCTGCTTTCTTATTGAAGTAAAGTGATTTTAATACTTAACAGCTTGCTAATGACTTTGTGGACAGTCCTTCTTAAAATAGAGCAAATATTTCCTAAGTCACAAAATTAAATATTAAAAAGGATGGACTATGTAAAAATGTTTGTAAACTTTTAAACTATATACAAGAACTAGTTACTATTAACAGTCATTGTTATTCAGATCCAGGACCAGAAATTATGTAAGTATTTCTATCTACTGTGAGATCACTAGAGCAGAATGGGGTACAAGTTGGTACTCAAGTTCAAGATTAAAAATTGGTCACATAAACAAAAAATCCTGTGGGACCCTAACTTCCCATCATCACAAATGAGAGACTATTACAGGCAGACTAGTTATCTCTATTTGGTCTGATAGGTAAAGTATAAAGAGCAACATGAAATAACCCAGTGGTTTTCACTGTATTCAAAGGACAACAGCAAATTTGTAGAAAAACCCTATAATTTCCATCTGTTGAAATTTGAATAATCTGCCTGGGAGTTACACAAAAATTCCTGAGTTTCTAAGTCAAGAAGAACATAGGACCCAAGAAACTGAGTGAGACATTTGGAGTTTGCTAAGAGATTTCTGTGGCTTTAGTGAGAGACTTTACTAGGTCTCTGTGGCTTTAGTGTGAGAACTTCAATGGCCTTAATGGGGAAGGTTTCTAGGACTCTGATATGAGATGTCTGTGACTTTAGTGTGAAACCTCTGTGGCTGGCATAAATCTGATTCACTGATGCTTAGCTCTGCACTAGCAGGTCTTGTAAAAGGGACTTAATATTAAGGAAATAATACTTTAGTTCCAGAACAAGAAAAGTACATACTTTTAGCCCATAACAAGAAAAGCACCATTTCCACGTATAGCTTTATGAACATTAGATGGAGAGAATGATTTTTAGTTCCTATTTTTCTCAGGAGGACCACAAATCAAAACTTTTAAATGAAAAGATAGCCAAATATGCAGAATATGACAAAACTCTGATAAAGAAATGAAAGAATACCTAAATAAGTGGAGAGATAGTCCATGTTCATGGATTGAAAGACTCGATAAGATTTCCATTTTTTCCAACTTGATGTGTGGATTGAATGCAATACCAATCTAAATCCCAGCAAGCTACTTTGTAGTTATTAATAAATGCATTCCAAATTTATATGAAGGGCAAGAAATGTAGACTAACCAAGAAAATAGTAAAGAAGAACAAAATTGAATCTGATTTCAAGACTTACTGTAAAACTACAGTAATCAAGACAGCACAGTATTGATAAAAGAATAGACACACAGATCGTTGGAACATAACAGAGAGGCCAGAAATAGATTCACACAGGTGTAGTCAATTGATCTTTGACAAAAGGATAAAGGCAATTCAATTAAGAAAGGATACTCTTTGGAATTTGCAAGCTTAACTATTAAATGTCGAGGTGTTGAGAACCTTTTGCACAGCAAAGGATACAGTCAACAAAACTAAAAGACAACCTACAGAATGGGAGAAGATATTTGCAAATGACGTATCAGATAAAGGGCTAGTTTCCAAGATCTATAAAGAACTTATTAAACTCAACACCAAAGAAACAAACAATCCAATCATGAAATGGGCAAAAAACATGAAGAGAAATCTCACAGAGGAAGACATAGACATGGCCAACAAGCACATGAGAAAATGCTCTGCATCACTTGCCATCAGGGAAATACAAATCAAAACCACAATGAGTTACCACCTCACACCAGTGAGAATGGGGAACATTAACAAGGCAGGAAGCCACAAATGTTGGAGAGGACGTGGAGAATAGGGAACCCTCTTACACTGTTGGTGGGAATGTGAACTGGTGCAGCCACTCTGGAAAACTGTGTGGAGGTTCCTCAAAGAGTGAAAAATAGACCTGCCCTATGACCCAGCAATTGCACTGTTGGGGATTTACCCCAAAGATTCAGATGCAATGAAACGCCAAAACACCTGCACCCCGATGTTTCTAGCAGCAATGTCCACAATAGCCAAACTCTGGAAGGAGCCTCGGTGTCCATCAAAAGATGAATGGATAAAGAAGATGTGGTTTATGTATACAATGGAATATTACTCAGCCATTAGAAACGACAAATACCCACCATTTGCTTCAATGTGGATGGAACTGAAGGGTATATATGCTGAGTAAAGTAAGTCAATCGGAGAAGGACAAACATTGTATGTTCTCATTTATTTGAGGAATATAAATAATAGTGAAAGGGGATATAAGGGAAGGGAGAAGAAATGTGTGGGAAATATCAGAAAGGGAGACAGAACATAAAGACTCCTAACTCTGGGAAACGAACTAGGGGTGGTGGAAGGGGAGGAGGGCGGGAGGTGGGGGTGAATGGGTGACAGGCACTGAGGGGGGGCACTTGAGGGGATGAGCACTGGGTGTTATTCTGTATGTTGGTAAATTGAACACCAATAAAAAATAAATTTATTATAAAAAAAAAAAGAAAGGATACTCTTGGGCAGCTCGGGTGGCTCAACGGTTCAGTGTCTGCTTTCGGCTCAGGGCGTCATCCTGGAGACCCCAGATTGAGTCCCACCTCAGGTTCCCTGCATGGAGCCTGCTTCTCCCTCTGCCTGTGTCTCTGCCTCTTTCTCTCTCTCTCTGTCTATCATGAATGAATAAAATCAACACAAAAAAAAAGAAAGAAGAAAGAAAGAAAAGAAAGAAAGAAAGAAAGAAGAAAGAAAGAAAGAAGAAAGAAAGAAAGAAAGAAAGAAGAAAGAAGAAAGAAAGAAAGAAAGAAGAAAGAAAGAAGAAAGAAAAGAAAGAAAGAAAAGAAAGAAGAAAGAAAGAAGAAAGAAAGAAAGAAAGAAAAAGAAAGAAAGAAAGAAAGAAAGAAAAGAAAGAGAAAGAAATGCGAACTCATAAGGGTGCACCTGGGTGGCTTAGTCCCTTGAGCCGCTGCCTTCCCCCTAGGTCAGGATCCCAGGGTCCTGCATCATCCCAGGGTCCTGGCATCAGCCGGTCCTGGTCCTGCTCGTGGGGAGTCCGCTTCTCCCTCTGCCCCTCCCTCCTCGTGTTGATCTCTCTCAATCTCTCTCTCTCTCAAATAAAGAAATAAAATCTTTTTTAAAAAAAGAAAGAAAAAAATAAAATAAAAAAAGAAAGAAAGGATACTCTTTGCAAAAAGTGGTGTTGATTGACTAGACAATATATGCAATAACAAACAGAAAAGAACATAAATACAAACTTTATACCTTTCACAAAAATTAACTCAAAGCCAATAAATAACTAAATGTAAAATACAAATCTATAAAACTAGTGGAAGGGCGGCACCCGAGTGGCTCAATTGGTTACGCATATGCCTTTGGCTCAGATCATGATCTCAGGGTCCTGGGAATGAGCCCCACATTGGGCTCCCTGCTCAATTAGCAGCCTGCTTCTGCCTCTCTCTCTCTGCTCCTCTCCCTGCTCGTTCTCTCTCTCTCTCAAATAAATAAATAAAATCTTAAATAAATGAGAAAATCTAGATGGGCCATATGATGAGTTGTTAGATATAACACCCAAAGAATGGTTCATGAAAGGAAAAATTGGTAAGTTGGATCTTACTAAAATTTAAAACTTCTGTTCTGCAGAAAAAAACGAAACCAAAACCAACTTCCATTCTGTGTTTCCTGACACTACTTCTCAATTGGCACCAAAGTTGAGGGGAAGAAATGTTGTTTATTGTATCTTCTAAGTCTTCAGTAGCCTATTCTTCCAAGTCCCTGAGCAAGTTGAGAAGCAGATGCTAAACATACCACCAGGCCAGGACAGAAACAGAGATGATTGTTTATTTCCTTTTGAATCAATCAATGGGTAGGAAAAAGTCCTGTAAAATAAGGACATAATCTTACACGTAGAAATATGATGAGTCACAATAAGAATGATGCTGCTGACTGAAAGCAGATTGTATTTTTATTTGTTGGCTGAGCAAGAATGGTTCAGACCATTCTTTCTGTTTATTCCTTTAATTAAGAAAAGAAAAAGAGAGAGAGAAGAGTATAAACAAACTCCCAACCAGAAACATTCCCAGAGCCAAACATCCCCTATCCCAACATGAACAATAACCTGCATCTTGCATCTTGAACTCTCCAGACTCACACATATGTTATAGTATTGGACATTTGACAAAGGTGACAGTCTCAGAGTCTTTTACTACACAATTTGTAAAAAGTAATTAATTTTCCCAGATGTTTCAACTATGTATCCCTATTTCTCATTTGTTATTTAACCTCTTTTAGTTTTTGAATGTTTTGTTGTACTGTTTTTCTTTTTTTGTTGTTATTGTGATATAAAAGTCTTATATTTTTATAAAGTTCTACATTTTATTCTCTTGTTTTATAATTTCTATTCCCATGCACACTTAACAAATTCTTCCATTTAAATGCTTTTTTAAATATAATACTTTGCAAACTTAAAATTATAAAAGTTAAACATGGATCTGATTGTGAGGTCAAGGTCAAATGTCCGTTTACAACTGGGCTTTTTTTTTCTTTTTTTCTATTTTAAAGATTTTATTTATTTGTTTGACAATGAGAAAGAGTACAAGCAGGGACAGTGGAAGAAGCAGACTCCCCACTGAGCAGGGAGCCTAATGTAAGGCTCAATCCCAGGACCCTGGAATCATGATCTGAGTTGAAGGCAGATGCTTAGTTGATGGAGCCACCCAGGTGCCCTATAGTTAGCCTTTAAATTCTACCTTAGCTTAGCAAATTTTCTTCATCTTTAATATTTAGAACTTGAAGTAAAGTACTTGAACAAAAAAAAATATTAGAAAATAGGTAAATGAGCTGCTAGCCTATCACTTTTTAGTTCTTTAAGATTTTTACTAATATGTGGAAAGTTACCTCAATATTTTTCACCAGATACTAATGCAGTTTTTCCTTGATATATTTTGTACAATTTAAGGTTAAATTAAATATATTTTCCATTAATTTATATTGGCTGATACATTAACTAAATACATAAAGTGATTTTTTTTAATTACAGAAAGTTGAATCCTGATTTCAAACTATATTAAAATGCTATCCTAAGCAAAAAAAATATGGTATTGGCATAAAAACAGACATGTAACCAAAAAGCAGAATAGAGAGCCCAGAAATAAACCCACACATATAGGGTCAACTAATATTTGACAAGGCGACCAAAAATACTCAATGGAAAAATGATAGTCTCTTCAAGAAATATATGGTAAAGGCTGGATGTTCATATGCAAAAGAATAAAACTGGTTCTCTATTTTACACTCATAAAAATTAACTCAAAATAACTCAGGACCTAAGTGTAAGACCTGCAAGTGTAAAACTCCTAGAAGAAAACATAGCAGAAAAGCTCCTTGATGATTGGTCTTGGTAATGATTTATTTTGTATAAAACAACAAAAGCACAGGTCACAAAAGCAAAAATCAAAGAGCAAAACTAGGGATGCCTGGGTGGCTCAGTGGTTAAGCATCTGCCTTTGGCTCGGGGTGTGATCCCGGGGCCCTAGGATTGAGTCCCACATCAGGGTGCCTGCATAGAGCCTGCTTCTCCCTCTGCCTATGTCTCTGCCTCTGTGCAAGTGCGTGCGCGCGCATGCGTGTATTTGTGTGTGTGTGTGTGTGTGTGTGTTTGTGACGAATAAATAAATAGAATCTTTAAAACAAACAAAAGATAAAGAGCAGGACTATGTCAAACTAAAAGGCTTCTGCATAGCAAAAGAATCAATAAAATAAAAAGACAAAGCTATAGAATGGGAGAAAATCTTTGCAACTAATATATCTGATAATCTAATATATCTGGCTAATATCCAAAATATATAAAGAACTCATACAACTCAAATGCAAACAAAACAAAAACAAAAAACAATCCAAGTAAAAAATAGACAGAAGATCTGAAAAGACATGTTTCCAAAGAAAACTTATTCAAGTGGCCAAGAGACATACAAAAAGATGCTCAACATCACTCATCATCAGGGAAATTCATATCAAAACATAATGAGATACCACTTCACACCTGTTAGATGGCAATAAACAAAAAATAATAACCATAAAATACTCAGACATAAAAAAGATAAGAAAAAAAGATAAGAAAAACTCAACCATAAAAAGAAGGAAATCTTGCGTTTGGGACATGAATGGACCTACAGAGGATCATGCTAAGGTGAATAGACAGAAAAAGACAAATGTTCTTATGTATGGAATCTTAAATAAAAATTTAGTGATTAAAAACCCAAGCTCATTGATTCAGAGAACAGATTGGTGGTTTCCAGAACCCAGGGGTGGAGATTGAGGAAAAATGGGTGAACTGTTCTTGTTTTTGTTTTTGTTTAAATAAAGCTAATTTAAAAAACAGAATGCAGCAGAAATGGTGATGTGTCACTTATGAGAATGAATTCACTCTTTTGTTCTTCTATCTCTATCTCTCTGTCATCACTTGTCCAAGGAGAAGCCAGGTGCCCTTTATTTTTTTTTAAAGATTTTATTTATTTATTTATTTATTTATTTATTTATTTATTTATGAGAGAGAAAGTGAGACAGAGCATGAGCAGAGGGGGAGGGAGAAGCAGGCTCCCTCAGCCTGAAATGGGGCTCCATCTCAGGACCTGAGCCAAAGGCAGAAGTTTAAACTGACTGAGCCACCCAGCCAAGGTGCCCTTTAAGCATCATTACAAAGAGGCATTTATAAGTAATTCAGAGTTCTCCCAGAACCTCCAGATGTAGTTTCATGGAGAGGAAAGCGCCAAGAGGGAAGGAGGAGAGCTCCCAACTCCAACCCTTCACTCCCCACTTGACCTCTGATAACAACCTTGTTTTCCTCAAATTGTTTCCAACAATGACAGAGGTGGGGTGAATGACAGAGAAGGAGCTGCTCCCTCCTAGTAAGCCCTGCAGTGTCCAGCTGCAGATGCTGAAGATTCTTTGGTGGGAATTTTTTTTTAACAAAAAATATTTTTGCCTTTGTTTATTGTTAAATCCTATAGTCACCAACATCAACTCTACATCTAACATCACCTGTTAATTACATTTGTATTATTTCATCCCCAAACTTTTTGTTTTCCCAAGAGTTAATAATTATCTTTTTCCTTTTTTTAAACATCTAAGCCAGAGTTCCTGATGGCTCAGTGGTTAAGCGTCTGCCTTCACTCAGGTCGTGATCCTGGGGTTCTGGGATCTAGTCCAGCATTCTGCTTGGCTGGGAGCCTGCCTCTTCCTCTCCTCCTGCCCCTCCCCTTTTGTGTTCTCTCTCTCTTTCAAGTAAATAAATAAAATTTTTATAAAAATAAATAAACATAAGCTGTCCTGCAACCTCCAACTAGATGAGCAAAGTTCCTCACCTCAATTTTCCTCACCATCAAACCTGTAAAATAATTTGCTTTTTTTTTTTTTTTTGGAGATTTTCTTTTCTCCCTTTTAAGTAGAGAGATGAGAACAAAGGCAGAAGAAAATATAGATGAAATTAAAGGTCCTTATAATCCATAGCCCAGGGACAGGCACTTGAGACAGGCAGAGTATAGCATTTCTCCGGGAAACTCCCAACTGCCTTAAAGTGAATGCCTTGCTAGAGGGAAAAAATGACCTTAGCTTGACTATTATCCTTCCAGGATCCTATGAGTCTTCTTTAGCATATGAAAGTCCTTCTGGAAACTACCCTTATCTTTACCTCCCCCAACTCCACTGTATATAGTCAATTGCCCCTCACAGTCCTGGGGCAACTGCCCTTTCTGCCCATGGGTCCTGTCCCTGTGCTTTAATAAAATCACCTTTGTGCACCAAAGACATCTCAAGTATTCTTCCTTGACCATAGGCTCTGAACCCCACCACTTCAAACCACATCAGGTAAAATGATGGATATCTTGAGTTAATGCCTTCCTATTTTTGTATTTTTTGTGGTTTTTTTTGTTTTTTTTTTTTTTGTTTTGGTGAAAGCACACCATGCCTTATCTTCTTGCAAATGAGTGCATGAGTGCGTGAGAGGCAAAATATCTCGATATCTTTCATGTCTGAGAATGACTCTAGTCTACCCCCACACCCAACCCATACCCTGATTGAATGTAAGACTGAAAATGATGTTTATGTAGAATCTTTCTGACACCATTCCACTGTTCCATTATCATGCTGACTCTCAGTTCATTACATATGACTATCTTGCTCACTGAAATCTTCAGGATCATCTTTTTATCCCTAAAATTTAATTAGATATATGTTAATGTGCATTGTTTTTCCATTTGTTGTACTGTGCACTGTATTCCAAGATGGCTCCCTGCACCGGGCCCTGCAATTTAGAAGGGGCCTCACACAAATACCGAAACCAAAGGCATTGTTCTTTCTTTTCACTCATTAGAAAAAGCTCATCAAGTATACTGTTAAAAAACAAGAATGATGGGAGAAGGAGAAAGGCTAAACTAGGGCCCTTCAAGCCTGAGAATGCAGGATTGAGAAAGCGTCAAGAGAAACAATTCACAGGTTCTGCCTTGGGGTACCAGAGACAAGGCAGACAGGTTCTCCCACCCACAACCCCTTGGAAACTGTGCTATCGGCCACTCCTGTGTTCAATGATACCGATTCTGGAGGTGTTTGAAACTTTCTGGAAATCCTAAATCAGGAATGAGGCTAGAGGGAGAAAAACTTGCCTACCAGGTTTCCACAGAAGCTTGACCAAGTCAGCCCTGGACTCAGAACAGCTTCCCCTCTGTTGTTCCTGTAAACACTCTGCTCCATCGCCACCTCTCAGTTTGCAGGAGCAAGGGTGATGCAGGGAAACACATGGCTCCTTTAGTCTCTAGGTTTGTTCAAAAGGGCGATCTCCAAGGAAAAGGCAGCAGACTTGGGTGGATATGTGGCTTAAACCTAAGGTCTTGCTCAGTTTATAACTTGTGCATATTTAGAGATAGCCTATGCAGGCCTCCATTCATACTCCCACAGGGGCCCTCGCAAATGCTAAGTGTGAGCCTGTGGGTAATCACTGGACAGTTTCTGCAGCATGTCATTGATAATTTCTTTCCCACTGTTTTCTATTTTCTTTGAAATTTGTGTGAATTGAATTTTCTTATTCCTTTTCTCACCTACCGATTTTATAGGAGAGTTCCTTAATTTTATCTTCTATTGAACTTATCAACTAAATGTACATGTCAATATTTCTGTTTTCTGATGGATTCTTTTCTTTTTTTAAGTTTTTATTATTTTTAGTAATCTCCAAACCCATCATGGGGCTTGAACTCACCACTGCAAGATAAAGAGTTCCATGCTCTTCCAACTGAGCCAGCCAGGCACCCCTGAGTGATTCTTTATTTAGTAGCATCCTATTTTTGTTGTAAGGAACAGTATCTATTCTTATCCCTCAGAATATATTATGTAGTATCTTAGTATATGTAGTTTCTTAAATGTTTCCTCTATTCTTCATGTTTTTTGTTTCCTCTGAATTCCCTTTAGTGTTTCTTTTATTCTTTTTTTAATAATTCCTTTTTATTTTTTTAAGATTTCATTTATTTATTCATGAGAGACACAGAGAGATAGAGAGGCAGAGACACAGGCAGAGAGAGAACCAGGCTCCATGTGGGAGGCCAGATGTGGGACTCAATCCCAAGACTCCAGGATCATGCCCTGAGCTAAAGGCAGATGATCAACCACTGAGCCACCCAGGCGTCCCCCCCTTTTAGTGTTTCTTAAGTGTTATTTGATGGAGATTTTTCAAAATGTCTGGTGATTCTCTGCTTTCTTTTCATAAAAAAAAAAAAAAAATAGACACAGATAATCAGGAAACCTGTATGCATTGTAAGAGTTTTGTAGAAACATGTGCACCTCAGTAGTATGACCAAGTGGCCTGATAGCTATTTTGTCGAAGACTTACCTCCAGATGCTATCTCTGAGAACACTGTAAGACTTCAGAAGAATCTTCTTGTCTGCTGCTTGGCAGGAATAATCTTCACTACTGGCACTTGGGAGCTGGCCAGGGTAAGATGTTGAGCATCTCTCCATTCATTTCACTCAATTGCCCTAAAATTTTTTTGCCTACTTTTATATATGTACAATATGTTTTATGTTTTAGTGGTTGTATATATATACATATATATTCTATACATATATACAATATATTTTATAGGGGATCCCTGGGTGGCACAGCGGTTTGGCGCCTGCCTTTGGCCCAGGGCGCGATCCTGGAGACCCGGGATCGAATCCCACATCGGGCTCCCCGTGCATGTAGCCTGCTTCTCCCTCTGCCTGTGTCTCTGCCTCTCTCTCTCTCTCTCTGTGCGACTACCATAAATAAATAAAAAATATATATATAATATATGTATTTTTTTAATATTTTGTACATACATATATATTTTAATTTTTTGCCCTGCTTTTAGAACATATCTCACTCATATCTTCTTCAGTGACAGCTATCCCAAGTCCCAAACCTCTCTGGTTCAGTTTTCTAGAGAATACATCTCTCTCTCGAATTGGAATAAGGGAGGATAAGAATCTATTTCCTGCCACCTGTTTTACCACCACTACCCCAACTTCAATCTAATCTTCAGAGCACCTGTGTCCACAGTCCTTGAGCCTAGCCAGCACTCTATGAGGACAGCTGGAATACTTCTATTTGGTATCACTTTCCCCTAACCAGATTTCTACAGGTACTTGAGTATTATCTTTCTCCTTTCTGTTACATCATTAACCATTCCGTCTGTTTTTAGTCTTCATATATTGTGGCTTATAATTGTCCTAAAATGTCCTATAACCCTCTTAGCAAAAATAGTGTTTGCATTTCTGTTTCCTATTGTTTTTGTTTGAGTATGGTCTTTGAGAAGAAAGGGGATGAAAAATGTTTTCAGATATTGTAATTATCTGACACAGATTTTCAAGCAGATGTCATAAAAATGCTTCAATGAGCAATTACAAACATGCTTAAAATGAATTTTTAAAACCTAGCAAAGAAACAAAAAGTCTCAAAAATGAGACTGAAACACATAAAGGAACCAAAAGGAAATTTTAGAAAATTGAAATTGAAAATTACAATAACCAAATTTTTAAAATTTAATGGATGGGTTCAATAGCTGAGGGAAGAATCCATGAACTGGAAGATAGAACAATAGAAATTACCCAGTCTGAACAACAAAGAGGAAATAAACTAAAATTAAAAAAAAAAAAAAACTAACAGAATCTTAGGATCCTGTAGTATTGTAAGAAAAGTTTATTATGCCTGTTATCTGAGTCCCAGGAAGAGAAGAGAAAGAGGTCATGCCTGAGAGAAAACTCCAAGTAGTAATGGTTGCAAACTTCCCAAATTTGGCAAAAGATGTAAACTTAAGGAATCAAAAAGGCAAGCAGACTCCAACCAAGATAAACTCAAAGAAACCCATACCAAGACACAGAAACATCTGAAAATACTGACAAAGAAAATAATGTTGAAAGCAGCAAGAGAAACAACTTGTCTATAAGGGAAATGGAATACAAATGATAGCAGAAATCATTATTTTAAAAAAAAAAGAAAGAAAGCCAGAAAGAAGTGGCATATGTTTTAAGTGCTGAAAGAAAAGAACTGTCAATTCTGATTTCAATATATGGTGAATTTATCTTCTAGGAATAGAAGGGAAATAAAGATACTGGTTGAAGGTAAATAAGAGAATTTGTCACCAGCAGACCTACCTTAAAAGACTGGCTAAAGGAATTTCTCCAAACAGAAGGAAGTCCTAATAGAAGGAATTATGAAACATCAAGAAGGAAGAAAATCATGGAAAGGGGAAAATGTGGGCAAATAAAATACATCTTTTCTCTTCTCTTGAGTTTTCTAAATGTTTGACACTTGAAGTAGAAATGATAACACTATGGATTATGGTTTTAAGTGTATGCAGAGTAATATTTAAGGCAATTATAAACAGAGGAAGGTAAATGGAGACAAGGGGGTAAGATTTCTCTACTTCACTGACTAAAATGTTGACCATAGCAGACTGTGATAAATTATGTGCCTATAATGTAACACCTACACAACCACTAAAATAAATCTGTACAAAGAAATACACTCAAAAATATTATAGAGGGACACCTGGGTGGCTCAGCGGTTTAGCGTCTGCCTTTGGCCCAAGGTGTGATCCTGGAGTCCTGGGATCGAATCCCACATCAGGCTCCCTGTGTGGAGCCTGCTTCTCCCTTTGCCTATGTTTCTGCCTCTTTCTCTCTCTGTGTCTCTCATGAATAAATAAATAAAATCTTTAAAAAATATATAGAGAAACCAAAATGGAATTTTTTTTTCAAAATGGAATTTTTTAAAAATGTTCAAGCAACTCACAAGTCAAGACATAGAAAATAGTAAAAAAAAAAAAAGAAAGAAAAAAGGAAAACCAAAAAGTAAAATGGCAGATTTAAGCCCCACCATATAAATCACTACAGTAAATGTAAACCAAATATTTGAAAATTGTGTGTTCCTGGATTACAGAAATATAATAGCTTATACTGTTACCAAAACTGGTGCAATATTTATATTTGTTCATACATTTCACAAATACCATTTATTTATTTTAGGGTGCAATAAATTGTATATAATTAATAATATACAAAACTTGTACATGGTATAAATAACTTAGTAAAGCTCTCAGCTCAGCCCTGCCTGGCACAGGCAAGGCTTCAGTGGTACCCCCTATCATTAGGGCAGTAATTGTGTGGGGCTCCTTGTCATTTGCTTGCTCTGTGTGTCATCAAGTTTCCTTAGGGCTGTCTTAGGTGCCTTAATCCTCCAGTGTGTATACTCCTCCCTAAATGACCACATCTAAACCCATCACTTCAATGACACTTCTACCAGGATCAGCAAAATACTCAGCACACATGTTACAAATTCCCCTTCTACTAGTCTCCAGGTTTGGTACTCACCTCATTATTCTCTAAGCAGCCACCTTTAACTTATCAGTTAGAATTTGAAATGAAATCTTTTTTCTATCCTAGATAGATACTAATGAGTGCCTATTTTGAGTTCACTAACTCTTTTCCTGGCTTAATTTCACAAACCATTTCAACCACCCATCCTAAAAGTCCATACTGAAATCTACTTGAAACTAAGAAGAAAATGGGAAGAAAAATTGGAAAAATAGTAACTGATAAAACAGAAATAGATTTATCATCTTGAAAGGAATCAGCAGAGGCCTTGGAACTACTTTCCTACTTAGAGGAAAAGACCTGAGATAAGTGGCTTGCTGGAGCTAGGACAAAGAATCCTAAAATCTGACGTGCTCTTGTACAAGCTCATCATAAGAGTGAGGGATTTATTGCATGTTGTATAACAATCACTGGAAAGCATGGAATAATTTTCCCTGAGACAGGTTAGTAAACTACTAATTCTTTTTTTTTTTTTTTAAGATTTTATTTTATTTCAGAGAGAGAGAGTGCAAGCATGAGCAAAGCGAGTGGCAGGGGGAGAAGCAGACTCCCAGTTGAGCAGGGAGCCCGACCAGTGTCTCAATCCCAGAACCCCAGGATCATGATCTGACCCAAAGGCAGAGGCTTAACCAGCTGAGTCACCCAGATGACCCAGCTACAAATTCTTTAAATTAACAATCCCAAACATTGGTGTATTATTTTTTGAAATATATTAACAAGAAAAAAGTAAGTTTTCATCAACCTGGTATAACTGACTCATTTTCCAAAAAGCGCCTGGGGTTCACACATGGCAGAGATACACCTAAAATCTGTTTCTCCCCACTTTCTAGTCTGAATTTCTGCCATTTTACCTTGTCATTTACACTATTGCATATGCATACTGCAAAGTACAAACAGATGCCAACTAATTTTACATGAATTCATATATATCCTCTCTTAAAAATCTAGTGTAAATATAAAAAAGCATGGGAAATTGTCTCCATCTTGCACTGAACTAAACCAGCTTTAGAGTGAGATGTCCTATCCTGTCTGTGGTATGAAGAAGAATGGTCTCACAAAAATGCTCACCTAATTCCCAGAATCAGTGAATATGTTAAATTGCATGGCAAAGGGGATTAAAGTTGCTAATCAATTGAGATTAGAGATTATCCCAGGTTATCCCCGGTGGGGCCCAATGTGTTCTTAGGGTCTTTAAATGTGGAAGAGGCAGGCAGTAGTCAGTGTCATAATAAGAATCAACCAGCTATTGCTGGTTTTTAAGATGAAAGTAGGTGAGAAAATAGATCCTTCCAGAAAAGAACTCGGCCCCACTGACGCTTTTTCTTCCTCAATGTGTTTTTAACCCAGTGAGATGCCTTCAGACTTCTGAGCTACAAAACTGTAAAATAATAGGTCTGTGTTGTTTTAAGCTACTAAATTTGCAGTAATTCGTTATAGCAGAAATAAGAAAACTAATATACTTTTCATAGTTGATTCCATGCTTTCCTGGAACCACTAAGGGTAGGAGCCTGGTTATAAAGTATCTACCAGAGAGAAATAAAGTGATTATTGGTACTAACCCCAGACAACTAGGCAATCTGTTCCTTCATAAAATAAAAACCTCTCTCAAAATTCAATTCCAAAAAAAATTTATTGAGCCCCTATGTAATGGGACATGGTTAAGAGATACCCCTCCTCTGTGTGGATATAACTCTCACCACTCTGTTTATCCTCAGCTGGTACATTTTACATCTTACTAGACCTTTGCAGTTATTTGGTCTCCTATAATGGAATGGAAGCCTTGTTCAGAAGTTCAGAATATTTTTAGAGAGTTGTGGTTAGTAGAGTGATGAGAGTGATGTTCATAACTAATGGCAAGTCTTCTTCATTTTCTAAATTAAAAAAAAAAAATAGGAGTTACCAAGAGAAACTTGTGTTCAAAAGATCAGACCCATCTTTCCCACTGCCCACTGTGACTTTGCATGTGTGACTTAATTTCTTTAAAATGTAAACTCCTTATTCTCCCTACATCACCTTGTGCCTGAAGGGACATACTTACACACTGTCCAGATAGCCATTTTACTTCACGAAGAAACCATTTTAGAGGTTTCCAAAAAAAGCCAAAAGTAAGGCCACCTATTAAAACTGGGAGCTCTTGATTCAGAGCTCCAAGTCTTTATAGTTTTTAACTGAATTATATGTTCTGTGCATTGGCAAATCTGATGCCTTCTCTTCAGGCTCTCCCTTAAAAAAGATTCCACATACTGAACTTGAATCCGTGCCCAAGATAGACAGGAAAAATGGAATCTTGGAAAATTCAAGGGAAAGGACTTGTTTATCGTATTCCTATTTGGTTGCTGAACATCCAGACAGTTAGGCTTGCAAGATAAACTTCAGAGAGGGAAAAGGTTACCTTGGCACTCCATGTAAACTTTTCTAACTGATCTGAGAATCTAGAAGTTGTAAGTTTGGACTCCCTTCCCAGTGTATGAAAACCAACACCGAAAATGGGATCAAACCCCTGTTAAGGAATCAGGGCAAGAGAGCAGAAACTTACAAAAAAGTACTGAGATGGACTCGTTGCTTCCCACAGAAGTTCCAGGCTCTTCTGCAATTAAGTAAAGAAATGATTTTATTTACTTCAATAAGGATCACACACAGTAGTATGTCTAGCATTCAGCTAATGGCCTCAAGTAGCCCTGGTAAACAGACACCTCCACTAAGTCTGTGGCACCCAAAACTTCCTTCTCCCAACTGCCAAGGCACTCTGCATGCCTCAATTCTTACCGGTAGAAATGGAACACAGATGCACTCCATGAAGAGCATCTGGTTAAAAGGTTACATTCACTCATAAGTCCCTGAAAACAGCACCTGAACTGGTCATACCTTCATGTGTAAGAATTGGATTCCCCTCTTCTCCCCCAGAAGCTGAGCAAACATGGCACTTGAGTGAGAAGAGTGTAAACATAGGCAGAGTCCCTACTAGAGTCCTACTTCTTGAGTCTGTCCTGGAAAGCCTCCCAAGAAAAAAAATCCCTCAAAGACCAAGCATAGGCAAAAAAAGACAAAGATGTTTGGCCTTACCTGGTCCTCTAGTGATGGGCTCTTCTGAATGAGCAGCAGTGACACTTTCTAGAAATAAAGGAATAAGTTTCTTAATTTAAAAGGCTGGACCCTCCATGGATTTTTTTCTTCCTATTAAAAATTAAAACTTCTCAATATATATTTACATTAAATCACTACGTTGTACACCTTAAACTTATACAATGTTATATGTCAATTATATTTCAATAAAACTGGAAAAAAGTTAAATAAGTAAATGCATTATACAGAGCAAAAAAACAGAGTCTCATTTTATTGATAATTTCCACTGTCAGAAAGGAGGTATGGGGCCCAGTATATTAGCAGAAATGACCAGATGGATCTTGTAGTCAAACATGAGATTTTTCCTAATGCCCTATGGGGCAAGGGGAGCTATCATTAATGTAGATTAATTATTTAATCAACTACTATAATTTGGGAAGTTAGAACACAATATCTAAGTAGAGCTGCATGTTGCAAACGATGTATAGTCTTCAAGGAAGACAGTAAAAGAGAAAGATGTTAAAGCCAAGGAAACAATCTTTTTTTAATAGGCCTTTTCAGTAATACACAGTTTCTAGATTCCTCCAACTACTACCTGCAATACCACAATACACTTAAAGCAGTGCTATAATATAGTAGATCTCAATAAATGTTAGCTACTATTTGTAGACACAAGAATCAGATTGTATAGAGATTTGCTTTTGTAGGTAAGACCCAAGAGCCTTTCTTAGCAAAAATCCCAGGCATCCCTTAAAGTATCAGGGTTTGTTTGTGGAGATAGAAGGCATTGAATCTTATGGCCCCTTGGCTAAGTGGAAGACAAAAAAATGAAAGAAAGTGGAGACTTGAAAGAGGGATGGGCAGAGACAGGACCACTGCTTAATTCATGAAGCTTTCAAATTCCTTTTCTCTTTTGTTCAGTCTATGTTCAAATAAGATTTACATTTGCCATAATCTTCTCTCAAAAAGTTATCTACATAAATTGAATTATAATGAACTAGAAAAAGAAAATTTTGGCCACCACATCCTTTGATTCATTCGAGACACCAAGGAGCACCTCCCCTTTGAGAAGCCCAGAAGGCTGATCCTGGTTAGGTCTGGGCAGACCTCTGGGATGGAGCTATGTTGGCATTCAACCAATTCCAATCCCTGATACTCTGGGAAAATGCTTGAATTTTCCTCAAGTTTCAGAGAACTTTTGACAAAATTTACTCTACCTCAAAGCAGCAAAAGTATGCCCAAAGCTATGTTACTATAGGAAATTTCTATGCAATAAGCTATAAACAAGGAAAGAGAGGGAGGGAAGAAGAAATTTCTGCATTTTCAAGTTAGAAATCCTTACCAGTGGCTTTAGTGGTTGCTTCCTCAAAGCTATGAATGTTTGATTCCACCTCAGTAGATAATTCTAGGACAAGAAAATGAAGATGGGTATGATCATAAGCTTACATTGGGGAACCAAGTACACTGGAGGAAAGCAGGTTTTTTCTTTTGGATGCAAAAAATGGAAGCCCACTAACTCCTGCCCAGGCCCCTCTAAAGCCAAAACCATCACCTACCGAAAGTTTGTGCATTCTCAAAATGCACATCTGTGGTAGATTCTACATCACTAATGGAGACTAGGTTAGTGGTTGACTCCAGGTCAGTGGCGGACTCTGGGATAGCGGTGGACTCCAGGTTGGCCGGGGTCTCTGGAGTGGTGGTAGTGGACTCCAGGTCGGTGATGGACTCTGGGGTGGCGGTGGACTGCAGGTTGGTGGAGGACTCCGGGGTGGCAGTGGACTCCAAGTCAGTGGGGGACTCTGGGGTCATTGTGGACTCCTGGTCAGCGGTAGACTCTAGAGTGGTGGTGGACTCCAGGTTGGTGGGGGATTCTGGAGTGGCAGTGGACTCTGGGGTGGCAGTAGACACCAGGTCAGTGGGGGACTCTGGGGTTGCTGTGGACTCCTGGTCGGCGGTAGACTCCAGGGTGGCAGTGGGCTCGAGGTTGGTGGGGGACCCCGGAGTCATGGTGGACTCTGTGGTGGTGGACAACTCCAGGTGGGTAGGGGACTCTTGGGTGGTCGACTCTAGGTCAGCAGTGGACTCTAGTCCAGCGGTCAACTCAAAGGCATTAATCAACTCAAGTTCATTAAGCAACTCAAGGTCAGTGATCAAGTCTAGGTCAGTAATGAATTCTAGAGGAGCCAAAAAAACAAACAAACAATAGTTTAAGTACTTTCTAGGAAGAATATTTTCACCATCTCTACACCATTCCAAGCTAGATCTCTTCCTGAGGAAAACCTGGAGCATAAAAAGGTATAGTGAATCAAAAATGGTCTCAAAAAATAATAATAATAAATAAAAATAAAAAATAAATGGTCTCAACCCAAGTTTCTCTTCTGCCAAGTGCTTAGAAAATGCAGAAGACTAACTGCTCCCTAGGAGTGGCCCCTATACCACCACCCTTTGAGGGTG
The DNA here is from genome assembly GCF_003254725.2 of Canis lupus dingo. Classification (NCBI taxonomy): domain Eukaryota; kingdom Metazoa; phylum Chordata; class Mammalia; order Carnivora; family Canidae; genus Canis; species Canis lupus. The sequence goes on along the minus strand of NC_064269.1, from coordinate 34,923,135 downwards.
TCAGTATAAGAAGAAGCATTTAATACTGTGCCTCTGTATGTGAATTGGTCAGACTGGAACAGAATAAAGATTCCAAGGATATCCCCTCTATAATCCTTCCAGGTCCCAGAAAACCAAAAAAGGGAGTAAGGAAAATAGCTATTTCCAAGATACATAACAAGAAAGGAATGGACTCTGAAATGGGCTACTTCTATCATATTTTTGAAGTCTAGGACTTCATTTTCCAGTATTTCCCATAGATTGAACAATCCAGACATTTGGGGGCTTGCTAACCATAAGAGCATTATAACTGTGTAGGCCTGGTGAGCATACCCCCAGGCTCTTCTTGGGCTACAGAAAAGATACTCAGTCACCAAGGCTGCTTAGGTGACCACGTTAGAGGCACCTTGCCAATGAGGCCAAAATCATTAGCACTCTAATTTAGTCACTGTGCTTTTATCATTCATTCATACGCAGTAAAGAATCCCAAACTCAGCGTCTGATAATTGGAGAACTACTAGAGGGAGGAAGAGGATGGGGGAAAGTAATTATTTTAATGCCAGTGAATGAACACACCTCCCCCCGCCCCTTCCCCGAGAACTCAAATTGAATTCAGAAAGAATTAGGAAAGCTTTTGGAGGAAAGCTTTCTTTCTGCCTGGTTCATGAAGACACCTCTTTCCTCTTTCCATGTGATCCCCAGGTTTCCAGACCCACTGATTTCCATTGCATTGGACCAAATTAGTTACTGAAGTCCTTTGAACTGCACTCTTGGATAAAAGGAGGATACAGCCTGGGACTTTTCAACCTGCACTAAAGAGAATAAAGCCTCTCTAGGGCCCAAGAGTGAAGAGGACCACAGTAAACCCTGAGTAGTTGGCCCATCACCCACCCTAAGCCCAGCTGGCCCAGCCTTACTTAGTACCTTTATACTAAGTAAGCACCTAAGCCACATCTTAGCTTAGCCACTGGATGTGTCCAAGGCTTCAGAGCTCGGCCAGCCACCCATCCCCATCTTAACACCAAGTCACTATAATTTCACTTTACAACATTCACTGCTGGTCTCTCCGGTTCTCTTTCTCCTGAGGAAAGACCCGGCATGGCATTCACACACCCTATAAAAGAATTTTAGTTTCATTCTCCCATGGTGACTTCCCAACTGTGCACTTACCCTGGTGTATTACGGGGTAAGCCACAGCGAGGGCGAACCAGGTTGTGAGTACCAGGGCCTTGGTTAGCATGGTGCCAGCGGGAGCACGGGAGGCCGTGAAGGTAAGGAGGGATGTGGCCGGCCCCAGCTGTGCTGCACAAGTTCCTTTGAGCTTTTATGCAACCCTCAGTCCCAGGTCCCTGCAGGCGGTACTTTCAGGTGGTTGTTAAAGAAAGAAAGAACAAGCAAGCCTCGCCCGCACACTATGAGAATGCCCCTGGAGCAAAGGCAGGAGAGGGGACTGGGGGCAGGGAGAAGCCAGGAGTATGGAAAACTCTGATAAGGTCTTAGGTGAAATTGGGTTGTCCCTTAATCATTAGCACCAAAGATCTGCTTCTCAGAAGAGGCAGGGAACAAAAGCTAGCTTCCCCGGGGTCCCATTCCCCTCCTGGCCTGAGGTTGCAAGTTTTCACCCAGGCTGGGGCCAAATACTGCTTTACAGAGCCCCCAGAAAAGCTACTTTGCTTCAGAGTGTGGGACTTGGAGCCACAGTCAAACCTGCTGGCTACTCTGATCCTAAGGGAGAACCCTGTTGCTAAGTCTTCTCACCCCAGCTGGTCCCATAAAGAGAACTGTCAAAGAGAATAAGAATTATTGCTATTGCTACATGATAACAGAAATAGTAAGATCGTAAGGTTTCACATGTGCTACGATCTTATTTGATCTGCACCATGATTCTATGTGTCAGGCATTATTATCTCCATTTTTTGGTGAGCACAGGAGAGACTGAGAGACTAAGTGACTCCAGATTCACCTGAAGATACCCTCTGCAGAGAAGTCATTGAAATCAAGTACTTCTTGATGGTCAGGACCTGGCTCCTGCCACTGATGTCCCCAGTCCTCTGGCAGACAGTAGTAAGTGGCCATGTGCTCTTGGGGACAGCCCTGACTTAAGGACCCCTCCCAGAAGATCAGAGTAGACTGAAATGTGGTTGGCTCACACAAGTCAGCCTGGGCCCTCAGTTCCTAGTCATGACCCTTATCTGGAAATGAGGTCTTTATCAGATGCATATCCCATTCTGGGGTCAAACTCCCATGGGGCCTGTAGGTCTCAATTTTCTTTACTCTCTTTCTGATATAGTGTATTTTTTTCATTACGTAACACACTTGTCAAGTGGTCTGACAGCCCTAGTGATGGGGAACTCACTACCTTGAAAAAAATAGTTCAGATTTGGACAATTATTCCTTGCGATGGCTAATATATGCCTTGTTATTTTAACCTGCTGATCTCAGTTTTATTTTGGGAGCCATATATAAAAAATTTAGCCCTTCTTTTCTCTTCAGATGTCAGAAGTAGCTATTGTGGTGTTTTCCAATTTCTTCACCATCCTAAAAAGAGTGTAAGTTTTTCCCTGTTTTGTTCTCTATAATTTCTCCAGCACCTGGCACAGTGTCTGGCACGTTGGAGATGAGAAAAATATTTGTTAATAAATTAATGCCTACAGGACTCCTGGTCACTGGTCTCTGATCTCGTTTGTCTATCGTCTTCTAGAAAGGAAGCACTAGAATTAAATAATCAAGATTTAACCTAATTAGAACAGGAGAGGGGCCTCGGGAGGGGAAGAAGAGGGAAACTATCACTCTCCTTTTTGGAAAATACATGATATTAATTTGATTGTTTTAAATTGATTTTTATGGGGTACCTGGGTGGCTCAGTCGGTTAAGCATCTGCCTTTGGCTTAGATCATGATCCTGGGGTCCTGGGATCAAGGCCCATATCAGGCTCCCTGCTCAGTGGGGAGCCTGCTTCTCCCTCCGCCTCTACCCCTGCTAGTGCTTGTGCGCTCTCTATCTTGCTCAATCTCTCTCAAATAAATAAATAACATATTCTTTAAAAATAAAAAATAAAAATAATAAATTGGTTTCTACATTAAATACCAAATTAAATGCTGAAAGATAGGCCTGGCAGGAAGCATGGGAAGTTTCCTGACAGCATTAAAAGGATCTCAAAAGCCTTTGCATATATTTTCTCCAGAGTGAGATGAGTTTCTGACAAGTGGGCTGAGAAAGGAGTGCTATCCTCCGGATGTGTCTCTTGCCTCCCTAGTTCTCACCCTCAACAGACACAGGCCCTGGAGCATGTGGGTGCACCGAGCGAGGCATTTGATCCACGATGAGGTTCTTCATTCATTCCGGGCTAGGAGTCATTCTTCCCTTAAGGAGCAGTTTTCAGAGACTAACATTCAAGTTTCTCCTCAGGGGAACAGAGTACCCAGAACCTGCCATACCTCACAGATCAGGTATGGATAAAGACTAGCCCAGTCTTCCAGGGTTAGATCAAGCATTTTTTTCTAACACCCGCTCAGGGACCCAGCAATTACACTAAGTACCTGGAACAGTGCAAAAGAACTGCTTCCTTCTTTGGAGTTATAACCGTGGAGGAAGTCAACACATATATTATAAAGGCAGTTTATAGTGAGATACAAAGAAACCTAAAGCAGTGCCAGGAATTCAAAACAATGTCTATTTGTTTAACAGATATTTACAGAGCAACTGGGAAGTATGATGACTAAAGCAGAAGCACCAGGCAAAGGAAGTCAAAATTGCAGACTCTGGAAGCCAACAGCCCAAGTGTCAGTCCTGACCCTGCAAACATGGGCAAGTTACCTAACTCATAGGACTTTAGTTTTCTCTTGTACAAAATGGAGATAAAAATGGATTTACTGGGATCCCTGGGTGGCTCAGTGGTTTAGCGCCTGCCTTCATTCGGCCCAGGGCATGATCCTGGAGTCCCGGGGTCGAGTCCCACATCAGGCTCCCTACATGGAGCCTGTTTCTCCCTCTGCCTGTGTCTCTGCCTCTCTCTGTGTGTATCTCTCATGAATAAATAAATAAAATCTTTAAAAAAAAAAAAAGTGGGTTTACTTCAGGACACCTGGGTGGCTCAGTTGGTTAAGCGTCTCTCTTTGTCTCAGGTCATGATCCCGGGGTTTTGGGATTGAGTCCTGCATCGGGCTCCTTGCTCAATGGGGAGTCGGCTTCCCTTCTCCCTCTGCCCCCTACCTGCTCATGCTCTGTCTCTCTCAAATAAAAAAAATATCTTTTAAAAAATGGTTTTGTAAGGATTAAATTAATATATTCATGTTAAAATGCCTAGAATAAGGAAATTACATAATAAAAATGAGCTATTACTATTAGGTGCTGAAATGAAAAAGACCCAGGTCCCAGTGAGTTGATAACATTGTTTTACAGCAAGAACAGGACAGAGCATTGTCCCCAGAAAGCTCCCTGGGGAAGAGAGAACAAGTTGAAGTAAGTGTGGAATTCGTTTGGATTCAATAAACATATCTTTGGGTTTATCTTTGGTTTATAGAAGGTAAACAAACAGAAAGGCCTCTAAGCAAAAGACAGTAATAGTGTATTGGAGGAGGGATACCTGGGGGCTCAGCTGTTAAGTGTCTGCCTTCAGCGCATGATCCTAGAGTCCCGGGATTGTCGAATCCCACATCAGGCTCCCTGCGTGGAGCCTGCTTTTCCCTCTGCCTATGTCTCTGCCTCTCTCTCTGTGTATCTCTCATAAATAAATAAACAAAAATATTTTTAAAAAATACTGTATTGGAGGAGACAAAATGTGCATGAATAGCAATGTTCAAGGTGTCATGTCCTGTCAACTATAATAAATTTGGGAACATAGAGGAAGAACATGTCAATAAGCTGGCTGGAATCACCTTAATCAGATTTCCATTGCCCACATTTCCAGAGCTTTATGCCTGGCACTTGCCAAATAAATGATTATTCATCTGTATTGAATTCTCAACATGGGAAAGGTGGAAGGCATCATTATGTGAGTAGTAGAATTATGGCTAAAGCCTGGGGTTCTGGACTCAGGTCACCTGGACAGGAATCCAGGTCCTTGTGAGAATTGGGCTTGCCCCTATCACTCTACCCTTCCATTTTCCATTTTCCCCATCTACCAAAGCCAGAGGATGATAGAAATGGTTTCATAGGGCCTTTGTGATAATTAAATGATGGAATCTATGCAAACTGGCAACTGGCATATAATAAATGTTCGGCGATTGGCAGCTATCATGATTATAGCTTTAAATGAACCTTGAAGAATGAGTTAAAGCTGTGAGATTACTCTCATTACAGAGAAGTTGCTGATGGAAAATAAGGTAAGTAGCTCAGGGGAGGGGGAGGGGCAGGGTGGGAGAGGAGGTGGTGGCATAAGGGACCAGACCCACAGAGCTTTGAAAGTTGAAAAGTTGAGTCATTATTCTGCCAGCAAAGTAGGGTCATTGAGGCTGTTTAATCAAGGATGGTCATGGTGAGACTTAATCAAACAAATCTGTGAGACAAAAAACAAGTCAACTTTGGCTCTGCAGGGGCAGGAGCTACTGCAGGTTGAGCATGGTAGTGGCCTTAGGCATCAAAAGGATGCAGATATTAAAGATACTACCAAGGGTCAAAGGGACCTGGTGATTGATTGGATGTGGGGAAGGCAGCCTACCGTGAGATATGTGTATGCTCCCAGAGATTGACCTTGTAGGCTTTTAGTTCCTCTAGGACATGAGTTCCCAGGGTCAAAACCCCTATGCTTAAAATAAAAAGGAGACAGAGAGGAGAATGAAGAAAATGATAATTTCTGAGATTTGGCTGAGAATCTTACCTGGTGGTGACTGAGCAAGGAAACGAACACCCTATGATAACATTAAAAATGGATTTCATGGGGTTAGAATGAAGTTTTAGGGCTCATGTTTTCTTTGGTACTAGTACACACCCTCAGGGGAAATTTTGAGACTGGAGATAATGGTTTTGTCTGTTAAATATTTTGGCTTAAGATCAGACCCTTTTAGGTCCTTAGGGGTAGGGGAATGGTTCCATCAATGAATTGATAAGAAATAAAACAGGTAAAACAACAAGATACCACCTCACACCCATTAGGATGAACACTATCAAGAAAACAGACAGAAAAGCAAGTGTTCACAGGCTGTGGAAAAACTCTTACACATTTGTGGGAATGTAAAGGGGTGAAACCATTATGGAAAATGGTAGAGGTTCCGCAAGAAAATTAAAGATAGAACTGCCATACAATCTGGCAACCTTCCTTCTGGGTATATATCCAAAAGAATTCAAAGTAAGATCTCAAAGGGATATTTTCACAATCTGGTTCAGAGAAGTATTATTCACAGTAGCTAAGAGGTGGAAGCAATCCAAATGTCCATCATTGAATGAGTGGCTAATGAAGATGTGGTATGTATATACAGTGAAATGTTGTTCAGTCTGAAAAAAGGAAGGAAATCTTGTCACAGGCTATGAGCAAGGTCATATGGATGAAGCTTAAAGATACTATGCTATGTAAAACAAGACAGTCACAGAAAGACCAACACTGCATGATTCTACTTGCATAACTTATCTAAAGTAGTCAAACTCTTAGACACAGAAAGTGGAATAATGATTGCCAGAGACTGGAAAGAGGGGGAAATGACAGTTGTTCATTGAGTATAGGATGAAAATGTTAGATGGTAAAAGTGTTGAGATAAATGACAGCACAGGGTTGTAAAAAAATATGTTTAATTCCCTATTTACAAATCTGTTTTCTTCCACCAAAGTAAGCAACTTTTAGGGAAAGACCATACCCTGTTCATATTTGCACCCCAGAGATTCCTTGTTGTCCTTGAAGCTCATTCTCCCCTTCTCTCCCTGATGACAGCTCAACATGAAGACTGCATTTCCCAGAGGACATAAGCAGAAATCATATATGCAATTTCTAAGTTTTGTCCTAAAAGGAAAGAGGCAGACCATTGACTTTCACCTTCCTCCTTTCTGCTATAAGAGATGTGGGTGTGGTGGTAAATCATCTCAAACCATCTGAATGAGGGCAACACTGTAGGGATGGCAGAGAAGATACAAGGAAAGGATCCAGCATTCCCCTGAATCTTCTCCTCTGTTTGAGGTGCTGACACTGGAGTGTTAATGTGAGATACACCCTCAGTGTGTTACAAGTGGCCCAAACTAATTTATACCCCCAGCACCTTGCATAGTTCCTACAAGTTACTTCATAAAGATGGTGGGATCCCTGGGTGGCACAGCGGTTTGGCGCCTGCCTTTGGCCCAGGGCACGATCCCGGAGATCCGGGATCGAATCCCACGTCAGGCTCCCGGTGCATGGAGCCTGCTTCTCCCTCTGCCTGTGTCTCTGCCTCTCTCTCTCTCACTGTGTGCCTATCATGAATAAATAAAAATTAAAAAAAAAAAAAGATGGAAAGAGAGGAAAGAAAAAATTTCTAAAGTGTGTGTCGGTAAAGGGACACTTGAGATTACAGCAAGACCATAGAAAGTGAGAGAAACTTTGCTTCAACTGAATCATGAACACCAGTTTGGTTCTCCTGTGTTTCCATTCTTTGTACCAAGTCAGGCTTGCTGTGATGACAATCTCCAATTTGGTCTTGCTCCATTTATTTATTTAATGAAAAGCTTTGTTATTAAAAGTCTAGTCTTAAATGAGGCAAGAATTTCCTTCTTTGATTTGCAGTCTTTTGTTCTAAGATGGATGAGGTTTATAAATGTTTCAAAGGGCTTTTAAACCCAAATTTACTCGACACCAATTCTGAGAGATTGCCAAAGCATGTATTATTAATGTCATTCTACCAGTGAGTGCCCAGCACATTGCTACCTCCATAAACAGTTACATATTGAGTGCTAGCCAAAGAACTAGAAATACAAGATGGTAAGTGACCTGCTAGGTCACAGCTAGTTAGTGCAATGCCATGATGAAGAGCCAAGGCCTGCAGAGCCAAGGCCTTCCCACATCTAATCATGCTAGATTGAATGAACAGTCACTTCTAAAGAGCTTCAGTTAACTCATCAAAAACAAGTTTCTCTGAAAATACTAGAGGTATCCAAATCTTTATCCTTTCTGTTTGAAAACCCAAAATATCTCATGATTGGCATTTTTTTTCACCATCACTTATGAGGAAAAACAGAGAAACACATTTTCTAATTATTATTATTATTATACCAGCAGTGGAAAAGTCAAAGAAAAGTCTCATTCATTTCCAAGTAACCAAGATCAATACCATAGAGGAGCAAAATTTGCCACCTCAAAATGTGTCTCTTTGGCATTGGATTTATTCAACTGATTATTTTTTTAAGAAATAAAAGACTCAAAAAGGTTTTCTTTTTGCCTCTCCCCTAACCATCTAAAAAATTTTAGATAGGAAATTTTCTCCAGGTAGGGAGTTATCACCAGAGATAGCAAAAAATTCCTCTCTATGTCCCATTGTTTTTGTATCATCCAACAAACATTTGTTTGCTGAACATTTTTTCATCTTCCTGTGATTTGTCTTCCTTCGGTTGAAGTCCTAGACTCCTATTCCCTTCTCTTTAACTCTGGATAGTCATATAAGCCTCAAAGGCCTGACTGCCTGGGGGCCTCATATTCTCAGAGTACAGCCCCTGTATGTTTTGTAATTAAATTTTATTTTCTTCTGTTACTCTGTCTCAGGCCAATTTAATTTTTAGACCCCCAAAAGAGTCTTGAAAGGTAAATTTTTCCTGTCCAATCATTCTCAATTCATTCCACTCTTCATTTCCATGAAAAAGCAACCCATCCAATGTAACAGTAAATATCTTTTTCATCTTCATTCTTTAGGTTTAGCTAGAAAGTACTACTGCAAGCATGTAAGCTTGCACATTCTCTTGCTTAAGACACCAAAGTATTTGATTGTGCAACCCATAAAAATATTTTTAAAAAAAATCACAGCAAGAGTCCACTGAAGCTTAAACATGATTAAGTTTCTGAAAGGAGAGCCAGACAGGCTTCTTGCCTTCCAGGACCTTGTGATTATGATTAAGATTCCTCATCTGATTGGCCTTACATGTGCAGTTAATATTAACAATAAGGACAACTTGTGTTGTCTCTAAGCCACCAAGGAGCCTCAGTGTATATTGTTTCCAAATCTTTTTTTTTATTTTTTTTTAAATATATATTTTTAAATTTTTATTTATTTATGATAGTCACAGAGAGAGAAGGAGAGGCAGAGACACAGGCAGAGGGAGAAGCAGGCTCCATGCACCGGGAGCCCGATGTGGGAATCGATCCTGGGTCTCCAGGATCGCGCCCTAGGCCAAAGACAGGCGCCAAACCGCTGCGCCACCCAGGGATCCCTGTTTCCAAATCTTAATCCTCAAAAGCCTGGCTCACTTCTCCCTGTCTCCTTAAGAATTTCCCTGATCTTCCTAGTAGCTCTCTGGGTACATCCCCTCTTAGACTCTAGTCATTCTACTGTCTCCCATTCTCCACCATCCACAACTATATTTGAAATCGATCGATGCATAGATTACTAATATCACTTCTGCTATTGGTTCATCTGCATGACAGAGAGTCCCATTCCACTGGTCACTCCAGGTGTTTTTTGTGTATAACTTCTGTGGTTACCTTTTACTCTTCTGGGCTAATTATAGAGCTGGACTGACATATTATGTTTCTTTGCCCTTGGGAAGAGTAAATGGTCTCCCCCCACCCACCCCACCCACCCCCGTTCTCTGCCCCAGTGGGACTCCAAGAGCCTCTCTGAGTGGAAGGCAGAAGGGAGGACAAGGAGCTACAATCCTTTTTATTCTGTCAGTGCTCGTCCAACCTGTTGGCTAGACTGTGACCCACTGAGATCACTCCCTTTTTCTATATCCCTTAGCCATGCTCTTCATAAAATGGGAGATCAAGAAAATGAATACTCATCACTAAATAAGCCAATAAATCAAGAAATTAATTAGATATTCTTTGTTTTCAATTCAGTGGGACAGCCATTCTGCGTGATCCAGCAATGGGTACCCTCAAGCAAGAAAATTCTGTGCAACACAAGCCCAAACATGTGGGAAGCCACAAAAAAAGAACCCAGGAAGTTCAGGAATGAATTCTGTTTTTCCTTGCAAGAAACTAAAGATGGTGATAAGGATGAGAATTAGAAGCCTGGATCAAGCAGAACTTTAAAACAGTGATTCAAGCAGCATTTTAAGTGAAACTGGAAGGATTTTTGCCCTGCCTACACTTGTTACTTCTAACAAGTTAGGGAAACATAATGGAAAACATAGTGGCCTGATGTACCTGGGAACTCTGCTCATGACCAAACAAACATTGTAGAGATTTGTTAATGGAAGTGGTTGTGTCTTGACCCTAGAAAAGCTAAAGCCAAGCTAGAGGTGTCTTGCCCTTGAATTAACATAAGCCCTAATGTGGGCAGGCAGGATGTCTGTTCAGGATTCCTAAATGCAATTTGCAGAGAAATCAAACAGAAAAACTGATGCCCCAGTTTCCTAACAGGGAATCAGTGTTATGTGTTATGATATCAATAGTTCCTTGCATTTATACAGAACTTCACAAGTTTAGAACAGTTCCCACATTTTATCTTATTTGAGTCCACAAAAGCCCTATGGGGTGGGTGTTATTCCAAGTTTACTAAATATCTTTAGGACTTGATATTGCTCCTTTAGAGATGAGAAAAACGAGTCAATTCCTGTTTCCTTTTAACAAACAGATACTGGCCGCTTTGTTTCAATTGATGCCACCTTCATGCCCCAAAAAAACAAAAACAAAAACAAAACACGAGTAAACAAGGAAATCTTCATAGAAACGACTGTTCAGGGTACTCACCTGTACTTCTCACAATTACTGTGTGAAACGAAAGAGCCTGCAATTGTCACGGTGGGATCCTCATCTATAAAAACTTGGAGACTCATAGCATTTTAGAATAGAAATCAACTTAGAGATTATATGGCCCAGTATCTTCACTCCCGTGAGAAGGAAACGGAGGTCTAGAAAGATGAGATGAGAGTGTCTAGGTTCCAATCCCAACACTGCCTCTAAGCTAATTCCTTAACATCTCTATGCCTCAGTGTTCTTAGATGCGATATGGGAATAATAATATCTACCTCATATTGTGGTGAGAATTAGGACAGTGTCTGGACACAGTGAGTACTGAGTACTTAGTAAGTAATCAAAAAAAAGTGGATACTATAATCGCGGTCATCTTCTACCCAGCACAGATAGAAGGATTGGGATTAAAATCTGACTATAATATACGACTCCTGGTATCCTGTCCCCTACAGAACATTATCAGTTTCCATGAAAGGAGTTCTTCTGCTCTCTTTGAAGTGCCAAGGGCCTTACACTTACAAGTAAATTCTTATTTTTCACATCCAAATGTGTAACAGAAACTGGATTCAGAAAAGCCTTGAGGCAAAGGGTATCTAAGAACGTGGTATCAGGGAAGACATTCACCATTGCCCTGAAGAATGGTACAATCAGTGAATCTGGGCTCTATTAGCCATGGAGTTTCAGACAGATGAGCTATGGGGGGGGGAAAGTGGTAATTTCAGGGATAGAATCAAAGTATATCTGCTCTCCCTCTTGTTTCCAGTGGATAATTCCCCAATGTCCTTTATGTGAAAAGGGAGGAGGAGGGAGGAAAACAAAACAAAACAAAAAATCAAAAGTCTGATATTTGAGAGTTATTGCAAATAAAGAAAAATACATTTACATAGAGTTTAGAGGGGAGGAAGGGGGAAAGAGGTAGAACACAGAGGATTTTTAAGGCAGTGAAAATACTCTATATGATATTATAATTGCAGATACATTTGTCATTATACATTTGTCCAAATTACAGCATGTACAAAAGCAAGAGTGAGCCAGAATGTAAACTATGGATTCTGGATAATGATGTGTTGATGTGAGCTCACAACTCTAATGAATGTACACTCTAGTGGGGGGGGTGCTATAATAATGGGAGAGGCTATGCATGTGTGGGAGTAGTGGATATATAGGGAATCTCAATACCTCAACTTTTTGAATACGTTAATTGCTATTAATGTAGAAATGCTTTGAAAAAATTAAATCTATTCAAATAAATAAACAAACATAATACATCTAACTATAGAATTGGCTGATTCCTTCCTAAGGCTGGATGTCCCTGGAATAATACATTTAATGAGACACAGTTCTTTTACTTGAAAGGAGACAGAGCCACTAGACCCATTAGTAGAGAGATTCTCATCAGAAAAGCCAGTCATGGCATTCCAGGAATACTCTGTTACAGAAGCATGTGGAATAGAGTCACAGAATGTTAGACCATAAGAACCTAGAGAAGAAGGTCAATCTGTCCAAATCATCTTTGTATTCCCCAGAGTCTAGCCGTGGGCCTAGAACATAGTAGGTTCTCAAAGCTTGAAAAAGAACAGAGAGAAACTGAGCCAAAACATTTATGAAATTAATGCTAATAAGATTCCATTTGTCCAGGCACCTGGGTGGCTCAATAAGTTAAGCATCTGCCTTCAGCTCAGGTCATGATCTCAGGGTCCTGGGATCGAGCCCCATGTAAGATTCCCTGCTCACACTCCCTCTGTACTCTCTCTCCCTCTCTCTCTCTTTCTCTCTGTCTCTGATAAATAAATAAAATCTTAAAAAAAAAAAAAAAAGACTCCTTTGTCCCCTGTGGCATTGAGTTTCCATATGACTACATGAAGAATGAAATCAGATTCTGGAGCCTGATGACCAACCACATCCCTCTTTGACAAGTGCTAGTCGCCTCCACCTACCTTGACAGCACAGCCTTGTTCTCATAGAGCTTGCACAGTAGCCTTCACTTAAATCCTGGGACTATTAGAAAAAAATCAGATAAAGCTCAAATTTCCTAGCTCTTCTCTAGTCAGAAAGAGTTTTGATCTGAAGCAAAGCATTACCAGGGCCAGAGCCCCAAGGGAACAATGGTATGTTGTAATCCCACTAAAGGCCATAACTTCTGGGATTCTTAAAGGAAAAAATCTTGCATTAGTGGCAAAGTGCCAGACTCCTACAACTATATTCAAAAGAAGACTTTACTTGCCACTAGTCTTCTTGTTATATTTTCCACTTCTTTATCCATTGGATTCTCAAAAAGATTGTTGGTCTCTATCTTCATTGCTCAGTTCCATTGTCACTAGTCACAGGTGGCTTTTGAGCACTTGAGTTTTTTTGTAACTTAATTTTCATCATATTAATGTATATGGTTATCTGTTGTTAGTGGCCATGATATTGGACAGCACACCCTTGCTTGTGTGAGAGACTGAGTAAATCTTCTTGATTATGAAACAGATGTCTTTTCTCTTCGACTTGCCCAACCTGGTTTCCCTCGTCAGGAATGAGAATTTTTTCAGGAAAAAAAAAAAAAAAGAAAAGAGGAAAAAAAAGAAAAAGAAAAAATTTGAAATAAAGTATGAGGTGCCTGGGTGGCTCAGTCAGTTAAGCGTCTGCCTTCAGCTCAGGTCATGATCTCAGGGTCCTGGGATTGAGCCCTGCATCAAGCTCCCTGCTCAGTGGGGAGCCTGCTTCACCCTTTTCCTCTCCCTCTCTCTCTATGTGCTCTTTCTCTCTCTTTCAAATAAATAAATAAATCTCTTTAAAAAAAAAGAAATAGCAGGTGTTCAGCACTACACTAGCTCAAACACACTATCAATAACTTTTATGAAACCATTCTTATAAAAAAAAAAAAGAAGAAACCATTCTTATGATCTTGTTCTATCCGCAGGCCAAACTGAATGCCATTATCCTATTATTATTGTTGTTGCTGTTGTTGTTGTTGTTTCTTATTATTGTTGATTTTCTTCTACCTGTCAAGGGCTGAGGTCAGAGATTTTAACAAAGGAGTCAGGAACTCACCAACAACCACAATAAAGTTAGAACTTGGACCTTATCTCATATTTTACCACTTACTAACTGTGACCTTAAGCTAATTGCTCCCAGGAGAAAAGAACATAGTAATACTATTCCCCTAAAAGAATTATTATTATGATCTCTAGAAAGAAAGATGTACATATTACTTATTGTTATTATTATTATTCAGGGCCCCAAATGGATTGAGTTCCCAGATTCTCACAGCTTCTCCTACTACTATTTGGATGACAGATATAATGGAAATACTTTCTAATAGAGTTACACCATGTTCTTCTTCCAAGACTTTTTCTTTATAACTCATCCAACATGACCTGGGCAGTCTCTGTAAACCAGGATATATATCTAATACATTACAGATACTCAAAAAACATTTCTTGTATGGGGGTGCCTGGGTGGTTCAGGTGGGTGGGCATCCAACTCTTGATTTCAGCTCAACTCACTATCCAGGTGTAGTGAAATTCAGGAAGATGTCCTTAAGGAAAAAGACAGCAATGAGGAAATTAGGTTGTCCTTGTGGTTTCCTGTGAACTTATTTCAAACACCTTGGAAATCTCAAGCATCACTAAAAATGTTGAAGAGTGATAAGCCAGCCACTGGCAGGGGAACAGCAAGAAGGCAGAGTTTGCAAGACCCAGAGAGCAATATGGTATTGGAACAGGACTCCCTTGGGGCAGAGGAAGCAGGCATAAAAGTGCCAAGGTTACCCTCCTCATCATGGGCAGTCTTCAGTCTCCTGTGGGAAATGTACTGGAAACAAAGTAGGGAAGTCCACAGAAGTCAGCTATGTCAAGGGCAAACAAACCTCAGCCCAGGCCCTTCCCTCACCTTGCAGTCTCCTTATGGTAGAAAGAGAATTGTTTGATTCACTAAAATTTGCTAGGACAGTCACCAGGGGCTGAGTGAGGAGGAGTCATTGCCTATAAGGAACCAAATCAAAGATTTCAGAGCAAATCAAGAAGTTTTTAAAAAGCAGAGGAACGGGGGATAGAAAAAGGAAGCTTTTAAATTGGAAGTAACTTGAAGTCACATTAAATGCAGATGTCCACTTTCAAATAAAAATGCATTGAGCACCTGCTGGGAAGTAAGCAGAGATGACCAGTATAGTAAAGGAGTGGAAGAATTTGCCAGAAAAAGCAAGTACAAAGCATTTGAGACCAATCCAAATCATGACCATGATTTACTTGAAATAATCAAACAAATAAAACAAAAAGAATACTAGAGCTTGAAAGGAAAAACCCACCAGTATGGAAGAACATGAAAAATACTCTGCTGCAAATATGCTCTAGGAGTACACGAGTGCTGGCAAAATCCAACTGGCCATTTAGATCATGTTTGGGTTTTGAATTTAGTTTTCTGACATCGAGGAAATAGAGTTAGGGGATGGAGAGGGTGGGGGCCCCTAGGTGGCTCAGTGGTTGAGCATCTGCCTCGGGCTCAGGGTGTGATCCCGGGGTCCTGGGATTGAGCCCTGCATCGGGCTCCCCACAGGGAGCCTGTCTCTTCCTCTGCCTGTGTCTCTCATGAGTAAATAAATAAAATCTAAAAAAAAGGGAGGGGGATGGAGAGAATGAGACGAGAGGAACACTGGCGTGCTGGTGCCACAAATCCCAGGAAGGAAAGGGAGAAGGTGATAAAATAGGTCTCACTTGTAAGACAGGAGGCTGAAGAGAGCAAGTTTGGAGAAACTGTGAAAAGCACCAAGACAAAGGAAGTCTTCTCTGGGTCTGGGTGCAACCCAGACGGGATGAGGAAGCTAAGGCACAGTGAGGTTAAGTAATTTATCTAAGGACACAGAGCCAGTTAATGGCAGTTTCAAGGACTAGTGAAATACGGACAAACAGGAAAGAAGTTGGGGGGTGGAAGAAAGACTCCAGCCATGAGAATTTCAAAGTCAAGTGAGGAGTTAATGTCTCCCTGAAAAAACAAGCATAGCTTAATATGTGTGCCACCTGAAAGCATATTTAAATAGCAAGAGCCTCCCCAGGCCCCAGGTGGGCAGTAGAAAGCAGGGGAGACCTGCCTCGCCCCCACAGATCATGCTATTTACTACCCATGTCCTGCGTGCCCTGGGAGAAACTGGGGCCTCGTCATGGTTTCCAGAGCCTGGGTCCCACCAGACACTTCCTTTGTTCCTGTGCCTCTGCTCAGATGGCTCAGATACCCCCTTAAGGGGTGCACTCCACAAGGGCCCCAGAGAGACTTGCCATCCTCACTCTAGGTTCTGCCCTATTGCACAGAACTCCCACCAGTCAAGGGAATCAAGGCAGTCACAGTGACCAAGGCCTCCCTTCCAGCTACCTCACCCACCCCCTCAGAGTCCGTTTCTTAGCCTGTTGCTTCATCCTGAGCTGGAGCACTCCCCAGCAGAGTTCCCAAGCCTCTCCTGAGTTTAACCTGAGCCCAAACTGCTTGCCCCCTGCCTGATGGGCACGAAGCCACCCACAGATCTGCACTGCCTCGAGAGTAGCATGGTCAACTCTGGGCCCTGGGTCTCACTGCCTCAGTTCCCACCACGCCCTGTCCCTTTGCCTGAATCCTACACATCAGTCAAATCCCAAGAAGCCGCTTCCAACCAAGTCCACCATCTGTTCTTCCCAGAGAATTTGCAGTTTTGCATCATGAACCTGGCATTTAGATTGTCATTTATATTTTTCATATTGTCACCCTCTTAAAGAAAAGACTAAATGCATAATCTTCATCAGAGCAGAGACGTACTGTTACTCCTGTTTGTATATCCAGGGCCAAAAAGAATATACTGATGTTGATAATGAGGAGAAGGAGGAAGAAGAAGAGCATATCCTCCTTACGACTTCTGGATACATGTCCACACCATCAGTATATTTTACAGACACTGTCCTCAGCATCAAAGGGACATGGTTATCCTTCTTTTCTTCAACAAGCTCCTGATCAAAAGGGCAAGACAAACATGCAATACAATGGGTCTTAAGAGTAAAATGTCTAAGAAGAGGAGAAAAGCACTTCAAGGAAGTACAGGCTAAGATATGAGACCATATATGTCTGTGATGGTCTTTCATTCATTCAGGAAAAATCCCCTGAGTATCATAATTCAAGCCATGTGGTAAGCATTGCACACATAATGATGCATAAGACATGATCATAATTATTGCCATTAGGGAGTTTACTATCCGGAAAGGAAGAGAAGCAAACAGGTAGCTAATTAATTGCAGTGCCATTTGTTTAAAGCAGAGCATGCATGTGGGATACTCTCTCTCATCTGAGAAAGGTTCAAGAAAACCATGAAGCCTGAAACCCGAAGGATGCCTGTTGCTCACAAAGTGGGTGAATGCTGTAGGGAGAAGTTCCTGGTAAAAGAAAAAGAAGGAAATCCCTTTTTCTGAGTCTAGAACTATATACCTTCCTCCTCTCTACTGTGTAGTTTAGGGATAAAAAAAAATTTAAAAAAAAAGAATTCAAATTCAAGAAGGAATGAATGGCAGAGAAGACCAGAGAAAAAGAATTTTTGAATTGTGCTTTAATATCTCATTAGCAACACATCATCTTGATTTTAAAAGCAATGTGGGCAAAGCCTATAATATAATAATCTGTAGTTAGGGCAGAAAGCGTCATGTAATACTATATATACAATTTGCCTCTAACTGAGTGAAAACAGAAAATAGGTCATAGTCGCTAAATACGAAAGGCTATGGAAAAACACTATCAAATTACCTGTTGTGTGACTCTATGTAATAAGATTTTGGATGTTTCCTTTTTTATTTATTTAAATTCAATTTGCCAACATAAAGTATAATACCCAGTGCTCTCTTATCATTTTGGATGTTTCTCATTTATGTTAATAATAATTGTATTGGGGACGCTCTGGGTGGCTCAGTGACTAAGTGTCTGCCTTCAGCTTGGGGCATGATTTTGGAGTTTCAGGATCGAGTCCCACATCAGGCTCCCTGCACAGAGCCTGCTTCTCCCTCTGCCTGTCTCTGCCTCTCTCTTTCTGTGTCTCTCATGAATAAATAAATAAAATATTTAAAAAAATAAAAACTGTGTTGAATAACTGTGACTTACCTTGATAATAAGGGGTAAATTATTTTTTAAAGAAAATATAAATGCTTCCATCGTTTTTCATGTTCTGACAGGTGTATTTATTTAACAAGCATATATTGAGTATGAGGCATTATTCTCAGTACTAGTAAAAAATAGAATAGGCTTAGTCTCTGTCATCATGCTGAAGGAAAAGAGACTTCAGTAATCAATAAATAAACAAGTAAATATAAGTAAATTAGATGGGACTAGTAGTGTGGGGAAAAAATCATCAAAGAAGGGTTACAGACAGTGCTGGTGTGGCAGGTCTAAACATTGGTGAACATGCTATTTTAGGTAGGGGCTCTGAGAAGGACTCTCTGAGAAAGGCTTTCAGCAAAGTAAGGAAAAGAGATGTGCTATCTGGAGAAAAAGGGGTCCAGACAGCAGGGACAGTAAATGTAAAGGCCCTGAGGTGACATGGGATGGGCTTGGTTCATTTTCTTCATGTACTGTTGCCTAGTCTTCTCCTAATAGTGTATGAGTAAATTTAAGAGCAACCAGGGAGAAATTATGATTAGGTAAATATATATGCCAGACTTCATTACATTCAACAAATACTTATTGAGTACTGGCAAGATATGTGCTGTTCTAGGTGCTAGGGACCAAGCAAAGTCCAAAACAAATTTCCTACCCCTAATGAAGCATGACATTGTAGAAGGAACAGCTGCCAGGTTAAAAAAGTAAACATCACTTTGTATGTTACACAGTATAAACGCTAAGAAAGAAAGCAAGGCAAGGAAGAGAAACAGGGACTGTGTGTTTGTGGAGGAAGAGCCACAGAACCTAGATGGATTCTGAAAGAAACACAGTGAGTCAGGGCACCTGGGTGGCTCAGTGGTTGAGCATCTGCCTTTGGCAGGTCGTGATCCTGGGGTCCTGGGACTAAGTCCCGCATAGGGCTCCCTGCATGGAGCCTGCTTCTCCCTCTGCCTACGTCTCTGAGTCTCTCTGTGTGTCTTTCATGAATAAATAAATAAAATCAGAAAGAAAGAAAGAAAGAAAGAAAGAAAGAAAGAAAGGAAGGAAGGAAGGAAGGAAGGAAGTAAGGAAGGAAGGAAGGAAGAAAAGAAAGAACGAAAGAAGAAAGAAAGAAAGAAGAAAGAAAGAAAGAAAGAAAGAAAAGAGAAAGAAAGAAAGAAGAAAGAAAAGAAAGAAAGAAGAAAATAAAAAAAAAAAGAAAGAGAAGAAATAGATAAAGAAAGAAAGAAAGACGAAAGAAAGAAAGAAGAAAGAAGAGAAGAAGAAGAAAGAAAGAAAGAAAAAGAAAGAAAGAATAAAATCCCTCCAATCAGAAATAACGAAAAGAAAGAAGCGAAGACATACCCATCAAGCATCCGCCCTCAAAGAAAAAGATCCCGCATCCCTCACTCCCTCACGAATCCCTAAACACCGCCCTCCCTCCCTCCCGAACACGTGATCAAAAGCCAAAGGGACACACAGCAGATTTTCCCGAAAACTGATGCTTCGTTGTGGCTTAAGAGTGAAAAACAAAAATCATAATTTCAGAACAGCAACAAAATTCAATTCAAGACCATGTTCCATGTTATTCCCTCCTTTTATACAGAGCAACTAGCACATGCTGGAGGAATGCCCACTCACAGTAAGCTTAGCTTAAGCAGAACAGAATCAAGGAATTGAATCTGCTAGAATAACAGCTAACATCTATAGAGCACTTGCTCTGGGCCAATCACCATTCCAAGGGCTGGAGTTGTGTGTCCATAATTTATTATATAAATAAAACTGATTTTAATCTACACAGCAACTCTGAAGTAGGTATTGTTATTCCCAATTTATGAACACAATGAATGAACAAAATGAAAAGTTCAACTACTTGTTTGAGGTCATTCAGTGGGTGAGTGGCTGAACCCAAAACACCATCCCACAGTATCCACAGTATCTGACATTTAGCGACAAACTTTGAACCTCCATAACATACCATACTGCTTCCACTGCATGTACAAAGGAAACCTGTATATAATCAATCTCATAGTAAAAAGAGGACTAAGAATCACACAATGTTAGAACTTGAAATGACTTCAGAAATCTTGTCAAATACCCTGATCTTAGAGATCCAGGATGAATGGCCTGAAGCCAGTTGCCAATTGTTCTCATTCCCTAGCTGGCCTTTTTTCATACAGTGTTTTGTTAGCTGTTGTGCATGGCTCTATATCTAGATCACATCTTGACTTAAAGAGCACAGAAAAACAAAATTCCTAATAGGGTGTGTCTGCCCTTTAGTGTTCAGAAAGCCAGATTTTTGTAGAATGCGTACTCATGAAGATCCCTAGATGTTACTGTTCTAATCTGTTGGATAGCACCTCAATCCTTCTGGGCCCACCGTTTCTAATTATCTTAAATATAAAAAATAAACACCTTCTGCTGGGCAGGAGACCCAATTCAAATATACCTACTAGTGAGCAGAATTAAGATAATCAAGTCTCCAGGAGAATCAACCTGACAACGCCCAGCACTAATGCTGTATGTTTATATGTACGGAGCACCACTTACCCAGATAAATGCTGTCTTTTCATTCACTCACAGGACAGGCCTTTGTTATGAATTGCTCTATTTCATTACTGGGCTACATACCCTGGAAGTCACAATGAAGGGTAAAATAGTCCTCATGGATGAAGGAAGCAGGTAAATGTCAACACAAAGGGCTCAGATCCAAAATAATAGCATGAAGCAGATATTCATGCAGTTATAAACTAATATATTCAAGAAGCATTTCTCAGTAAGCACTTGTGGAGTAAGCTAAAGAAGACTCACTGGGGATCCCTGGGTGGCGCAGTGGTTTAGCACCTGCCTTTGGCCCAGGGCACGATCCTGGAGACCCGGGATCAAATCCCACGTCGGGCTCCCGGTGCATGGAGCCTGCTTCTCCCTCTGCCTATGTCTCTGCCTCTCTCTCTCTCTCTGTGACTATCATAAATAAATAAAAATTTAAAAAAAAAAGAAATCTTTAAAAAAAAAAAAAAGAAGGCTCACTGAAGATGGAGGAGAAAGCAATGGACTCTCATGAAGGGTGAGGAGAAATGGAGAGTCAGAGAAGGCAGTGAAATAACCTTACCAAGAAAATGATAAAAAAGCATAAACAAAGGTAGAAGGAATTTGGAAAGAACTGGAAGAAATCATATTCCAGAAAGACTGGAAAAGATTCAGAGCATAAGCAACAGCTCTAAACTTACACTGACCATATCATTATTCAGAAAGGTCCTAGAATCCACTCCATCCAATAGTAGTAGTTCAAGTATAGATTGGCACTGCTCACCACTAGCTTTCACTGATAACACATTCCTTGGCTTAGGAAGACTTCATACTTTCTAGCCAAGACAGTAAAAACTAAGCCATTCATACTAATAATTTCCGAGAGTGCGATTCAGTCTAAGTCCAACTTCACATAATCATGGTCATTCCTAAGGCTGGAGCCATGTAAATATTACATGACGTATACTGTTCATGAATTTTTATCCCTAGCAAATGTTTATTGAGCATTTATTAAGTACAAAATTAAGAGGAAAGAGTACTCTCTCCTCCTTCACCCTACCACATTCATTGAAGACAAATAGAAGAGAAGAGCATAGGGTCTTAGGTCTTGATTTTGTAAGTTTAGGAGCAGATATATCAATAAAGCAAAGGGAAAAAAAGGAAAAAAACAACGCTCTGAGAATCCAGAACATGTGACTAAAACCAAGAATTGAGAAACGTGTATAAGAAAAGGTAGCATTTGGTTTGGACTTTGAAGATTGGGAAATTCGAAATTAGAGATGAAAAGGACATTCTGAGCCTGAAGCCCTGTTTCACCAGGCTACTAATGTCAACCACTAAGTAAAGATAAGTAATTAGCCTTTGGGTGGGAGGTGGTCTGCTGATGTTCTGCCTCTGTGCTAATTGCTCTAAAGAGATTCATTCCACCCAAAGGATAAGGAGCCCTTATTCATCCTTGAGGCCATAAGACAGAAATTCTTGATGTAATTGCCTCATTTATAGAGAAAGAAGGTATGTTCTGGTTCTTCTGCCCACCATGCTGAAATGAGACTTTATTTTTCTCGAATTATCTCTGTCTCACCCCAGATCCATCCCCGTAGGCCATAAGAGATGCCTTATGGTATGCTGAACAATGCGCATAAGAAGACTGAAGTTACATGAGCTCTCCCTTTCAAGATTTCAAAGACTTATAAGAAAAGAGGCACGCAAAAAAATACTGGCACAAAAAAAAAAAAATACTGGCACATAATATAACAGGAGTGAGAATGCATGTCTAAATAAAATTCATGGAGGGCAGCCCGGGTGGCTCAGCAGTTTAGCGCAGCCTTCAGCCCAGGGCGTGCTCCTGGAGATCTGGATCGAGTCCCACGTCGGGCTCCCTGCATGGAGCCTACCCATAATAAATAAATAAAATCTTTTAAATAAATAAATAAATAAATAAATAAATAAATAAATAAATAAATAAATAAAATTCATGGAGAGATAGCATAAAAATTGAGTAACCCTGGGGCTGGAGGAAGGAAGATCTTAGGGAGAACCTGGCCTGAGAACACTTCACAGAGAGAGGATTTGCCAACAGGGGATGTATTGAATGTAGAAGAGCAAGGAGGGCAGCATTTGAAGCACAAAAAAGGCCAAGTGGGTTTACAATGAAGTGGTGGGTGTAATGATACTGAAGCATTGCTGGAAAACTAGGAGGGAGAGGTGGAGATCTTGAATGTCACGTAAGGGATATAAGGGAGTTATGGCTCCATCCTGTAATTCAGCAAGAAAATAACCCGTGCTTCAGATCCATAGGGTGAATTGATAAAAATAGGAATTTCTGGGTTCTATTCCAGAGAGTAGGGCCTAGGAATCTACATTTTTAACAGGGTCCCCAGATGATTGGTAAATGAATATTAACAACAATGGGTAGACAAAAGGAAATCTTTAAAAATGTTTAAGCCTGGAAGAAAAATAAATTTGCATTTAAAATATATTACATATATACATACTCTGTGTGTGTGTGAGAGAGAGAGAGAGAGAGAGAGATCTAACTTTTGTACTAGTTCAAAACTAATGTCCATGTGTGGGCATTTCATTTTCCCCATTAAGAGAGAAAGACCATGCTTACCTCAACTACACATCATTAACTCATGACTCCTCTGACCACAGCCAATAGTGCCTCAGTGTCTTCAAGTACAGATGGCAGGGGTACCTAAGCGGGGGGAAAGACCCTTCCAAAGAGTAGGCTCATTCTGAGATCCATACTGTCCCCAGCATTTTCAGGACCTCCTCCAGGAATCCAGGGTTGAAAGGTTGCTCTTTTAATCTAATCATGGCGCTCCCCCTCTTCAATGGCTTTCTGCTGTCCCCAGGAATTAGACCAAATGTCATGGTAGAGTGTAAAACTCCATCTCAATCCAATCCCTACCTACTTTTTCCAATTTATTTCTTAGCAGTACCATCTGTGCATTTGAGAGACCAACCCCATGGAACCACTTATTATTCCTAAGTAGATGACATACATTCCCATCTCCAGGCCATTGCCCAAGCTTCATTTTGTTGGAAAGAGTCAACTGCCCTGACTCTATTCTATTCTATGCCTGGGAAACTCCTGCTCATTCTCCAGGATCCAGCTTAGATGTCATCCTCTCTGCGAAGTCTTCCTGGATTCCCTCAGAAAAATACTCCAATTACACCATACTATTCAATTCTTGTCTGGCCACCACTTTAATTCTGCACACGGCATTACTAAAAGCATTGTAGACACCACTAGCCTTCCCTGGTCGTGCATTTATGGGTGCAGTAAGCTTTCATATCGCTTCCACCCAACTTTAGTTATTCTTTAATGAATAACTAAAACATTAATAATAATAGTGTGTAAGGAAGAGGGACCCAGTTTGGTTCAGTAATGAGGTCATACTATAAGGGAACTTTTATATTGTTAGACCAAATCAGTCTTCAAACCCCACAATTACATGTCTAACTAATGGATTTTCTACAAGGGCCTCATAGCAAATAAGTACAAAATAGGACTCATCACCTCTCCCCAAAAACCTGTTGCCCTCCTGGACCACCAATCTCAGTGAATACTACTGATCTCTACTACTCTCTACGGCTCATCTCTATTCAAACCCTAAACCTGTCAAGTGTTACCTTGTCTCCTTCTCTTCCCTTATCCCACAGATCCAAAAAACTAAACCCTGATGATTCTATTTCTTAAGAAGTTTTTAAATCTGTGTCTTTTTCCCATTCCCAGTAGAACACCATATTGTTTTACTGGCATTTAACTAGGGTAGCCTCCAATTTTGCTCCTCCAATATAGTACAGAGGGAATAATTTTTTTTTTCTAAATACCAATTCTTTTTGCTCTTCCTCCCACTTAAAACCTTTCACTGGTTCCCCCACTGCCTTCTAGATAAAGTCCACACTTTTAATACAAAGCCCGTGGTTACTTCCCCGAGTTCATTTCCTGGCACCAACTCTCTCCAACCCCCTAACACCATGACCACTGCAACTACCCAGGTAAACACACAGTCTAAACTGCAATCACACACACTGCTTCCAGTTCCTCAAACACCAAGCTTTCTGGGTCTGCTCACCCCCATTCCCAACCTTTGGTCACCTTATGTGAACCACTCTATTGGTTTCAGCTTAGATGTCATTCCTCCAGTGAAGATTTCCTTGGTCTGCCAAGAGAGGGTCACATGTCCTCTCAAAGGGCTTCAATTTCCTATTTGCTTACAGGTCTCATGACACTAAGCTTCTTATTTCACAATTTCATTCCAAGCTCCTAGTCCACAGTATGTTGTTGATAATATTTCTTGAATAACTGAAATACTTGGCAAATGAGAGTAAAATTCCAGTTAACCTGACTGTGATCCTTATATTTATCTCACTATCTCTCATATGACATAGTTATTTATTTGTTGAATAAATAGGTATACGTTTTCCATCACACATAAGTCTTGCAGTCTATACCCATCAGCTGCCTTTATTGTCTTTGTTCAATACAGAAAATTTTCTCTTAATTTCAGGCCCAAGTTTTTGTTTTTGTTTTTCCTACGGAGTCATTTTAATAAGAATCACCAAAAAATGTAGTTTGCACTTGAAATGTCCTTTTAAAAGATTCAAACAACATGTTTAAGGCATCACTGATGTAATCTGATTTTTTTTTCACATATTTTCTTTTTTGAAAAAAAATGTGGTGGAAGGGACACCTGGGTGGCTCAGTGGTTGACCGTTTGCCTTTGGCTTAGGACATAATCCCTGAGTCCTAAGATGGTGTCCCACATCTGGCTCCCTATGCAGAGCCTGCTTTTCCCTCTATCTATGTCTCTGTCTCTCTGTGTCTCTCATGAATAAATAAAATCTTTTTTAAAAAATGGTGGTGAAGGGGGATCCCTGGGTGGCTCAGCGGTTTAGCACCTGCCTTTGGCCCAGGGCGCGATCCTGGAGTCCCGGGATAGAGTCCCACGTCAGGCTCCCGGCATGGAGCCTGCTTCTCCCTCCTCCTGTGTCTCTGCCTCTCTCTCTCTCTCTCTCTCTCTCTCTGATAAATAAATAAATAAATCTTTAAAAAAAATGGTGGTGGAAAAAGAAAGACATAGCATTAGCTTTACTATCTTAACCTTTTTTGTTTGTTTTATGAGGAATGTTTAATAGGTAGATAACATATGCTTATCTAACTTGCATTTCTGGATCGCTGCACCTAAAGCAAAACACCCTATTCATTGGGCAAAAATGGTTTGTTTTATGTGTGTATACTTCAGTACAATTAGTTTTTTTTTAAAAAAAAAAAAAAGCCAGAATACACTTGTTTCATATTCTGATGACACCTAGCACATGAGGAAGTATCTTATACTTTTTTTCATATCAGGATGAGTGGCCCATCATGTAAAACATGACCTCTGATTAACCTGCATCAGTCTCAGATTTCTGTTTCACTTCCATGATCTTGACCATGAAGAGGTCAATAGGTTCATTTTGATTTTTACTGGCCAAAGTGGAGTCCAGCATATCCTCTGTTAAGATATCAGCAAGTTCAGCATGAGCACAAGTAGAAGTGTTCTGACCACATCTGTAAGTGTTTTTTTCTTGTTCTTCTTTTTGCTTATGTAGACTTAATGTGCCTTTTCCTTGGAAGCTTCAGATCCCTCTCTTATCATTCAAGATGAAGACCTAATAATACACACACAATTACAAAACCACCCCCATGCTGGAGTTCTTTGATTGGACACTACTATAGTTTGAGTTAAAGATAGTTTTTGAAGGGATATTCTGGATCGATACAATTAAGTTAATATAATGTGTTGACTTTCTGAATGCTTTCAAAAGGATAAACAGTCTATTCAATGCAGAGGTAAAAAACACACATTGCTCTATCCCAGTGTCAAAGCCAAGGGAACCATTAAAGCCATCTAACTGTTCTAAGTGTACAGTTCAGTAGCATTAAGTATATTCACACTGTGGTGCTATGAATTTCTAGAACTTTTCCATCCTGCAACACTGAAACTGGATACCCATTAAATATTTACCTCCCTCCTCCTCCAGCCCTTGACATCCACCTTTTTATTTTCTGTTTTTGTGCTTTGGACTACTCTAGTTACTTCATATGAGTGGGATCATTATAGCATTTGTCCTTTTGTCACTTGCTCATTTCAGTCATCATAATATCCTCAAGGCTCATCCGTGTTGTAGCATGTGGAAGGATTCCCTTCCTTTTTTAAGGCTAAATAATATCCCATTGAATGTATATAGCATATTTTCTTTATCCATTCACTTGTCAATAAACTTTTGGATTTCTTCTACCTCTTGGCTTTGTGAATAATGCTGCAATGAACATGGTGTACAAATATCTCTTTCAGATCCAATTTTGAATTATTTCAGATAGTGGAAAGTTCAGGATATGCTGTTTTTCAACTTTATATATATATATGTATTTTCTTAGCTTATTCCTTTCATTTAGCATTCTGTGTGTAAGATACAACCAATTCTTTCATGTAGCTTCAGATCATTTCATTTCATTGCTATCTGATATTCCATTTTATGGATTTACCATAATTTATTCATCTTGTATTATGGGTATACGAATTACTTCTGGTTTGGGACTATGACAATCCTGCTAAGTACTGTTTTATTAAACTATCTTGGTGAGCATGTGCTAGAGTTTCTCTAAGATACATGCCCTAGAGTAGAATTGCTAGGCAGTAGGTATGCATATATTCAATTATACCAAATAATTAAATTTTCTTTTCCAAGGGGATTATGCCAATGTAAATTCTTGCCACAAGCATATGAGAGGTTTAAGTGCGATACATCCTCACCAATAGTTGGTACAACCCCATCTTAAATTTTTACTAACCTCATAGGTGTGAGATGGTAATTTATTTTGCAAGTACCAGTTTGCCTATGAATCTCAAAAGCCAAAAGAGGCCACCAGTCATTCCCATTTTTTGAGACTCCTATGATATTCAAAAAAATTGGGAAATGCCAAAATGCAGATGTAATATAATATTATTGTGCTCTTTATAAAATAATTATAATTCAAAATAATCTGTGGTACATTATAAAAGAAATGAAATGCAAGTTTAAAGTCTTATGATGAACAACTTCAGTCCCATTAGTGTGTACTTATAACTGTATGTGTGAAACTCATTTTGAGATAACATCAAAAGTCTCAGATAACATGAAAAAGTCTTCCTGAAGGAACTTTTCGAATAGAAGTCCAGAGCACAATGGTCATACTGACTCCCTCCACCTACCTCCTGACTCAGTCTCCACTCCCAACTCTTGCTCTTGAGAAAACCATCCTTAATGTCTGCTGGACCTATTGGCTTTACCCTAATTTGTTCATGAAATACTTGAAAATGAACACTGGGAGAAAACCTGAAAAATAATTCACAGAAAGATAGCCTAGTGGGCGTGTCAAGAAAAGATGAAGGCCCCTTTCCTCCTGCCTTGTTTTGTGAGAATACTTGTTTATTCAACAGCATTGACTAAGCACTTCCAAATTCAAGGAAGTGTGCTATGCACTTTGGAGGAAAGGAAAAAGAGCAAAACCAGGTGCCTGCCATGCCTGAAGCTCATCTGCTAGTGGGGGGACTAGTTGTGAAAATGACCCATAACTGTAAACCAGTGTCATTGGTGCAAGGGACACAGATGCTATAAAGGGATTTAAAGAGATGACTCTCGATAGAACTGAAACTATGAGGAGAAGTTCCCCTGGTAGCCAAGAAGTATGTATAAATGGCCAGGACACTGGGAAAGCTCAGGGCCAGCTGGGAGAATGCTTGGAAGTGCTCTGTGGACAGTCTGAAGGTATGCCTTGGAGTCAGAGATAAGGGCAATTAGTAAAATGTAAAACTGGGGCCAGATTCTCAGTGCATGACAAATAGAAACCATTAACGATGGATTATCGGCCATTTAAAACAGAACAATGATATGATTTTATTTGCATTTTCCAAAGATAATCCTGTGGAAGATCATTTGGAAAAGGGAAGAGCGAAGACCCTCTAGTCTAGATATGAAAATAAGGGCATTCACAGAGGAACATGGGGAGGAGAATAGGGGAGCATATTATGGGTAGACCATATCCCTAAAAGATCCAGATCTTTTCCAGTACCACCTGCTCCATTCCTGAGTCATTGGAGCAGTAAACAGCTCCTCAGGAACCACCAACTGGATGGGTCTCCGAGCAATCATCTGTTTCTGGGACACTTAATGCATCCTTGGGACAGCCCTGAGCTAGAGCCACCCATCTATGGCTATTCCACAGAATGTGAGAACTATATTGCTGAAAGCCACCGTAGACTCCAACCCAGTGCTTACAGGAGGAACTTGAGAAGTTAAGTAACTCACCCAAGGCCAGCTAATCACTGGCTGAGTCAGCACTTGAACCTGCCCCAGGACTGAGGTTCCAAGTTCACCACACAAAATCAAGACAGAACCAAAACTCAGTCTTTGTTTCCTATCATATTGTTATTCTATGACTGAGGGTCACACTCAAATTTATTAGTAGTAAGATTTACAAAATCATTCACAAATATCGTAGGGTAAGATTCTAATGTTTTCAGAGTTCTCACAATGGCTGAAGTACAGGCTGGACTCGGAATCCCACAAAATAAATAGTTACTCTCTCCAGGCATTCTACTACCCCAGACAGTTTGGCCAGGGCTTTGTTCCTTTCGCCCTAGGAATCTGGAGACAAGCCTTGGTATAATCACAGCACCAATCATGGGCTGGAAAACAAGCTCATTAAGTAGCAATGCGGGAAAATAACCCAAACCCAGTGGATTGGTGGTTTTCAGAGAGGCTGACTTGTAGAAAGGAAATTCAGTGGAGGATGGGGGCACTTTTGGATTTAACACTTGAAACGAAATAGATGTAACCTGTCTGAGACAGCACTAGGCAGGTTGCCCATGTGGGGTGTGACTTTGAGATATCCCTGACCTAAGCAGTATGCATCCCATACTTCTAAAGCTGTAAAAATTTACCACCTTTAGAAAAACTTGTTTGAGTGGGAAGCCATTATCTCTAGACACTTCAGCCTTCCTCTTCTATCCCTATTGAAATGATGTGATGTATGAATTAATTCATTAATATCTGTTATTGCGTGCACAGTAATATGCAAGTGCTGTGGCAGTGTGTCTAAGACAAATGACCGTAAGTGCAAAGGTTAGTTTATAGAACTTGTTTTTTAAAAAATTTATTTATTTATTTGAGAGGGAGAGAGTGCACACAAGCAGGGGTGGGGGGAGAGAGAGAATCAGACTCCCCCACTGAGCATGGGGCTCAATCCCAGGACCCTGAGATTATGACCTGAGCTGAAGACAGGCACTTGACTGACTGAGCCACCAACACGCCCTGATTTATAGAATTTTTAACACAAACCTTATCTCTCTTGATCTCCAAATTAGCCCATATGTGTAACGTAACACTTTCCCCATTTTAGGATGAGGAAAAATGAGGCTCAGCGAGGCTAAGTGAATAGCCCCATGTCACACAGCTAGGAAGTACTGTGATCACACAGAATTGTGATTTTTAATCCATGTTTCAAATACCATATTCTTTCCATTACCTCTCTGTTTGGTATATTAGCAGAAATCTCTAAGACAACTGGGGCTCACATCTCAAAGAAGGTGAAGTGTAAGGGAGTACAGTGTAAATAACAAATTCCAGTTCAAAATGTTTTTTGAAAAAAACTCATATCTACAGTGGTGTAAATGCTACTGAGTGTACTCTATGCACTTGGATTAAGCATTGTATCTAGATGTGCAAGCCTGCGGCTCCGTATGTGATGATATGCCCTGCATCCACTGTTTCACAGGCCACCCTGGGAGAAGAGGAGGCTTTGAAAAAAAAGATTTAAATGAATTCAGCAAATATGTTTCCCCAAACATTCCAAAAACCCACCTATCCTCTTAAGGCTGATCTAAGACCACACTGAAGAATTTCCTAATTAAGCAGAGATTGAAATCCAAATCTTTCTTCTATTCTGCAGTTTTAATACTAACAAAACATCAACTAAAAACAAAAGGAAAAATCAACTTTTCTTTACACTGTAAACGTTCAGTCTGCATTCATTCTTTAGAAGAGGTGGAGGCAATGCTTTAAGAGCAATGCTCCAGGAATGCCTGGGTGGCTCAGTGGTTGAGCATCTGCCTTCAGCTCAGGGTGTGATCCCAGGGTCCCAGGATCAAGTCCCACATCAAGCTCCCTGCATGGAGCCTTCTTCTCCCTCTGCCTATATCTCTGTCTCTGTCTCTGTCCCTCTGTGTCTCTCATGAATAAATAAAATTTTAAAATATTAAAAAAAATAAAAACAAAAAACAGAGCAATTCTCCACAGAATTCAGCGTGCTCAAGAATCACCTGGCCTTCCACCTGGACTTCTGCTGGAGGGCAGATTCTGATGGTGATACGCTTGGGTGGGTCCCAGGTTCTGCATGTTCCTTCATGAACTATGCACTTCCATTAGCAAAGCTCCAGAACACACTTGTACCCTCTGCTTTACACATGTTTTCAAAGTCTGGCTCCCCCCCTCCTCCCCGCCACTGACTAACACAACAGTCTGTTGAGCAGGCAAAGTTGAGTTGACCGCTTCCTCCTTAAGGTCACTGTCTACATTAAGTTCTAGAAATATTTCAGAGGGGAAGGGCAAAGTCAAGATTTTTGTGACTTTTTTGGGGGGATGGTCTTTCAAATGTGACTTAATCAAGATGTGTAAAGCTTACGATATAATAATAACAATAATTCAGGATTGGTGTACAGCAAGGGTGTCAAAAAGTCTTGAGGAGTAAACAGCTCTCTGATGCCACGAACTGCAAAGTTCAACAGTCTCATTTTGCAAGTTGTTTCTTCCCGGGCAAGAGTTCCAGGGATAGCAAAGACTCATTGGTGAAGATGGTGAATAGACAAGCTGTACGATAGTAAACTGTGTGCGTGTAGATGAGTTTTTTTTTTTTTTTTTTTTTTTTTTTTTTTAAAGATTTTTTTTTTATTTATTTATTCATGATAGTCACAGAGAGAGAGAGAGAGAGGCAGCGACACAGGCAGAGGGAGAAGCAGGCTCCATGCACCGGGAGCCCGATGTGGGATTCGATCCCGGGTCTCCAGGATCGCGCCCTGGGCCAAAGGCAGGCGCCAAACCGCTGCGCCACCCAGGGATCCCTGTAGATGAGTTTTTAATATAGATGTGCACGCACGTGAATACACTGCTCCCTGGGGGGGGAGAAAAGGAGGCGGGGAGGACCCAGGAGTGAGAAAGGCGGAGCGCGCCACCTGCTGCCACGTGGGTAACAAAACACACAAACTGCAAATGCAAAGGCTGGTTTTAACAGAAAGACTCGGGTGCCACCTAGCGACGTATTTTTAAACTTTTCAAATGGATTCCAGAAAGATGATTCGCTTTCATTTAAAATATGTATGTTACACACCAAACATGTAAGAGATGCTAGAAACGGAAAAATAGATAACACAGGATGGGAAAGGCAAGTCATGGAGAACGGTGAGCACAGATAAGAGATTTGAGGGATAGAATCATGGTTAAGAGAGGTGCAGTGTGCAGCCCGAAGGACAGACTTGGCAATCAGGTGACCAGGACTGACCAGGCACCAGAGAGTTAGGAAGGCTTAATTGAGGCAAGGAACCCCAAGGTGTCTTTTCAATGAGAATTGACAAGCAGGTGTGAGAAAGAAGGCCTGAGAGGCAGGAGAGGTAAGGTATGGACCTTGGCCTGCCAAGTGATTTAGTATGGTTAGACCATAAGGTAGAGGGGGTAGTCATCAAGAGGGAAAAGTGAGGAGGGTGCTAAGGTCAGATCCTAGAAAGCTTCACATGCCAAACTGCGGCGGTTATCCTGACCAAATGGATCCTGACCAAAGAATGATTAAAGAATCCCTGATGGGGATATCTGGGTAGCTCAGTTGGTTGGGCATCCTACTCTTGATTTCAGCTCAGGTCATGGTCAAGGTTGTGGGACTGAGCCCCACATCAGGCTTTGCACTGCATTTAGAGCCTTCCTGGAATTCTCTCTCTCCTTCTCCCTCTACCTCTCCCTGCCACACACACACACACACACACACACACACTTGTGTGCATGCATGCACTCTCTCTCAAAAAAAAAAAAAAAAAAAAAAAAGGAATCCCCTGATGGATATTAAGCATGGAAAATGCAGGATTCAATCTCTGTTTACAAATACTACACAGGCAGCAGTGTGTTTTCTTTGAAAGAAAGCAAAACTGAAAATTACAAATTTTCATAAACCTGACTCACTTAAATAAACCTGAGAATTTATCAGAAGGATATCAGGCATTCACCAAATCATTGAAAGGCTGGAAAAGCAGGCTTGGAAACAGGCAGGAGCAAAGGGAGACTGGAGGAGGCGCAGCAACTGTCTCAGAAGTTTGGCCAAGAGGATTCAGCTGCAGCAGGACATAGCTGCCATCACTGTACTGAACGAGGCCTGATCACCCAAGAGGAGCATGGGATTGTCAGCCCTCAGCCATCAGCCCATGCCTTGGATGCTAGGGTAGCTACATGAGTTAACTGGTCACTCTGACTTCATAAACATCATTAGTTAGGGTACCCGTTTGCCTACAGTAACAAAGATAAAAATTTACAATAACCCAAATAAAGCAGACATTATCTCTTCTGCATATGAAGGCCCAAGCTGGTTTGGGAGCTGTCTTTTGCAAAGCCACAACTGGCCCACCCTTACTCGGTATTGTTACTCCACAACCCTCCTGCCTGGTTTCTATTCCATGGTCCAAGATACCTGCTCCAGTTCCCACCATTGTGTTTCCATTCCAGCTGTAGGAAGAAGGAAAATAAAATGAGGTGACATGCCCCTTTCCTTGCAGAGCACAACTTGGAAGTTGCATATTTCACTTCCACTCTCTTGACTCTCCCAAGATCTCAGGTAGTGCCTGTTTCTATCTGAAAGGAAAAGAAGAGGGAGCTGAAGGGGCTTTCAAGGTTACAGGTAAAGCCTATCCTATCAGAAGTCACTGCTTCACAATTTACAATTTATTCCAGCTACTTCTGTCTAGTAATCACTGTAGAATCTGTAACAGTATATTCAGTGGTCATCACAGTCAACTGGAACAATTCTACTTCATTTATTTAGTCAACAATGGGTGGCCCCTCATAAATGTTACCATCATGAAGGTGGTTCTTAAAAGATCAGACTCCTTTTGTGCGAAGCTGTTTTCAGTTTTTAATCCCAAATATGCAGCCTGAGAGTGTTTCTTTTTTTTCCTTCCTGCTTCCCTTTCTTCACCATGTAAAATTATAGCCCTGGCCTCAGTGAAACATGATAGGCAGACATGAATAATTTTGAGTCCTACGAAAAATCATTAACATGTAAATTGACTGTCCTGGTAAAATTTTGAGAGAATATAGAACTTTTGGCTCTGTCATCTTTTCTCTTAAGATTTTATTTATTTATTCATGGGAGACACAGAGAGAAGCAGAGATATAGGCAGAGGGAGGAGCAGGCTCGCCATGGGGAGCCCAATGCAGGATTTGATCCCAGGACCCGGGATCATGACCTGAGCCAAAGGCAGATACTCAACCCTGAGCCACCCAGATGCCCCTATTTGAGTCCTTTCTTTTCTTTTTAATAAGTCTGGCTAAGGATTTATCAGTTTTACTAATTCTTTCAAAGAACCAGCTTCTAGTTTCATTGATCTGTTCTACTGGGCTTGTTTGTTTCTATATCATTGATTTCTGCTCTAATCTTTATTATTTCCTTTCTTCTGTTGGCTTTAGGCTTTATTTACTATTCCTTTTCTAACTCCCTTAGGTGTAAGGTTAGGTTGTGTATTTGAGACTTTTCTTGCTTCTTGAGGTAGGCATGTATTGCTATGTACTTCCCTCTTATGACTGCTTTTGCTGCATCTCAGAGGTTTGGGACTATTTTGTTTTCCCATTTCCATTTGCTTCTGTATAATTTTTTAATTTCTTCTTTAATTTCCTGGTTAACCCATTCATTCTTTGGTAGAATGTTCTTTAACCTCCGTGTATTTATGGTCTTTCCAAATTTTTTCTTGTAGTTGACTTCAAGTTTCATAGCGTTGTGGTTGGAAAATCTGCACGGTATGATCTTAGTATTTTTGTATTTGTTGAGGGCTGATCTGTAACCCAGTATGTAGTCTGTTTTGGAGAATGTTCCATGTGCACTTGAAAAGAATGTGTATTCTGCTGCTTAGGATGAAATGTTCTGAATATGTCTGTTAAGTCCATGTGGTCCAGTGTGTCATTCAAAGCCATTATTTCCTTGTTGATTTTCTGCCTAGATGATCTATCTATTGCTGTAAGTGGGGTGTTAAAGTCCCCTACTATCATTATATTATTACCAATGAATTCATTTATATTTGTTATTGTTTTATGTATTTGAGTGCTCCCATGTTGGGGGCATAAATATTTACAATTGTTAGATCTTCTTGTTGGATACATATGATGCCTTTCTTCTTCTCTTATTACAGTCTTTGGTTTAAAATAGTTTGTCTGATGTAAGTATGACTACTCTGGCTTTCTTTTGATGTCCATTAGCACGATGTTCTCCATCCCCTCACTTTCAATCTGCAGGTGTCTGTAGGTCTATAATGAGTCTCTTATAAGCAGCACATAGATGGGTCTTGTTTGTTTGTTTGTTTTTTATCCATTCTGATACCTTGTGCCTTTAATATTTCTGGCAGGGCTGATTTAGTGGTCACAAACTCCTTTAGGTTTTTTTTTTTTCCCCCCCCTGGAAACTCTTTATCTCTCCATCTATTCTGAATGACAGCCTTGCTGGATAAAGTATTCTTGGCTGCATATTTTTCCCATTCAGCACATTGAATATATCATGCCACTCTCTTCTGGCCTGCCAAGTCTCTGTGGAGACATCTGCTGCTAACCTTATTTATCTTTCCTTGTAGGTTAGGGTTGTCTTTTCCTTTGCTGCTTTCAGGAATCTTTCCTTATCTCTGTATTTTATAAATTTTATTATGGTATGTCTTGGTGTCCTGATTTGTTGATTTTGATGGGAGTTCTCTGTGCCTCCTCAGTTCAGATGTCTGTTTCTTTCCCCAGATAGGGAAGTCTACAACTATAATTTGCTCAAATAAACCTTCTGTCCCCTTCTCCCTCTCTTCTTCTTCTGGGACTCATATGATAAGAATGTTACTACATTTTATGGATTGATGAGTTCCCTAAGTTTACAGTCATGATCCAATATTTTTCTTTCCCTTTTCTTTTCAGCTTGATTATTTTCCATAATTTTATCTTCTATATCACTTATTCATTTCTCTGCTTTTTCTATCCTTGTGGTCATTACATTCAGGCCTGACCAGTTTTTAGGTCTTTTATCTCTGCAGTGAGAAACCCTCTGATATCTTCTATTATTTTCTCAAAACTAGCTAGTATCCTTATGATTATTGCTTTAAGTTCTGGTTCAGGCATATTACTTACATCTGTTTCAATGTTAGATCCCTGGCCATGACCTCTTCTTGTTCTTTCTTCTGGGGTAGATTCCTCTGATTCTCTGTGTTAGGAAAGTCTATATGTTTTCTGCTCCTGAGAGTAATGGCCATATTAAGAAAAGGTCCTAGGCCTGACACTTCAGGAAGTGTTTCTGCTACTATATGCTGTGTACACTCTGTTCTTGTGTTTTGGCTGATCTTTCCCTCAGGTCAATCATCAGCAGAATTTCCCCTTGCTTGCAATGGGCAGTGTCTGGACCTTGTCCAGCGTACAATGAGTTAACTAGGTGTTGTGTTGGTCTGCTTATTAAAGGAGCTAGTCATATTTCTTAGAGTGGAAGCTTTGCAGCACTCTATGGTCAGTCGACTTAGTACATGCAGGGTGTTTGTGCTGGTCTTTGGAGAGAGGGGTCCACTGCTGCTCTGACTCTGAGGCACACTGGCCCTAGTTCACAAGCACCTGCAGAGTTCAAGAGGGTGGGGGGCTTGGTATAAGCAGCTGAAGCCTCCACAGTAGACACTGTGCTGCTCGCTGAAGTCTGTCCATGCTGACAGTCAGTGGCAAAAATGGCTCAGCGGCTATCTCCTCCCCAGAGAAGGGAGTTCATGCCTATTGCTGTTCAGCAAGCCCTTAGAGAAGGGCTCACAATCTCCCCTTGTTTGTCTCAGACTTCCCTCAGATATCAGTCTGAGCCATCTGCCCACCTGGCAGTGCAGGGCTCCTTAGTTTATCTCAGGCACACTGGCAGTTTCAAAACTCCAAATTTTAAGGACCTGGCATGGCACGGACATGCAAACATCCTCTGGTGGAGGGTCTAGCGGCACTGTGGCTGGTGCTGGCTTGTCCCAGAGGGCATCACAAATATGTGCAGGAGCTTGGAGTTTATAGCAAAATGGACTAAAAGGCCGGCATCCAGGTTAGCTGCCTTCAGCAGACATCTCTGTTCATAAGCTAATGAACAGGGCAGCATAATGGTGCCCACTGGCTCTTTTGTCCCTGAGAGGCAGCGCCACCTCTCCCCAATACACTCCAAGAAGAAGAAATGTCTCTCCCTGTGCCACCCAGGGGGAACCTCAGACCACAGTGTCTGCTCCTGGACCTCTGCCCTTCTTCTCCAAAGGAGCACCACTAGTCCACCCGGCAATGGTGTGGACTTCTAAAACTTTACTCTTTGAGCTCTGCAGCTTGTAAAAATTTGCAATAATCAGTCCCCCTCGTTTTCCTCATCAGTGGTTTTTGGGAAGTGTTTTTCTTGTGCAATGTCTTGCACTCTGTTCACTCTCTCTCTTTCTCCTCTCTCTCCCTGATCAGGGGTCCCTCCCCTCTGCAGCACTGGGGCTTCTTTTCTCCCCCAAATCATATCTCTGCATGTCCTACCTTCCATGGTGTGGTCTCTTTTCTCTCTGTAGTTGTGTAGTTTGTTCTCCCAGTTCTCAAATAGATTTCCTGGATGTTCAGAATGATTTGATATTTATCTAGCTGTCTTCAAGGAATGAGGCAAGCCTAGGGTCCTCCTACTATTCCACAATCTTAACTCTCCTCCTCCATATTCAGAATGTTTTCCAATAAATCAATGGAACAGTGGTGTACCAGATGAGCCACTAAAACATCTTGGGTTCAATATGGCTTAGCAGAAGGACATGTAGGGAAGATATGAACATTTTAGGACATAGCAAACAATATTGTCAATAGTCAACACCTTCCCATACCCCTCTCCCACTCCAGTAGATAATGTAATTCTAGGCTACCTTAGCAGAATTGCCACATCTAGACTTTAAAAGATGATTCTACTCTATTCTGCACTAGTCAAGCCATATTCTATGAGAACTATAAGAGGGAGATATACAACAAAGAAAACACAATCTGAAGAGGAAAACAGGAATAAAGACAGGACATGATTAAAGAATAATCAGAAAGACAGGGATGTTAATCCTAGAGAAGACTTGGTGGCAATAGCTTGGTATCTCCTGGCATTGGTAGGGCTCCTGTGCAGAGAGTGGATATGGCCTACCCCAGAACATGCTTAGACAGTGGGCAAATTTCAGAGTGAGAGAAAACAGTCCCCGGTGGCTGGAAATATGAAGGGATAGAACAGGGGTAATAATTTCCTATCAGTTGGCAGGGGCATTACAGAGGGATTTAAGCATCAAAATGAGTTTGATCTGTCTCTTCTATCCCTCCAATTTTAAGACTGTGATCCTGGAAGTGGCCAAAACCTCAATCATTCATTTTCTTGTTTGCCCTGAATTGACTTCCACCATCACACATAGTTAACAATTTTTTTCCTTATGATGAGAATTTAAGATTTACTCTCTTAGCAACTCTCAAATATACAACACAATATTTTTTCATAGAAAGGCATTTGACATGCAATATTATTAGTTTTAGGTGTACAACATAATGATTTGACATTTATATAAATTACAAAGTGATCACCACAAATCTAGTAACCATGTGCCTATGCTGTATTGTATGTTACATCCCTTGACTTACTTATTTTATCACCATAATTTAATCCCCTTCATCTATTACAATACAAATTAACTAAGTCACCATGCTATATATAATGTCCCCAGATGTATTTATCTTATATACGGAAATTTTACCTTTTCACCATTTTGCCCATTCCTCTTCCCCGTCAACCCTCACCCAGGCAACCACCAATCTGTTCTGTTTCTGTGAGGTTTTTTGTTTTTTGTTTTTTGTTTTTAGATTCCACATGTAGGTGAGCTCACACAGTAGTATTTGTCTTTCTCTGACTCTTTTCAGCATAGTGCTCTCAAGACCTATCCATGCTATCTCAAACGGCAGGACTCCCCAATGTCTCCATTCTTGACCACATGGGCCTTTCCAACTCTTATTTCTAAGGTCCCACCCTTCCACTTCAAACCTTCCCAATATGTTTGCTTATATTTTATTTCCCTTCTATCTTTTCAAGAACAAACTCTTCAATAGCTTCTGACCCTTCTGCTCTTCAGCCCCTTGTAATCTGCTTTTCACATATTCCCACTCTATTAAAAGTACTGTCCAAACAGTTCACTGTGGACTTTTCTAATTACCTGAAACCAGTTCAGCCAACTGAACCACTGTAGCACATGCAGCATACAGGAAGAGAATGATGAGAAATGGGACATCCCAGAGGCTGGACCTGAGATTTCTAAAGTGAAGTCCACAGACCACTTGGGTCAGAAACACCTGGGAGCTTAAAAAAATGGGGCGTCCATTCAAGCTGGCTTCATGGGCTTTTACCTTTTTATCGTAGTTTTTGTTGCTGCTATTTTTGTTATTGTTGTTGTCTATCTTGCATATTTCATTCTTTGGGGGCACCATGAGATGTTCTCAACCCATTTTATATTTTCTCTACCTAGCCCTGTACTCAGCCAATACTTTTAAGAGTCCTAACATCTTCCATACAAAAATAGTATTTAGAAGTGAAAATCTGGACATGAGCTGAGCTTGTTGCTACTGGGCTGTTGCAGCTGTCAGTCCTTCTCAGTGGGCAGAGCCAAGGACCACACACACACATAAACCTAGACACAATTCATACACCAAATCACATTTATGTCTCTACTTATATCTGTCTTTCTACCATCTACTGAAAACCATGAATTTATTGATACCTCCAAACTTAATCTGACACCACGGACCACTGGGATGATTTTGGGTTTCTCTTGCATTGTCATTTCTTTCTCAGTATCCTGTATCCTTAAATTTATTTACCTATTTGATCAGATGTTTATAACTCATCTTCCAACGTTGTGGCTGCTCCTCCCTGCTCCAGCCCTGAGCACCACTCCATGCCATTCTGCCTTGGGGTTCTTCCTTAGCTTAGTTAGGCTCTGACACCTACATCAGGGCACACTCTTGTCCCACGCAGACAGTCTGCACTCAGCACAGGCTCAGACACCCACATATATTAGGCCACTGAAACTCCCCATCTCCTACACTGAAGGTGGTTTAGGATAGAGTTGTTCAAGAAGCAAAGGGAAAGGAAGATGAAAGGAATCAAGAGGAGGGAAAAAAGAGAGGGAAGGGGAAGAGAAATAGGAGGTAGACATAATATCTTAGTAGGGCAGCAAAGTAGATGAGGGTGGGTTAAAGACACTAGTTAGGAATTTTGTGTTCCAAGTCTCAGATGGTGACAGTTTTATAGGAGTATGGCAGTGAGATAAAGAGAAGTGGACCAGTTTGGGAGATGTTTAGGAGGTAAAATGGACAGAATTTTATGACAGATTAAATACAAGGGGTAAGGGAGAGGGAGGGAATTGGACTGAGGGTGATTCCAAGCTCCTTGGCTTCATAATTGTAAAGATAATGATGCCATTTCCAGAAAAAATAACAGTGGAAAAAGATTAGATTCTGCATAGCTACACATTTTATACATCTCTTAAGTAGCATTCACATATCGGCCTTGTGTTATAATTATTTGTAGATATGTAAGATTTTCTCTTTTTGTGTTTTAAAGATTTTAATTTTTAAAAATAATCTCTACACCCAACGTGGGGCTCAAACACACAATCCTGAGATCAAGAGTCTCCTACTCCACTAACTTGGTCAGCCAAGTGCCCTAATAGGTATGTAAGATTTTCAAATCAAGGTTTTTCAGAGATTGACAAAAAGGCTGACAGGTCATATGAGGCCTGTTTTTGTATGGCCCAGAAGCTAGAATGGTTTTTACTTTTTTTTTTTTTTTAAGATTTTATTTATGTATTCATGAGAGACACCAAAAGAGAGGCAGAAACACAGGCAGAGGGAGAAGCCAGCTCCCGATGAGGAGCCGGATGTGGGACTCAATTCCAGGACACTGCGATCACGCCTTGAACCGAAGGCAGACGCTTAACCACTGAACCACCCAGGTGCCCCTGGTTTCTACATTTTTAAAGGTTGTCTAAGAAAAAGACATAAACAAAGGTGAATATGTAACAAAAACTGTATGTGGCCTGTGAATTCTCTAATATTTCCTCTCTGGCCCTTTACTGAAAAATGCATAGACTTCTGCTTTATGTAGTTTCTCTTGCTTTATTAGGTAATGAATATATGTTTCTAAAATTGAATTTCATACTGGAAAAAAATTCTCCAAGGAATGTAAAATTGTAAAGTAGGAATAATACATAAGGAAGTCTAAGATAAGTTTCACATATAGAAAAATGCATATTTTGAAACTAGGAAAAAACAGAAAATGTCTTACTGACTTGGTCAGTCAACAAAAATTTACAGGGAAGAATTTGTAAGAACTTGAAAGCTCAACTTGGCTGGCCTAACTGAAGGAATTCAAGCAGTCTTAAATTTTTGTGGTGAAATGAACATATTTTTAATCGTTCAAAATTGTACACTGTGGATGATAAATTATATTCTCCTAAACATCGAGTTTTATTGCTCATAAATGTCTCTGTTTTCAACCTTCATTTTCCTTATCATAACTAGGAACAAAAAAAAAACTCTTTAAACTGATTGTTAGTAGTTGAGCAGACAATGGCTTAACAATTCAGTAAATGTGAAGCCATATTCCATTATCTTGCTTACAATTGCTTTTGTATAGAAGCCAGTGATTTCTCCATGCAAAAGCCATTGCTTCACCTCTTCTACAGATACTCCACTCCCACCACACCCCACCCACCACCAGAGTTTCCACTGTGCCATGTTCTGTAAGCTTTACCTAGAATCAAGGTTTGGATATTTTGGGGGTTGTCTTTGGTGACTATTTGGTCTAGTTTTCTTAAGAGGCAAGGTTACAGGAATTGCCATGTGTATGAATATGCAAGTTGGTAACTTGTGCTTAGACAACAATAATATATTTTTAATAGGACAGCAGCCAAGTTGTTCTATTTCCATACAGGTGGTTATAAACAAAACATAATTAGTCATGAAAGAGGAAGTAAAGGGGAAGAAAAAAGATAGAAATTCCCTATTCCCTTCATCCAAGGAATTTAACTCTAAACAGTTTAATGGAGACTTCCTTTATGAAGCATTTCCTTACGCCTCCCAATCTGTTTGAAGCTAGAATTAACTAATTCTTTTCTGTACCTCATATTTTCTGTACCACTACACCTAGTTCAAGCATCTATCAGTGCTTCTATACTAGTTAAGGGCAACTGGTCTACTTGTCTGCTTCTGCCTGCTGGACTGTAGACTCCTCAGGGGAAGGACCTCATCTATCTTTCTAGTTCTCTTGCCTAATACAGTGCCCACCACAGAGCAGGTTCTCCATAAATCTGTGTAGATGAGTAAATATATGCATGGCTTAGAGTTCTTGGGACATTGTCCTCCCCAAAGGGAGTGGCTAGGAGTCTTTTAGGACAAGAAAGAATGAAGAGAAATAAAAGGATCGTGGATGCTAAAAGTCCCAGGACTCACCCCTCCTCATCTCGACTTTCTAACTATTAAGAGAACATATCCAAGACTTGTTAGCCAAAGGGAT
Organism: Canis lupus dingo; assembly: GCF_003254725.2. Classification (NCBI taxonomy): domain Eukaryota; kingdom Metazoa; phylum Chordata; class Mammalia; order Carnivora; family Canidae; genus Canis; species Canis lupus. The sequence goes on along the minus strand of NC_064269.1, from coordinate 34,880,890 downwards.
GCAGTAGCAGAGATAGTTGACCCTAATACCCATTTTCCTCTTCTTCCCAGATGACAGGAGTCCTCAATTTTTTAAAGATGTATTTATTTATTTGGGGGTGGTGAGTGTGGGGGGAAGGGAGGAGGGGGAGAGAGAAAGAAACTCAAGCAGATTCCAGTGATGAGCAGGGAGCCCAACGTGAGGCTCGATCTTACAACCCTAAGATCACAACCTGAACTGAAACCAGGAGTCTGATGTTCAACTGACTGCACCACCTTGGCACTCCTAGAAGTCCTCAATTTTTGCCTCGATACCTGGCCACCCAGAAAGGAGGCTTCACTTCCCAGCCTCCCTTGTAGCTGGGTGTGGTCATGTGACCCACATCTGTAATGGAGTGTGAGCATAAGTGCAGGATGGCAGTTTCCAGGGCCCTTCTTCACGTTCTCTCCACATTACCTGGCCTGGATTAAAAGGTCAAGAACATATCCCAGAGATGGGTAGGATTCGGGGGCCAGAGGAGCCTGGGATCCTGAGGACCTCATGGCTCATGGCTGCCAAGGCAGCTGTGGACTACAAAGCTTGGACTACTGCCTGAGGAGGAAATAAACTTCTGGTTTTTAAAGCCACTCTTACTTTAGGTTTCTGTATCACTTTCAGCCAAACCTATTCCTGAGCAATGCAAGGCTCAAAGTGTTGACAGCCAGAGAGCCTAATCACCTACAAGTCACAGGGCTTATGAAACTGTCTTAAAAAACAAACAAAGCAAAGACCTAAGGATCTCTACCCTTCACCCCACCCACATCCAGGTTTCGGGATTCACTGTGGAAAGCTAGGCCTGCAAAGTCAGTTATGTGGAAACTTTCCAAGTTTTCTGGAAGAACATTAGGAGACAAAGTTGAGGAGGGCGGAGGAAGAAAGAGAGGACAAAACAGAGCCACTGAGGGAAAACTAATGATGATTAGTATCAGACTCCTCCCTGCTCCCTCTCTGTCCCTCTAATGTGGGAGTAGAATGCATAAAAGGGGAGGATAAGACTTCTACCCTAAGGATGCCTGGGTGGCTCAGTGGTTGAGAATCTGCCTTTGGCTCAGGTCATGACTCCAGGGTCCTGGGATCGAGTCCCACGTCGGGCTCCCTCCAGGGAGCTTGCTTCTCCCTCTGCCTGTATCTCTGCCTCTCTGTGTGTCTCTTGTGAATAAATAAAATCTTAACATTTTTTTAAATTTTTATTTATTTATGATAGTCACACACACAGAGAGAGAGAGAGGCAGACACACAGGCAGAGGGAGAAGCAGGCTCCATGCACCGGGAGCCCGACGTGGGATTCGATCCCGGGTCTCCAGGATCGCACCCTGGGCCAAAGGCAGGCGCTAAACCGCTGCACCACCCAGGGATCCCCAATAAATAAAATCTTAAAACCGAAAAAAACTACCCTGAGGAAAGCTACAAAACATTATAACCGAGGCGTCAGTAAAGAATATAGAGACTAATCCTATAATTTCACAGATGAAGTGAGGTCCAGGGAGAAGAATTGACCTCACTCAGATCACACAGCTGTGAGGATCAAAGTCAACACTGAATCCTAAAACACTGTAGTTAGGGGTATCAACCCCCTGTGCAGTGGAAAATCTACGAATAACTCTTGGCTCCCTAAAAACTTAACTATTGATAGATAGCCTGTAGTTGACAGGAACCCTTACTGATAAACAAGCAATGAATATATATTTTGTGTGTTACATGTGTTATACACTGTATTCTTACAATAAAGTAAGCTACAGAAAAGAAAATGTGATTAAGAAAGTCATAAGGGGGATCCCTGGGTGGCGCAGCAGTTTGGCGCCTGCCTTTGGCCCAGGGCGCGATCCTGGAGACCCCGGATCGAATCCCACATCGGGCTCCCGGTGCATGGAGCCTGCTTCTCCCTCTGCCTGTGTCTCTGCCTCTCTCTCTCTCTCTCTCTATCATAAATAAATAAAAATTAAAAAAAAAAAGAAAAGAAAAAGAAAGTCATAAGGAAAGGAAAATACATTTACAGGACTGTATTGTATTTCTCAAAAGAAATTCACGTGTAAGTGGTTCCGTGCCGGGCAAACCCTGTTGTTCGAGGGTCTACTATATTTATTCTCTTATATAGTGTTCTCTTTTGTTAATCTCAGATTCCTAAAGATGAAAAAATGCTTAATCTAATCTCCTCATTTTAAAAGTAAGGAAAGGGGATCCCTGGGTGGCGCAGCGGTTTGGCGCCTGCCTTTGGCCCAGGGCGCGATCCTGGAGACCCGGGATCGAATCCCACGTCGGGCTCCCGGTGCATGGAGCCTGCTTCTCCCTCTGCCTGTGTCTCTGCCTCTCTCTCTCTCTGTGACTATCATAAATAAATAAAAATTAAAAAAATAATAATAAAAAATAAAAGTAAGGAAAGATGTATTGAGAGAGATCAAATAAGTTGCCAGCGTCACACAACTGGCTTCTTAACACCGAATCAGCTTCTCTTCCCTAGTCTTTGCAGTCGCATAAAACAATGTGCTGGAAAATCTTTTTTTTTTTTAAGATTTTATTTATTTATTCAGGAGAAAGGCAGAGACACAGGCAGAGGGAGAAGCAGGCTCCACGCAGGCAGCCCGATGTGGGACTCGATCCCAGGACCCTGGGATCACACCCTGAGCCAAAGGCAGATGCTCAACCACTGAGCCACCCAGGTGCCCTGTGCTGGAAAATCTTATGTAAATCCAAAGTAAATGTGCACATTCAAAAGAGGAATGGAGATAAGCAGTATCATGTAAATGCAAATGTAAAAACACCCCCTCCCCATGATTCAAGTTATGTTGGTCCACGAATAGTTAATAGTTTTTAACATCTAACACTTTTCTTCCTGTCCCAACTGGCAGCCAGAATTATTTTGCAATACTACGTTTGCAAGTCCCCAAGAGGGATACATGTGTAAGTATGTTTTAAATTTGCAAATGTTTTGTCTTTGAACTCCTTAAAAGGGAACACTAACCATCTTCATCTTCAAACTGCTCTGCTGAGTTTGTTGCAGTATGTTTATACATCCCTCCCTCTTTTTTCTGTGACTTCCCAGAACAGCTGAACCCTTCAAGTTACTATAAATTTTCTTCCATAGGTAATATTGGCTTTCACACTTAATGGAAATAGGGCAGAAGGAATGAGTTCAAGGAGGAAATAAATTTGGATGGGAAGAAGCCACCACAACCTTGTGAATAAAATGTGCATGAGAGTTTCAGTAACACCTAAGAGCATAAGGAAAGGACCATGCCTCTCCAGAGCAGCACCACAGCGGGGGGATGAGTAAAGTGCTGAGCACAAGGGCATACTTTGTTATTTGCTTTTGTTTTTTGTTTTTGTTTTGTTTTGTTTTGTTTTTTTGAGGTGTATTTATTTAAGTAATCTCTGGACCCAATGTGGGGCTCCAATCTTAGGAGGGGATCAAGAGTCATGTGTTCTTCCGGCTGAGCCAGCCAGGCCCCCGAGACAGGGTATACTTTGAACCAGATTCTACCCTGTGCTAGAAAGAAGCCTTGGGATGTTTTCAAGGGTGGCTTTCCTCTGTCCAAGCAGAACCAGTTGATGCCCTTGAAAACATGCTTATGTGCCCATTTCATTCTTAATGAGGCCAAGCACATTAGTCACACAGCTCACAGACAAATAGGAATGTCTGTAGCTCTGAACTCATTGTTCTTTGCACAGGAAGCTCGGCTCTGCATGCTCAAATGTCATCCTCTAAAGGTCAGCTCTGGGTACACAGAAGCCGTCTAGGAACACTGACAGTAGAGCTGAGCCCTGGACACGTCAAACAAGAAAGCTGTACAGTGGTTTCTCTCTACTCTAACAGGGTCAGGTCCAGGCGGGACAAGCCAGCCTCTGCCCCTGGGGCAGACTGCCCTTTGGAAAGGAAAGCAGTCTCCCCAGACTTTCCTGTTGGAAACAGTGCCTGAGACTAAAAGAGGAAAGGAGGTCCCAAACCTGCCCTGCTGTAACCCAACTAGAGCAACTGAGGTCCTGAGATCCTTGACCTGCCCTGTTCCTTCTCCAAGCACAAAGGAAAAGTCTGGCTCTCCCAGCATGCCTCTCTGCCCTTTGCCTGGGGCATCCTCCCGGTGCTGCCTGCCACCACCCAGCCAAGCGGTGGGAAAGAGTCGGAATGGATTTGGAGATCACATGCTAACAGTCCCTCCCACTTGTCCATCAAAGTCCCCTCCAGTTAGCACCTCCTCCGTAAAGACTTCTTAGGGTCCTTCCGTTTCTCCATACGTGGGCACTCTGGCACTCCCTCGTGGCACTGATCACATTCTGTCCCCAGTTAGAGTTAATTAGGTACATATTTTTCACACCCACTACAGGGTCAGTTTAAAACCTACAGATTAAACAATTTGCCCTAAAAATTAAACAGTAACATTTGTACTTTCTACAATTAAAAAAAAATGTTATGTTTGGGGAAGGAAGCATACCATCTTTTAAAAACAAAATGAAACAAACTTTGTTTCTCTGCTTTTCTGTTTCCCAAGTGCCTGCTTGGCGTGCCTCTGGGGTGCTCAGCCAGCCTTGATCCCAAGCACACCGCAAACCGCGAGCATTTTCAGGACAAAGGCAACCTTACTGCTATCTCTGAGCCCTTTATGATTAAGCACGGAGTTGGCACAGTATAAACAAAATAAATATATCATGAAATGAATAAAGCTAGCATTAGCTCAATGACAAGCAAGACATAAAATTAAATGGTCCCATCCAAGGCTTTCTAGTGTCCCCTGGAGGCCACACAACTCCTTTAGCACAGGAAACAGTGTGACTCTTGATAAGCAAGCAGCATACAAAGCACAGCTTCCTACCCTTCCTCTCCCTGCAGCTCAAAGCCCTTGGTGCGGAGCCACCTGCCTCCAGCCTTCTTTGGAAACGTATTCATGTTAACATTGCACAGACTAACACTTCTTTGGATTTTTCTGGGGAGCCACTGCTGCCGTTCCTGCTCTAGCTACTGCTGAAATCCCTTTGGCAAATACCTTGGGACTGCAGCTCCTCACATGGTTTAGCAAGTTCTCCCCTTTGACTCCTGCAACATCACTTTCTACCTGCTCAATTAGAAATCGGAAGGCACCCACCCCCATTTCCTGGATTCATGGTAGCAGTAAGCGGCAAAGGACAGTACGCTCCTGGGCAGCTGCCAGGTTGAAGGGTAGGTTGAGGCTGGGGGGTGAGTAGAGGCCAAGCAGCAGAATTTGGTAAACCTTGATTGCTAACCACCACCCCCACTCTCCACCCCCCGTGTTGTTCTTTACAGTCTTCTACTGGTCAGTAACAGATCTCTGCCTCTTAAAGCAGCAGCCTGAGAAACTAGAAGCCATTACCTGAGATTTAGGGGTAAAAGTGCCCACAGGAGACAAAATACCCTGAGGATTTAGCCAGACCGATCTTTCGGTCACAGGACTGTCTTCAGGCCAATGGAGAATCCACACTGATTTCACTTCCTCATTTATTTTGTGACTTCAGATCTCAAGGGTAGGCCAGCTGATGGAGTAGTTAACAAATGTATTCAATCCTGGTCTCTGAACAAATTCCTTAAGAATATTAATTTATCCAGTTGCCTAAAGAGCTTCTCATCTGGGCTCACGTTTGCTACATTCTCTAAAGCCATTCTTTAACCCCGATCTTACTGCCACTCCTCTGAAAACATTCAACCCTGGATTTTAGTGGGGTGTCTATTCTCCTTTGAGCATTCCTTTGAAAGAAAATTCTTTTGGTAGTTTATGATAGTATTAAGTCATTGACAAGTGATCCTCAATGACAGTTTCTCTAAGTGTTCCTTTCTGTGTGAGAAGCTAGGGAGTTACAGCTGAAGCCATGAAGTTCCCAATGGCAAGGGAAGACTGGACAAGTGACATGAGGGCAGGAGGCACCCTGAGTGAGACAGTGCTCACCTCTCCTCCAGTGAAAGGTATGTGTAGCGGCTTGAATAGTGTCTTCTCAGACTTCATGTCCCCCTGGAGCCTGTGACTGTGCCTTTATTTGGAAACGAGGTCTTTACAGATAATCCAGTTACAGACGAGCTCATGCTGGATTAGGGTAGGCCTTAAATCCAATATGACTGGTATCCCTCCAAGGAAAGAGACACAGGCACATAGAGAGAAACCTTGTGACAACATAAGCGGAGATTGGAGTCATGCATCTACAAGCCAAGAAAGCGCCATGCCCCTAAACTAATTCTCCCTTGTCATCTCAGTTTATTAAGTATTGAGCCCATGGCAGAAACTCTGCTAGATCCTAGAACTACAACAGCAAATGAGTCTATTCCTGCCCTCTGAACTGGTTACCTGAGGGGAGACAGACATGTAAACAAATAAAGATACTGGAAAGTGACACAGGCAACCATACATGTGTATACAAGGAGTAGGGCCAGCAGAAAGGAGTAATTAACTGTTGAGAAAGGGTGTCAAGAGAAGCTTCTTAGAGACAGAATCCCCTAAGCAGGGTTTGTAAGGGCAAGTTCTCAAGAAGTTGCTGAATCACGGGAGCATGCTGCAGAAATGGTGGTGACAGACCGTGGTCTTTGCAGACCACTGCACAAACTTATTTCCGCTGAAGGGAGAGGCAAACATGACAAAGGAGGTGCAGACAGAGGCTGGGTCATGGCAGGTTAGAAGGGTTCCACTTAACTCCATGGACAATGAGGAGTCCCTGGAGAGTTTAGAGGAGAGGAATAAGGGGTTACGTTGTGCTCTGAAATATCTGGGCTGCCACGTGGAGGATATATGACTGGAGGCAGGAGCAAGAGCAGCAGCACTCATCAATGGCTTGAACTCAGGCAGAGGGGGTTGAGCTGAGGGGAGAGAATGGATGGGGGCGCTATTTAAAAGGGAAAATAAAATAATGCACATGTGGGAATGCGGAAGGAGAAGAGAGAAGTCATTTCCTGTTCACCTTTCCTTTTTCGGGGTTGGATTGCAGAGCAGGGCTGGGACATCCGAAGAGTTGGGTTTCATGCAAGAGGATTAAGCAAGAGAGTAAATAGGGGGAGAACAATAAAGAGCCATTCCTCACTACTAGAGAAAGGTGTCACATACATGAAAAGGAGAAACTGGGATTGGACTAGACTTGGACATATTGGTTTGAAGTCATGGTGTTTTAAGATAGATAACATGATTGTTAGGTAGATGGGGAGAGAGAGAGAGAGATGCATCTGACTCTTGATTTTGGCTCAGGTCATGATCTCAGAGTCCTGAGATGGAGGCCCCTGTTGGGCTCCATGCTGGTTGCAAACCTGCCTAAGATTCTTCCTCTCCCTCTGCCCCTCCTTCCTCTCATGCATGCTCTCCCTCTCTAAAAAAAAAATTTAAAAAGAGAGATGTTACAGAAGTAGATTTCCATGTATAGCTGTGTTGTATGTTCTAGTCATAAGCACTTAGAAGGGCTTAGAAACAATGGCACTTCAGTTGTCATGAGCCTCCTGTCATCCAAATCTCAGTTTCTGGCTTCTTGGAGAAATGTCTGATTCCAAGGCAAGACAGGAAAAGAACAAGATGAGTCTGGGAACTATGTGCCAGGAAGTGAAGAAGCACTCAGAAAAATATGAGGACATGCCCCGAAGACACAGGATAGCATCACAGGGCTCCCTCTGGCCAAATCTGGGATAGTTTGAGCATCAAAATTAATAATGACACTCACTGATTATAATCCATTGAAAAAAATTCAAATTCATGAGTTTATACGGATATAAATAACAAGAATAAATGTGAGGAAAAAGAAAAAGTTCTACTTAATGGTAGAAGGCCAATTAATAAATACAGAAAAGATGATGGAATTAGAAAATCATTACTTGGGGTGGGGGATGCCTGGGTAGCTTAATGGTTGAGTGTCTGCTTTCAGCTCAGGTCATGATCCCGGGGTCCTGGAATCAAATCCTAAATCAGGCTGCCCATGGGGAGCCTGCTTCTCCCTCTGCCTGTGTCTCTGCCTCTCAATCTGTGTCTCTCATGAATAAATAAACAAAATCTTCTTCAAAAAAATCATTACTTGGCAACCACCACAGTAATAACTAATTTAGATAGAATCCTTGGACGCTAAAACTAGCATGTGAACATTTAACGAGGTTATGGACATAGTCTCAAAAGAGCTCCCCCAAATATTTACCTGCTTATTAATTAATGAGTACAAAATGCTTACTAATTAGTAGACAAACTTAGCCAACACCATCATCATCAAATGATAAAATATAATCAGTAATAAGAGAAACCAACATTAAGTTATTCCTGATAAACTGAGACAACACAGCATCCCTTCCATGAAATGCCTGCTAACACTGCATTACTGGAATCTAATAATAAGAAAACATCAAAAAAAAAAAACAAAACAAAACAAAACAAAACATCAGACAAACCCAAAGTGAGGGGTATGCTACAGAGTAATTAGTCTGCTGTCTTAAAAAAAAAAAAAAGTCAGTTGTGAAAAACCAGGAAATAATGATTAAGGGAGACTAAGAAAGACATGATTAAATACAACACATGATCTTAGGTAGGAATTCTGAAATTATAAAGAACATTATTGAAATGCATTTTGAAATTTGAAAGGGGTCCATGGGTATATTGGCAGATGGCAGTATCACCGTAATATTCATTTCCTGATCTTGATAGTTTCACTCTGGTTATATAAGCATCCTTGTTTTAAGGAAATAAACACTGAAGTAATAAAAGCCAATGGGGCATCATGTAGCACTGCTGTCAACTGGTTCAGAAAAAATAATAATAATATGCATAAGTATACAGATAACACAAGAAGACAAATGTGATCAATGTTAACAATTGATGAAGGATGTGTAGAGGTTCTTGTGCTTTTCTTACAATTTTTCTATGACTTTGAAGTTGTTTTAAAATAAAACTTCTAAATGTATTAATATTCTACAAAATGCAAACTCATCTATAGTAACAGAAAGCAGATCCTTGACGGAACAGAGAGGGGCTGGAGGGAAGAGTTAGGATTCCCAAGGAGCACCAGGAAACTTTGGGGGTGATGGATATGTTCATATCTCAACTGTGGCAATGGCTTTCTTGGTGTAAACATATGTCAAAATTTTTACTGTCACTTTAAAAATCTATCAATAAGTAAGATAATAAAATAAAGTATTTTCTCCAACCAACCGATTTATCCTATGAATGTTTTTTTGTTCTACATTTCCATATTCCTGAAATGTCCCATCCTCAGAACTTCCTCCATCTTACCTACTCCTTCATATTCGAGAAGAAAAAAGATTTCCATCTCCTCCACTGACTCTTCCTACACTGAAATCTGCTGTGTCTTTCATTAATTCAACGAAGCTTACTGTTAAATTTCAAAACATACTAACCTGGAACACCTGTTGGTTAAGCGTCAGACACTTGATTTCACCTTAGGTCATGATCTCAGGCTCGTGAGATGGAGCCCTGCATAGGGATCCACACTGGTGCCTGCTTGCGATTCTCTTCCCCTGTCCTTCACCTCCCACCCTCTAAAATAACTTAAACATTTAAAAAACAGTATACTAACCTTTACAACACATCCAATGGAAGTATATGATCTTTTCTATTGCTATATCTAGAATCATTTCAAATATTATTTATCATGTTTCCTGCTTATTTTTATATTAGAATTGAATGTTGAGATGTTTACATTCCTGGAGAGTAACATATTGTCAAACTGCATTGTACGGTGTGTACTTGGGTAAAATCAGAGGAGAGGGACAGGTGGGCGCGGGAACACAGTGAATGCACCTGAGAAAGTGGGCTTGGAGATGTAGCTTCAGTTCCGCCATAACCAGCCACGTGCCAAGCACACTCTGCTTCACTTCCTTAGGTCTAGATTTGCCCACATATCAAAACAAAGGTTGGATCAAACGTCCTATAACCCCCACCCCCACCCCCGCCCCGAAAATGTTCTCAGTCTAGGATTGAGTAGTGACCACTAGATGGAACCCATGTACAGCCTTGAGCATTAGGAGGCCAGGCCTTGCCGCAGCAGGAAGCCCAGAAAGCATGGGTTAGAGAGATGATCTTGTGCTTGATGCAGCAGGGCTAGTATGCACAAAAAACTTGCGAAGTTGTGCCCCACAGCCAATGGTGTTTTTGTGTCTGTAACATCTGGGCCAGGAAACTAGGGATCAGAGGAAGTCAGGCCAAAGTGAAAGTCATACACAATTTTTTGGTCTCCTCCTTACTAAATCCCAAGAGTCTTTAACAAACATAAAGTATGCAGATTCTGTATGATTTTCTGTATTATCTGAAGGGAAACTTATTTAGAAGTTCCACATGTTTTTAGCCAAACATGTTCAAATGAATATTGTTTTGAGAGAAAGGGGATGTTATTTTCTTATGTCAAAGGTATTCAAAGATATTGGAAAGGAATCTTCGTTTTTAGGATTCGAAGATAAAATTTGTATGAGATTAATTAAAATGGCTAAGAATTTATTTATTTATTTATTTATTGCATAAGAATTTAAAAACTATCAAGCTATAAGCAGATATAAAAACAATTGGTTTGTATGCTAATAAATTAACTCTGTTAACACTTGTTGAACACAGAAGTATCAAATGCCATAGTGTAACTGATTCTTTAGGAAGTGTTTACGAGTCACATGTATAAGGAATGACATACTAGGTCCTCCCCGAATAATCCTTTTCATCTACCACTGACCTTTCCTGCTGAATATTTCAAAACCCTTTGTAAACTTAGTTCAGCATCTCTGTGGGGTATTCCCTTCGACTGCAAATCTGTAACAGTGAGAAACTGTCTTTGATAAGAACAAGTCCAGAAACTTGGAAAAGGATGATGGTAAGACTCAGGTACAATACAATTCAGATTCAACAAGAAGGTTTTTTGTTTTTTTTTTAAAGATATTTATTTGGCAGAGAGAGAGAGAGAGAGGGAGAGAGAGAAAGCACAGGCAGGCAGAGTGGCAGGCAGAGGGAGAGGGAGATGCAGGCTCTGAGCAGGGAGCCTGATAAAGGGCTCAATCCCAGGACCCTGGGATCATGACCTGAGCCAAAGGCAGACACTTAACCACAGAGCCACCCAGGTGCCCCAGATTCAACAAGAAGTTAATGAAAAATGGTCTTGGCAGGAATTTTAATTCCTTTATTTATTCCTCACAACATCTTTGTTGATAGCCACTTTATTTATTTATTTATTTATTTATTTATTTATTTATTTATTTATTTATTTTAGAGAGAGAAAGAGAGGGCATGCATGCACAAACAGGAGGGAAGGGTAGAGGGAGAGATAGAAGCAGACTCCCTGCTGAGCAGGGAGCCCCATACGGGGCTCCATCCCAGTACCCCAGGATCGTGAGCCAAAGGCAGACACTTAACTGACTGAGCCACCCCGGCACCCCTGTTAATAGCCATTTTTAATGACATTTTTTTTTTAAGATTTATTTATTTATTCATGAGAGACACACACAGAGAGGCAGAGACACAGGCAGAGGGAGAAGCAGGCTCCTTGCAGGGAGCCCAACACGTGACTCAATCCCGAGACCCCAGGATCACACCCTGGGCCAAAGGCAGGCGCTAAACCCATGAGCCACCCCAGGCGACCCTTTAATGACATTTTATAAATGATGACATGAAATTTTAGAGATGTAACATAATTTGTACTAATAATACAAGTGGCCACGTCAGAATTCAACCCAAAGTCTCTTGATTCCCAGCATTCCTCCCAATACTCTGTGGTGGGTGAGATGAGTGATTACCTCAGCCTTAACATGAAGGTAGAGCCCTCATGGGTGAGTCATCATGAAGCTATGGAACATTTTCTCCCTCCATGTTAGAGCTGTTCTCTTTGTCATACCCCTTTTGACAAGTATTATTCCTTTTCCCTCAGCAAAGAATAATCTGGAACTGCATAGTAGCAGACACGGTCACTTGTGATCAATAGCACAGCGCTACATGACCTTGCCAGTCGGCAGCACATGAGAAATGAAATCATATAAAAGCATTAACAAATAGCAACACCAGGAAGCCAATGCAATTGCTAAAGGGTAACCCTCCGTTCTCCCCAACACAAACCAGAGAAAGAAAAGGTGTTTGTGGCTGAAGCTCACCACAGTATTGAAGACCTGATTTTATAGTGGTGGTGGTGGTGGTGGTTGTTGGTGGTGGTGTTGTTATTTTAAAGGGATGTTGCAGACAGTGCATTCTCTGATCTACACAAGGAGAGGGGTGTGTTTAACTATTTTTCTTCTTGCCCACACACTAGTGCAGGATGCAATCCTTACCAAGGTGGGGAGATCACTTGGTTAGGAAGTTCTCCCTTCCCTTAAGAGAGCAAAGAAGAGGGACATACATGAACGTGGTGAAGAATACCTAAATTTTTCCCCATGAGGCTTGATAAAGTTGACATCTTTCTTCATGACTTCCTGCAGTTCAGGAACAAGATTGGAGCAAAGGATTTAAGGGTTCTGTAACTTTCATATCAGACCAAGGGCATTATCCTCTAAATAAAAGTGTCTTATGAGGAGGGCGTAGGTCCCTACAAGTGGAAGAAAGCTTGCTCCATGCTCCATGCCTGCTGACTGGGCGGTAGGACAGTTAGGCTGTCAGACTCCATTTCCCATTTCAGGGACTTCAAGCCCCAGCCAGTTCCATGGACAGCAGAGAAAGCTGGCTCTCTTAGCCCAGCCTCCTGACCAAGTCTTGGCAGGCCGTTTTGTTTGGGCAAGGCTGAACCCAAAGAGAAGTTTTGTTGCACTATGTACTCTCTCTCCTGATACCTCTGGCTCACCACTATCGGTGGAACCCGTGCTGCAGGAGGCAGAGGGTCCCCTCCTGCTACACCCACCACCCTCTTCTCCCCCACAGTGTTTCTGGTCCACTGTGTTTTGCGCTTGCTCAATGGGAGGAAATCCCAGTTGATCTCAGCATTCCTTTCTGATAATTACCATATGCCTCTAGAGACCTGGGAAGATCCACCCTGGCTTGCTGCGTCACTGTGGAGGCCATTCTGAGCCAGAGTGCTGAAAGCTTGCCTTCTCTTTTTCTTTTTCTCCCTCTCTTTTTTTTAAATTATAATAAGCTACCTTGTCTCTGTGAGATTCTGTGACAGTGAATTGCAGAGGCTAATTATTCCCTCCATTAAAAAAAAGTTTCCTCTACATCATCTAAAGCATGTTGCCTGGTCGCTAGCCTGACATGATTGGCACAGGTAGCCAGGCTGAGTTTAATTAAGGGATTTTCAGGTGTCAACAGCTGAGAATAAGAGTCTCGCTTCTCTAACTCAGGGAGACTTTGATGAAAGTGAGAAACGGCCATTAACCCTGTGAGCACGTTCTCTTCCTGTCTCCTTGTCCAGATCCTCTGCCTCTGCCTTCTCCTGTGCCAGGAAGAAGGTACGGGAAGGAAAGGTTACACTGCCCAAGACCACCAGCTGTCTGCAGAGGGGCAGAAAATACCTACTCATGGAGAGAGAAAAGTGGGCTCTGGGGCTTCCAGAACAATTGTACAAGGTTCCCTTAAAAAGCGGAGGAAGTTTAAAACTTTATTTTTCCCCCAATTTCTAGAAAATATCTTCATTGCCAAGTCACCTGTAAGATTTTGCTTGTTGAATTATTTTGTGAATAGGAAACACATGCAGTGTTACAGTAAAAGGGTACATAGTGAGAAACAATCTTCCTCCTGCCTCAGTCCCCAGCCACACAGTTTTCTGGCATTATCCTTCTTCTTATTTTTTTTTTTTTAGATTTTTAAAAATTTACTTATTCATGAGAGACACAGAGAGAGAGACAGAGATAGACAGAGGGAGAAGCAGGCTCTATGGGGACCCTGATGTGGGACTCTATCTCAGGACCTGGGATCATGCCCTGAGCCAAAGGCAGACGCTCAACCACTGAGCCACCCAGGGGCCCTCTGACATTACCCCTCAAAAGGAATTTTGCTCAGCTATAGATTTATGTATGTGTGCATATTCAGTTTACCTGAAATTCAAATTTACTTGGGTATCTTGTATTTTCTCTGGCAATCCTATCCTGGGTGTCACTGTTTCTAGGCCCCTCTGGAACAGAGCTAGACTATACAGATATATAAAATACATATAATTATGATATAATATATAAGTGTGTATTATAATATATACATAATATATAACATAAATAATATAAATAATATATGAAAATATATTAACTCATGTTTCTACACATATCTATTATTTCTGTATTATAATAAGTAATTATAATCTATTATAATATGTATTAATCCATGTTTATACATATAACTATTATTATTTCTATATCTGTCTTTGCAAATACATGTATCATATATATATCACACATCAGCATGAAATCATATTTAACTTTAAATATAATTTCATTTCTAGGGGCACCTGGATGGCTCAGTGGTTGAGCTTCTTCCCTTGATTCAGGTCATGATCCTGGGGTCCTGGGATCAAGTACTGCGAGGGGCTCCCCACAGGGAGCCTGCTTCTCCCTCTGCCTATGTCTCTGTCTCTCTCTGCGTGTCTCTCATGAATAAATAAAATCTTAAAAATATATATAATCCAATTTCTTTTTTAATTTTTTTTTTATGATAGTCATACAGAGAGAGAGAGAGAGAGAGGCAGAGACACAGGCAGAGGGAGAAGCAGGCTCCATGCACCGGGAGCCCGATGTGGGATTCGATCCCTGGTCTCCAGGATCGCACCCTGGGCCAAAGGCAGGCGCCAAACCGCTGCGCCACCCAGGGATCCCTATAATCCAATTTCTAAATTTTAATTTATAAAATACATATTTCAGTCAAATATTTAATATATTTAAAGTTAAACATAGGACGCCTGGGTGGCTCAGTGGTTAAGCATGTGTTTTTGGCTCAGGGCGTGATCCTGGGGTCTGGGGACCAAATCCCGCATTGGCCCTGCATGGAGTCTGCATCTCCCTCTGCCTGCGTCTGCCTCTCTCTCTCTGTGTCTCATGAATAAATAAATAAAATCTTTAAAAATAAATAAAGTTAAACATGATCTCATACTGATGGATGCTATATGTGTTTACATTGGTGTCCATGACTCTCATCTGGGAACATAGGTCCTACTGGTTTCTTCTACTGGTTTCCTTTGCTTATCTGTAACTTCCCTCTCTGATAGTGGGAAACCTGGCCCCCAGTATCCACCACTCATTTACTTGGTTTGTCCATTATTACTTACATTACCTGTAAAGCAGTTTCAGAATGATTAACTCATAATCCCTCGAGGAATGGATTTACTAACTGGAGAACAATGTTTGCATATAGTGTCTTTGGTCATTAGCCTTGCAATTCCAAATCCAGACAGTGGTTTCCAAAGTTTCTGAGGTGAGCTCCTTCTGCCCCGTCCCCTTCATGGTGTTCTGTTATACATTTGTAATACAGTTAGAATTCATCTGTCAAAGTCTGAATACCACCTTGGGATCCCCCCCACATTCTGGTGGATTTTCTTTTCTAAGATTTATTTATTTCTTTGAGAGACAAAGAGAAAGCATGAACAGGAGAGGGGGAGCCAGAGAGAGAAGCCGACTCCCCAATGACCATGGAGCCTGATGCGGGGCTCGATCCCAGAACCCTGAGATTATGATCCAAGCCAAAGGCAGATGCTTACCTGACTGAGCCATCCCCTCTGGTGGATTTTTTTTTTTAATGTGTACATTGCAGTTTACTCTTTGTGGTGTATAGTTCTACGGATTTTGACAAATTCAGAGTCATTTATCTACCATCCCAGAATCATACAGAACCATTCAACCAGTCTAAAAATTCCTCCAAGAATCCTCTTTGTAGTCAACCACAGCTCCCCTCCACCAACCTCTGTTGGCATATGTTTTTTTATTCCCATAGTATTGCCTTTCCTAGGGTGATTATGCATGATTCTCTGTGAAGAAATGAAATTATTTTGGTTCAATTAAAATTACCATGCTTCTTTTATGAGAAATGTATTAATATAGGATAAAGATGATACCATATTAATAAGGAAATGGTTCTTGCCATCGAAGTGTTCACTCTTTTGTGAGGACACAAATACATACACCCTTTATGCCACTGACTGGTCATTGTGAAAAGTGCCAAATAAGAAGTATACAATGTATACTTCTCTCAATGTGATGAGAATTTAAGGAAAGAGAACTTTAAAATATTTATTAGATGTTAAATCCTTGTTATAAATTTATATTCTTGGCTTAATGAAAGCTATACCATTTGATGAAAAATATTGAGAAGTATTCTAATTAAGGATAAGTTGGCCTTACAGAATATATTAAAATAAATTAGCTTAATTGTGACAAGGTGAATTTATTTCTGCCCAATAATGTTGATACAATGCAGTTTTGTTTAGTGCCTATACAAAGTTTCTAAATCTTATAGCCGGCCAACACATGCAAATCTATCTCTATGGTTTTTCTTGAGAACTATTTTAGCTGCCTGCTAAGATCCTCTTTATGTCTTGCTTCACCTGGTATAGTGCTTCATGTAATCATTAGGGTAATCACCACCTCACTAACACAGAATAGCAAGCCCTGAACAAAATGGAGAATAAAAGAATGTGGCCTCAAATTTTAGAAATCCAGGCATTTTAACATATCCACTAACCTGCGTGTTGATGCATTCACTCAACCAACAAACAACCACTGGGAAAATTTTAGGGGCTAAATATTATGCTATAAATTGAAAATATAGTAATAATGGAGCTTAGACTCTACTAACAAAGACTTACAAAGAAACCAAAATCAGAGACTGTAATGTATTTTAGGAAAAACATGGTCAAGGAGCATAAAACTTAGTTGTAAACCAGATCACACTTCCTAAAGCAGAGGGCAAGAGAGTTAAATCTTGAGTTATGCTCTTCATCATGAATGTGACTTCCAAGATTCAATGGTTTGCTTTCACTAAACAAATGTTTATTCAGCAACTCTAGACACTACTTGGACTGTTAAGACAAGGGAAGAAAACACTAGATAGAATGCTTTGGTTTTGGATTATGAAGTATGCCTCAGAATGTAAACTTATTTTCCTCCCTCACTATTCCTTGCTCTATTTGACAAACTAATGAGCAGAGGAGAGTCATTGAAAACTAGTAATTAAGTATATAAACATTTAAGAATGCTGTTCAAGTGTTTAAACATCCTTGAGAGCCCTTACATAGGTCAAACATGTCCCTAGTCTTCCCCTTTACATCATGAATTCTCCTGGCAAACTTCGTCTTTATGTGCAATTTCAAGGTGAGATTCAGATCAGCATACACACAAGAAACAAGTGGATGGGACTGAATGCCTGAAGTTGCATTTTAAGTGGAAAGATACTAAGAGTGTTTGATGCCCCGTTTTTGGTCATATTTGATCTCCTATGTTGCACATAACCAAAAATGTTAAATTAAAAAAAAAACAAAAATGTTTATTTCATTTTTATATTTGGTCATAAATATTCTAATCTTTTATTCAAATAACAGAATTTTCCCTCCTCATATTAAGGAAAAAAGGGGAGGAAAAATGATGTCAGGTCAAAGGGCTTTAAGAAAAACACCAAAATGTCAATAATTGTTATCTTACGGTTGTGGGATTGTCAGTCATTTCATTGTCTTGTATTATTTTTTGTTATTTTCCGAGTGCTCTCTGATTATCATGCTTGCTTTTTTAATAAGAACTTGAAATAAAATTACAAAGACCTTAAGACAGTAGCCTGAAATCTGGGCAGTGCTTTCAAGAACATTAATACTTAACAGAGTAAACATTTCTGTAAGCACTGTGATTTGGTCAGTGTTTCATGTTGGCTGCACATAGCTCCTGAATCAGAGAGCCTAGGTAATGAGAAAAATATCACAAGACTGCACAGCAAGAGTAAGCGAAGGCCAACGAGATAGAGAGGCTTGTAGAGAACGAATAGTCTAGAAACAGAGTTGTATACTAGTGGAAAGAGAACTGGAAGCAGAAAGGGCAGAAACCAAGAGAAGTTGGGTCATCCCAAGAGCAGAGCCTTGCTTAGAAAGCAACAGACATCTACTCTTAAGGGACAAGGTAACAAGATTAATAGAGCTGCTTCTTATCAGAATAGCTTTTTAGTGCTCACTGAGACCTGTGTGTCCTGTTCCCGGCTCTGTGGCTGATGAGATTATTTTGTTCTTTCTCTGCTTTGCATATGTTCTTGCAACACAAAGGACAGCCTGAGAACGTATCTGCTCCTTGCAATTTACAAGAAGCTAACTGGCATAGACAAATATTCAGATTGAATCCAATAAAAAAAAATGTTCTTTAAAACAGTGATAAACAGCCTGAGAGATAAATTTTTCTCTGTTTATAGTTATGTCCTTAGGACTGAGCACTGGAACAAAAATTGATAGGTCAAAGGGTAAAGAACTTTTTGACTACTGCCAGCTTTTCAAAAACTGCTTTGACTATGATTGAGATTATTTTTGTACGACTTTTGTATCTTTTAATTTTTTTATTTTGTGCATTATCTGTTTATATTCTGTGTCAATACGACTGATACTATATTTCAGCACTTTGGCGGGCCCAATCTCCATTTGCAACATGTTTCTTCCGTAATTGACTCCACAATGGAGGAGACAAAAGCTGAATTTTGATTTCCGCCTTCCCTTGTTGACATGAGAAATAATGTGTCTTTTGGCACATTCTTCAAATTCTGCCAGGAGATACAGCAGTCATTTTGAAACCAGAAACATAAAAGCTACATGCTAAGAAAGTGAGAGCCAAAATGGTTAATTAATTGGTGATGTTTGGGGGACCCTGGGTGGCACAGTGGTTTAGCTCCTGCCTTTGGCCCAGGGCGCGATCCTGGAGACCCGGGACCGAATCCCACGTCGGGTTCCCGGTGCATGGAGCCTGCTTCTCCCTCTGCCTATGTCTCTGCCTCTCTCTCTCTCTGTGTGTGTGTGTGTAAAATAAAAATTTTAAAAAATTGGTGATGTTTGGAGTCAATAGATCAGCTTGGAGTTATTCCTATGGGATTTCTTGTTATCTGAGTAAAAGGGTGCCTTCGCCTGTTAAGCCACCATGGGAGGTTTTTCTGTTTCTTGTAGCTAAATAGGGCTTGACTCTTATATCCAGTTTTTCATGACTTGGTCTATATGATGAGTATCTATCATGTCTGTTGCAAATATTTTCCCGGTTGGTTATCATTTGGATATGGAAGAGCTTGCTTGGTTCTTTAGTTCTGGTCTCACGGAGTCAAAGAATGAATCTCCTCGAGGACAGAGAGAGCAAAGCAATAGAAACTTATTAAGCAGAGAAAGCTCTCAAAAGTGAGAAGGGTCCACTGAGGGTTTTTATGGTCTGTCTTTTATAGAAAGCTGACCAGGGAACTTGGAAAATTTCTTGTCAATATCAGGGTGGATTTGTAAGTTTCATGTCTATGTTTAGAACAAACATGGTGGACTTGCAACAAACAAGATGTTTCTTTGTAAATATCATGAGCACAAACAAGGTGTTCCCTTCTCTCTGGTTACCATCTCCTCTATAATATTTCTCTACATCTGGGGTTTCTGTGAGCCTAGTAGCCTTTAAAGAGGAATTCTCCCTAACATTTTGGAGCTAGGAAGTCAGGTTTATTTTTGTTTTTACTGTCTTATCTCTGTTTCCTTGGGATGGAGAAGAGCCCAACTTTGGGGCCTTTCCCTTATCTTTCCCTGCCTAGCCCCATCTGCCCCTAACTCATTCCTACATCACTTTAGCTTGTGATGTTTTTCAATGCACAGATGGTTTCATGTTTATGCTGTTAAATGTACTTATTTTTTTTTCTGTGATTTATTCCATTGAAAATCTGAGAAATGCAGTTGGATAAAAGTTTCGAAAGTTACTGAAGAAGTTATAAATAAAACATAGTCTATCAGTTGTAACAGAAAACAATGATGAATAAAAACAAAACATATGTCTAAAGAGCTACAGTAACAGGTACATTTATAATAATGAAAATGGGTTGGGGATGCCTGGATGGCTCAGTGGTTAAGCGTCCGCCTTTGGCTCAGGGCCTGGTCCTGGGATCCCAGGATCGAGTCCCACATCGGGCTCCCTGCATAGAGCCTGCTTCTCCCTCTGCCTATGTCTCTGCTCTCTCTCTCTCTCTCTGTCTCTCATGAATAAATTAAATTAAATTAAATTAAATTAAATTAAATTAAAAAAAGAAAATGGGTTGAACTTCTTAAATTCTCCTATTAAAAGATAGTACTTTTAGGCTGGTAAAGTACATACCTTTGCATGCATACCCAGATACATACAATCATGCTGTTTACAAAACATACTCAAGCCAAAATGACACAAAAAAAATTGAAAGCAGATAGGCAAAGATATACTAAGGAATGAAAATACAAAGAGAGCAAGAAGTAATACTGAAGAAAATATAGTGTAGGGGAAAAACAGTAAGTAGGCCCACACCACTATTTTATTGATAAAGCTGCACCATGATATGAGTCATGTGATTTATTAATAAACACAATATAGTTTTATACAGAACAAAATACAATAGAAACACTTGAGGAGGGGATCCCTGGGTGGCAGAGCAGTTTAGTGCCTGCCTTTGGCCCAGGGCACGATCCTGGAGACCTGGGATCGAGTCCCACATCGGGCTCTCTGCATGGAGCCTGCTTCTCCCTCTGCCTGTGTCTCTGCCTCTCTCTCTCTCTCTGTGTGACTATCATAAATTAAAAAAAAAAAAGAAAAGAAAAGAAACACTTGAAGAAAATTCCAGAAACACAATTATATTGGGACATTTTAACATGTTTTATTCTTTGACAGGTGGGATAAGCAATATATAAATATATAGAGCTGAGTGATATAATTAACATGTTTGATTTAATCAACACTATCAAAGTTATGTATGCTTCAAAACAATATGGATTCATTTTTAGTATGCCTGGAATATTTATAATAATTTAATGTTTTGTCAGAAGTTGGGGAGATCATAAATTGAGCAGATTATCTAATGTTCTCTCAATATAAAGCAAAAATAATTAATTTTAAAATTAAAATTTAAGCTTTTGGATTTTGGCATGGAGAAGGCAAAGGTATAACTATCTTAGGCCTCCTCGCATTCGAGTTCATCCTACACGGGCTGCCTAAATTCAACCCTGACGAGATCAAAGGCATATACCTGTAGTGTACCAGTGGGGAAGCCAGTGCCACGTTTGCCCTGGTCCTCAAGACTGGCCCCCTGGGTCTGTCTCCAAAAGAGTTTGGTGATGACATTGCCAAGGCAACTGGTGATTGGAAGGGTCTAAAGATGACAGTGAAGCTGACCACTCAGAACAGACAGGCCCAGATTGAAATGATGCCTTCTGCCTCTGCCCTGATTATCAAAACATTCCAGGAACCACCAAGAGACAGAAGCAGAAAACTATTAAGCACAGTGGAAATATCACTTTTGATGGGATTGTCAATATTGCCAGACAGATGTGGCACCGTTCTTTATTCAGAGAACTCTCTGGAAATATTAAAGAGATCCTGGGGACTGCCCAGTCTGTGGGCAGCAATGTTGAAGGCCACCACCCTCATGATGTCATAGATGACATCAGTAGTGCAGTGGAATGCCCCATTAGGTAAGAATTATGAAGGAAGACATTTCAATAAAGGATCATTTGACAACCAAAAATTTTTAAATTTAAATTTAAAAATTTCCCAAGTTATCTTTTAACTGAAAGAGGAAATCCACTGCTTGTATATACTATATTTTGTGTATCCACTTATCAGTTGGTAGACACTTGGGTTATTTCTACTTTTTGACTACTATGAATAATGTTGCTATGAACATTTGTGCTCAAGTTTTGGTGTGAGCATATGTTTTCAATTATTTTGGGTGCATATCTAGGATTGGAATGGCTGGGTCATACGGTAATTATATGTTGAATGTTTTGAGGCACGGTTTTCCAAAGCAGCTGCACCATTTTACATTCCATTCAGCAATGCATGAGGCCCCAATTTCTCTACATCCTCCCTAGGACTTGTTATTGGTCATCTTTTTGATTGTCACGTCCACTAAGTAAAGGTTACATGCAGCTCCCTTGATGCATGCATGCCTGAAACAGCCACGTCTCTTAGCTAAGAGTTACATGCAAAATTCTGTGTGCCAATAGACCAATCCAATGGATGTTCAGAACTGCTTCGATGCTTAGAAACATTATCTCCTCACAGAAGATGAAAATTAGTGTATTACCTCAATATTACTGAATATCATCTTGGGATAGAGAACTAAAGGGGCTAGAGAAATATCTCTTTATTGATTTCTGTATTTCTGTCCTCTGAAAGTTCTGAACCATGCTTAATTAAAAGAATCAAAGTTTCATTTTGCTTTCTGGCATATATATATATATATATTTTTTATATATAAAATTTTATATATATAAATTTTTTTTCTTTAGCCATTCATCCATCAATGTAGAGACACTTAGGGTTATTTCCATGTCTTGGCCGTCGTGAATAATGCTATAGTGAACATGGGAGTACAGATTATCTCTTTGAGATCTTGTTTTTATTTTCTTTTTTTTTAAATTTCCTTTAGATATATACAAAGAAGTGGGAAAGCTAGTTTATGTAGTAGTTCTATTTTCAATTTCTTGAGGAACGTCCACACTGTTTTCCAGAGTGGCTGCACCAGTTAACATTCCCACCAACAGTGCACAAGGGTTCCCTTTCGTCCACAGTCTCACCAATACTTCTTATCTCTTGTCTCTCTGATGACAGCCATTCTAACCGGTGTGAAGTGATAGCTCATTGTGGTTTTGATTTGCATTTGGTAGGGGTCCATTTGCACTTTGTTCCAAAAGGAGAATGGAATTGAAAAGATGTTCCAGGAGAGTTGGACACAATAGGCATCAAGACAAATATTGTCTTACTCTTGCTTTGTTTCTTGCAAAATCTCTGCTTTCATTTTAAATGATAGGTATGGCCTTTTATCTCATCATAGTGGTAAGATCTTAGGTTCAATCTTTGAGATAGAATTAAAAGAGTTCTTTTAACTTGCTGTGGCCTTGGGTCAGGAAATGTCAAATATCTCCACCATAATTCTCAAGCCCATGACAGACATCATTATGTATCATGACACACCACAGTGTGCCACCAAGTTCTACTTCTATCATAAAGTCCTTGATGGTATAGAGCTTCAAGAGCTACCATGAATTGATTAGAGGTGGAGTGAAGTGAAGCCTATACACCACCCTTGTTCAAAGAGCCATTCACATTAACCTAGTTTACCCAAGGATATTCTTCTTGGGACTCAGACTAGCTCATCACAGTTCAGAGCTAGTCCTAAAAGCTGAAGTCACAGCCCTTCAAAAAGTGTTACTTCTTCTCACTGTGCCCTCAATGCATGTGCACGATGCACACTTTTGTTTCTTTGATTTATTTTGAAAATGTATTAGTATTTTAGGCTTGCTAAAATTTGAAGTGATTTCAAAACCCTAAGCCTTCACCATTTTGTAATGATAGAAAATGCCGTAGAACACTTAGAAAAGGACACGTTTATTCCTATTGCCTCCACTAAATGTGAACTGTGGCAAAAAATTCTGCTGACATCTCTCCACCATCTCTGGCTCCTGTCTTTTTTGTAGGCTGCCGTTCCTCTCTTACTGAGTTTCACCTGTCTGGAGTCACTGCTTCTGAGAGCAGTTCTGCTTTTGGTCAGCAATACCTGTCACAAGATTTTATAGCCTCAGTTTCCTTCAACTGCAAAAATACCTGGTCAACTAGTACCTATTCCAGCCATAAAGATGAGATCCTCTTCATCTGATTATAAGCTATAGCCATTTTATAATCTGCAAAATACTGGAACACTTGGTGGCGCACTACTGCCGCTGCAATCTCTATTTCTACTCCCCCCCCCCCCCAAGTTGATCTTCACCTATTCTTGGCCAGCTTTAACTACATTTCCCTTGAATAATATGAGGAAACTATGAGGCATGTTTTCTCAACATCAGCACTACTGACATGTGGAGCTGGGTAATTCCTTGTTATGGAGGACTGGTCATGTGCCTTGTAACATCTTTGGCCTCTACCTACTAGATACCACTTACTAACCCCAGGGCCTCTCCTACCCAGTTATGATAACTAAAAACGTCCCCCAGTATTACCAAATGCTGCTGGGAAATAGGTGGCAAAATTACCCCTTATTGAAAACCATTGCTAAAAAGGAAATCTCAATGTTATATATAAAAGGGCTGTATACACTGTGAGTTTAGGAATTATTGTATTTTTAAACATGTGTTTTTGTCAATGTGTTGTAGAAGAATATGAGATAAAGTACATGCAAAGAGTACAGCAGTGATACTAAGGGGCATTCTATTTCACTGTATGAAATTTTCTTATGAGAAAGGACAGACTCTAAGGAAATCTTAAAAGAAGTTGTGACCTACAATATAGATCATCCCCTAATATAAAAAGTATCCTATATCTAACTCAGTGTCTCCACCTACCTTGAAATTGATCAACAGTTTCATAAGGACACAGAAAGCATGATATAGGGAAGTATTTACCATCAGGCATCAGGGTGACTTAGTTGGTTAAGCATCTGCCTTCGGTGCTGGGATTGAGCCCCACATTGGGCTCCCTGCTTTGGCAAGGAGCCTGCTTCTCCCTCTTCCCCTGTCCCTCCCCCTGCTTGTTCTCTCTCTCTCTCTCTCCTCTCTCTCATAAATAAATAAATAAATAAATAAATAAATAAATAAATAAATAAATAATGATTTTTTTAAAAGGGAAATACTTACCATCAAGAGGAGTCAAGGGATAGATAATATGATTAACGAGAGTCTAGTTATTTGAGTTGCCATCAATAGCAATCCAGTTTACCTACTATTTGTTTTTACTTTATTAAAAAGTAAACTGTGCACATGGTAACATCTCAAACCATACAAAAGATATTCATTGAGAAGCGAATGTCATCCTCACCCAAACCTTTAGTCTGTCTTTCCTGGAGCAACCACTGCTATCAATTTCTGGGTCACCAGGAGGTATTTTATGCCTGTGTGTGTGCTTTGCACACACGTGTGTAGGTGTCGGTGTAGGAGCTGCAATTCACACATCAATAATCCTGCAAGGATGAAAACAAAATCAACCTTTAGTGCAGTCACAGGAAAAAAAAGCCATTTTATCCAGTCATCCTGAAAAAGGGAAAAACTTAAGTACGAGGCATTTTTCCACCTGTTTGGTTTGCTTCTAATATGGTATTTGGTCAATTCTAACATGCTCACTGTCAACATTTCAGCATGCCTGGAATTGGAACGTTGTCTTGGATGTTACCTTACATTTGATGAAACACAGAATTATTCTGATATTCAAGATTAGATAGCCTCAGAAAGTACATCATTCTTTTATCCAGAGGTTGGTGGAGTAAATTATACTTTTAAATCTGGGAGGGTGAAGGAAAAAGAGCCTGGCTCTCTGGCCCTGAGATAACAGCCAGCTTCCGGGTGCAACTGGTGGAGATGTGCCCCTGCCCACACTTAGGGGGCGCTGATGGTGTCTGATTCTCTTTCGTTTGACGCCTTTCACCCATCACTTGAGTTTTCTGCACACTCTACCTCCTGTCCAGGTGAAACAGGCAGTGTGGTAGGATAAAAAGAACTCTGATTTTAGAGTTAGGAATGCCTGGGTTACATTTCTGGGTCTGACACTTTCTTTTTCTCTTTCTTTTCTTTTTTAAGATTTTATCTATTTATTCATGAGAGACACTGAAAGAGAGGCAGAGACATGGAGCGAGAAGCAGGCTCCCTGCAGGGACCCCAATGCAGGACTCAATCCCAAACTCTGGGATCATACCCTGAACCAAAGGCAAAATGCTCAACCACTGAGCCACTCAGGCGTCCCAAGGGTCTGACACTTTCTATATGGTGCTGGGCAGGTTAGCATCCTGAGCTGAGGTTTCCTCCTCTGTAAAACAGACATAATGATTGCTCCTTCTCAGGTAACCATCAAAGCTGCTAGCAGTGCGAATGCCATAGAATTCCTTCCTTCTTTTTTGCCTGCTTGCCTGCCTTCCTTCCTTCCCTATCTATTATTTATCATATATCTATTGATTCATCCATCTATCCTTTCCCTTGTACCCGCCCTTGGAAGTCCCCAAGCCCTCCTCCAGTCTCGTAGGGGTCATCTTGCACTTTAAGATTTAATAAAAAAGGACTCACAATCCAGTCCCACTTAAGATGGAATACTCCATGTCCTTCCCAATATCTCTAGGAAGCCTTTGTAGGGACCTTTTTTTACTGCTCCTGCTGAACTCTTTCTCTCTATTCCACATTTCACCTCCTGGGCTATTGGTTGTGCCTTTGAAACAATTTGTCACTCTGACACCCAGCACACCAAACCTCTTGTGTCCAAACTACGACGGACTTAAAGCTGTGTGTGAATGCTTTATTACGCTTTGTGGCCATCGAAGAGAGTTCATAATTGCAGGGTGCAGTAAAAAACAGCCAATAGGTTAAAATCGAATACTAGGCTTCGATGCAGGATGACTGCATGGAGTAGAGAGTATGGACTGGAAACCAGACTGCTCATGCTCAAATTCTCATTCCATCACTTCCTAACTATGACCTTGGGGGTGTCGGGAGAGGCAACCTGCCGTGGACCCCAAGAATCTCTGCATGTCCTTGCTGAGTGCACCAAATCACAGCACCTCACCATCCTCTGACCCCAGCAGTTGCCCTAGCCAGTCACATAGCAACTGAGTTGGTCAAGGTGCTCACAGCATGACTGCTTTACAACTCACTTGCTATAAAAACTGCTGAGCCTTTGGGGTTTCACACAGGCAGTTCTACCCATTTTGTGAGTGGCTGCCACCTGGGCACGTTACCGCCCCATGGGACCTAGGGGCAGGGAACCCCGTGGCCGTGCTGACGATCCTGCTGTTGGCTGTGCTGTGAGCCGTAGACCATCTTGGTCTCATCTGTTCAGTCTCATCCCTCCTTCTGTACCTATGAAGTGATGGCAGGCCTACCTGCTGCGGGCTTACTTGTGTCCCTCGCAGGCCTGTTGCGCTTTGCCATCTGGGGCTTTTTCCTGACTCTTGGTTAAGTTACTTAACTTCCCTGTGCTCCAGTTTCTACTCTTGAAAATGGGGATAATAATAATAATAATAATAATAATAATAATAATAATGCTTAACTACTATTGTTTTGAGAATCAAATCAGTTAATATGAGTCAGGCATTTAGAACATGGCCTGGCACATAATTATATTGAAACTAATGCCCTGTTGCTTAGCTCTGTTTTCTACCATTTCTCTGTTTTCTTGCCTTCTTTTTTTTTAATTTTTATTTATTTATGATAGTCACAGAGAGAGAGAGAGAGAGAGGTAGAGACATAGGCAAAGGGAGAAGCAGGCTCCATGCACCGGGAGCCCGACGTGGGATTCGATCCCGGGTCTCCAGGATCCCGCCCTGGGCCAAAGGCAGGCGCTAACGCTGCGCCACTCAGGGATCCCTTTTCTGGCCTTCTTAAACTCAAAGATTCTTCTAAATTGCCTTCTAAAACTCAGAAATTCTACCTTTGTTTTGCAGAGAAATGTACTTTGTACTTTGTCCAACAGTGAGGTCACGAAGGCCATGCCTTGTGGGCCAATTTTTCCCAAACAAGATGCTTAAATGGTTTTCTTCCCTAATCAGAGTTTTTCCCCCAAAGTTCTTTTTTTTTCCCCCCAAAGTTCTTAAGTGAGAAATGTTTGTGTCCCTCTCTGCTACAAGAGGTGGTATTCAAATCATGTAACAGCTGCCCTTGCAAGAGCACTGACCCATCAGAACTCTCTGGAAGGTAAATATACCAGCAGAAATCAAGCCTAGCTACAGTGATCTATGTATTCAGGGCCAAAACATATTTTTTGAAATACAAGAATTAATTAATTAATCTATTTTAAAGATATTATTTATTTATTCATGAGAGACACTGTGAGAGAGAGGCAGACATAGGCAGAGGAAGAAGCAGGGTCCCTAAAGGGAGCCAGATGTGGGACTCGATCCCAGGACCCCAGGATCACACCGTGAGCTAAAGGCAGATGCTCAACTATAGAGCCAACTAGGTGCCCCAAAATACTAGAATTTTAGTATTCTATTATATTTATATTTCTCTTTTCCTGCCTCTAAGAGGCTGATGAGATATTAGCTAAGGGACTTTGTTGACCTAATTTGGGAAGAGGGGTGAATAGTGAGTGGAGATACAGAAAAAAAAAAAAAAAAAAAAGCTTTGAGAAGGGGTAGATCTTTCTACATAAAATAGGAGCTGCGTGGGAGGAAACAAAAGATCCTGGGAGCGAAAGGAGGCAGATGAGAAAGGAGAAGACATCTGTAGCGAAAAGCAAGGATGAGATTAGCTTTCCCAGCGAGAGGGGCTAAAAAAAAAAAAAAAAATGGGTTGCTCACAAGATGAATAAAAGTTTGGGAAAAGGAAGTGCCTAAGAAGAAGTTGTAGAAATTTTGACATGTGTTAGGTGATGCTGTTCTCTGGTTCCTGTCTCTTTAATAAACATCTAAATAAAAACAATATTTTAAAAGATCATTTTGGGATGAAATTTGTGTTTCTTTTGCATGTGACACCAGGTTGAGGATGGTCCTAATGTCCAAATGTCTATTTTTACATAATATTCATAATACAAATATAATAATTTGAAGGATTTATATACATATTATATATAATATTTAAACCTCACACATATACACACACAATATAAAATATCTGCATATATACTGATACTATATCATTTGAGACACGCACTATTCAACGAGTCATACTCTATCAAACACACACGTGTGTGTATGAAAGCATCGTACTTTAGGCAGGTCAAACACACGTGCAATTTTGTGTGGTTTGCTGAGACTCAAGTGAAAGTGAAGAAAGTCTCTGGGACATAAATTAAGAGGTTTGTATTTTTAAAGGGACTCCAAAATCAAGTTTGTGGGTGACTGTGGCTCTCTGGTGCTCATTCTAGCAAAGGAGGAAGGCAGATCATTGCATAAAGGTATGAAAACCCAGTGGCTGCACAGATGAGGAAGGATAGTAAGTAATAGGGCGGAGCCAGTCAGTTGCCAGAGCAAGGGGGGTGCCCGGAGTGCGGGGGGTGCACATCATGGGCTGTGTGTGGAGCAGACTTTACTTGTGCCAGTGACACTTTCTGTCGCCTTCCGTTGGTGTGTTTATCCCTGCATCATGGGCGGCTCTTCACCATACACACTTAGACCAAAGACTTTTGTAGATGGATAGGACTACACTGAAGATTTAGGAAGTCAGAGAATATGTCACATTTGCGGTGTGCATCTTTCTTGACTTCTTTCGGCCTCGATCTCCTCTGCTCATTAACCTCCCTGCTCCTTCACAGCAAGGGGCAAACAAATTCCTTCCTTGGACATAGAGGTTTGGAAACCAACATTTGTTAGAACATGTCCATAGGAGCTCAGTCTTCAACCCCTCGGGGCGATTTAAGGGCTTTCTTCCCATCGAATTCCTCCCTGAGATGCAATTCTTACAAAGAAAAGTTTTTTCATCACTTCCGTAATTAATTGTGCAATGAATATTTTTTTTCTTGTAGTGGGGTAATTTTTGGATATTTAAAGTTAGGTTTTTTTAGACCTAGAGATACAGGGATGATACAGGCTGAAGAACTAAATGCTTAACTTTTAAGCTCTTGAAAATAATTTTGAAAAGTCCACAACAGAGAAAAAGGTCTTTCAGGGCAAGGCATGTGAGAGAGAAACGTAGTTTTTTTAAATCCCCAAAGCCTGGCTTGAAAAATCCAGAATGAACCCTTGGAGGACCAAGTACATAATATTTATACCATAACCACAGAGAAGAGTAGGTGATGTCATAAAGCCATGTCCAGCTCTAGAAGATAGAGTTTGGCCAGCCCACGGGAAAGCAAGGGTTGCGGGGGATGTGCCTAGGGCTCTGTCACCCATGGGGCCTGGCGCTGCCACTCCTTCCCAGAAGGCCAAGTCTCTAGGAGAGGCCGAATAAGCTTAAAATACGTTTGAGGCCTTCCAGAGCCAATAGAACCATTGCCTGACTTGGCCGACAACCTGAGTGACTCAACCCCCACAGCACCTTTACCTCTGCCTGAGCACCACGAGGATTGAGGATCGGGGCTGGGGCGGGCTGTAAGGGCCCTGGGGGCGTCTCACAGAGTGTCTTTCACACCAGCATGACGCCAGGGAAGGAGCTGGCATTGCCAGGCTCCCTGGGAGGGAGTGGGACAAGCTGAGGGCACCAGATGCGTCTTTGTGGTTAGGACAAGGATGATACAGAATTGAGATGTGACCACCAGGGTCCAAGGCAGGGATCAGCAGGGACAAAGAGCTGTGCCCAAGGCCTGAAGGAATGAGCTATAAAGGTCAGCACAGACAGAGACATCTGTGGTCTGAACACACACATGCCTACCCTTAATGCCACAGTTTCACACAGGCACCCCTCAAACTCAGAGGCCATCCAGGAGAAAAAAAAAAACAACTAGAACAATAGTGTTGGAGGGTTCATTTGAGTTACTCAGAAGAGAATGAGCTTTAAGCAGAGTAAGTTATCAGGATACAAGTAAAAGGGAGGCTCATGAGCTAAGCTGGAATCAGTTATAGAGAAATCATTAAAATGTGTATGTAAGCCATCGCGTGATTATGCTAGGTTTGCACTCCCAAATCTTTTGGGAGAATTACCTGGCAGCAGCTACTAAAATTAAAAATGCACAAACCTTTTAACACAGCAATCTCAATTTTAGGATTCTATCCTTTAATAAGCAAAAGAATCAGAATTCTTTGCACAAACGAGATGTGCATAAATATTTGACAAATATTAATAATGTAAAAAAACTGGAAATAGCTTGGTAAATATCTGACAGTGAGGATGGGGTAAAAAAAATTTCATATCCAAAGCCTGAAATATTTTGCAGCAATTAATATGTCGATATATATTATTTTTAAAAGATGTTATTTATTTATTTGAGAGAGAGTGAGAGAGCACGATGGGGTGGGGGTGGAGGCAAGGAAGAAGCAGACTTCCCACTGAGTAGGGAGCCAGACACCAGGCCTTGATCTCAGGATCCTGGTATCATGAACTGAACTTAAAGCAAACGCTTAACCGAGTCACCCAGGTGCCCCATTTACATTATTTTTTAAAAAGCAAGTTATAGAGCACCTGGGTTGTTCAGTTGGTTAAGTGTCTGCCTTTGGCTCAGGTTATGATCCCAGAGTCCTGGAATCAAGCCCCACATCAGGTTCCCAGCCCAGTGGAGAGCCTGCTTCTCCCTCTCCCTCTAACCTCCTCCCTGCTTGTTCTCTGTCTCTTTCTCTCTCTCTCTCTTTTAAATAAATAAATAAAATTTTTAAAAAAGCAAGTTATAATGTGAGTGTATACTATCTTATTTTTAAGAAAAAATGGGGGTCTTTATGTATATATGTAATTATAAAAATGGAAAATGATACATCAAACTGTTAACAGTAGCTTTTTAATGAGTTTTGAAGAAGGAAGGAGAGAATACTTATTTTTTTATGTACTTCGATATTGTTTGACTTGAAACAAGGAGCATGTTCTAATTTTCTAATATATTTTAAGCAAGAAAACAAAAATGTGAAAAGAAAAAAATAGATATGAGAAGGGAAAAAAACCCTCAGTGAAGCACTGAATTTCAAATTATACTTTCAAAAGTGTCCATAAACAAGTGCATATCATTCTGAAAGTTTAGACTTTCACTTCTCCTGTCTGCCTTCCCTTCACTCAGCACCTCTGGTAAAAGTGATGAAATATAGTGAAATGGTTGGGGGGTGGGGTGGAGAAGCAGGATAGTGCCTTAAATCATTCACGTCTGTGGATTATCCTGAAGAATTAAGGTTTGATCTTGACTGCTTCTGAATCCTAATATTTAAGTCCCACTTTCAGCCTGGGGGAGTGGACTGATACCCCTTTACTCTGAGCATGCCTTTACTGCCCCTCCCCCCTCTCTCTGTACACTGTGCCCACACATTTTCCTGTTTCCCATACAACCCACATTCACATCCCCAGATCTCCTGGTCTCTGACCTGATCATTTCTTATTGCTGCCTACCTTCAGGCTTCCTCATTCCCCTGCCTCAGGGTCCTCTTTTGTTTTCGAGACACATGAGACCTGGAGCACCAGGCTGGCTCAGTTAGCAGAACATGTGACTCTTGATCTCAGGGTCATGAGTTTGAGCCCCATGTTGGGTGTAGAGCTCACTTAAAAAGAGAAAGAGAGAATATATTGGACACTGTTACTTAATTGTGGGAGGCATTTACCTATTGGCTGGAGCACTGGTGGGGGTACCTGAAATCCAAACCAAGTTCCTTTTTTATTTTATTTATTTATTTATTTGAAATATAGAGAAAAAGAGCATGATCAGGGGAGGGACAGAGGGAGAGGGAGAAGCAGACTCGCTATTGACCGGGGAGCCCAACTCAAGGCTTGATCCCAGGACCCTGGGATCATGACCTGAGCTGAAGGTAGACACCTAACCAACTGAGCCACCCAGGCACATCCAAACCAAGTTCTACACTAACTTTTCTCAGGAAAATCCTTCACCCTGAGACAAGGAATAAAGGAAAGAGAGCAGGGCTAGCTGGGCTGGACAGTTTCTGAGAACAGTTCAAGTATGGAATGTTCCAGGCTGTGTTCGAGTCGTCCGTAACTGCTAATGACCTCAGCAAGGAGGGAGAGGAAAGGTGAACATTAAGAGGAGCCTGAGGAAAGATCAGAACCGGGACAGAACTCAAGGAGTCGATGGGATGGTTTGTCAAGCTAAAAAAAGGAAAGGAGAAGAACCAAGAAATAAGAATATCAGCAGAGAGAGTCAGCAGTTAAACTGCAGTGCTGTGTCCACCCTGGTCTTCTTTCTCGTGGTTCAGCGCACATCACTGAACTATGGACATGTTCTGAAAATTTCAGAGTCAAGAAGGATGAATGTATGGTTGGCTCCTAAGGGAGGGTTTTCACAGGTGTGTCCAGATAAAAATCAACATGTGTGTATACCTGAGTATATTTTTTTCTGCTTCATGACTTAACTTAGGATAAAAAGTACAAGGTAAGCATTACATTTTTTTCCAAAAGGATATTTAATATTCCAACAGTCATTCTGATCTACTTAAATCCAGGATCATTTTTGATGTGATGACAGGCAACAGGAAAAGGTGGTCTCTGTGATTTGGGGCCCCACCAAGTAGTCTAAGAATTAAGTAGATCCATGTTTTCTGGGCAAGATATTAGCAATTCATAGGCTGCCCTTGGCTTGAAGCAGGGCCAAATGAGGCAGGAGGCCGTGCAGTCCTTGGTGGACTTGGTACCACTGGGTTCCTTTTTAATGATGAAATCACCCTGAAGGCATTTAACTCACTTCAAGAATTGATGATGCAAAGCAAATGACCTATTTAATGCTTAATCCCCTGAGCGCTGACTTCTGCTCAGCATTCTGAAGCAGCCCAGAGGACCCGAACCAGACTACTCATGAGGAAGTAAGAAAACTACCCCCACCCACAACTTTGTTCCCCCACACAGAAGTGAGAGTAAGTTCAAAATTGGGTGGAAGTGCGTGGTGCCAAGGCCTTTGGCCCCTTCCTGCCTGTGTTAAGCAACTCAGGCACACACTACCAGTGTCCTGGCAAGAAACCCTAACTCTCACCACAGCGGGAGGAAGGCCAAAGAAGACCAGAACCTTCCAACAGAAGCTAAGTAGCAGAACTGGGAGGGAGAGAGAGAGAAGTGAGGCAATTGCCCTGGGCATCCCAGGCTGGTGACTCAGCACACCAGTAAAGGAGGAGCCAGCAATTCTGGAAAAGTTAGGGTTGATGCCACCGTGGGGGGAGGGGGGTAGTGTATGAGGGCAGAGGAAGAGGATAGGTGTACACGTCCAGAAAAAAAGGGCATGGTCCTGTGTGCAAACACAGAGATAGAAGCCTTCTCCTCCAAGGAAATTCTGGTTCCTGTCCAGGCCTCTGGTTTATCTCTGTAAAAAAGAAGATGCCCAGAAGGTGGCAGCACCAGATAACTGGAGTAAAACCAGAGCCACTGCCACGCTACCATTCATCCTTCACAGTTGGCCCTGTAACTTTCTTTGGTGGGAATTCATTTAGCTATTAGTGGATATTTCCACAAGAAGGAGGAGGCATTCTCAGCACCTAGCACAATGCCTGACACATGCTGAGTCTATTTGTCAATCGAATGGATCAATGAATGGAAGAATAAATACAAACATTTGGGGGTGGGGAGCACCTGGGTGGTTCAGTAGGTTAAGTGCACCTGACTCTTGGTTTTGGCTCAGGTCATAAGCTCAGGGTCATGAGACTGGCCCCGGGCTGGACTCCAGGCTGGCCGTGAGCCTGCTGAAGATCCTCCCTCGCTGCCTCCACCCCGTGCTCCCCACTCACACTCTCTCTCTCTCAAATACATAAATAAATGAATTTTGAAATCTCACCTCCACTAGACAAAAGTCGACTGAAGTGGCCCGGTCCCCCTCCCCATTCCTGCTATTATCATGTTAATTACAAATTTAATTAGTTTAAGTAATAATAATAAAGCATCGTACTTTAAATTAATTCTCTTTACCCTTTTGTTAACCTACACTCTTATTCTCTGCTTAATTTAATTTTCCCTATCTCTTCTGGAGACTTTTAAAAATCAGAGGGGTTTAAAAAAAAAACCCTGAGATTAGAGATACAACAGCTAGAACTCCAGGTTAAAAGAATTCATCCATGTTTGGACATCAATGTTCATGACAAAGGCAAAAGACAGTTGCTCTTTGATTAGTTATATTTTTTTAAACCAATGACTTCTTTGCCAATTGCGCTTATTTTAAATTTTACTCCCAAACAAGCTTTCTTTTATTGGCCCTCTCTGATATATGCTATTGTGCTGTGGCTTGTGGTTTTGTAGAATCCTTGCTTACTACTAATAAATTTAGATACTAAAAGCAAAAAAACTAAATAAACTAATACGTTGGGAGAGCTCACTATACATGGGGCACCATGCTATCTCAGGTCAGAGTGATGACTTTCTATCACTCTTCAGTGAGTTTAAAAAAATTTTCACCCATCGTGTAACCAGGGCCACAAAATGCCCATATTGGACACCAAAATAAAGCCTGCCATATCACCCCATACGGGAGATAGCCAAACTTTCCTTAAGAACAAATGGCAAGACCTTTGTTAATTCATGGTGGTTAGCAACACTGAGTGGGAGCATGAGGAGCAGTCTATGCATACATATGAGTTCTTTGAGGGCAGGAGTGTTATCTTATATATTTTCATATCCCCTGCACCTCACCCAGAGTCTGGCATATTTTAAGGCCTCAATAAATATTTACTGAATGTGTGGAGACTATCAAGACGTATCTCACTGAACAATGGTACTTGAATCTAAGCCATATTCTCAGCAGAAGAAAAGAATGGGAAAGCAGATCATGGGAGTCATCATTCAGCAGACTCATAAGAATGGGCCCAGGACCAAAAGAGTTAGATAGCATCATCTGGAACTGGTGACACCTTTCATTATCTTTCCCATCTCAGAAACTCCTATCCTCCCCCTGTTCAACTCTGTTACACCTAATCATCTTACTACAGCTTTTACATCTGTATTTACATATTAAATGGAACTTTCCTGAACTCATAGAGCCTATTTGAGTCCTTCTTATCCCTAAAGGAAATTTCTATGCTATGTTAGTCTCCCTAATTACGGGACTAAGAATATTATATCCTAAAAACAATTATCTTAAATAGCGATGGTCCCCAGCACTGGGTTTAATTCCCATTCCCTTCTCTTTCTACCTGCTTTCCTGAGGCAATCTCATCCCCACCCATCATTTCTATACCAGTAGCTCCAGATCTTTAACTGTAATTTAGATTTGCCTGCTGAATTCCAAATCCATACATAATACAGCTAATTGCCTACCGTACATCTCTACCTAGACATACTGTAGCTATTAAACATATCCTACCATAGATCAAATTTAGGAGCTTCTGGTTTAACATGGCATCGAGCATACCCACTTAGCTCTTTCCCAAAAGACATACTAAAACCAGAGTAAAGAAGTAGAAAGGTGTGGACATCCTCAACCCAGCCCAACAGAGCGAGTAAGATAAAGGCCACAAGAGGAGTAGAGATTCCAACAAAGTTCTGGAAGTCAGGAGCTGGAGGAAGAGAGGCGACTAGTGACCAGAAGAGACTAATCTCCAGCCTAAAACACCCGAAAATGAGACTCTGGCTAATGAAGGGAGAGTTCGTCTGTCTAGAATAAACCCAGAAATGCTCTCAATGCACAGACTCCAGAGTCTGCAGAAGGCAAGAGTGAGAAAAGAGCAGAAAACAAACAAAAGAACTTTAGTAACTTTGGAAATATGAAGTATGACATCACACCCATAAAACAAAAGG
Organism: Canis lupus dingo; assembly: GCF_003254725.2. Classification (NCBI taxonomy): domain Eukaryota; kingdom Metazoa; phylum Chordata; class Mammalia; order Carnivora; family Canidae; genus Canis; species Canis lupus. The sequence continues at coordinate 34,844,596 of NC_064269.1, read as the reverse complement.
AAGATGAAAGATACGAGTGTCCAAACATCATGTTTCTCCACTACCTGCTTCTGTTTCTGTACCTCTTATCTTAGGGAACACCATTATCCACCCAGTTTCCCAAGCCAGAAAGTTGAAAGTGATCTTTTTTTTTCCCCCTCCTTATGCCTCATTCAGTAAACTAAGGGTTGAGTCTATCCTCTAAATCTCTCCCCTAAGCCACCGTCTTCCATAGACTTTTATTATGTCTTTCCTGGGTTCTCTCACAGCTTTAGCTCTGTTTTTTCTGACGCTAGCTTGAAGCCTTCCCAAACCATTCTCCAAGATCTCGTAATCGGTACTAGCCCAGCATCTAGCACAAAGTAACGCCCGCTTCCCGGGCCTTTGTGTTCTGCTTTTCAGTTACCCATGGATGGTCATCGGTAGTCCAGAAGCAGATGATCCTCCTACATGAAAATCCCCAGAAGGTCAATAGAGCCTAATGCTGTGTCACAATGTCTACTTCATTCACCTCACTTCATCTCATCACGTAGGCATTTTGTCATCTAACAATCATCACAGGAAGAAGCAGGATGAGTACAGTACGATAAGCTACTTTGAGAGACAAAGACAGACCATATTCACGTAACTTCTATTACAGTGGGGACACCTGGTGGCTCAGCGATTGACTGTCAGCCTTCGGCTCAGGACATGATCCCAGAGTTCCAGGATGGAGTCCCACATGGGGCTCCTGCATGGAGGAGCCCCACCTTCCTCTGCCTGTGTCTCTGCCTCTCTCTGTGTGCCTCTCATGAATCAATAAATAAAATGTTTTTTAAAAACTTTTATCATAATGTATTGTTATAACTATTCTATTACTGGTTATTGTTGTTAATCTCTTACTATGCCTTATTTACAAGTTATACTTTATCATAGGTAGGTAGGTCTAGGAAAAAAACATAGCATATACAGGGCTAGGAACTATCCATGGTTGCAGGCATCTGCTGGGGGGCTTGGAATATATCTCCTTTGGGTAAGGGGGGACCACTCTACGCCCTTCAACTAGTGAATGTTCAATGACTGTTTTGGTTGAGCCATATACTTGACCATGTGGTCAACCCCAAGTTTTCACTCACATCATGCTTTGTTTTTTATATCCCAATAAAAAGAATTTACTTTCTATTCCTCCTCAAAATGCATCTCCTTTTAAAACAATGTGTTGAGGTGCCTGGGGACTTCAGATGATTAAGCATTGGACTCTTGATTTCAGCTCAGGTCATGATCTCAGAATCATAGGACTGAGTCTGTGTGGGGTTCCATGCTCAACGCAGAGTCGGCTTGAGATTCTTTCTACCCTCTGCCCCTTCCCCCCCCCCCGCCCCGGTGGTTGTTCTCTCTCTCTCTCTCTCTCTCTCTCTCAAATGAAATCTTTAAAAACAAAACAAAAATCCCATGTGTTGTTATCTCTGCCTGAAACTCCTCTTCTCTTTGCTGGCATGGAAACCCCTTTCAGGCTCAATTCAAGTGTTACTTCCCCTGAGGAAGTCCCCAAACTTCCCTGGACTGACATGGGGACCTTAATCCTCATACACCCTTTGTATATCTCAGTTGCCTCCCACGACAACACTTTTATGTCAAATTGTAATTGTATGATCCCTGTTTTCTCAGACCAAATGGTAGGCTCTTTGAAGACAGGAAAACTAAAATCCTTTTAGCCTTGTGTCCCTTGCAATGTGTCCCATAAACGAATGATCATACCACTACGGAAGGAAGCTCAAGAAATCATCCATATATCCTTGTCCTTGGGCCAATGAAGTATTATCATTCCCATTTTTGTAGTTGAGACCACTGAAACACAGAGATTTAGTGATTTACTTAAGGTTGCAGAGGTGGAACATACAGGTATGTATGCATGGTGAGGCAGAGGCCTGGATGGGAGAAAGTGGTGTTCCTAACTCATATCTTGCTGTCCTACCTTCTTATACAGTAATCTTTTCACTACTGGTGACCTCTTGCTAATCTGTTATCAGTCCCTAGAAAAATTCAATTGGAAAAAATAAAGTATAAATAAAATGAGTTATTACCCAAACAAACGAGGGATTGTTTTCATTAAATAACAACAATTATTATACGATATTTTCAAGCCTAGTCCTGAGCCAGGAGGGTGATCACCCTTTGAGATCACCCATTTATTCATTAGGCATTGTGTCCCTTACATAATTTTCAGTTACAATGAGCTGACAAGCAAATGCTTTCATGGGTTATCACATTCACTTCTTCCCCTCATTCTCTCATGACGGATTTCTGCTGCGTACGCCGAAGGTGGCAAATGGGCCAAATATTATCAGTGTGCAGTCCAGCCACAGCCATTTTGGTCCTTACCTCAGTACATTCTCAAATAGTCTACCATTATTTTACCACATTTTTGAGAGTTTGCAAGTTTTCTTTATTTCAGGGAAGGATCTGTGTCTTCTGTTTCTTTTCTATCTCCCTTGGTGCCCTGACAAAGTACAATGACCATAATACGTGCTCCAGAGGTAACTTGTTTACTTCATAAAGAAGATAAAAGGGAATCTGCAAATCACTCAGTGATTTTTTTTCTATACTTTCTTATCCATTTCCTTCCCTTGGACACTGTTATTTGATAGCTCCTTCCTACTCTACTTTGCCATTTTTTTTTAAATTTTTATTTATTTATGATAGTCACAGAGAGAGAAAGAGAGAGAGGCAGAGACACAGGCAGAGGGAGAAGCAGGCTCCATGCACTGGGAGCCCGATGTGGGATTCGATCCCGGGTCTCCAGGATCGCGCCCTGGGCCAAAGGCAGGCGCCAAACTGCTGCGCCACCCAGGGATCCCTACTTTGCCATTTTTTAAGAAAAGATTTATTTATTTATTTGAGAGAGAGTGTATGTGTATGTGAGCGGGAGGACAGGCAGAAGGAGAGGGAGAGAATCCTCAAGCAGACTCCCCACTGAGCACAGAGCCCAACCTGGGCTTGATCCCAGGACCCCAAGAACATTACCTGAGCTGAAACCAAGAGATGGACGCTTAACTGACTGAGCCACCCAGGCACCCTTCTACTTTCCCATTTTATTCCCTTAGACCCACCATTAAAAGGATGTAAATTTCTCAGATTCTGCCCTCCACCCTCCTCTTTGAGTACTTTCTCTAAATAATCTTATCCATTTAATCTTATCATAATAATAATGATAATAATAATAATGATAATAATAATAATCTTATCATAATTTATGTGCTAATGACTCCCAAATCTACAGTTTTAAAACCAATTTCTCCTAAAAAATAAATATCTCAATTTCTAAGGGCTTCCTACACAATGCCACATGGATGGCCTGATAAACTTTAAAAATAAAATGTCTAAAAAAAATTGGCTACTTTACTCATAAAGAAACTCATTTCTTTATCCGTTAAAGGTATCATCAACCTCCCGAACATGGTCCCAGAGCCTCATTCACAATTTGTGTTCCTCTGTCCTCTGTGCTATGTCCCTACTGAGGTGGCTGAAATGTCTCCACACTCAATAAATTCCCTTGTGGCTATGCCTCCAATACCTTCCCAAACTCCTAACTGTGATATTCTAGTGATGGCTGCCAAAACCAGTACCTCAAATGTCAGATCTGGTGACTGGTCCAAGAGATGGATACATGACCCAAGCCCAACCATCAGTGTCCATCTCTGCAAAAGTCCCAACTGGCCCAGGAGAAGACCTCATCTTTCTCTAGGCACTCAGTTGAAAGAACCATCTATGATGATGATCCACAGGCATGGAGAGAACTTCTCTGTAGTAGAGAAGAAGGCTACATTCAACAAGAAGATATGGAGGAAGAATGAGGCCTTGTTCAATTGTCTGCTTCTGACTCTATTTCTGTCCTTCCTGTTAATTAACAAAAATCCATCTGAGTAAACTTGAAGATGTAATTGGCTTTGGTCAATGATTCATGAGTCGGGCAGCATCCCATCTAGCAATAGAAAGGAACCACCCCCCTTCCCCAAGCTGCAGAAAAGGAAAGGTTTTTAAAGGTGGAAAGGGGGCAAAAAAAAAAAAAAGGAGAAATTATGAGCAAAGAATACATTGCTTCAGGCAAGGTCGCCTTCCTAAGGCAAACAGAAGGGGTCTATCTGGATGATTATCCCACTAGTGCTGATCAGGTAATTCCCTGTTGACTGGCTGAATACATTCCTGAGGGTTGAAACTGTAATTAGGTCAGGTGTTAAGTCAAGGTTCGCTGACACGGGGTTTAGCACAAGTGACTCCTTTTGGGACCTGCTGTCTCCTTTTTAACGTTCCTAAAGTTAGGTTAGCAACCTCATTTTGCAAATAAACTTTTTTTTTTTTTTTAATTTCTTAGGTGAATCAAGTTGTCCTTCTGTCATTCACAAAATCCTAACTTTAGACTTTCTTTTTTTTTTTTTTCAAAGATTTATTTACTCATGATAGACACAGAGAGAAAGAGGCAGAGACACAGGCAGAGGAAGAAGCAGGCTCCATGCCGGGAGCCCGACAGGGGACCCGATTCTGAGACCCCAGGACGGTGCACTGGGCCAAAGGCAGGCGGCAAACCGCGGAGCCACCCAGGGATCCCCCTAGACTTTCTTCTTACCACATGCTTCGCTTCCCCCAAACAGGTAGGTAAGCATTTAAGCAATTGCCAAATCACATGGACTCTACCTTTAAACATCCTTAGTATATATCTCATTTTCTTCACCTAGTCTGGTGACATAATGATTTCCTTACTATATTCCCAGACTCTAGTGTCAAAGGATTTTCTAGAATTCACATTGATTACATCACCCTTATTTTTAATAATATTCGAGGGTTCCCTAGGACTCACAGAATAAAAATGAAGCAGCTTGAACAGTCTCAAAGACCCTATGACTTGGTACTTGGTCTCTTCTCCAATTCATTTCTCCTAATATATCCTTCAACCAAACATGACTCTTCACTCATCACTAAACACTTCTTGAAATTTTCTGCTCTTATGGTTGCCATTTTTCCTCTACTTATCAGAGATACAAATTCTACCCACTCTTAAGTCCCCTTCTTCACAAAACCTAAAATCTCTTAAATAGTAGCAAATTCTACATTTTCTTGGCATCTACAACACTTTATACATCTATCAAAGCACTTCTGCTTTGTGTTAGAGTCATTTTCATACATCTCATTTTCTTAAAGTTCCTTGAGAACAGGAACTCTTCTGCGTTAACCATTAATACTACAGTGTACCAGAATACACCACCCCAAAATATGCCTATTTGGCATATGGATAATTTTGAGCTAAAGGCAATTGAGAACCAGCAGATGCAGAAAAGCTACTCCCAAAAATGACTCTTATCACTTAAAAGACTCTTATCTGCATAAGATAAACCTTATTTACCATATACCTTATTTACTATATATTTCCTCTCCTCAGCAGCCTATAAACTTGCTTCCTTCTCCCAGAAGCTCAAGATCCCTTTTCCTCTTTTTTGCCTGAGATGGTATGTAAACCTCAATCATCTGGTTACCTTCTAGAGCTTTCATTTCTTTGTGAACTCTCATATATATATATATATATATATATGTTTTTTTCTCTTGTTAATCTTTTTCTTGTCAATTCAATTGGGAGGAGGGCAGCCAGTGAACCTGGCAGAGTAGAGAAAATTTTTTTCTTTTCTACAGTTGTTCAACATATTTTGTACCTAGTAACTTCTTACCAGACACTGTTAAGTCAATCTAGATATGACATGTAGATTTAGGCGGAGGTGTTGCTTCACCTCTGATCACTTCAAATTTTAATTTAGTATTAAAATTAATGGGTCCTATAAAATCTGTGTGACATTTGTTACAAAATTCTAAGTAATTGCGCTGTTTTTTTTTCCTATCATTTTTCCCTATCATTTTCATGGATGTCCTTTGTAAGAAAAGTTCCAGGTGAAAATAAATTCTATAAGGAAGCAATATTTGAATCTATTCTATTAAGAAAAAAACAAAATTTAACCTTCCTGTCTTTTCCCTTTCTTTCTCTCTTTCTTTCTTTTGAGACAATCAAAATGCAAGCTATGGCTTGGGTATAATTATAGGTGACAAGCCAAAGTCAGCTTTTATTTACAACCCCCTTGCCAACTCAGCAGTCCATCTCCTCCTCTCTGATGTGTGCAGACTGCACCCGAAACCGGTTTGAGTCATGTTATTTATATGCCATTAAAATGGGGCATTTGATAGCATCTGCTCCCTTGCTCCAGTTCAAATCATGAGTAGGGTTCCTCTCCCTTCCCTTAGTCACCAACTTTTAAATATTTACAGTCTGTGATAGTATAAAGAAATGGATTTCAAACTCTAAGCAGTCTATAGTAGAAGTGGGGGAAGACACAATGGAAGAAAAACCTGAATGAACCCCTAATAATAATGAATTTTCTGTGAGTGGGAGTGAGCTATGGAAGATGGGGGAGAAGAAGAATGAGGGTAAATAGATGACTAAGAAAAATGAAAGTTTACAAGAAAGCTAAATACTTGCTTATGGATGAACAGGAAGACAAGAAATAGCATTGTGCTTTTTATGTAGTATGTACTCAATAGCCATTTATATAAAGATTTGGACAGTGCTTAAAAGATACAAATTTCTTTCTCAGAATTGAGAGGAAATGAGGAAAACTATTCCTTGAAAGGGCCATGTTAACTTCAAGGCTACCAGAGGATGTATTTAAACGGTTTGACTGGAACTTGGTTAAGTCCCTCTCCTCTTGCAATTCTATATAAACTGAGATTTGTAGTCTTTGGGTGCAGGTATTTACAGCCTGAATCTTTATCCATATTTTTGCACATGAGCTGTATTGAAAGCATGTGTTTTCAGACTACCTAATTCTGGTTCTTCAACCAGGCAGAGCCATTCAGCCAGTCCCACTTTTGCTGGGTAGCAAGGTTATTAAGAACTGATGCAAACCTGATCAACTGGATTTCGAGTCCTGAGCCTAGTTGGCCAAGGAGAGTAGACAGATATTACTGATAGAGTTGAAGAATATGTAGGCAACTGATCCAATACAGATTCAAAGTGTTGGGCTACTGGAGTGTAAATTGCCTCAGATTTGTGGTCAGGATAATATAAGTTTGAGTCTTGGTTCCCTTGTGTGGACTTTGAGCAAATCATTCAATGTCTCTACAATTCCTTTTCCTGTGACTTTTGAATAAAACACTCTATTTCTCTCAGTTTTGGGTCCTGTGAAAAATTGGAATAAAAAGTTATTGTGAAAATTAAATGAAACAATGTGTGTGAAGATATTTTACAGTCTGCAAAGGGTTAAGTAAATGTAAGGTATGAATTTTAGGTTATAGTCTTGTTAACATTATGATTAAGAAATGGTTTCTAATAGTTTCTGAGAGTAGGGGACTTATGTACAGTATATGTTGGCAGGATGAGCTGTTCACTAATTCAACACTAATTCACATGCTTATTGATGGCCTACTATGTGCCAGATGTGTTTTAAATGCTGGAGATAAAAATTATTTTATTTTCAAAGATTTTATCCATTTATTCATGAGACACACAGAGAGAGGCAGAGACATAGGCAGAGGGAGAAGCAGGCTCCCCATGGGGAGCCCAATGTGAGACTCAATCCCAGGACCCTGGAATCATGCCCTGAGCCAAAGGCGGACAGTCAACCATTGAGCCACCCAGGAGTCCCTAGAGATAAAAAATCTTGTCCTTATGGGCAGGATACAGATAGCAAGCAAACTAGTAAAAACAAAGGAGGGCTATAAATATTCACTTGTGTAAAATTCGGGGTCATGTTATTGTGAAGTTAGTGTGGAATGTTATTTTTCAGTTGATAGTATATAAGTAATAAAACAAACTATACACGTGACTGAGAGACACTGAACTGAGAAAACCCCAAATTATTAGGAGAGAGTCATTTGCAAACGACCCACCACCTCCGCTCTACTCTTGCCCTCAGGAAATTTAGCTGATTGAGAAGTGAGAACAGAGAGGATGGGCAGAGGATGGAAGCCAGGTGCCTTTCATCTGGGGTTAATATACATAATATGATAGGATGTGTCCTGGAGAAAAGTAACTTAAGGAAGGGAATAGGGTGAGTCATGGTCAGTGACGATGGAGGATGGTCAGGAAGACTTCACTGAGAAGGTGGAGTCTGAGCCAAGGCATAAAGGAAGTGAAAGAATCATCCACATAGAAATCTAGGGCAATCATATGTCTGGCCAAAGGAAGAGTGAGGGGAAGGTCCTGGGTTGGGGATATGCCTAGTGTGCTTGAGAGATAGCAAAGGGTTTTCATGAGGCTGCAGTGGAATGAATGGGGTCTAATAAGAGGTAGGATCAGCGGGAACTGAACCAGATGTTAGGAGGGGTTAAAGACACTAGATTTTACTTTGGGTGAGATGGTAAACCTGTGAAGGATGTTGAGCTGAATAGTAACATGATCTGAATGTTCTGACAGGATCACCCAGGGCACGATCTTGAGTACAGATTACATGGAGCAAGACTAGAAGCAGGGAAATCAGTGAAAAACTATTAAAATAATCCAGAGGAAAGACACAGTGACTTGGACTAGGCTAGGAGCAGTGGTGGCAAGAAGTGGTTGAACTTGGGGTATTTTGAAGATAAAACTAACAGGACTTACTGACAAATTGAATGTGGACTGTAAGAGAAAGGAAAGTATATAGAAAGACTCCAAAATTTTCAGCCAGAACAATCAGAAGGGTCAACTGACTTTTACCGAAATGAAGGTTACTAGGGATGAATGGGATTGGCTTGAGAAGTCAGGGATAATTTTTCTATTGCTGAGGGCATTAAGTGAGGAAGTTAGGGCTGAATAAGTAGAGGTGGAGAAAGAATAGAGCCAACTGGAATGAAATGGCAGTTTAGGAGTAGTTGAGGCTATAGGTACATGAGTTGAGGTGAATGAGCTGAGGACTTGGAAAGAGTAGTCAGGAATTTGAGGTGGCACAAAATGAAGACCATGTCTCTCTGTTTGTTAAGATTCCATCTCGGGGGCCGTAGGAAGTCGTAGCAGGATAAAACTAAATGGTAGACAGTCCCATTTTGGTGACAGTCATTGGATGTGCAAGTGAAGAGCAGGCAAGATTTTCAGCAAAGACAATTTCAGGAAGAAGAGAACACTAAATCCACGGTATAAGGAGGGGAAAAGGGCTGGCTTTACAACATATCAACCATGTGGCATGAAGAGCAATACAGTTTTTAGGTGGTCCTTCTTTTTGCTCACTTCCGCATCCAATCTATTTTTAGAGTTCTGCAGATTCTGATTCTGGATTAGATTCTATTTCTTGGATCTGTTCACTTCTATTGGTTTCCTCTAATACTCTATTCTACATTACTAAAATCTCTTCTCATTACTATTGCAATAGCCTAATAGATGTCTCTCCATGTATTTTCTTGCCTCCCTCTGATCTATTTCCCACATAGATGCAAGGAACTTATTAAAATGTCAATAAGATCATGATAGTCTTAAAATTCTTCAGTGGCTCATCATTGCACTGAGAATAAATCATCATAAAACTAGCACATCTGTGACACATCCTGGGTGCCAGGCACCTTACTAAGAGCATTACATGTATTAATTTGCTCAATGTTTAGCCCTAGGAGGCAGGCACTGTTATTATAACTTATATCTATCAAATGAGGAAACTGAGGCATTGAGGGGTAATATGTTAAGAGGCCTGTCTTAACCTGGCTTTCTGAGAAGCAGAACAGGAAAACATATGCATCACTACAGAATTAGGGAGTACAATCTCAGGATGGCATGAGTGAGTCAGGTAAGGAGGGACAGCTGATACAGAAGGACATATGCTCTCAGTGAGGGCCACTGCATGGTTATCAAGGACAACTGATTGCTTGACCTTGCCTGACCATCTCTGAGAAGCTGAGTGAATAAATGTATCTCAGGACACTCCATCTGGATGGAATGAGGGAAGAGCTTTTTCAACGACACCTCTATCTCTTTCATCAGAGGTTTACCCTATGGGGCATTAGCTCCCTTGTGTTTGTGCACACAAGCAAGTCTTTTTTTTTTTTTTAAAGATTTATTTATTTATTTATTTGAGAGAGAGAGAGAGAGAGTGCATGTAAGCAGGGAGTGGAGGACAGATGGAAAGGATGAGAGTCTCAAGCAGACTCCCTGCTGATCGCAGAGCCTGATGTAGGTAGGGCTTGATCTTATGACCCTAAGATCATAATGTGAGCTGAAATCAAGAGTCGAACATTTAACCAGCTAAGCCACAGAGGCACACCAACACACAAGAAAGTCTTTTTTTTTTTTTTTTTTTTTTTTTTGAAAGGAATCCAGATTTCAAAGGAGGGATTAAAGCTATTTCTTTTTGTGTTTTTATTAGACAGAGAGGTGGGAGGGGTAGAAGGAGAGAATCTTAAGTAGGCTCCACCCAGGACAGAGCCCCATGTAGGGCTTGATCTCATAACCCTGAGATCATGCCCTGAGCCAAAATCCAGAGTTGGATCCTTAACAGATTGAGCCACCCAGGCTCCCCAACACACAAGCAAGTCTTACCACCAGTGGGAATGCACCTAATCACAAGATGGCAGGTGCACAGTGTGAGCACAAGCAAGATACTACTGGATTGGTCCACATGAAGTCTACGAGCACCTAGCAGAGGTGTCTGTCACACTGGTGTCTAGAGCAGAACAAGTAGCTGGAGGGCACCGGAATATACCACCCCAACATATGCCTCTTTGGCACATGGATTAGTTTGAACTAAAGGCAATTGAGAAGCAGCAGATGCAGAAAATCTTTTTACTTCCCCTAACTGGCCAACTTATAAAGGAAATTTACATTTATAAAGAAAATTTATTTTTAAGGAAATTAATTTTTTTGAAGATCATTTATTTTATAAAGAGAGAGAGAGTGAGAGAGAGAGAGTGGGGAGGACCAGAGGGAGAGGGAGACAGAAACTTTAGCAGACTCCTTGCTGAGCTCAGAGCCTGACTCAGGACTTGACTCGTGACCCTGAAATCATGACCTGAGCTGAAATCAGGAGTCGGATACTTAGCCAACTACACCACTCAGGGCCCCCATTAAGGAAATTCCTATTTGTAAAAATGTCACATGGTAGGAACAGAGATATTTACAGAGAAAATTATTACCTGCATAATAAGACAACCCTTATTTATGAGACATTTGTTCTCCCCACCTTCCTGTAACTTGTCCTTCCTGCCCAGCAGGCCAAAACCCCTTTCCCTTTGCTTAGCCTAGGATGGTGTGTAAGTTTCAGTTATATGACTACCTCCTTGAGTTTTCATTTCTCAGTGAACACTTGTGCATACTCAGTGAATACTTTATATATTTGGATTATTTTTCCTCTTGCTAATCCATTTCTTATTAGTTTGATTTGGGGATCTAGCCAGTGAACCTAGGAAGATAGAAGGGAAAATTTTCCTCTTCTACAGTTTTGGCAACCATGAAGGGATGTCTGGGAAACCCTAGTTGCTCCAGAGGCTGCAGATGGGATCCAGGACCTCTGATAGAGCTAGCATAAGGTAAAAATTCTTACCAAAGTCAGCCTCCCTGGTTTCTGTCTGCAAAGTCTGATTGAATGAGGGTAGTACAAGTCTCTTTGTCTTTTCCTTTCCAAATTTAAATTAGGAGAAAAAAACAGTTGTAAGAGTTAATTCTTTGGATTATGACTCTTGTCAGTTTAATTTTGAGTACTCATTGCTTATTGATCCTTAGCCTCCTCTGTCTTGTGTATCTTTTTTTTTAAGTTTTTATTTATTTATTCATGAGAGAGAGAGAGAGAGAGAGAGAGAGACAGAGACATAGGCAGAAGGAGAAGCAGGCTCCACGCCAGGAGCCCAATGTGGGACTCAATCCCGGGACCCCAGGACCCCACCCTGGGCCAAAGGCAGGCGCCAAACCACTGAACCACCCAGGGATCCCCTGTCTTGTATATCTTTTGTCAGAAGAGGAAAATTATGAGACTCTCCTTCCATTTTGCTTTGTGTGTTGAGGGTTTGTGGTACTCCTCTTGGCCTCTTACAGCTTGGGGGTTGGGGGTGTTGTGCAGGTTGTCAGGTCTGCATCTGGTAGCTAGGAAACCCAATATATGAAGTGCACAAGTAACACTGCCTGTCCAACCACAACAGCTTTCAGGGGAGTTTGTCTTAATGAGAGGTCACAGCCTACATGAAGACATTTTCATCTTTTCCTTTCATTTCCTTGTTTGTCTAGGAAAAAATTCCATCCCAGTATAGCTTATTAAGTGTGACAGATTAGCATGCCTGTGATTAGAGGCATCTCGACTTTACTGGGGTGCCTAAGTGGCTCAGTCAGTTAAGCATCTGATTCTTGATTTCAGCTCAGGTTGTGATCTCAGGGTTGTGAGATTAAGCCCCTCAACAGTCTCTGCGCTAAGCATGTAACTTGCTTAAAATTTTATCTCTCCCTCTGCCCCTCCCCCCTGCTCTCTAATAAAAAAAAAAAGGCATCTCAACTTTATAGAAGACCAGTTTCCTTACTACTTGTGATAATGAAGGTCTTTGATTCAAAAGCTGTCTTTGGGGGATGCGTGGGTGGTTCAGTCACTTAAGTGTCATGATCTTGGTTCAGGTCATAATCTCAGGGTTGTGAGATTGAGCCCCCCCACACCCCCCCCCCCCCATGGCTCTGTGGTGGGCATGAAGCCTATTTAAGATTCTTTCCCTCTCCTTCTGCCCTTCCCTGTTAAAAACAACAATAAAAAAAGCTAAAATCCAAAAAATAAACAAAAAACAAGCAAAGCCAAAAGCTATCTTTGGAAATAACTCTGGACCCTGAGGAGTGGAGGGGTGGGAAGTATCCTCAGTCTTTTGCACTCTTTGGGAATGCCTTTGGTGTCCATGATTAAAGACAGAAAAGACTTACTGGTTTAGTGTCACATTGCAATAGGTATACCTTTAGCAATGTGGGCTTCATATCTAAAGGAATTTTTTTTGGTATTTATTTTTCTATTTGAGATCTAATTGACTTATTTTCTTATTATAAGAATTTTCAGGATTTTTCTATTAGCGAGTTTCAAATATACAATATAGTATTATTAACTATAAACAACATGCTACATCTGCAGGACTTATTTATCTTATAACTGGAAATTTGTACCTTTTGACCACTTTCATTTATTTTACTTACCCACCTCCACCTCTGGAACCACCAATCTACTCTCTGTAACTATGAGGTCATTTTTGTTGTTTTTTTCTTTAGTTCTACATTTAAGTAAGATCATAAATTATTTATCTTTCTTTATTCAGCCTTACTTCACTTAGCATAATGTCTTGAAGTCCCATCCATGTTGTTGCAAATAGAATTTCCTCCTTTTTAATGGTGGAATAACATTCCATTATGTATATATTTTATACATTTTCTTTGTCTATTCATCTGTCATTGGACACTTAGGCTGTTTCTATGTCTTGGTTATCATAAATAATGCTCCAATGAACATAGAGGTGAATACATCTCTTCAAGACAGTGATTTTGTTTCCTTCAGATAAGTACTCAGAAACAGTATTGCTGGATCATATGGTAGTTCTATTTTTAATTTTTGAAGACTTTTCATACTGTTTTCCACAGTGATTTCACCAACATACACTCCCACCAACAGAGCACAAGTGTTTCCTTTTCTCCTAGCCTCACCAACACTTGTTATCTTTTTAATAATAGCTGTTGTAACAGGTGTGAGGTGATACTTCATTGAGGTTTTGATTTGCATTTATGTGATAATTAATGATATTGAACGCCTTTTCATGTAGCTGTTGGTCTTTTGTACATCTTTGGAAAATGTGTATCCAGCTGCTCTGCCCATTTTTAATTAGATTGTTTGGGTTTTTTGCTATTGAGTTGTATGAATTCTTTTATATTTTGGATATTAGTCTCTTAAAGGATATAATTTGAAAATATTTTCTCCCATCAGTAGGTTGCCTTTTCATTTTGTTTGTGGTTTCCTTTGTTATGCAGAGCTTTTTAGCTTGAGAGAGTCACATCTGCTTATTTTTGCTTTTGTTCTTTTTTGCTTTTGGCATCAAATACAAATAATCATTGACAAAACCAATGTCAAGGAGTTTACCACCTAGGTTTTCTTTTAGGAATTTTATAGTTTCTTGACTTACATTTTGAGCTAACTTTTATGCATGGTGTAAGATAGTGGTTCAATTTCATTCTTTTTTAAAAAAATATTTTATTTATTTATTCATGAGAGACAGAGGGGCAGAGACACAGGCAGAAAGAGAAGCAGGCCCCACGCAGGGAGCCCAACGCGGGACTCGATTCTGGGTCTCCAGGATCTCACCCTGGGCTGAAGGCGGCGCTAAACCACTGAGCCACCCAGGCTGCCCCAATTTCATTCTTTTGTTCCAATTTTCCCAACAGCATTTATTGAAGAGACTGTTCTTTCTGCACTGTATGCTCTTGGCTTCTTTGTCATAAATGGATTGACTGTATATCCATGAGTTCAGTTTTGAGCTCTTTATTCTGTTCCCTTGACCTACGTATCTATTTTTATGCCTATACCACCCTGTTTTGACTGCTATCACTTTGTAATATAGTTTGAAATCAAAAGTTACATGTCGCCAGCTTTGTTATTTCTTCCTCAGGATTGCATTGGCTATTCAGATGTTTTAGTGGTTCCATATTTTAGGACTGTTTGTTCCATTTCAATAAAAAAATGCCATTGGAATTTTGATAGAGATTACATTGAATCTGTATATTGCTTTGAGTGATATGGACATTTTAACAATATTAATTCTTCCAATCCATTAACAGAGAATATCCTTCCAGTTATTTGTATCTTCAATTTCAGCAATGTCTTAATACTTTTCAGTTAATAAGTCTTTCAACTCTTTGATTAAATTTATTCCTAGGATTTTCTTTCTTTTGATGCAATTGTAATTGGGATTGTTTTTTGAATTTTTCTTTCTGATTGTTCATTATTAGTGTAAAGAAACCCAATTGATTTCTGTTTGTTGGTTTTATATCCTGCAATGTTTTTGAGTTTATTTATTAGCTCTAATAGTTCTTTGCTGCAGTCTTTAGGGTTATGTATAATACCATGCCATCTGCTTCTTTTCCAATCACTATGCTTTTTTCTTTCTTTTTCTTGTCTAATTGCACTTGTTAGGACTTCCATTACTATGTTGAATAAAAGTTACTGGAGTAAGCAACTCTAGTTGTTGAGTTCCTGATCCTTGTTTGAGTTCTACTTGTTGAGCAAGCAGCGTTACTTTGTCTTGTTCCTGATCCTAGAGGGAAACCTTTTAGTTTTTCATCATTTAGTACAGTGTTAGGTGTGAATTTGTCACATAAGGCCTTTAGGATTTTTTTAAAGGATTTATTTATTTATTTGAGAGAGAGCAAGAAAGGGAGTGAGGAGCAAGAGAGAGGGAGAGAGAGAATCTGTCAGGCAGACTTGCACTCAGTGCAGAGCTTGACACACACTCCATGCAGGGCATGACCCTGAGATCATGATCTGAAATCATGACCTGAGCCAAAATCAAGAGTCAGACACTGAAATGACTGAGCCACCCAGGTGCCCCTGCCTTTAGAATTTTTTTTAAAGAGAGATCTTACCCTAAAACATTCAGTTAGTATCTTTGGAAAGAACAGGTTGAAAGGAAAAAAGTGGCTTCGTTGGCCTATAAAAACAAACACACAAACTCCCTTAACAAGATGAGAAGATGGAGATCAGGCTTAAAACAAAAGTGAAGAATTGCAAAATACACTTTTTGTATTTGAGACCTATGAGAGCTGAGAAATAGCTTGATTAAAGGCCCCAAGAACACATGGCAAGGCCATTTTACTGTTCTTTTCTCTGTAATCAGATGACATCAGCTCTGAATGGGCCTTCCCATTCAATGCCCTACATGAATGTATTTGGACTTCTACCACAATAATTCATTGGACTGTCCTATGCTTAAAATAAAATATTAAAACTTAAAGAATAAATGCCTGAGATTTGACGAAATATGCCTTTAAACTCCTTCTGAGAGAAAAACTTACATCCTTCCTTTGTCCCTTGGAGATGGAAATCTTATGTACTTAAAATGTAAACATCCAAGAAGATAACTTTCAGTTAAAGCCAATCACCTACAACCTCCTAGGGCTGATAAAGAAAATAAAACAAACAAACAAACAAAAAGGCTTTTTTGAAACAAACTGCTACTTGATGTTTTTAAAGGATTGCTTTCCCATAATTTTGTATGCAACCTTTATAAGATTACTCATTAAGGACAGGTGAAAATCTTAAATGTCTTCTTCATAAATATTGGTAAAAAGTTTTAGCCGTAACTGCAACTTGATTCATCTACCAGAAACATAATTTGGATTCAACTCCTTTATATACACTAGTGAGTTTTGTTTTAGTGTATCTGACTCATGGGTAAAATTTTTAAATGAATGCTACAAGATCCCTATTTGTACCTGTCTGAATGTTTATGCATGCCTATGTATGTTTTCGGTATGTGGTAGTTTTCTACCTCTGGATAGTATTAATGAAAATTCATAAAAGAGCTCTGCTTTAAGTGATTTTGAAAGTAATAAGCACTTATATAAATTATCCCCAAAACTTCCAGAAAAATGGGAATTAACCCACATGTGTTTTTTTTTTTTTTTCCCAAGCTCCTGTGATCTTGGATAGTCTTTGATAAATTAGGCTACTTTAATATTGTTGATTAAATAAAAATTATTATGTCCTAAGAGTTGTCAGCATTATTGTCAAATAAGCTTAAGTTATCTTTACTAGTTATTTAAAATTATAAAATCATAAATCCATTCTAAGGCATATGTTTAACTCTTCGTTCCTTTACTTCTGTGAGTTTTTAATATTTGCCTAACATGCATATGTTACAAAATTTCTTAACAAAAAATAACTTTAGATGATGGCTGACTTGTTTAACATCTCATGAAATTTTCATGAAATTTTCATGAACAGTCCAAATATAATTGTTAAGAACACGTGAGTTAAATTGAAGTGGAATAAAATTTATAAATGAGCTGTTCTGCTTAAAAATAGTTTTCCATATCTTGTTAGTAATTTAAAACCTTAATGTAATACTAAGTTAAATTAAATGATATCTATTCATTGACTATCTAGATCATTTTGGAATAAGATAAAGTACCGAAACATTAATCACTAAACATCAATTTATCTACTTTTGGACTCTTGTTACAGACAGACTACAGATATTTGGGTCTTTTAGTAAACACATTCTTTTATTACTTTGAAAAATTGTACTACAAGGAAACATAGGCTTCTAAAAATTATACAATTTATGTGTTCATAAATTTGCTAATTTGCTACAGAACACTGATAATATATAATACACACAATTCACAATTACTTCCTTGTTTTCACTGGAAATTAAGCTTACCAAGGATTAACAATGCCAATCAGTATATGGAAATAAACTACTAGAAATAATAAGGATGGAGGAAAAGATTCTCTATGCAAATTGTGCAAAGAAAATAAGGTGTTTTTGGTTAGCAAAGATAGGAAAGATGAAAGATGCCCTTTTGTGAGAAGAAGGGGAGTAATCTTGTCCTCAAGTAGTTTAAGGTAATTTAACGTTTGTGTCAGATGAGGCAGGGAAATAAAGGACATAAATGTAGACAGATAAAGGAAGTTGTAAAAGGAAAGAGAAAAATCTTGTCTCATGTGGTCAAGCTATCCAAAATTAAATGTATTATCATAAGGTCTTAAAATGAGTTTTAAGATCCACAGTGTGCTGATACAAAACTGGAGTCCATATTACTGGTCTGTTCTTAATAAGATTTTGTAAAGGGTTTTACTTTACCTATTGAAGAATCTGCCTAAGGAACAGATTCTGTCTCATTGCAAAGATTTCCGATGCCTTATATTGTCCTTGTTATGCCTTTGATTACGTAAGAAAACTGAGACTCCTTAACATCGAAAGTGCTACGGTTTTTTTATAGTCACATGACCTTCCATATTTGCTTTGAAATCTCTTATTGTCGCTTTGGTTAAATAGATAACTAAGTATAGTTTCATAGTGATCTGTGATTGGGTTCAATCAGGTGTTCAAATCTTTTAATGTTTTAGATAAATTTCTCCAAGTCATATTTCCCAAGATTCTAGATGGAGCGTTTTTTTAAACCTGAAGTTAACTTTGAGACTCCCCAGAGGGTACTTGGAAAATTTCAAAGGATTTGTTCTCTTACTTTATAAAAGAAAGATGTTAAACCAATTAGGCTTATGTGGCATGGTAAACTACATGGGAAGTACTGTCAAATAAGTGGTTCTTGGGGCTCCTGGGCAGCTCAGTCCATGAAGCGTCTGCCTATGGCTCAGGTCATAATCTCAGGGTCTTAGCATTGAACCCCTCATCAGGCTCCCTACTCAGAAGGAGTCTGTTTCTCCTTCTCCTTTTGCCTCTCCCTCCCACTTGTGCTCACATATGTGCTCTCTCTCTCTCTTTCAAATAAATAAATAGAATCTTAAAAAAAAAGAAGTGATTCTTAACCTTCTTTAGTTATATTTGTGTGGATACATATATATACTATTAATAGAAATTGTTCAGAAATTGTGTAAAGTTTCTAGAAATTTTCCAGTATCTTTGCTATCCATATATGTCTTTGTATAATGTTATTAGTCATAATTCCAGTTGTTGTAAAATGTATGCCACAGAAATAACCAAATTTATTTGTCAATTGTACCGTAATGAACTTTCATCAGATCTTTAACCATGGTCATTTTACATTTTTTTGTCATTCACATACAATCAATCTTTTATTCTTAGTCTTTCTGAAAGCATGTGTGATCAACTAAAAGTGAAAATACTCATCTTCAAGGATATTTATGGGAAAAACACTGGCAAGTAGTCTGAAGTACAGGTTTCTGATAACTTTAATAGCATGCCACTGAACTGGGGAAAGATTCACAAAACTACAGGGCACCTGGGTGGCTCAGTGTTTGAGCATCTGGCTTTGGCTCAGGTCATGATGGGGGGGATGGGGGGGGCTGTGATCTAGTCCTGCATCAGGCTCCCCACAGGGAGCCTGCTTCTCCCTCTGCCTCTTTCTCTGTATCTCTCAGGAATAAATAAATAAAATCTTTTTAAAAAATTCACAAAATTCCAATGGAGAAAGTGATGAATTCATAAAATTGCTAATCCCAAATCAAGCAAAACAAGAATTACTTTCATCAAACTGAATAAACTGATAAGGATGATTATAATTCTTAGGGCCCTTTTGTTTGAAATATCACTGCTTTTTTAATGTTTCATTTTCCAGATTTAAAGAATCCCTTTTCCCTTAAGGTATCAATAACTTACAGCAACTTGTTAAAGTATACCTTCGTGAAACATTAGTTTTTCTTCCTACTTATTCCTCCAGAATTTGGAAACTCTTTTTGAATACTCTTATTCTCATGGTTACATAATTATTTGTAAAAGTTTAATAAGAATCCATTCTCCTTGTAAACGTGACACAATTTGAAACTTTGGTTATTATTACCAAGGCTTTGACCAGAATGTCATATTTGAGAATGGTGCACATAAAGTCAGATATGACCAGACAGTTTTAAGGAACTAAGTTTGACTATAGGTCCATCAATGCTTACAAGGTCCCCTTGGAATATCCACCTGATACCTGGCTTATAGAGAGTTCTTAGCTTTATAAGTAAGGAAGATCACTTTCTAACAGACCCAAGTACCTTAAAATATATTGGAAACCTCAAGAAAGAAGAAATTCACCCAAACCTATAGGAATAGTAGGTGAAGACTGATGGCAACTTTTGGACTTGGCTTCCTACCCTCAAGAGGCTTTTAAAAGTAGAATTTGAGTTCCCTTATTTAACATTCCAGCAAAGCAAACTTAAAAAAGCGTAAATGATCAATTACTATTTTTGCTGTGCTTGTGCAAATAATTAGGCCAAGTTTAATGAGACTAGATTTATTTTGCAAATTAGTCTTACTTTGATTATCTTTGATGGAAATTAGAGTGATTGTAGAGAGAAAATTCTATGTTTCAATGAAAAAATATAGCACATCCTTGTGGGTTGTTGAATTCTAGCTATGTTTGCTCCCATTGAGCTTTTTCACCTCTTTGTAAATTGGCTCCTGCTGTTTTGTGCATTTTGTCAGTAATTAACATTTCCAATTTTTCTCTCACCCTTCTGACTTGGTGCCACTGAGAACTAAAATCTGACTTCCAAGAGCCTTATTAAGACCATCTACAAGGGCTCTACAAGCAAATGATGGATACGTCCATGCTCTGCCCTGAACAATAACCATGTTTGTGACACTGATGTATATGCCATCACTAAAGACCTTCATGCTGCAAACTGCAAACCAGAAAAACTGGAAGTTGGATTATTACAGCCATCCTCACCCTACCATCTAAAGAAGCTCTGAGCTCAAATTCTGGAAATCTTTTTGACTGACTTCTGTCTGGTCCCTAAAAGCTAGGTTTATAATTTGTTTCATTCATTTACTTTTGTTTTTCTTTTTCTTTTTTTCCATAGAAATGACCCTTCCTGAAAAGATAAGTTTCAATGGGCAGAATGAAAGGTATCAGGATATGCCACCCCAAAGTATGCCTGTTTGTCATATGGATTATTTTGAGCTAAAGGCAATTGAGGATCAGCATATATAAAAAAAAGCTCTTTACTTACCCCTAACTACCTAAAAATAGAGTACAAGTTTCCCCTTTTGTAAAGGAAATTTACGTTTAAAAAGGAAATTTCCATTTGTAAAGAGGTCTCTTACCAGGGAGAGAGCTACACCCAGAGACAACTCACCTTAGAGACTTATAACAAGCCTTTACTTACTGTATGTTTTCTCCCTTCCCTGTTCCATAACGTGCCTCCCCTACCTAGAAGTTCAAACCTCTTTTCCTTTGTGTAGCCTAACCTCAATCATCTATCTGACTCCTTGAGGTTTCATTTTGTTGTGAGTCTCCATGCATATGTATATAACAACATTTTTTTCTTTTTCTCTTGCTAATCTGTTCTTATCAGTTTAAGTGGAGGGCTTGGTGAAGCAAATTCAGAAAGGTAGAGGAAAAACGTTTTCCTTCCCTTCATAGCCAAGGACCCTCAAGATGAGTGAGGCTAGGGGATCTGAAGTAGTGCACAAATGGTGGCCGATGCATACAAATATTATGTAATAAAGTGAGTCTCAAGCTCTGACAGCCTGACCTCAAAGTCCACACATTTCATTGAATTGAGGTGATTTTTTTTTTAATTTTTATTTATTTGTGATAGTCACAGAGAGAGAGAGAGAATGAGGCAGAGACACAGGCAGAGCGAGAAGCAGGCTCCATGCACTGGGAGCCCGACGTGGGATTCGATCCCGGGTGTCCAGGATCGCGCCCTGGGCCAAAGGCAGGCGCCAAACCGCTGCACCACCCAGGGATCCCGAATTGAGGTGATTTTTAAAATTTCTTTGATAGTTTTTGTTTGTTTGTTTTGTTTTTGTTTTTTTGGTCAGTCTCTCCAGTAGAATGTAAGCCTCTTGAGGAAATGGCATTTGTCTATCTTACTTACCATTATATCCTCAACATGGAACCCGGTAACTGACTCAAGAAGATGTTCAATAAATATTTGTAGAATGAATGAATAAAGGATTCCTAGATGGGAAACGGATTTTAACGTGCTATTGTTCACATCACTGTTCAAAAAACACTATTGACTTACTAAGTGGACAAATGAGAAGTGCTGATGAGTGAAGGCAATCGATGGTGAGAAAATGAGACAAATGGTCTAGCTTGCTCACATGCCAGCCTTAGAAGTCCTTGAACTCTGGAGAATATCCTTAAGGAAACAGGAAGGAAGCAAAATCAGAAATTCCTTAGGACATTCGAAAAAGGAAATGTAGAGAACCGAGCACATTGTATGACATACAGGAAGTTATTTAAAGATTTTTGAAACTGTGAATCTATAAGTGGATTATAAAAATCCAGGAACTTCATACAGTTTTACACAAAAACATGTCTCTTTATATTCATGTGCAAATTCTTAGGGCAATAGTTTCTCTTACATTTGGAAATAAATCCATAACTTCCACATGGTTAGGAAATACTAAGTGATTACAGCACCTCACAGATAATCTAGACTCACCTTGAAATGAAGAAACCAAGGCCCATAGACATGGGATCTGCTAAAATTCAAATGATAAATTGTTTGACAAGAAGAACCAGGACTCAGGTCTCTGGATTCCTAATTCAGCATTCTTTGCTGTGCTTCAATGTGTTCCTGAAATTAAGTCATAGAATACTATGTGAAGAAAAAAGAAGAGTTTAATTTCTTGGAAAAAAGAAGAGAAAATCTATACAAATTCATTAGAAAGGTTAAAGCAGTAGAATCACAAGGCTAGAGGAGACTTGAGGTAACATTTCCCTGATTTTAGGTGAAAAATGCCTCTAAATATCCTGAAATGTTTATTTTCAAGGTGGTTATGGAATGTGAAAGAAAAGAACTATTCACCCGTTCAGCTGAGAAACAGTAAGAATTAGATTCTCTTTATTTGATACATAAAGATGAATTTATATGTCATAGTCATCCACAAAAAAGAATTTTAAAAAGAATATGAAGGCATAAACTGACAACCTATCAAAGTCTAGTGCTCATTAATACTACAAAGTGAAAAAAAAAAAAACAAAATCAAAAAACTGAAAAAATCCCATGGTATTTCCTTGTAAATACTGAGATAGGAAAGCACTATGAACACTTGATTATCTTTCACAATGTGGTCTCAAGGGTAAATTAAGTAAATGAAATCCTCCATCTCTAGTCCTCACAGTAGGCAGTTAGTTAATCAACTTTTGTTCAGAGACTGTCAAAAGACCTATTAGACTGTCTGAAGACCTGAGTTCAAATATTGCAGTAGACACTAAATCATGGAATTGGATAAGTCAGCTTCTCTGTTTCTCAGTTTTTTCCATCTTCAGAGTAGAAAAAATGTTGACCTTAGGCAATGTTTTTCAAATTTTTTATCCATTTTTTATTTTTAAAAATGTAATTTTTTAGATTATTTCAGGTGGCAAAAGGGAAAGTAGGAGCTTTAAACATCCATGAAAGGTAATTCAGCTACTAAGTAATTTAACATTAACCATAGAGAAAAGACAAGGTGTTCACAACTGAATCAGGAAGCTTTTACTGACATTTTAAAGAGACTATTTGCCATCCATTTAAGTTTTCAGAGCTTCTTAATGGAATGTTTTAGAGGAGGAGAATGAGGGGATAGGAAGAAGAGCAGAGAAGGAGAAAAAGAGAGAGGCGGTCAGGTGTTGGTGGGCGGTGCTGGCCGGTCTGACTTTCCCTGGAGGTAGGCTTATCCCCTCCTCCAGATGGGTGCAAGCCGACCTCCTGAGCCACTTCGTCAGTGTGCCCCGCTGTCAGAGCACCCCATCAGATCACAAATCAGATCATTGCACGTCTGCTTAACATTCTTCAGGAATTCTCAGCATCTCCAGGATAATGTGCAAACTCTTTAGCATAGCACACAGACCATTTCTAATTGGATGGCATGTTCTCTCGTATCTCCCCAACCATACACACCCCAAGGCGCAGATGCCATCACCAGTTATATCAAATCTGGGGAATTCCCTAAACACCCATTATCATGCCTCTGTAACTCTTTATCAATTCTTTTCTTTACCTGGCATCCCCTCTTCTTTGCCTACCTTTTCTAGTCTCTCAAGTCTTAGCACACCTATCTCTCCCCTGTCATGCCCCACCTGGTCTGTGCTCCTCCAATGCTGGGCTTGCCTGTCACAGATGATAACACCCCACATCGCAACACATCTGTCCATCTTTCCCACGAGGCCATGAGTCCCCCAGAGAGCAGGGGTCATGTCCATCTTATTCATAGGTGAACCATACCCAGTACATAAAGTTTGGGATATAGCTGTTCAGAGAATATTGAAGGCTTTCTTTCTTTCTTTTTAAAAAGATGTTATTTATCCATTCATGAGAGACACACAGAGAGAGACAGAGGCACAAGCAGAGGGAGAAACAGGCTTCCTGCAGGGAACCCTATGCAGGGCTCAATCCCAGATCCTGGGATCACGACAGAGGCAGACCCTCAACCGCTGAGCCACCCAGGTGCCCCTGAAAGGTTTTCTTATATTCCACACACCCCCGGTCACTGAGAGTAGCTGAAAGTTCTGAAATTCAGTTTGATGCTTGCTGGTCAAGTGTAATCAGATTAAGTAGGTGATGCTTAAGTCCCTCAGCAAAACGTTAGCCAAATGTTCACATAACATGTAAACTGAGTCCTGGTTAAAAAAGATGATAATGATTAAGCAGATTGGAAACATAAGCTGCTGGCAGCCAATCAAGAGAATGTTGTTGGGACGCCTGGGTGGCTCAGTGGCTGTGCGTCTGCCTTTGGCTCAGGGTGTGATCCTGCATTGGGCTCCCCACCGGGAGCCTGCTTCTCCCTCTGCCTGTGTCTCTGCCTCTCTCTGTATGTCTCTCATGAATAAATAAATAAAAAAAAATTTTTTTTAAAGAGAATGTTGTCTTCCTAAAAGGGCCCCTTGAAAAAAGTTTGGAAAGTACTCAGAAAGCCATGGTAGAGGATCATTAGATTTTAGAAAATTTACCATTTCGACTGTATCCCTTTTATTCACAGAAAACAGAGACAAGTATGGCTAAAGGTAACAATCACATATGTGGAAGTAAACAAAGCATTCATAGCTCATAGCTATATTCCTACCTTGATTATAAGAAGAATAGGATTTTCCTAAAATAAGAAATCCTTGGTGTGAGGAGCAAGTAACAAGGGACCAGGATAATTCATTTTAAAAACATGGTAAATACCGGATGCCTGGGTGGCTCAGTGGTTGAGTGACTGCCTTCGACTCAGGTCGTGATCCCAAGGTCCCAGGACTGAGTCCCACATCAGGCTCCCCACAGGGAGTCTGCTTCTCCCTCTGCCTGTGTCTCTACCTCTCTCCCTGTGTCTCTCATGAAAGTAAAGTTAATTTATCATCATAGCATAAAGTAGCCTATTGTGACCAACATATTCTCTTCAAATCTTTGGAATGATTGAGTTCATTTTTTTCCCTTTTTCATTCCTCTCTCCCCTTAGTTTGTATTTGGTCTGTTCTTATTTATTTCATGTTAAGTATGTGTTTAGTGCATTTATGGTGTGTGTGTGTGTGTGTGTGTGTGTGTGTGTGTGTAGATTTCCATTATTGTTTGGGAACCTAACATAGCATTAAAAGTATGTTTTCTTTAGGATCTCATTGTTTTTGTTTATATAGCCAGATCCTTCTGAGTATCTGGAGCACACAATACTACAAGTAGAATTACTTCTCCTTTTTCTTGCAAATACACAGGCGCCCACCACCAGTCTCCAGGAGCACAGGTTTAGCAAACTGGCTGTTGTTGGCCAGATGTGTTTAGCAAACTGGCTGTTGTTGGCCAGATGTGTTTCTGAATTCAAATACTTTGGTTTTAGAAAAGTAATAGAGTGCATCTCCGAGTCAAATATTTAAAAAATTCAGCAGCCAAACATGTGAGGATTCAGAATAAATAGGATAAGTACAGATAATTAAATAGCCTCCGGTGATTCACATCAGTTTCTGCCACCAAATTAGTTACGGAAAATTTTGTTTTCCAAGTTTTTTGGATTATGAATAAGGGATTCTTGACCTGTGTTTCTTGAAATAGGCTGCAAAGTAATTAACTAAGTTACTCACTTATTAGTGATATTCTAGTTCTAAGAATCAGTTCTGGTCACTTTGTTGACATTAGTGTTTTTCAAGGCTCTTTAGCAACAATGCGTTTCATATTGTCTTATTTTTAAAGATTTATTTATGTATTTTAGAGATGGAGGAGGGTGGGGAGGAGCAGATGGAGAGGGAGAGAGAAACATAAGCCTAGAGCCCAACACAGAACTGGATCCCATGACTCTGAGATCAGGACCTGAGCCTAAACCAAGAGTCAATCGCTTAATCGACTTTGTCACCCAGGCGCCCTTTCATATTGTCTTTTACTAGTAATATCAAAATCACCAAATGGAGGCTATTTCTTGGTGACCCTATTTCAGCATAATTTTTACTGATTATAAATTTAAATTTGGGATACAAAATTTTAAGGATATTTATTATATCAACATGCTTTCATACCAGGTCAGCTGAAATAGTGAAAAGTTCTGGAAGCTACAGCATATAAAGCATAATTGAAGAAACCAAATAAATTATAGAGTAGAAAATCATGGAGACTATTAGGTATATTAAGAACTTTTAGAATTTTCGAAGGAACTTTGGAGTCTCCTTATCCTGACCTTCTGTCCAATGTAAGAATCCTATCCTGAAGTCGTCTCAGTAAATCATCACTGCTCTGTTCTGGAACAAGTGAGCTTACTACTTTTTAAGGCAAGCCTCCACATTATTTAATTGCTAAACTAATAGGTAGTTTTTTCCCATATACTGAGAAGCTTCTTATTCTTACCCACAATCCATCTAGGACACACACACACACACACACACACACACACACACACACACACACACTGTTTTCTCCAGGACAACTATACCCAGTTCTCTCAAAATATGCAAGAACAGAAATGTTCAAATTACAAGTTTCAGAACTGATATCCAGAAGTGGAGGTGATAAAATTATGGAGTAAAACTCACAATAAGAAAGAATTTTCCAAATTAAGTTTTTAAATAATGAAGCATACCCCTTTCCAGTGTGGAGAATATCTTATTTGTATCAGGGATGTAGCAGAGTAGGGGACCATTTGATCTGAAGAACTTTCTGCCATGAGAGAAAGGCATGCTGACCTCTGAGTTTCTCCCCATTTCCAAAACTGTTTGATTCTTTGATTCTAAATGGTTGGGAAATGATGAAACAAAACTTCTTTTCCAGCTCTTTCTTCTTCCCCTAATGAATCATTAACCTCACGTTAAATCATCCTTCCTAAGAAAAGTTCTGAGTTCGTTATATCCAGCTGTCTTTTAGTCAGTGTGAACTTTTTAAAAGGCAATTTTTACAAAATTTCCAGCGGAGGTGCCAAATATTGATTTGTGGTTGCCAGATAGAATGTGTGTCCTGTTCTATTCTGTAGTGAAGTATGTTTCATAAAGTCAAATTGGATTCAAGAGAACATTTTTTATATTTTGAATTGGTATAGATGTGAGGATGACTCTTTTCTCATGTGATACATTATTGCTTTGTTGTCAAAAATACTGTTAGCAATTTAAAAATACAAAAATATTTAGGGGCACCTGGGTAGCTCAGTCAGTTAAGCATCTGCCTTCAGCTCAGGTCATGATCCCGAGGTCCTGGGATTGAGTCCTGCATTGGGCTTCCTGATTAGTGGGGGCATCTCCTTCTCCCTCTCCCTCTGTGTGTTCTCTCTCAAATAAAAATAAATAAATCTTTTAAAAAAAGATTTAAAAATAAATAATATTGTTAGTAAAGGCAGATATACCATAATATACTTAAAATTGCACAGAAAGGCATCACAAAGGATGAGAGCTACTATACACAAATCTCATTAAGCACCAATAAAATTATATAGACGCCTTCTTATATAACATGACCTGGATTGGGTATTGGTGACAATTAATTAATTGGAAAAACTGCTAAAATGGCACACACATTTCTGAAGCATGTATTTTACTTTAAAAAACATATATACTAAAAAAAAAAACATATATACTGTACATGTATTTTGCTATAGGGCCAATGTTTCTTATTTTAAAATCTTTCATTATTTTTTGTTTTTAAACATGGGTTTGTGGATTACAGTGGCACATCTTTCTTTCATCAACTACACCCATAATTCCTGGTCTGCGATTTCTTGAGTTTCTTTAAAGTGAATCAAGGATTTCAAATCACATACGAAGTGATTCAAGTGCAGAATCCTAGACTTTGCATTTTTGCTTTTCAACCTTTTATAGTTGCCTCCTCACACCAAATCAACAGCTATTTCTAGTACTCACCCCTTTCTAGCCTTTGCATATGCTAAACTTAGTTTTCACAGAAACCACAACTCTTTCTCTTTTTTTTCACAGTGTCAACAGTTTATTCAATATTTAATTAATATAGATACTTAAAACAACAAGTATGACTGGTAGAAACCAGTCTGGAAACAAATAGGAGTGCTTGATATAGAGAGATTCTAACTGGAGGGAGTAGACGTGCCGAGAGCATACTAGAGTGTCTACTGACGGCTAGCATGAGTATGCCATGGGCTCTTGTTAGTATACAGAGGGAATGAGAAGCATGGATTAATCTAGAGAGTATTCAAAGAGGAGTTTCTTTAAGAAAACTACTATAGTGTCAGATGCCCCAAAAAATACAATGGAGGGGTTACTGGCATGATTGTGGCTTGCTCTCAGGGTTTCTTTGTGTGAGGTAGGAAAAGGCACTCTCCCAATACAGGGTTTAATGAGGGAGGTATGGGTTAAATCTCAGCCTCCATTCACCCCCTCTGCATGGTGCCACTTAGGTGAGCCTTTTATGTAGGGTACAACCTACATAACCAACACAGCAGCCCGGCTCCTGGGGCAGAAGATCTATTACAACTGGGGGAAGGGAGATGGGCTGATCTGTAGGCATGTACAAGAAGATGGGGCCAAGAAGAAGGAAGGATGGGAGAGAGCTGACCTATAAGGTAGGAAGACTTCAGTCCTGGAAGAGATTTTTGTAACAACTACTAGATACTGTCTTGCCTAGCCAACCCATAGATTGTTTTACCTGCAGGAGAAAATTCTTTTAGCAGAAAGGGCAGTATAGTCTCTATTCATTTTACCGCAGACTTCTGGACTGCTCCCAGCTGCACCTCCCCTGCTACTCCACCTCCCCTGCTACTCTACTTCCTTTACTGCCACTGTTCCCAATTGCCTTAGGAAGGTTGCTAAGAAGATCACTAAGTCATATGGGCTTTTAAAACTCTCCTTACTGACCTTGGAAGCTTTTCTGCTCCATTCAAAAATTTCTCTACCTATTAAGTGCTACCTTAGCTCCTTTCACAGATGACAGGACCTTTCACTCCAGAATTCATTATGAAAATCAACATGAAAATGCCCGGTCGCCATAGCACATCGTAAAGTTTATTCATACTCAGGTGTTAAGAGTCAATGAATGAACAAGCATAAATGAGTGACAAGGAAAAGAAATAAATGAGCATGCCTCTTAAAGCAAAGAGGGAAGGCCAGCAAGAGGGTCCTATGGAAAGCAAACTAAAATCCCTCAGTTTTGCAGTCATTTTCATCTTCAACTAGTCCTGGACAGAAAGATACTGATTATGAAGTTGATCTCATTTATTTTGTTTCTTTGCTTGTGTTCTCTTTCAGTATTAGAGCTCAACCTTTGAACTCTATGACACCACTAAAACTTTCAATGAGCCATGAAGATTTTTTTTTTAGTATAAGGCAGCTAATTTTAAGGCGGTTCACTTACTGAGCAGTCAGTGTATTTTTTTTTTAACTGTAGAACTTAAATAATGAAAGGGATGGATCTTTCTTCTCTCTCCCGTCAGCACACGGAACCCATCCTAATTTGTACATACCCTCTTAGGAAGATCACTGCCGATGCATATGTGACTGTCCCTGTCCAGCCATCTGTGATTCTTAACTTAGCTTCAGTGTGGTTCGTTTCACTGTTAGAATGCTCCTTGTCTATGCAGGGCTGTTCTCATGTTTCATAAAATCGAATGGTTAACCAAACACTTGCATCACTTGAAACAAATAAACATGTCTTATCACACTGAATATCTTTTAAAAACTCTTTAGTGCCAGCTGCTAGGAACCTAGCTCTCTTTCCTCTCTCACTTAGAATTCTAGTACTTACAGTAATAGGTGGAGAACATCCTCTGTTCAGGGGCTCTTGAACTTTGTAGGTTTCTCACTCACAGGACTGGTTACAATACAGATTGCAGGGCATCAATAGGTCAGGGATGAGGCCTAAGAATTTGTATTTCTAACAAGTTCTCCTGTGTTGCTGCTGATAATCAGGGAATAACACCTTGAAAAATTAGCTGAAGCACCTCGCTTCATAGCTGAGGAAACGGAGTCTTAGAGAATTCAAATGATTGGCTCAAAGTGACCCAGTGCATTAGAGGCAGGGCCAAGACGAGCACTTAGGCCTTCTGACTTCCATTTCCTAACTACACAGGACTTCTTTTTTTATTTTTATGTATTTTATTTATTTATTTTTGTTTTGTTTTTTGAGACTTCTTTTTTTTTTTTTTTAATGTATATCAACTGTCTACATTATTCCCTCTCTATTGTTTTGGCACTGGTCAGGATCCCAAAATCATTTTGCTGCTTTTCTCCATTAATTCTAGTGAAATCACACAGCAGCATTCGGTGTAAATTCTAGAGCCTTGCAGCCGAACCAGTCCTGTGATTCTCCACCCCTCCCTAAGAAAAAGTCCCATGCCTTAGTCTTGATTCATTTTTCTTTCAGGAGAAACTTTTGCTGAACGCTTAAACAGCAAATTCTTGGTAAAATTCTCCAGGCTGCATTTTGCTTTCAGGAAGTTTCTTTTCCTTCTCTCTTCCTTTATTTCTTTTTTTGTTTTTTTGTTTTTTCTTGCAGAGTTTGTTTCAGATCATTGTTCTGATCTCCTGTTAATAAGTTCTCAGGCAACCTTGAGAAATCTCTGCCTTCCTTTACACAGCTTCTGTTGTTGTTGTTCAAAAGAAATAAAGCTGAAGAAGAAATCTCTTACCATGTCTAAGTATTTTTTTCTGATCAGTATTGATTTCAGCTTCTATTCGGCAGCCTCCTTTTTTTATCTGTCTACTCCTGCTTTCCAGCAAGGCTATCATCTCTAGAGGAGCAGAGCGACTGGGTGCCTCCTCACTTGCTCTTTCTCCTCACCTTACCCTAGCTCTCCATGTGTGCCTCTCTCCTGTGCCTTTATTATGCATGGAATCTCTCTCTTCCTGCCACTTCCTCCCATTAATAATTTCCTATTCACGTCTCTTGAGTTCCAGTCAGTGGGCCTCTCTAGCTTATCCACTGGTTGACATCATCTTTGTCTCTTCCTGCTAGAAACATAATTTCCTCAGATTGTGTGCTTCCTTTCCAAATCTCTTCGGGAGAAAGTATGAGACGGAGAAAGGAATGTATGGACAGAGCACCATTATATCAGCTATATTAGCCCTGTTGTGTTAGAAAAAGTGGTGTGGAGCGGTGAGTCACTTGGCTTCTCCACTTCTCACTTCCCCAGCTGTGAAACCCGAACAGGTCGATCTAGCCAGAGTTGCCAACTCCCAGGCTGCCAACAGAGCCTGGGCAGGTTATGTAAACGAACTGAAGCAGGGCTGGGGGAGCTGGGGGCTATAGGCAATGTCCAAAGGGCATTACTACTGCTAGCTCTTGTTACGTCTGCAAGGAAATGCTGGCCATGCAGAGTTGCCAGGTCTTCTCGTTTTCCAAGAGTGAATCTAGATTTTTTAAAAATATGAGCTCTCCTTTTTAAACTGTAGACAACTAATTAAAATAATGAACCAAACAAAGCACATCCCGTCCTCGAGCCAGATTTGGCCCGAGTTGCCAGTTTGTGACCTTTAGAGGAGATGAGACCCTTCAGTTTCTGGAAGGTCTAACACTTCATAACTCTTTTCTCTACTCTTTTTCTCCCTCTGTAGCTGCAAGCAGATGACAGAGAGATCTAGGAGGTGGCAAAGCCACCAAGGGAGTGAGGGGGAGCCTGGGTTTCTGAATCACCAAATGGAAGAAAGCTTCCAAGCACCAGGAACACCCATTTTGACCTGTGATGTCAACGGGAAATAAACTTTGATTTTTTTAAAAAGATTGTATTTATTTATTCATGAGAGACACAGAGAGAGAGACAGAGACATAGGCAGAGGGAGAAGCA
This sequence comes from Canis lupus dingo, assembly GCF_003254725.2. Lineage (NCBI taxonomy): Eukaryota > Metazoa > Chordata > Mammalia > Carnivora > Canidae > Canis > Canis lupus. The sequence goes on along the minus strand of NC_064269.1, from coordinate 34,812,820 downwards.
GGCTCAATGCAGGGAGCCCGATGTGGGACTTGATCCCAGGACTGCGGGATCACGTCCTGGGCCAAAGGCAGACCACTCAATGGCTGAGCCACCCAGGTGTCCCTAAACTTTGATTTTATTTAAGGGATATGTTGTCAGCATTTATTTGTTACCACAGTTAGTATGATCCTAAGTAACATACTCTCTTATCTGCATTGTTCTAAGGATCAGAGAAAGTATTCAATGTAAAGCTCTTAGAGAAGCGTCTGACATCTAACAAGCATTAAGGGGATGTTAGCTATTCTTATGATTTAGAATGGTCTTTAAAAATAGCCTTGGAGGGGTGATCTTTCACTTTTATCTCTGGAATTTAGAACATTATACCAGAAAACATCCTAAGAGTCAATCAGTCCAAGTCCTGTCACTTTAGGAATGAGTAAACTAAGTCCCAGAGAGACTGAACGGCTTGCCATGAAATCACTTTACCAGTCATAAGTACTTTACTATAAATTAGTTGATCTATTTTAGCCAGGAAAAGACCAGCTGCTAGGAATACAACTGGATGGGGAAAAAGGGTGTAGATGCATTTGGAGTTGGGTTGTTACTTGCAAATGAAGGCCTGGGCTTAGGGCTCTTGGCAGCCAAAAAAGGAACAACAAGATACTTGGTAAGAGGGGCAGAAGAGGCAAGGATGAAATATACAATAACATTTTCATCTCATTGCTAAATATAATGATTCATCCAAAGTTGTTTAGTAAAAGGTAATAAATATATTTCAGAGAGTTAGCATCAAGTCCCTTCTCTGCAAAGGACCCCAGAAAAGGCTCTGTTGAAGAGGTGAGCCTAGGTGGCCCTAGCCTGATGCAGGGCATCCGGCTCCCCTACCATGGCTGATCGGAACAGGGGTGTCCACCTCACCCACACTGAGACCACTGGCAGCTTCTCTCAGAACCAATGTGGAATCTACTCTCTGAGAGTTTGTGTTAGGTGTTAGAAGCTCATCTGTTACATAGCATCATGCCTGGAGTCAGCTATATGGCCCAGAAAAAAGCCATGTGCAGGCCCAAATCAGAGAACAGCAGAAATTTTGAATATGTGAAAGGATCTGGTGTGCAGAGATAAGAATGGAGCAGATATTCAAAAAATACCAAAGAACAGAGGCCGCATGGCTCCAAGACACATGGAGCTCTGTCCCCAGCCTGACAGCTCACCCATTCCCATCCTTAGCTCCCACCAAGGCTGGATTCAACAGTGTTTTCATGAGTTCTCTCTGTCCTTAAAAAATAGAGCTACTTTTTTAGATTTTATTTATTTATTCATGAGATACACAGAGACATAGGTAGGAGTGGAAGCAGGCTCCCTGCGGGGAAACCAATGTGAGACTCGATCCCAGGACCCTGAGATCACACCCTGAGCAGAAGGCACATATTCAGCCACTGAACCACCCAGGTGTCCCTAGACCCACCTTTTAAAAATCCGGCTACCTGAATTAGTTTCTATGCCTTCAGACAAGGAAATCAAAATAAATAAATAAAAATAAAATAGTCAATGAAGAAATCAAAATAAAAATCTCTTATCCATATTTGTTTACTTATTGTCAAGTAACGAAATTGAGAGTTTACCTCTGCCCAGAAAGGAGTTATTAAAAACAACTACAGCTGCTATCCTCTAGGTTCTAATTTTAAGAGACTGGATGTGATGCTCTTTTGAATAGTCTAATTCCCTAGGATCATCTTAGGAGTGATTTGAATACATGGGATGAAATTTTTCATATTTCTACCACAAGAGATCAAATTTTTAAATATTATCCTACTCAGAATTTTTGGGGTGAGGGGAAAGGGGTGGGAAGGGAATTTTTCCTCATTATAATAGTCATATGTACTCATTGTCAAAACTCTTGATAACAGGGGCATCTGGGTGGCTCCGTGGTTGAGTATCTGCCTTCAGCTCAGATCATGATCCTAGGATCCTGGGATTGAGTCTCACATCGGGCTCCCCGCAGGGAGCCTACTTCTCCCTCTGCCTGTCTGTGTCTCTGCCTCTCTCTGTGTGTCTCTCATGAATAAATAAAAATTTTTTTCAAACCTCTTGATACCATAAAGAAAAAAATTCAAAAAAAGAAAATGACAATTAGACCATTAACAAACAATGATCATTAATTTTTAGGACAAAATTCCAACAGTGATGATAATATAATTACATTAGTATCTGGAATTGTCCCTCAAAAATTCCTGCAATTTTACTGGTTATGTTCCTATATATTCATACATGTCTATACTCATAGATATTTTTTTCCAGAGTTCACTGAGGACCAGGATTTGATTCAGTGGGCAATGCTTTTGAAATCAGACTTCTTTATTTTTTCTGATAACCAATAAATGCTTTATTTACTTTATTCAGTTCCTTTGTTTTTCTTTTTTTTAAAAGATTTTATTTATTTATTCTCACTGGCATAACACAAAGTTGGCGTCTCGCTCTCACAGCACACCAATATAGGTTGGTAGGAGAGTCTGCTCTGCACAGTCATTGAAGGACTTGACTGATGAAGGTTTTGCCCTGCAGCATGTTGTAAGCAGTAAAAAAACATGTAGAGAACCCAAACTCCCCCTTCCCAGCTTTGGACCAAAACCGGCATATGCCACTTTCATTTTCATTGCCTAGAATTGTTTATGTTGCCTCCCTAAATGTATGTTCAGATAGGACAGCATATGGAATATTTACTGGTCATTACTGTGTCTGCTATAAAAGGAAAAAAAAAAAAAGAAACAGAAAAAGTGAGACAGATAGAAATTTACAATGACATCGTGTAAACCAATCCAGATAAATCTGTAACCACAATAGATAAATCAAGTATGCTCCTAAGTAAAAAAAAGTAGATGATGTCAGAAAGAATTTTTTGAACCTAATTATTCAACAATTAAGAGAACACCAAAAATATTAAAACAAGGAAAGCTTGAAAATAAAAAGACAAAGAAGGATAGATCAGGTAAATATGAACCAAAAGAAAGCTGATGTGGCTATATTTTTATCAGAAGTAATAGATGTTAAGACTAAAAATTATTGACCATAAAGCGAGATACTCGTAATAGTTTTTTAAAAGCTCTGTTCAACAAGAAGATACAAATATCCTAAACTTACAAATACCTAATAAAATAATATCCAATTATATAAAGTAAAAATTGATAAGGTGGAGAACAAAATATCAGTCACAAAACTTAAAATATCTACTATCTGGCCTTTTACAGAATACATTTGCAGGCCCCTAGACATGGATATTTAAGGCATCTCAACAAGTTTCAAAATATGGTTTCAAACAATAGTAATCTTTGAAGCATAATGCAACCAAGTAAGATGTTGATTAAAAAATAAATTAAAATAAGTTAAAAAATTCCACACTCGTGAATATTTAAAAGGAAACCATATTTTAAAGTAATGCACGGGTGAAAGAAGAAATAATAATGGGAATCTTAGAATACTATGTAGCAAATGCAAATGAAAAAATATATGAGAACTTAATAGATGGCCAAGGATGGACAATTCAAACATCACTAAGGGCAGTAATTGCAAGGCATTAAAGCAGATCAAATGTGTTTAAATCCATGAGTTTAGATACTTGGTGGGGGGGGAAGACTAAGAGGTCACTTTGGGAAGATAATAGAGAATCATTCCTAAAATCACACATTTATCATGCCCTTCCGGCATGGACTGTAACATCAATAACCAAGAAACTAGAAACAATGGCACAAGTGGACAAGTGGAAACTTTTGGGGGAAACCCAAGAGGCCAATCACATTCAGATGCCCAAGTGAGGCCACCAAAAAGGGACTTTTCAAGAGGCCTATGGAAAGCTGTGGTCTCCTCAGGCTGATCATGGAATTTAAGGAGAGTGAGGCCAAGCTTGGACCCAGGGGGGCACTTCTGCATCTATCCATCAACACATCTGACTGCAACAAACTTCTGAAAGCAGTGTCTGCTGCTTCACTTCTACCTTCCATATTTCATGTAGGCTCTCCTTTTGGTCAACTCTAACTCAGAGCCATAATAGAAAGGGACTTCTGGAAAATAGCACAATTCAAATAGTCTACTTTTTTTTTTTTTTTCAATTTGGCAACTATACTCTTCTTGTAACCACTTCCAAATGAAGACAATAACAAAATCATGCTTCCACTTAAGAAGATGAAACTACCCCTCATACAACTGAAGAAGCACTGATCTTTCCCAAAGAATACACAAATGAGATCCATCTTTAGATGATGTTCATTTGTCTCATAGCTGGATCTCACTCCTGTTTTGATATCTTGTAACTTAAACACTAAGGTGTAAAGTTAATATTTTATGTTAGATAGTGGAAGAATGGTGTGTTTGTGTATCTACATGCATGTATGAATATATTCATACCGAAGAAAAAATACATTCATGAGTACTGCAGTCTTCATTTATGCAATTGCTCACATGGTCATAGCTGGTATTTACAATCTCCTTTCGCCACTATCCGGTTAGTATTCTCTGGACTCAAGAGTCAGCTTTCCTAGAGTCTGACCCAAACATTCATTCCTGAGGGATCTGTATCAATTGCTGTTCTGCTATACTGGGTTGTTGTGGCTTTCTGTCAACTTTTTTCATAGTACACGGGAATATGTGTCCCCAGTGGATCTGTTGAACTCCAGAGATAACCCCTTCTGCCCCCAGTGTGTAGTGGCAACCCAATTTCTCCCTGAGGAGTAGGATCAATCAAGTAGCTAATATAGTAAGCCACTTTTTCCCCCCTGGTTGGTTCAGTGGCATGAAAGAAGACTCCAATGGCCAGGTTACAGTCTCAGCTTCCAGTTTGATGGAATAATTTTTGTATCCCTAATGAAAGCACTCTTCTTTGGAACTGGGACCTCTAAACCAACAGCACCCAAAGTTGAGGGAATGGGAAGCAGAGTTTTTGTTAGTGGGCTATTAGAGTTATTAATAAGAGAAGCAATCTCATTTCCATCCCTTAATTCTGGGAACTGAGATAAAAAGCACATATGGTGGTTACTTACTCAGTGTATATATTGTATCCTGTAAGACATTATTCTTGCCCTGAAAAGTGTTGCCACCCAGCTGGCACCACAACGAAGCCTTCAAAAGGCCATCCCCCTATCCTATCAGGCCAGCTGCTTCAAAATGATGGAGAACATGATAAGCCCAGTAAATTCCATGAGCTTGAGCCTATTGCTGTCATTCATGTGATATAAAATCAGTTTTCTGCTCAGAAAGCAATGCTGTGTGGAATACTGTGAGGATGAATGAGACATTTTGTGGTTCACAGCAGGTAATTTTGCCAGAAACATTGCAGGCAGGAAAGGCAAATCTATATCCAGTTCAGACCCCCAGAGAGGATTTTCCATAACCACTGTTGTTAGGGCCTCTGCTGAGTGGGGTGGGGGGCTGCAGGTGTCCACTTTCGGGGGCTGCTGGCATACCCTGAAAACCCATCTGCAATTAGGTCTGAATTTTGTCTTCTTTAGTGTAGCAGACACAAAGAACACAAAAGTTCAGAGGTATGGGTAGAGACAGAGGAGACAATTAACAGGAATAAAGGCCATAGTAATCTGAGTCAATTGCTCACGCAACTTACTTTTACCTTCAGGACCTGCCTGAACCTGGTTTTGTTTTTGTTTTTGTTTTTGTTTTTTTGGTCTTTTTAAAAAGATTTCATTTATTTATTCATGAAAGACACACGGAGAGTGGCAGAGACATAGGCAGAGAGAGAAGCAGGCTCCCTGCTGGGAGCCCAATCTGGGACTGGATCCCAGGACTCTGGGATCATGACCTGAGCCAAAGGCAGGCGCTCAACCACTGAGCCACCCAGGTGCCCTGAGCCTGGTCTTCTATACATTACTTCCACCCATGCTACAGTGCTGCTACTCATACCCAATGTAATGGCTTAGTGTGTCAAACAATACCTCCTTCAAAATGAGCAGTTCAGGTTCCATGACAACTTAGTAGACCAGAGTCAAGCATTCAGTCTCTTCCAGAGTCCAGTTAAATCAGAAGCTATTTCTTCAAAGGACAACAGTTATCTTTAGAAGATAGCACAGCATTGCTTCAAATCCTACATGTCTTCACTGTAATTCACCTAGGATTCTGCCAAGGGCCCCATACAACATCCCCAGCTGTCACAGAAATTTCAAATATAGGTGGGTCTTCCAGGTCAAAGGGCTCAAGTGCCAGAGGGGTTAGTGCACAACTTGCACCTGTTGCAGAGCCTTCTGTCACTGAGCCCTACTGAAAATTGGAAACCCACTAAATGCTGTACTTTTGTCTGTGGAGTAGGAAGGGCTAGGTGCAGCAATTTATTTTTCACCTTAGAAGAGACATCAGACCATGCTGCAGATCAGAGGAGGCAGTCACTAAGGTGGGAGCTCTGATATTTTTATGAAATTGATTTCTCACTCTTCAGATATTTGCTGCTTCCTGTTCATCAGGTCCAATCAACATGCTAACATTGCTATAATGGACTAAGATGATATTTTGTGGAATGGAGAGGCTATAAAGATATTTTCAGACTGGGTTATGAGAGAAGGCTGTAGAGTTAATGAAAACTTGAGATAGGACAGTGAAGTGCATTGAGAGCCCCACCAGTGGAAAGCAAACTTCTTTTTGTAGTCTTTCTTATGAGAGATAAGAGAAAAAGTATTAATCATATCAAGAGTGGCATACTAAGTACCAAGGATTGTATTGGGTTGCTCCAATATGGAAACCTCATTTGGAAGAGCCAATGTCATTAGAATTATGACCTGATTACATTCACTATAATCTAGCATCACTCCCCCAAATCTAGCTTTTCTTCACAGGCCAAATAGGTGAAATAAATGAGAACGTAGAAGAAATCGCCACTTGTCCATGCTTTTCAAGGTGGCACTATTCTGAGAATGCTATATTGCCTTTTGTTTACTATTTTGGCAAGTAAAAGTTAGTTTTAGTGACTTCCTCCTGGCCTTTTCTATCATAAAGCCCTCACTCCATAATTTGGGGAATAGTATGGTGATTTTGTCTTTGCTGAATATATAAATTCCAACTCTGCATTTCAGAACTGAAAAAATAATCATGGATTGGGTTTGGGTTTCACCAGGTCCACTACGAATTGGGCTCAAACCAAAACTCCACTTATTTCCTGACTTCTTAGGCCCTACTCACACTACAGTGACATTTTGGGTTCTAGGAATCAGTATTGATTCAGAGCCAGTAAGCAGTAATACCCCAAATTCTGGTCATTTCCCCTCCCCTAATGTACAATAATACTGGTGAATTGCCACAAGTATCTTTGGGGAAGGGTAGGTGGAAGATTTACGGTATACATTTTGCCATGTAGCAGGATTCTTCTGCAAGGAGACTTGCCACATAATTTAAATGGGCTCTGCGTCTGCTTGATCCAGACCAAATCAAGCCTGGGAATCATTGGAAGATCCAGGACTATGTTCTGAGATTCAAGTCAGAATTCTTTGCTCCAGACCTAGAGTTTTCTTGTATATACAAATCAAGTAAGACACTAGTACAGTGTCTATATATTTGAATCCTACGTAGTTCACAAAAAATTCTATCATTCTGATAGCTCTGTCCATGATCGCAACCATGTTTCCCTTGTCTCTAGCAGTTAAGATAGTTAAGTCATGTCACTTGGTGCCTGTCACCCCACTATCTCACCAATCCCAATGAATTCAGGGAGCCTTGTTTAACGATAGAATTAATGACTTGTAGAGAATGGCAATATAAAACTGTACAAAGATGTTGGTGTTTGCTCAACAACGCATTTCTTAAAGCTTTGTCGAAGGGAGTGTCTTCTGAACCTCCTAGGTCATAATTAGGAGATGGCTGAGCAGTTCTTACATAATACATCCATGTCAGTATTCCAACTCCTTTATCTTTTGGATACCTTCCATTTATACAGTGTGAGATTGATTTGTGAAAGAGGTGAGTTTCAGGTACCATCTGGCAGTAGACAAATAGTTTCACAGTTTACATGTATGGGTGTAAATATGAATAATAAAGAACAAGAGATAAAGATAGACATGCGAGTACACTAGTCCCCCCACCCCCCATCTATGGTTTTGTTTTCCATGATTTCAGCCACCCTCTGTCAACCGTGGTCTGGAAGCAGATGATCCTCCTTCTGACATATCACCAGAAGGTTAATGGTAGCCTAATGCTAATTCACAATGCCTATGTAACTCATCTCAATTCATCTCATCATGCAAGCATTTTATCATCTCACATCATCACAAGAAGAAGGATGAGTATAGTACAATAAGATATTTTAAGAGAGACCATATTCACATAACTTTTATTACAGTACATTATTACAATTATTCTATTTTATTATTAGTTACTGTTGCTAATCTCTTACTGTGCCTAATTTATAAATTACAGTTAATCATGGGTACATATGCATATATAGGAAAAAACATAGTATATGTAGGGTTCAATACTGTTTGCAGTTTTAGGCATCCACTGGGCATCTTAGTATCCCCTGCAGATAAGGGGAAACTACTATAATGAAGTATGAGATTTGAGCAGACATAAAAAATTCAGTAGATTATTGATGAACCATAGACGTTTGATGGAGGAAAAAGAGAAGTGGCAATAATCCAAACCGAAGAGTTGCTGCTTCTGGGAAGATGGCTGGAAAGATAGAGGGGACTCTGTAAATGAAACAGAGAGGTTTGAGAATAGGTAATATACAGGACATAAAAGAGAGCAACATGTCAAAAATTATTTTGAGGCTCATTAAATTAGAGGTTGATAATATTGTGGTATTAATAAGAAAGATGGGGAAACCATAGAGAGAAGGTATGTGGAAGAGAATAGTTTGAAGGTTAGATGGGAAAAGAAATGACAGAGCACTGAAAAATTCTAGAACTATAACTGTTAGAGGAGGCTTATGGGAAGCTATTATATGCAGTCACTGTGCTGTGAACACTTGGCTAGGTTTACATGAATTCCCAGAATTCACTTCTCTGTATGTGTTCAGGTAGATGGTCCACGAGAGAGTCTTGTGTGATTCAGAGGGTAGAAATGAAGCAGTAGAAATTTTGAGGCTCCCACACGTTGTCGTTTATCTGTTGCCCGACCTCATTGGTTTGTGGCAGTGGCTGAGCCTGTGACTGATCAACTTTTGCCAAGATCCTCTTTTATCTTCTGCAACTCCTAGGCCAAGGTGTGTGTGTGTGTGTGTGTGTGTGTGTGTGTGTGTGTGCTAAGTTCCATGACAAAGGACCCCAGCTTGTATAGGACATCCAGGCCTCAAGGTCAGAGACAATGACATGGGTTTCAGTACATCTTCATGGGCTCATGTTTTTGAATTCTAGCTTGCTCTTAATTTCACCCACTTTACCTCCATCTGCTCTTTCCAACTTTGTGCCATATATATATTTCCTTTACTATATTAGTCAGCATGCAATCAGAGAAGCAGGATCACCATATATATTATACACACCACACACAGACACACACACACACACACAATTCTGCTTCTCTGATTGTACCCTGGCTGATATAATAAAGGAAATAATAGTTTAGGCAGTGATTCTCAAGATTTCAAAATCTATGTCTTATTTGCATAAGTATAAACATTTCTCTTCTTCTTTCCCACCCCACCAGTTGTAATAGACCCCTCTTAGAGAAGCATGTCTATTAGGTTAAGGAATTCTAGTTTTCAGAGATATATGGATGGTATTTCTTATGGCAGTCTGTATTTTTTAAAATGTTATTTTCATTTAAAACATATAATATTATACTATGATAATGGCTCTGGTTTTTAGGTTAAACACAACCACATCCACATATTCTTCATTGTTCATTCTTCTCCTGTTCTTGCCCCTCCCCATCACTCCTGGAGGATAAAAGTTAGACATTCAGGGTCCTCTTCAAGTTTGTATGTAGAAAGTCATAAGAGACCATAATTCACACCCGGTACAGACCAAATCATCCACATAATTATAGTTTTTTTTAATCAGATAAATGAGAGTACAAAGAAATCTAAGTGAACTAAATTTTAGAAAATGACAATCCTTCAGATGAGAGAAAAGATACACAGTGGTTCTCACCCCTGACTGAAGTGGAGGGAAGAGTAATCCAGCACAGATGATGGTAAGGGGAAATCAGCCTAGCTTTGAACAAATTTTGATGGCAGTGCGCGAGTAGCACATAGGTTAGACTCCAGAGGAGCCACAGGCATAGAAGAAGATATACTACCTCACAGTTTTTTCTGTGATGTTCACTAACAGGTAGGACCACAAAAACAAGGGTGGTGAAGAAGAGCTGGGAGAAACTCTCAGAGATATATTAGGCTTTCAGCTAAGAAAGTCTTGTAGAGAGGGTAGAGGAGCTGAGAGAGGACCCCTGGCCCTCTAGGCATTCAGCTAAAAAGACTGGGAGTGGGAGCAGGAGAGAACTGAGATCCTCCCCCAAGGCTTAAAGCTAAGGAAGACATCAAGCAGAGCAGAAAAGCTGAGAATAAGAGCTGTAAAACAATACTGGCTTGCAGGAAAAGTCCTGGTCCTGCTTTAAAAATCTTTGAAGCCAGTGGTGAATTGAATCAAACTAAAAATTTATAATAAAACCCAAATTCTGCCTAACAATAGATCATAGACTCAGCCTAAATTCTAGTGGCATCATAGAGAAGGTGTATAGTCCTTTTTGGAAGAAAGGAGAAGGTGTATAGTCCTTTTTGGAAGAAAACATAATTTAATTCTTTGTCTACTGTATTTTTACATAAAGTACCCAGCACATACTAATATCAAGACACATAAAAAACAAAAAACAAAAAACAAGAAAATGTAACCTATGGTCAAGAAAGGAAAACATTGGGGCACCTGAGAATATATCAATCCTAGACATTTATACATCTAATAAAAGAGCTGCAAAATATAGGAAGCCAAAGCTGATAGATCTACAAGATGAAATAAACAAACCCACAATTATGGTTGCAGATTTCACCACCCTTCTCTCAATAATTGATAGATCAAGTGGCACTAAAAAAAGTGAATGCTGACCAGAAACTTCCAAGGTTTTGGTTATTGTAACATGCAAGGTATCAGACATTGTAACTCTGCTTTAAAACAGAGATTTCCAAAATCTTTTCCCAGGAATAACAACTGTATGGCTAAATGGGTCACGCCTAATTGTTCTGTTGGGCATGTTCGGTTGGGCATCTGCCTTCAGCTCAGGTCATGATCTCGGGGTCCTGAGCTTGAGCCCCTCATTGGGCTCCCTGCTCAGTAATGAGTCTGCTTCTCCCTCTCCTTCTGCCACTCCTGCCCCGCTTGTGCTTTTCCTCTCTCTCTCAAATAAATTTAAAAAAAATATTTTTTTAAAAAAAGAAAGGAAAATATCAATAAAAGTTAACCAAGAAATAGTTCCGATTTTAGAATTATCACAGTATGACAAAAATGCTAAAGGACTCAAAAGAAAAGTTAGAAGCCATGTATGAAGATATGGGTAACTTCAGAAAAGTGACACAGTATAAAAAATGGAAATGCTAAAAATAAAAAACTACTACCACAAGTAAAGCATTAGTTGGATGGGCTGGTTTAGCAGTAAGTGGACAATACAGAAGAAGGAAATTCAAAAAAGATAGATAGAAGGAAGGCATCCAAATTGAAAGACAGAAAAAAAAAAGAAAAATTAAACAGTATTTTAGATCTATGGAACAATGTCATGTGGTCTAATATTTGTATCATTGGGGTAATAAAAGGAGAGGAGAAGGGGAATGGGCAAAAACAATATTGAGATGTAATAGATGAGAATTTTCCCCAAGCTAATGACAGATATCAACTTATAGTCCAAGAATTGCAGCCAACAACAAGAAGAATCAATACTAAGGAAACTACACTTAGGCACATCATAGTCAAAATTTTGAAAACCAAATTTAGAGAGACCTTAAAAGCAGCTAGAGGAGTAAAAGCTACTATACACAGGGAGTTAAAATATGAACTACAAATGACTTTTAATCAAGAATAATGGAGACAGAGATGGAATGATGTATTTAAAGTGCCAAAAGGAAAAAGAATCTGTCAACCTAAAATTTTATATACAGTGAAAATTATCCTCTAAAAACAAATGTGAAATAAAGACATCCTCACACAGACAAAAACTGAGAGACTTTATCACCAACAAACTGCACTGCAAGAAATGCCAAAAGTTCTTGAGGCCAGAGAAAAATGAAACCGTATCTGCAGGAAGAAATAAAAAAGTACCAGAAAGGACAAATAAAAAGACACATATATGGATGTGTGGGTTTTATAACACATAGAAGTAAAATATATGCCTGTATCATAAAGGATGGGAATCAGATAAATGGAATTATGCCGTTGTAATTTTCTTATACGGTCTTAAAATAGAATAATATTATTTGAAGATAGACTGTTATAAAGATACAAAATGCAATTTTTAGAGGGCTGCTATATTTAACATACAGGAGAAAAGCTACAAAGACAATGTAGGAATCTTAATGGAATATAAAAAAATACCCAATTTACCAAAGATTCAGGAAACAAGGAATAGAGAAAGAATTGACAAATGGGAATGAATAAATGAAAACTTCCCCCAACCACAATTATTGAACACTGAATGTCTTTGGATATTAGCTTTTGCTACAGACTTGATGTTTCTCATGAATTCAATCTAAGGACAAGACAAGACAGAGAGAGCTGTGTGAAGTGTATGCTACAGTTAAATAATTTTGACGTGACTAACATTGTTGCAATCCCAAATAATATCGAGCTGCTTTATAAACTTCCCATGTCATCAAAAGTTCAAACAAGAAGCAAGATCTCCATTCCAACATAGATTTCCAGCAGTTACATTTTTCTCAACTCAAACTACTATTCCAGTAGTGGTTTTTGGATTATGATGCAACCAAAAGGGAAATTTCCATATTTAAAATCCACTTAACTGTCCAACTAACTGAGGCACTTCCACCTGATTTTCCATTGAAAGTGATTAACCTACAGTGTAATGGCATGCTATGGGGAAATATCAAGAGGACTTAATAGAGTTCAAACAGCATTGTATAAATGCCTTCTAAGCAATGAATATGCTTAAGTAAAACCATATGCTCATGGGTTGTCAGTATGCATCTGGGTGAGAAGATATTTTCAAAAACGAAATATGTACAATTTCATTACAGATCAGCATTAACAGACAAACAATTAGTTTTGATGATAGAGAACCCTTACTCCGAACTGGTGCTCAAATATGTAAAAATGTTATCCTCCCCCAAAAGGAATCCCATTCCTCTCATTATTAGACCTGATTACAATTATTATTATTACACTAATAATATGGATATTTTCTCTCTTGTTATGTAAGCATCTGCATAATATCCTCATTTTTGCCTCTTTGCACACAAACTCTAAAATATTTTGTATTTGGCCCTTTACAGAAAGAGATTGCCAGGGAATCCTGGGTGGCCCAGCGGTTTAGCGCCTGCCTTTGGCCCAGGACGTGATCCTGGAGACCCGGGATCGAATCCCACGTCGGGCTCCTGGTGCATGGAGCCTGCTTCTCCCTCTGCTTATGTCTCTCTGCCTCTCTCTCTCTCTCTCTGTGTGTGACTATCATAAATAAATAAAAATTAAAAAAAAAAAGAAAGAGATTGCCAACCTCCGATCTAAATGCACAGTTTTCCACAACTGTTGCTTTGCTTTGGAATCACATACTTTCTAATTCAAATTGCTACTTCCATGAGTCAGTTGGAGAAGGTAAAGAGGAGATAGAAATGGAAGTTGAGGGGCAACTGGGTGGCTCAAAGTGTCTGCCTTTGGCTCAGGTCATGAACCCACTTCCTGGAACCCAGGATCCAGCCCCACTTTTGGCTCCCTGCTCAACAGGGAATCTGCTTCTTTTTCTGGCCCTCACCACTGCTCCTGCTCTTTCTCTCTCTCTATCAAATAAATAAATAAAACCTTAAAAAATAAAAAGAAATGTAAGTCGAGAGTTAATTCAGTCCTGAGGTTAAATAATTGTAGCTACCATCGAGCACAGATTATACATAGCAAGTACTCAGGTAATTAAGCTCTTTGTACATATTTGCTCATTGAATACAAGAATCTTATGAGATGGGTACTATTCCCCACCTTTTAGAAGCTGACAGTTGTCGAGGATCTTATCGGTAGGTAAATGATATAGAGGTTTATAGGATTTAACCGAGGAATAGGACATCAGAATCAATGCCTGCAACTTAAAGTAAAGGGATCAAAGGCAGCTAGATCATTTTGGGGGTGGGGGATGTGGGATAGAGATGGATAGCAGGTGGCCCAAGGCAGAGGAGCTGGTGTGGACAGGAGACCTCCTGCGGACCATAGGAGTAAAATGTGACCCAAACTGGTAAGATCCCTGAAGGCTCGGAAAAACCCATAATTCCCACCTTTCCATCAACAGAACTCTTTTTCACCCCAATCCCTTTAATCAGTTCTGGTTCCCAACGTCCTTCTGATGAGCGCGCGGAGGTCTGAAGGCATATTATGATGTAGAGCATTGGAGATAAGCGAGTGGGGTACACCTTGTAGGGTGGGCATCTGGGAAATCCGTTTTATATGTAGACAGACGCAAACGGGATACATATTTACACGTATCGTATCATTATCATATATTTGTAGTGTAACACACATCCTGACACTAAGACCCTTGTGTGTGTGTCATCAGCAGGGGCCAGACTGTAAAGCATAAATCCCGCTCTGCGTTTTGCAGCCGACGCTTGAGAGCATTCGAAGAGGCCACGGACCACGATACCGAGAACAGAGCGCCCCGCGGCACGCGCCCCGGCCGGCACCCTCGGCGCCGGCTCCTACCCCCGCCCCCCACCGCGCTTGTTCCCGCGGCCGACGAGTCCGCCCGCGGCGGCAGGAGCCCCGGGTCACCAGGCGGCCCGGGACCGGCGCGGAGAAGCGGTGCCGGGGCGGGGCGTGCTGCGCGGGAGCTCGTCCTGTCAACTTTGCAGTCGCGTCACCTAGGTCGGTTGGTGGCGGCTGCTATTTCTTTAAATGCGCAGCGGATTTCGCCAGGGCAGGAAGGGGGTCAGGAAAAGGAGCCCAACGGCCTTTGATAACTGCCCGGCAGCCTCCCCTCCCTCCCCTCCCCGGCGGCGCGCTCGGCTGGGGAAGCGCCCGCGGCGGCCGCATCCCCCCGCCCCCGCCCCCCCGGCCGCCGCCCCCCCCGCGGGCGCGCGCGCGCACCGACGCCCGCCGGCTCCGGGGCGCCCACCCGCGCGGGGAATCCCCCCAGCCCGCCGGCCCCCCGCTTTGTCTCCGGCGGCGTCGCGCTCCGGCGCTCGCGCTCCCACGTTTCCCCGTGAGCAGCCTGTAACCCGAGCTCCCATTTCCTGGTGGATTCTCTTAAAGAGGCCGCGGCCGAGAAGCAGAACAAAGGCTATTGTTTTATTTCCTCCTCCGGGTTCCGCGTCCTTCCCGGAATGCCCCTTCCTCTAGGATTAGTCCCCGGGCCTCCGGGCCTCCCGGCCTCCCGGCCTCCCGGCGCTCCGGCGCGGGGTGCGGGCTGCGGGGTGCGGGGAAGGCGCCCTGCTGCATTTCAGGGTGTCTCCGAGAAGGAGCTGGGGAAGGTGGGAGGCGTTCCAAAAAAAAAAAAAAAAGAAAGAAAGAAAAGAAAAAAAAACCCCAACAACCTGTGTCGCGGTCTCTGGGGCCCCAGGGCCGCGTCTCCCCGGGGCCGGCGGCGGGCGCGCGTGGGCCGCGCTGCGGGGGGCTGTGCGGCGCGGCCCGGTCCCGGCTCCCTCCGCCGCCGCCGCCGCCGCCGCCGCCCCTCCCCCCGCCCGGCTTTTATTTCCCCGATGCCGGGCTGTAACCCGAGCTTTTATTTCCTGGTGGCTCCTTTAAGAGGCAGAGCTCAGTGCTGGGAATTCACGTCAGTTTCTGCACTGAAACTCTCAAGATCAATGAGCGAAGAGCCTTCTCAGTTCTGCCTTTCAGTTTCTCTCTTCCAGGAAGGAAAACATTCGAGCGAGCGGGCGAGCGGGCGCGGAGAGCGGGCGCGGAGAGCGGCGGGAGGCGGGGGGCGGGGGCGCCGGCCGCGGGTGGGAGGAGAGAGCGCGAGGCCGGCCGGGCTGCGCCCCGGGTCGCCGCGCCGCGCCGCGACCTGCAGACCCCGCCGCCGCGCTCCGGGCCCGGCTCCCACGCCCCCGCCGCCCCGCGCGCCCGACTCCGCCGGCCGGGCCGCCCCGCCCCGCCCCGCGCGCTCGCGGACCCCCGGGCCGGCTGCCGGGAGCGATGCTGCAAGAAACTTCTTAAATGACCGCGTCCGGCCGGCCGTGGAGCGCTTCTGGGTTGGGGAGAGGAAAGGAAAGTGGAAAAAAACTGAGAACTTCCTGATCTCTCTCGCTGTGAGACATGTCTGAGACTCCTGCTCAGTGTAGCATTAAGGTAAAGATCCCCCCCCCCCCCCCCCCCCGCCTCCCTCCCCGGGCTCGGAGACCTCGAGCTGCGAGCTGCGAGCTGCGCCGGCCGGGGCAGTGGTGCGGGGCTCCTCGCCCCGGAGGGGGCCGTGGCAGTGGCCCCGGTCGCAGTGGATGATTTGGGGGCGCCGGGGAGGAGATGCAGCCCCGCGGCGGCGGCGGCGGCGGCCGTACCCTTTCGTGTAACCTTGCGGCTCCCCCCGCCGAGCCCCCCTCGGCTCCGAGCCCCCCGCCCCGCCCCACCCCCCCTTTTCTTTTTGACAATTAAATGCCCGTCGCAATTGGCCAGGAGGAACCCGAGTGGTCTCCAGAACTGTAAAACACCCCCGTAATTAGTGCGCTTTTGTAAAATAAATAAATAAATAACAACAACAACAACAAAACCTGCTCCTACTCCTGCTGCCAACATGTGACTGAAATGTAACTTTTGTTCCCGAGGGGTGGTCTCCTTAGGGGGGGAAACAAAAAGTTCTTCAGCCCCAGTTGGGGATGCAATCCTTTTTTTTTTTTTTTAAATTTAAAATTTTTTTTATTATCCCTTGAAATGACTGCTTGGGTCAGATCAGACTGGATTTTTTTTTTTTTTTTTCTCCCTCCTCTGATGGTAATTGCAAGCGCTGTTGGAGAGACAGCCCTGGTGTCAGCTTTTCCTGGGCATTTGCACAATGAGTTTCTCGCTTTCTTTTTTTTTTAAACCGAGGTAAATAAAGTTGCCGAATGGTTATTTTACTCCGATGCGTGTAAAAGTGGAGTAATCCCAAAGTCGAAAACTCCTGTGATGCAGGGAGAGAGAGAGAGAAGGATCTAAGTGACCAAAGTGACCTTCCCCGTTTGACAGTGCAGAGAGGATATCTAAGTAGAAATCGCCCCGCTTTCTGCCCGTGTTTTGCAGGAATTGTAAATGCAGGATGGTGGATGTTTGCAAACACAGTATTTGGCTTCCAAGTAGTCGTGTGTGTACATGTATATATATCTGTATCTATAGAGCTGGTGGTGCTGTGGTTTGTTGCTTCTAAAAAGTTGCAAAGTTTGCCACCGGGAGGAGGCAGGATGATTTGTCCATTTCCCCCAATTATTTTTCCCGTCGCTTGCATTTATTGTGCGCTGTTATTTATTTTACTATTCCATCAGTCCCCAGGTGGAAAAACCTTCTGCTTCTGTGAAAGGTTGAAGCCACTGAAGTTTGTTTTCTGCTTGGCCCACTTAATATGTGCTCATTGAGTGGACGCTGCAGAAACAATGAACAAATAACCTGTTTTCCTCATCTGTGGGGAATTAGACAAACCTTTCCTGTTTCAACACTGCTGTTCCAATAGGATCTTTTTAAAGGAAACAGTATTTTATTATATTTGCTTACTAGGTTTTCATGATTATACTCAGATCTTAGTGTTTCTCATCAGGTGAGATTTTCATGGATTTTAATGTAGGGCTAATGTGAACTAAAAAAGTGGGTTGGGTTTCTTTGTGTTTTTTTATTTTTAGTTTTATTTTTTGCCTCACAAAAATGCCCAGTGGCACTTTAGGGCTTCTGTGTTTGCATATACCTGGGGGTAGCAGAGTGTCTTTGGTGGAGGCGGAGTCACTGTAAATAATTTAAGGTACTTTGATACTTCAAAACTAGTTTCTTTTGCTGTATAAATTAGATTCTACAGTGAGCACGGTATAGATAATCTAATTTGACACTTCATAACACAAACAGAGGTAACTAAATAATAGGGTATTAAATCAGTAAATTGTATTTAGCTCAATGGCAATAAATCTGACATCAGGAAAACCTGGACCAGCTATGGGGCAGTAATTTTAGGGTGAAAACAACAAAAAGCAATCCTTCTGTGACTTTTGTTGATACCTCTCTTAAAGAGACTGCATATCCCCACTGTTCTGATGGGCTTATTTATGTTTGTGTGCTGTAGGCAGAAGTGCTACTGAGTAGCTCGTTTTATCCCACTCTAGTGGGAAGAGTACAACAGCCCCCTTTCCTTACTCAGACATACAGAACCAATCCCAAACCTGGGCAGAACGCCGTCTTAAATGTGACATAAAAATTGCAGCCATAGTTTGCATATCATTTTTTTTTTCCTTATTGCTTATCCTTTCAGTAGTTTTTAGGTGCCTCTTTTCATGATTGTGTATCTCCATGTAATTAAAATTGATTGATTGAATCCTCTTCCCTAGGAATGAGAGTATCACTTTTATTTGGATGGTTCTTCTTGGAACCATTATATGACTGTTTGCTGAGACTGTGCATATGTTTCGGTGCATGTATTGTGAAGTGTATTTTTTCCGAGAAGTGTGCTTAATTCACAGTGTTCCAATAATAAGTGCTGCAGATCAAGGACTTGGGATTATTCTGGGTCATCTGAAAATGTTCTGGTGATGTGTTCATTCAGTCCTTGGGATGTGGTACAGTGACTGCATAATAAAAGATGTTTGCTGGTAACCCACAAGCAAGTACGAGGATTGCTTTTAGAGTCCAGTAAACAATAACTTTTCTGCGGAGCAGAGGAGGAATGTTAGAAGCTTTCAAGGATGAGCTGATGAATCCGATGTATTGAAGACATGTGACACGGAAGGCTCCCTCTCTGTGGAGAGATTTCCCTTCACTCCTCTGCTCCCCTCCTGAAACCTTCCTCACTTGCTCCCATTCCTTGCAAGCAGCTGGTCAGCAGGCAGTAAATTCCTTAGCAGCTGGTGTGGTGGAACACAGAGGAGCCCGACCAGAGGCAACCACAGAGGGAAGTACTCTATTTACTCCTGAGCATTGTCTGTTCTACTAGAAGAGAGTAGTATACAATTTAGGTGGAATTTCCAAGGTGAAAGTTTTTAAATCAATCAGTGATACCTTTGTGTATATCGCTCACACGGTAGTGGTTGACATCGAATGCCTGATAAGCATGTTTTGTATTTCTTTTGCGTTTTATAGACATCTTTCCATCACCTAGGGAAGTGGATGTCAGACACATGTTGTACTGTAGAAGACAGGTCGACAAGCCCAAGGTCACCCAAACTGTCACCGAGCCCCACCGTTTCTCTGCACTGGGCTGCCTTATGCGTGTCGTGACACTCTCATCCAAGAGTTTAAATGCTTCCTTTGCTGACCAGTGAGTGGGGTTGTTTCAATGTAAGGACAGGGTCAACTAACTATATAAAAAAATCAAACAGTTTTTTCCAGAGGCTTGAGTGGCCAACTGTGCCGGTTATGGGAGAAAGGAAAAGGCTGTCCTTTCCATCATCAGCCTTCTCCTTCAAGTCACCTGTTCAGTTTTAAGTTCAGCCGACTTGCTGTGGAAAGTGCTCCTGGCCCACCAGACATAGTCCTTCGAGTCTTGGCAAGGTGCTTTAGTTGTGAGGGCCATCCAGGTTGCCAAAACTAGTGCCCTAACTTCCCCTTCCTCTTTCCCCTGCCCTCCCCGTGCCCTACTCTCCAGTATGCATGGCTCTCTTAGCAGAAAGAAATCTCTTTAAAAAAAAAAAAAAATTATTCATGAGAGAGACACAGAGAGAGAGAGAGAGGCAGAGACACAGGCAGAGGGAGAAGCAGGCTCCATGCAGGGAGCCCGATGCAGGACTCGATCCCGGGTCCCCAGGATCATGCCCTGGGCCAAAGGCTAAACCATTGAGCCACCTGGGCTGCCCGAAATCTTTTTTATTTTGCTACTAACTGGGACACTCTGGGTTTCCCCTAATGGACCCTTAGCAACTTGGGTTTGGCGATGGTTATCTTTGTGTCCTAGTACCTGGGTTGGCACCTGGCACAGAAATGTTCTTTGGTAATGTGTTTGTTGATTTGAAGTGAGGCATGGAGGAGGTCAGCCTCCTTTCCTCTGGTTGTCCCTGTGTACCAGAGGGTGACTTAACAGTTTCATCCATTAGCTTGTGTGAAGTATTTTCATCCTTCACTGCTGTCTCAGGGAGGCCTAGAACATTCTCTGGGTATCTGTCCAAAAATGATTATCAGTGGAATTACAGTACAACAATACTATTTTAATTATTTTGATAAAATTAAAAACCACTGTGTATCCAAACAGACAAAGGAATTGAGTAAAAGATGATAAAAGGGCTTGAAGAATCACTTTAGTGATTCGCAGACTTCTCTGTTTTCCCTGGTTTCTTGGACGTTTGAACCAGCGAACTTTTAGGCTTTCAGAGCTGGAAGACCTTAGAGATCACCTGAGCCAGCCTCCTATTTTTATAGAGAGGAGGTCCGGAGAACTAAATGGCTTGCTCCAGCTAATTGGTGGCTGAGCCAGGGTTAGAGCAACACAGGCCTCATTCTCAGGCCCCTGCACTGCATTTGCTGGGTTCGCTGTGCATCCCTATAAAAGGCCAAGGAAATTCGATACAATAGGCTGCACTCTCTCTGGCACTTCCCTAGCTTGGTCCATTTTAATCCCAAGCCAGCTGGTATGAGGGCACAGAGGTATGTGCCAAGGAAGATGTGTGTGTGGGGGAGCACTGGGCCCAGAGGGTATATTGTTAGATCTGAGAAGAGGAAGTAGTAGGAGTAGGGGATCAGGGAAGAAGGGCTTGATGGATTTGTATTTGTACCACTGTTTGCAGCAACAGTATTTTTTTTTTTTTTTGGTAAAAAATGTCTTAACCATGGTCAAGCACGCAGTTCAGCAGTGATAAGTATATTCACATTCTTGTGCAACAGATGTCTAGAACGTTTATTTTTTAAAGACAGTGTGTGAGAAGTCTGGTACTCGGGCTGTGGGCCGAGGGTACTGGGCCTGTAATCGGGGCCCTTTTCCCAGGAAAGCTTGAGTGGGCCCTGAGCTCTTTTTATCCAGGGGTGGCCAAACATATACCTTAATTTGTGTGTCGTGTGCTTCCTGTTTCAAACAGCATCAGGTAAAAACACGGCAGCTTGCTCCTAGAAAACTAGCTTCCTTCCTTCCCGTGGGTCACTCGAGGGGGAAAAAGTAGCCCAAGTGTGGGTACCAGAGAAAGGTGGAACTAAAAGGAATTCTGTAAATCTCAGTTGAGCTGTGTTTACGCACACCGAGGAAGGTAAAGGGGCAAGGAGGCATGGGGTTATTGGGAGTAACTGGAAGAGCAGTTTCGTTTTATGGCCCATATTTAAAAGTTGCCCTTTAGTGTGGTTCTCCCAAGCTGAGTGGCTCAGTGTTGAATGAAGCCCCCTAGGGTGTGGGGTGTACAAACAGTATATTTTTCTCTGTGAATGCGACTTTAGAAAAAGCACTGGAGTTTGTTTTCAGGCAGAGTCGGGCACCGCTGTATTTGTTGTTACACGTGTGTAAGAAACCAACCCCTGTGTGTATTTGTTGAATAGAATGAGTGTGAGTGTACTCAGGGTTCCCACGCCAGGAGGGGCCCCGCTTAAAGACTGTTCCCTGCCAAACCTAGTATTTGGGGAGAGAAGGACTAGACTGCATGAGTGAGAAATTAGAATTACAGCCTGTTAAACAACAAACACATTTTGATTTGTTTCTGAGCATACAGGAACCAGACTGATGAGGTGTTGCTTGCTGGGGCGTCTCAGGATGAGCCCCAGTGAATAGGCAGAGATGACTTGTGTCCCACATCATCTGTTGGTTAGAAATGAGTGCTACTGTCTGCTCGAAACGCTTACTTCAGCGTGGAAATATTACCACAAATTTATTATTTGCTCTATTAATTTGCTCGATAAGCCTTTCTTCTTAGATAGGGAAAATGAACAGTTTGGCCTGGTCTTTGTCTAAATGATCTGGAATTTTCAGACCCGGGTGTGTGTGGGGGAACAGTGGAAGGGGTTGATGAAGGAAGGCATTCGCCCGAGTTTGTTACGTGTGGACTCCTCGATGAGCGAGCTGCTTCTGGGTCCTGTGGACCATGCTTATGGGAAAACTGCAATGCTTGCATTTTGGAGCTTTCCCGATTCTGGGTAATTAAAGGGGATGGTCAGCTGTTTTAGTGGTCATTGCTCTTACATTTTCTCCCCTTCCTCTGCTTCCTCCTCTTCTTCCTCCTCTTCCATCACCACCATCATGTGTGGAGTATAACTGCATGCTGGTTCGTGTGCTAATAAGTCTTTGATCTACATGATCTCACTTACTCTTCACAGCATTCTCAGGGATGTAGTTTTTCTCCCCATTTTATACATGAGGATCCTGAAGCCTGGAGTGTTTAAGCGATATACTGACCTAAGATCTCACATGCCAAGGCTAGGGCCTACTGTTCCAAGGCATTCTCCATGACACTGTTCTCAGGGATGGCCGTCTTTGTGAGGAACATCAGGCAACTGATTGTGATGGACAATGGTGGAGCCTTCCATGAGCTAGGGTGAGAGGCAGGAATAGGGCAGCAGAGATGTTTCCTTCCTATTCTGAGTCCCCCTGAAGGTGGGTTGTTCCTGGTTATTCCTCTCACAGTGGGGAGAGCCAGGTGGCCATACCGTGTAACCTACCTTCAAACAAATGTCCAGATCTTCCATCTTTCTTCTAGTCTCTGGTGCTCTCTAGTGATATTTTGTCTTTTGATGGGTTTTATTTGGGGCCCTCTGTGTTCTCAGAAAGCTTTCTTTTCCCTCTCGGCCTTTTTCTTCTTTCATTGGCACCTGATTACTCCTTCATTTTATGGGTGACAGGCTGTGCTGTGTCCTTCCACGGCTTTTTTTTCCCCCTCTTAAGACTTACACAATCCACAAACACAAAGTTTTTCTTAAACCATCCCTCATGTACATCCTCAATACTCTGTGATTTCTAGGAATCTGAGATCTTTTCAGGTATTCTCTGGTTGTCCCACAGAACCAAAGGTATAATCTTTTCCCCCTCTTTCCTGGTAGCTAGACCACACTGGCCTCGTTCTACCTTACTTGAGTGAAGAGAGAATTTTGGCCATCTGAGTTATAACATTTGGCATTTGAACAGCTTTAATGAAGCCTTTCTTCGGAGCTGATGTGGGCAAGGAAGAGGAGAGATATGTAGAGGTAATATGAGGGAATCCGAGCGCACAACCCAAATTTCTTATGAAGCAGATGAGGAAACTAAGTCCTTTGGCATTTAAATAGCATGCCTGAGATTACGTTGTGGCTGAGCCAGAGTCAGAATCAGGTGTTGTGTCCTAGGGCCATGTCCCTCTAACACTGCAGCAGAGCAGACAAGAATTCAGAAAGTGTGGCTTCGTTGCGAGGACTCTCATAGAGTTAAACCCATTTGTATGGCACCACACGATGACTGATTGTATTAATGATCATAATTATGACTTCCAAAGTTAAAGACAAGCTTTAAGTTACGAGATTTAGGAAGTGAGAAAATGTAATGCATTTTGGAAAGCTATCCAACAAAAATGTTTGGCATAAAAATAATGTGAAGTTTTAAAAGGCTACGTTTCAGTTATCTGGATGAATGACTTATGAAAAATCTGTTACTCCCCAGTGAAGACAGGAAGGAGCTATCCAATAAATCTGTACACTCACCAGACCTGTGTACTCCTTGGGGGTATTTTCCCTTTGTGTGTGGGAGTCAGACATACGGAAAAGATCTCATTTCCTGAATGACCTGAAAAGGACGCATAGCCCTGTCGGCATGAGCACCATGGGTGAATGTGTTCAGTAATGGAAGTGCTGCCACGATGTAGTTCCAGTCACCTCTCCTTGAGATTTTGATTCGCATTTTATTCTGTCTGGTGTTCTTTGGTTCTTATCTGTGAAGGCGATTTCCCTCAAGAGGATTGTAAGTTGCAGGGAAGAGGGGACCAGTCATTGCCATGCTGTGGAGCCCTTCTAGGGGAAGAACCCAGACAGAACGTAGACAGGCCTGGGTGTGAATCTGGTTCTTGAACTTAAAGTTATTATTAATCTTAACCTTCAACCTGTTAACCCATCTGAAGTGGTAATAAAAATACCTCTTTCGGGATAGGTAAATTTCATAATCCAGTGACTTACTCTGTTAAAAAAAAAAAAATGTTGGGCAGCCCTGGTGGCTCAGCGGTTTAGCGCTGCCTTCAGCCCAGGGCCTGATCCTGGAGACCCAGGATCGAGTCCCACATCAGGCTTCCTGCATGGAGCCTGCTTCTCCCTCTGCCTGTGTCTCTGCCTCTCTCTCTCTCTCTGTGTCTCTCATGAATAAATAAATAAAATCTTTTAAAAAAAATGTTAGTTCCCACCCCCCGCTATGTATCCTACATAATATCTAGATCTAGAGCGATCTAGAGATGTTCTAGGTCCATGCCTACAGTATATGGTTGGTATGGTGCCCCGAGATGTTGATGGTTTGCTCCAGCTCATGTGGCTGGTCGGTGGCACCTCCTGAACCCAAGTCTAGGCCTCCCAAGTTGGCCGATTCCCAGCAAGCAGGCTTGCTGCTATCCCACTGAGTTTCTCGGAGAGGCCGGGTCACTTAGTCGTATTGAGCAAAGCTCTCTGTTTAACTAATTTTATGCAAATCTCAACAATAGGAGAGAAGAGCCAGCTGCAGTTACATGGCAATAACCAAGGCCTTTTGCATCTCACAGTGAAGTTTTGAGGGAATAGCTGGGACACTTCTGAATAAGTTTCAAAGATAAAAGGAAAAAACCCCTAAGCCTGGAAGTACTGTACAGTGACTCTAGCTAGCATTATTACTCAGCACTCAAGTATTCGAACCTATTCAGGGATCCGCTTGTTCACACAGTTTCTTATTATTTGCGGCCGGGGCGCGACTTGAGCGAGGGCTTCATTTCTTAAGTCTGCTTTTGTTGAACAGGCAGTTCCACGTCTGTCTGACCACAGAGCAGACACTGTTTGCTGTGGGGTGGGGGTGGAGGGTGGATTTCCAGTTTCAAGAGAGGGAGTCGATGGCTCTCGGTTGGAAGTTTATACAGAAGAGTTGGAGAAAGCCAAATGTGTGACTTTGGGGCCTGAGGGAACCTTTGTTTTTAGATGTTAAGGGACTGAAGTATCCATTTTCAGTAGCTCTGTTCTCTTAGCTGTGGACTTGAAATGCATTCCTGAGTTTTCCTCTCTGTGTCCATGTTAGATGAGAAGATGACATCGAGGCTGGAAGATGACCCTTTCTGAGGCTGAGTGGAGAGAGAGCTTTGGCTGCCTCTTCTGCTGACTCCCCCCCCCACCCCCCCACACACACACCAGTAGCAGGTGTGGGTGCTTTTGGACTTTTGGAGAAAGAGCATAGGTCTGGGGAGAAACCATTCTTCTGCCCTCCTCCTTGGAAAACACAAGTGAAAGTTTGTGATTTTTCTTCTCAGCTGCCTGGTCCCCTGCCCAGTGGCTTATGATGGGTCATGTAGCTGGATCTTTCTGAAGACCTATGGGTGTAACAGCAGTCACCCCTGCTCCCCTCACATCCCCTTTATGTGAGGACACAGTAACCAAAGATGAGATGCTGACTCTAGACTATTTCCTGGAAGAAATGAGCTGCAGATAGAAATCAGCCTGGTCATTAAAAAAAAAAAAAAATCAAGTCCCAAAGAACAGCCTGTTTGTTTCTGAAGTTACCCGTTTTCCTGACACTTCCCCTTGTTCCCTAGTGAAAGTGTGGGTCTGGGTGCGGCACGCTGGTGGCAGTGCTGGGAGACGGGAGAGAAAGGGGAGGGTTCAGATCTGCCCGCCTGGCTGCGGGTGTGGCCAGAGCAGCGCTGGGCTCCCTGATGAAGAATCCAGGTCAGGAGACAATTTAGAGATTGTATCGTCCGAAGCCTACTAATTAATACTCAGATCAATACTTCCACACTGGGGTGGGCAAGAGGAACTGTAATAAAGACTTGATAGAAAGGGGAGCAGGAGTTTGCTAAGCCCTTTTGTGGACCGCTCTGAGGAGCTCAGCCAAGGGAAGGAGACCTTAGTTCCTTCATTATTCATTGTTGCTTCTAGACTGTCTTTCCCACACTGTCCTTGACTGTGGAATCTGAGTCCTGCCAGAGGAGACCACATACAAGAGTCTTCTGACTCACCAAATGGTCCAGGTCCATCCTTTCACGTGTAGATTTGTGACACAG
The DNA here is from genome assembly GCF_003254725.2 of Canis lupus dingo. Lineage (NCBI taxonomy): Eukaryota > Metazoa > Chordata > Mammalia > Carnivora > Canidae > Canis > Canis lupus. Next base: position 34,786,464 of record NC_064269.1, on the reverse strand, counting down.
GTGGGGCCACCAAGGGGAGGGGGAAGTGAGTTCTCTTTTCTTTGGGTCTGTTTGTGTCCTTGTACCCAACTTCTTGCCACAGAGTTGGCACACCTCGTTTGGGGAGATGCAAGATCTGAAGGATTGGACTGCATTTTGTGTTCACCATATCCTCCTTTTGACCCGAGATCTGGGAGATTTTAGAAATCCATTGTCATGAGGTCACTTGACTGGTGCTTTGCACTGCTGAGACCCATGGCTCTCCTCACTCACGGGTCTTGATGGTTGAGGCCAGCGATGGGTGGGGACAACAGGTCAGGAGTTGCTCTCACTTTGTGGCTTTTGATGTGGTCTGTATTCGAAGTGAGGCTAACCGGGGTGGGAGAGCTGTCTGAAATAGGAGTCATGTAGACCTTTGGTCCTGGAGTGGCCACTTCTCCCTGACTGGGAGGCCTGAGTGACCCCATGTGGCCAGCTACATCCCAGATCCCCTGGAAAGCTGCCAGCTCCTTATTTGACTTTGTGCCATGTAGTCCTTCTGTTAGTCTGCTGACTTGAATACTTTAGGATGAGGTGGAAGGAGGAACCGTACGAGTTGGAAAGGTAAGAGTCTTTTACCCTCAGAAAGCCAGAGAAACAGAGGCTCGCTTTCTGAATTTTGCGTTATTGTGCCTTTTTTTGTGTCTTCGAGGCTCTGTGCATCTGGCTGTGAGTTGGGTGGTGAGGGTCCACTTATTTGCCAGCAGAAGTCACCTGTAGGTTAGGGGGAGCTTTTTTTTAAAAAAAAAAAAAGATTTACTTAGGGGCACCTGGGTGGCTCAGTGGTTGAGTGTCTGCCTTTGGCTGAGGTTGTGATCCTGGGGTTCTGGGATTGAGTCCTGTGTCGGGCTCCCTACATGGAACCTGCTTCTCGCTCTGCCTGTGCCTCTTCCTGTCTCTCTCTGTGTCTCTCATGAATAAACAAATATAATCTTTTAAAAAAAGATTTACTTATCTATTTTAGGGTGGTGGGAGAGCAAGGGGAGGGGTGCAGGGAGAGGGACAGGTAGGTCTCCCTGCTGAGCAAGGAACCTGATGTGGGGCTTGATTCCAGGACCCTGAGATCATGACCTGAGCCAAAATCAAGAATCCAGTTGCTTAACTGACTGAGCCATCCAGGCACCCTCCAGAGGCAGCCTTTGAACACAGTGGAATCCAGGGGGGATGTTGGAGGACACAGGAAGGTTGGAGTGGTGATCCTGTAACCTTTTCAGCATGCTATAGGGGTATCTTTAACCTTCACCCGGATGGGCAGGGAGATGGGCAAAGGGACCTCGGCATTTGTTTACATCTCAAGTAGGGCCCTTTTTAGAATATCCATCTTATTTATTTCCACTCTTCCTGGCAGTTTGGTTTCTCTGTGCTACCTACCTTAGAAAACGAACAGGGACGGCCTGGTATCAGTGGCAGGATATTTACTGATCGCCTTTTGGATACACGGTGAGATAGGTGGGACAAGACATCAGAGGGAAAAGAAAAGAACCTTAAAAATGCACAAAGGGAACAAGGCAGAGAGCCATGCAGATCCCTTGAAAGGTCTTGTCATTCCTGCAGAGAGGGCAGAGGTGGGCCCAAGAGCCTAAGTCACTGTTAACTTTAGCTAGCTCTTCTGAGAATTTGTCTGTCTTGAAAATTTTGGTAAAATGACCAAATGGAGCTTTTCTAAACGAGGGGGAATGCCTATGTGTGCTTTTGTGGTTAGCTCTTGTGTTGAGCAGTCTGATTTAAGGGAAAGATGGTTCTGTGTACATTTCCATTTCAGTTGTGGTATTTTAAGGCTTACCATGGAGGAGGTGTGGGTGAATGAGAAGATAGTCCTGTTGCCTCTTGATTCAGTTATATCTAGGTTACAGGTGAAAGGAAGTTCACAACACATCCACTTTCTTATTTGGGTACATTTTTAGGCTTGCATAGCCTAGGGCAGATCCAGTTTTTCTACCTTGGTGTTCATATTTGTGGACTGCCAGGTTAAGTGTCAAGTGGATTATTGGAAAGAATTTGCTTCACAGATCTGGCCCCCAAATTAGTGTCTGGGATTCTCCTTGGGGTCTTGTAGTAAGGTTCTCTTCTCTTAGTCCTTTTGGGACTCCAAGTGGGGCCCATGTTGACAAAGATTATGCTGCTTTGGGGGAAATTCTGGCCACATACTTCCCCAAGTAGAGTGAAGCAAGTGTTAATCCAGCTGGCTGCCTTTTGGGCAGTTGGCCATGCTTGGCACTTCTGAGTTTCTGGTATACCAGTTGCCAGAAAGGCAGTCTTTCAGCTGGTTCGAGTGTCCCCAGGGCACAAATGTTAGACTTTAGAGGAAAATTTACGATTTTATGTTCTCTCTTTGTTTTCATATATGTGCACGTATGGCATTGTAGTTGAAGTATGTTGAAAGATGGATCTGTACTCCAAAGCCTAGAAAGAAGCTTCTTTGGACCAGGGAGAGGTTCCTAGGTAAAGTTATGGGGTGGGGGGCCTGGTCTGCTTAGGAATGCTCACTGGAGGTTAGAATGAATACGTGCTGGGGAGAAGAGTGAGAGAGGGTAGCTGACACCATGCCTTAGGATGCTATTTTTAGTTCTAGTCAGGACTATATGGCATGGCTTGTGCTTCCTTGGGCGTCAGTCTGCTTTTATTCCAAGGGTTTGTTCTTGCGACCCTGTGTACATGCACGTTTGTGCATGCTCAAGGATCATAAGTCACGGAAATGATGGTATAATCTGCTTTCTAGCTTATAGAGTGAAAGATTACACAAAACCCAGCCTTGTGGCAAGAAGACCTTACATATAGATGTAAAATATATCTCCTTGGAGGGTTGGCTTTCTGATGGGCTATAAACGGATTGTTAAACAGCAATGTGAGGGGCTGTTAACAAGCTGTTTCTAGGAGCAACTCCCTGGTCTGGTCTGAAAAGGTAATGTGTACGTATTAGAGCTATGAGATAGTTTGCCTGTGGTGTTTATATGTTGGTAGTGTGTGTGTGTTTGTGTGTGTGTGTGTGTGTGTGTGTGTATGAGTGTATCTTCTGTGGTGAATGAATCGAACATATAATTTTACATGTTATTTCCTCCTACATCAGCATCCACCTTCCACAGTGGGCTGTGTTCTGGTTTGTTTTTTAAGCTGGCTTAAATGAAGATGTATTTGGACAGCCAAACTTCAAAAAGCTACAGTATGTTTTTGAAAATATCTTATGTGTATAATAGCTGCTTTAAAGATTTAGAGTACTTGGATGGATGGGTACATCACCTCCCCATAAGGAAACTGGCATTCCGGTTTCCAAGTTTAGCAAGGCACGATTCCTATTAGCTGTCTAATCTTATTTGAACTTCTTTTTACATTCAGGTGTCAGAGCTGAACATTGGTCCGTGCCAGTTTCTGCCACTATTGGATTTTAATGAGAACTCTTTCTTGTTACTAGGATGCCATGCTTCTACTGTGTTCACAGCTGCTGTGTTAAAAAACAGGTGTCTCTTATAATCCTCTGACTGGATCAGTTTGCTAGCCTGGCAAAGCCTTATTAGTATTGTTTTTATTTATTTATCTGTGTCCCACATAGGTCAGAGACTGCCAGGAGCTGTTGATGAGCAGGATTCACGTGAGAGAAGATGGTAGCTTTTCTTGGTGGAGGTTTCTGTTAAAAGGATCCATCCGAGATCGTGTACCATAAAGACAGGGCTAAATAACTGTTTGGGATATGGATCATAGGGGAGAACAGCCAAAAGAGGAATAGTAAATGAATAGTTCTGCCAAATAACCTCTCTGTCATTCTTCAAAGGCCACCTTAAAGCCAGTGCTGCCACAAATGCCATCCAGGACTAAGGGGTGTGAGTGATGACCCTTCTTCTCTGGTCCAGGGCACACTAACAGATTCATCCACTGTTGTTTCTTAAGGCTGCTGGATCCCAAGCTTCTGGAGGGTAGATATTTTGTCTTCTGAGGCCTGCAAGGCACGCTGGTATCCTGCTGCATACCTCATCTTTCTCATTGTGTTCTTTTCTTCTCTGCATTCACTGGCACTGTCTTCCCTCTGGCCCCAGATTTCTCACTTTCTGCCATCTCACCTTCCTGCCTCCATTCCCTGCTCTTCCCAGTCCAACCCAGAATGATTGTTTGCAAGTAAAAATCATATCAGTTCCCTTTTTGAACACGTAGCTCAGGATGGAACCCAAGTCCTTCATCATGGAAGACCCTGGGGAGTCTGCCTTTCTAGAATCATTCTTCATCCTCCCTCTCTGTACTCTCTTCCAACTGAGACCTGTTCTCCCAAAAACACTTCTCCCAGAACACATAATGAACTTAATGGCTCGAGTCTTCACTGCCTTCTTTTTCCTCCTGGTAGCCAACATATCGTCTGAAGCCCATTTCTGAAGCCTTCCCACTTGCTGACAGACACTGCATCCTACAGGTCATTGAACATGACTGTTTTTTGCCATGACCCTGTTAAAGTTTGCTTGTCATCCTCTGTGAAAGCCCATGGGGAACAGGAGTCCAATGGATTCGTTTTCTTATATCTCCAAGTGTCACACACAGGGCTTGGTGCAGAGAAAGTCCAGTGTTTGTTAGCTGAATAGAATTTTTTAAGTTGGCAAGTTACTTATTAAGCTTCTGTTATGGGCTTAGTGGGTGCTAGTCTCTGTGATACATATGTAAATGTAAGATGGACATCTTGCTAAGTTGAAATCCTGAGCAAATACTCCTGGAGGGAAGAGGAAGGAAGAAAGACAGAGACCTCACTTCTGTTGCACTTTTGTTGCTAACCGCACTGCCACTCCCAAGAGACTTAACACACTGGAGAGACACACATGCAGGACCTACTTTCTCTTTCCCTCTTGATTGCCCACCTTCCAGAGAGGAGCACAGATAGCTGGAGAAAAGGCTGGAGAACCTGTAAGTCAGATGTGGAGGGAAAAGCATGGACACCCTCAAACAAGTAAACTCATTCACCGATGTGCCCTCTTTTTGCTTGGTTCAGGATGCTCCTGGGCCCGGGAGAGAGAGAGAGAGCCACTGACTGTGTGCTGCAGCCATGTGTGTGTAGTCTTGTCGTCATTGGCTGTGGTTCTCTGGGAACCAATGACTGATCCACCACTGCATGGGGCTGCCTGTTTCCCCACACCTCATTTCTCCTCTGGCCTGAAAGAGCAGCCCGGCTTCCTGAGTCTTCTGCGAAGTCTGTGATTGCCTTGCCAAGGAAAGGGAGGAATCTGACCCTGTACTTGGGTCAGTTCTTTTCATCCTTCTCCTCCTGATCCCATGTTCTCTTCTCCACTTATCTGAGCAGCCGATCTCCTTGGAGCTCTTATTTTACTCCCAACATGTTGCCTGGGGGGCCTAAACCAGAGAGAACAAGTGCATGTTCCACAGGACTAGAAAAACAACTCAAAGCCGTGTCTTATGGACGGTATGACAGCTTCACCATTTCTGTTTACAGTGGACAACTCAGAGGCTCTTGGGAGGTTGTGTTAGGATTATGAACAATCTGGCGTGTGTGTGAAATGGACCAACCGGGAGAAGTCAGGTATTTGCAGACATACCTCGACCTTCCTCACAAGCCCAAATAGCTTATTTTCTCTTTATTCTTGTTGCCATTACCAACAGCTGGGATTTGGGGCATTGGGATATGTGAAAAGTTTCAACTTTCTGAACCCAGCCACACCCCAAGCAAGGGTTCTTTTATGGCTCCCTAAACTGTCACATGCCAGGTTTTTTTGGCTACCTGCCGGAGGCGGTCTTCTCCAGATCCACACGGCAGCTGCTGGCCAACACTCTTGGTCTTGATCTCATCTCAGCTGCAGGGGACGTATCTCATTGCTGCTTTTTTTTCTAGGCCTTTCTGTCCCTGCTGGCAGCCCAAGATTTTCCTTGCCTCTCCCAGATGGAATCCAAGAGGGGTTGTGTGCAAGTTCCAAGTTATTACAGCCACATTGGGGAACAGCAAGGCACAGGTCCCCATGCAAACACATTTATGAAGCTGCCAAGTGGGGGGTAGGCACTGAGGGTACCCCCAGGAACACCCGGCTTGTAAACCTCATGCTGTCCAGGACAGAGGGGTGCTATCGGCCTTCCACCACTGCTGTCCTTGCTCACCATCTCCGTGACCAAGGCTGTTGATGTAGAGGCCATTTCCTTCCTGTCTACTTCCTCCCCTTTCCTTCCAGCCTCACCAGACCCAGTGGCAGGCTTACTGCTCAGGGCGCAGGGGAACCTGGGGCTTGGCGTGATGAGCCCCTGAGGGTTCCGATAACTAACGTGTCCTAGTCTGATCTTGGTCCTGTCCCCCATTTGGCTCTGTGAGGAATTACTATCCTTGTTCTGGCAACCTGCTGAAGATAAAACTTTTGCACCTCCACAGCTGTATTAGGGCCATCAGTCTTTGCTTTCACTCGAAGTTCTTTAGAAATTGACCTGCCTGGGAGAAAATCTCAGGACGCTTCTCTTAATGAGCTGTTGAAATAGAAACAGGAGTGAAATAACGAGTGCGTGTACAATTGTGTGGGAGGGGCACCCCCCCCAGAAGTTACCATATTTTCCAAACCCTACATGGTGATATGTGATCTGATAAGGGATTTCTCACTGTTTTTCATTTATGTGGCAAGCCTGACAAAAGGGTATGCTGTTCTATTTTAACAAATTACTTTTTTTTTTATTTTAAAGATTTTATTTATTCATGAGAGACAGAGAGAGAGAGACACAGGCAGAGGGAAAGCAGGCGCCAGGCAGGGAGCCCAACGTGGGACTCGATCCCGGATCTCCAGGATCACGCCCTGGGCTGAAGGCGGCACTAAATCGCTGAGCCACCCGGGTTGCCCTAACAAATTACTTTTACAGAAAATAAAATCACGTGAGACCAGGGCTGTTGAGGAACGGCCTGACTTCCAGCCAGTCTTCCCCGTGTGGTGAAGGTGACACCCAGTGACCAGAGGCACCAACCACACTGTGGGTCTCACCCCGCTGGGATTGAGAAGGATTGGTTAGTATGTTTGTCTTTTTTCTGGATAAAAGTCGCAAGGACACTTAAGCCTTTTGCTTCGGGGCAGAATCTGATCACAGCTGAGGTCAGGAAGAAATTCTCCCCCAGTGGTATCAAATTGCACAATTGCCTAGCCAGGTGTGCTACCTCTGTAAAACAAACACACACAAGCGCACACCCCCTCACTATCTTCAAGGCAGGCTGTTGGGCCTTGCGGGCCAGCAGTCTAATTCCTTTGGCAGGTCCCTCACTCAAAGATGGGAGGCAGCTGCCCCACCTGCTCCTGCCCTTGGCCTTCCCCTGGCTTCCTGGACTGAACTCAGGGGCCACGTCTTCAGATCTTCAGGATTCTCTGCCTCATTGTGGGAGATGGGAAGTTGGGTCTAAGTACATACACACCCATGTACTCATGCACACACATCTTTAAAGAGTTTTCTGTAAACTCGCTTCCCTGGGCGTTACTTCGGTTCTGAAACCACGGCAAACCCATATGCGTTCCCAGAACATTGCAGTACTGTTCACAACTAATAGAATTCTTGAACATTGGGCCCATCGTTGATGATCTCAGGCCTCCCTTGTGGGGTAGCTTTGAAGTATGAACCAAAAGAAGTGTGTGTGTGTGTGTGTGTGTGTGTGTGTGTGTGTGTTGTTGGAGGGGGGTGCTAAGAGGAGGTGTGGAGCGGTGGGGGGATGGACTTTTCTTTCTTTTTTAAGGCCCTGTCTGTGCTGCCTCTTGCGCAGTAGGATAATTACCACTGATTCCCAGGCTCACCCGCCCGCTCTTCTTCCTCTGCGTCTCTATCTCCTGTGGTGCACTACTTCCTTCTGTCTCTATTATTAGCCTACTCAGCTCTACCATTCACTTCCCCACCTCTCCCTGGCTCCCTCCTCATCTTCTTGGGTCTCTGTTTTCCCTTCACCTCTGTAAAGTTATCTTGGGGAGCACTTTCCTTGTCCTCTTCAGATGTGAATCTTCTTTTTCTGTATTACAATGAAATTCATCTGTTCCACCCTCATTTCATCATGTGTTCTTCATTCATATTCCCCAAATAGAAAGCATAGCCCTCCCACACATAATGTCTGGCTTGTGAACCTTTAAACCAGGAGGTGCTGAGATGACCTCCCCCAAAGCAGGTTCACTGTACCCCCAGGACCGTGGGCTCTGAGGATCCAGTGGCCACTCCCTCTCTCCTTCACACCATCGTGTGCCCTCCCTTCTGCTGTTTCACAATTCAACCCCAATCACGTTCCTTCCTCAGATTACTATTTTAGTACTTAATGGTTCACCTTGGTTTGCTCATTTTGTAGTATATTGTTTCCCTTTTTTTTCCTGTAAGTTTTTCTTGTTCTTTGGGGAACACTGATATTCCTGTTAATTAGAGATTACACCAGTTTTCATTACCGAAATTTGCTAAATGGACATGATAGTGAGTCTTTGGCACTTACATCAAGCATGCCCTTTGGAAATCGGAGAAGAAAAGTAGGTTTGGGGTAGCTCTTGGTATAACAATAACTCCAGCTTTATGGAGAGAAATAGTTCATGAGGTTCTAATGGAGGAAAAGCCTAACAGTTACTCTCTTTGTAATTTATGTAGGTCTCAGTTTGGGTGAGAAACTTAGTTTAAATGTAAAACTTTTTCAAATAGTGGACTTAGAAATTATGATAATTATTGCTTTAATTTCAACAACTAATAATTAATTCTTGTATGTTAAGAGTTTTAGTGCTTGTGATATATTACTTTGCAGTTTTAGCCTATTGGGAATTATAATTTTCTGGTTTTATAGCAGAGTTTATAATGTGTGCCATGCTGTATTTAAGTAGCGAAACTGCGTTTCTTTAAATAGGCTTTCCTATTCAGACTTTTACTGAGGTAGCCATATCCTCTGACGCTTTATCACTACCCCTTCGTAAGATTTCTTGCTATAAGGATAGTTTCATCCTGTTTGCAACATACCCTGTTCTGGGAATAGATAGAAGGAATTGAGGGAATTCTGTTTGAGTCATACTCCATCAAAGAGCAACATCATTTTAGGAATGAAAGCGGAGAAGTTCTCACTCTTCTAAAAATAATGGGGAGAAGATTTAGGGAGGTAGCTTATAGGATCAGTTTTAAGACCAGGTCAGACATGTATGCTAATTCCCTCTTTGTAAATGAGAAGTGGCCTTTAATGGCTTTTATATGGCTAGGTGGGTAAGTGAGATTTTTATTCCACTTAAAGCTTGACGCTTCCATAAGTGTTGCACTTTGAAACTTGCCTTGTCAGGTTTTTAAAATGTTCTCTTCATGGGGTGCCCAGCTGGCTCAGTCGGTAGAGCCTGCGACTCTTTATCTCAGGGTTGTAAGTTCAAGCCCCATGTTGGGTGTAGAGAATTACTTAAAAATAACATCTTTAAACAAAAAAACCCAAATGTTCTTTTCAGGGTTTTAATTGTGTATAATAAAAGAGTCACGTGCATTTTATTAAAATCATGTATACCTTTTGGAGAGGGTAGGTGAGAGAGCAGGGATTGTGGGTTTTTCTTGCTTTTCCTTATCTGCCTTGCTTCTCAGAAGTGATGGGAATAACCCAAACCATAAAGGTTATTGCAGATTTCTGCTTCCCAGGACAAGCACCGCCCCTTCCCTCTCACCCCCAGCTTATATCTCAGTGGTCCTGAAAAGGAGAACAGAGCTGGTGATTTTTTTCAGAACTCCATAGCAATTCTAAAACCATGAGGACTCACCAGTTAAGACTTAGGAGCCAGTGGGGTTTAGTGATGGGGGTAGAAAAATGAGGATTCTTTCTTCAGGCTGCTGCTGTAGTCTGAGAGATATTTAAGAGGGCTCGAGGTGGAAGCCTTGTTTCTTTGACTCTTTCATTAAACCTAGGTGTGCTGTTATGGTGCTTTGGGCTGGCTGTCACAATGAAAGGATGGGAACAAGCAGTGTCCTGATGTCTATTCAATTAGTTTTGACTGCTAAGCACTTGTAATAATAGAATGTAGACAGACATTTAGAAACTATAGTTTTTAGGAATTTAGGCTCAAACTAGAACCTTGGTTTGCTGACTACAAGCCAGCTTACTGATTTTTAATTCAGTCGTTGGTTTTATTTCTGGCTTTATTTTCAAAATAACAGATTCAAGTCAAATCACTCTAATTAGTGGGGAATGTTTTTGTTTTTGCTTTTGTTTTTATTTTTTATCAACCAGGTGAGCTAAGTGAACATATCTCCTTTTCATTTGAGTATTTTCATTTGGGTATTTTCTGGTCATATAAAGAAAACCACAAACTCAGAAGCTCTTGAATGCTTCATGTTTGGAATTTTTTTTTTTTTTTAATTTAGAGCGAATTACAGACAGTAGAGCAGGAAATAGACCATATATAACACAGTATCCACTCCCCTGTCCTGCCATCCGCATTCCCATTGGGTGGGTGTTTCAGGGCTCATTTTAAGGTAAGAGGTTTGTGCTCACCTCTTGACCACCCTGTTTCCTTTTGCTGAAAAATATGATCACAAGGTTTTTATTTCACAGTGCACTTTGACTATGGGAAGGAACCAACTCCCACCCCAAACCGAATTGCCTTCGAGATCCTATTAAACAGCGAATGCCCTGAACACCACTATATGAAAATGCTTTTCTGGGATGAGCTCAAAGCATTTCATCCTCCAAATAAAATCTATCTGCTCGCACTTAGATTGTTCAAAGGCAGATGGTAGGCAATTGAAACAGAGAGGCAAGCTGGCAAAAGAAAAAATAAAACCACAAATATCTGAACATGAAGGTGATCTACGCTCTTGCCAAACCCCCTCTTAACTTCGTTAACACAGCAGTGTAGCAATTAAGTAACATGGGAACTCAGACTCATATGGCTAATACAATTGTCCTCCGTTAATGGGGTGAAACAAAGCTTGCATATAGTACACAGCGTTGCTCACCAAAATGCAGCTAGAGGAGAGTTTAAGGGGGAATCCACAGTGGAGCCCATAAACCATGCTCCCTATAGCAGACGGCTGCCTTATTGAAATCTCACTGACCCTTATCATGTATTAACGGTGAGGTCACTGGCATGAAACGCTTGCTATTGCAGAGTTACCGTGGCCTTAAGGAAAGGGCCACTCCTTAGTACTGAGCTTGAGAGGGGCCCTAAGATGTCCTCAAGATGAGGGAAGAAGGTGGTGATGGCTCAGAGCACGGGGAGAACCCACGGTAGATGTTTTGTGGGAAACCCTGCCTTAGCCAGGGACAAACGTTATCGCCACCCTACTGCTGTGGGATCCCGTGTGATGAGACAGCCCCCCCGGTTCCCTTGGCCTTAGAACCGACTGGAGGACTTCGCGGACGCCCAGATCTGACGTTGCTCACCAGCCTTGAACTTGGAACACTCAGTGACAGAGGGGACGAGAGTGTGTTTCAGCTGCTGGGGCCGGGTGTCTGCGTGGCTGCCGTCTCTCAGCAGGCCGTCGGTGGCTCTGCTGGGGGCAGGCCTAGCGCTCCAGGTGTGTGCCCGAGAGGAGGCCGTCCGAGCAGGTGGGGCAGGTGGGGCAGGTGGGCACGTGCAGGGCCGTGGGCTGGCGTGGGAGGCGAGGCTCCGATCGCCGCCCGGAATGAAAGAAAGGATGCCTTGGCATCAAAAGGAAACCGCTGCTTGCAGAGTAAAACCTTTGGCCACCTAAGTAGCTGAGGGGAGACTTGGAAGAGTCAGCTCTACGTGCGAAAAGGCAGTAGAACCAGGGTTGTGAACCTTGTAGGACTTCGTAGTCATGCAGGTTCAAGCAACAAGGTGTCTGAGGGAACATTACGGCGTGTGAATGAGTGAACACATTCCTTCACAAATCAGCGTTTCTCCTCCCAAACCGTCCACACAGTGTAGTCGTGGTTGTCCCAGATACTTGGGCTTCTCTCTTACATAAGAGAGCTTGTTGCATTCTACTGCTGTATTCCACTTTCCACTGGTCTCTTCCCTAATGGGCCTGCGTTTGGTCCTGGCCAGATGTTGCCAGCGACTATTGTTAGAGTGATCTTTTTCCTTTCCCTGCCTGGTCAGACGGTGGCCCGTGGTCTTCTAAACTGGGATTTGGCAGTGATTCACGACTGTCCTGAGTACAGTTCAGTAATAAAACTCAGGCATGGAAGGGCCATGTTCTGGAATTTGGTTGAGGCAGGTGGTGTTTTGATTCTTCTGCCAATGCAAATCTGTCCCAGAGAACTTGTCCTTACAAAGAATGGCCCTCTGCACCACCTTGCTCTAAAAGGGACAAGGTCACCGCAATGCCTGTTTGAGGTGTTTGTCGGCCTCGGGGACCGGCAGGCCACCCCAGCAAGCACAGTGTGTGGAATCTAGCAAAACAATAGAGTGTGTGCTCGCGTGGCCGGATGGTTAGTTTCCTTCCTTTCTCGCCTCGATTTTTGGGATTTTGGGAACTCCTTGCTTGTTAGTTCCATAAGCCAGGGGACGTAGCTATACAGAATGCCAGAGGATGCTCAAAAGGGTGTGTGGAGGAAGAAGGAAAGCCGGAATTCTGGGCCAGAGAGCAGATGGCCGGCTGGTGACCTAGGAAGGGAAGCTCAGGTTTTTAAAGTGAAAAAACAGTTGGTTTTTCTTCTTCTTCTTCTTTTTTTTTTTTTTTTTAAATGAGGGATTTTTGTCAAGTAGTACCAGATCTCCAAGTTGGAGAATTCCAGAAGTGGTCATAGAGTGCCTTCCCTTCAGGGTTGATGATCCAAAGAGGAGATGGTCTTTTTAATGTAATGAAGATATGCAGAAGACGGTCAGAGAAAATGGAAACACCCTTTGTCCAGCACCTTCTGTGGTCCTGCTAAAATGTGCTCCATGGCTCTGGGCTTAGGGGATTTTTTTAGGTTTGTTTTTGGTGTTTTCCCCATGATGATCTGGTTGTGCAACCCTGCATTTGGAAGCCAGCTGCTTCCTGCTGCTCTTTTCCAGGAGAGCATGAATGTCCATCTCCTGGAGTGATTTGATGATGGAGATGGAGATGGGCGGGGGCGGAGGGAGACAGCTCGGCCTCCTCTCCCCCCCTTCTCCCCACTGTTCTCCAGCAGCCAGGAACCAGGCTGGTGCTCAGGAGGCCTGGGGCTGTGTCCCTGCCTTGCTCAGAATGGGAGGGAGCTGGTGGTAATCTGACAGAGGGCCTCTGCCCTCCTAATGTCAGAGGGAAGGTGCAGCTTCTGCTGAAGGCATCAGATGTGTTATGGGCTGTGTAGGTAACAGCAGGCCCTCTTCAGCTCCCTGGGCAGCCCTTGCCTCTTTGCCTGCACACATTTATTTATAGAGACCTAGCAGCAGCCACAGTGGTGAGCCTAGTTCTTCAACCTGTAAAAGTTTATTTACCACAGGAAGCAGGAACACTGGGATCTGTTTTTAAGATATTTTGTTGCCACAAAGTACCTGCAGCTCCCAGGTGTTTTTACATTGATCCCAGAACTACCCAGAGGCATTCAGAGGGGACATTGTAGAAGACAGCCATTTGTACTTGTGCTACAAAGGGCAAAAATAAAGCAAACAAACAAACACAAAGGGCCCTTGGAAGTCCTTTCATTGTAGTGATATATATTTGAAAAGTATTACATATCACTGATCAGGGGCATCTTTACATTTCAGTCCTTTGAAAAATGCACTCTTCCAACCATCACGATATAACCCTCTAAAGTTGGTTAGCACGGATTATACATTCAAGGGAAATGTTAATTTGAAGCTAGGACATGGGGCTTTTTTTTTCCCCTAGAAAAAAGTAGTTGAGGAGGAGCTAGGTGTACCTAGAAATGGTTAAATGATATATATAGTACTGTAAAAGGCAAGTGGAAGGTTCCTATCTCTCTCCTTGCCCTGTGTCTCTCACCACAGTCTCTGGCCACTCACTGCTTGTTTGTGTTACTTTCCTTGTTAGTTTGGAGTGGGCCCAGGCTGGGTGATAGCTTGGGGGTGACTACAGGCTGTCATTAGTTAAGGCGATATGAGCAGTACACAAGCGTAATGCCCTTCCCAGTTATCCTCAGCCTGAGCTGCGAGAGCTGTAGAGGCACTGCTCTGTCTGCCTGTCCTTCCCCTAGCCCCCTGTCGTCATGCTTTCCCAGGTGGTGTCATCATGCTTTTCCAGATGGCTCCCATAGCTCCCTGCTGCCCTCAGCTGAAGGCCCAGCTACCCTGACTAGGCCATGATGCCCTGTGTGATCTGGCCCTGCTTACTTCTCTGGTCCTGTCCCTTATCTCCTTCCCTGGCACTCCATTTATCCACATCTGCTCTGCAGCATCCCAAGAAGGTGCCATACTTCCCTCTCCTGGTCTTTGCACATGCCGTGTCCTCTTCCAGAGACACTCCTGGGTCTTTCTTCTCCCAACTAACTACTCATCCTCAGGTCTCACTCCCCAGGAGTCTTTTCCTGGACTCCCTGGATCTGGATGAGATATCTTTCTCTTGTACCCTCGTAAGACCCATTTTGAAACTTTCATCCCATTATCTTGAGATTGCCTCTTCATATCTGTCACTTGACGATAAACCCATTAGGTCAGGGCCCCATCTTGATTTTGCGCCTGTGACCACAGGGTTGGGTATAGAGTTGGTGTTCCATAATAAATCATTGTTGAATGAAGGAACATGTAGAAAACAGAATATGGTCTTTGATTGATTCTGTGTTTGGCTCATTGTCTGATACTCCACAGATCTTTCTTATCAGTTCATACGATGCTGCAGGACTCTGAGGGTGCTGCATATCTGCAGTATTGTCAGATGTAGTCAGGTTGTTAGAAGTGTGCTTATGCAGGGAACAACATGGAGTTTTTTATTTTTAGTTGTGCATTCAGAATCTTAAGTTACACATGAGTTGCAGTGGTTTGGTTTTTAAATTGAGTTTTTGCTTAAACTTAAATCCAAAACAAAATGAACTAAAAGGAGGTCTCCCTTAACATACGCTACTCCCTACAGGAGGCTCTGTGGCTCTCTGAATGTTTCTGTAAGACAGGAAAAGCTATCACGGATCAATTCTAGTTGCTGCCTTTGAAAGAAGATAGATGGGTCTGGCTTTGTGAGAAACCTTCCCTTTCTCTCCTTCGCCCTCCTCTCTCTCTCTGCCAGTAATTGCAAAGCTAAACTGAACTGCTCCTGAAAATCCAGGTTCTTTCCTGGCTCTGAGTAAGGTAACATACACATCTCCACTTTCTGGAAACATGCTTACATACATATATACACGCATACACTCATATACTCTGCTTTTGGCCTGAAATGATGGCCCTACATGACCTGTTTCTTATTTCTTAAGCAGATGGACAGCTATATTATGTTTATCTGAAGCTTTTTTGGTTGATTTGCTGAGGAGTAGCCAAAATAACATGGGATATAGAGTCTGGTGACTTGGATTAATTTAACAAATACTTACTGAGCACCTAAGATACTCTAGATATAACAGAATCACCATGGTAGAGAAGACAAGGCTTCTGATTCAAGAGGTTTGCTGTGTAATGGGGTCATGCTAGTGCCATTTACTTTGTAATTTTAGGGGGCAAATCATTTAACCTCTTTAAACTTCCTGTTTCTTCATATAAAATGAGGGTAGTAACACCTACTTAGAGTTGCTGCAAGGATAGTAACACCTACTTTACAGGCCTGTTAAGAGCACTTAGGTGTTAATGTCTGTCAGGTGCAACCTGAAAAACACCTGTTCATCCTTCATGTAGAATTCTCAGTGTGGTCACCTCAGGCCTTCCTGGCCTCCTCTGGCACAGATTTGTGCCTCAGCATCCCACAGTTCCTCGTGCAGTCTGCACTGGCACCCCACCCCATAAGCATTGTTTGCTTTGGTGCCTGCACTCCTGCCACACTCTTGTGGATGAAGAGCTGCAGTGTGCCCATCTCTATAATCCCAATGCCTGGCATGGTATCTAGATGCAGTGCTTGATATGTGTTTGCTGCTAAATAAAGGACAAGGTTTATGAATGATCAGTTACCATACATGCCATGTTATTATTGTAAGAACTTTGGGCAAGAAAATGGAATGAAAAGACAGAGTGCTTTGAGACTCTGGAGATTGAAGGAAAACGCAGCATGTCCAGGTCGTATTTTAAAGTTATAAATGTGTGCCACCTTTACCGTGGATGCTGATTAACAGGCCCAACTGTGCTTGACCACACAACAAGGTAAAGAAACCTCTTGAGTCTAGGGTGGAAGTCTACCATATGTTTCATGTAAAAGTTAGTACATAGTTTCATTAGCTAACAAAACTAGCTGACCTAGATGGTTGACAGTGAGACGCTCATTTTGGCTGTTCTGTGCTCTGTTCATCACACCTAATATGGCAGCACCTTCTTGCTGCTTTCATCTCCTCTTGCAGAAAGAAGTCTGTTTCTTCTCTTCTTGGAGTGGCCTTGTTTTCATGCTCTGACCATATCTTTTTTGTTCTTGTTGTCTATATAGACAAGAGAATTAATATGAGTTATTGGTAACATTTGAGTTGAAAAGAGAATGTTCTTGTCCATTGTGGGGTGTGTGTGTGTGTAAAATCTTCAACACAGTCTCGGTGTGTGGGAGATAGGGGTGAGCACTTTTGGAAAAGATTATGCCTTGAAGGATTATTTTTTCCCTTTACTCACCTCTTTGGCTGTCAGCATTGCAATCAAAGGTCGGATGGTTGGTTGAGAAGAAAGAGCCACTCTAAGCAATTATGGACAGTGTTCTAGGTAGGGTTAGTTCTCAGTGCTGGATAGATGGATGGATGCATTTTTGAGAAAAACAACAACAACTTGAACAACAACAGCATTCCTTCCTGAGTAAAGCTTGGTAATCTTCCCCACTGTGTCTCCTTTTATCTCTTCCCTGGTTTCTGTAGACTGCAGCTATAGAGTGATCTCTTTCTCCCTCCTTGTGGGCCTACCATAGAGTTTACTTGGGGCATGTTAGATTGTCTTGATGTTTTCTAGTGTATAAATAAATACATTTTTTAATGGAGCTATTATGGGATTTGGCTGTATTTATTTTTGTCACACTCTCATTTTTCTCCCAGGGAAATGGCGTATTTACAAAGAATTTCCCTCATTGATACATTGGATGACTTGTACCTTTCGTAGATCATGTCTCTCTCTTGGTGTCAGAGTTAGGGAAATGGACTGTCCTTACTTGCCGACATGCTTGTTCTAGGGTCTGTGAATGGTCTAGGACAGGGACTACATCCCTTTGGCATTCATCACTTTGACATCTTCTGGGCTTCACACATCTCATCATATTACTCTTCTCGAGTTTACAAATCTCTTTTCATTGGTTTCATTTGAGGTTGGCATCATGATTTAGTGGGACTAGCCCTTGGCTGGGAATTAGGACTAGCTATGCCCTTGGATAAGACACTCAGCTCTCCAGGTTTGTTGTTTTTGCCTCTGTAAAAGTCGAGACATCCAATTTGATAGTTCTCTGGCTCTAAGGGCATTTTGACCTCTGAATGCTGAAAGGATGCAGGTGGGATTTCAATCTTTCATAGCTTATGCTTTCTGGGAGCATTTTGGTCAGCTATGTGAGTGATGATTCAAAAAATACTGTGTTCCTATGAGAAGCAAAGGGACATATGCTGGTCCCTTAGATGGTAGTTGCTAGAAATAACCCTACAGTTGTTGGGGGGCAGTCAGTTTATTTCAGGCATATCAATAAGTAGAAACCAAATTGCAAAGTTGACCTGTGCATATTATTTAATATCATTAAGGTATAAGTTTTTCTTCTTTCAAAACTACTTTTGATGGCAGAGTATTTGCTTCCTTTGTTTTTGATTGTGAACCCTTTGCCCTTTAGTGATGGTGTTCTAGCTAACCTCATCCAAAAAGATCCATATTACATGTCCAGCTAGGACAGGGACTGCACCAGGCAAGTGTCTCTCATATAATTTGACTCAGCCTGAACACATTGATTTTCTTGCAACTAGGGAGTAACTCCCTCCATTGAAGACTCATGTGAGGGGAAGAACAGATAGCAAAGTGTTTGTTAAGATGATGGACTGTCCTTATTTTGCCTTCTGGCAGCAAAGTGATCTGCTTGGAAACTAATTAGAGCATTTCCCCAACGGTGTTGATGATCTACTTCTCCTCCTGGCTATAATTTGAACATAATGTAGTCTCTTAGACTGTTGTGCCATGTGTCAAGACCTGACCATAAAGGAGCTATCTACTATTACTAGCTATTAGAGCCATATCTACATTTCTCTAGCCTGTGTCCCTCACCTAGAAGGATGTGAAGATTCACTCCTTCCACTGAATTCATACATTTTATTTTAGGACTGATATTTGAGGAGGTGATGCTCTTCCATGATACTCCTTGCTTTTCTGCTTTTCAAAGTCTTGAATACTATTTATAGGTAATTAGGAGACTCGAGGGTCCCCCAGGTCTGGTCCACATTTGTTGGTGGCACAGGGATGAAGCTGACCTCTTCTATGGAAGCCTGCTAGGCTAGCTTCTCTTCTCTGCATCCCACTGAGTTTAGACTTCTTTCTAATATGGCACGTACTTACCCCACGGCTAGAGAATAAGGATGATCTTTGTCGTGCCTTGGCAGCTATAAGCCACGTGGATCTGCGTTGCATAGCAGCTGGAACACCATCAAGTCCACTGGGTTTCTTTGTTTTTCAGGATAATTTTTGTTCGGCTCATATACTGTGTAGCAGACACAGCCCCACCTTTTCTTTTTGATATAATTTGCTAAAAATTTGGGTTCCGTGGCCTTAGACAGTCATTTACATAGCTCACGTTAGCTATTAATACTTTTTGGGAGATTTAATGCCCCTTTCTGAGGGGCTTCATGTATTTTTTTTTTTTTTTTTGCTTTCGCATATCATAAACCACAAAGTCCTGTGATGTAGAAAATCACGAGGTAAGACTGAAGTTAGGAATGAAAGATCCTGACTAGGATATAATGCTCATTCTCACCACTAGCTAAAGGCTTCAGACCATCATTCAATGAGTAAATCTATATGGTATATTTTGTTTACACCTTGATTGTCAAGGTTTAATTTTAAAATTATACCTTGATTGGATTCAGTAATCCCTTGTAGACAAAAACTCATGAAATATGTTTGAATTTCCACAAGACTGTTTTAATATCACATTTCACAGATAACACTGGAGTTAGCCATACTTTTCATACTCATGCCTCCCGTATAGATAAAATATTTAAATTACAATGCAACTAAGGTAAAAATAAAAATAAAAAGAACTCTAAGAAATGAATCTACTCATTCCTTCCTGAGAAATTTATTTATTCATTTATCGCTCCATTTTTAGCCATGGTATATATAAACCACTAGACTCTATTACTTGCTAATTTATATATAGGTTCAGAAAAGTAGGACTGGAAAGAGGAAGGGGGAAGGATATCAGCTTTCTTTTAAGACTACTTTTTAAGTCTGTTAGTTTCTGTAACTCTCATGTCTGAAGAAACTGAAGGCAAACTGTGAGCCTGAGTTTAAAGTTGGTTTTCCTAGAAATGTTATCAGGCTGTAAATTCAGAAGCAGACCGCGCAAAGAAAAATGCTCTAAAGAATTATTGTTCCTTTTTTTATCGTGTTACCGCTGTTCTTGTGGGATTCCATTTAGTGGTATGTACTTTGTAGAGTTCCTCCCAAACTTCTTGCTGAGCTCTTCTTATAGAAGAGGTTTTTCTTTAATACTCTGTGAACAGTGTAAAGATGAAAAGCCTGACCTTCCTAAACACTGTGTTATACAATTAATTGATAATGAATTCCACAGATGCATACTGATACATGAGTGGAAGATAAAGGTGGTCATTTGTCACACACTTTGAGTCAGAGTGACTCAAGGGAATTGGGCCTGCAGGTACGAAGGTTTAGGAGCGCCATGAGCAAATCATTGTACTTATTTCCTCTTAATATTTGCACGAGATGAGTGTAAGCATCATGCAGACATCTAAAAGTTCTTTTAATAAGTACAAAACAATTACAAATGATAAAACTTTTTTTTTCTTTATGGTAGGTAAACCAGTGTGTTAGATGGATTCTCATCTGTGGCCTGCTTTGCAGCATCACTGATTTGATAAACTAAATGAACATCTCATTTTATTTAGCTTTGAAAATAATTCTTGATGTTTTTTTTCCCCTTTGATATTTTACTTAGAAAGCTTTCTCTACCCCAAGATCAAATAAATATTCAATTATGTATATGAACTGTTACCTGTCCCATTTTCTATATAGGTTTAAGATTTTATTAGAGAAATTTGCACACATATTCCAAAGTAGAGAGCAGTGTAATGAACGCCATGGACTCCCCACTTAATTTCAACAATTCTTAATACATGACTAATCTTGCTCTATCTATATCTTCCTGCACTCCTCACCCCATTTCCACCCTGGTATTTTGAAGTATAAATCCCTCACATAATTTCATGTATAAGTACTTAAGTATGTGTCTTTAACAGACTTCAAAAAAAAGAAAGAAAATGTCATTACATCAGAAAGGCTAACAGTAATTCCTTCATGTCATTTAATTAATATGTAGCATTCAAATAGGATATCTAGTGTTATAGGCCTGAGGCCAGCCTCTAAAATTAAGGTCTTTAAGGTTTTAATACCCAAGGGCCAAAATTCTAGTGTGAGGAGACTGATAAAAATAAGATAAAAACAAGCTAATTGTGTTGAGTACTCTGAAGCAAACATAATGGACAGTATGAAAGAATAACCCAGGCCCATGGTGGGGCTCTTCCAGGCAGGGCAGTCAGGGACCCCATGAAAAGGTGGCAGGAGAGTTGAGAGACTGGATGAAGAGAAGGACCTGGGAGCAGCTTCCTGAGGGGGTGGGGGAAGGAGATTTGTGATTTTTGGTGAGCCTGCCAGGTGTTGCCATCTCTCCAGTCAGACTCAACCATTGTTAATGCTGACTTGAGTTGCAATCATTTGTAATGTATAACTTTTTGGTGTGTCTAACTGATTTGGCAGAGTGAATAGAGAGAACCATCCATAATACACGGATAGTGAACTTTGTGATCATTTTTGGTTGATTTGTTTATCAGTTATGCTTAATTACTTCTGAACATTCCAGAAAAAAAAATGAAACTGAAAATTCAGGCTGCTTAAAGACCCCTTGAAATATATAAACCCCTCAGGGCACAGACCCTTATTTCTCTGTAATAATAGAGCTCTAATTTCTCAGGGTAGGTTCCCTCTTGAGATTTTGGACACTTCCTGATTCTTTCTGGGTAAAATAAAAGTGACAACTTCTTTTTTTTTTTTTTTTTTTCCCCTTGTGACTTTTTAATACTTCTCCTTCTTCTTTGGGTTAAAACCAAGAAGTGGAAAATCAATGTATAGAAACCAACAATATACACACATGTATTTTCATGTACATATGAATATGTAGAATGAAATAGGGAGGAGGGAAAGAATGCATAGGGAAGATGGCATCTGTTAAATTTGATTTAAATGTAATAGCAAGGGTGCCTACTTGGCTCAGTCGATTAAATGTCTGCCTTCGGCTCAGGTCATAATCCCAGGGTCCTGGGATCGAGCCCCACATAGGGCTCACTGTTCAGCGGGCAGTCTGCCTCTTCCTCTCCATCTGCCTCTCGCTCAGCTCATGTTCTCTCTCTCTCAAATAAATAAATAAAATCTTTAAAAAAATGTACTAGCAAATCAGAGTACATTCTTGTCTTAATCTTTTCTGTAACAAAGATAAAATGAGGCATTATGTTCAGATGATTGAAGAAAGTGGATGATTCCAGCATTTTCCTTCTCAACCGTTAAAAGAAGATTTTGAAAGAAACAGTCTTTCCATATACATACAAAGAGTTTGTCAGTCTTTCTTCAAACATAGCCAGCCACAGTCAGACTAAACATTGGTAGACATTTCACCAAGTCTACAGTGGAGAAATATGTTGATTCCTTCCTTTTTTTTTTTTACAAGAAAGTCTTCAAGCATTTTCTGTGTTCCTGCATTTAAGATACCTCCAAGCATCACAGAGGAAGAAAAGCACGTGGACTGTAGTCTTTACCTTTAAGGAACTTATGGCCTAATTGAGATAAAACATACATAGAAGAAAAATAGTATCTGAAAGCAGTATGTAATCAATGCCAAATGCAGATGTATATGAAGGATTTAAAAGAGGGAGAAAGTTCATTGCAAGCTTGAATACTGATAATGACAGCAGCCAGCAGGTATGGAGTATGTATCATGGACTGGGCACTTTTCAAGTATTTACAGGTATTCATGGCCACCATGTGACATAGGTGCTCAGGCTCACATGACAAGGAAGTGGTAGTGCCTTCGTTAGGTTCTGGGCTGCCAGACTCCCCAGACCACAGTCTCATCCATACCAGGTAGGCTAGGGAAAGTTGCATCAAGGCGGGACCTTTTGGGCAAAGGAAGCAGCCCCTGTCACAGAAGCAGCTGGTATATGGTGAAAGAGTGACAGTAAGGTTTCAGGGACATTTTTAAAAGCCCTTCAGTGTGGGTTAAAGGCCTTTGAACTTGATGATGAAAGCAGTTGGAGAGCCAATAAATGATCTGACCAAGAAAATAACGTGATCACCTGACACCCGGGAGGATGGATCGTCAGCTGGGTTGCTGGGCAACCACTACGGTTCAAGTTTGGACTTTCTAATCATTTCTGCTTCAGTCTTATGGCTGTCCAATGACTTGTTTGGCTTTCCATCAGCCCTTTCTCCCTTGGCCTGGAGAGATCAATCGATAACTACAGAATCTCAGCCACCAGGCGGTATGAGCTCACAGCCCCCACTGGTCTTTCCCACAAGGCTTGTGTGCTGTGTGGAACCTGCCTGCCTAGACAGCAAAAGGTAAAACGAAGTGGCGTCACCCCCCTCAACTCCCCTCTGGACCTGGGGCCAAAGAATGCAGAAGCACATTTCAGGGCAACTTGGAACTTTAGGAGGAGAGTGGTGGCACGCAGAGGCCCTTCTAGAATAAATGCAGGACCAGCTGCCCCTCTAGGCCTGCCTCTGCGTCCCTAGGGGCTAATTAGAAGAATCCTTTGTGATCACCTGGTCAAGACTGTGTATATTTAGACAGCAAGGTCGAAGGGAGTAACCACAATTTTCTACTCCATGCTGATTAATCTAGGATTTAAATACAGGCTCTAAAATAAAGCGTAAGTGGTGGTAGCTCAAAGAAGCAAACCAAGCTTAACATTAAATGACATGGGGCTCCTGAAAATGTGGGAAGGCCTGGGAACAAAGGTTACTTACTACATTTATAACTCTTTTTAGACAAAGAAAATATGTGATTAAGAAATGTTTTGGCAAGATCTCACCAAGATTATTTACTGGGAAGGAGGCCCAGGACTCAGCCAGGCAGGAAAATGTGGGGTGTTTGCTGGAGTTGTGGAAGAACATTCTAAAGTATGGAAGTAGAGTGAACGCCTGTGTCTGGAGCAGGACAGAGAACTATAATACAGTTTTCTGTTCTTAAAGGATCCCTGCAAAAGCCAAAATAAGTAGAGGAAGGCACCCCCGCCCCAAAATTTAGAGACCCCGCTGTGGTGGAGAATGGTAAGGCCCAAACATTCACTCTGCTTATTAGGCAGGTTTGGAATATTTGAAGACACAAATACTTTTAACTTCATTTTATTTTATTTTAAACCATGGCTAGCTCTTCTCCAGTCTTCCCCAGTCTTCTCCAGGAAGAAAACCTGATTGTTTGCAGTCATCCTGGCATAAAAACGTCCACAGTTGTGCTAACGGGCGGGTTTAGGTAAGCAAAGAAAATTTGCCTTTCAGGTTCCAACGTTTCACTACCTTGCTTCTTATAAGACAAAAAATAAACTGCCATCAACTGAAATTTCAGGTTAGGGGCTTGGTTTGAAGGTATTTGGAGATTTGGGAGTCCTTTGCCATATTTTTTTGCAGACATTGGATGTGTTTCAGTGTCCTGGCTGACCATGTTTCCCCCCAGGGGCACGTTGTCTCTAGAATCATTTGTCTCCCACTGGGAGACTCTTCCCTCCCTCCCCTTTGTCTATTTCTCAGACATCTGCTGCACACTTTCTCCAGGGCATGCAGTCCAAACCATCCAGAGAGAGCTTTGTCTGCTTAGTATAACTTGTGGAAGAAGATAGAACTGATTGATTTTCATGTGCAAATATAGCGATGCTCTTGCCAGAAGCTCCATGTACTCAGTGTCACATGCATGAATTTATGATGCACTTTGAAAAGGGTCAGAATATTCAAAGATGAAATTAATGCTGGTCCACTAGTGCTCTGTGGTGCTGAGGTAAATGAAGGGTATCTGGTGTTCTTTGGAGTTTGAGTTCCTCCAGCAGATGCCAAAAGGAAAAAGAGGGCTCCATGGATTGACACTGGGACGTGTGGATGCATATATCTTGCCTCTTTTCAATTGGTGATCTAGACACAGGCTGGCTGGTGGAAATCAATTAGCGGCAGAATGTGGCAGGAGCTGTCCTCTCTGTGCCCCCCTCACTCCCTTGCAGGGACACCTGTTCATTTTGTACACAATCAGGCACCATCTTCTAATATTCCTGTAATTTTATTCTTTTGTTTTGGTATTGGTCTTTATATGCAAAGAGCTAGATTAGTCATAATCCTTCCCTCATGACGTATTATCTTCATATTTTTACCTATTTAAAGTAGTCTAGTGAGCAACCCAACCCCATTCCCTGAAACCAAAGCTGGGACCTTGAAAATACTCTACATCTGACCAGGTGATGGTCCTCCTCACATCTGATCCTCCTTCCTCACACTTGATCCTACCCAGGGTAACCATCATCTGAACCCTGTGTGTACCTTTCCTTCCTTACTGTCCTTTCTGTATGCTTGCTTTCAACCCGTATGTGGTCCTAAAATGGACTACATTAAAGCATAAAATGTACATACATGAAAAGGGCATCAGACGGTGTGTAATCTTTTTTACTTAATATTGCCAATGCTGTCCTCTATATTGATTGCTACATGTCACAGTCGTTCATTTGCCTCGTCTGCTCTATAATGTTCCGGTGGGATTCTACTCAGTTTATTCATTCACTCTCCCATTGATGGGCAGTCAGGTTGGTGCTAGGATTTTGGCGCCTGTGAACATATCTGCTCTAAATATTCTTGTACACATAATCAGTTGTCCATATGTGAGAGATGACTCTGTGTATGTGACTTCACTTTTTGGAAACTAGCAGTAGGATTACAAACCGGAGGAACATTTGTGAGAAGCATCATGAAGATAACTCCTCAGTGCTTTTTATTTCAGTTGATGTGAAAAAGTAGCACATAAACTTCGTATGAGACAAGACACCATCTTAGTTTCCCTTTGCTTCTTCCACTGTCATCCCAGTCCCACTCAGT
Organism: Canis lupus dingo; assembly: GCF_003254725.2. NCBI lineage: Eukaryota > Metazoa > Chordata > Mammalia > Carnivora > Canidae > Canis > Canis lupus. The sequence continues at coordinate 34,761,202 of NC_064269.1, read as the reverse complement.
GCTTGGGAAAAGATGCTTTCTTTATACATGGGTTCTATACAGTTGGTGTTTGTTGATTTTATCTGCCTTTAAACTTTGAAGGTAAAGCCATTTTCTTATGAGATCAATCATCTTTGTGCTTCCAAGTGTCTAACTGGGTTAGTTTTTGTGTGTGTGTTATGTTATTGAGCACCTATCACAAACCAGACAGACAGCATCTTAAGAAGGCAAAGTTTTTGGCCTTAAATAACTTCCCACCTAGTGGGGCGAATTCTAATGCATTGTGATATATATAGGTCATAGAGAAAGGGTGCTTACCTTTCCCTGGGAAAGAAGACCTTCTTCGGTTGGAGGGGAGAATATATTGGATCTGATCATCAGAGCACCAGTAAGAGTTCACAAGATAGATGAGGAAGGTAGTTAGTATGGACTCTTTCAGGGAACTTAGAAGCATGGGAACACATGGCACACTCAGGTGCCTGGGAAGCGGTTGGTTTTGACTGGAACATGTGTGTAAGCAGATGAGAAGTCAGATGTGCTTGTGTTTTTGTGAGTCTCTTCATTTTTGAGGATTGTAGAAAGACCAAAATCATTTTAACTTAGTCCCACTACTAGGCATCTGGGTCTCTGGTACTTAGTGACGTCACTCACCATTCCCCTTGCGGCACAGCCGTTTGGCACATCCACCTGACCATACACCTAGAGTAGGGGGAAAATCCTAATTACCTCTGGTCCTCGTGAGCCTGTTGCTTGGACAATGGAGTTCACCGAAGTTAGGATTAAAGAACAGTCTTCGGCCATGGAATACTGCTTTTCTCTCCAAGGACTAGACCAAGCTCCATTCTTGGGGTGGCAAAAGTCCATGCTGAGGGAAAGCTTGCCTTCTCCTTCAGGTGGCTTTCAGCCCCAGTACTCTTCCTCTGTCATATCTGTGCCCCTAGCTGCTTTCACATGTTTGCTTTCTAGTGATGAAGCTCTGGGGAAGCCACAGGGGTGATGGCTTCATTGGCACCCCTCCCTGACCATCTGTTCTTAGAGACTCCATGGCTAGCAGGAAGGGTGATGATTTCAGGGAAGAGGACCAGAGAGGGCTGGTGGACAGCAGGCATCTCTCTCCTCAGAGAAGACAACTAGTCCTCTGACCAATTGTCCTTCTAAGGAGAGATTATATAGCCACTGCACACATCAGCACATGCACTTGGGAAGATCAGATGGATCTCTATCAAATAGCATTTTTATTGGAGTGGATGGTAGTAGAGAAACACATTTTCTTATGCCACAGGATAATACAGTGTTATATTTTGGATGACTTTTGGGAAGTCTTTATTTTAGGTTCATCTTATTGGAGATCTAATTTCTTTGTATTCTTTTACCTACCTAGTGCAGTGGTTAAGAATGCAGCCTTTATAATTGGGTAGATCTGGCTGTGTTTGAGCACAGCCTCTGTTACTTTTTTGCTGTGTGACTTTTGGCACGTTATTTAACCTCTGAGGCTTCATTTTCTCAGCTGAGCAATGGGCCACCGATTGTTAGCTCCCACACTGGATTCTTCTGAAGGTTGCGTGATCTATAATGTGTTTAAAATATTCTAGGGATGCCTGGGTGGTTCCGTGGTTGGGCTCCTGCCTTTGGCTCAGGTCGTGATCTTGGGGTCCTGTATTGAGTCCCGCATTGAGCTCCCTGTGAGGAGCCTGCTTCTCCCTCTGCCTGTGTCCCTGCCTCTCTCTCTCAGTCTGTGTGTCTCATGGATAAATAAACAAATCTTTAAAAAAATGAAATAAAATATTCTACAGTGGCTTTCTATGGAATTATTTGAATGTTGGACTTGTGTGTTGCTTTTATAAAAAGGATTCAGTTCATCCTGTAAGCTTTGTCAGTCAGCTGGCTGTAATGAAACCAAATGGGCTATCTGCTGTGAGGTTTAATAGATTTTTAATATCATTCCATTCAGTGCAGAGGTTAGGTTATATAGGAGGATGATCATATGCAAAGTGAGCACCTCTGCTTAAATGTTGTTCTCCTCCTCATTTTTAAAATAGTGCTTTAAAAATCTTCTCTAGAAACATTTCCAGTGAAAACTCTTTTCCACCTGGTCACTGTCTCCGTTTGCTGCAGCCTTCTCTCTGCTTTCACATATTTAGCTCTGCAGAATTGTAATCATTTATCCACATGTCCTTTTATGTGTGTTTGTCCCGTCTCTCCCTTTAGAAGACATATCCCTGCTGGTGCATGGAATGACATGTTCTTTCCTTCTCCATGGAAATACTATTTTCCCTCTCCTCAAGGAGCTAGGAGCAAATTCAGCTCTATATTCATTATGTGTCTGCACGTCACTATACCTCTCTTCCCTTAGCCCGCCATGTAGTTAAAAAAATAAATGGGGAAATGGTCATGCAAAGATGGTTATGTCCCTTAGCATATGTCATCTGTAACTCCTGTGTACCAAATCTCGCTGAAATCTGTCAAAAGATACCGAAGATAGGCCTAATTGAAACGCTAAATTTTCTGGCATTTTCATACTTGAAATGCATATGTCAAACTGATCAGTCATGAACTGAAAGTCCGTCATCTTTCCTTTTCATGTTGTTATCAAATTGAGCTTGGGTTCAGAGGACTCTTAAAAGAATTACTGTGGTAGGAGGGGCACTTGGGTGACTCAGTTGGTTAAGAGTCAGACTCTTGGGATCCCTGTAGGAAAGGCAAGGCTTCACTCATCCCGCTCCTTTTGCACTGTATTAACGGCAGAGAGGTGGTGAACAAAGTGGTTGGGCCATGGGCTCTGCAGCAGGCCACCTGCCTAAAAATCCCCACTCTGGTGCTTACAGATATCTCGGATCTCTGAGGAGGTGGCACCTTATCCAAGAGGCCTTCGTAGTCCACTTTTTTAAAATAGCAACTACCCAACTGGCTCTAAATAACCCTTTATGTCTCCTTCACTGCTTTGTTTTTTTGTAGGGCACTTGTCACTCTCTGACATTGATTCTAGTTATCTTTTTCTTAAATGATTTCCTCTTCCACTAGTAAGTAAGCCCCACCGGAGTGGGGAGTTCTGTCCCTTTTGTTCACTGCCATATCCCCAGTATCGTGCCTAGAACACGGTAAGCAGGCAGACCGGGTGGCTCAGCGGTTTAGGGCCGCCTTCGGTCCAGGGTGGGATCCTGGAGACTCGGGATCGAGTCCCACATCGGGCTCCCTGCAGGGAGCCTGCTTCTCCCTCTGCCTGTGTCTCTGCCTCTCTCTCTCGGTATCTCAAATAAATAAATAAATAAATAAATAAATAAATAAATAAATAAAATCTTTTCAAAAAAATAGAACACAGTAAACAAGTATTTCTTGAAACCGTGAATGGAACTTTGGGCAAGTAACCCAATCTTTCTGTGCCTTACTTTTGTTGATAGTAAAAATATGGATTAAACATAGAGCCTACTTCGAGGCTTCCAGTTATGGAGCGGATAAGTCATCTGGATGAAAGGGAATGTAGTCAGTGGTATTGTCATAGCACTGTATGGGGACAGATGGTAGCTATACTTAATGACAAGCATAGCATAAGGTATAGAGATGTTGAATCACTCTGTTGCACACCCAAAACTAATGTAACGTTGTGTATCAACTATATTTCAATAACAAAAAAAATAGAGCCTGCCTCATGGAGTGGCAGCAACAACTAGAGGAGTTCTTCCATCCAAAGCACTTGAAACCAGCCTGGCACATAGTAAATGCCCAATAAAGGTTGATTATTACTATTATAATCATTGTTAAATATTTGACTTCCTTACTAGACTGTAAACTCCCTGAGGGCAGAGACTGTTTCTTACATCATCTTTTTATTCCTGGTAGTGATGTGGCTAACACATGATTGGTAGTCAGCATTTGTTAAATAGATAAATAAATTGTGGAAAAATTGTAGGCAGTACCTCTGTAAATATTTGTTAAATTTAAATGAATAATTTTCCTTCCTGTCTTTTTTTCCAAGCTGCAGTTGGTGAATCTTCATGGAATAGTATGATTATATTGTGCCATAGCTCATCACTTAAGCAGGGGGGGACAGTAATTTATTTTGTTGCCATGACTTGGCTGAAATTCCTTGGGGATTGAGAGCAGTGGCAGAGGCTTTGTGGGTGATGGATATCACCCCGGCTTCTAAGATACACGACGGTTACTTGAGATCTCTTCCATTCATAGTTGATAACTTCCCTGAAATGCTTCCCTGGTAAAGGGGGTGCTTACAGAGGCGGCAGGCATCAGAGCAGACCTGCGGGAAAGAGGAGATTTAGTGGGAAACATAGTATCCTCTGTTCTCAAGAAATAGTTGAAAGGTTGTAAAAAGATCCTGCTTCGAAACTAGAGTCAGTCATTTGAATTCCATGGACCTTGAAGTTTTTATGGTAAAATTAGAGAATGGGATTAGAAGATCTTGAAGGATCCTCCTTACTTTTAAAATTTCCGAATTCTAAGAAAAATGTTGAAGAAAGTCCTAGACTGATGAAGAACTTAAGGGTAGAGATTTGAGTGGAGACACTGATAAAATGGAAGAGGGTGTGGCTGCAGGAGCCCTGGACAAGTGGCTAAATGGCATTGAGTGTCTGTGAGAGGACCTGGAAAATTGTAGCACTTAAATAGAAAATGAACTCAGAACCCACATATTAACAAAAGGCTTTTCTGATCTCCTGGTTTGGGTCAGTTTATTTAACGTGAACTAAGTTGCATGTTAGCTGTCCAATCTGGGCGTCTGATTTGTGAAACTTTCCCATAACTAAGTCCCAGGAGGTTTCCAATCATGCCCATAAGGTAATGCAATTTGGCAAGAGGATTTGGACCTTGACAGAATCTCTTGCCCAATTTGGTTTCCAGAAAGGCTGACTTTCCTAATTTGAAAATAAATTGAAAACAAAACAAAACCTTTGGTTGTTACTTGTTTGATGAAATGCCACAGAAAGCTATATTTTTTTCCCTCATACTCCATTACTGTGGAGAAGATTGTTACCACTTGCCCCTAAATATCTCTCCTTGGTTTACAGTCCTTTCCTGCCATAGTGCTCTAGTAAGGCTAAATCACTACAGCAATCAGCAATGATATTAAATCCTAGGAATCTGTGTGTGTGTTGTGTATATTTTGTACCATGTGTATCTACCTGCATTCCCGATCTCCACATTAATATTGGCTTTCTATGGCTGTGTAGCAAATCACCACAAACTTAGTGGTTTAAAATGACACATGTTTACATTCTTATAGTTTCTAGGGGTCAGGAATCTGAACATTTGGGTGGTTCACTTAGGGTCTCACAAGGCTGCAATTAATGTGTATTAGCTAGGGCTGTGGTCTCATCTGAGGGATGCCTGGGGAAGAATCTACTTTTGTTGGCAAATTAGTACTTAGTAGTTGTGGACAGAGAATTGTTAGCTCTTGGCTAGAGGTAGCCATCAGTTCTTTATCGTGTGTGCCTCCCAGCCTAGGCACTTTACACATGGCAGCTTGTTCCTTCAAAACCAGTGAGGGATTTAAATGTTTTCCTGTAGCTCAACTTTATAGATGTGACTTCAGTTTTTTCTCTGTTATCCTTATAAGGTAAGATAGAAGTAGGGAGAACCAAGAAACTTCAAAAAAACTAAATGAAAAATTAAGAATAGAAATACCATGTGATCTAGTAATTCCATTGCTTGGGTATTTACCCAAAGAAAACAAAACAAAACAAAACAAAAAAACCCTACTAAGTAAAAAAGATGCATGTGCCCCTGTGTTCATTGCAGCATTACTTACAATAGCCAAGATATGGAAGCAACCTAAGTGTCCATTGATCCATGTATATATGCAACAGAATATTACTCAGCCATAAAAAAGAATGAGATTTTGTCATTTGTGACAACATAGGTGGACCTAGAGGGTATTACACTAAGTGCAGTTAAGTCAGACAGAGATAAATGCCACATGGCTTCACTTACATGTGGAATCTTAAAAAAAACAAAACAAATGAATACACAAACAAAACAAACAGACTAAAAAATAGAGAGAGAACACACTGCTGGTTGCCAGAGGAGAGGGAGGTAGGGGGATGGGCAAAGCAGATGAAGAGTACAAACTTCCAGTTATAAAATAGAGATGAAAAGTACAACACCCCTCCCTCCAAAGGCTAAGTGAAATGTCTAAGGTTGCAAGCAGCCAGTGGTTGCATTAGAATAAGAATACAAGTAGGTTAATAACAAAAACTGACATTTCCTAAATACTACACATCAGACACTGTGTGAAGAGATTTATGTCACTGCATGCTCATTCAGCTCTCTATACTATGCTCTGAGCTAGGTACTAGTATAACTAAAGTATTTAATGGGTGGGGAAATTGAGAGTTGAAGAGATTATGTAACCTTCCCAGGGTTTGTAGACAGAAAGTGCTGGAGTTTAAACTCAAGCAGGCAGATTCCAGAAAACACTACCATCCTACTCTGAAAATCTTTCCGTTAGAATGTAGTGCGACCTGTATTCAGAATTATTCCTCTCCTTTGTCAGGTACTTAATTCAGTGCAGTATTGCAAAGGGATTGTTGTAATAGATTGCTCCTTTAAAAAGTGCATCAATAAAATGGAGGGACAGTGTTCTTTCTTTTCTACTTGAGCTAGACTTTCTCATTTTTTTTCTCAAGACATATGGGACAAATTGAAGGAAACTAGAATTTAGTGGGATTTGTGTGTATTAATAACACTTTTGGGGATCCCTAGGTGGCGCAGCAGTTTAGCACCTGCCTTTGGCCCAGGGCGCGATCCTGGAGACCCGGGATCGAATCCCACATCGGGCTCCCGGTGCATGGAGCCTGCTTCTCCTTCTGCCTATGTCTCTGCCTCTCTCTCTCTCTCTGTGTGACTATCATAAATAAATAAAAATAACAATAAAATAATAACACTTTTGCTGCATACACATCCAAAAAATGAAACTTACAAAGTCCTCAAAGTTGATAGAATACAGCTTGTTCATTTTAATTCTTTTAAAATATTCATTCTCAATTAAGCATTATGCATTTCGTTATTCTCATAAAACACCAGCAACCTGGAAAAGACAGAATAGGTCTATTTTTCCATTCTGTGAAACCATTTATGTAGGTAGATCTTGTTGAGACATGTGCAAAGTTTGATTTGAGCATTAGAAACTGAAATTTTAGAGTAAAATAATCTAGTTGTGTGTGTTTCTGGTATATTTCTGGAAACCTGGAGGGTTATCCTGCAAGATTCTTTAAAATATATAAATAGAAAAAATAAAATACAGAGAGGATTTGTTGATTACTAAACCTTTTCACGAATAGCAACAGATAGAGGTCAAGAGAATGGAAAAATGTATTGGGTGAGATCCAGCCAAACATCCAAAAGTGGTGTGGCCGTCCTCCATATTATGTAACATGTAGATTGGCAGGTTCTCCAGCTGGAACGACCTTAGAACATACTGAGGGCCCCACTTCATTTGCTAGAAGGGATGCAAAGGTGCAAGTAGGTCAAGGTCATGTGTCCAACTTCCTTCATTAAATGCTTATGAACTTGCCTTCTCTGAACTCTTGTTGGAAACCTTTCTTGAGCTTATTGCCCTTTCTCCTATACTACATTTGAATTTCTTTTTATAAACCTCAATTCAGATCGGCCCAGTGCATAGTTATTTGAGTATATGTCTCATTTTCCTGAGGATTCCTTGGTCTATTTATAATCAACTTTAATCTCCTTCCAGTACCTAGCATGAGGTCTGGGACATTGGAGGTTCTCAGTATGCACTGTGGACTGCAGGGCTTAAAACCATTAATTCTGAAACTTCCATTTTAAGTTTTTGAGGGAGATCCTCTCATTCCAGGAATCTGAGAGTTGGTGAACAAAATCAAGTCCAACTGTCCTTCATGTTCCTATGTTTTTTGTTCTGTTTGTCCTTAATTTTTTTTTCTCAGCCACTGTCTTTTTTTTTCCACGTAAAAATTATGGCAAAATAACATAAAATTTACCATTTCTAACCATGTGCAAATATGTACAATTGAGTGTCACTAAGTATACTCACACTGTTGCACAACTGTGTCCACCATCAGTGTCCAGAACTTTTTCATCTTCCCCAGCTAAAACCCTATTCATTAAGCAAAGGCCACACTTCACCCTTCTCTCCACTAGTCTATGGCAACCACCATTCTCCTTTCTGTCTCTATGAATTTGACTCTTCTGGGTATCTCACATGAATGGAGTCCTACAGTATTTGCCTTTGTGTGATTGGCCTGGTTCACTTCGCCTGTATTTTGTGGTTCATCCGTGTTTTAGCATGTGTCAGAATTTCATTCTTTTTGATGCCATCCATTGCCTGTGAGGACTCAAGAGTTTTCAGTGTCTTTAGTTTTTATAGCCAGAAGTAGATTTTTCTTCCAGACCTATCCTTGGCTTTTTCGTGAGAGGAAATTTCCAAAGGCATGCCCTGACTTCCTGAGTGGTGTATTTTTTTTTTTTTTTTTTTTTTTTGAGGGAGCTAAGTAGCAAAACTGAGGCAGTTCAGGTCAGTGTAACACAGGAGAGTGCCTGCTGTGTGTCAGGGGCTCTGCCTGTGGCCTCTTGGTAGCAGCAGAACTCAAACAGGACTTTCATAGGGTAAAAAGTTATACTTTGAGGAACAAAGGCTGAGTTGGCCTCAAAAACCATCATCAGCATGGCCATCAGAGCCTACCTAAGTGATCCATAAAGAACTTGGTTCTTCATGAACTCTGATAGGAAGCTCACCAGGAAAAGACAGTAGCCTCTGCCTGTATGCAGTTTATATTCTAAGTTGTGAGATGTCAGAAATTACTCTGAAAATTAGAAAAAAATGAATGTAGTTCTTAAAAACTGATAATTCTCTCTCTCTCTCATCATGAATAAAAATAAAATCTTAAAAAAAAAAAGACTGATAATGTAAGGAGGGCCCCAACCTTTCAGAGACAGAAAGGGAAAACACTATTTGGTACATGTATTGGGTAAAAGTGTTGAAATATACTAAAAATAATACGAGTTTCAAGGAAAATAACCCTTTTGCTAACCTTTGCATTAGTCAGTTCCTTATTAGAGTATTTTTTCCTGTTTTAGTCATTCTTTATAAGAGTTTGTATAAATATAGAAGTTGAAGAGAAGTGTGATAAAAATAATTGAAGGTGTAGAACACGGGTTTAAAAAGAAAAGTTTAGAGAAATTTGGGGATGAGAATGGCCAACGTTGTTATCTTGAAATAAAAAAAATCAGAAGACTTTTGATGGGCGAGCCAATGTGAGTGACACCAAAAAGTTTAAAACACACTCTGTTCCCTCATGGGGCTTTGATCATACTGTCCAGGTTTTCACTGTATAGTTGAAACAGGGATCAGTTGTTGGTTGTTGTTTTTTTCCCTGATTTCCCAAGAGCCCTGAGTAGAAGAAAATGCATGTGAAGTTGTGGGAGATATTTCAGATGATTCTCAGAGGCTAGTGGAACGCCTTGTAACTAACTGCCCACTGGGAGATGAGTGTCCTTCCTGGAGGTCCAGAGGGCTGAGCAGGAGAGCTTCCTGAAGAAATCTGGACTGAATGATGTCAACTGTGTTGCTCCTTTTCATTTTGAGATTCAAAGGAAACTGTAGGAAGAGCTAGGTAATTGCCCCGTGAGTATAAGAGTCAACACCTAAGATATGTGTATATTTCTAAGGTTTTGAAAATAAAAAAAGAAAAGCTGACTTGGTCGCTCCAAAGCATTTTCAGGTGCCCCTCCTGTTGTTTTTAATCTGACTCTTGTTTGTTCCTTTCTTAGCAGTTACTACAACTTGTGGATATTTTATCTGTTTGTTCTTTATTTTGTCTGTCTCGCTATCACAAGGTAGGCACCGTGAGAGCAGGGACTATGTTTAGTTCTTTATTGTATTTCTGGCATAAGGCACTGTGCTGACACACAGTAGGTACTCAAGAGATACTGGTTTAATGAAGGAACCATCGTTCAAGAATGGGGAAGGGAGGGGCAGCTGGGTGACTCAGTGGTTGAGCATCTGCCTTTGGCTCAGGTCATGATCCTGGGGTCCTGGGATCGAGTCCCACATCAGGCTCTCCACAGGGAGCCTGCTTCTCCCTCTGCCTATGTCTGCTTCTTTTCTGTGTTTCTCATAAATAAATAAATAAATAAAATCTTTAAAGAAAAAGAGTGAGGAAGGGGGACAGGTGTTATGAAGACCAGTCAGTGGATGTTGACAGCCTCAAAGGGACACTAATTTGGGGGTTAAACAGGGAAGGAGGAGAGGCAGAGAGCAGGAGAAGGGGAAGGGGAGTGAATTCACGGGCCTTTTCTCCTGTTGTTATATTGGTGGTGGTTATGTTAGGGAAGAAAGTGCTAGAAATGATAGACATAGAGGGTCATGTAAGAAACGGGAAGCAGCATGGGCTGGTGCCCAGACACACCAGCTCTGGGAAACAGTTCACAGGGACTTACTGCCTGGTGAAGTTTGTTCATGTTTTCTAAAACAACCAAAGGCTCTCTAAAAACCCAATTTTTCTGGTATGTCAGTCATTTGGAGGTTTTGGTAGTGGTGGTGGAGTGTGTGTGTGTGTGTGTGTGTGTGTGTGTGTGTTTCAAGCATTTGATTCTTTTATTTATATTCTCTGCCTGGTCTTCAGATATTTTTTGAGCAGCTTTGGATTAGATTATCTGCATTGGGATAATGGAGCAATTTTGCAGTGAACTGCCTCCGTGCTTTGGACTATTCAATTCTTCTTGGCCTGAATAGCAAAAAAAAAAAAAAAAAAAAAAAGGAGGAAAGAAAAAGAAAAGAGAAAGAAAATCTTGATTTAGTCTGGTCTGGTCTGTTGTAGTCTGACTTAAGGACATGAAGTCCCAGACCCTAGCATAATTAACCTAAACCATGATAATATCAACAAAAGGGTAAAAGAAAGTTTAAAAAGAAAATCACCTCTTCCCAAACAAGCAGTCCTCCCCAAATCCAAATAATTTGACCTTCCAAACCATCCCATGCCAGTGGAGCTTTTCAAGGAAATTGGTTTAGAACCATAGGGTTCCCTCATAACATTCTCCCCCCTGAAGAATATTCTAGGAGGAAGAAAGGAGGGCAGTGAAGACCACCCTAACTCTCGTCAGCCCACCAAGCTGTCTCGCCAGAGAAGAAGGCAGGCTGGGAGCCAGTCCAGCTGCTGCTGTTGAAGTGCTTTTAATACCATGGAAGCACACGGGAAAATGAAAGCAACAGCCTTGAACCTGTGGACTTTTCCAGAATAGTCTTGAGGGATATACTGTAGTGGTGGGAGTCTCACCCACTCAGCTTCCTTGGTTTTGCAGATCCTTTGGGGGACTTCTTTGGGCCAGGGATGAAAAGAACCGAATTTTCCTTCTGCCAACATCCCTTTGTCTGAGCTCTTGATGTCCTCAGACCCAATGACCACATTGGTGAAAGGAATGAAAATAACAATGCCTTGCATTTATGAAGCAGCTCTTAAAATATTTGCTTTTGTTATCTCGTTCCATCCTGATAATAAGCGTGTGAGAAAAGCAGGGTGTGTTCTTACCATCTCATAGACAGGCAGAGAAACTGATGCACAAAGTATTCAATAACAGGCAGAGCAGGGACTGGACACCGTGTCTTCTCACTGTGAAAGCAAGCACAAGTGCAGATCGTCTCTTGTGGAGTAGTCCTGAAGAAAAATAAAAGAGGAGAGGGCCCGGATGTTGTGCACTTTAGCTTTTGAAATTTTGCCCCAGTAAAATTGTCAACATGCTCCGAGCATCTGTGGTAGAGAACCTTCCTTACCTTCTAGGCTTCACTGCGAGGCACTCCATGTCCTAATGACCCCAACTTCAAGTGTTAGAGAGACATAGGGCCAACCAGACTTGAGAGCAGGGTGGGTAAGAAATGAAGTCTTAAGTATTAACCAAACACTAAGGAATTCTTAAATTGACAGGCAGGAAGAGTCCCTGTAAGGCTTGCTTCTGGCAGCGCAGCTGCTCTTCCAGGCCTCGTTCCAGGATGCTTGCTTCCATGGCTGTATCTATTTGCTATTTGATGGGGCATATAATTTACCTTTTGAGTTCTGTAAATGGAATCAGGGGTGAAGCCTTGACTTTGCTGGACGTAGGACCTACAAGTTGGTTTCTCTTGTTGGGGGAGCCCTCTGCTCCACAGTGAACATTTTGTACAGTCAGGTAGATCTTACCGCCAGAGGACCAACTCTTGGGTGTTTAGAAAGGAAGACAAACCTGTATTCTGTAGAAAGGGCCTATTGTTCCCAGGGGGAGTGGTTGTAGCCAACTTCTTGGGCTCCTTGGCTGACTCTGAAGAAGGAATTGAAGTCAGAATGCTAATCACTGACTTGTACAGACATCAACAATCAAACCTCAGGGAACTCATATGAAAGTAAACAAAAGTACTCCGTTTCAGATTCTAGAAGAAGCGCAGGCATGTGAAAGAGGCTGAAGACAAAAAAAAAAATGTGTTGGTGAAGGGGGAAATAATTTTTTTTTTTCATTCCCTGCTTCTCAGATAGGTAGTCTTAAGGATAAATCCCGAGGCAAGGGCTCATTTGCCATTACCAAGATTGACGTGGCTGGCAGTCATACCCGTGTAGAGGTGGTCTCCTCAGCCCAGAGCCAGAGCAGGCCTGGGTGAGAACCACACCCTAAGTGGATCGCAGGATTCCTCCATGTGAGCTGCACATAGACTTTGTAACCTAGTTGTGCACTGCATTTCCACCGATCATTTCATGTTCTCGTTTGTTCCCTCTAATGCCAACCTGGAGGCTGCCGTTGAGAATGCTCTTATCAGGAAGGAGCAGTTTCTCCTCCATGTGAGAAATTTCGGAATTGTCGGAACCAGTGTGTGGCTCCGAGTGTGTTCTCAGTTTGGTTTAGCCCCTGATGATTTTCCCTCTCCTAGTGTAAGGAGACAATTATTTCCCCCTGAATTAGCTGCTCTCCAAACTCCTTCCTGTGGATTTATATAGTCTGATCTGGGCCTTTCTTTGATTTAGTGCCAACTTATACAAATTCCAAGCCATGGATGTGGCAGGTGGGTAAGATGATCTGTCCTAGAAAGCATGGTGGAAACAGCATTGACCATGGAATGGGGAGACCTGGATCTAATTCTGCCAGTGACCTGCTTGTGACCTGAAATGTCACTGAGTTGGTCGTGTCACTTTACAGGGCCATATTCACCTGTTATTGATGAGGCTGGGCTAGAACATGGTTACAGTAATTCTAATCTCAGCCTTCTCTCTTTCTAGATTAGATCTTATAAAGTGACTCTTACATAGGAGTCATTTATAAGCTATTTGAAGTCTATCCAGTCTTCTCGCAGTAGTTGTACTTGTGATTCTCCCAGCCTAACTCCATGAAGTTTGGCAAGTAGAGAAGTTATCCCGTCCATTATTTGTCATCCTCAGCTCTGTGGTGAGGGTACATCAAAAGTTCTACTTATTCTCCAGGCTAACTTCTGTCTCCATCCAGTGAGGGAGAGCTCTCACACACAACCTTGATCTCATTGAACCAAAATTGGAATAAGTCAGAGCTGGGGTGCATGGGACAAATGAAAGCTTCTCAAGGTTAGGGTTCAGAAGTCCTGATGAGGAAAATTGACAGTGTGGATGAGAGACTCAGACACCTAAAGCACTCCTCACTGTTGGCCATTTTGGGGAGTCCTAGCTATTGTCTTCCTAGCTATTGTCTTGACTGGCCAGAAGCTTGCTGAAAGATTGGCAGTTTGCTAGAAGTACCATGGTGCCATACTGTGTTTTCTTTAGGAGGTGCTTTCCACCGGCTGCTCACAATCTGGACGTGACAGATGATTGAGATTTTCACCTGTCTGGTGTGCATCCCCTCTACAGGTCTTGCTGTGTCATTTTTATTAAGATGAGGACCACTTATACCACCCTACCAGGTGGGACGGGCATTGTTGCGCTCCAGGCATGTAAAAATCAAACATGTGGCCCCACCTGGCTTCTCATCTCTCAGGCCAACTTTTAGAGTCCTTAAGGCCTTCTGTGGTGCTGAAACCTGGTGCTCCTCAAGCAACTCTACTTTCTTGCTGATAGATTTTTGTTACCTTTGTCCCCACCTACCTTGTTCTTCAGCCATCAGTGAATTTAGTTTTATTTTTTTAAGTTACTCAGACATTCAGCCAGACTCTGGGGCAGTTGAGGAGGCAGGATGAAAACTGTTGTAAGAAACTTCCCCAGAATGTGAGGGACTTAAAATCCACTTGAGAAGAGAAGGCATAAGTTTGTGAAAAGTCATCTAGTGGTATTGGTTCACAGATGGAGTAGACGGTATGATCAGGGAAGGAGAGATTTCTATTCAGGAGGCTGTACTGAGGTGGTCATCTCACTACATAGTCTGAAAGCTTGATTTTCTTCCCTTTATTTTATAACACCTGACATATATTATATATATACCAACATATATATATATAGGTATATATGTTTATATATGTTTATATATATTTAAAAGAAGCTATATGAGTTACAAAATGTAACAGTAAAATGAAAACCTCTGAACCTACCCCCTAACTTAGGAACTAGGACATTACCAATACTACTGCCCTGCCTGTGTGCCCCTCTCCCTTTCCACCCCTGCCTTCCCACCCCAGGTAACCACTGGCTTGAATTTCGTGAGATTTACCCCCTTGCTTTTGTTTTTGCTTGTTTGAAAGTCTTTGTAGAACTCCTATGTTTTTGGGTGACCTCATAATTTTCTGTGCTGTGGGATCTCTGAAGGCAAACACCTGAGGCATATGTGATGGTCAGTTTTATGAACAGGTTCCCCCACTATCCAAAAGCAGAGTGTTCCTATGAAAAGGTTCTCAAGTTGAAATGGTGTAATACGAAGAGGTAGTTACCATTAATTTATATGGAAAAATTGTTGAGTATTCCCAAACCCAAAACAACATCTTTTGGGCTTTTCTGATGTCTTAGGACACAGGCACATCTTGCTCACAGACCCCCAAAATAAATTGAGGTGAAACACAGATGTTCACAGACACAGTTCAAAGCTGTGGTAGCTTGATGCTGAGATGCTGAATATGGCTCCTGGGGGAGGAGCTGGCAGGGCCACTGTTGGTGCTTGGGGTGCTCTGCCTCTGTAATGGCTCGCTGCAAAACAAAACACTGAATACTATTTCCACTTTTCTCATTTTTTTCATACAAGGGAAAATCCTCTTCAGATTTTATTTGGTTAGTGAATACAGGTCCTAACAGAGGTCTTTTGTAAAAATGAAGTGGTGTAACAAAATTTTGAAAAGTAGGGGTGATACCTATATCTACTTGGCTGGGCCATCTTGCTCAGCTATGTAGTCAAACATTATTTTGAATGTTTCTGTGAAGGAGTTTGTGGATGAGATTAACATTAAAATTGGTAGACTTTGAATAAAGCAGGTTGCCCTTCATAATGAGGGTGGGTCTTATCCAATCAGTTGAAGGCCTGAATAGAACAAAAGACTGACCACCACCCCCGCCCCCACCCCACCTGTTGCCCTGAGCAACAGGCAGTGCTGCAGCAGACAGCCTTCCCACTTGAACTGTAGCATTACCTCTTGCCTGGGTTCCCAGCCTGCCAGCCCACCCTGCAGATCCTGTGCTTGCCAGCATCCATAAGTGTTAGGAGCCAATTCTTTAAAATAAATCTCTTCATACATACACACGTGTGCACACGCACGTCATATTGGTTGTGTTTCTCTGGAAAATCCTGACTAATACAGCATAGCATAGTTCCCTGCATGCCATGTGGGTAGCATTACAGAACTGATTTGCAGAGTATTCTTTTGTCAGGATACGCAGTATATTAATCACATGCTAGGAAAGCATTTGGTTGATTCTGGCCTAGGCCGTGGAAGGGAAATCTTGATTTTCTGTAGAAGCAAAGCCAGCTCTCTCTTTTTGGAGGACTGTTTGCTCCGTGGTGGCACTCTATCCCCTTCCAAAGTCCTGCAGCTTTTGCTGATCACTCAGATACCCTCTCGTACCCACCGTCCACTCCAGTACACCCATCCCTTCTGAGCAGCAGGTGTGCAGGTATATGCCTCCCTGTGTGTGTTTCTGTACCTCCTTTCTGGAACCTAGCTCTCCTCGTTACCAGGAAAGACCTTTCACCTCTTTGAGCTCCTCTTCTCATATCTGCCTCAGGGTTGGGGGGAATCAGTTTGTATTGTGTGTAGCCATGTTTCAGATACTGATCAAGGTACTTTGCCTGTTGATTCCATGTTTATCCTTGTAACAAGTCGGGGTGGTAGCTGCTCTCATCATGATGATTTTGCAGTGAGAAACTGGCAAGAAGGTTATAGAAATGGGATTTGAATCCAGGTGGTGTGACCCCCAGAGACCCTGCTCCCTAACACTTCTTAAAATGTATTATAAACTGAAAAGTACTCCACAACTATAAGATACAGCTATTATTAAAATACTCGGTTGCCTTGGGGCCCTGTGCTCTGCTAGTTGATAACGAGGGCATTTGAGGAGCTGATCCAAGCTAATGAGGTCACTGGTAGGAATGTATTGCCCTTCCTGGAAAGCTCTGGTTCTTTAACAGAAGCCTGGCGGTCACAGTTCCTGAGCACCGGGGACAAGTTCTAAAGGGGGCCCTTAGGACATGCCAGTTAGTTGTGAGTGGGGTCAAGAGCCTCCCCTCAGGTCACACCAAGAAAACTGCCACCTCCTTGGTGTTTACATGGGTCCTGGAGACTACAGTGTAGCCCACTGAGACAAAGTGACTCCATTGGCTTGGAGGGTGGGAGGCCTCAGCAGGCATGGCGGATCTTTGGGACTCCTTTGCCAATGCAGGGCCTTAGCAAATGTTAAATCGTCATAGCACTGTGCAGAATAACCACTACTGACCGATTGAATTGTGCAAAGAGCATGGAAGGTCTTTGGCCATTCTTGCAGAGATCTGGGTTTCCCCAGAGAACCGAGCCTGGCTTTACTCTTGCCTCTCCTGTCTCCCTTCTGTTTTCCTCAACCTCCGTTCCCCTGGATTCCAACACCGACTCTGCCTGCTATTTTTGTTTTCTTCAGTGTTTTTAACTCCTTTTCCTGTCTGGTTACGGAGTGAAACGGGTGCTCTGAATCTCAGTTTCCAGAGCTGAATCTCCAGGAATGAGAATCATCCTCTTCTCACGGAGACAGTTCAGGTTTTGGGGGAAGGGGTGGTGCATGGATAGGGTCACCCCGCACCAGCCCCCCTACGAGTGTCCCACGGGGAGGTTCATTTCTCGCCACCGAGGAGGGAGCAGAATTTATTTCATTTGAATGTAGAAACTTGCTTTTTCAAAGACCCTGCTTCCTTTCTCTTCGGAGATCCTGCTTCTCCCTCTCCTGTCCTCTCACGTGGACACTGGTGTGTAGAGATTATTTCTGGACCCGAGTTCCTTCTCGAAGGAACAAGACTGTGACATTGTTTTCTGGGGGGATGATCCATGCTCTTCCCTCTGCTCTCCAAACATTTCACCCAAAAGCATTTTCAAAATGTCCATCGTGCAAGGGACCAAGGGTTCCTGGGTCATTTCAGGGACATCCTCTTAATTACTCAAAAACTTGAATAAAACAGGGAGGAATACTCTGAAGTCGTGATTTATACGTCATTTCCTTGCTTTCTTCAACACCCTTATTTTTGAACCAGTCAGTATTTTGATCACCATTTCTTGGGGGAAGAATTGTGTGGTATTTCCCAACGTTCACCCGTGGGTGGAACTGCATCACTGAATTACTTTTCTGTATTTTTTTCCGCTTTCTGTCTCCCGTTTTGTCAAGGCTCCAGTAAAGCTCCAGCCTTTTATTCAGTGTTTTTTAGTCCTGGAATTTTAGCGTGGCATCTGCGGTTGTGTTCATTTCCCCTCATTATTTCCCAGCCCATCAAGGAAGCCTCATAAAAACAAAGCATTTTGTTTGATCCTCAGGTGGAGGTTTGAACCCTGGCACACAGGGGCCCTTCGGAGCGCCCCAGAAGCCGGAAGGATAGCGTTCTCATCAGCTGTTGGCAGAGTGAAATACATCAGTGCTGTGTATTCCTAAGTGTTGTTTGCCTTTGTGCTCTTTCCTCTTTTATCCATCCAGTTCGTTTTAAGGGATAGAAGGGCTGTTGGAAACATTCCTTGGATGGTCACATTTTAGCATGTTAACCTCATCTGAGACATTGGATGACATGCCAGCTCTGAGAGAGAGGCCTTGCGTGGAGTGAAGGACCCAGGAGCCAGTCTGGTCCCATCCCTTTCTAGAAACGTGAACCCCACCAAGCTGCATCACCTCAGCATGGCTGGGGATGATATTACTTGGGGTGCCCATCTGCATCAGTCAGGGTTCTCTGGAAAAACAGAATCTGGTGTGTGTGTGTGTGTGTGTGTGTGTCTGTGTGTAAGTGTGCACAGAGATTTATTTTACGGTTGGTGCACACCATTGTGGAGGTTGGCCAGAAGGGTAGAGCTGATGTAGCTTGAGGCTAAAAGACTGGAGTAGAATTCTCTCTTTCTCGAGGGACGACCTCAGTGTTTTCTCTTTAGGCCTGCAACTGATTGATTGCATGAGACCCATCCGTGTTATGGGGGACAGTCTACTTTACTCAAAGTCCACAGTGTTCATCTCGTCTAAGGATTACCTTCATGGCAACATCTAGACTGGTGACCAGATATCTGGGTTCCATGGCCCAGCCACGTTGACACGTGAGATTAACTCTCACACCATTTCCTGGGGCTTTTACGATGAAGAGTCGGGAGCTGAAGGCCTGGATGGGGGAGGCAGCTGTCTGCTAGTTCTTCTCTTGTCTTTTCCCTCTCTCTGCCTCTTTTATTTACCTCCTGAATTTTTTTTTCTTCCCTCCCTTTTTACCCTTTGCCGCCTCCTTCTGACGTGTGCCCTCCTTCTCTGACCCGCTCCACCTGAGATGGGGGACATATGTGAAGTGAGAATAAGAGGGAACAACCTAGTGGGTGATTAACGTGTAATAGAAAGAGAACAGATCTTAATGTCATTTCGACCAGAGTTAATCTCCCCTTTCTGTGGTCATGCACAAGTGCATGTAGCTCTCTGAGCCTTTGGTCACTGATTTCTGAAATGAGGGCAATGATATTTATCAGGTACAGTTCTTATGATGATTAAATGATTTAACATAATCATGTGCATTTCCCTTACTTCCAGATGTTTCCCCAAATCAGTGTTTTTAAAGTTTAAAGCATTATTCATTTTGAACTCCTTCAGGCTTTGAGTGCCTAGACTTCCCATTAGGATCAGATTAACTATTTTGCTATAATGGTGAACCATCATTTCGATAAAGTCTCCTAGTGAATGTTCTTGTGTCTGTGTCTCCTTTGCGGTCTCTCCAATACTCCAAGCACACTCCTACCTCAGGGCCTTTGCATGTGCTGTTTTGTTCATATAGAGCTCTTACCTGAAATAATTGCATGGTTTATTCCTGCACATCTGGTATCTGTTCAAATGTCACCTCCTCAGAAGGGCCTTCCCTGATTATCTTGTATAAAATAATATATTCTTTCACTCTCTGTTGCAGTAACTTTGCTTTATTTTTCTTCATAGTGTTCATCTGAAATATATTTTCTATCCACACCTCCCGCTAAAATAGCGATTCTCAGCCTTGGATGTTCATTATAATCATGGGAACTTTTTGAAATCATAATGGCACTCCAAAACAATTCAATCAAGACTCTGGGGGAGAGACCCAGGCATTAGTATTTTATAAGACTTTCCAGGTGATTCCCACGTGCAGCCAGGGTAGAGAACTGGTGCTCTCTAGTCTAGAACCTTCCTATGAGAATGTTGACTGATAGCACTAGCATCACCTGGGATCTCAGTAGAAATACAGGTGCCTGGCCACACCCCAGGCCCCCTGAGACAGATTCTGTTGTTTGGCAAGATCCCCAGATGCGTCAGAGGATGCTGAAGATTGAGATGCGCTGCATTAGAATGTAAACTTGTGGTGGTGTTTCACTTTGTTCTCGGTGCCAGAAGAGTGCCTATCCAGCACATAGTAAGCACTCATTAAATATTTACTGAATGAATGATGGATTAAAGTGGAAGATCAGAGGAAGGGAAAGAGGACAGAGAAAGAAAGAGAAGGAAACACTGAGAGGAAAACTGCTTTGCCCTGCCCACGTTCCCTGGGCACAGGTAGAAGGAGGGCTGCTGCTTGCTGCCACTGAAAATGTACCCAGCTTCATGTCCACCATCTCACGAGTTTGCCTCCAGCTATTGTGCTTTCCAAGTTGATCGCTGACTAATCAAAGATATTGTGATAATGAATTGCCTAACTACCCGGGCCTACTTCTTCCTTTCAAGCATACATTTTATTAGGGGCCTGCTGAAACCAATTAGCTAATTAAGTAATAATTTAGTAAGACCTTATAGACTGCCTACTACATGCATGGCTTAACACAGCTCAAGAGGCAAAGAACCCATGATGGAAAAGACACAACTTACAGTCCAGCAGTAAAGACAGGCATGTAGGTGGATGATTATAACTTGAGGCAAAAAGTGATCGGTGCGGTGGAAGGTCAGGAATAAACACTGATTTCAGGATTGGGGGTCAGGACAGACTTCCTGGTAGAGAGGGGAGGGGCATTTGAGTTGGGCTCAGTGAGTTGGGGCAGGTGATATGTGCTCAGGAGTGGAGGGGGGACATGGAGGAGGCAGTGAGGGCGGTGGGGCATGTTACTTCTGTTTGGGGAGCATAGGTGATGGCTGTGGATGGTGAATCAGAGAAGGGAGACCATGGCTGCATCAGAACCAGTTTGGAGATGATGACAGATGTTATCCCAATTAGTTGACGAGGCCCTGATCTTGGGCAGTGTGACAGGAGCCCGTGAAATGTAGGGACAGTGTTGAGGGGTTTTTCGAATGTGGAAGGTTGTATCTCCTTTAATCCCTACAACAGTCCTATAAGTCAGTGATGCTATCTTTGTTTTCTTTCATTTCTAAGTTTTTAAGAAATTGAGATGGAATTGATGTTAGTTTTCAGTGTACAGTGTAGTGATTTGCTATATGTATACACTGGGAAATCTTTATCACAGTAAATTCAGTTAACATCCATCAACACATATAGTTGTGAACTTTTTTCTTCTTGTGATGAGAACTTTTAAGATGTAGTCTCTTAGCAACATGCAGATATATGGTACAGCACTTAACCATAGCCACTGTTCTGTATATTATATCCCAAGGACCTATTTTTTTCATAACTGGACATTTGTACCTCTTGACCCCACCCCCACCTGCCTCACTCTCACCTCTGGCAACCACCAGTCTATTCTCTGTGAGTTGGTTTTTTTGTTTTTGTTTTTGTTTTTTTTTTAGATTCATAGATATGTGCAATTCTATACTATGTCTTTCTCTGACTTGCTTCACATATTTTCATTTTAAGGATGGGAAAACCAAGACTCATGGGATGAGTAACTCACCCAAGGTCATACAGCTAATAATAAGTGTCGTATGTGGCCTGTGAACGCAGGTCTGTCCCATGTAAGCCATGGTCCTCACTGCTGTGCCTTGTTCTCTCCTGAAATCAGCACTTTCTCTTGTTGCTGACAATGAGTAGACCTTATAAAGGAGGGTCAGACACTGCTTGTCTTATTTTTTTTAAGATTTTATTTATTTTTATTTATTATTATATTCATGAGAGGCACCCAGAGAGAGAGGCAGAGACACAGGCAGAGGGAGAAGCAGGCTCCATGCAGGGAGCCCGATGTGGGACTCGATCCCAGGACTCCAGGATCACACCCTGGGCTGAAGGCAGTGCTAGATCGCTGAGCCACCCGGGCTGCCCTGCTTGTCTTGTTTTTGAGCAGTTTTGTTTTCTATGATTATCATAAATTAGGGATTTGTGGCAGCTGATTCTTCTCTGTGACTTTGGTCACACAATTACACAAAATCACCCTTTGGAAGTAAAGGCTTTGAGTTCCCTTAAAAAAAAAAAATCTAGATTGTAAGAGGAAATAGAGGAAAACGAATCCGAATAAGAGAATTTCTATCATATCTCTTTATTAGGTTTCTTATAATAATAAATATTCAGCAGTTCTTTCTTTGTTAACTACAAGAGCCAGGGAAGAACGGTGACCTTTTGACCCAGCTGTATCAAGTCTGCAGTCTTGGTAAATGGGAGTTTGCTGAGCACTCTGGGTCTGATCCTGAAAAGCTGAAGAAAGCAACATCTTGTATATTACCCTTGCATTGAAGACCATTTGGACCCATTTAGGTGATGAATCAGGGCTGTGGTCTGGTGTATTGGGACTGCTTTATGCCACTCCGTTGACCTAAAATGAATGGGATCCATTCAGACTGCTTCAGTGTGTAGACTGACATTTGTATTAGTATCTGGTGGAAGCTGGTCGAATTTTGGCTGAAGGTGGGGGATTCGGGCAGAGCAGAACTGGTTTCTCTCTTTCTTCCTTTGCTCTAGGAATGCTCTAGGTGGGTCGGGAAGACTCATGACTCAGACCAGCAGCTAAAACTACGTTAGAGATCTCCATTCCTCTGTCTGTAAAATAAGGGGCCCAGTCAGGAGGATTATTGATCACTCTTCCAGCTCTAAAACTCTATCATTTCTCTTTCATACAGTGGCTGAAATAGCCATTGAGCTGCTGTGTTAGGCGTTGCTTACTTTTCCTCCCAGATCTGTGTATTCAACTACATGTTCCTGTCATCCAGTTCTTAAAACTGGATGACACCTTAGTGGCCTCCAAACAGTTGTACACAGTCCATCAGCTGCTCAGCCACCTATCCCAGGCTAGGAGTTAGGTGCAGATTCCTCATCTCTTAGATCTAAAAATAATTAGGTGAATTTTGTTCCTGGGAGTACAAGGGCCAGTGTGGTGAGCAGCAAGCACTCATTTGAGCATGTCCTTCTGCCTTCAGTGCACACAGGTGGATGGCTTCCCCTGAGCCACAGGGAGAAACCTTCATTTTGCCTGTTGTTGCCCTTCCTTGCACCATGAGCATTAATGTCATTCTTCTACTCCAAATACAGCAGTGTCTGCTCAGCTCCATTTTCTTCCTTTTGCCAAGAAGCAAGCGACCAGCTCTGCCTTCCCAAGAGAGAAGAGACCTGGAGCCAAGGGTGCCACGTTTTCAGCTTTGATGGCAATTGCTTTGGTTCCCTTGTTTCATCACTGATTAGGATGCGCAGGCAGTGCTGTGTGACACAGAGCCCAGAAAGGATATCTGCTTCCTGCTGATTTCATGGTTCTGGAGGGGAGGCTGTGCATGGGGATTAGGAGAGGCTGGAGGAACAAGCAGGGTGCTATGGACTATTTACTCCTACTAGAGAAAATAACTGTCCTTTTGAAAGGAACACGGTGGTCTCTCCCCATAGGATAGCACTGTGCTGCTGTGTGTGTGTGCACACGTGTGTGCATGCACGCTGAAGAGTAAGGAATGTCCATCCATCTCTGTCATGTCTGAGAACATTAATAAAAGGTTCAACCTCATATGCCTGGAAGTGATCACAAGACCGCTATTGAGACATGTCTCTGTTTTCTGGTTCCTTTTGAATCACCAGGGCCCTTCTATAGTTTGCTGATGTGGATAATCATGGGGAAGTTTGCACCCAGACAGATTCCAGACTGACTGTGAGTGGCCCTCATATTCCCCCCTGTGGTGCTGATCCATGGTGTCTGACCTGGTATTACTACCGCAGCAACTCATTCTGTAGCCCACAGAGCCTGGACCTGCGGCAGAGAGTTATTAACAGCCTGGAAGTGGAGTTCTCTCAATCTCAACAACGCTCATCTCATGCAAATTTCTCCCAAGCTGAAAAGAAAAGAACAAACAAATAGAATGCCAACTTTTAAAACAAGCTTGGGAAACATTGGGAAAAAGTCAGACTATGTATAAATCAGAGCGAGAAAATGAGGCCCATAATCAAAGATTTGAGATAGCTTTGGGGAGTTTCCCAAAAATAGGGCTCTAAAGTGAGCAATACTTGGTGTATGTATTTGAGAAGCGGTTTCTGATGCTGCCATCACATTGGCGGTCTCACCCCATCCTGAGTACCCTGCGCTCCCCATTGCCTGACCAGTGCCCTCCTCTCTAGGGAGTGGTCATTCTTCCATGTCTCACCCCTGCCATCCCAGAACCTTATACCCTGCTTGACCACACCCTGCTTCTATTGGCACAGCTCCCCAGAATTACTGGAGTGACTCTTGGGTGGGATTTAAAGTACTTGGCAGGACCTCCTGCATCACTTGTGGGGCCCAGTGCAAAATGAAAATGTTCAGAAATTATGAAGAATTTGGGGACGGCCACAGGAGAGCATAAAACAAGCAGAGGCAAGCTCACCCAAGTATGGGGCCCTGTGCAACTGCATGGGTCACACATGCACAAAGCCAGCCTGACATTTGTATTGTATTTTGGAATAAGCAGTAGTTGGTTCTAGGGCTACCTGACTCTCAAGCCCAGTCTCTGCAGGGGCCTGTGGAGGATCCCTGACCTGTGATTCACAGAGTCATTCAGATGGAAGCTGACCAGGGTCTGGGTTGTCTCTCTTTCCTGAAATCATTGAGGCTGTGCAGAATGTGTTTACTGTTTCATGCAATCTGTTAGGGTAATCATTTGGGGCAGTTTTTCTGGCATCTCCAGAAGTGGAAGCAGATGAGATTCAGTGAAGGATACAGAAGCTCCCCAAGGACTGGCCAAGCTGCAACCCTGTCAGCAAGCCCACAGGGAGGGGAGATGGAAGCCTGGGCCATGGGGAGCCACGTGCCTGGAGACTGGGATCCATTTGCCCCAGGCAGGAGGCCTGCATCTCAAGTTAGGAGGCATCGCCTTGGTGTCCCAACATCATATTGATGTTCTTTGGCAAACAAATAGGGTCTTTGCCCTAAATTATTTCATAATCTCTCTGGGCAATGTAACTCATATTAAAAATGCCTGCAAACTTTATACCCTTAAAATATACTGATCTTTGAGGTCCACTGTGTGATGAGGCATCATTAGGTGCTGTGGGTAGGGGACTGAAGAGACTCTTCTTTCTTGAAGAATAAGCTTCTGTAGTGTTTTGTGCACCAAGAGAAGGTCACACCAGCCTGTCTTTCACTCACCGCACGGATGGCATGGAAGGACTGGCTGACAAATGAGAGAGCAAGACCATTTGTAATCTCCCAGGACACTGCAGAGGCTGACTTTATTTCTGATCAGCCTTACAGGGCTTCGGTGTTTCTTGCGGTGAGAGACTCCAGGTTCCGTGGCTTCTTTGGGGGGGCTAAGGTGGGTCTCTGGGAGCTTCCCTGCCAGTGAGGCTTGGGGAAGAGGGAGGCAGGTTCAGACACTAAAATCCAGTGAGGGTGGGGCCGGAGAAAGGGGCAGGAGAAGAAAAGGGAGTGGAACAGCGGCAGACCTCCTTCTCCCTTTCTTCCTTGTGCCTTCATGCTGGACCATTTGGCTGCTTCCCTCACTGAAATAGGAAGTGATCGTGTGGTGGCATCCAGGGCATGGACTTCTACGCAGACACCCTGGCACCCTGGCTGGCTCTGACTCATCTGGGAAGTGAAGGCATCTTTTACAAGCTCCTCTCCCACCGAGGCCTCAGGCTTCTGCCATACAGGAAACGTCTGGTCTCCCACTAATCAGAAGCTATGAACAACTAGTGGCCATTTGTACAGATTTGGCAAAGGGGTGGAAGCTGCTGGTTATTTGTATTAGTGCTGATAGAAGAGGAAAGAGGACATATGTAAAGAAACTGTGAGGTGGTTCTTTTTTTTAATTTTTTTTTAGATTTTATTTATATACTCGTGAGAGAGAGAGAGAGGCAGAGACACAGGCAGAGGGAGAAGCAGGCATCACACAGAGAGCCTGACATGGGACTCGATCCAGGGTCTCCAGGATGTGAGGTGGTTCTAATCATGTTCAGGATGGCCTTACTCTTTAAAAGTCAGAAAGAGCAGGGGCACCTGGATGGCTCAGTTGGTTAAGCTTCTGCCTTCGGCTCAGGTCATGATTTTAAGGTCCTGGGATCGAGCCCCACGTCTGGGCTCTCTGCTCAGCGGGGAGTCTGCTTCTCACCCTCCTTCCCCTCTGCCCCTCCCTCCCACTCATGCTCTCTCAAATAGATAAAGAATCTTAAAAAAAAAAAAAAAAAGCAATTTGCACAGCCAAATGAGCCTTGAAAGCATTGTCCCAGAGAGATTTAGAAGGTGGAAGAAATCCTACTGAGTTGTGGGGTGTAGTGAGCATAGGTTTTGGGGTGAGGGTGGGAGAAGATAGCTCTAGGTTCATATCTTAGCTCTAGTACTTAAGAACTCTTGAGACTTAAATTCTCTAAACCCCTTTTTCTATGAAATCAGAATAAAAATTTCTTGCCAAGTTGTTTTAGAAGTAAGCAAGGTAATGTTTAGAAGACGTCCAGCAGATGGTCTGGCATCCTAGACTATAGTAGGTACCTGTTTCTTGTTAGAGTTCTTGTTTTTCTTATGACAGTAAAGATGTCATGGGAAGTTGCAGTGATAGGGAAAGTCCATTATTAAAATTAAGATGGGGTCCAGTGAGGTATGATGGATCTAAGACTTTTCACCTGTGATCAAAATTGTCCATGACCGTAGCATTTTTAAGGGGTTTAATTTAAGGTAAGAAGATACCATAGGCTACCTCTGTAGAAATTCCAGAATTTGAACGTATGCTTCTGTTCACTTGTAGACTGGGCTAATGCTGTCAAGTTAGGCTGGCCTGACTCTATCTGATAATTAAAAGCAGGGAGAACATTGACAATTGGAGCCCATGGATAATCCCAGTGTCTCGTTTTAACCAATAACAAATTTTTCTCCCACCACGTCTTTACCAGAGCTGCTAACAAGGAGAAAAATTGACTGGTTTGAGTTTCCTCACCTTTTATTCCTCCCTGCTTACCCTCGGTAGAGGTGCTAATGAACAGTGAAATGGCCAAGGGGTGAGCTGCTCCAGGGAGGAGAAGCAGCAGGCTCAGAGGAGCCACCAACTGGATAACCAGTTTGAATAATTGAACTAACTTAGCAGAAAGAACAGACAAATCTACCTGCCATGTATTGTCGGAAGCCAAATTAACACTTAGAGCAAAGCTTTCCTTTTCAACTTTCTTTGTCATCTAGTGATAGGTATTTGGGGACACTGAGGCCTCTT
The DNA here is from genome assembly GCF_003254725.2 of Canis lupus dingo. Lineage (NCBI taxonomy): Eukaryota > Metazoa > Chordata > Mammalia > Carnivora > Canidae > Canis > Canis lupus. The sequence continues at coordinate 34,734,152 of NC_064269.1, read as the reverse complement.
AAATCCACTGACTGATGTAGGGATGCTATGAAGAAGTTAAACCAGGGTAAGAATATTCAAGGATTCTTACCAGCTCCTCGCCCTCTCCCATCCAAGTATAGTTAGAGTCAGAGAAGCCAAATCGACTTCTCTGAAAATAAAGGAAATTGAGATTGCTCTGCCAAGCCTCAGCCCTAGGCCACTCCCTAAACAGAGAGAGAATGGATGATCCAGGTATTTTGACCTTTGCCCATTGCCAGGCAAGGCTTCTCCGCCCCCCGCAAGAGGGAGAGGTATTTTATTATCTGTCTTAATTGAGCCACTATATGGAGAAGCACTGTACTGTAATTAATTTTGCGGCACTCAGACTGTTCATCAGAAATACTAGAGGGCTTTTAAAAACAGTTTGCTGGGTCATTTCCCTGGAGTTTTTGATTTAGTAGGACTGGGTAGGGACCAAGAATTTGCACATCTGAAAGTTCCCAGGTTCTAAGGACCGTACCTTGGGAGCCACACATGTAAGGGATAACAAGATGAGCCCTGAAATCAAACTACCTGATCTGGGTCTGAATCCCAGATCTCTCACCTGATAGCTGTGGAGTGGGTACTTAAGGCTGACCTAATCTCTTGGTACCCAGTGTTCTCACTTGTTAAAGGGAAATACTAATATTTTATAGGGTTATGAGCATTAAATTAGTTAATATGTGAGAAGCCCTTAGAATATTGTCTGCTGTATCATCAGTGTTCAATACGGACTCGTGTGATGCAGTGACAGGCCCCATAATAATGAATAGAATGAGCCCTGTACAAGGATTGTCACATTTAATACACACAACGCTCTCCCTCTTTGTTGCTTCCTGCTTTACTTCTCACTTCCTTTTTTTTCTGTCCTTTCCTCCCTACATCCCTCTCATTCTGTCTTGCTCTTCATAAACAATATGGTAATGAAATTGGTAAGATTCTAAATAAAAAAGGCATTTGTTGTCATAAAGCATGACCTGCAGGAGTATGACATCTTCACTTTTGTATCCTGGTGTGGTACGAACCGTAGAGTTGGGTGGACGTTTATTGCATGAAGCCAGTCATCCTTAGGAGTCAAACTGGATTTATACCTTGGGGTTCCCTTCCAGTTCTTCATCCTGTCCTGGTTTCTCCTTGACTAACACATTCGTGAGGGTAGCCTGTGCTCGCTCTTCCTCCAGCTGCAGCACAGACTCACCAAGGCAAGGTGGAATCACCATCTGTCTACAAAGCTTTTGTTTCTCTGGCTGCTACCTGGACTACTTGTCAACATTTTAAAATCAGGAGCCCTGGGAGCACCTTAGTGGCTCAGTGAGTTGAGCAAGGTTGATCAACCACCTGACTCTTGGTTTGGGCTCAGGTCATGATCTCACAGTCGTGGGATTGATCTATGCGTTGGGCTCTGCACTCAGTGGTGTCTTCTGCTTGGGATTCTCTCCCTTACCCTCTGCCTCTCTCTTTCTCAAATAAACAAATCTTAAAACCCCCAAAAACAAAAAACAGGAGCCCCCAGAAAGCCTGGCTCAGAGCCCCCAGGAAGCACCTGACCCTGGTTGGGCTCCTTGGAGTGAGACCAGGCCATCTGAAGCCACCCCGTGCTCCCTGAGCCAGGGAACTACAACATCTCCTCCCAACCCAGCCTGCAGCATAAGAGATGCCAGTGTCTGCTCACCTGATTCTCGGTCTCATAGGGTATTTGTCAGGTATTGCCCAGTTCTAGTTGGTTTAAGCTCGCAGCTAACCAGTACTGCCTCCACATTGCAAGCAGGTCAGCTGCCTGCGTCTCTGGTTACTCTTGCAGCTCAGGTGTCCCTCTGGCAGGTCCTGCTAGGGGCTGGTTTTGCACAGTTGATGTGGCCAGGTCTTGGGGCAAAGTTTAAGATTTCTGTGTACAGCTGTCCTAGCAGGCAGCGCCTAGAGAGGCAATATGTTCTGAGGGTATGGAAGAAGTTTCTTTCCATGCAAAGCATGTTCCTTGATCGTTAGTGTTTGGAGCTAGTCAGGTGGAGTGGATCTGTGCCAGTCGGCACCAGGAGAATTTTTACTAAGGGGAGAGCCTGTAAACCCTGTGACATTCCAAGGGTCCGTGTTTTCATTGTACTCTTTGCCTGCCCCATGACTGGGTATTATATAAACACTGACTGAGAGCCTGCTACGTGCCAGTTACTCTACCAGGTGGATGCAAAGATGGGTAAGATCGGGCCTTCGGGAACCCTTTGTTTCACTCTGTGTATCAGCGGAGAGCTGAGTTAGTGACAAGAATAAAGATTTAGGGGAGGGCGAATGGAGAAATAATGATAAGCCCGGCACCTGGGTGGCTAAGTGGTTGAGCATCTGTCTTTGGCTCAGGTCATGATCCCGGGGTCGTGGGATCAAATCCCGTATCAGGCTACCTGCAGGGAGCCTGCTTCTCCCTCTGCCTATGTCTCTGCCTCTGTCTCTCTGTATCTCATGGATAGATACAATCTTTAAAGAAAAAAAAGAAAGAATGGTAAGTCCTCAAGAAGTGGGAATAAAGTATTAACTTGGAAACTTTTTAAGAAAAAGTTTATTGAGGTATTTGTAGTAGATAGGTATCTAGGTGTGGGATTTGTCTGGCTCTGTGGTCCATGCAGGAGACCTTTGCAGGCTTCCCAAATAGCTTTTGACTGGGCCATCTACCTTAGTATTGAACCTGTATAGGGTAGACCTTTCTTACTATATGACACCAAGGTTTCTGGTAGAGGTACTCTGGTGTCACACAGGTAATTTTTATACTCCTGCCCCTGGTCCTCCACCTTCCCATTTGGGAAGAGTGGAGTGTTATGACCCAGTATGTCTTCTATCATCATATGGCTACCACCCCTACTCCTGCCCATTTTCCCTGTCAAGTTTACCTTACATCAGGGCACATCTTTCCTCTAGGATCTGTTCCCTGCCAGGAATTGACAGGAAATTTTTAAGGCTTACACTTCTTTTTTTTTTTTTCTTTTCTCCATTCAGCACCTAGTCTGGTGCTAACTACTTACATGCTATGCTGTGAATATGTGTGTGAATGGATTGGTCAGAATTCCAAATTTTAGTTGCAGGAAAATTCTTTTGTTTTGCATCATACATGGCTTAACATGAGGAAAGGTACTGACAAGGACTTGGCAGTCCTGAGATTTTCTTTGGAATGACATTTGCCTTAATAAGTGTTGACCTATTTTGTAATAGTCCAGGATGGGGTTTCCCTTTTGCCTACTATTTCCACAAAGTTCAATGCATTGAAGGCAATACGTATTTTTAAAATTAAAGAGTGATGTTCTTAGGCTGAATTATGACTTCCTCTTCTCTTAGCCTCATGTATACTGTATTATTTTGAGTGTTTATTATGTTCCCATCTGACTCCTTCCAGTTGCCTCATGGGCAAGAATCATGTCTTACCATTTCTGTGTCCAAGTTGGATTCACAGTGCCTGTCATTGGCACATAGTATGTACTCAGGAAATATTTATCTACTCAAGAACTGTTCTCAAGAGAAATGTATTCAAGAAGTGATCAAATTAATAGATAACTTGGGTTATGAAAGTTCTTAAGGGCGTTCTAAAGGGCAGAGGGATATGTCTGGAAGAGGGAGCATGAGGTAGCCTGAGGAGTCCAAGGGAGATTGGCTATATCCAGAACTCGCAGTAGTTTCCTCAGGAAACATTACCAGATATTATTGGATATGGGGGAAATGATCTGCTTGCTCAATATCCTAGACTACAGTTGGCACACTGGGCACTCATATGTGCTCAGCTAATACACTCGATGGGAAAATTAAAATGAAGAAATTCTTCACAGCCTAGGTGGGGAGATAATATATAAACACAATTATTCAGTTCAAGATTAAGTATGTGAGTCTTTACATCAGAGAGAGGAAGAACAATACCTCCTGTGTGCCAAATACTGTATAATACAGCGGTAGGAGCCTTAGACACACACCCAAAAACATGACTTCATTCAATCTTCACAGCCTTTGAAGATAGGCGTCTTTATCTCCAGTTTACAGGTGAGGAAACTGGGATTTCAGGGACCAGGTCATTTGTGCAATATCACATAGCTAGTAAATGTCAATGCCAAGATTTGAACTTGTGGTCAGGGAAGAGATATTGTCTGTATTATGGAGGGTAAGTGAACTATGGGTGGGGGGAGAGGGAGGAGAATACCAATATGCAGAGAGGCCCTGCCTTGTAGTTCTGAGGGGGTGGTCTGCTCCCCCCTCCCCACCGCACCCTGCATGACAGGCTGTTGAATGCAGAGTTTACCTGACTCTCCCAAAAGAGAGAGAGGCACAGAAGAAACCCTATATGACACAGACATGCCCATATCCCATGGGCTACAGAGGCTGTTGGTATTCATGTACCAGCCAGCTGCACACCTCACAGAAGTAGCTTTTGTGACACAGGCCCCACAGAGAAAACCACCTTTTAGGGGCCCTTTCCTTTGTAGGGGCAGTGTACCTGGGAGCTTCCTGTTTTATTGTGACGACCGTGTTCCCTTTGGTCATTTCCCGTTGCTTTGTTCCTCATCTCCCTCATCCATGTCATGCATGAAGTCACTTGAAAGGAATAATCATGCTAAAGAAAGACTCCAAGAATAAAATATAAGAGAAAGCTAAGAAAATGCAGCCTCAAGCATACTTGGAGCTGGTTTTCCAGTTAAGAGGCTTGATTAGAAGTGTGGGGACTGAACCTGATTTTTACATCGTTGTGAAGAGTGAAGAAAGCGTTATGGCCCGTGTCCTATCTAGACTGCATCACATGCATGGGGAAGAGGCCTGAGGGCTTGGTGGTCCACTGGGTGCACACAGGGTGCCACCACTGAGTGCCCCTCAGTAGCTCCACAGGAGTTGAACCTGGCACAGGAAAGCTCTATTTCCAGTTGTAAGTTGGTGATCTGTACTTCGGTGAATGGGGCTTATATAAAGGCCTCTCTTGCCTGTCCATTCTTCTTTCCACCTAGATGTTCGTTCAGGTTGGAGTAAGTTAGGAGTGGATTATACACCAGTAAGCACTAGTATGCCACAGAAGAGAAGAGTCTACACCTTGAAAATTAGATTCTCTTTACTCTGCGGTGATAGAAGTGATGGGGCTGGCCTTGAGGTTACTTGGAGGTCCCCTTCAGAGTTAAGATTTATGACATGAGTTTTACTGTTGAATTGGGTCATAGGGATCCCTGGGTGGCGCAGCGGTTTGGCGCCTGCCTTTGGCCCAGGGCGCGATCCTGGAGACCCGGGATCGAATCCCACGTCGGGCTCCCGGTGCACGGAGCCTGCTTCTCCCTCTGCCTGTGTCTCTGAGCCTCTCTCTCTCTCTGTGACTATCATGAATAAATAAATAAAATCTTTAAAAAAAAAAAAAAAAAAAAAAGAATTGGGTCATAGACATTTATAATTACAGGAGAGCGTTTAAACTTATTGTTTATTAAATGTTTGAATCCTTTAAAAGGTTTATAAAATTGAGCCTCTTTACACAGTAACCAACGACCTGTACCTGACTTCTTTAAGTTCTTAGTCGTTTCCATAGGTATTTGATAGTTGCTATTGATGTTTTGTTGCAACTTCATAGTCTCCTTTTAGCATTATTTATTATCATAGTAATAATATGTAATATTGTATGCCAGGCTTTATAGTTTAAAAAACACTTGGACAGACATTATCTCTGTTATTTTTGATGGCTCCGTGACATTCCATTGAACTGATCTACGACACCCTCAGCTTCTGTTTCTTTTTATTTTGTATTTTACTTGATTTTTATATTTTTCTTTTTTTTTTTTCTTTTAAGGTTCTGTTTCTAAACTGAGTTCTGCTCAAGTTTGAGAAACCATAGCAGGGAACACGAACTAGTTTTAGTCTTATCACCATTTCCTGTTTAGGCAGGTAAGATCTGCTGAAGGAAAGAACAGTTGCCAAATGGCCAGGTGTGCCCATTCATGACTTAAAAGGGGCAGCTGTTGGTTAGACTTTGCCCATGTTTTCAGGATTTTATCTGATCTTCTGGGTGTATTCATGAGTGTACTCCTGTGGGTGGAAACATTAGGATCAGAGACCTGTTGAAAGGCTTTGTACCTTTAACTGAAGAACTTTTCTGAAGGTCCTTAGAGCATTAGGCAGCTATCTGGGAAGAGGTGGGGGTCAGGTTGTAGAACAGTAGGTGTGGGTTCATGCCTAATAAATGGGCTCTCCTGGGGTCTCAGAGCATTGCTCCCTGGGTTCACCTTTTGTACTCTGAATGGAAAAGGAGATGTAACAGGAAGAGCCAGTTTCCAATCCCATTTGGTATGACTGCTGGCAATTTGATGATTTCCTCCTTGATCTTGAGGCCCTCTCAATATGAATGACTTGTACGATGGGGAAGAGAGTGGTCTTTGAACTCTTGGTTGATACAATCTTGACCTTGGTTAGATACCATCTTGACTTCTGGAAAGAACTGTGCCCTAGGCTGCTATTTTATTGATTCTTCTTCCACAAAATAACTGGTGTCTTTTAAGGTCCTTTTTTTTTTTTTTTTTAACTTTACATGCTTCAAGTTGAAGGTCATCTCCTTTGTAGTGAAAAATAATAACCATTTTCCCAGTCGTGTGTACCAGATGTGTGGGTTAAAGCAGGAAGACTAGCTGTCCTGGGTTCTCTCCCTAGATTTTTTTTGCTGATTCACGGAGGCATTTAATTTCTCTCTACCACTTTTTCTAGCTCTGCAAAATAAGAGAGGGGAGTTCATGAACATTTATGTGCTACTGGGGGATTTTTCTGTGCAAGTGAAAATTATTATTGATGCAACCACAGGACTTGCTGCTAGCTTCAAGGGGTACATTTTACTTTATCTGGACAGAGGCCAGCAGTAATGATGGAAACAAAGTGCATTTGACTTTGACCTCACTTTTGACAACTGTTCCTTGCAGTCCTTAAAAATACGGCCTACCATTTAAGAGAAGAGCAGCAGGCCTTCAGCGAAGACTACGGCCTACGCATGTCTTTGTAGGTCTGTGGGATCATGGTGAGAAAACCCTGTTCCTCACTTGCTTCCTGGTAGCTTGGCATTTTAGAGGCATCTGGAAAGAAAGGTGGCAGAAAAGCAGCATAACCGGCTCGACAAGTCTTGTATAAACAGAGGAAGTCCAGTAAGACTCCTGGTCTGTGATTGTCAAGCTCAAAGAAGCCAATTGTAGTGTGTACAAAGGCACAAGTCAGTACCTCCCAGGAGGTCCGTATACAGGCAGGACCTGAACTTCTCAGTCCAAGACTGAAGGTCCATCGCAGCCCGGGGGGCTAAGCTGAGAGCAGTGACTGTGGATCCTTCGGTGAGGTGGCATTGTTGCCTGCACTGGCCATGTAGTTGGGCCAACAGTTGTTCCCACCCTGCTTTGCCATGACCCTCTTTTCTCAGTCCTTTCAACTCATCCTACAGGTGCAGACAATTGGTGGTGGCTCCTGTCTCCACTGAAGAATGAGGGTGAACTTGTGCACTTGATTTGATTTCTCTCTTTTGCCTGGGATGCAACAGTCAGCCCATTAAAGTGGAAATAGGAGAGAAAGCCTCTCCCATGCGTCCTGGGCCCCTCCAAGGGCTGCTCTTTCACCTTCCCTGGGAAAGTACTTTATCTTGTACATGTCATGCTTCTAGAACATCAGGGAAGGTGGGAGAATTTGCCTTTCCCAAATATGTGTACAGGCAGGTGTAAGCTGTTTTTTGGGAGTAGGGACACCCATCAACACGCTCCCTGGGGTAGCTCCCTCCTTGGCTCACATCCTTTTTGCCCTCTCTAGGCTGAGTGCCTCCAGTGTGTTTGGTGACCCAAAAAAAGCAGCAGTGAGACAAGCCTTCTGTGGCACTGCTCTTAGGGATGGAATTGCTGCCTAGGAGAAATATTTGGGTGTGAAGTTTTATGTTAGGGTGGCTCTCTTCCTCCACTGTGACAAGGATAGTCAGGGATCAGTCCAAAAAGGCATTTTTTTTCTTTTTAGGATACTGTGCTATATAAAATAAAAATATATTCTCCCCAGTTAGCATTGTCTTCTCAGCACCTGGCACGGTGTTTAACAATACTTTTTTTTTTTTTTAAAGATTTTATTTATTTATTTGAGAGAAACAGAGCATGAGTGGTGGGGAAGAGCAGCGGGAGAGGGTGAAGCAGGCTCCTTGCTAATCAGGGAGCCTGACGTGGGTCTCCATGCCAGGACTTTGGGATCATGACCTGAGCCGAAGGCAGATGCTTATAATCTACTGAGCCACCCAGGCAACCTACAATAACACATTTTTTATTGAAAATATCACTAGATGGGTGACTGAATGGGTGCTACTTACATGCAAGAATGGATCTTTTCTAATCAGATGGTTTTCTGCTTACCTCAGATTACATGTTGCAAGAATTTAGGAAGCTTACAGGGAAAAAGAGTGCTGTTTGTTTCTACATAATATTTGTATATGAAAGCGAGTATTTGCTGAACTTTAGAAGCCTTTGGAGGGTTTTTTTTGAAATTCCCCACCATTATTCTTAAGAAGAGAAGAGAGAACAGTTCTTTTTTTTCTACCTTCTTGGCCGATAAGGAAAAGCGAATTTCAGAAAAACATGGGACGGAACAGGAAGTGTTCAGAGGTTTAGTCATACTTGTTAGGTATGAAAAAGCCCCACTGCATTCTCATATTGTTTCTTTTATGGACTTAACACTTCCTACTTTGAGAATACCTTCCTCCCCAAGGGCTCAAAGCCCTTTATAGTAATTAATCTTCATCCTGCTTCTTTTCTTAAAAACTTGAAATGTTAGCAACCATTTTGCTGGTGTCATACCAGCTTCCAGCTAAATGCATTTTATCTGTCTGGGTTCATGAGCTCAGATGAGAATGTGGCCCTACTGCAGCGGTAGGAGGACCCATGTGTCCTGGTTTCCCTGGGACTTTTCTGATTTTAGCACCAAAATCCCACACCCCAGCAAACCCCTGAGCCCCCTGGGGGGGAGGGGAACCAGGATGGTTGGTCATCCAAGAAGGTGATCAGTGCAGGTAGCCCCGAATGAAGAGAAATCCTTGCACCCCACGGTTCTTCCCTTCCGTGTGTGAAGGACACAACGCGAACCTTGGATGCCACTTGGAAGAGGATTCAAAGCACTAGTCATGGACTTAGGGCAAATTTGAGATGGGTAGATACAGCTTTGTGTGTACAAAGTAAAATTTCTGGTTTCTTGGGGTTTTCTTTGGTTTTGTTTTTTCTGTTTTCTGTCTACCCTTTGGCTCCTTACTATGGTGTATGGTGAAAAGCGAAAACAAGAACTGATAACTGCCTAATTTCTGAAACAAGAAGTGTGATTTCACATACTTCTGTTGGTCTCAGGTTTTTTCATCTGAAAAATGAGGATGCTGGTCTTGATTTCTAGGGCCCCTTTCTGCTCAAACTTATGATGAGGAAAGAGGCAGGAAGTAGGAAGCAGGAGTAGTCACCAAGAAAATGGACTCCATCCCCTTTAATAAGCTCTACTCACAAGAAGAACATTTTCCTTTTAAGTCTGAATCTTTCGACATACTTAGGGCGTTTCCACCTGTCATTTCCCACCTCGTCTTTTTCTACCATCTTGTGCTGTGTTGTTTGAATGTGCTGCTTTGTCAGTGCCGAGGAGGGAGTGGGCGGCTGCCGTGCTTCTCCAGGTGGACCCGACACACAGACGGCCTTTCCTTTCTCTGCCTTTAGAGGACCTAGAACAACCCTTGCTCTCAGGGCACCCTGGCAGTGGGCCGAAGTACATTACCCTGGCTGTCAGAATATTCTCTCTTCTACTCAAACTGTCCAGCTCCAGATATATGATCATCTTGTGAAACACTAGAACTTTCAAAAACTTTCCAGTATATTTTTTACTGTCTTACATGAGCCCATAATGCCACTTTCCTTTTGCCAAAGATCCTTACTCCTCATTTTGGGGAGGAAATGTAAAGGGATCACAGCTTTAGAATCCAACATACCTTGGTTCGAATTCTAGCACCATTTGTTGTGCGGCATTGGCAAGCACGGTCTGTAAGCTTGATGCGGCTGGATTTCTTCATTTATAAAACCAAAGGGTATCATATCTTACTGTTGGCACATAGAAGGCGTTGAATATACTTTAGCCCTTTATTTTCTCCTAACCCTTCCCCCTGTACCATGCTCCTTGACATGTCACCTTGTTTTTGTTCTTTGCTGTTACTTTTAGAGATTACAGGAAAGGTGTTACAGGTAAAGGCCAGTAAGTACACAGTGAGTGGGTGCTAATTGAATAATTATACCAAGCTTTCTTCCTAACAACTCGTACTAGGCCACGGTGCCCCTGAATGGTTATGGAACCAAGTGGGGAAAAGATGTCATTAGCAAAGAACCAGTCACTTTAGTGTAAGAAATGAAATGTGTGCATAATTGGGCACCTTGCACAATTGAGCACCCCCATGCTCAATGATACTGAAAAGATGATCTATAAATGGAGGTAAAGCTGACAACTGATCGTTGTGGCACAGTGGGAAACCTCCATTGAGCAGGCCCCTGGATGTTTCAGCTGTAGTCACTAACATGTTAATCAAAAGAATCAAATGCACTGGGGCGCCTGGGTGGCTCAGTCAGTAAAGCTTCTGCCTTCAGCTCAGGCCATGATCCCTTGGGTCCTGGGATTGAGCCCCTCCTTGGGCTCTTGGCTCAGCAGGGAGTCTGCTTCTTCCTCTCCCTCTGCCGCTCCCTTTGTTCATGTGCTCTCTCTCAAATAAATAAATAACATCTTAAAAAAAAAAAAAGAATCAAAGCATGTTTTCTCTTTGAGTAGAGCATTGAAAATAGTATTAAAGAAATTACCTGAACTCTCTCTCCAGGAGCACCTATCACATCCAGTAGATGGATGATCTGATCATGCCAGGACATGTAGACCTAGCAGTGGACACTTCTGTTGCAGCATCTTTATAGCAATTAGCTCTTTTGATTCCATTTTCCTGTTGGTTTTTTCCTCCTGTTTTTTTTTTCCCTTGCTTAAAAAAAGATGATTTAAAAGTGACTTAAATCCTATAATAGATAATAGTTTTACAGTAGCATCAAACAGTCCTTTATGTAATGATGTAATAATTAAGTGTAATTATGTGATATTGTGAACCTACCACAGATAGAACCACTAAGCCATCTCAGAAATGACCATATCTGTATGTGTGTTTGCCTATACGTCTTTATGATTTACCACAATTTTGGCCCATGTACACTTGTCATTGATATCTATCTATCTATCTATCTATCTATCTATCTATCTATCTATCTATTTTTATTCATGAGAAACACATAGAGAGAAGCAGAGACATAGATGTAGAAGCAGGCTCCCTGCAGGGAGCCTGATGCGGGACTTGATCCCAGAATCCTGGGATCACTACCTGAGCCAAAGGCAGATGCTCAACACTGAGCCACCTATGCATCCTGTCATTGATACTTATTGAGCTTTTTATGTTCTAGGTCCTATGGTAAGTTCTAGTGTATTATGTCCTTCAGTCCTCACAGCCTTTTAAGGTAAAACGAGTGTTGTTATAACCCTATTTTGTAGGCGAAGCAACTGAGACTTCTAGAGTGTAAGTAACTTGTACAAAGTTGTACAAGGTCATGCAGTAAGTGCCAGAGCCAAGGCTGAAAATATACCGGGGTGCTCCCACACCATAGCTCTTAACTACCACTTTATACTGGCAAAAAAAATATTTTTAGAACTAAATGAAGAAATCTAAGGAAGAGGAAACATGATACCGACATTCTAATGTCTTCTGTAATAACAATATGAACTCTTTTCTCTTTAAAATGTCATTGCGGGGCGCCATGGTGGCTCAGTCAGTTGAGTATCTGACTTGATTTCAGCTCAGATCATGATCTTGGGGATGTGAGATTGAGCCTCATGTTGTTGGGCTCTGTGCTCAGTGCAGAATCTGCTTGAGATTCTCTCTCTCTCTCCCTCTGCCCCTCCCCTGCTTGCGCTTGTGCGCATGTGCATGTGCTCATGCTCTCAACTAAATAAATAAGTAAATAAGTTTTAAAAGTTCATTAAAAGAAAACTTAAAGGCTCCATTCTTCATCTTCTACTTAATAAGAATGGGCAAAATATCTAGGTACTTCATGGCATATGGCCCCTTTCTGAGATTCCCATTCTCATGTCCAAGCCCTCTTTTTCCTTCCAGTGCCATGTATACCAGTGTTTATTTGCTGCTTAAGCCAGTTCATTCCTCTGTAGGTGTTTTTGGGTTGACCAACATTCACGTGGCAACTTCTGCTTAAAAGTACCTTAGCCCCAACATCAGCACAGGATGGGGGTCTAGGATCTCCAGTTGAATAAGTGTGTGGCTTCTTGATGCCTGTGGAAGTAAGGCTAAGGAAGCTGGTCTTTGGAGGACTTATTTCTTAGTGAAATCAGAATTGGTGTGCCACCTAACATGATTTCTAGAGCAGTAGGGGTAAGGCTAAAAAAGGAATGCTTGTGCCAGCACTCAGATATCCACATTACACATTGTTTCCTTTAGAGTTACAAAGTAGTCACTTAAGAGACAACATGTTTATGTGAACTGTACACACCTCACTTGTCATGGAAGAAAGATCCTCAGTTCATAGGCTCTGGGTTCAAAGACTGCCTTTTCACTTATTAATCTTAGGCAAGTCATGTAACATTGTTGAATCCCAATATTTTAGTCTTTCAAATGGGTTTAAACCCCGAAGGCAGTTCTATAAGATAGAAGGAACATACTAGGAGCATAAGTCAAGTTGCATCAATTTGATCTGGTCCTGTGGTTCTGCATGTGAGTGGCAAGGCAGGTGCTGTCAGTGCTGTGTATCCGTGTGCTGCCTTGTGAGGAACACACGATGCCAACACTATTTACACGTACACTGCTTTGTCTGCGTCAGCTGGAAGCAGAAATTATCCCTCATCTCATTCTTCCTGTTTGGAGTATTTAGAGCTCTTACTCTCTATATCATTTTAGCACCAACTTGTCGGTTTCAAGGAAGAAGTCTGTTGGGTTTTGTTTGAAGTTGGACTGAATCTATGGATTGCACAACAACTCCCTATTGTAATCAATCTCCCTGTCTATGAGTTTTACATTTTTCCCATAAAGGTCTCAAATAATGTTTTAAAGATTATTGTCACGTCTATAATTGCTACTGTAGCTACTGATTTTTTTTTAATTGCACTTTCAATTTGTGTTTGAGGTTCATCTGTAGCAACATTGTTAAACTCTCCAATTAATTCTGAGTTAACTTGGATTTTCTATATAGAAAATCATATTCTCCATCAATAAATGACACTTCTTTTCTCTTGTTCTTATAAATTTTTTATTCGTATTCTTGTCTTACAGTGCTGGCTAGGACATCTCATACAGCAATACATATAATTAGTTACAAAAAAATAAAATGGGGATTAAAGTGTCACACTTATTTGATTGCTGGAAAATTTATTTTATTTTTTTTAAAGATTTTATCTGTTTATTCAAGAGTGACACAGAGAGGCAGAGATATAGGCAAAGGGAGAAGCAGGCTCCTTGTGGGGAACCCAACACAAGACTTGATCCCAGGACCTTCATGTCCTGAGCTGAAGGCAGATGCTCAACCACTGAGCTAACCAGGTGCCCTGTCCTATAACGTTTTATGTGTATGATGGATCACTGGGAAGAGAAGAATAGGCAGCGTTTTCCTTGATTGAGACTAGAAAAAGAAATCCGTCTCATTGTCAGAGGCTGGCCTTGAGTGTTTAGGTGTCACACCTAAACTTCAGGACAAGAAGGGGTAAGGGAGAAAGCTCCACACGACCTGGCGTATCTTAACACCCAAATAAAAACCCAGTTATTTCACATCACCTGTCAATCACTTTCTGGTTCAAGAAAGATGCTAAGACAACTTGTTATAGCTGATTTCAGGTTTTTAGCTCTATCTATCATTTTAGCTCTATCATCAACAGCTTTAAGCAGTTCCCTCCCCTATGGGCTCAACTGCCCATTCAGGGCTTCCTGTCCTGCTTCTCCTCCTGTCTCAGAACAAGCCCCCACCCCCACCCCCTAATCTGGACACGCCTGCTTTCCTCAGCAGATCTGCTCTTGAGTCTGGGTCTAGGTTTTGTCTTCACAGTCCCTTGTTTCTGGATTGATGGCTTGTGGGAGCTTGGGCTTCCATTTTCCCGTGTCTACATCCATACTGGGGCCCAGCTCACCCTCACCTGCTTTTCAACCCCCCCAATAGCACACTGGAGTCCCAGACCCTCCTACTCACTCAGGAAGGAAGGCTGACATTAGCAGGAAACTGCATGTGAGCAGGGACTTGCCTGTCTGTTCCCCTTGCACTTAGAGCAGTGCCTGTTGGTTAGCACTGGGCACTCATTGTTGAATGGATGGATGGATGGATGGATGCATGCATGCATGAATTGAATGAGCCTCATTCAGTAATCTCACCAAGAGCATTTCTTGGTGCCAAAACAAACTCATCTTTTGTCTTGTGTTTTCCCCTGGGGCTACCTAGTGACTTACTGGTTAAGTTTTAAGTCCCACTATCCACATAAGAATCTTGCTACAAGCTGCCAACTCTGCTTCATCTCCTTTTACTTCTCCCCTCCAGGGGACATGTTCACTGCCCGTTCATCCAGTTATCTGACTTGTTTTTAGGACTTATCCAGGAGGTTCCTGGAACACCTTACCTATACTATGATCCCATCACATCAATTCTGCTGCCTCATGAGAGAGGCCTTTTTAATGTGGTTATACTTATTCCAGTAACACCATCCTTCCCCAGAAATACTGTAGAAACCCCTCCTTTAGAACTTTCAGAACCTGTTATAATGATTTATTGCAATTCTTTGTATCTGACCAAAAGCAATTGCAAGTACTCATCAGACTTGAAGCCAAGTAATTTTGGCTATTTCCAAAATGTAAATCCTGCCTCAAGAACCAGAGTTGTTCATTACTCTAATTATTTACATGACATTGCTCTCTCACAAAGACTTAAAAAAGTGGCAGCAGACTATGTTTGTGCTGTTGACCGCACTCTCCGAAGCACAGAGCCTGACACACAGTATGTGTGTAACTAATGAATGAGCAAGTGAATGATCTGAAGATCTTCCTAAAAGATATGACTCAATGAATACATGCCTGACACTGCTAGGTGTTGAGAATATGAAGATGAGTAAGAAAAACAAGTTTTATTTTCTTCAAAGAGCTTAAAGTCTAGGGGAGGAAAAAAAAAACCTTAAGGAGAAATATTTTATTGTCAACTCTTACATAGCACGCGTATATATCATTTCATTTAAACTTCCCAACAATTGGGACTCCTGGGTAACTCAGCAGTTGAGTGTCTGTCTGCCTTTGGCTCAGGGCATGATTCCAGGGTCCTGGGATTGAGTCCCCCATGGGGCTCCCTGCATGGAGCCTGCTTCTCCCTCTACCTGTGTCTCTGCCTTTTTCTCTCTGTGTGTCTCATGAATAAATAAATTTTAAAAATCTAAGAAAACAAACAACCTGAAAACCCCTGTAAGATTAGTCTTAGTAAGAGATGGAGTTTATGGGGGGGATGGATGTAAGGATGTCCTTCGTAGAACATCAGTCCCAGGCCAGGGCACCCATGTTTCTTCTCAGCCACTGTTTCCCCTGCTGCAGCAAGGCAGCCAGGCAGATGAACGTGGGTCAGACCCAGCCTTGCTCTCGAGGAACTTAGAATCATATCATTTACTCTGCATAGGGCTTTCCTTCCACTTTAGTCCTATTTTCTCCTATTTTGCACTCTGATGAGTGCAAAGAGTCTTCTTAGAAGTTGAAACCTCTGTTTTATGGTTCAGAATTGTAAATGGGAGAAATGATTGGTCTTAAGGAGAATGCCCAAGTCTTTAGGAGTTGCAGGGGGGATTATATTTCTAGGCATCACCTAAGAAAGGTTGTGGCCAAGTTCAAGTGCATCCAAATGAGGGAAAGTTGCAATGTGGTGATAATTTGTGTTGGTGAGGAAAGCTGAAGCTGCAAAGTGGCGTCTTGAACAAACTTGTGTTTCAGCTCCCAGGGAAGTTTGTTAAGTAGTCAAAAAGGGTGAGTGAGCCAGTGAGCTGGAGAGGAAGATAGATATTGATAACAGGAAGAAAGTAGAAAACTTCTCTTGATGGAATCCAAAGTCCTCTGTATTCTTTTGAGTGCTGAGAAGCTCATTGTCACCGAGTACAGGGGCAGGAAGTACCTCTATTCCCTTAGTCCTTCTCTGTAAATGGATTCCAGTTTAGAGAACTCTTATGACTGATCATTGCAATTGAAGAAATGCAAGAAGAGGAACATGGGTCATCTGTAGTCATTGTCTACCCAGAGTTCATGATGTTTCTGAAAGGATATGGGATTGCATTATACCTGGTGACCTCCACTCATTCCTGTGGGGTACTCACTGTCCGAGCATCTAATCCGCAATATGCAGTACAGTTGTTGGTAGCTGTCTGTGGCTGATGAGCACTGGAAATGGCCACTGCAACAGATACTGAATTCTTAATTTATTTAATTTTAATTAATTTTCATTTAAAAATGTACTTTTTTCTTAAAAAAATCTTTTAAGTGTGTTTGGAACAGCTTGGATATGTGAATTTACCTTTTCAACTGTGAATTTTGTGAAATCTAAATGTAGATCAAGTATTTCCAGTGAAAATTTGGTGTCTGGTTGCACTGTAATATAAACTAGACCCTAGCTTCCAAAGACCTAGTATGAAAAAAAAAAAAAAGAATGTATCTCAATAACTTTATTGGTTTTATTGGTTTTAGTTTGGATACATTGAGTTAAATGTCATACGTTATTTAATTTTACTTGTCCCTTTTTTAAATGTGACTACTAGAAAATGTTGAATTACACATGTAGCTCGCATTGTATTTCTGCTGAATCGTGTTGGTCTAGACAATGTCCTATGGGACCCACTGGAAGCATTATTAGTGTTGCTTTAGAGAAAGTTGCTGGACTTCCAAAGCTAGAGACCTGCTTTCCCCATTGTGTTACTATGCCTTTTTTTTTTTTTAAATAAGGATTTTATTTATTTATTCATGAGAGACACAGAGAGAGTGGCACAGACAGGCAGAAGAAGAAGCAGGCTCCCTGTGGGGAGCCCGATGCAGGACCCTGGGATCACATCCTGAGCCAAAGGCAGATGCTCAGCCACTGAGCCACCCAGGTGCCCCATCATGCTTTTTTTTTTATATGGATGGGCTCAAGATAACTGAGGATTGGAAAACAGGTCTTATTAACAGTAAGTCAATTGAGAAAGGTAGCTTTGCTTGTGTTAATCAGGATGATTTTCTTTCTTTTTTTTTTAAAAAAAGATTCTATTTATTCATGAGAGACACAGAGAGAGAGAGAGAGGCAGAGACACAGGCAGAGGGAACAGCAGGCTCCACGCAGGGAGCCCGATGTGGGACTCGTTCCCGGGTCTCCAGGATCAGGCCCTGGGCCAAAGGGGGCGCTAAACCGCTAAGCCACCAGGGCTGCCCTCAGGATGATTTTCTAATGCGTTTTCACCCCATGCAGAAACCACTGGTTCTCATGAAAACACATAGCTACATTAGTGCTTTGTCATTTGTGTCTGTTCAGACCCTGCTCTTTCTGCAGGGAGAAACCTTGGTGATCGTCAGCATGGATTTAATTTGCTTATGGCAAGGAACCTAAAGAAATACAGCTAAAGGGGAATTCCATAGCATTAAAGGAAATATTAGCCTCTGCTAGCTTCTGTTTGAACCCTACCAGCTCCAAGTGGTTTTCGGAGTCCCTATTTCAAATTTTTGGTTAAACTTTCCAGATCTTCCTATTTATAGATTTCAGTTGTTGGCAGCTCCGCGTTCGAGCTGTTGTTGACACCACTGGTGAGGCTTGACTTGGTGGTGATACTGCAGTGTGCTTTCACAGCTTGGTTTGCAAGTTGCTTTCTAAAGATGTAAAGAGAATTACTATCCGCTGTAGTAGTTTCAACACCTGAGTGAATTTCAGATGCTGAAGTCACATTCCTGCCATGATGCTATCGCTGTTTTAGAATTGTATTTTGCTTAAAGGAAGAGGCGATAAAATACTAATAACATCAAAGATTGCTTGGAAACTTGAAAATTTTGTTTTAGAGGAAGAACTGAAGTTTCCTGTGGCTTTTTTCGAAGGTGGTTTGTTTTTGTTTTTTGTTGTGTTTTGTTTCTATCAAGGAATGAATAAGTAATTCAGCAAGGTTCTTAAGTAAGCCGCCCTTCCCCTTATGGGCCACTTTATACCCAGATTTTTATCACAATGACCAAGAGTTTAAAAAGCATTATAGGCAGAAGGTAACTCTGGAGAAAGATGACATCTTTGAGCTTAGGGCTGCTAGCTTTATCCAGAACAGTATGTGATTTCATTCAAGAATCTTGTTAACCCTTCAATGTCAGTTCCTACATCTGTCAAGTAAGCTTTGTACTAGTTGTGGTGACATGACTCCTAGGGATGCTAGGAGGCTAGAACAGCCTGTAATTGAAGGGCTTTTGGTAATTGAAGGGTATCTTGGTAAAGAGCTTTAGCAGGCTGAAAATTTCTACTAGTTTAGGGTTCTAAGATTTTATTAAGAAGTTAGCTGCTGGGAGTTCAAGTTATTTCTTCAAATTATGATTGGTTGATAGCTCGTGTGCAAAAATAAAGACCTAACCACTAGTAGCAGGGTTACTTTGGGGGCACATGGGACCCATTCACCCCTTTAGAATGGCACAGATGCAGCCCTGACCACCATCATGGGGACCATGCCCCTCACCAAAGAGGCTTCCCGGTCTCTAAGCAATTTGATGCGGATTCATTCTTGAGCAAGAAGGGTACCTGGGGCCCAAGCACATGAAAACAGATAGACCCTTCTGAGTGTGAGAGGGGGAAGGTACAGCAGGCCAGAAGTGGGATGGGTTTTCATTCATTCTTGCTTTTCCTTCATTAACCTTGCCTTGCTCCTGCTGCACACTTCAAGTGTCATCAGTGCTGAGAATACAGGCTCCACGTGGAGCTCCAGAAAGTAAAACAGCCCAGCCTTCCTGCTGGCAGGTTTAGGGAGAAACTCCAGAGGCAGTTGGGAGGAAAGAGGAACCAGTGCAGGCACACCTGTCTGGGGAAGTTGTTCCCAAGTAGGTCAGGTAGTCATCAATCAGGAACTTCCTGACTTAAACTGATAATCTCCATTTTATGATTAAAGGCAGAACAGTAGCAACTCAGTCAGGAGGGAAGGACAATTAGAAGATTGGTTAATAAGGTTTCTGAAAAACTGTTGTGAAAGATGATCAGTTAACGTGTCTTGATGTACTAGATTTATTTGTGTTGTGATTCTCAGCCTTACCCTTCTGTGTATTGAAATCGTATGGAGAACTTTAAAGATACGGATGCCTGGCTGATTTACTTGGATACTAGAAATTTTTTTTCTTCTTTAAAGATTATTTATTTATTTATTTGAGAAAGAGAGCACAGATGGAGAAGGAGAACCATACTCCCCATTGAGCAGGGAACCCAACCCAGGACTCAATCCCAGGACCCGGGGATCATGACCTGAGCCAAAGGGTGCCTCAGGTGCCCCAGAATTTTTTATTCTTCTTAAAGCTTCTCCAAATGATTCTTCTGTACAGCCAAGATTCAGAATACCTGATGAAGAATTAGAATGTGTGTTTCCTTGATTGTTAACTGATCCTGAGTCCTGAAGGTATGTGGAAATTCAAGCGTACTTTTCCTATACTGTGGAGTCCTAATAGTTTTAATGAAGGCACAGATCTTATTAAAATAGTCTTAACAACAGGGCTTCAAGAGTGTAGCATAGGAATTTCCTTATTTCAGGCCAGTTGGTATTCTGATAAGCACTGCTGGCATCTCTGACACACCCAGAAATCCATTGTCAAAAACAAAACCCCACAGTCTTTGTAACCATGACCACAGTGAAGGAGAAGATGCCTTTTCTGAGTTCCTATCAGAAGTCCTGTGTCTAAGAATTGGGGAATTTCTAAGATTTTTGAAAAGCATCGGTAGTAGAGGTTGAAGATTCTTGCCACAATGGTTATGACTTCTGGAAAAGTTTTTCTGAAAGAGGAACGCGGGTGTGTGGTGATGGTAATCAGTGTTCAAGGTTGTTTGTATGATACTTTTTAGAGGTGTAGAGGCTTGGGGGGATGGGAGAAGAATTCTGCCCTAATTCCTCAGTGAGGTATATAGTGAAGTCATGTCAATTATGTCTTGGTTTTAATTAAGTTCTCATTTTACATCACAAAGACAGGTTTAATTCTTAAAGCACACACAAAAAAGTAATGCTTTATTTGGGACTTCTCAAATTCCTTGTCATAATAAAGCCTTGCATTTATAGAGAGCCTTTGTATGAAGAAACTCATAATATTTTACAAGCTTCACCTCATTTATCTTTAAAATAATATTCTATGACAGTAGAAGTTGGGTATTGGTATGCCAGTTTCTCAGATGGCAATGCTAAGGAGAGGTTATTTCCTTTATGCTGCTTTTTAAGTATAGTGATCTTACATGGTGCCATTGAAATTATTTTGGTAGTCAACATTTTCCAGAGATATAAATCTTACCCAGATCTAGTTTGCGCTTGTTACTCTAGGTATAGTTTACAGGGTTTTTTCTATTTATATTTATTTTTCCGCCTGAGGCAGCCCAGGAATGATCTGATACATGTAGAACAAGGGAATTTGTTCAATCTGACCA
The DNA here is from genome assembly GCF_003254725.2 of Canis lupus dingo. Lineage (NCBI taxonomy): Eukaryota > Metazoa > Chordata > Mammalia > Carnivora > Canidae > Canis > Canis lupus. The sequence goes on along the minus strand of NC_064269.1, from coordinate 34,713,495 downwards.
TGGTAGTGGCTATAACCCAGACTTCTGCTTTACAGATTGAGGCATGGTGGGGGGCGAGGGGTATATCTCCTGGTTCACGGGAAATGGACTGAGTCCAGTTAGGAACTTGTAGGACTTCATGCAGACAGCTTCACTGCATTTTAGAGACTTCATTCAGTTTTATTCAGTATTCCTGGATTACCATCATCTGAATTAGAATGTAAATCTTGCTCTGTATCAGATCTTGAAAACCTAAAATTTCCACAGTAAAAAAAGTATCTTTTTCCTTTTAGAGGAGGTCTGGGTTGCCTCCCCTGCAGCCACCCCCAGCAAAGAGCTGGGGGTTGTGGGTTCATGCCAGAGCTTCTCTTTCTTTCTCTCTCTTCCTTTTACAAGACTTCCAGGATACAGCCGCTCAAGGAAGAAATGAAGATGAGCAGAGCCCAGAGTGGTTCTGTAACACAGAAAGCTGTGTGGGGGAGGGGTGAAGGGTTTATGAGGCAGCAGGTGGAAGGGGAGGAGGGAACAAATGGTTCATGCTCAGGTTTGAAGCAAGAGCCTGTGCATTAACCATTTATTCTGCCTCTGGGCTCTGCAGAAGTCTGACCCTCGATCTTTCTTGGCCTAGGTATTAAGGTCCCATGACCCCTGGGAACTTCATTCCCACCCCAGGGGCACTGTGAGTGTTCTGGAGAGCGGTCACAGGACAGGTGGAACATGACGGGAAGGTGCCTCTCCTTTGGGGGGAGAAATTGAGAAGCACTCTCTAATGGCATCCTTGATACAACTCAATAGCAACTCTCTCAGTTCATTACTTGTTAGCCCCAGGCAGGGACACCGCATCCTGGCTAATTGTAATAGCCAGATCATTAAGGGGAATGGCATTAATGGAGGAGAAAGCAGCTAATCAAGAGCCCAACTTGGCCACTTTGTGGTGCCCAGGATATAAGCTGCTGTGAATTTAAGTACCTATTTCTTTTGTGATGAGAATTAGTTAGGAAGAAAGGATTAGTGACCCTCTTTCAAAAGGTTGATCCAAAGCTTAGAGGCATTTCTGGATAAATCCCACAGCAAGACTTTATTTTTCACAGAGCTAACACCTGCTGGTTTGTGTATAAATAAACTCATACCACCTTTCTTACCTTGGAGCAACCCACTATCAGTAGGACATGCCCTTTCACAGGGTTTCCGAGAGTGATGATGTATATGTTGGTGAGCTCACCTAATCTCTGCTCAGAGCAAAAGCATCATGGCAGGGATGAGGGGTGTAGTCGGGACCACGGAGCGCACGCCTTTAATTTTCCCATTCAGGTCTAAAGTGCGTTAGCACTGGGTTCCAGCCGAGTGAGCTGAGCATCCTTCAAGCATAGACCTCCCTGGAAACCACAACCTGGCATGCAAAGGAATCACAGCTTGAGATTCTGCTTACAATTCATGTCAGAAATACTTAAGAAATTCAGGAAAAAAAAAAAAAAGGAGGAAAGAAATTCATACCATCTCTGGGTTGGAAAGGATCTTAAGTAAAATGTTTAAAAATTGGAACAATAAAGAAATCTATTTGAGTTTTGTTTGCTTTGCTTTGATGCTTGTCTTAAAGGGTTGACTTCTAGCTCTAGGGATTAGTTTCTAATAATAGTTGGCAGAACCCTTAAATCCTGTGAGGGGACTTGGGGAGTTCTGATGGAGAGAGGGCAGGACTGTGATGATCAGGTTTGTTTAGGTCTGTTTTGCGCACATTGTAATTAATAAGCTCTGACTTGCCAGGGGATACAAGATCACATAGAACAGCATCTTGGAGTCATAAGACATCTTCAAGTTCTATTTGAGTCTCTTCCCCATGTAGGAACCCCCGTAGAGTCACCTTCGAGCCTCAACTTAAACGAGCTTGAGGGGAACGATACAACATATACGTATTACTTACTAGTGCACAGGTATATGCTGCTGGCCCTGCCCTCTTAGGTGCTACAGGGGAGCCTTGTCTTCACCTTATACTAATCCTTCCCACATTCAAAGACATCTAGAAGGATCCTTTCAATCTTTTCTTCCCCACAGGCCACGTGTATCCTTAGCACCTTTACCAAGTCCTCATTTGAGAGCATGGAGTCTGCCTCTTGAGATTCTTGGAGAAGCATCAGGGGATTGCCACTCTGATTTCTGGAGGCAGACTCAGCTCCTTCTTGGTATACAGATCTTCTCACTCTAGGTACAAATAAATGTTGACAGGGTCTGTCCTCCTTACCACTCCTGTGTGCCTCACCTGTACATTTAGATTTGCTGTTCCCTAGAGAAATGGGAAGTAGTTGATTAAGGGGAATTGTGTTTGGTTTTTGTTAAAAAAAATTGCTAGAAATAAAAGTAACATATTTATACTCAGAAATTATCTCAGGTGAGATTTCGGTACCAGGTGAAGTCATCATAGGCACAGGTAATCTACAAAGGCCCTGGTGGACCTAAGGTTTGTGTCCCACAGGAAATACCTGGATGGATTCTAATGGCTATTTCCATGCAGAGGTTTTGCCAGGAGAACTTCTCTTATACATTGTGTTTAGTCCCTTCCTCAGCTAAATGCAGTTACTCCCTCCCATCTGTGCTCCCAATAGGATAAGCAACAGGCTTCAGAAAGTTGGCACCCTGGCCTAGGTAGCTCTGTTGAGTGACTCTCAGGAACCCTACACAACTCTGTGAGGAATGAGGGCACAAAGTGATGAAATATTCCAGAGCTGCAAGGATTCTTACGAGCTTGGACTTATCTCTTGGGATTTCCCCCTCAGTCAGGAAGCCACTGCCAATGGGCTGCTGCTACTTAAATGTAGTATCCTATTCTTCTGTGTATACCAGCCATACCATCTCGTGAGCTGGAGACTTGAACAGATTACTTAACCCCTGTGATCTTCAGGTCGGGTTCCTCATGTGGAACAGGGATTATCATGCCTTCCTTGCCGGGTTATTGGGAGTCTAAAGTAAAGGCTTCATGGCAAGTGTATTCCAAATGTGCCCCTTCCTGATGGTTGCAGTGACAGCAGCTTCCAACTAAGAGCAGCACATACGCTCTGAGGTGTGTAAGTATTATTATGAGTGCCTGTGTGTATGTGTGGGTAAAGCGACACAGAATTTTAGATATTGAGACCATCTTGGATATTCGAGGACTTGACAGTGGCAGTACCCATAATACCTCATGCAGGTGTTGGCTTGTAGTGGACACTTGAAGAATGCTGAAGTATTTTTCATAACAACCGTAAGGAGAAAAATGCCCTTGTGACCTTTTACAGCGGTCTTTGACTACAGGGCCTGTTGCTCACACTTCTTTTTATTCACTTTGCTGTGCACAGATAACTGTTCTGGGCAAGAGGAAGACTTAAGATGCTGTAACTAATTGCGTCTGATTGACAGGCACGATATCCTGTCTTCTGGTTTTAGGCCAGGAAGATAAGAAAAGGTGCTGTTTCAGTTGTAAATATACAGGGATCTGCATAAACCCACCTGTTCAAATGTCCAAAGCAAGAGCCCATCTCAGACCAGTAAAGCCAGGCCCCTAAAAAGATCTCCTCATTGGTATGTGTGTGTGTGTGTCTGTGTGTGTGTGGTTTGTTGGGTGCACCCCACCCTGCCCCCTTCCAAGGGCTAAATGGGCATCTGGGTGACAAGGACGGAAGCCCAGAGGGACGAGGAGTATAGCTCCACCTATCCTAATTTTTACAGAGTATCCCCATTTTTTCCCTCCTAAAATTACTGCAAGCACATCAAAAGCCAAAGGCTGAATGAGCTGTCCAAATATAATGACTTGGCACCCAGAGGGATGTTTCTCTCAGCAGAGCAGCTGGACGCTAAGAGGAGGGACTACTTGGGCCGCCGGGATAGGGGTCTTCCCGAGCCTCTAGGGGATGGAAAGGTAGCATCGCAACGTCACTGCTGGGATTTGATGGAGCCAGTTTTCTCCTTCAGAGTTCATGTTTGAACACCTCCGATCCCGAGGTATATCCCAGATCCTAAGGAGTCTTCCTTCCTTCTGGGGAGATGTCAAAACTGCCATGCATGGCCTGTGGCTCCATGTACAGTGTGGATTGAGAAAAGTAGACTGGTGTTTTTGTATCTTTTCCCAAGTTCTTTAAGTTGATCTTGCTACCTTGGGGGTGAAGAAAATATTCAATGTAGTTTTGCCAGTGAAAGAGAGAATGTTAGTTCAGGTTCTTGTGCGTGTCTGTTTGCATCCACTGTGCCAAGAATCTTTAAAACTGTGCAGCTCCACTTTCTGTCTTGCTCTCTTTTTGGGTGACGTATGGATCACTCTGGTTAATGAAAGCTTATTTAATGAAAGCTCCAGCCACCACCTTGCATCATTTTGCAGACACCTGAGGGTACTTCAGTAATTGTGCATTCAGACCTCCAGTGTAGTGAAGCTCGGTAAATTACTTCCTACAGGAGACATTTCTTCTTTTCAGTCTGTGGAAGACAAACTGTAGAGTACAAGCCTCCGCTTTCTCAGGCAGCTTTCCTAAAAACCTGCAGGGTGGAAAAGAGCCCCTTCCTTCAAAAGATTGAGTATTCACAGCGTGTCCAGTGTATCTCTGGTGCCTGCTGTTTTCCATCTTGGTTGAGTTGCTAGTTTCATTGCAATGAAGGGACACCAGACTGCAGCAGGATGAAAAGGGCACCTGTAGAATTTCCACTCTCATTTCCTGAGAAATGGTCACCACTCTGTTCGAGTGGCACACTTCCCCCTCAGGACTATACACGGGCTTCAGAAACCATCATTGGGCATTCAGGAGAGGGATGGGGCCTATTTTGGGGAAAAGTTGCTAAATTGGGGATATCTCAGCTTTTGAGGAATCTTTAAGATTACCTATGAACCATCTTTTTGCAAGTACAACCAAACTTTGTGTCTGTTTTTCTCAGTTCCAGAAACGTGTTATCTTTATTTCTAGAAAATTAATAATTAGCAACAGGTTCTAAGTGTCTCAACCCTTCAGCTTCTTTAAAGAACTAATGGTGCAAAAACAAATGTGTCAATGCATCAGGGGGATCCCAATGATTTATAGAAGCTCTATGTTGAATAATTTTGAAAAGGGAAGACTCTTGGTAATAAGAATAGTCTTTTTTTTTTTTTTTTTTTACTCTTCTAGTCTGTAATATGCAGCCATGGGGTGGGAAGGAGAGGGGAGGGAAATACCATTCTCCTATGGATCATAAGTTTAAGTTTATTTTACATGATAGTCATAGGTTCCTAACTATTTGATTTAAAAATGAGCAGAATCCAATGGGTACCCTTCATTGGCCCTTCATGGTTTGGGGGAGGAAGGAGGACAAGGGAATAGACTTCATTTTGGTTCTGGTAGTTAAATGCTTGCAGCAACTCTACTCCATATTCCATTTAAATTTAAAAAAAAAAAAAAAGAAAGAAAGAAAAAAGCCTTCTATAATGGTTAGTGAAATTTACATTTCATCCCTTGCCTAAAACTATTTTTAGCCTTATTTTTTCTTTTCAGAGCTTTGTGTGCTGCTCCCCGCCCCCCCTCCTTAGGTATTACAATTGGTCTTAGAAATGGCAGTGCCTCCCTTTTGTTCTGCAGGTTGGTTTGATAGATTGTCTGCAAATTTGAGAGCAGCACGTTTAATTTTTTTAGCATCTAAACAATAATGTAACCACATCACGGCCTTTTCAGTCACATCATTGACCTCCACCAGCAGTTTATCCCCCTACAACACTTGAATGCATTAATATCACTGTCTGTAGCATTTTAATTTAATTAGAGCAGTGGTTATAATCCTCTTGGGAAAATTGTTATCTCCTCTGTAAAATGTTAAAATAAAACACCTCTGGTTTTCATCGGACTGACAATTTGCTTTTGAGGTGAATGTGCTGTAAGCAGGTACTCCCCTTCCTTTTGTTGGGGTCAGACCACAGAAGCAGTTGTGAGGACCAAGAGATTTCCGTGATTTGAGAAATTGGATGTTGGTCTCCTTAAGCCTCACTGTCTAGATGTCTCCATCTGAGATAGTGGTGTTTTTTTTTTTCCTATTTCTAATTGCTCATTTCTAATATTTTATTCTTATTTCTAATTTCTAGTAGTCTGCAGGTTGTGCCCTGTAGATACTAAGTGCCTGATTGTAGGAATAGATGAAAAAATGTGAACCTTGTGAGTCGCTCTAGAAATTAACAAAAACAAGAGACAAAGGGAAAGAAGCCTGTGGTGTGGGATTCCCAAGCGTGTATTTTGTTCTGTTTAGGAGAGGAGCCCACGTACTGGGCAGTGTCCTTTCTGGGGTCCCCTGAATGCTCTGCTGGCTGCCGAATCCAGGGTCAGGGTAGACGTGTAATGGCCGCTAGCAAATTGCTCAAAGTCCTAGAAGCACATTTTTGCTTTTCTCCTTCTTGGTCAAGGTATCCTCTCTTCTGATAACTGACAAATCGCTTCTTTGACCCTTTTAAAAAGGGCTTCCCATCCCAAGTTTTTGGTGTTGGAGTATGGCTGAGTAGAAACCATTGTCAGGAATAAGAATCTAGAATCTGTCTCTGTCTAGAATTGTTTGGACATGGGGGTGCTGGTATAAAATCCCAGGGCAAGCACTGAAGTGTGGCATTTCAGTGTAGCAGAAGGACAGGCAGCCACACAGAAGTACATGCAATGACAAGTTAGCAGTCAGAATATATGCATTTTAAAGCTGATACCTAGCTTGACCCTTATCAGTAGGCTGGAGGTAGATTTCCCAAGAAACAAAGCAAAATCCGTTTTGGGGGCTGGGTCTCCTTCATTTTTGTCCTTGATGGATTTAGTGAGGGGCGAAGGAGCTGGCATGATGTGGCCTGTCACAGAGACCAGTTGCAGGATCTGGTGAGTCTCTCCTTGCATTAAGAGACAGTCATCATATTATGAAATGCCATCTTCTTTTTTTTTCTCGCACTTGTGCCATGCCATTTGAAAACTTTTGGCTGCACTGTGTTTTCTTCATCAACAGTTTCACTTCTGCAAAAACCCTAACAAAACAAAGCTATTTCTGGGAATAAAGTTAACGGCAGATAAGATATCTAGACATATATTGGGACTGGGTATGTTGTTTTTTCTGTTTTGTTTTGTTTTTTTTGAGGGTTGAAGTGTGTGGAGAATTTGTTAAATTAGAAAAACAGACTGTGTTTAAAATGCTTAGAAAGCCTATCTCACTTTGAAAAACCCCTAAACAGATTTTGTATGTTTACCATAGGTGCATTGATGTCTTTGCCTTAAGCTAGGGTTGCTCAAAATAGGAGTGATGTTTGCTAAGGTTCAAGAAAAGTGAATTGAAGCTTTTGCCCCTGGGTGACCTTTCACCAGACATCTTGATCGATACAGAAATGAAATCTAGGATGTGTGTGCCTGCCTTTAATTAAGAAGTTCACGAGGAAAGTATGGGATGTATGCTTAAACAGAAATATTCCAAATGCCCTATTTGCTGGTAGAGGATGCCTCAGGGAAGGTACAGCGATTCCATTCGGAAATTACAGAAATATGTATATATTCATTTAAAATCGAAACTTCCTACCACAACCACCAAACTTTCCAGGCTCTGAGCTGAAGAGCAGCTTTAATTTGGTTATAGAGCCGGGGGGACTCCCCCGTTTCCCTTTTCACATTTGATGAAATATAAAATGTTAGAGAACCATCTTTCCAAAACATAAATACCCCCTTTGCTTTATTTTCATCTGTGATTTTTCTTTTGCTTCTGATCTTTGTTTTCATGATGGCGTTTTACTAATCTTTCTCCCCCCAACTAATTTTTGTACCTTGTAATGTTCCACTTTACTTTGCACATTTGGACTAGAGAAACTAATGGAAGTTATGTTTATTTATGTATGGACTTTAAGTCAAAGTAGTTGATCTAAGATGCAAATTGCACTGCTCTTCTAGCTAATAATAGTTGGTTCCTTGCCATTATTTGCTGCGTTTTAACTTAAAGCTAGTAATAATCCTTCCCATCCCATCCAGTTATTTTAATTGATCTAACAAACACTGTTTGAATTTAAACAGTGAATCTGCAGAAGTCGCCTTCCCCCTTTTCTTGTCAGTTAAATAAGTATCTTCAATTAAACAGTACTTGCCTTAAATGCAAACGGTTCTTGAATGAGCTCTGAAATACTTCAGGAGGAAAGGAAGTATCGATTCTGAGTTGGAGAAAGAAAGGGCAAGGAGATGCCATTAATGTTGCAGATAATACCCTGCTACGGAGGAAAAAAATTAAACACTGGATATTTTTGGTTTATAACGAGATAGGGAGAGCACAGAAGAATCTTGTTTGTAGATTTATTAATTAAATCTAGAACTTAGAAGCCATCACTCTGAGCTTACCTCTCAGGGGACCTGAGTACAGAATCGTATCTATAGTAGAAGCTGGGGATATTGCCAGAGAAGAGGAACCGTGGTTTTAATGTATGGGTGACATTAGTTATGTGACCTGGACAAGTAATTTTTGAAAGAGGAGTCTTTTAGAGCCATTCTCTTGGACACGCTGTTTCATTTCCTCCACCTTGTCTCGCCTCTTTCCTTGAACAAACCAACTAGTGCAGAGAGGAGAAAACGGACACCTACTGACCCGAGTCCAAAGGAGGAGCCCCACATTCAGCCTTTCCAGAGGCTCGTTATAAATCCTAAATGCTGGAGACCGGGAGGCCAGCTAACTGCGTGGAGCGTCTGCAGAGGGGCCGCGGGGGCCTGCGCCGAGGCCCGCTCCCCCAGGGCCCAGGTGCCCCCGCCCCGACTTCACACCCAAGTCAGTTCCAAGCTTTCATTGTCTTCTTCCCCCTCCCCTCTTCCTGCCCTTCTTTTTAACAGCAGGAACGAATTTCATATACGCCTCCCGAGAGCCCGGTGCCGAGTTACGCTTCCTCGACTCCACTTCATGTTCCAGTGCCCCGAGCGCTCAGGATGGAGGACGACTCGATCCGCCTGCCCGCGCACCTGCGTGAGTGTCCGCGCGGCTGGGGGCGGGCGCGGGCGGGCGGCGGGCGGCGAGGGCAAGCTCTGGACCTGTTGTCCCTCGCGGCGAGCGCGCGAAGCTGCTTTGCAGTCTCCCCCTCGCCGCCCCCACCAATGGCTTTGAAAAGCTCGAGACTCCTGTCCCCCCAAGACATGTTACCCCGACCTCTGGCGCTGCGCGCTCCCGGCAGAGTCCGCCAATCTCCTAAGAGGCAAAGGGGACTTCTTGGGAACATTTGTCTCCCTGACTTCACACTTATCTCCTCTTTTTAGTATTGTCATAGGTCCTAAATTTTGGGCAGTTTCTGAGCTAGACTCTGTCCCTGCTTTGCTTTTAGGCTGTATGTTCTTCCTTTCTTTACAGAGCCTCTCCTCTTTTTTTTTTTTTTTTTTTCCCCATGTTGGCTGCTTTTCTTAATTCGTTTTACTGCCTAGATCCGGCCTTCATCCCATCCTCTCCTCTCCCCCGTCCTGTTCTCTCATGCCTGCCTTGCCTCTGGCTCAGGTCGGTTGAGGTCTCTCACCTTTCTGCCTGAGACCGGCTCTGCCCCTTGCCTCTCCCAGCTCCCTGCCCGAATCCTCTACTGCAGCTTGGCAGAGATCAGGGCCAACGCACTTGTGCTGTTGGGGCCAGTCTCCAAAGCAGCCGACACCTGTCGTTTCCTTTTTGTCTGTCTTTCCCGTGCTGCCACCCAGCCTAGATGATACAGCATGATGGGCCAGCTGGGGAGAATGAGTCACCTGATTCCCACCCTGATCACAGTGTCCAAGAAATGCCAGGTTTTCTGGCTTGAATATTGTCCCAAGGGCGCAAATTCCAGGCTGTAGACGACATGGGAGGAGGGTCACCTTGGCCCTTCCCTAGCGGATTCCTGATGCTTCAGTGGTGGCACATTTGTGCTTGCCATCTCTTTCTGGCATGGTAATGCTCCCCAGGATATTCTCCTCCTCTTACTCCACCCCTCTTCAGAAGCCAGAAGGTTGCTTGCTGAAAGTGGAGAACAAAAAGAGACAGAGGATGCAGGCTTCTCTTCGCTCTCACCCCATGATAATTCAGGGAATCAGGTGACTATGATGCTGGATGCTGGGGAGCCCTAGGGGAATATCTGCTGGCTTATCTTTTCTCCTCCAGTGAGGATGGTTGCTAAGATCATGGGGAGGAGTTGAGGGCCATGAGAACCCTTCCTTCCCCTCCTCCAGCTTGCTGTGTCCCTCAGTATTTACAAAGTTGCTGCAAGTTAGAGTCAGCACATTCTGGCTTCACTTGGGCCAGGAGGTAAAGGGCATCACTCCACTCTCCCATCTTCTCCACAGTGAATTTTTACAGTTGACATTGGGACTGTAGAGGTCCTGTGTCAGGGTCATGACTGTGGGCACTGTTGTCCTTGGTAAAACTGGAGTGTCATGGTACCAGTGGAGCAGCAGGACTGGAAAAGACACCGAACTCGGGTAATAGCATCTTTGCCTCCAGAAGCTGTCCTGTGACCGGTATATTCCCTTCAGGAATATTCACCTGCAATTTGAACATGCTCATGCCATGTAGGCAAAACACTTCTACTATCCAATCTCATTCATTAATAATAATAATAATAATAATAATAATAATAATAATCTCATTCATTCATTCGTTCTACAAATATTATTGATTATCTGTGCTGTGCCAGACCCTCTTCTGGATACTGGGGATACCAAATGAACAAAGCAGACCAAACTCCTTGCCCTTACAGAGTTTAAAGTCGAGTACAGAGGGAAAAAAATAAGTATGAATGCTTGCCCCAAGTGAGCTAAGATTTCTCTTATAGTTTTTCATCCCTTTATTTTGAGATATCCCCTCCGAGGAGGCCCTAACTCTTGGTTTGCCTCTGGTTGCCTTTATTTTTGGAAGCTCTTTTACCACAGGACTGCCTCCCTGTAAGTAGTTACCATGGTAGAACAAACTAAGGTACACACCAAACTAGCTAGTTAGAAGACCTTAATTCTGTTTTTAAAAGCAAGGTTTTTTTTTTTTTTAAGATTTTTATTTATTCATGAGAGACACAGAGAGAGTGAGGCAGAGACATAGGCAGAGGGAGAAGCAGGCTCCATGGAGGGAGCCCGACATGGGACTTGATCCTGAGACTCCAGGATCATGCCCTGGTCTGAAGGGTGCTAAACCGCTGAGCCACCTGGGCTGCCCTGAAGATCTTAATTCTTAATTAGTTCTGCTGTTGAACTAGCTGGTTGACCATGAGTCAGTCATTATAATACTCAGTTTTCCTACCAGGAAAATTTATGATGGAACCAGAGAATATTTAATCGCCCTCTTAACTTTATTTATTTTTTAATATTTTATTTATTTATTTATTTATTTATTTATTTATTTATTTATTTATTTATTTATTTATTTATTTATTTGAGAGAGAGAGAGAGAGAAAGATCATGAGCAGGAGGGAAGGGCAGAGGGAGAAGTAGACTCCCTACTGAGCAGGAAGCCCAATGTGGGGCTCGATCTCAGGACCCTAGGATCATGACCTAAGCCAAAGGCAGATGCTTAATCAACTGAGCCACCCAGGCACCTGGCCCTCTTAGGTTTAAAATATGATTTCACTTAGGGAGTCATTTTCTCTACTTGGAACTGTCTCTTCTATACCAACACTGTTGCTGGAGTCAACGGTTTCCTCATGGGCCTCAGCTGGGCTGCCCACCACTGCTCTGCAGGCCCTGCCATGCACCTAGCACACAACTCTAATAGCTGATATTTGTTGTGGGATTGCCCTGGACCAGGGACTGTTTGACGTCCTTTATGTAAATTATTTTATTTAATTTTCCCAGCAGTACTGGTAAGGTAGATACAGATATTCTTTTAATATTCATGTCACACATAAGGAATTTAGGGCTTAGAGAATTTAAGTAACCTGCCAAGGTCACACAATTAGCAAGGGGTAGAGTCAGGATTCAAACTCAGTTCTGACTCCTGAGTCTATTATGCCACTATGTAAGTGTGTTTAATAAATACTTTTTTGGAAAGATGGATGAATTCAGGGTTGACGCTTAGCCAGTATTCACCGATGTGGCTATAGTGGCTGAAATGGTTTATGGCTGGAATCTTGTAACTGGTCAGTGAATTGTGGAATAGTTTGCTTATGTCCCTCAGATGGGACGGATGGATCCCCACATATATAATGATCAGATATAGGATTGTAGGATATTACTCCTGACCTTAGAATATAATCAGGTGGCCTTTTTTCTGGCCGTCTGGCTTTGGAGACATCCAGAGTAATCTGCATGAGCCCTGTGGTCCTGACATCTGGACTGAATCCTCTGAAAATGGAGGCTCCCAGACTCTTGCTGTTTGTCCTCAGCTGGGGCTTTCCACATGAGGCTGAGCTGCCCTCCTCCCTCTCCTGTTCCAGGATTCAGCTGCCCATCGAGCTGCTTGAGAAACAACTCATGTAGCCCCTAGGATGGTTGAGGCTGTGCCATATACTTGAAGATGCATCCCAGCTGGGTTTCCAAACCTAAAAGAAAATAAATATTCTAACAAGGGAATTGGGTTATTGCTGTTTTAATCTGGGATTCCAGACAATTCCCAGTGGAATGCTCATGGAAAGTACGGGGAAGAATCTGGAAGCCAAGACAGCAGCAGGACATTTATGGTATTGCTAGGTTGAAAGCATTTTTAGCTGCTTGTTTTAAAGAGATACTCACCAGACTGGTGAGCCTCAAAGTAGCTGCTTTTCGAACCATGATGTCCATGTCCTCCTTGATCTCCAGATAAACCTTCTCTCTTAACTCTTTTTTCTCTTTTCATTCTTAAGTCAAAATATATCCTTTTCTGGTTGGAGGGAAGGCAGGGCTCATGATATCAAAGATTCTCATACAGAGAGTTTCTCACCATTTTGTTCTGCCAACACCAGATATCCAATCTGAAGACCCAGTGAGACAAATTAGCAAGCTATTGAGAAGTAGAAAGTAAATGCCTTTCCTTCTGTTTGCCTGTGATAAAAACAAAGTGATAAATGGTGCAAAGTGTTAAGTGGTGACTGTAGAGGACTTGATAGGGCCAGGTGGGATAGTCTGGGGTCTAGGAAAGGAGGAGAGCCAAGGGGAGACGGTGCCAGCCCCGTGCCATCCTGGCCTGGCCGCCTCACTGCCTGCATGGGTAGGCTGGTGCCCGTCAGCAGTCGTGCGCAGGTTCCTGGAACCTCCCTGTGTTACTAGGAGAGCAAATACAAGTATGTTTATTGAGCAGACAGAAAGGGCTTTTTTTTTTTTTGCCTCTTTCCACAAAGGGTACTGACTTATTTTTGAAGCTTGAGGGTAGAAGTGGTGAAATACAACAATTATAGCAGGTAGGTGAAAAATACAAAAAAGTTCTAGTCCTTAAAGGGAACTAGCCTCTCATCATACCTTGAAAACACTTAAAGGACCAGAGACCCCTGAGAGTGCCTAGAGGAGCTCACTGTTGATTCTCCAGCCACTGAAGACCATTGTCTCATTCTCACTCAGGGCCTAATGGTGTAAGGGGGAGACTTTTTCTTTTTTCTTTCTTTTCTTTTTTTTTTTTTAATATTTTTTTTATTAGAGAGATAAAGTGCAAGCATGAACAGGGGGAGGGGCAGAGAGAGAAGCAGACACCCAGCTGAGCCTAGAACCTGAGGAGGCTTGATATCCCAGGACCTGAGCTGAAGGCAGACACCTAGCCAACTGAGCCACCCAGGCCCCCCTGGGGGGAGACTTTTTCTCTTGTGTCTGCCCAAAGACCACCTTTTTATAAATTCCTGGGGAGAAGAGTGGGTGGTAAGGGGGCAGCCATAGGTGCCTCAGGAGGTGGTGCCAACCCCGTGAAACACTCAGCCTCAAACAGTTACGCTCAGGGTTGCCCATCTGATTATAGTAAGTATACTTCAGACTTATCAGGCAGAATTGAAATCACTAACTGTCTTGTCTTTTTTTTTTTTTTTAAAGATTTTATTTATTTATTCATGAGAGACAGAGAAAGAGAGAGACATAGGCAGAGGGAGAAGCAGGCTTCATGCAGGAAGCCTGATGTGGGACTCGATCCCAAAGTCCTGGGATTATGCCTTGAGCCAAAGGCAGATGCTCAACCACTGAGCCACCCAAGCGTCCCACTAACTGTCTTTTCTTTATTTTAAATTTCTTTTCACCTGATTGTTTTGGATTTAGCTGATACAATCACATCCCATCACAGGTTGACATTATCTGTTTACCCAAAGACTCCACATTTTGCAGTGCTGGTTGGGCCTACTCAAACCCTTGTGAATTGATATTTAAAAATTAGAACCTAGGACTCATTCATCATTTTTAATAGGGTTACAGTTTATGATGTTGCGGGTTAATAAATAGCCATAATAGCCGCTCAGAGTTTTCTAGAAGCAGAACACCAGAAATAGTCCCTTGGCTCTACTTCCTTTCCTTGTGAATCTTTCAGAATTCTTACATTACTACTCCTACTTGTGTGTGTTTAATAATTTAATTTAATGCCTTCCTTTGGAAACGTTACCTCGCGGCTCACCCACTTGGTGATTTTTGCCTTCTCTGCAAAGTAACGGAATTGAAGACAGTCACATGGCAAGCAAGGCTATATTAGAACCAGGATAGTGAAACGGGATGTAGTGCCTCGCTTTCCTAATGAGCTAGAGCAACCCACAATTGTATATACTTGCAAGTTAATTTTGTTCCCTCAGAAGAGGCAAAAATGGGAATTAAATATCATTTTTCATGTTTTGTATTGTTATAAGCAACAGCATGTGCTCCCATATATTGTCTCATTTAATCACAGAGCCGTCCTTGAAGTAGGTGTTACTAAGTCTGTCTTATTGAAGAGGTGACTGGGCCTCCCGTAGGTCCACAGAATTGTCTAGATTCACACCAGCCCGTGAAGAGCCAAATGTGATGTCTATTTCAGAAGTCACCATGTAGGCTTCTTGGGAGAACACATAATGACAGGGTCTTGTGGACTTGAAAGTAGCAGCACTGTTGACTGTAGGAGTCTGGGCGGCCTTGGGTGCAGGGACTGGGAGCACTTTGGTTCTGGTCATGCACTTGACCATTGATTTGTGCTGAACCTTGACCAGTCAGCTTCCACCAGGAACCAGGCCATGAAAGCCTCAGAGGTCCAGCTGTAGGAGTGGGGCTCAGTCATGTCCTCCCATTCTCTGGCATTTCACCAGAAATGACCTGGAAACAGGTCCCACAGCTCTTTTTGGCGATTCCAAATGGAAAGGCATGGTAGTAGAAAGGACTTGGGTTCAGAAAGACCTGAGTGGGCTCACATTCCAGGGCTCTGCCTCCCTTGTTAGACGATTTAACCTCTCTGAAACTCAAATTTCTAATACATCTACTTATGAGGCTGCCCTATAAGGATCAGAGCTAACTTATGGGTAGCACCTAGCACAGTGCCCAGCAAACAGTGGCTCCAGTAACTCACTGGAGCTCTTTCAGTTTCCAGAGCTGATAAATAGCCTGATAAGTGGGCTTCCTCATTTTCAAGGACCAAGAGAAGCGTGTGTGTCCTTGTGTGTTTCGCTAAACAAGGGGCCTAGAGTTTTGTCTGCCTACACCGAGACAGATTTCCCTAAGTCACACTGGAAATGAGCTCTATTCTCTAACAATGCTACGATCTCTGGGAGCTCAGTTGTGCTCTGGAGCACTTTCCCACCCCATGCTCTCCATACCTCTGCCTGGAGTGGTTTTCTTCTGGCCCCAATCTGTAAGCCTCCCTCCTCAGCCTTCCCTACTCTTCTTCTAAAACCCAGCAAGTCCTCCCCTGTCCTTTGCTGTTATCAGCGTTCCAAAAATGGCCTCTCCTCACACAGCTGCCTGTGACGTGTCGTGACGTCACCGGCAGAGTTGAGGCAAGGACATGGGGAAGATTTCCTTCTCAGTCAGCACCTGACAAAGCGGTGAGGACTTCTCACAGAGATGGCCAGCCACCCGTGTTTTAGATCTTGTTTCCCTTAAGCCTTCCTTCAGGTGCCTCCACTTTTCACATTCAAATGCTTGAAAGCTTTCTGCGTCTCCAGCAGCACATGCGGCTGTTTCAGGGCCCTGCTTAGCTGCTTCACACAGCCTGAAGAGAAAAAACAGCCCGCAACAGAACAGCCAGGATGCTTTGGAAGGGAAATTTCCTTTTTGGGCTTGCAGTCTGAAAGAATTTCCGATGCAGGCAGACGTTAATTCCTAGCTCCATGCTTCCTGATAAGGAAGCAGCTTCAATAAATGCAGCTATTTATAGATGTCTTTAAAAAAAAAAAAAAAAACATATAACCAGAGGTCTATTGACCTTTTCTTTCACTTTGCATTTCATGCCGCGCGCTCCGTGTACATTTAAGGCAGTTCCTCCAGCAGAAGCTCTGACAAAGCGCCTGTGATCTGGGGGGATGGAGGAGGCAGGGCTCTCAGTGTCCTTGGAATTCTGAAGTTGGCGTTTGGAAGCTTCTGGCAGTTGATGGTCCCTACCTGGTGTTGTGGGTTATTTATGTGAGCCCAGAGACACCGCACACTGTTCTAGATCAGGATTGAAAAGTTCTGACAGACTACGCCGGGCAGCCATTTAAGAGCTAAGTAAGAGCTTAAAAAAAAAAAAAAAAAAAAAAGTAAGAGCTGATTGAGAACCAGTCAGTTCTCTGAGTAGAGACTGCCTCTCAACTGTCTCCCCTTGGACTTGACAACCGACCGGACCTCTGTGGTCTTTCTCTTGGCATATTAGGGCCCCTGTCCATAAGTTCCATGGTCAACTTCGTATATAGCTACACAATCCTTGCTGACAGGCATGATGAAGAGTCAGGGTGATGTTGGCTTGAAATGGCTTTCCTAGGTTCCTCCTCATGTCCTCTTATCACAGGCGTTGACTGGGTCGAGTCTATACAAATAGGATAGAGTTTCCATTCTCAAGCAGATATTTTCTTCCATTTTGCTTCAGGCCTAAGTTAGATCTTATCCAAGCTCAGACTCTTGGAATTTCTGACCGGAATGACTTTGACCACCTCATCTTTACGTTTTTCCGGAGGTTAAAGTGACCACAGACCTTTGGATATTACTGATTTCCCTGTTGGCAGAGGAGGATTCTGGTTCAGTTGCCTGAACTGACCCTGTGAGTTTTGGGGCTTCTTCCTTCTGGTCCTTTCTGAAGCAAGGTAGAGCAGGATTTGAGAGATAGAAACTGTCCCTGGCTCTGGCCACATGCCTGTAAATTCCCAAGAATAATTAGTTACCCTGCCCTGATATTACTGCTTCCATCTTGGGTAGGTGGATTAAACTCCATTCCTTTGAAATTAGACTCTATTTCTGTTTCCTCTAGATCATGGATAGAAATAGCCTCAAATGGAGCTCCAAGATTTCAGTAATAGAAATGCAGATTGCAGATATAGGTACTGGATAAAGAGCTGTAGATGTGTGGTGGATGCAGATTAGATGCCTGGAAGGAAAAGTCTAACCCAGGCAGGGCTGTGCGGGGAACACTTGATTTCACCAATCTGCTGAGGCTGAACTCTCTACTCTGGGGTGGGAGCATTTACTAAAGTGGTTCACTGAGGAGGGGGAAGGTTTCTAACAAGTATTAAGGGAAAAAGAAGGTACCTAGATGAGTCTTGAAGGGCGTGGAATAGTAATATCTTAGGAAAAATTACAGGAGTAGCAGGCAGTCTATATAGTTCCACCTTAGAAGTCACAATATTAGGATTTAATTACCCATTTGTTTTCCAGGAGTGGCTTATTTTTGCAAATGAGTTTCTTTTTTGTTGTTGTCATACCCCACCTGCCAGTTTGCCAGAACTGTGCTTCTTCCTTAGGAGCCATTCTGAGGTCAGCTGTGTATAAGATGCTTCTCTAAAGAAATTTTTGTTTTGATAATGTGTGGCATAAGTAATCATTGTCACTGCTGTTACTGAGCACTTTCTGTGTGCCAGGACTTTTATATATATTATTCTGAATAATCTCTAACAGTGCGAAGTAGATATTATATCTGTATTGTGTCTGAGGCTCAGAGTGACAAACCACTTGACCAGAGGTCACACGGAAGCAGGTGAAGGATCTATGATTTGAATCCAGGTCGAATCCTAAAACTTAGGCTTTCTGTCACTTCACTGTGTTGCTTCTTCATTAGGAACTGATAGAAGTCGTGATTGGAAGCTGTTGGTTAGAAGGAGGAAATCCCAGCTTAACAGCTTGATTTCTTTTTTTAATTTAAGTGAAATTTTTATAAACAACAGACAGGAAGGCCAAAAGGGATAAAATGAGTGACATAAACTAAATTACCTTGTGAAGTAGTGTAAGAAAAATGTTCAAGTTCAGTCCTCTATGCAGACTGTTATTGGTAGTGTATTTTCGGGTACCTCTATAAATTCTGGATAATGTTAGAAACAAAATTAAATGCAAAAGTGATGATCCACCTCCCGGATGATTATAAAACAGCAAGAAAGATGATGTGCTCACATGGAGATTATAGTAATGAATTCACAAAATGAAGCACTTCACTTCCTAATGCTTTCTGTTCATCGGACATGTTTCAGAAAAGTTGTATGACATTCAGTGCCTCAGTTTACCAACATGGCATATGTTCCAGGAAATTCTGCCACAGGGTAATAGAGCAGGGAGTGTACTTGTCTGGGGCTGGTCCTCTCTGAGCGTTGGCCCAGTGTGCTTTGTTTCGGGTTCTGGGGTTGGAGGGTCATCCCAAACAATCTGTTATTTCTCCCAGGGTCATTTGTGAAGCAAAGTAGCTTTGGTATATGATTCCCTGGGGTCCTTCACAGCTCCTACGTTTTATTTGTTCTCTAATTACAGAAGAGAAATACGAGGGATATTAGCAGTGGAGCATTATCTATAAATTGTAAACATCATGATTCTCACTTCTAGCACTCAACATCAAATTTTAGTTCAGGTGGTGGTATTTTGGTGACACAGGAAGTTGTCCTCTACTTTAACTGTGACTGTTTTGTGAGGATGCACCTCTTGTGAGGAAATATGGAAATTCAGCACCTGATACTGTTGGACACTTCCTGACACTGCCCATAGTGAAGATGAGGTATAAGGTAGTTCCTCAGCCTTGCAGGTTTTCTGAAGGCTTTCACAGCCACTCACACCTTATACGGGGTCCCGGGAACCTTCTCGCTGATCTCAGGCCTGTTCCCTGTTTCTCATAGCCCTGAGAACTGCAAGTTGGCTCTTTGCCCAGTGCATTACACACAGGTGTGGCTTCTGGTAACTACCTACTTGACCCCAACTGCATGATTTGTGGGAATCCCCTCTGCAACTTGAGGCACGTTTGCCTTTCCTGTAACCTGTAAACAAGACAATCTACAATTTGCTCCTTCTGTAGATGCCCACTGGGTTTCCGGCTTCACAAAGCCAGCTGATCTGCATGGATGGGGCCGCCCTATCCTCCTTCAGCCGGCCTCATAGCACATGCACAATTAATACTGCATTAATTAATTATAGGGGGAAAAAAGCGCAGTTGGCAAGGGAATGAAGGCTTTCAGCTTCTAAAGTGAAGGCTTTGATGCTGAGCTTTAAAGTACATTTCCATCCGCCCCAGCCAGCAAAGAGAATCTGTGACACTTATACCATCCCATGGGCATGAAAACTCACACCCAAGGAACTATTTCTAAATAGGGGCCCTGAACTAGTTACTCAGATCATTCACTTATTGCCACAGGCTGTGAAGAAAGGGTGTAGGATTCAGGAGACAAGAATTGCCCAAAGCAGCAGTGATTCCTGAACAAAGCTGATGAGTGGTTTTATTTGCCTCCTTAAGTAGCTCTCAGGTCACCAACATCAGGAACTCATTGTAGAGAAATAAATATGAGCAGATGACTTGGTGCCAGCCCTCTAGAGGAAATAAAATCACTCTTTCTTCTTCCTCCTCTGATGCCTTACTTGGGGAAGTAGCCCAAAGGCAGTGCAAGTTCACAAACCTGTTGTTCTGATGGGTTGGAAAGTTCTTCCGTTTTGGGTTGTTCTTCTATCTTGGGCAGATTGTTCTACTACAAGTGAACAAAGAGGAGGAGAAAATGCTTGCTTTTCTTTTTCATTCTGATTTCTTCCACATCATCATTCTCATGGTTCTGACTCCCACACTTAATCTTTTCACTTCTTGTGTGAGGTAGTGGTGAAGCCACTGCACAAAATCCCCGCCCTGGAGGGAGAGTTTCCCTCCCTTTCCCCTATTATTTGCAGCTCTGTGTCAGGCATTTTGTGTGGTGCTCCTGCTGCCCTTAAAATCTGGCCACAAATCAAATACTCACCCAGATATTTGAGATTTTAGTGAAAGGCCTTTTAGAAGTACCAGAGCAGAGATTCCCTGAGAGAGATATTCCTCCCTCAAGAGCCGTGAGTTATAAATGTCCTTCTAAGCTATACTTGAATTCTCTGATCATGCTGAGAGGAACTTCAGAGACTCACAAAAATCAAAACAGATGTAAAATTTGTTTGGAGCTTGTAAAAGGAAAAAAAATTTCTTTTGATTCTTAGGCAAAGAGAAATTTTACTTCAGATGAATTCAAATGAGTGTGCGTGCGTGTGTTTGGTTCATATTGTTTCATGGCTATTACTCCAGATAACTGCTTCACAAAGCTTCTGTGGTGATTCCTATTAGCCAAAGTGATCCAGGGAAAGAACTTGAAAATACAACTGGATTTTGTAGTGCTGGCATTGTATATCTAGCTGTGTAGCAGTCTCCTCTCTCGTACTTTCTCGTTTGCAAAAGGAGTATTGAGATTCAGAGAGTGGCTGGCTTCTAAACTTTTATTGTCCACATGACGCTACTATGGATCTAGGACAGAGGGTTTAGAGTTGTTTGTGAACAGGGCTAGTCTTATGCTTCAGCAGGGTATGTGGTCACCCAGTTGCAGTGATTCGAGAGTGCCCTGAACACAATGAACTGCCATGATGTTGGAAGCTCCACTGTTAAAATATATTCCTGTTGGGTTGGGCATTGTTTCTACCAAGCTCTACTTTTTAACAGTAAGTTGTTAGGACAACAACTAGTACCTTGGAGAGTGATAATTAATACATTAAGTCCCTGATATCTTAATGAAAATTAGTTTGTCAAATCTCTTGAATCTTTTGAAATAGGAAAACCGTGGCCCACATGGAAAGCCAAGGGAGGGAGTAGAGTTGGAAAAAACTCTATGATTTTGCTTAGGGTTGGCCTCCTCCATGGAGAAGACTGATATAAAAATTGGATAGAAAATCCAGGCCCCTTGATTTAGACAAAACATCGTGAACCTGCACCTCTAAGACCAAGATGAGTAATCGCATATTTATTGTGCCTGGCTGTTGGTCTCTAGACGTGGCCAGTGTCAGTACTGACTGAACAAAGTCGGACCTCCACTGGCACATGGTCAGCTTGAAAACGTGCAAGTCATCTTCATTGCCTTGAGAGGAGGAGAGAATTTTGAGTCTGAATCCTTAAACCTTTCAACCATTCCTAACCAGAATGCCTTTACCTCCGAAGTGACGAAATGTTTGATTGTAATACCAGGCCCATCCTGCGGTTATAAGGGACCTGTTAATCCAAGTCTCAAGTTGAAGTGGTCAGGAAAATCTTGACTTGTGGAGAATTTAAAAGGGGCTAGCCAGAGGGGAGTGGCTTATTTGAGGAGTGGGTGTGTGGAATTTAGGAGGAAGATCCTTCATAGCTCTCTGTGTGCACTAATAACTAACATTTACTAAATGCTTATGGAAGGCACTTTTCACATGTATTATGTCATTTAATCCTCATGACAGCCCTTAAAGGCAAGTTTTATTATCCCCACTTCACTGATGAAAAGTCAGGTTTAAAGAGGGTGAGGAACTTGCCCCGAGTCGCAGAGCTTGTAGTTGGCAGAGCAGGTTCCTCAGACTCTGCTCTATATTCTCCCTCCCAAATGTAATCCAAAGGCCTATTCCCTAGACCATTGTCTTTGAGAACATGAAAAATGATGTTGGGTCCCCCTTTGAGATTCTGCCATGGTTAAAACCTCATAAATTTTAGAAAAATGGAGTAAGTCACTGAAATAAAATTATGCATCTGCTCCACGGAAAATATCTACCATAACCCCAAAACCTCAGAGTTAATATATTCAGATTTCAGTGAGCTATATGATTCTCACTAGTCCCTTAAATATCGCTCTGTTTCCTGGTAAACAATATCCCTTACAGAGTCCTGGCACACGAATAGCATAATAAGATCAGATTCTATTGCTCTGCCATTCTAGTGCCATCTAATTGCAGGGCAAAAATCCAGGGCTGTCTCAGTTCCTCATCTGTCCGGGTCTCTTTGTCCTATTGGCTGCTCAACAGTTGGAAGTTCAATACCACTCCCTCCTTTTGTGCTTCTAGGCTCTGTGTTGTTTCCTTTTCACAATTTTTTTGTTTTGTTTTGTTTTTAATGAAGTGATTTGAAATGGAAAATTAAAAACTTAAGTAGGATTCTGATAGTTTCCTGCTAATGCCTCTCTGTTAAAAAGCTTCATAAAATACTATATATTATTATTCACTTCACAGCTGCTCTGGGCGCTCACCCACTTAGTGATTCACAATATGTCTGAGAGATTAGTTTTACAAGGCTGTGGTTGGAGATATGTTTCCCGTCCATGTTTTACTTGAAATCTTCACTGGGGAAGTTTGTGTAGAAAAAAAAAATACCCACCACCCTTGATAAAAAGGAATTTGGTAATATATGTGCTTTAGAAGCACTAGTGGGCTCTTTTATTTTCTTGCACCCTCTTCATTGAAATACTGCAGTGGTTCTGTGACAGGTCTCAAGTCAGTGTGGGACCAAGAGAGAACAAGAGTGTTTTGCTCCAGTGTGGTTGTAAACCTCCTATTTTGGTGTCAGATATGTGAGAGAATCACCCTTCTGATTTTAGGCAATGGTGGTAAATTAGGCCATAATAATACAGCTTCATCTCAATGGCCAGATCTGATTTTTTTAAAAAAGATTTTATTTATTTATTCATGAGAGACACAGAGAGGCAGAGACATAGGCAGAGGGAGAAGCAGACTCCCAGTAGGGATCACAGGACCTGGGATCACGACCTGAGCCGAAGGCAGATGCTCAACCACTGAGCCACCCGGGAGCCCCATGATTTTGTTTTTGTTTTTTAATAGTTAAATCCTACAAAGACAGGGATTTTTGCCTGTTTTATTTACTTTTAACCCAGATACCTAGAATAGGCACATAGTAGGCGCACAAAGGAAAATAATCGAGGCCTTCATTTAGTAAGAGCAGCTGGGGAAAAGCAGTTTGGGGCCTTCTTTGTGTAAGCATCGTGATAGCAAATGGGATTGATGAAAAAACTGGTCAGATGTGGGAAACATAAAAATAAAACATTTAGATGACACCAGATTCCCTCTCTGCTTCCCCCCCCCCCCCCCCCCGCCACACACAAACCAAGTTGTCCCGATTTTCCGAGTCTCTTCAAATTAATACAATCTTAACTTGAGAGAAGAATAGGTGCTTTCGCGTTGCAGCACCTCCGGGTGACTGCAGGGTGCCCATTTGTGAGCGTGTTTGTGGGTGCTGCGTAGGTAAATCTACAGGGGGGCCCGTTTCTGGGGCAAAACGGCAGGTCCTCAGTGCTTGGTGGAGTTGGAGCTCTTGCCCTTGCCCGGGCTCGAGGGGGGCAATGGCACAAGAGGACGAAGAAGGGGGAGGAAAGGGTGGCCCTAGGGCTGGTGTCAGTGGGGTCCCCACCCCCGGGGCGAGAGCCTCACTGCTTATCCCCACATCCCAGCAGCAGCAGAAAGCCAGGGGTGTTTTCAGGACTCCGCTGCCAAAGTTTCTTGAAACAGCTCTGCTCAAAGGCAGATGCTGGGCTCACTTCTGAGGGAAATTTCCTTTTTGGGGAAGTTGAAGCAAAGGAATTTCCTGTGTGGGCAGACAGCGCTTCCTGACTTGAAGGCTTCTTGGAAGGGAAACGGTTTCATAATGAAATGACAAATTAAAGACATACCAGCCGGGTTCACTTCAAAACAGCTATTGAGAGTGCAGGCAAAGCCCTATTATACTCCCTCACAGAACAAAAATAAATCCCATCCTGACAGGTTTCTGTATGCTGGATTATATCCGTCCCCCCGCACCTTCCTTCACAGCCGTCTTCCTCTGCCGTTCCCGCCACCCCCGCCATTAGCCGCCGCCATCTCTATCTTTAACCGTTCCCGGAGCCGCCGGCAAGGAGGCTCGGGGCGTCTCCGGCTGCCTGGCTCCCTGGCTTCATCCATCCCTGACCTACATGGAGGCCCGAGCTGCTGGGACTCACAGAAACGACCCCTTTCCTTCCCCCTCGGACGCAGAGGCCGTTTCCTCAGGCTGGCCTTGCAGGGCCTGGACGCCGGACCTGCGAAGCCCGCCAAGCTCTGCAGGCCCCGGGAGCGGAGTCCCCAGTCTCCGAGGACATGAGGGTCCGCGTGGGCACAGAGGATGTCCCTGTACCCGCACGTGCCACCTTCTACGGTCCAGCCGGCCCGTGTCCTTTCCGGTTGACACGGGGATGCCTTCTGAAGTAACTTTCTTTTTTTTTTTTTTTTTTTTTTTTTAAGCAGAACAGACGAGGAGAGAGAATGATGGCAGGGTCGTTTGGGGGCAGAATTCATGAGTCTTAGGCGAAGGAAGGGAAATGGCACAGGTTTCAGGACCAGACGTCCCCGAGTTCAAGTGCCAGCTCTAGCGACGTACAAGGAGCAGTGTGACCTTGGGCGAGTCACGTCGCTTCTGGCCTCAGTTTCCCTGTCTCTGAAATGGGTACAGCAGAACCCTTTTCACACCACTGTGAGGAAATTAGATTATGATTTCAGAATTTTTGAAATCGCTTTAAACCCCTCCTAGGCCATAGCCAAGTGGCACTTGTTTATTTAGCCATGATTGGGCTCTTTGGGGATTGAAATACAATATTAGGTTGAAAGAATAAAATTGTAGAATTTGTTGATCAATATGGCAAGTATTTATTACAGATTTTCTCTGAGTGCAGTGGGCTTGGGCTCTGTGGGGAGACATATACACAAGTAGGGAGTGTAGAGCGGCCGCAGAAAGAATCTTGAACTTAGGGCCAGGAGGCCAGTGTCCAATCCTGGCTGTCACTCAGTAGCTCTGTGGCTTGGGGAGAACTGTTTAACCATGATGAGCCTTAGTTGTGTATTTGTAAAACTGGGGGAAATCAGACTCTCTGACATTAGTAAGCTCTGTCCAATTCTGACGTTGTATAAGCGATTTTAAGAGGTCCTGACCTTTTGCAGTTGTTCGTAGGATTTATTCTAAAGAGCAAGGAAACTATTCACCATGTAACAGCCTTTCTGGTGAAGAAACTTGCATCAAAAAGCTAGATATTTTTTATTAGTATATCTGATAAAAACAGGAAAAGATTAGTGCATGCTAGGTCAGCTACAATTTGGTTTTGAGTGTTCCTGAGCAAATGCTGACTTAATAACTAGGAACATGCATTGGATATGGCAGTTTCCTCAAGAGAACTTGTCTCAGGATTTTGATTTACCTTCTCTCAGCTGCTCCAGGGGATGCTCAGCATGTTTCCAAATGGTTGTTCACTGAAGCCATTCCCATCATGGTTATCCTTGTCCAAATAGGCTTCTAGGACAGAGGCCACAGTGTTGACTGGTCCTGCCAATCAGGTTCTGGTATGTGCGGACATGTAATTTTAGGACTGCCACATTGTTCTTCCTCTAGCTTTAGTTTGTACGACTAAAGGACTCTGAGTGACTTTGCCATGAAGCATATTTTCTCGGCACTCATTTCGATTTGAGAAAATTGAGGTATTAGAAAAATGTGATACCATGTATAAAAATCACAGTTGCAAAATGATGACCAGCTGAGCATTGCGTAAACAGCTGCCGTTTATTGGGTGTGTGCGGTGAGTTCCTAGTGCTCTAAATAGATTGTCTCATTCATTTTATTCTCCCAACAAGTCTGAGAGGTAAGGGATATTATCTTCACTTTACAGATACAGAAACTAGGGCTTTGAATTGTTAAGTAATTTGCCACAGAACTGGTTTTGAGTCAGAATTTGAATCCAGATCTATGTGTTCTAGAACCTGTGTGTTTTATCCCTTCTTTGCAGCTCATCAGTGCTGTCAACTGTTTTATTTTTGTTTTATTTTATTTTTTAAAGGTTTTGTTTATTTCTTAGAGAGAGAGAGAGAGAGCACAAGCAAGGGGATGCAGAGGGAGAGGGAGAAGTAGGCTCCTTGTTGATCCGGGAGCCTGATGGGGGGCTCGATCCCCAGGACCCAGAGATCATGACTTGAACCGAAGGCAGATGCTTAACCAACTGAGCCACCCAGGGGCTGCTTGTCAATTACTTTAAATTGACCTCATTGCTTAGAAATGAAGTCAAACCTATACCAGGCCCCTAAAAAGAAATAGTACTAATGTCATAGTCCTGTAAAGGCAGATAAGCCTCCAGAAAATAATATACCTGGGCCATAAATGAGCAAACATAACTGTGCCCCTCACCTCTAGAAGAGAGCCCATTCTCGTTCATCCTAGGGTCAGGTTGGCCTAGAACCTCAGTAGCCAGCTCTTGCCACACCTTATCAGTTAGGACAGAAACGTGCAGATTGTGTTTCAGGTAGGTAAGGAAGGTGACTGGTACCAGATTGCATCCTTTTCCTTGTGAACTTCCTTGGAAATATTATTTGTGGCTGACTGGCCTTGTTCTGAAGAAAATTCAAGCATTGATTGAACACTGCTCAGTGCTGGGTATACAAGGATGAGTAAGATAGGCACTCAATCTTAGAAAGCAGAAACCTGCTTTCAACAGTAATCATTCAACAAAACCAGTATTTATTGAGAATCTACTGTGCCCAGTAAAATAGTAACTACAAGTGATAAATATCTCAAAAATTTATCAGAATACGTTTTCCCCTGAAGGTATGGGATGTTTTTTCTTGATTTCCATTTAATTTTTATCAACTCTCCTCTGTATAAGTAAGCTTAGTGTGTCCTCTTAAGTCCAAAATTTTATTATTTTTCACTTACTTGACTACAGTCTAAATAGCTCCAGAATTGCTCCTCTTCATTTCCATTGTTAATTTCATTTCTCAATTCTCAATTTTCATTGTTAATTTCATTTTTCTTCCCCAAAGAATATAGATTTTTTAAAAAGATTTATTTATTCAAGAGAGAGAGCACATATGAGTGGGGCAAGCGGCAGAAGGAGAGAGTATCCAAGCAGGCTCCTGCTGAGCATGGAGCCCATCTCAGGGCTCAGTCCCTTGAGCCACAAAATCAGGACCTGAGCCAAAACCAAGAATCAGACACTCCACCGACCGAGTCACCCAGGTGCTCCAGGAATATAGATTCTTTAAATTATTTTTCAATAAAGATTCAAAGTACTAAGTTGTTCTTTGGGCATGTGTAGCAAAAACACTATGTGGGTGTTGTTTTGAGTTCAGAGTAGGGAGAAATGGGGCCATTCCTCCTGTAGAGAAATGTAATCTCTGATTTCAGGTTTTCATTGGCCTCCAGCAGCCAGTGGGGTCCTTTGAAAAAATTCCTTTTCTTCATTACTCAATATATTCCCCATTTGGACTTAAAGTGGGGAGTGGAGGTGGGGGTAAGAAAGAACTATTGCAATGTTATGACCAAATCTACACTTTAAGATGCTCCTTTCCTCCTTTGGTGAGGAAGTGGGGGCGATGTGGAAAAGATTGACTTCTTTTTTTTTTTTTTTTAAGATTTTATTTATTTATTCATGAAAGACACAGAGAGTGGCAGAGACACAGGCAGAGGGAGAAGCAGACTCCGCGTGGGGAGCCCAATGCGGGACTCAAACCCCGGGATCACAACCTGAGCTGAAGGCAGACATTCAGCCACTGATCCATCCAGGTGCCTCAAGAGATTGACTTCTTATTGATTTTGTTTGGAATTGAGAAGAAGTAGGGGGGAGGGTTGGAAGAAGAGTGAACGTGCACTTTCCTGCCTCCTGGTCCTGTGATTCCCTGACCATTTCTCTTACCTGGCCCTCGCAGGCAGCATTGGAAAGGGAGGAATTCATGAGGATGAAGATCTTATTAGCAGAGGAGTTGCAGGAGCTGAAGAGGTGCCAAAGGGAGCAAGGGTGACTGACAGATAGATGAAATTTAATATCCTTTCCACTCAGATTTTTAAAAAGAGAAATTGCTAATTAGTAAGTTTGAGTTGTATCTTCTTTTTTAATATTCCCTGCTCCTTAGGCAGAGATGCTGATGATATACTAAATGTAAGCGAGAAGATGTTGGGAAACCCACTGAGCCTTGAGATCCCTAAGACCCCCAGGCTTTGGATGTTGGGGGTTGACAGTGTCTTCCCTTGCACTGTACCATCAAGACCCCATGTGATCGAGGCAGTGGCCCAGCTTCAACTCTGGGCATGCAGAGAAAGGAAGTTCCGCCTTCTTTGTTCACCTGGTAGTTGCTGGATGCTGGCACTGCCTCTGCCCGTCTTACAGGAAACCTGAGAACTCCAAGTCTCCGTGTGATCTTGGCCCAGCCTGAAGCCTGAGACTTCTGAACATAAACATGTAGTTCCAGCCTTCCTTCCGTGAGTCCTGGGAATTCCTAATGGGGAAAGCCATACCTAGCCACTGTCAACCTAATGGATAGCCCGAAGTCCCTCCTCCTTCCACCTGCCCTCTCATAATCTTAAGATCTAGGGGAAATTAAAATAGACTTTCTTTCTCTAACTGAGGTTTCACTTACAAATGTAGCTTTGGCATTAGAGAAGCCTTTTTGACTTCTGTGAATAAGGAATAACTAAGGGCTTTGTTGCACCTTCTGGATGGTCCAGTGGATTTATATGAGACCCAAAGTGGCACTGATATGCTTTAGCTGATGACCAACATCAGGTCTATTTGTCTCTCCGGTTAGAGACTGATTGTGACAGCATTGCCATCGGCCTGCCACCTATAGGAACTCCAGTTTCTGGAGATGTAGCAGGGCTTTGTAGGGATTAACACCAAGTAATGCTCTAACATTTAACAGCTTACAGCAATGAGCTGGATACTGTGTAAACAGTGTATTATAGCTGATCAATAAGTGTTAAGTAGTAGCCCCAGTGGTGTCCCCCATTCCACATTTTACATTTAGTTCTTTGTCAAATAATAGAATAGCTAAGCCCGTAACTCAAAATAGGGAGCAATTATTACCTGTGAACTTTGTTGCTTTAAAATCTTGAGATACCTCTTTCTTTACCTCCTTCCTTGTCAACGAGTATTTATATTTTTAATGACATTTAAAAGCCAGGCGCTTTAGAGCTAAATCCTAGCAGAGACGAACTTTAAACTGGTAGGAGTGGGGTGTATAGAGCAATCCTTCTGGGAGTCAGAATGAGATACTTGTGTGTCTGGACTGGTGGCAGGTTTGTATGTTACCAGAGTGATCTCCATGGTAACAGATCAACATGGTGCCAGTGACAGCTCTACACTCCAAGCTTTAGGTTCCCATGAGAAAGTGAATTCTTACAGCAAGGAGAGGGGAAAAAATCAAGGAATATGGATGTGCTCCCCCCTTCCTTGTGGAGTTCTGGTCATGAAGTTTCCATTCATATACCCAGTGACATGTCCTATTTAACCACTTGAGTTCCTCTGTAAACCAAGGCTCTTCAGAGAATGAATGATGTTCTCTTGAATTTCAACTAAACTCCTACCAGCTTTAAACAGACTTTTATAGCAAAGAACTATATTGCAGTGGAACAAGAATGTGACTTGGAGTCAGGAAACCTAGCCTTCAGACCCAGCTCTTACACTGCTTTGGAGGTCCCTACTTTGCAGATTCTTTGTTTCTCACCAGTTCTGATGATCATTTATCCAGTTATATGGAAAGCCCCTAGTATGATATATTGGCAGTAAAAATGGTAGCCAGTTGAATAGAGTACAGTGTGCCATCCCCATTACCGTCTGAGGTGTGATAATGTTGAGATCGTGTACAGACTTTCAAACACCTAAAAAGTGGAAGGTAGAAGTCATCTCTATTAAAGATTAATCTGTGAATATAACAACCAAAATCTGGAGGCTGGGCAGCCAGCAGAAGAGTTCATTTTTCTGGAGCATTGGTTACAAAAGGTTATTAATATGGAGAATCAGCACTCGTTTATCTTAAACCACAAGAGAACATTTGTGAATTCAGAAGAACAATTATGTAATTTGGTAATTTCATGAGCCTCTTCCCTGGGGAATCTTATGACTCAACCATCAAAGGTGTCAGAGTAGAGAAGATGGCTTTCCATGGTCAGGTCTGTGCCCCTGGCTGGGCTTAGGTACGCTCAGGAGTGAGATTCTTTGTTACCAAGCCCTCAGAGTGAATGGTACTGGGTGATTTGGGTAATGGTTTCTGTTGTATACGTTTAAAGGGGACCAGTCTCTCCCCCAAAGGGAAGTTTCTTTTCTAAGGAATTTATTCCTAGGGTTGTGGGGGAGTTAAACCCACTGTGCGTCAAGGAAGTAACTGATTGCACATTTCCTATAAAAGGCAACTATGAACTTGATATTGACTAAAACAAACCAGCAGCTTCTTTCTATTATCTCGTTAGAATATTTCTTTACCATACTTTGCAAGAATAAAAGAACTAATAACGATAGTGATCCATTTAAACTTCAAGTCTTGCAATTTCCTGTGGTCCGTCTTTAACCAACAAAAGTCTAAAGATTTTGATTTTAAAATCATCATGTTGGAAGATCTTTAGATTGCCCGCATCATAATGCTGCTTCTGAGACTGGTTTTAGGATGGTCCCTGATCAAGATTTGAGTCTGAAAAATCTTGATCTTATTTCCTTTGTCATTTCTTTGTCTTCAGTTTACTTTGTTGACATAGAAAATTTTTGTTTAGCCCAGCAAGAGTTAAAAGGGCAATACATATTTTTAAAAAATTTTTAAAGATTTTATTTATTTGACAGAG
Organism: Canis lupus dingo; assembly: GCF_003254725.2. NCBI lineage: Eukaryota > Metazoa > Chordata > Mammalia > Carnivora > Canidae > Canis > Canis lupus. Next base: position 34,682,703 of record NC_064269.1, on the reverse strand, counting down.
AGAGCGAGAGAGAAAGAGAGAGAGAGAGAGAGAATGCACGCACAAGCAGGGGGAGCTACAGAGGGAGAGGGAGAAGCAGGCTCCCTACTGACCAGGGAGCTGGTTGCAGGACTGAATCCCAGGACCCTGAGATCAGGACCTGAGCTGAAGGCAGACATTTAACCGTCTGAGACACCCAGGTGTCCCTTAATTTTTTAAATAAAGATCTTTTTGCCTGAGAATCAACAGTGTTGGGACTGTTTCAGTTGAAAATGGAAACATTATTGAAGTGATAGCAGAAGGAACATGATAGAATTTTAGAGCTTGGTTTCCTTACTGTGCGGTCCCAGTTCCAGAACATTAGCATCATCTCTGTTCAAATGTAAATATACATTGTTTTGTTGTTATCTGCTAGTTTAAATTGTTATTTGGCTTGTAATGAAGAGATAATGGATAGCTATGAATGCTTTTAAAGGAGACTATAGATGGCTGAGTCCCACTAAGCTGATATTCAAAGCACTTTTCTTATGCTCTGGCTTTCAGAAATAAGGTTTTAGTGGAAAAAGGAGAGCATTTGAGGGAAACAGAACATAATTATAAGGAGAGTGCATACTTCATTCCCTTCAAAACACAAATAAATAAACTGAAAAAAAAAAAAAAAAAACACAAACCAGTCCAAATCCCGGGAGTAGGAAGGAAAACCATCCATGGGAGGTTTCTCTGGAGCAGCCACCCCATGGCTTGCATTGCAGACACTACTGTTGCTGGGGGTACAGAGGGACGTCTTTGACCTGAAAGTCTGGGAAAGGGAACATGTGATTGTAGGTGACCTGCTGCACCTGCTGGCCCTGCTGCGAAGAAACGAGAGATCGCTTGAAAAGATTGGGGATGCGCAGATGTGTTATGGGAATGAGGACAGACCTGGAGCCCAGAAAGATGTAGTTTATGTAAGTTTGTATTCACTGGTGGAGCAGCACCCAGCCCCAGGGCCGATGGAAGAAAAAGTTAGCTGATCTCAGAAAGGAGGGGTGTTTCATCTGTTTGGGCTTTGCTTTCAATGAAACAGGGAGGGTTGAATGAGGAAAGAGGGTGGAAGTATCTGGGCAGTTTCATGTCCAGGGATGAGAGATGTTCTTCCTAGCAGCAGAATGGCTGGGTTTCATTTTGGCCCAAAGTGTGGCCCACCGCCTGGGGAGCTCCATAAGATCCCGTGCTTTAGCCACCCAAGAGAGGTTTACAAATGGGACGTGGGGGCTCATGCAGACAGACCTCCAAGAGTCAAGGGCTGGGTTTGGGTCCAGCTTATGGACTCTTCTTCAAGCTGGCTCCAGGCCCTGCAGGGATGGGGAATTGCGAGGTCAATCTGCATCCTAGAATGTGTGTCCCAAAATATTAGTCCCTGGAGCATGTTTTTCCCTTTACAATAAGTAAATAAATGTAAACAAATGGTGTTTGTATGTCCACGTACCTCACGAAAGCCTATATATAACTCCTAATCTGTCTGACATACAGTCTTTGTGATAGACCTGTTTCAACTAACCACTTTTCCCAGCGTAATAATTTACCTGGCAAAACACATGGAGATTCCAAATGTGGTTCACCAAGAAGGAGCACATCATAACCACTGCCCTGTCCCTTGAAGGAACTTGGGGGGGGGAAATGAATAACTAGTAACTTGATAGCCTCTGAATTCAGAGAGAGGGTGGTGCTGTGGACAGCCCCCAGGAATTCTGAAGGATACAGGAGAGGACTGTGGCCCCATGGGAGCCGGGCAGGGAATCCTCCATCTGTCTTCCTGTGAGTGGGTCACTGCGGAGGGTCTAGTCAGGAACTTGACATATAAAAACATGATCTCTGCCAATCTGGGCATGGCTAGATGCCGTCACTGCATGCTGTATCTCTATCCACACGCTGTGTCGACCTTGCATGACACCTTGTACCAGAGGGCAATTTTTTTTCTCTCATCAAAGCTATGGTTTGAGAATTTGGCTGTTAATGATTGAGAGTACAGGAAAATGTGGAGGTCTAGAAGGGTAAGGCTGACGTTCCCAGGACCATGAATGTGGGACTGCGAGCTGTGAATGGCGGAAGCAGGGAGGCTGATAGTGGGTGGCAGTCTCCTTCTCTCAGATTCTAATCCTGGGAAGTTAACTGTGGAAGGAAGCTTAGCTGTTCACAACAAACATTTACCAAACTTATGTTGTGGCAGGCCCTGTGATGAGGGGTGGGGTTATATGCTGAATAAAATGCAGACACTCTTCTTTATTACTTATTAAAATGCCTCTATGTAAGTTTGTATTCACTTCTTTAGCAAATATTAACTGAGCACCCATCCTGTGCCTGGCACGCTAGGCGCTGTGGAAACCATGGTGAACAGAGGCAGACATTTGCCTTGTTCATCTGTAGAATTGACATCCAGAGGGGGACTCTTATCTGCCCCATCAGCTATGTACAGAAGACACTGTCACTCCCTGGGTCAAGTCTTTCCACATTTATAAATATCCCTGTTGTGGGAGCCACTGAAAGTACAGAGGAACCTGATAAACCAGGCAGGCCTAGCACCCAAGAAATGGTTTGTGAATAGTTAGTGGGGGCAGGAGTTCCCTACACTGAACATGATGTTCTTATGCATGTACACCAGTTGTGTTACTGATTGCTTTGTTGTGCTGGTCTGCTTTTCTTGCCTGTCGTCTTTCAGATCTGTCCCAGCTAGTATGATCTATCTTCCACTCATGTTTCTGGAGTTGTAGTTCTGTTCAATCCGCTTTCTGCCCCATCTGCCCCAGACCAGGCACCACGCCCGCTAACTAACCATGCTTGATGGTGACACTCAAAGATGATAATCATTACCAGGACTGAGTTTGTGACCCAGTCTACCAGTGATAGAACTGTCAAGGCTCAGCCTGGGAACTCATCGTCCTGCAGAAGGAGCTGCTCATGTGCATGCCCAGGAAGTTAGGGGGTGGTAGAAATCATTTTAATATATATATATAAAAGATTTTATTTATTCATGATAGACACACAGAGAGAGGCAGAGGGAGAAGCAGGCTCCCTGCAGGGAGCCTGATGTAGGACTTGATCCCAGGACCCCGCGATCACGCCCTGAGCTGAAGGCAGATGCTCAACCACTGAGCCACCCAGGCGTCCCTCAATTTCATAAAGTAAAGCTGCAGTGAAGTGAAGACAAGCATGTCAGGACAAAACCCTGCCAGCATAGCAGCAGTGAGAAGTCCCATTGTGGGGACCTGACTTCTACATTAGATGGAGCATTGAAATTGACTCACCAAAGAATAAATAACAATACATAACGTACCAGATTTTGTTTTTTAACTGACAGTTTTTTGAATGTTAAGTCTTCAGATTGAGATGTGGGAGGTGGGCACACATATCTGTGTCTGGCACCGGGAGGCACTCCGGTCTTAGAGCAGCTTGTGCAAGAGGTACGTATATGTAAGTGAGATAAAGAGGCCAACAGCGACCTGAGAACAGAAAGACAGTTCACTGAGCATGCCCTTTGGAGAAACACTTTGGCAGGTGTGGGTAAAGAAACTTAAAACAGCTTAACACATTGGCTCAGTAATCTCTTTTAAAAATCCATCACTAGGAAACATCACACAGATGCTGACGAAAGATGCTTACACATAGGTGTGCAGGCAGGAGGAGCCAACCACAAGAAATTGGTTAAATTAATTAGGCCAGGCAGATCATTATGCTGGAATATTATGCAGCCATTAAAAAATCATGTTTTTGAAATGTTCATCTAAAAGAGATACAATCTCTCCCCTCAAAATAATCCCATTTTTAAAGATCCATTAAAATAGACCAGAAAGAAATGCAGGAAAATAGTTCTTCTGGTGGCTGTCTCTAGGGGAAAGGATTAGAGGGAGAGTTTTTTTCTTTTTCCTTTTTCTCTTTCTCTACTGTAATTTTTTCTAGCATTGTGTAGGATTTTTTTCATTTTAGGAAATAGTGAGCACATCTGTCCCCAGCTGGCCACTTAGCACCTGGATTTATTATATTGAAATGTAAATGTGGGCCTGTGTTTTCCATTGTCCCCTTGCCCCACCCTAAAACCCCTCAGGGCCCTCCCACTATGCAGAGGTTAAATGTGGCATCCCGCAAGGTCCTGCTGGCTCTGGATCACCCTCGCCTCTGTAGCTTTAATTGTACACTCAGCTCTTGGCTCTCTGTTTTCTAGGCATACTGGGTCTTTTTCAATTTTCTATACAGATCACATTCTCTCTCCTCTTCCTTCAGGCTGCAACACTCTTCTCTCTGCTGAACCCTTCTCCCCATTCTACCACGTACCCCCTGATTTAGCCCCATACATTCAGTATAATTCCTGTGCACTTGAAGACCTCAGTTGAAGTCACTTATGCCCGAGGACTCACCAGTATCCCCAGTGTACTTCCAACACACTTTCAAAATCCCTTCTTTCAGCATGGGCTCCCAGTCTGTCCTCAAGACTGAACTGCAAGCCCAGACTGTGCCATGTTCATCACCACTGCTTTACCCCAGAATGCAGCACAGGGTTGAGCTCACCATAAGATGGCTCTTCGGTACTGATGAATGAGTGAATCTCATCTGATTGGACTGAAACATCTTCTCAGAGCAGACTGTGTCCAATAGCAGGAAATGCATAGTCTTTGGAGACCTGTGTACCGGAATGGTCACAGTGTCTCCCCATGGTCCTAAAAGTCTCCTCATTTTCCCAAAGGAGGATCACCATATCTATCATATATACTCTTGTGAGGTTTACATGAGTTATTGCTTATGAAGTACCTGGTAGAGCATCTGGCATATGGCAGGTACTCAGTAAATGATGCTGTCTTCCTGGGCAGCCCTCGGTGCCTGTCTACGCAGCCAGGCCTGGCATACACCTGTTTTTAATATGACCTTGTCTGCTGTAAGTCACTTGAGAGGTTTGCCCAGAAGAAACTACCCCCCGCCTACCCAGAAAATGAGGTCTGGTTAGTACTCATCATAAACTCTAAGGCAGTGTTAGATTTCTGGGGCCCAGCACAGTGCCAGACATTCGATGTGTATGTGTGCTGAATTGACCGGAATCAGGCTGAGCAGTGAGTGAGAGCTATGTGCTGCCTTCTTCTTGTGGATGCAAATCATTCTGAACTCTGCCTGGAAATGTTTGACACCTGGTTAGAGAAAGAGAACGATAACTTCCCTGACAGGTCAAAGAGTTCTTATTTTTTCCTTTCTAAAAACCACTCTTCTTTCAAACACCATTGAACCAGCCCAGTTATGTCCACCAGGCTTGAATTGTGTGGTTGTGAAAGCCCAGTTCTTTCTCTGAAGTTGGAGCCCTACATGTGGGTGATCTCAGCTAAAAGGTCTCAAAGATTCAGACACGTCATTCTTTTATGTAACATCTTTCAAGTACTCCAGCCCTGGGGACTATCCCCTTATTGTAGCTTTTCAAACTCATTGTCACATCTGTCAGACTTGGGCTGGTGGTTATTTACCTCTCAAACAACTGAAACCGGACTTATTTTGGAAGCAGACAGGGTGGCTGCTGTTCTTCCTATATCTGGACCCTGAATAGTTCACAACTAGATTCAGTACTTTGCTGTATATTTTCATAGGTTCAGGTTTCAAGCAAACATGAAAATTGGGCCTGCTGACTTCCTTCTGCCTGGATACACACACCCATCTCTATGTTTCTGTGTGCGTGCTTTCCGGAATCAGACCTCTTTTAAAACTCCGCCTTTCATCGTCTGAGAACTGATTTGCAGTTTTATAGCTTGTACTCTTTATGGTTCTTGGAGAATCACTGCAGCAAATATATTTGGCAGGAAGTTAGCACACAGGCCCTTCCCCAGAACTTGGTACCAAATTTGCTGAGTTCCCATCTTAAAAAATTTGAAATTCCTCTAACTTTTCTCTGGGATGTGCTCACTTTTTTTAATCTAAAACTGTAGTTGAAAGCTAGTCTTGGTAATCAGTCACATCAAGAAAGGAACGAATTTCTCAAAAAAGAAGTCAGGTACTAAAAATAACCTCCCCACTAAGACCCACTTACTTTCCTACCTAGGGAATCAAGATAGAAACATTTCTAGGATAGAAATTGCGTAGTTCAAGTGATGTGACCATTTAGCTGCCTACTATTTTTTTTTCTTTTTTGCCAGAAGGAAAATATATAATATAATGTAGAAACATTTCCCCAGAGTTGTTAAAATAATCACTGAAGTAACCTCTGGTGCTTAGTGTGATACCCTGAAAACTTGGATCTTTAGAACATTTCATTTCTAAGGTTTTTCCAGATTAGTCTGGTTTTAACTCAAAAATTGGTTGGTATAAGCAGTCACCGCTGTTCAATGGAGTTATGAGAAGCCTTCTTGGAGGTAAAAAGTGTAAAGAGAAATGCTGAGAAGTGACCAGGGCTCCCCTCTGTGCTTACTTAGTGTGCAGTGTAATTAAGTGATTGGGTAGAGTCTGTATGAGGTAAAGTATTATGCAATATCAAATAAATGATGTGACTTTGAAAAAGGTTTTGCACATATTCTTTTTTTCTGTGCCTATAACATTATAAATGTTCTACCTTTCGACTTCTCTGCTTTTAGTACATGCATGCCAGAAAACGAAAGGTTTCATTAGGAGTCATTCATTTTTTTCTCTTCCTGGTACAGATGAGGCTTTCAATAGTACCTGCTGAATGAATGAACCAGTCTGTGAATCATCATTTATCTCACAGCTGATTAATAGAATTATAATTGTTATCTCCTGTAGTTTAATAGACATAGCAGATTTTTTTAAGTTGAGATTATCTCTATTGCTGGGAGGCCAGCTTTTTTTTTAAAAAAAAAGATTTTATTTATTTACTTGAGAGAGAGAGAGAGAGAGCACATGAGAGTAGGGGAAGGAGAAGAGAGGGATAAGCAGACACCCCACTTAGCACAGAGCCTGACTTGAGGCGTGATCCCATGACCCTGAGATCATGACCTGAGCTGAAATCAAGAGCCAGATGCCCAACTGACTGAGCCACCCAGTCAGTTGGCTCAGCTTTTTAGAAGAACAAACACATCTTGGTCTTATATTAGAAGCAATTTTTAGGTTCAGTAGCCCATATCCCTTTTTACTACATTGGGATAAGAGCAGATATCCACCCAAACTTATTCTGTGATGTAACGCTGGTAGTGTGCCAGTTCTTACTTGCAAAAAACAAAAGTTATGTATAGCTTAGGAAAAGGTCTCATTGGAAAGATATTAAGTAATTCATTGGCTCAATTAAAAAAAAAAAAAAAGCAGATGCCAAGGCACGCTCAGCAGCCAGAGCTCAGCTAAGATCATGCCACAGGGACAATCCTCCTAGAATGCCACCACAGCATAGTTGCCAGTGGACACACAATTTACCAGGCTGACGCCACTGCCATGAATAATATCCCAACACCCCTGGGGAATTGTAACTCCCTTAAGATTCAAACACTAGGGCAGGTGCATCTGATTGGCCCTGGTTCCAAGCTAGGGAACAGGTAAGAAAGCCCTGCCAATCTTGGGATTCCCCCAGCAGAAGGGCTGTGTGGATGCTGAGCAGACAGAGATCTGGAAGTGTAGCATAAGATTTTAAATTATTGCACAGCACCAGGTTTCATTTTGTTTTTATGTCCTGGGGAAGCCTTATTCGTGGCAAAGTTAAGTGGTTCCACATTTGTGTTCCCCAGGTCAGCACACAGAGTGTCAGTGGATTGTTTCCCTTATCATCTTTGTTCCACTTTCATGTATGAGGCGTTAGCAAATTGTGCACAGTGAGCTTTGTTTCCACACTCCTTTAGCATGCTAAGAATCCCCCTATGCCATGAAACAGTGGCCAAGCCCTCCTCCCAAGAAAATGATGGACCTGGCTTTTTAACATGTGCAGGATCCAACTACTTGGAAGTATTTATTTACTTTTTTAAAAATTGCTCTTAATAATATCTGGCACATATCAATGAGTCTAAGGGCTATAAAGGACCTCAAATATAGTATTTTTTGACCTATCACCCAAGTTACAAATGTCTCAGCAGCATCCCAGATGCAGCAGAACATCAACCTCCTGCTTGGATGTGGTCAGTGAGGAGCACCTCACCGCCCCATTTTCCATCTCATTCTTGGATGTCTCCAGATGTGATAATACTTCTCTGAAATTCAGTTCATTGTCACTTTGCTGGTTGGTTCTGATTTTGTCATGTGGGACCAAATGGGATCTGGTCCTTCTGCCTGAATTCTAGAGACAAACAAAACTTTGGAGTCAGATATGGATTTGACTGATTGAATTTTAGAATCATTGTGTGATCTTTTTTGTATTGCTTTTTGGTAAAATGAGAAATAATAGCAGCTTGGTAAGGATTAGGATATGATGGAGAGTACCATACGCTGTGCCTGGCCAATAGTATAGATCCATAATAAATGCTAACTGTCCTCCTTACTACTCGTCATACATTTGAAGATGACTATCTTGTTTCTCTTCATTTTCCGTGCTAAGCCTCAGCTTACCTGAGACAACCCCTCCTGGATAATTTACCATTCTGGTCTTCCTCCTGAGGGCCTTCTGTCCCGATTCTTCCAGATTTATTAATGTTGGTGTGAAAATGTGGTCTTCATACTGACTGGGCTGGGGGGAATGGGACTGTGACTTCCAGTTGGTGCAAACTAATTGCTGAATGAATAAGTAGGAATTATTTCATCAGCGTGACATAAGGTTATGTTAACATTTCAGTATTGATGTTATACTCAACATTGACCATTTCTACTTGCACTATAGCCAAAGTTAGAATTCTCTTCCCTTGTCCTTTTGTGGGTTGTTTTTTTTTTTTTTTTTTAAGTCAAATAGATGCCTTTATATTTAATCCTATTAAATTTCATTTAAGTTGGCTGAGGCAGTTTGATCTTATGTTCATCCCTCTTGAGAATCTTTACTACTTTATGTCAGCTTAGATGAGTATTCCCTATAGGCCTTTATGTTAATTATTTGGAAGGAAAAGATTGAATGGGACAGGATCAGTGAAAGAGCCCTGTGGCATACTACTAGAGACTATCTTCCAGGTAGGTTCAGACTGATCTTTATAAGTATGTTGTGGTTATGTAGTGTTCTATGATGTATAAATCTTTTTATGTCCCATTTATTATATATGCCATAAATGACACATCATCATTTTTGCAAATATGCACAGTAGTACTACGTTTCAATTTAACCCATAAGAAAATGTCAAGATAAACTGTCAGGTAATTTGCTGAAATCAAGATGTGCTCCTTGGCTATCCAGAAAAAATCTTTATCAGCTCCCCTCTTTCACTTTGCTTATCTGCTCATGATGAACCTAAAACCTTCTAGTTAGGCTTTTGGAAAAGGTCTTCTTGGATCAGTGGTGGTAAACAGATGGTTAATAAATTTATATACATATTTCAGTGCTTTCAGAAGAGAGAAAGGAGAATGGTAGTTTTGCCTGAGAAGAGTTTTTAACCTGGCAAAACAGCTAAAATTTATCTGAAATCAACTGAGTGGGAGAGTGTCTTTTATTCTTTGACCATTACACTATGTGTATGTGTATATATGTGGGTTTTCTCCCAGGGAACACTTATGATAATAGCTTTTTATATTTTATTTTTCATTTTAAAATGGACTCTATGGAATGTTCACTAATGTAATAGAAAGAGATTTGGAGATTGATGGGAAATGCTTGGACTCAATCCATTATATGATGTTCATGGTAACAAGTTCAGAAGGGGATAGCTTTTCTTGCTTACGTGCTATTTCTCTGGAAATACCTTTTCAGAAAATTCTAAAAAAAAAACCTTACAACTATAGCATCAAAAGAATATGTCGCCTTGGTTTGTATGTGTATAAAATTATATATGTTAGCCTCAAGTGTGTTGACCCAGAAATACAATTAAATTATTTCTGTAAGAAAAATATGGGAGGCATATATCTATGTAGAACAATAACTACAAATCTGTGACGGCTGAAGAAGGAAGTAGGAGCTAGTTCTTGAGGGGCTTAGGGTAGCCATACTAAGGAGTTTAGATTTTACCCTGAAAATTGTAGGGTGACTCAAGGGGATTTCAATAGGAAAGAGAAGCAATTGGATTTCTGTTTAAAAGCTTTCATGGATAGCAGCACAAGAAGATGGGATGAGGTAAAAAAGCTGTTGCATTGATCCAGAGGAGAAAAAAACCCAAGTCCAAAACCAGTGGGGCTGGAGCAAATGGAAAATATCCAGGTGACATGAAGTAGAGTCAATGGGCAAGGCTGAGTGACAGATCAGATGAGGAGGGTAAGGGAAAGAAGCAGAAAAGATGGCTCCATGGAGCACCCATTATCTAGGGTGGCAAGATAAGAAGGAAAAGCCTATAAAAAAGCACCCCAAGAAAGAGGAGGGAAATCCTGGAGAGACTAGAGGGAGTGAATTTCAGGAAGGAAAGAATGATCCCGAACAACCAAGTGCTGTGAGAAGTTAGGTAAGATGACTGGAAGTCGTCAGTGATTGAGAACAATTTCTGAGGTGGGGAGGCTGGTGGAAACCTGCCTGCCCTGGAAACCTGGAATGTGGGGAAGAAGTGACGGTTGCTTGTCTCTTTGGTTGGCTTTGGATTAGAATAGATAAGAGAGGTGCTGGGGGCAATGGTGGGCAGAGGAAGGGTTTTGTTTATTTGGCCATGAAGAATTATGTGAGAGTTGAGAGCTGAGCATAGAGGAGAAGTAAGGGGTGACCAATGGGACTGTGGCTTGCAAAAGTTGGAGAAAACGAGATACCATGGAAGAGTGGCTGATGAGGCCAGAGACCGGTTACTTAGCAAGTTGGGGACCAGGTGTCACCTCCCAGTGGAAGATGGGACATCTGTGTCAGTCCAAGTCTGTCTGTCTGTGTGCTTGTCCCCTGGGCTGGCCAACACTGTGATGTAGCCAGGGAGAAAGGAGACGGTCAGCCTCATTCTTTCATGAAGCATTAAATGCTTGCTGTATGCCAGGTGTGTTTTCTGGACCACTGAGAGGCAGCGGCTAACAGAGAAGTGAGTTAGCGCGTTGTGTGGCTGTCTGGGTTAAATGTATTCTACGCACGGAGAGCAGCGAAGGCTTTGAGAAGGGAATATGTGTGGTATATTAGAAAGGAAGGAAGGAAGTGTGTCGAAGTGATGTCTGGCGGGTGAGGAATGAGAGCAGGGTTTGGGAGCAGGAGGATTTGGGAAGACCCTGTAGGTCATTATAGAGAGTCTGGCTTTTAATTTGCCAATGAGAGTTTTAAGCAGATGACTGACACAGTCCGACTTTGATTTTCATTTTTATTTTTTATTTTTTAAAAGATTTTATTAATTTATTCATGAGACACACACACACAGAGGCAGAGACACAGGCAGAGGGGAGGCTCCATGCAGGGAGCCCAATGCAGGACTCAATCCTGGGATCCAGGGATCATGCCCTGAGCCAAAAGCAGATGTTCAACCACTGACCACCCAGGTGCTCCCCCGACTTTGATTTTTAAAGGATCACTCTGGCTGCTGGAGGGATAAGAGAAGGAAGGGTGTGGTGAGGGAGGGAGGAGCCTGAAAGCAGAGAAGCCTTTTAGGAGCCTGTTCACAATAAGTCTGGCAAGACATGATGGAAGGTTAGACCACACATGTTGCTACCTCAGGGCCTTTGCACTTCCTATTCTCTGTGTCCGGGATACTCTTCTTCCAGATATTCCTGTGGCTCACACCCTCATCTCCTTTAGATGTCTGCTCAAATGTGAGGCTTTAGTAGCAGCCCTTACCCCCTCAGCAGCATAGCCTTTCCATGACATTTTTTTTCTCTCTTTAAAACTTGCCACAACTTGACATGGTATACGTTCTACTTGTTTATCTATTGTCTGTCTTTCCTGACTAGAATGCAAGCCTTTTAAGAGCAGAGATTTCACTCCGTTTTGTTCACTGCTGTGTGCCTGCTACCTAGAGCAATGCCTTCCCTGAGGAGATGCTCAAGAAATATTTGTTGACTCAATTTAGGAATGAGTCAGCCACCTCCATTATCACCAGTGCCACCTCCACCATTACAATTAGTAAGAGTAGTGGCAGTGCTAATATTAAATTTCCTTACTCAATCTCCCTTTTTGTAAAGATGTGATACATCAGGCTTCATCTGTCTTCCTCTGTGGAGTACGAGTATGTCACTAAGCCATGGAGTCGATTTCTTGGCTCCTAGTGTAGCAAGCAGCCTTGCATTTGGTTTGTGTCAGTCTTTGCATCTGTGTTTAGTCACGTCGCTCACGCTCTTCAGAATCCTCTAGCTTAAACTCTTGAGTAATTCTGGACAGTGGAGTTAGCTGGGAACTTGAGAACCAGATGAAGCATTCTGCCAGTAGCATGCCTTATGTGCTTGGCATCTCATTTTGGCACTTGTTTTAGCAGGTTTGATTGCATAATTCAGCCATTGGCTACGAAAAGTGACCATATATCCAGGGAGGGGAGGAGGATTTAGAGGCACAAGATGGAAGCTGTTCTAGGGATTCAGAGGATGGGCTAGGGTTCTTGTTTTTAAAAATATACCTGCCTTTCCAATGCTCTTGGGATTATTCCCGGCCTTCTGCATCGACCATCGTGGTGTGTTACTTCCTCCGGGGAGTACAGGATGATGCTCTCGTTTGTGGTCCTTTCATAGCAAGGCTCTGTTTTATTATATTTTTTTATGCCTGAATCGTGTGTTTTGCAATATTTTCTCTCCTACAAAATCTGTATCAATTAAGTACAACTTAATTTGTCTTTCCACTTTTCCCTAATTAAAGACATATATCTGTAGATGGCTATCCGAACTTCCAAGTATGAAATAACCGCAAGTAGCATATGTAATTGACACGGTTCCAAAACAAAAGCAGAGAATTTATAGATTTTGTCTCCACACCCTCACTGTGGGTCAATGGTGGGATTCCTGATATTTGTGAGCGAACAAATATGATGCCTTTTGAGAACCCTCGGCTGGTTTCTAGAGGAGAGACTTTATGGTGCTTTGTTTTGTTTTCAGTGTGTGGAATTTTAAGTTGTAGACGAAAAGCACTCGGGACAGTAGATCTGCCCCTCAACAGACAGGTGGTCATGGGCAAGTCACTTGGAGAAGAGATGCCTGAGAGTTTTGAACCAGGTGATTTCTAAAGGCTCCTCTATCATGAAAGTGCAGTAATTTTTCACATAGGTCCATGCCTGTTATCTCTCTTTGCAGCCTTCAGGGTTAATCAGAGCTCCCAGGAACACTGTAACCTAAGAGGGAACCAGCTGACGTCAACAGAGCAGATGCTGTAGCCCCTCCAGTATTCTCCTGGCCACATGACCCACTCCCTATTTGAAACCCTGACTCTTTTCGTCACTGCTAAATGCCTGTATAATTGATACTGTTGCCAGTGATCAAACACTGAAATTACCAACTGAAGGAGCTGGAAGAGACCCTAAGGTATCATCTAACCCAATTATGGGCCCAGACATCTATGTGTCTGAAAAGAGAAATGAGGGTGGGTCCCTGAGCCAACTCTAGTCTTCCAAATACCCCATCATGATTCTCTGTTTGAGGATGATATTATAAGTTTAATCAGCCTAGGGGAAGCATGACATTCCTCTGCTTTGGGCAGGAGTTATCAATATGTGAACAAATCAGTGAGGTCCAAGTAACTGCTCTCAGGGAAGCAAAAGCTTTAAAAAACCAAATGTCTGTAGTTGTGTTGTCTAGTACAATTAGCCATTGGCCACATACAGAGCCCTCAAAATATAGCTAAACCCTCCTGAGCTGCGTTGTCAGTGTGAAATGCACACCAGACTTCAAAAACTTAGTAGAAAAATGTGAAGTGTCTCATTAATTTTTATAATGGTTACATGTTTAAATGATAATATTTTATATATTGGGTTAAATAAAACATTTAACTAAAAGTAATGTAAACCCTTTCCTTTTACTTCTTTTTACTGTAGGTACTAAAACATTTTAAATTACATCACGTGGCTCACATTATACCTTCTATTGGAGCACTGGTCTATTGTGCAAGGGTTCTGGGTGCTGAAAAGGCTAGGACTCATTCTTTATTTTGTAGACCTGCAAAGTGAGATCAGAGAGGTTAGACTCCTTGTTCAAGATCACACAGTGAGTTGGTAGCTGAACCAGGATTAGGTGGGTATACTTGCCATTACTGAAAACAGCCTAAGTATCAGGGTGATGTGTTTTACTAGGGTTTTGTAAAATTGCTTCTTTGAGGAAATGCCAAGGTTCTTGTATAGATTATTAGCAGTTGTATCCATCCAGTAGCAAATCCAACCAAAAACAAAGAGAAGAAGGAAGCAAAGGAGAGAGAAAAGGCCTTCTCTTAAAGGACCCAATGAGAAATCCCCGCTTTCAGTCTTAAGCAGATTTCCTTTTACCCCAGCACCCTGGAACATTAATTGCTGAAGAAAACCACAATAGGAAAACATTGACAAGGAGTCCAGCCCTCATTCATCATGCTTTTCCCTTCAACACAGCAAGAATCCCTCATTAAGAGATTAAGGCTGACCAAAAATAAATTGTTTCATGGTCCCCAGGCAGTTCATTTGACATCACTTCCACAGGATTAGGGACCCCAGTGGTATGTGCTTAGCATGAGGCTATGTTAATACTACATAGTATTATTCTCAAAAGCTTTAAAATAGATTTTTTGAGTATTGAGCTAATAAGACTATAATGTGACTAATAATTATAATACTCTGCCCACAAATGGGCACTTCTCTCCTCCTCCACAATGTGTAGCCAAACAAACCCAATAATTCTACCTCAGAAGAATTATAAAAAGCAGACTATGAAATATGGCAACTTCATGATCACTTGAGGAATTGTATAATCGAATAGAATGGAAATTTAGCATCTAGTGCATGTGGTCCTTGGTCTCTTCTCCTCTGATAACTGTATTTTTTAATGATTATCCATATTTTACATACAAAGTTTAAAGAAGTTAAAAATGTTTATAAGGTGCCTTACAGAGTCTTTTGTAGCCCCCCAGCCCGTGTCCCCACTCATGATTTCCTGCTCGCTGGAGGCAACCACTTTCATCTCTCTTAACTGATTCTTTTGTCATTTACCTCCAATTCTTACATCACACACTCATGTTGCTACTTCTTTCTTTTCCAGTTCTAGATGTTGACTATTCTTATCCCAGGCTGGCACTCGATAGTTTGTCCCGTTTTTCTTTAAGATTTTATTTATTCATGAGAGACACAGAGAGAGAGGCAGAGACAGGCAGAGGGAGAAGCAGGTTCTCTGTAGGGAGCCCAATACAGGACTCAATCCTAGGATCCTGGGATCCTGACCCAAGCTAAAGGCAGATGCTCAAACCACTGGGCCACCTGGGTGCCCCAGTAGTTTTCCCTTTTGCCCCTGCCCCAGCCCTGCCATGGAAGCATCCCAGTAACCATAATTTAAGACAGGGCAATATTCCGTGTTTACATACTGTGATTATATAAGTGCTATTACATCTGACCCGTGTAATCTATTAAGCTTGCTTTTGCTTTCCTGTAACTTCTGGTTTTCCCTGGAGTTAATAACTGTGGTGGTTTTACCATGTACTTACAGTGTTAATGTACTTACTCCTTACTTTTTTGTGTACTTCTTGCTAACTCACCTTTCTCAGATGCAGAAGGTGTTGCAAATCCTGGAGCAGAGCCTCACAGAGCCTTCCACCTGCGCTGGTCTCAGCTTTAGCTTGGTGCTCAGCTGCCATCCAGATCTTTCTTCACTTTACTTTGTCTTTGAGTTTGAATCCACTTCCCAAGTTCCAGGTTTTTTCTTGTTTTAGCTTATTTTCTGGCTTTACTGGAGGACAACTTCCAGTGGCTTCCTAGGAATGGGCGGTGGGCTGCTGTTCGAGGGGAAGTAAAATTTTTGAAAACTTGCATGTCTAAAAAAATCTTTATTTTCTCCCCATACTTGATAATTTGCCTTAATAAGTTGCCTATGTATGTAATTCTGTGCAGGAAAGAATTCCCCCCCGGAGTTTTGAAGGCATTGCTCCACTGCTGCAGCAGCAAAGACCATGCCTTTCTGATTCTTCATCCTTTGTATGTAACTTTTTTTGTTTGCTCATTTGTCTTCTGGGAATATTTTTATCCTCCAGGTTCTGAATTCCCTGTCACATGCCTTGGTATGGATCTGTGTTCATCCATTCAGGCCACTTCAGTCTGGACATTCATTTCCTTCAGTTCTGGGTTATTTTCTCCCCTGTTTTCTCCATTCTTTCCTTGAAACTCTTATTATGTGGATGTTGGTCCTATGATTTTCTTATCCTTTTTAGTTATTTTCCACCTGTTTATACTTGAAGCTCCTCTTTGGGAGATTCCTTAACTTGATTTTCTACTCCTTCTATTGAGTTTTTATTCCTGAGATTATGCCTTTTTTTTTTTTTTTTTTTTTTTTAAGAGGAGTGGGAGAGGGGCAAAGGGAGAGAATCTTAACAGGCTCCACTCCCAGCATGGAGCTGGATGCAGGGCTGCATCTCAGGACCCTGAGATGATGACCTGAGCCGAAATCAAGAGTCAGATGCTTAACCAACTGAGCCACGTACCTTTAGTATGCAGGTGGGGTTTTTGTTGTTGTTCTGGACATGTGTTTCATTATAGCATCTTATTCTTGTTTCATAGTTGTAACATCTTACTTATGGAAGGATCATAATAATTATTTTTTAAATTTATTTTCCCTACATTGTCTTCTCCATGATGCCTTTTTCTGATTGTTTCTTTTGTTTTGATGTGTGTGTGTGTGTGTGTGTGTAGCTGAGTGGTATTTTTGTTTTGTTCTCTGCCTTTTCTTTTTTATACTCAAACACCTCGTGATCTCTGCTTGTCTGCTCATAGGAGAGGTGATGGAACACTGATGAGAACTTCAACTTGCATAGGTGGGCTTGTCCACGAGGGTGACAAGTCTGGGTATTTCCTTTGGATACTTTTGTTGTGAATGTCTCTAAGACTTTTGTCTTTGGCTGCTCCCATTCCCCAGAGCTGGACAGCCCCTCAGATGGCTGTCCTGGAGGGTGTAAGTCTAGCTGCCAGCCTAAGAGAGTAGGAGGAGACGGGCTGAGGGGGAATCTCAGTGGTTATCATGTACACATCCTTTTACTCCTCCATATATAAATTTTCAGTTAATCCCACTTCGCCATTTAGATTGGGTTCTGTCTGAAATCACTGTCTTTTATTGTCTCCAGCACATCAACTTCTAGTCTTCTGCCAGGGGAGGGAAGGAACAGGGACTCAGCTGTCTAGATTTTCAGATGTAACTAGTGTCACCAATTGCCCATGCCTTTGAGGGTTCCTGCCCTAAAAATCAGGATATTTCATAGCTTTCCTTACTAGGAGCTTAGCATTCCAATTTCTTGGGTCTGCTAAGTAAATTGCCATCAGTTCATCTGCTTTCAAGTTTCTGGTTTTTCCTTTTTTCTTCCCTTCTTTTTCCTCTCCCTTCCCCTTCTCCTTCTTGCCCTTATCTCCTCTCCTGCTGTTTTAGTCCTTGTGCTTTCTTAAAAATCTTTTTGCTGTTATTTTAGAGGAGTTTAGGGAAAGAGAGCAGAGCTAAAATTAACTTCTCCAAGGACTGATGAATTTTGACAGTGTCTCTGCCATAGGGAGATTGCCTAAAGTATATGTGTTTGTGTATATCAAACTAGACTTTCTCAGGAAGGATTTTTGTTAATTGAAATTATTATTACTACTGATAATTGTTTTACCCTTAGACAAGTATAGCTTGTGTCACAAGTGTAGAAGTCTTATAAGGCACTACCTAAAGGACTGATAGCTTTATTTTTGTATTCCTGTGCCCTCTTGAGGGAAATAAGTTTTAATGTCTCCTTTGTTATGAGAAATCACTGGATGAATCTGGATAAAACCTAGTTAGGTCTTTGTTTTTACACGAACACCCTTTAATTTAATAAATCAATGATTGAAGTAATAATAAACTAGTTAATATATGTAAAGCTCTTAGAATCCTGGCTGGCACACAGCACTATGTATATGTTAATTTTTATTGTCATTATGTGCTGTTGTCTTGATAGTACTTCCAAACCTTCCAAGAGTTATACCCAATGGATCTCAAACCCAGCTGCACAACAGATTCACCTGATGGTCCTTTTTAAAAAAAAAGATTACATTTCCCACCCCAAATCTACTGAATCAGAATCTTCAGGGGTGGTTTCCAAGTACATAACAAAATGCAGCTCCAATTTTCTGGAAAAAGATAAGCGAAACATTTCAAGAACCACTCGAAGGGGGGGGTGTTGTGACATCACTAATGGAAATTATGTGGATGATAGTTTAAGAAGACTGCAAAGGAGCCAGCTCTGGGAGCTGAGACAAAAAGCAAAATATGTATACATGGCAAATAAATAAACGTACGTGTGTGTTGTATATATATGTGTGTGTGTGTGTGTGTGTATACATATCATATATATGATATATATAAATGTATATACACAATAAATTAAAATATATATATATATACAGCAAATAAGTAAGTATACACACACACACACACAGCTGGAAACCAAGGCATTGTACTTGGCCCTCCTTCTGTACAGAACTTTAAGGCAGTATGTTACCTGTTTCTTTATGCTGTTTTTCTCTTTTCTTTAGACAGATTTTACCTGGATAGAAGAATTATCAAAAGGGGTTTGTGTGGATGGATGTGCATTTATTCCTGCTCTCCCAAAGGCAGACGTTTGTGAAGTGTTAGCCAGATTCAGCTAAACATTTACTTTAGACAAGATCCACGCACCCAAAAAAAAGATCCATGCTCCCAAATGGGACTCATACAGTCCTGAGACGGATTACATTTAAATTAATCCTTGTTCGGACTCAGGTGTCATCTACTAATAGGGTTCAATTTTCATTCATCCACTGTAAAACCAAACAGCCTTTATTTGTGGCTAAGGGAGAGGAAAGAGAGGAAATAAATAAAGCACTTCATTTTATTTCCATGTAAGTGACTTGAAAGGCTCTAAATGGTGATTTTATTTGAGAATTAATAGCAGTCCTTTGTTTAACTGAAATAGTGGTGTTAGAAGAATAATTTATAGAATAATAGAATTCTGTATTATATAAATATATATTAATTAATAGAAATCACAGTTGAGGGGCTGAGGGGGGTGGGTGATGAAAAATGCAAAATTGCAGCATGACCAGATTCATACCCACTAATACTTTACATTATCCAAATTTTAATGCTTGATTGTAAGGAATATTCCTTTATAATTTATAAAGCATTTATCTTTAGATTCTCTCTATACCCCATATAACAGTGGAACAGTGGAGAATAATCAGAGCTTTCCATTGGGAATGTAACAAGAGTAGCCCTTACTGCGTGCAAACTGTATGCCAGTGCACACAGTGCACTGTTCTGAGCACTTTTAGGTCTGCTAGTTGATGTAATCCTCATCAAGGCCATGGGGAAAGTTCTGTTAAGATGAAGAAAGTGAAAGCAGAGGAGGCTAACTCGCTAGTAAGTGGTGGAGCTCCCCTGTTCGCTTAACCACTGCTGTACTGCTTTGGGTTGCTCACCACAGGTGCTTGGCCCAGAGGACGTTATGTTCCGGACTGGGCTGGCCAGGGCTGTCAAAGGTGTTTTAGACATAAGCCAAAGGAAGCTAATACATGCCTTCTCTTCCCTCTTCCTTCCATATGCTGCCTCAATTCAAAACCAACAGTAACTCTCTTAAGGGACTATTACGTGAGGTGAGGCTCCGAGAAGTCAAATAAATTACTCAAGATCACACGAATGGACAGTGACAGCCAGAATTCAACCCAAGTTAGATTTCAAAGCCAGTGGAATACTTCCTTTCTTCTCTTAATATTACCTTTTGCTCCATTTTGCCTCAAGGGCAAGGGGTGGTAGAGGGAAGAAAGCCAGGGATGAGTAAGTACCTCTACTCACAGTTACCTTGTGTAGTGCTGTGTGACTCCTAAGTCTATTTCCCAGGCATAAACCTGGCTGAATGGCAAATAAAGCACAGAGAGGAAGGAAGCTTTCCCCTTTTATGCCTGGAAGAAATAACACTCTTTTGCATTGGCACCAGAGAAGTGTGCCAACCAACTCTGGGTTTTTTTCTTCTTTTATTTTTTTTTTGCCCCTCCCTTCATCAAAAAGATATGAATGCTGAGATCATCCCAGAGAAATCTAGAATAAATACCATGAGAAAATGGTCCCTCTGGAAGGCATCTTGTTCTCCTGCTGTTTGTAATTGTGAAAAGCTCAGCAACTGGGCAGCTGGATGGGTATAAATATAGCCCAGAGCACTGACGCCCGCTGAATCCTGCTTTCTTAGAAGCACAATGGGAACCCACAGAAATCAAGGAAGGAGCAGTAAAGCCCAGTCAATCAATCAGACCTCCTCCCTCCCTCCCTCTTCTCTCTCTCTCTCTCTCTCTCTCTCTCTTTCTCTCTCTCTCTCTCTCTCTCTCTCTCTCTCTCCATCCTAGACCTCAGTGTGGGTGTGAGGATAGAAGCAGCTTTAAGAGTGCACTAAAAAAAGCTCTTGGAACTGGACACTGGCTAGGCTCAAACACAGGAAGATGCTACCTGTAAATGCAGCCCCTACCTGACCTTAAGCCCAGGACTATTTTGACGATTCTGGTGGGGAACCTCAGGAGCACATTCATTCTCAGCACAGCTGCTTGGGCACAAGCAACTTTTCTAGTGTGAGCTCCAGGCGTTTGCTGCCTCACTGCTGCCTCCATATTCAGATATCTTATTCTAACCAGACTCAGCTGCCTAAAGCCTGGGGATTAAAAATAGCCTCCCAGTGCTAGCTATGGAAGTGAAGGAGAGATACTCAGTGAGCAGAGAGGTCAGCTTTGCTCCAGGCACCTGATTCTCATACTTATGGGTTTCATTGCATCTCATCTAAGTATTTAATCTCTTTAAGTCATTTTAGTTTTATGCTATACCATCACCCATTTTGTGTGGCTCTATAAGATAAAACAGTCATCTTAGATTTGCGGGCATTGGTATCATTAGGAGTCTGGATTTGGCAGGAGAAAGCCATTCTTTTGCTTGGTGGTTCCCAGAAACAAATTGTGTCTAGTTATCTTTCTATGCAGACATCAGTGGTATTTTCTGTGGATGCATACATTTTTGGGGTTTTTTTCTTTTCCATTTGGCAGTAAATACTTTAAAGAAAAGAACCATGTCCTCTACTTTCATTGTAACCATCCACAAAGCTTAATAAATGGTCTTACATGGGATGCCTGGATGGCTCAGTTGATTAAGCATCTGCCTTTGGCTCAGGTCATGATCTCAAGGGTCCTGAGATGGAGCCCTGCATGGGGTTCCCTGCTCAGCAGGGAGTCTGCTTCTGCATTTCCCCTTGCCCTCCCCCACCACTTGTGTACACTCTCTTGAATGAATCAATAAAAAATTTAAAAATAAGTACATTAATAAATGGTCTTACACAACCTTACCATGTTTTCTGACTACTGAACTGACCCAAACAACTTTTCCTTAATGTCCAGAGTACTCTTCTGGAAGATGGAAATTCGAGAGGAATTTCTGTTGTTTTTACAGTTCCATGTTTGTCGGTGGTCCAAGAGTAATCAGAGTGTATGTGTGTTTCTAATTGTTTTGTTGGATATGAGCTGCATTGATGCTTTTTTTTTTTTTAATTTCTAAGATTGCTTCCTCCAAATTGAGCCTCAGAGTATAATATTTGTAAAAGTAAGGCAGGAGCAGTTAAAGCAGAATATATTTAAAATGTAAATTTAAACATGGATATATTGGAGGAGGCCCCAAGTTGAAGAGCAGGAACTGTCTTTGCTCACTGGTGGCCAGAGCACCCCAGCACAGGACCTTCCTCACAAAATATCTCACCCCCAATTGTCTGTTCTTGGAACTGGGACCATCTTAGCAGAGGAATCCCAGCTGCTCCAGCCTTGGTTGTGACTCCAAGGGAATCAGGCCACCACTTGGAGACATAGAGCCAAAGTGTGAATATCTTGAGTTACAGTCGGGAGCCTTTATGGGTTATTTAGAGCTTTTTAACAATGGATATCCTGAAATCCATTCACTTGGTATATATAGCGCCTGGTGCATAGCAAGGCCTCACTCAGTGTTAGCTAATAGGCAAAGAGACTTCCACCCTTATCTGTTAGCTGAACTTTACAAAGTCTAGAAAAATAATGTGGTGAATTTGATCCACATAGCCACAGCAAGTGCATTCCCTCAACTGATGGTGATCAAATGGCCTCGGCCACATTCTTCAGATTTTTCCCTTTGCCTCCAAATAAAGACTCCTCTCTACCCAGCAAATCCCTCGCCTCCAGTTCAGATACTATCCAGTAAAGAAGGAAAGTGTACTGTGTGTGAAGCTCATATGAAAAAGACTAGTTATGATACTTTTGAGTACATACTGAGGATGGACTGAGTTGTAGGCTTTTACACACATACCAGAAAGGAAAAGAGAACAGCACATTGCACCCGATCATCTTCTGGTCCCTAGCCAAGACTCACATTCACCTATTAGGTGCCATCTTCGTCTTTGCCCTGTTGAGCTCCAGCCCAGTGACATTTATCATTGCCGTTAGCTCTCCCGACACCCACAGGCTGGGTGGTGTTATCCACAGTCGAAGGGTGAGAAAACTGAGATGCTGGAGTGAGGGAACTGTTTACTAATAGTAGAAGAAGGATTTGAGCCCAGACCTTCTGATTTCCAGCCCAGTGATGTAGGAATAAAACAGTGGAAACAGCTGTCCAACCCTCCCAGAATGTTCTCAGGCATTGAGAACCGTCTCAATCATCTCACCATCTCCGAGGTGGCACTAATTCTTCTCCTTCACCTGCCATTGAAACCAGAGCCCTCATTGTGTTTTGTCCACACCATAACTGTCAAAGCTGTGCACTGACACGTTTCCTCTCTACAAACTTTCTTTTTCTCTTTCTTTTGTCTTAAGAAATTGAATAGCGCTGAGGGATAATTTCTTGAAATAGGGCTTTATCTCTCAAGAAGACTCGAGAGGAATTTAGATGTCCTTTCTTTGATGAAAGACACTTT
Organism: Canis lupus dingo; assembly: GCF_003254725.2. Taxonomy (NCBI): domain Eukaryota; kingdom Metazoa; phylum Chordata; class Mammalia; order Carnivora; family Canidae; genus Canis; species Canis lupus. The sequence goes on along the minus strand of NC_064269.1, from coordinate 34,659,728 downwards.
CTCTCCCGTAAGAACCTCGAAATAGTGTGTTGGTCCCCTGCAAATCCAAATCATGCCGTAAATAAAGCTCCGTTTTTGACAGGTCATTCATTCTTTCAAGCACTGGTATTTTTATTCATAGAGTGTGCTTAGCACTAGTCCAGGCACTGGAAACAGAGAAATGAAAGGATAATCCCTTTAAGAAATTCACAGTTTCCAAACCTCAGCTGTGCCCACAGAGTGGGGGCAATTTAGGGAAATTTCTGTAGCAGAGAATGAGAGGAAGGTCACAACCGTCAGGTTTTGGTGAGTGTGGTAGGAAGGCAAGCTTTTGGTAGTTGGGGTGGTAGGTGTCTCACATTAACTCTGGAAATGTGAACCTAAGGAGCAGATAGCAGAAACCCAGCCATAGAAACTGGAATTCAGTCATAGCACTTGTGTTACAGAGAAGGACTGGAAGATAGAGCTGGGTGGGAAACCTCGATAAGGGACCCCATTACAGCAAAGACTTTTTTCCGGGTGACTGAGCAAGACCCAGTAAAGCCAGCAGTTGTGGTGACTCATTACTGATTCCCTGAACAACTGGTCCCAAGCTTCCTCCTGATAAAGGAGAGGATTGGGTCTGCAGTCTGGGTGGAGCTGGACTTACAGAAAGGGGCTTCAGTCAGTCCAGCTGGAAAGGTTATAGGGCCATAGGGGCAGCCAGCCAAGTATTGCACTACCGCTAACACCCATGTAAAATCAGTAGGACTAATGTGCACAGATCTCTCATACAGGAGACAGTGGACATTCCAAGTTGGCATAATTTAAAGGAAAGGAAGGATTTCAGCTCTGTGGGTCTTAAAGACTACATTATGAGGTTGCTAGAATGTTCACGATACAAGAGAGTTTTGTATGATCTGTTTATTTAGAATAGAAACAAAAGAACATTCCCATCACTTTTGCCACACAAAGGTTTCAGAAGATTGGGTTTTTTAAAATACCTATCAACTATCTACTCTGTGATTCCAAAGACAAGATAGTAAAATAGGTCTTGCTCTCAAGGCACGTGTCTCTTGGAGAAGACAGATAACTAAGCAGCAAATCAAAATACAGGGTAATTGGAGTTGCATTTCATGTCATTGGCCCACAGAGGAGAAGCAGTTGACTTGGGAAAGGAGAAGTGTTTAAGCTAGCTTGAGAAGGAAGGTAAAAGTAAAGAAGAGTCTGAGGAAGGCCAAAAGAAAGGAGGATGCATAGTTGGTTCTAGAAATGACCAGCAGCTGGTGGTTGGAGTGGTAGGAAATAAAACTGGAGAGATAGGCCTGCAGGGCCTGCTGTGCTAAGCTGAAGAATTCAATTTCACCCCCAAATCTGTGGGCAGCCATTGAAGGGTTTTAGGCAGGGAAAGGTTGTATTCCTTTTTGTGGTTAGAAAGAATACTTGGGGAACTGTGTGAAGGGTGGATTATAAGGTAGGAGTCAGAAAGGCCAGTTAGGAAAGAAGATGCTGCTGGTGGGGTGCCCAGGTGGCTCAGTTGGTTAAGCATCTGCCTTCAGCCCAGGTCATGATCCTGGGGTCCTGGGATCCAGCCCCTGGTCAGGCTTCCTGCTCTGTGGGGAGTCTGCTTCTTCTTCTGCCCCTCCCTCCTGCTTGTTTTTTTTCTCTCTCTCTCTCTCTCAAATAAATAAATAAACATTAAAAAAAGAAAAAAAAATAGAAATGCTGCTGGTAATGCTTGAGTCCTGTGTTTTTCTCCTATCACCTGGTGTAGCTTCCAAAAGTAGACTCCACTCTAGAGAAGCCACACAAATGTGGAATATTGGCTTGTGAGCCACTCAGGAAAGGGTTAGACGTTGAGGCCATTTGAAAGGATTCTGTAGTGAGGAAATAAGTTTAGTGGGGCGCATGTCTAAGGAAACTGCAGGAAAGCTTAAAATCAAAGTCACATTGTGGCCACGATGCCGATAAGAACCAAAATTTCCCTGAGTAAAATTGCCAGAGTGCTTTGAAGTTGCCTCCCTCGCCCCTCCCCCTCCCCGGGGCTCCCCTGCATAGCTTCACTTTTGAGGAGTTGCAGTTAAAATGGAAATGTTGCATAGCTGTATGTGTGAGTGGTATTTACATTCTCACACATTTCGGATCTCTCGATCTCTCCAGGCCATTCTGGTAGTATTTGTTTTCCTTTGAGATGGGAGTTAATCGGGGCACACTTTCTTCTCCTGACAATAACTGCATTTTTTTTTTCCTGAGGTAGCTTAGCTTTCCCTCCAACCGTTTCTTGTTGTTCTTACCCAAGACCTAGTATCTGCCAAAACAAATGTATGTGAGTGATAAACGCCGCGAGGAATGTCTGTTGGACCACAGGAAATTTCCTGTTCAGGAAGAGATCTTGGGAACTTCCTGTGGAGGAGTGCATTGTGGGGCTCTTGGCTGCAAGCCTTTGACCACAGCTGCAATTAACTAAAGGCATGGGGGGTGAGGGGAGAGGAAGAAGAGGAGACAGCTACCCACAGACAGTTTTATCCATGTAGCCTGAGGAGAGAATGGGTTAAAATTTTCTAAGTGAACTAAATGTCTAATGCCCTAGGAGGTCACCAATGCCCAGTCTCCTTTATGGCCACCCATCCTTCACAGCAGCCCCAGATGCTTCCTTGGGGCCCCTAAAAGCAAGCACTGTCGCCTCAGCCCTGTGTGTCCTCCATCCCTGGTAAGCCTGCTTGAAGTGCCCACCTCCTCGTGAGCTGGACCAACTGATTGCAATACCCTCATTATCCTCAGGACCGCCCATGGCTACTGGGGTCCAGGCCTTGGAGTTGGTGATTTTTTTTTTTCCATCCTGAATTAGGTATGGAAGAGAGAAGAAAAACTTTGGCTCTTTGGCTTACCTCTGTTTGACTCAGAGAACATTAAAGAAACGTTGCTGAATCATCTATCACGAAAGACTGGGTTAATAAATCCAGTTTATAATAAAAATCAAAACCAACAGGAGAACGCTGCATTCTCGTTCTACAGTGTCATTCAGGAATGAAGTCCTGATTAATGCTCCATAGCCAGACTTCTTTGAGGCCTCACGGCAGAGCTGGATCCCGGTCCTCAGGGAAGTTTCTGGGACCCTGTGGTAGGCAGGTAAATGTCAGGACTCAGAGCTTCAAGGCTGTTTCTAGCTGTGTAATCCCTAGCTGCGTAGAGGGCAAGTTATTTTATCTCTCTGCACTCAGCTTCTTTGTCTAACCTGGAGAGTAAAAAAAAAAATTCCCCTCTCATGATTGATGTGAAGATTAAATCAAATAACGTATAGAAGAGCGCCTAACCCAAAGCAGACGCTGAGAGTTTTACATACATTTTCCTTTGAGCCCATCATCATTACAAACTGGAAATTACTTAGGTGTGGTTCTGGCTAGAGTAAGAGGAAAGGTTTGGAGGGGCCTTTCACCCTTCACTCCTGTGATTTGTATTTAAGGAAGTTTTTTCTAGAGCTTTTACTTTGTATCCAAGTGCCGGTTACTTCCTTACAGCCTCTGCTCACCGTTTTAGGGAGTTCACTCTGAAGAGCAGTGCTTATGTTGGAGTTCCAGAATCAGCCACAGCTTGGTGGCAGCTTATCTCTGACTGTGGATTAGTCCTTGGGGATCTCCAGCAGGGGTGACTCACGCCATTCTCTGGGTCATTCTCTGCACTGCCTATGTCACTGTCCATCCCTCTTGCCCTGCCCTAACACACACAGCCCCCATCCTACACAGGGCTGATTGCTGAACATGAAGTTATTACTGTGTCGTACTTGCGTGTCTGTGACACCCGCTAGAGGGTGACTCCTTGAGGACAGTGGCCTTGTCTGCTGCGCAGCATGTGCTCAACAAAAGCTTGTGAAATTGAATCCACTCAATTTTAGGGGAATGGTTCCCGGGAGGCCTTTAACGTGGGACTTAAAAAATGTGTGTGATATTATGTTGTAAAATACTACACCAACCAGCCTGAATGTTCTGTTATTAAAAATGTGTCTGTGTGCGCTACTGACTATATGTATGTAGTGCTCTCCCGTCACTTGGCCTACATGCTCCATTGTCACTTTTTTTGGTAAGATTTTATTTATTTGAGAGCAAGCACATGCACAAAAGAGCATGACAGAGAGACCATGGGTGGGGGGAGAGGCAGAGGAGACAGACAAGCAGGCTCCCCACTGAGTAGGGACCCCCAATGCAGGACTCGATCCCAGAACCCTAGGACGTGACCTGAGCTGAAAGCAGATGCTTAACCAGCTGAGTCACCCAGGAGTCCCTCTGCTGTCACATTTTTGAGTTTCCATTTTCATGGCTCCCATTTCTTCAGAAATTGTGGAGGGTTTTCTTCTTTTTTATTTTTTGGTTTGCTTCTTTTCTGTTTTGGAAGCTGGAAATACAGGCCTGGAAACAAAAGGCAATGATATTGACCTTTGAAAATGTAAGCCCCCAGAATCATCCTGAAGATGTGGTTCAGATTTTAAAATGTTCTTCCAGAGTAGGTGATTGAGTGTTTACCAGAAAAAAATTAAAAAGCAAGAGTGTTTTGAGGCAACCTTGTCCAAGTGTATATAATCTATCCTCTGAAGCAGTACAACTACGTCATAGTTTTAAAGATAAAAGCAAAAATATAAGTGAAATAAAAGTGAGCTGTATACACTGAAAAATTGTCCTCATCCCATTTGATTTTGTTTTACATTATTCTGAGGAGACTCCTCACATTAGAATGACAAATATGACAGCAGGGAAACATAAGTTAACTACAAGAGAACAAAACAGAACTCTTAACTGACCTTTCTTCTTAAAACTCTGACCATGACCTTTACAAGAAAAAGGCAAAAAAAAATTTTTTTAAAGATATCTGATTTAATTCAAGAGGAAACTCTATGGTTATGACATAATTAAGTCAGTTTCCTACATTTTGAAAATGTTTCTAGGGTAGGAAAAATAAAACCTTGTTTAATGAATCTTGATATAGCCAAAAAATTCAGGTAATCAGAATGCTCCATTTCCACAGCTGGTGCTCTCTTTAATTCTGATTGCTTTGACAAAGACTGGGAAATTGAATGGTCCTCCCAGGGAGAGACCTCACTGTTCTGTAGATAACCTACTACCAGTCAGGCACTTGCCAGAGTGAAAATATTGCTGTGGTTAAACTAGTTAGTACTACCTTATATTTATCTGAAACCTCACAGTTTACTAGTGTTAATGTCCATGGTAACCTCTCTTGCTTAATCATCACAGTGGCCCATTTTGTACAAATGAAGAAATAGATTCAGAGAGGCTAGGTAGGGGTGGAGGTCCACCAGCAGAACCTGCACTCAGGTTAGGTCTTTTCTCTCCAAGTTCAGTCTGGCCTGGGGTGAAGCTACTGCCAAAAGGTAAACACCAACATGTGCCAGTTAGTTAGCAATTTTCTGGCAAGTCCAAGGCCAAGGGAAGTGAAATAACTTCTTTGTTCCCCTCCATTTCTTTCCATGCCATCCACCCCTCAACCCCCTGCCACCTTCCACCCCTATTCACACCCACCCTTTCTGCCCATACTGCCTTAGCCGCCTCTGCAGTTTCTGTGGGGAGCTAAGGAACGCTTTGTTTGTGCAGTCAGGGCTTCCTCACAGGAAATTTCCTGTGATGGAAACTCTGGGGAAACTTCCTGTTGGTTAGGACACTGCAGGGGGCTGATAACATGAACCACTTAAACCTCCAAACCTCAGCTGCTGAGAAGGATGGGATGGTCCTTCCCCACTTTCTCAGAGTCTAGGAGGGCAAGAAACTGTAAGTGTACAGAAGCCTCAAGAGTCTTGCTTGGGCAACATTTTCCAGAAGGTAAAAGCTACATTTGTGGTCAGCAAGTTCTCCTAAAAGATCAGCTCTCATGTTCAGTGGACTGCTTAGGTTTCTAATGAGACTGGTACCTGCAGGGACATTCTGTCTGGAAGCATTAAGAGGATTCTGGAAGATTTCTCAAGATTCTGGATTTGATCCTTTCTATATCACTTTATTTTTTTTTCTATATCACTTTAAAACATAGTTGTATTACTCTTCAATGTTATATGTTTATGAATACTACAAACATCTATTTTCAGCTATCACTTAGGGAATGAGAATTTTAATTAATCCTTGTCATTGGCAGACACAGTTGACTATATTTTGGTTTGCTTAACACCAGTGTAAATCATCTGGGGTGTATACCACAGGACGACAAATCATGAGCCATAGCACAAAATTATCCAGTAAGCTTTATGTTTGTTTGACATACTCTGGACCTCTAGTGGATTATTTTATTGTTTGCTAGCATTTGAGCAAAGGTAATCATTCCTAATCATCTCTTGGGGTTGAACTTGGCTTTGAATATCTCCAATGTTAGGAATTCTGCAGGTTCCCTTAGCAGCTCTCATAGCCCAAACTCAAGTTTGGTCTTCTAATTAGCCTGATTTTTCCCTGGCGACCTGTAGAGCCGTTACTACTCATCCTGCCCTTGTTATACAATGAAAATAACTGACCCTTGTCTTCTTTTGGTTTTCATATCAGTAGACAGTTACTTGGAAGATGGCTCTTAATCATTGGATTTGCCCCAACTGAAGTCCATATCTCTACAAGTTTCTTAATAGGTGTTGTTTTCCTGGTTTAGGTGCTAATGTGGCCTTCATTTCTAAGGTGCACTAGATTCAATGGAAGTTTTACTAGCCTCACCTTCCCAAGCTTCTGCCACAAGCTGGTGTTCTTTCTTGGTAGGAAATAATCATTCCAGCATCAGAGTAAATTAATGAACTGAGCATACTTTCAGGTGTGGTATTGTGGTTGTATTTTTGGTCCGTGTTGCAAATTAGGGAAGCATGAAAGAAAATACAGTTAATCAGGAAGAAGTTTGTTGGCTGATAAGAAGCCTGCCTCCTAGACTCCTAGAAGACACAGAGCATTTGTTCATCTTTGTATACACAATATTTTGTAGATTTTTGGCATGTAGTCTCAGTACATGTTTGTTGAATGAATGAATCCTAAAATTCAAAAAGGAGGAGGTTTTTAGATTTATTTTGTTTCTGGAATGTGTAAAAGTTGCACATTTTTGCAGCTTATTTGTAAGGATAAGCTGTCCTCATGAATTGGATATTGATCTTAAAAATAAGGAATTACCAATAATGAATGACGCTGCCTGTGATATACTTACAAAAGTTAGGAAAGATATCTTTGTAAAAATGCCTTAGAATAAGCTTTACATATGGAAATGCAAACCAGTGATTTACTTTGGGACAGTCAGAAGGATAGGGCCTGTTTAAGTACTTTTGCAATATGACTTACTTTTGATTTTCTATTTGATTTTATATTATAGAATAAGACTAAATGGAATGTGTTATAAATAGAGAGACTGTCATTATAAACACTAATTAGCACCATTTGTCTACATAAGAGTAATTGCCATTTTCAATCCGTTCTTACTTTAAAATAGATCACAGTGATGTTGTAATATCTATAGATGGAACCAAGATAATATTATCAATAGTAGTAGTAGAAGAACATCCTGATCTTCATCAAAATTGTATTAAAGTACTACAGGACTCTATGCTAGATATCCTTATCTTTTTTGGAAGTCCAATTAGTGTACTAGAAGGACCAGGGGCTTTGGAATCATAACTAATCTCTGGTTCTACTTTTGCTGTTCTCTTCATTCTTTCAACAGTTAATTTATTGTATGACTGCTATATACTGTGAGGTGCTAAGTATATATATCAGTGACCAAGATGGATATGACCCAGGCTTCATGTTGCTTACAACGTAAGGGGAGATTGAGGCTTACCAGGAATTAACAGTAGCCATATAGTCCATTTCCCACACAACAAGGAGAGTAGTCTGTTGTGAAATAGAAATCACTGTGTCATGTCACTGCTATAACCTCCATTGGCTTCCAGTCACATTTAGAAATACTCTGAATTCTCGGTATGAACGACCAGGCCCTGTATGATCCAGACCCTGTAAACCTCTCTAACCCTATATTACCTTTTGTTCTGTTCATTCCTCTTTAGCCACACTGATCTTGCTATTCTTAGGACTCTCTAACTATGCTCCTACCTCAGTCCTCTGCACTTGCTATCTTCCTCCCTGTAAGACTGTTCCTTCAGATGTTCCCATGTTCCTTACCTTATCTTGGTCTCTGCTCAGATATCATGTCCTTAGAGAAGCTTCTCTGATAGCTCTTTCCAAAATGGCGCCCTCCCTCATTCCCCTTCCCCTTTACCTTGCACTATTTTCCTTCATAGCACTTTTCACCACTCGACTTGTGATTTTTGAAAAATTGGATGGCAGCTCTTAGGGGTTTATTCAAAAAGGCAATTGGCAGTCCTGTGTGCACAGGTGGGGCTTAATGCCTGGTGAGTCCAACTATGGTGGTCCAGCTGATTGGTAATTTGGCTCAGTCATGGGAGATGCTTAAAGTCTTTGGGACAACTGAGTTTGCCTCCAAAGAAATCTTGTGGTCTGCTGCTTGTAAGGAGCCAAGCTGAGAAAGGACTTGAGCTTTTATCATTCATTACACAAATTTCCACTGAATTCCCCTGTGTTCTCCTAATCCTTGATCTCTGCTGGACCTGGTGCTCTCTGACTCAACCTGATTCAAGCAAGCAGATGTTCTCTCATCTACCAGAGGGAGCAGCTGCTGAGCTGGGGGAGAGCAGAATACAGTCATGCCACGGATCCTTTTATTGGTAGTTTCTCCTGCTCTCTTCCTGCCTTCAGAGGAACTTGGAGCATCTAGTTTCTGAGGTTTTTTGAGATTCTGTGAGGAAAACCAGCTTGTGTCTTACTGGTGTCTCCCCCTGCAGGCAGGTAGGGTTCAGCTGTTCCATGCTGCCAAATCTGATAGGAATTGTCCATCCTCAAAAATGTTGTGTACCTCTCTCCACTGCCATGGTTTCTTCTCCCATTCTACCTTCTTATGGGTTTGTACCTTTTTTATTCCTCTGCTGTGGTTTAGTGGGACCTGGGATAGGAGCCAGGTTAGACACAGACATGACTCATTTATATAGTTACACTTGAGGGTGTGTGCATTGATGCAGCACTACAGGGTGTTTTGAAAGCATAAAGCACAGGAACTTGGTCTAGTCTATGGTATACATTTAAGAGGAGGCTTAAAAGCTTAGTAGGAGTTATTTGGGTAAAGAAGAGGTAAGATTATTTTTATGAAGGGGAAAATAGAGGGTGTGAAAACCCTGACACTAGAGGATTTGATCTTCAAAGAACCGAAAGCCCAGCCAAATGACATTTGGTGAATTTGCTATGGAAAACCAGAGTGTCAGCTTACAGAACTGCAAGGGGGTAAAGATGCTGAGATAGACTGAGGCATCATCACATTAGGGATTTTGGCTTTAATCTTAGGACCACAGGCAGCCATGACTATTCCCTGTACAACTTGGGCCTCGGAATCTTGGTTCTATTTTTGTAAGCCAGGCACATACATAATCTCGACCTCATAGAGTGGCAGGCATTAAATGGCATCATGAATTAAAATTGTCATACTTGTTTGCTGAACTTGATCTTCCGAGATGTGACAAATCACAGTAGCCTCTCAGCAGAACAGTGAAATCAAAATGTCAAGTTGAGGAATAATCTTTGAAGTCAACTAAGTGAAAGGTATAAAGTAGGAACCAACTGAGTGGTATTGTTTTGGGTCCCAAAAGCCCAGTTAACAGAAGAGTTTCAATTAGCTACACTCTAGGCTAAGATAGACTCGCAAGGTGGTCAAAGGTTAAAAGATAAGAACTTGGGAGTATTCTAGCTGTGCTGAAAAATTCATACTGCATGGAGATTGGGTTAGAAGCTCATCAGTTGGTAGGTGGAGACTATAGAGGATGCAGGCAACAAAGAAAGGTAGTGGATAGCACTACACACATTTGTCCCGTGCCGGGTAAGTTGATAATGAAGCAGTTATCTGGTCTTCATATAAAAAAGTTTCTTGTGCTTGGTAATGTACTAAACACTATAGATGACAGATATTAAAATATGAAAGAGGAAGCTTTTGTCATCAAGGAACTTTTAAGCTTTAATACATTTTCACATTAGTTGTAATATATTTGTTATTTTAAAGAATTGCCAGAGAGTTACATCTGCAGTGCAGGGATAAATTAACAAGTGTCAGGACTCTAACTTAACACGCGTAGCTGGTGCTCTTCTGGCCTATTGCCAGCCAGGACCAGAGAAGCCAATGAACTCAACTCTGTGAGTTCACCCTTTGAGCCTGAGAATCAGCCTTATCTCATGACCTGATATTGCTAATATCGATGGTCACTGAACATTTCTTAAAGGAAAGCAGTGATGTATAATAATCACTTGATGGTATCCCACCAGTCAAATCAATGGGCAGAACTATCATTGGCAAAGGTCTTAAGTTTCTAGAATTTATTCTGAGTTTTAATGAGGTAGGCAGATTGTGAAACCCACCAATATCAGATTACCAGGTAATAGGCTCTAATGTTATCTACAAACAGGCAGTGTGGTTCACATACAACTGACGTAGTTGATGTCATTGTATTACCTTTTATAGCTCCGTAGAAATGACTTGCAGTCAGAAATTGTAGTAGAAGCAGGCATCTACTTAGCTTTGATCTTAAAGGATTTCAAAGAAAATAAATACACACTAGAGAGTAGGTGGATTTTGATAGCTTATTTCAAACATTACTTTTTAGTAAGCACATGCATGAATGTGTAGTAGCAGAAAAAATTGGTAGAATGAAGAAAAGTACAGGCAGATTTACGTGGACTTTCAATAAATACGTGCATGATTGGGCTTCCGGTTAGGAAACAGTGGCTCTTAGGTGGGGCTTCTGCATTTGCAGGGCTCATTAGGCATGAGTAGGAGAAGCTCCAGGCTATTAGGTTGACAGCTATACCTTGAAACCTTAGAAATGAAAAGTTTTTCATTTCTGAGCCTGTTGGAAAGTGGATGAGAAGGAAAAGGATAGTCACATAATCAAATAATATGTAAAGACTAACCAAATAACCCACATTAGATTTTACTCACTGGCAGGCAGGAACATATCATATTTAAAAAGGGGTATCTTTACCTAAGTGTACCTATGTAAACTAACTACCTTCCCAATTAAACAGGATGCACCTGTCTAGAGGGATCTTTATTTATCTGAGCAATGGATATTTTATTGGACTGACAGATTTTATTTCCTTTTTAGAAAAAATAATGGTGGGTGGTATCAAATCACCTTTTCTCTTGCCCTAAGAAGTTTTGCGAAAATAGGAATTACTTCTTGAACTTGAGAAACCAGTTATTTGACCTACATTTTTCTGGTACCTTAACACATTCTTCTAAAGTAATAAGAGCATATATTTTTCCTTTTGCACCCTGCAGTCCCATTCCCCAATTATCATCAGTGATATACCCACCCATAAATCAATGAAAGGATCATGAAAGAGAAACATAAAATTTGCTTGAAAAAGAATACCTATAAGGCATGCCTAGAATTTTCAATATAAATCACTTTTTTGGCAGCAAAGTTAATTGTTCTCAAACATTTGATAACAAGTATGGTATACTTAGTGTGGTCAAAAAGTCTCATCTCTGACAGGTGCAGGGGGAATGGAATTGGGCCCCACAGACCACTGTTGCCATATGAGTAGCTGCAGCTTTAACATGAGTTTTATATTTTCCTCCACAGTTGCCATCATACCACCTCCACCCTCACCACCCATTTCCCCCATAGGATACCATTAGAAGAAAAAAGGATCTGACAAAGTACTAGAAAGCCACATTGACGAGGATAATAGCAGGCAGTAAGGTACTAAGAGAAAATCATAGGAGAGAGTAGGTGTGATGTTATGATTTATAATAAGAAATATATATTTGGTCTTTGTCCCCATTTCTGGCATAGAACTGAAACCCTTGGAATTTCGAAAATGATGAGAGCGAAGAAGGTTTCTTTTGTTAAGTGAATGAGGTAACTTTTGGAAGCACAGAAGGATGGGAGCTGGTTGCCCCTGGAGCCAACCATGCGATTAGAGGGTTGGAACTTTTAGTTCTTCCCCTGACCCTGGTGAGATCAGTTGCCAGTGGCCAATGATTTAATAAATTATGCCTGTGTAATAAACCCTCCATAAAAACCTAGAAGAAGAGGGTTTGGAGAGCTTCCAGGTTGGTGAACACATGGAGGTGCTGGAGAATGATGCTCCTGGAGAGGCCATGGTTGCTCTTGACAGCTCTCCCCATGCTGTGTTCTGTGTGCATCTCTTCCAACTGGCTGTTCCTGAGTTACGTCCTTTTATAATAAACCAGTGATCTAGGAAGTAGATGTTTTCCTGAGTTCTGTGACCCACTCTAGCAAATTATAATCGTATCAGGGAAGAAGAGGGTTGAGGGAGCCTATGGTTTGTAGCCAGTTAGTCAGAAGCACAGGTAGTAATGTAAGCTGGTGATGCATGTCCAGAAGTGAGGTTAGGGGACAGTCTTATAGGACTGAGCCCTCAACCTGTGGAGTCTGATGCTATCTCTGGGTAAACAGTACCAGGATTGAGTTGAATTCTCAGATACCCCGCTGGTGTCAGGAGACTTGTTTGGTGTTGTGTAAGAAGCACCTCCCTCATCCCCACTCCACCAACACACAGGTTGGAGTTGGGTCATGGAACCCAATAAAGCAGGGTGCCCACAAAAAATTAAGGCATACTTGAAAGAGGAAGGGTGAATAGAGAAACGTGACTTCTGGGAATCACTGATAGCTAGATGACCTATTTAAAAATGACAGGAAGTGGGTGAAAGAGAGGCCATAGGGTAAAAAGATGACAGAATATGTAATAGTCAGCAAGGAGGAAGGAGAGGATAAGAAGGAAGAAAACCGTACCGTGTAATGCAAAGGAAAGACACAAAATGAACATGGGAAAGATATTGAAGAGATGCGAAGGAAAAAAGGAGAAAAGAAGATGTAAGAGGGGAGGAATGAAAATGAACAAGTAAAATAGGAATTAACTTGTGTCAGGCGAAAACCCTTACACATAAACTCATGAAGAACACATTGCTTTACTTCAGGAAGCACACAGAAGACCAGTAATTCAGTGCAGCTTTGAAAACCTAGAAAGAGCTGGGGGCACTTCGAGATGAAGGCTACATGCGTGAACAGCCACATCTTTATCGGCGATTGTACAGCTCAGGACCAAGTATCTGTGTGCCACAGTCCAGAGTTTCTAAATATCACAGAGGAAAAGTATAAGAATTATTGAATGTAAGACAAGCCACACTAAAGCAAAAATACCTGTTGTGTCTTGAGATTCTAGTTGTTAGTAAGGTCCAACCTAAAATATGTATGACTATTAGATCCATACCTCAGATATTTCTTTCTCTTTCTGATTAGGGTTAACCTAGAAAGATGGAAATCCATCTTTAATAATAACCTACACCTCCTAGAAGATTAAAAGTTACTATTTTCTCTTTCCTTTGATGCTGCTTTCATAGATACATACTAGTACTCCTGCAGTGAGATGGACATTCCAGGTCATCTCATCTACCCCCGCCGGGTGTGGACATTCTACCTGTGGCATCGCTGAGTGACAGCTATACACCTCTGCCCCAGACACTTCTACAGATGTGACCTCACTGTCTTTCAGGCCACTTTGCCACCTTTAAACAACACCAATTGTCAGAAAGTTCTTTAAACTCTTAGATGCATGACATTTATTAAAACATCCATCACTGTGGGACAACAAATAATTGGTACCCTGTATTTCTTCTTCTCCAGCTCTGCTTATTGCCCAGGCTTTTTTTTTTATAACAGGAGCTTAGCCTCAGCCAGTTTTTCTGCTTTTCCCTCATGCTCTGGTTGTAGCTAGATTATGGGATTCATTTAGAATCTTAACAAAAAATGAGAAATCCCTCTGTTTTTACAAATAAGAAGTGTGGCAATCAGAAGGGAAAGGAAAGGTGGTTTAGCAGAGGCTGATGATAATTCCAAGAAGCAGTGTCTTTTGGAACATTCCGTGGTGACCTCACCACTGGAGTTATCTGCTTATCTGTCTGGCTTCAGAGTTTTCAGAAAAGACTAGCTGCCTTTAGAATACTTCTAGGCCCTTCCTTTGGTACTTGGATTTCTACCCTTAGTTTATTCCTTCAATATGGATTTTTATTTTAAAAAATGCCCATAGTCCAGAGAGATGACTCATTAAGTTCTGGGTGGTCATTATATTTAAACATTAATCATTTTTATATCTCTTCCTAGAAGTGTGTTTTAATGGCACTGGGGTGGTAGTGGGGGGGGCGCTACTGAGAGGAAACAGGGAGTATAGATCACTAGACACAGGTTTCTGGGTACAAAAAAGAAAAGAGGAGTAACATTTCTGAGTGCTTGCTGAAGACCCAGCACTTTCACATGTATAATTTTCATAATCCCTGTGAGTTCAGATCTGCCTTCTACAGATGAGGAAGTGAAGGCAGGAGATGAAGTGTTCCATCTGGGTCATATGCTAGTCAGCGACAGGACTGGGCTTTACAACAGAGCTGCTTAATCCAAAGCCTTTGCTCTCTTATTATTTTATGACACCTGTGCCATCATCAAAGGGAAGAGTGCAAAGAGCTGGAATGCTGAGATGACATTTGCCTACTTCAGAATTCTGCAGAAGGCTAACTCTGTCTAAAAGCATTGCTTTGAAATCATATGCATGTGGCAGTAAAAATGTCCCAATGCCAAGTAATTGTAAGCCTTGGAGTTACTACCTAAAATTTATTTTAAAACTTATAAAATAGGCACCTGGGTGGCTCAGTGGTTGAGCGTCTGCCTTTGGCTCAGGTCATGATCCCGGGGTCCCAGGATCGAGTCCCACATCAGGCTCCCCATGGGGAGCCTGCTTCTCCCTCTACCTACGTCTCTGCCTCTGTCTGTGTCTCTCATGAATAAATAAATTAAAAATCTTAAAAAAAAAAAACCTGTAAAGTAAAATATTTTGTAATGAGGTATTTGTTTACAAGGAACCTTTCTCTGCTTGTTCAAAATACTTTTTATCATTTCTTTATTCATTATCATAGATTTTTCCCTTTTTAGAAAAATGGACTCTGTGAGTCTCGTACTAGGCTTGTGTGATTACCAGAAAGCTGGTGAAGATCAATGCTGAGGTTCCTTCCACCCTTAATTCCTTGCAGTCTTTTGGCCTCATGCTTTTACACTAGATCATAGGTCCCCTTAGGGAATGACATGGGTATAATTCTCAGCTATCTCCCCCACTCTGATCACAGCAGCCAATGCAGCAAAGCCCCTTGAATCCCCTCCTTTCATTGCTACTCCCTCACTCAAATACGTGCAATGATTGCCCAGGATTATTTCCTGCCTCTCATTCTGACACTTTTGGGAGACCATTGGGGGTTCACAGTCTTTGGGTGAATTTCCCTGTCATCTGGAGAGAATCTTCTGGAAGTCAGGTCTGTTCATCCCCGCTCAGTATTCTTTCATAGCAACCACAAAACCACACTTTCTCTATTAAGTACACATTCCTGGGACTGTAACAAAAGGCTTCTGTGAGCTTGAAAGCAGCAGGGGAGGATACAATGTGAAGAACTGAAGATTTAAAGGGTTTCATTTCTTCTTGCTGGAGACTGTATTGTGTGTGAATGCAGTTTGGAATCTGCTTCTCTCCCACAAGGGGAGAGAGAAATCTGCCCTAAAGCTGCACGGGGACCCCGACTGGTCTTTATCCTCATAGCTTAGTGATTTCCTGCCACCCGAGTGAGCGAATGAGCGAGCAGTGGGGCTCCCTGATATTCAGGGGGCCTCAGGAAGCCCGGTTGGGAGCCCATGGGGACTGGGCTCTGAGCCCATGCCGTCAGTCCACTGCTGTCAACATCTTCCCTTTGCCGAGAGGCTACTCAGCCAGGCAGTTCTCTCCAGCCAGAGCCCATGACCACAGCTAACCTGCCCTCCCAGGATGGTGAGAGTCATTGTTTTAGAAGTGGTGCAAGGAATCAGAATTTTCTCTCCTTCCTGATTGAGAATTTAGTTCTACAAAGAAACTGACAAGCATTGAAAAGAAAGTCCCCTTCCCTCCCTTCCTCTTTGAGCCCACCCCTCCGAGGACACACTGTCCTGCTCTCCTGCATTTGAGGGAAACGTGCTTCCCTGCCGGCTGGTGCCAGGCACTGTGAACAGTGGGCTTGGCTGTGCTACCAAAGCTCATGCTTTCTCCATAGCAGAGTTAATGTGGCCATGACTCAGAATTATGGGACCCCAGATGCTAAGGAAGTGAACTAACTTCTTTTCAGCTCACAGTGGACTCATAGTCAACAGAATAGGTTTCATGTTCTAATGAAACAGCACAGAAACTCTGTCCTTGGTGGCCAAGTGGTGTGTGGTATGACTCTGCCTCCCTGCCTCCCCCTCCCTCTCTCTGTCACGGGTCCCTCTTTTTACTTTCTTCAAGTCAGAGCGGAGAACTATAATTCCAGCCCAGATTCCTTTAAACAAAGATCCTCCTGAACATGACCTTAAAAGATTTCATCTTGTAATCTGCCCATCCAGAGTTGCATGTTGTTCCTTGGATTTAAGAAAGGCTGGAGAAATCTTCCACTCCATTTAAGGAGAGCCTGTATAGTTAGTGGATAAGGCCTCAGGCACAGGATTGCAGCACCACTAACGCAAAGAAATAACACCTGCAAAATAAAGACTTAATGAAGAACAACTAACGAGTATATAGCACCTGTTAAAAAAAATTCAGCTGAGTAAATTTAAAGATTAAATTGGCTTTATCCAGTGATTCATGAGTTGGACAGCATCCCATCTAGCAGATAGAAAGGAACTCTAAGGAACTGTACCAAATGGAAGGCTTTTATAGCCAGAAGGGGGCAGAAAAAGAAAGTTTCTAACAAAGAATGGGGTGTTTCAGAAAGGTTACATTTCTTTGGGGGAAGGTAGGGGGTTCTGTCAAGCACATTGCCTCACTGGTGCTGACCGGGTAGTTTCAGATGGACCAGTTAAAAGTCACAGTCCTGGGAGAGGCTGAAACTGCATTTAAGTTCTGGTTTGCTGTCAAGGGGGCAAATGACTCCACTGGGGGCCCTGTTGTTCCTTTTGTAAAAAAATAAACATTTCCCTCCCCTTTTGGTCAGACTCTCAGCCTGAGAGGTGTGGTCAAAATTTAAGGCATTAAGTGCCCTTCTAGCTACCTCTCTGTAGTTCTTGCAGCTTTTACTGATCCTCTGTGTGATCTTCACAGGTCAGGATGTTTTTTGTTGAATCTCTGTGATATTCCCAGGTCACAGGTTCAGGTTCAGATTCTTTTAGTTGGTCATTCACTTCGTTGTTTTGACATTCCAGAGGGAGATCATTTGCTTGGTGGGTTAGCAGCTACAGACATGCATTTAAAGCTTTTGAGAGAATACAGGCTAAATGATTATTATAACCTGGATCATTCACAGTGTTTGGAGCACACTGCTGAGCCATGGTCTCTTGAGACCCAAACCAATCAAAATCAAATAAGTCAAAAAAAGACCCTGTTGAAGGAGTTACCTCTTACAACCATGTGGCTTGCTCAGTGATCTTATGTAATTGAGTTTCAGCTTCCCCAGAAGTATTAATTTAGGTGTAGCAGGTGGTGCTGGCCACAGTGCAGACACCTCCTTGCTCTACTAAAAAATAATTAAGGGCTATCTTATTGTTGAGAACAACTTTGGCCAGAGCGTCTAAGGATTTGGGAGGGCATGAGCAGCTATTGTCTTAGCAATGGATTATGAAATATTTTTAAGAGTTAGGGAAAGGTTCCTGATCATATCCTCATTTACATTTACTCCTAGCCAGTGAAGTAGGGACCTGCCAAACTGAAACAAACTGAATCTTGAAAGCCTCCTAAAGTTCCTTTCTGACTTGACAATGTAAATTCAGGGGAGGTGACCAATGAGGTATCTTAGTTCATTTATGAATGGTTAGATAACTTCAAGAGGCCTTGCCCAGTTATGCACCATCTAGGTATCCATAGGCCCAAGGGAATGATAACCACCACAGACAGAGTTAAACCCTACTGGGGCCAAGACTATTCCCATTAAGGTGGTAGTGCTTATGGATTCACTCATAGAGATAGTTGCATTTGCCAGTTCAAGCCAGGAGTCAGTTAGGTGTTCTGTACATTCAGGAAATAAATCTCCTAGCCTGAAATAAAGAGTTATTCTCAGTGTCTTACAAAGATGGATGCAGCTGCTGAGATCTTTTCGTGATTAGGAACAGACTTGATTTAAATGATCATGAGAAAGTTGGGATACACATGTGATGAGATTTATGTAGATACTTGTGTCTAATTGAGTAAATACAGTTTAATTGGACAAAGGTAAAAAATAGGCACTGGATTTCTAGCCTTAAGGGTTGAATTCAGTAAGAGACTCTTTTTTTTTTTCCTTAATTTACACGTAGAGAGAGAGAAGCAGAGGGAGAAGTCGGCTCCATGCAAGGAGCCCCACATGGGACTCCATCCCAGGTCTCCAGGGTTATGCCCTGGGCTGAAGGTGGCCCTAAACTGCTGAGCCACCCAGGCTGCCCCACAGTAAGAGACTCTTAAGGGAGGGAGTCATTGTAGCTATGGTGACATTGAAATAGAAGTTCACAGGGAGGACTAGGGGGTCTCTAGCATTATAGATAGATTGGAATCTTTGATGACAAATCCAGAAGTCTGAAAAGTTACTCCCCTCATCTATGTCTTCGGAAATACAGATGATGGCCTCATCTTTTCAAGCCATGCCAGAATAAATGAAAGAAAGAGTTTCATGTTTAAAGTATGGCGTCTTGATCAGTGTTGGATAGAAGCAGTGCACCTTGATATGAGCTGCTTTGGAGATCTCTACCATCTGTGCAGGACCAGATGTCAGGTGGAACCTTCCATTAGCTGTGAGATGTGTACCCTAGACTCAGTGCCAGAGTGTCATGGTATTATCAGTGGTCAGGAGTACTTCCAGCGGAGCTCCAGTAGAGTTCAAGAACTATCTTCTGCTGATGATGTTTTCCAGGATATCCAGTGGCTAGCCTCCAGACTGGCCATCAGGATCCTTTGAATTTGGGTCCAGGAAAGCTTCTGTAACCTGTTGATGATAAGCTTTAGCATGAGACATTAAAGACACAGTAACTAGTTATACTAGCATGAGACAAAAGGAACAACAAGCAGGAGGTCATACATCAATAAATATTGGTATACCCATGACTATTTCATGTGGGGTGAGTTCATGTTTCCCAGAGTGGATACTGCAGACAGTAAGCAAAGCCAGAGGCAATGCTTATGGCTGGGGGAGTCCAATTGTTTTAGCAAATTTAGAGATTTTAAGTTTGAGGACCCCATTAGTTCTCTCAACCTTGCCTGCTAAGTGTGAGGGAAAGAGTTTGTAAGGTTTTCATGAATGATTTCACGCAGTGAAGTCAGGGCCTGGATCACTGGAGACTATGGGGGGTATACCCCAAGTGGGAAACACATTTTCTCACAATTTCTTTGCCACTGTGAGGGCATCACCCTTGAAGCTCAGCCCACCTGGAAAACATTCATAGGATAACAAGGACACACGTTGGTAACTCAAAAGTGGTAGTTGAATCAAGTCCAACTACAGATACTGAAAGGGTCCAGAGGGAGGAGGTTTGGAACTTGGGAACAAAAATAGTTTTCCCAGTTACCATCAGGCACTGGTGGTAACCTGTTTTCACATTTTTTGTAGAAGTCACCCCAGGAATGTTTGTTTGTAATTTGAGTCATCTTAATTGCTCCATGGTGGGTAAGAGAATGCAAAGAAAAAAGAAAAATGGGGTTTGCCAGGGAGCTGGGAAGAACCAAGTGGTGATTTTGGGTTTCCCATAGCCTGGATTATTCATTTAATCTACAACCACTGTTTATCCACCACAATTTCTCTGATTCAGGAACAGACTTGTCGTGTTGCAAGGATATCAGGACGGCAAGAGGATGGCAATAAAGGGTCATTTTTTGCAGCAGCAATGGACTTCACCTGCATATGCCACAGATCTTTACAGATTCTGTTGCTGCTGCCTTTGCATTACAAGTCATCTAGAGCATTTTCCTGGTACTCAGGTTAAGATGTTTTAGTATGAGCCTTAATTTTGATGACAGCAGGTTCAGAGGGTAAGAAAACAGCAGTAAGGTCATTTACTTATGGTCCGTTTTTTATTGGAGTCCCACTGGTTGTAAGGAAAACCCCTTTGTTTCCATAACATTCCCAATGACAACAATTTCAATAGCACCACAGTCATTTACTTGTTGCCCATCTTTGATTAGGGTCCCAAAGGATGTAAGAACCCCTTTGTTTCCATAACATCCCCAAATCATGGACAACCCCAAGGGCATACAGCTGTCAGTATGAATGTTGACAAGCTGTACTTCTGGTAACTGGCATGCTCCGATAAGGAAGGGCACAGAGCTTTGCTTGTTGGATCGATCAAGCTTGTGAGAAGTTTCAAGAAGTTCGTGTTGGGTAGTAATAGCATAACCAGCCTGGAAAATCCCTTTCTCATTTTTACAGTATGACCCATCAAGAAACAAAATTAGATGAGGATTAGTCAAAGGGATGTCTCATAAATCAGGACATGGTGTCCCAGAATGGGACATTATTACCTCAAAATCATCAGGCTCACCTTCATCAAGTAGAGGTCATAACATAGGAGGATGAAGAATGTTGAAGCATTTAAGATGGAGATTAGGTGGTAAAAGCTGAAGGCTCTCCTAGGAGGTTAGTCTGTTTGCAGACAAATGTTGAGGTAAGAAGATTTTGGACAGTGAGTGGGGTTTGCAAATACATGTCATCCCTAGCGTTAAACGTGCTAGGGCTTCTAACTTTGCAGCTGCAGCCATAGCCTAAGGCAGTTGGGATAGGCACGAGCAACTGAATCAAGTCATATGCTATATAATAGGGAATAGGTCTGTGTTTTTTGCCATGTTCTTGCATGAGTATTCCCCGGGCTGGATATCTCTCTCATGCACAGATAAAGTGAAAGGCTTTGAATAGTTAGGTAGCCCTAGTGCTATTACAAAGGCCTGCTTCTGTTTATCCTCCCAAAGAAAGTGTTCAAGGACTGAAGTTTTAATAAGTTCTTGAGTGGGGAAGCTAATAGAGAAAAGTGAGGAACCGATAGTCTGTAATAATCAACGAGGCCTAGAAATCCATGAAGCTATTGCTTAGTTGTGGGCCTACAGAATTTAGAAGTAGCTTAATTCCTTTTGGAAATAGCTAGATTGCTTTAGTGCTTAGATCATGACCTAGGTAATGAACAGAGATCATTGTAATCTTTCCTAGAGAGTCCATGTCCCCTTCCAGCTAACTGTTGTGGCAAATAAATGGAATTCTTCATGGACGTTTCTTTGGTAACAGCAAAGCAAGAGATTGTTTACATATGGTAAAAGGGCCAATTTCCCAGGGAATTGGATGGTCCTTAAGTCTTGGTAACATACTGGGGAGAAATAAGAAAGGGCCTCAGTGAACCCTTGAGACAAGCTGCTCCAGGCATATTGCTGATGGTTCCAAGTAAAGGCAAATATTGACTGTTGGGATCTATAGGGATGTTGAAAAAGGCTGAACCAAGGTGTGCTGGCACTTGTGACAAAAGGGCATTGGGGTTTGGAGCAGCTGGGAAACCAGCAATAACTATTTTGTTAATAGCTCTCAAGCCCTGGACAAATCACCATCCCTGTCCACATTAGGTTTCTGGACTGGCAAGAGCCATGCGTTGCAGGAGCTAGTACAAGGAGTGATTAGCCCCTGGCCGATTAGGTCTTCTGCTAACGCTGTGAAGCCTCGTATGCCCTCAGGCTTTAATGGTTATTGAGGCAGTTTGGGAAGAGGTTTAGTTATATGCTCTGTACTTTTTATTATCCCAATGTCAGTATTAGAAGTAGCTCACAGATTTTCAGGCACCTTGATTGAATTGGGGACTTCTGTTGAAATTCTCCTTTTTCTGTGTCAAGGACAGACTGTAAGGAACATGAAAGATCAGGTTCAGGTTGGCCAGGGAACTCTAGGGGTGAAGTCTCCACAGGAAGCAAAACATATCAGCCCTTTTAACTTAGGAAGGAGATCTCTACCTACTAGATTAACTGGAGCAGGATAACATAGCAAAAAAGGAATGTTTTTCAGTGAAGGTCCCAGAAGCATATGTACTGGTTGAGATGGAAATTCTCTCTGAATTTGGTTAGGTAGCCCGGCTATGGAACTTCTTTTTCACTTTGAGGATGTGTTATCCTATGAGAGTGGGGTTTAAAGTAGGAAGCGTAGCATTGGTATCTGGCAGAATTTGGGAAGGTTTCCCATTAATTTTTTTTCTTTTTAGTTGAGTGTAGTTGACACACAGTGTTACATTAGCTTCAAGTGTACAGCTTCGTGATTTGACAGGTTTATACGTTATGCTATGTTTACCACAAATATAGCTACCATCTGTCCCGTTACATCACTATTACAATATCATTGACTGTGTTCTTTTTGCTGTGCTTTTTATTCTTGTGACTTACTCATTCTATAACTGGAATGTATCCTGTATCTACCTCTCCTCTTCATCCATTTTGCCCACCCCCTCCCACCTCCTCCCTTCTAGCAACCGTCAGTTTGTTCTCTGTATTTATAGTTCTGATTCTGCTTTTTGTTTATTCCTTTTTTTAGATTTCATTTATGAGAGGAATCATACAGTATTTGTCTTTCTCAGTCTGACTTCTTTCACTTAGCATAATACCTTCCAGGTCCATCCATGTTGTCTCAAATAGCCTGATTTCATCCTTTTTATGGCTGTGTAATATTCTGTTGTGTGTATACACCACATTTCTTGTATCCATTCATTTCCTGATCCATTTGTCAACTTAAGTTGTTTCCATGTCTTGGCTATTGTAAATAATGCTGAAGTAAATCTAGGGGGTGCATTTATTTTTTCAAATTAGTGTTTTCATTCTCCCTGAATAAATGCCCAGTAGTGAAATTATTGGGTCATACGGTATTTCTGTTTTTAATTTTTTGAGGAATCTCCATATGGTGCATGATGGTTCCTTTTTCTCTATATCCTCACCAACACTTGTTATTTCTTGTCTTTTTGATTTTAGCCATCCTGACAGGTGTGAGGTGAGGTGATATCTCATTGTGCTTTTGATTTGCATTTCCCTGATGATGAGTAATGTTGAGCATCTTTTCATGTTTCTTGGCCATTTGTATGTCTTTGGGAAAAAATGCCTATTTAGGTCCTCTGCCCATTTTTTAATTGGATCTTTTTTTTTCATGTCGAGTGTATGAATCCTTTATATATTTTGGGTATTAGCCCCTTATTGGATATGTCATTTGTAAATATCTTCTCCCATTCAGTAGGTTGTGTTTTTGTTTTGTTGATGATTTCCTTGGCTGAGCAAAAGTTTTTTGTTTTGATGAGGTCCCAGTAATTTATTTTTGCTTTTGTTTCCCTTGCCTTAGGAGATGTATCTAGAAAAAGTTTGCTATGTTGATGTCAGAGAAAATACTGCCTGTGATCTCGTCTAGGATTTTTATGGCTTCACGTGTCATCTTTAGATCTTTAATGCATTTTATGTTTATTTTTGGATATGGTGTTAGAAAATAGTTTCCTAAAAAAAAAAAAAAGAAAAGAAAATAGTTTCCTTCTTTTGCATGTAGTAGCTGTCTAGTTTTCCCAGCACCATTTATTGAAAACACTGTCTTTTCCCCATTGTATATTCTTGCCTCCTTTGTCATAGATTAATTGGGCATATATATGTGAGTTTATTTCTGGGCTCTCTATCCTGTTCCGTTGATCTGTGCATCTGTTTTTGTGCCAGTATCATACTGTTTTGATTACTGTAGCTTTGTAGTATATCTTGAAATCAGGAATTGTGATTTTAATTTTAGTTATAGGCTCTTTAAGGGGATTCTTGTTGTAATCAGTAGGGATTATCCTTGGAGTCCTATCAACTCCAGGAGGGACCCATCTCAGAGCCTCCTTCAGGGGCAGATATGGGGATATTTGTGTTGGTGTAGGAGAATTTGCATAAGACTGTGAGGACAACTTCTTTTTCTAGTGTTCCAGTTGATTAAAATTGAGGCATCAATTTCTGGGTCCATGTTTTGATTATGGATTCCTAGGAGGTCGCAGGGTAGGAGCAAGTATTATTTTGGATCTCTGGCCTTGGAGCTGTTGTAGATGTAAGGCCAATAGCTTGGCAGAGTTTTTTTTTTCTCTAAAGTCCTTCCAAAATGCTCAGCTGTGGTCACAAGTTCAGTCAGACTGGTGGCTTCCCATCCTATTTTCTGCCTTTTTATCATTCTACTAATCTGAGGAGATACTCCATTTACAAATATTGCAGCTATAGCTATTGGGTGACCATGTTTATTTTGTTGAACCTGGAATGCTATAGAAAGAGAGCCTCCAGATGGGTTCCAAGTTCATCTTTCTTTTGTTTACATGTTTAAAAAGCAGACCAATCAGTGTGGCCAGGGGAGACTCTAGGAATGGCTTTTAAAAGATCTGTTGCTAGGAGTGCCTGAGTGGCACAGTTGGTTAAGCATCTGACTCTTGGTTTTGGCCCAGGTCATGATCTCAGGGTCCTGGTATCAAACCCCATGTTGAGTCCCATATCAGGCTCTGCACTCAGTATGGAGTCTGCTCGAGATCCTCTCTCCCTTGCCCTCTGTCCCTCCCACTCATGCTGTCTCTGTCTCTCTCTCTCTAAAATAAATAAATAAATCTTTAATAAAAAATAAAAGATCTGTTGCTATATTGTGAAGTTTTTCTGGTCCATGTTGAAGGTGGAGGATCTCAAATATCATCCTTGCTGTTTTGCCATTTTCCTTCCTGCATCCATTTTGGGGCTTCACTGGGTCCTCCCAACATGTGCACAAGGCTGATCAAGTTCCAGCAGCCTGGGGTCTTAGGCCCCAATAATTATACTAAATTCTTAACCAAAAACTTAGGAGGGTCCTCCCTAGGTTTAGGAAACACTTTAACTATGGGTCTTAGTTCAGCCTTTGGCTGACCAGTGAGAAGTATCTAATGAGAATCACCTACCTGCAGCCTCAGGTGTTTTCTATCTTAAACGGTAACTCTCATAGTCTTCAGAATGGAAAGGCAGTACAGATAGAGAATTAGTAGACCATGAGAACTCAGGGAAATGAAGGGGGAAGGGAGCAGAAGGAGTCATGTCAGTCTTACTGTCCTGTTTTAGGTACTTCTTGTGTCTTTAATTTTTCATTAGCCTTTTGCAACAAAATTTTTAATGAAGCAATTTTCGAATCTTGAAACCTTTCTGATGCTTCTGCATACCAATTAAAATAGGCATCCCATTCTGTTTGTTTAATCAGGAATCCTTGCTTTCAATAGCACTTCTTAAATGAACAATCTTGTCTAATTGGAACATTCGCCATAATGGCCACTGTCATTCTAGATTGTTTTTAGTGTGACTTTGCCATTTTTTTTGTAGCTATCTGCAGCTTATGTCCGGGAGTTTAGTTTCTGGTCATAGAATAAGCAGGTGTGCCAGAAGTTGGCATATCCCTTTAGAATTTAAAGATCCCCTTCCTTTTGGCGGGGGGGTGTCTCTCAGAGCCAAGCTAATACCTAAGGGAAATGTGCCTCTGGGTTGGAGATTGTGTGGCCTTTTGCAGTGTATCACATTGCATGGAAATTTTCTTGAGGTTGGTGGATGACCTACTTACTGTCAATCTAATTCATTCCATGATCAATTTATCCTAACATGGAAGCCTTTGGGTTAGGTGGTGAACACTTAAATAGCTTATGAGTGCTAGACACCTGCCCACCATTTTTTTGGCTTTTTGGCTTCCAAGATCCCCATTCACAATAGCCTTTATCTACACAACACAAGACAAACACACACATGCACCTTCACACCCCAGCAGTGACCAAGAGATGTTACTGTGGCCTGACCAAGAGAAGGCTCTGCACATACCACCAGCATTTCCCAACCTGGGACTGAGGAAAGTCCCAAAACCCCAAAAATGAAGACTGTGAACTGGACTGGGTTTCTAAAAAAGGGAATTGTAGACTAGCAAGCCATTTAGATCAGAAGCTTGAGTCAAGGAGAGTGGAGCTCAGAATGGGGAGGAGCTTATCTATGGTCCTTAGAAATGGTGAGAAAGATAGAACCTAGCAGGGTTTTTGGGTACCACACCTGTGTTTCTTCCCATCCCCAAAGTTGTTGGAAGTCTCCTTCCATCCCACCACTGCCACCGAGTCTGTTAAAAGGCAATATTTAAGTGAATACATGTAGAGATCAAACTTGCTATTCATTGATTCATGAGTTGGACAGCACTCTGTCTAGTGGATATAAAGAAGCTCCAAGGAGCTGTACCGAATGGAAGGCTTATATAGGCAGAAGGAAGCAGGAAAACTTCTAACAAAGAGTGGGGTTTTTCAGCAAAGTTACCTTCCTCTGGAGGAAGGCTGGGAGTCTCTCGAGCAGATTACCTCATTGGTGTTGACCAGGTCGTTCCAGATAAACCAGTTAAAGGTCACAGCCCTGGGAGAGGCTGAAACTGCAATTAAGTCCTAGTTTGCTGTTGGGGGACAAGTGACTCCTTTGGGACCATGTTGCCCTCCCCCCCTTTTAAACACACTTTCTTCCACAGAGTATGAAGCACTTCCTTGTAAATTCTTCCCTGCTCTCACAGAGCACGAATTATTTCCTAGAAATGACTGAGGCTCCTTTGGAAAAATGCATTGATTCTTTTAACCATCATGATCCTGTTACAGTAAAACATCTATTATATGATTTTCTGTGAATTTGTAGAGCCATTATTATCTGGCACATTATGTATGTCACCAGTAGTACCATGACAGCTGATGTTTATAATGGTGACCCTGAACCTTTTGTAAGATCCTGAATTACCCACTCAAGAAGCAAAGAAAGATTAAATTGTATTTGGAAGAGATTTTCATGTTGTGTCTATTTTATTATATTCAAATCTTTTCTAGGGGAGTCCAAGTATATGTCCACCATGATTTTCCAGGATAGGACCAATTTAAAATATGTTATCCTCTCTTGGTATATCATTAATCAAACTGTGTAAAAATAACTTCAATATTTTGGGTCTAAAGTACAGAGTGATTAAATCTTACATCTGTGAAGGAAACAAAAGTTCTTTTGCAAAGCTGGTATGGCAAATAATGAAATATCATAAATATGATCACCAAAGTGTGGGACAGATCAACCCAAAGACTCCCTCCTATTCCTCTCTGAGATTCTTTGTCCAACTTGAGGAGGTGTTAAGAGTTGTGCCAGGTTTAATACCATCATCCAGAGGAGACTGGCAGTAATTTGGCACCCACATGATAATGGCTCAGATCAGTGGTCTGATGGTTCAGGTCAATGCAACTCTCTCTCTCAGGTTTTGTGAGATGGAATTTCTGTCACTTTCCTTGAAGGAAACCTGATAGAGAAAAAAATAAATGTAATAAACAATGTGTAGACTTTAAGGGGTGACTGTCGACAAAATGCACCACTGGGGAAGGGATGGGAGCAGAACACCCCCTGCCCTTTCTGCCTCTGCCTTGCATCAAGCAGGAGGCTAATCGCTGTCTCCGGTAGCCCTGGAATAAGGGCAGGATCCTCGGCACTGCTTCTACAGGTTAAGTTCGGAAAGTTGAGAGCTAGAGCCCAAAGAGAGCCAAAGGAGAAGGAAACCTTAAACAACAGAAGAGGATGTACTCCACTCTTCTGGCCCCTCAGTACACACGCCTGGCTGGAGATGTCAGAGCATACCCTCCGTAGGGTACCTCCTTATCATCTAATGGTGCCATATGGTAATGTCTAAGAATATTCCTGCCCCTTGCCTCATTTGAGCTCACAACAGCCCTTCGAAGTGGGCATGATAGAAATAGTGATTCCCACGTTACAGATGAGAAAACAGGCTCAAAGACAGTGAGTGCTTTGTCTAGTTCCTATTCGAACAAGACAGATGACAAAGCCAGTACGAAAGCACAAAGCTTATAATTCCTCATCCATGATTCTTTCCCTGATGCCCATAATCCCCTGATCGAGTGTGGTCACCATTTAAGGTGAATGGTGCCCCAGTGCCTGATTGTAAACAGACAGATGAGCATGGAGAGCACCTTTGAGGTATTGATCCATGGGGCCACCTCTGCTTTCAGAGCTCAGTATATTAGACCAACCCTGGACCGAGATCCAGAAGACCTCAGTTCTAATCATAGTCGGGCAACTTTGAGCAAGCCAGTTAGCCTTGTTCCCTTCTGGTTGCTCAGCTGGAAATAAGAACACTGTTTGTACTGGTTATTAGGAGAGCCAAATGAGATGAAGTGTTTGAAAGCCCTTTGTTGTCAGGTAGAAGGTCATGTGTCCATTTTCCATGATTTAGCTCAGAAGAGGACATCCAGGTGAAGGGCCTGGTAGGAGTGATGACTTAGTCCCGGGAATATTTGTGAACAAGATACAGCAAAAAAATTCATGTGACTGGGGCAGAAAATAGTATGCTGGGTATAGCAGAAACGCCTGGAAACTGTAACTGCTATCAAGTTTGAAACTCAAAAATAATGCAGCAGGCAGTTCCATTAGTTTCTGCCTCTTCCCCACCCCTGCCCACTGTTCGCCACTTTTGAGAATGACATGTCCAATCGTTCCTAGGGTGATAGAGCATTTAAAAAGGTAACCCTGGGAAATCTTAGTATATTTTGAAGTGTGCATGGTTCACCAGGCAGAAAACAGAAGCAGCCCAACCCTGGCAGAGGGGGTGGTCTGTGCAAAGGCCAGAGAACACGGTGCCTCTGGGAATTGCAAGCATGCCCCTGTGGCTGGAGCTGGGTCAGCCAGAGGGCGACAGTGCAAGTTAAGCAGGAGCTTAGAAAGGCCCTGGGAAGCTTCTGAAAATGTTTAAGCAAAGCAATAATGCAGTCAACTTTCTGTTTTATAAAGATCACTGCCTCAAATTTGGTGCTCAGCTATCTGACCTTTTTACTTTTATTGGATCGAGGAGAGATCTCAAGACATGCAGACACTAGTGAGCACAGGGAAATAAGCTTTCCTGGCTTCTCTGTCCGCCTCCTGTGTGCCTGCAGGCAGCTCTCTTTCTCTAAGCCAAAGAATGTGAGGGCACCACAGAGTGGGGGTTGGGGGTACGTACTGAGTTAGAAAGGGTGAGAGGTGTCAGAGAAAGGGTCCATGCTGCACTTGACAATTTGATAGCATTAGGTCACTCAAATCAAGCTGTCTCCTGCTTTTCCTTTGATATTTCTCTATAGCAAATGGAAACTTTAACCAGATGCCACCTTCTTTCATTGACCTCACAGCCCACTTAGAATGGAGATGTTCAAAGTTCCAAGTCAGAGATAGTGTGTACCATGATCATCCTCGGGATGGAGGGGGCAGTGCTCTGCAGCCTTGAGGGCCATCCCTTGGTGTGCTATGACATTAGGAAGCTGGGGGACCTGAACTTTGGAGTCAGATGAGTTGGGCCGTGAATCCCGCTTCCACCATGCATTGGATTCAGAATCTTCATAAATCATTTAACCCCTCCATCCAGGCTTTCATTTTCTTATCTGAAAAAGGACAGCAGTAATGTCCACCTTCCAGAATTGGTGTGAGGATCAAACAGATAGTAGCTCCAAAGTACCAGGTAGATGGTAAAAATCTCAATTTATGTTTTAACTTTAAATGCCAGAAGTTAATAGTTTTTCAGTAATTATTTAAAAGCAAACAAAAGAGATCCCACCTGTGTGATGCTCCCATGTCTGCTGTATGGTATGATGAAGTTGAAGAAATAGGAGTTAATGATGAAGTATATTAGAAGGGAAAAACATCTCCAAGATGCCAATCAATGAAAACTTCAGTTGGAAGGGAAGCTAATAAATCAGATGATTAGAGGTCAAAATGTGCTATCCTGGCCTAATACTAGAATTCCAAGGACCAATTTCTGCTGATGAGCTCTATGCTTACCCAGCAACAATAGGCTTTTCTAGCCAGAAAGACATACTTATAAGAATATATTCAATTTCAATATACAAATCATGATTAGTTACCATGAAGTCTTCCAGCTCTTTCCATGGCTGCAAATGGCACACCTAAGCCCACCACCATGCCAACTCAAGTACATGAACACCTACTAGGGTGCACTCCCTGAGGGGCACTGAGTCAAACACAGGCTTGCAATCAGGGCTGATTGCCTGGTGAGGAAAAAGACATAAGTACAGATAAATCTAATTTAACACAGCTTCTGGAAATTCTATATACAGCTTCAGAGTGCTCTGGAAGCAAAACGACAGGAGGAAAGACATTTTTGGAAGAAGGCTTCATGAAAAGAATGACTCTCCTCCCAGGCATTGAAGGAGAGAGGAGTTTCAGCCGACCAGGATGGGGGGAATGTGGATTCCAGAAGAAGCGAGCTTGGAAGCTAAGGCATGCTGGGGAGAGCCTGGGCCAGGACAGGTGTAAGGGGGGAGGGGTCAGGCAAAAGGTCTTGGGAGGGGAAAGTTAAGGTGTTGAATGCATCTTTAAAGAGAGTGATTTTATTCTGTATGCCTCAGCAGGGAATCTTGAAGATTTTTAACCAAAGAAGCCATGGGAATGGGTCTTGAAGATTTCTCTGAGAACACTGTATATTCTCTCTGAATATTTTGTGTGGGTTTTATACCAGTTACAAGGTGGAGCTTGGCATTTCTGAGCTTACAGTCTGTATTTCCAGAAGACAATGGGTTGGGCTTCCCTTTGTTCACTGTTGGTCCCTCATGTCCATCATGAGGACGCTGCTCTTCAAGCCTTAGAGTGCCCCTCGTCAGCCCTCTTGTGTTCCCTGAGGCTGGTGTCACCTCCCATGAATGCCTCAGCCCACTCTGACCTGGTCTCCATCCCCGTTATCTCTCTGTTCCACATAGAATCACCAGATGTTAAATCCCCTGAACCTGCCTTGGTGCTCCTTTTCTTGACCCTGCAGCTCTTGTGATGTGTCTGACTGCTTCCTGAGACTCACTCCGCCTTGGCTGGCAAAATACACTCTCCCCTGGTTTGTCTCTTGCTGCCCCATCCTTCAAGGGTATACCTGTTTAAAATGGTTTGCTGCTTAAATCCTTCCTTCAATCTCATCTACTCCAGTGGCTTCGGTGATCACTAGGATGATAAATATCCTAAATATCTTTTATATCTAGCCTAGATCTTTCCCTTAAGTACCAGATACATGCATATGACTGCCTTCTGGGTCTCTCACGTAGCCACCCCATAGCTCATAGGAAACACAAATGAATATATTTTCCCCCTCTTGA
The DNA here is from genome assembly GCF_003254725.2 of Canis lupus dingo. NCBI lineage: Eukaryota > Metazoa > Chordata > Mammalia > Carnivora > Canidae > Canis > Canis lupus. The sequence goes on along the minus strand of NC_064269.1, from coordinate 34,628,581 downwards.
TCCTCTCTGAGCAGAGGTAGATGGGTACCACTCTCTGGTTGGGGGAATCAGAAGCTGGGATTTTGTCATTGCCTGGTTCTTCCACAGAGTTCGTCTCCGAGTTCTGTTAGTTCTGTCTCCGTAATATCTTGAACCCATCCTTTCTCCATTCCTTCTGCTTTAGTTCAGGCTAACAATATCTGTCACCTCCATTCCTACGACAGCCTCTAACTGATCTCATACCAGACTTGCCCATCCTAATTTATCTTCCATTTTGTAGCTGGAGTGATCCTTTGAAAACAGTATCTGATTATGTTACTCCCTTGTTTAAAATCCTTCAATGACTCTAAGTAGCCTGAGGATAAAGACTAAAGTCCTTAGTACAGCAGACAAGGCCTTCCTCCTAATGGCTAACATTTATCAGGTGCTTCGTCTGTGCCAGGCAGTAGTCTAAGCCTTACAGACTTGATGCTACCGCTCTCCAATGTAGGTCCTGTTTCTATCCCACAGTTAAAGTTGAGGAAACCAAGGCACAGAAGGGTAAGTCCCTAGCCTGAGATCACACAGCTAGTAAATTGGGAAGCCAAGATTCAAACCCAGTAAGCCTGGGTCTAGGGCCATACTCCTAGCCACTATGTTACACTGTTTCTCCTTCTCAGGGCATAGCTTCTCATTAATTCAAAAACATTTATTCAGTGCCTACATGTGCCAGAAACTGCTTGAAGTATCAGAGAAAGAGCAGTAATCAAAACAGTTCCTTCACTGCTATTGTAGATTTTTGTAACCAATTACAATAAAGATCAAAATATATGTAATCAGGAGTCTACCTGTGGAGTCATAACAAAGGCTTTTTGAAAACAAATTCAGAGACTGGATGTCAAGATAAAATAACTTTAATGATGGTAATATTTGCTTCATTTACATGGATTTCCAGAGAATAAGATTGCATTCACAATTTTTTATAGGAGTGTCCTTTGATCTGGTGAACACCAAAAATAAAGAACAAAACAAGTGTGTGTGTGAGAGGGGGATCTGTTTACACTCTAGTGAAGAAAATGAATAATAAACAAGAGTATATAGGATTAGATAAATGCTAAGAAAAAAATAAAGTGAGAAAGAAGGTAAGGAGGAGTCCGAGAACAGAGATGTATAGTTTTATGTGGAATGTCTAGGGAAGACTTGGAGGAAGTGAAGCTATCTGGGTGGTGACTCCCGCTAGGGGAAGAGCAAGTACAAAGGCCGTGAGGTAGGAATGTGCCTGGTATGTTGAAGAACAGCAAGGAGGTCAGTGTGGCTAGAACAGAATGGGGGGAGGGGAGGGAAGGAAGGAGATGGGTTCAGACAGAGGTCAGATCACGTAGGGCCCTAAAGGCGATCTTAAGGACTTGGACATTAACTCTGAGTGAGATGGGAAGCCACTGGAGGATTTTGAGCAGAGTAGTTGAGCCCATACATTGAGCATAGACTCAAGGGGAACAGGGTGGAAGCCAGTTGACCGGTTAGGGAGTTGTACCAAAAGCACAGGCGGGGGAGGATGGTGCCTGGGACTGAGTTGGTAGCAGCGGAGATGGTGAAAGTGGTCAGATTCTGGATATATTTTGAAGGCAGAGCCCACAGCATTTGCCAGTGAATTGAATGGCTGCAAGGTGTGGGGCCCCAGCATCTAGGAGGGTAGACTTGGTGTTTCTCTGCCATGGGAAAGACGTGAAACGGCATTTGGACAGGTGTTAGCAAGAGGGCAGTTGGGGACAGATCAAGTCTGCTGTGTATTAAGCATCACCATGGAGCTGCCTTGTTGCCCCTCCCCTCATGGAAATGCACATTCCCCTGCACTTCTGAGTTTTGTCCCCCTGAAACCACTCACTGTCCCAAACTGGTTTTGCTCTTTCATGTGTCCAGGGCTCTGTATCTGCCATTCCCTCTGCCAGCAAAGCTGTCACGTGATCCTTCGGTTCAGAAAGTCTTCCATGGCCCTGCTGTAATGCACTGGTGTGTCAGTCTCTTTACAATCCTTGCTTCCCCACCAGACTTGAAAACCCAGTGTCCCTCACCTTGGGGGACTCTGTTGCACCTTTTACAAGATGCAATCCATAGTGGGTGCCTAATCGGGTGGAGGAACGGGCGAGTGAGTGGGGAGATGGAGAGATGGACAGATGAGCACCCAGCACAATAAGACCAAGCTGTGTTTTGATGGCAGTGATGGGAATTCCCCTGGAACACTGCCAGGTGCGATGATCACCCCAGACCGAAATGAAAGAAACAGCAGATGTCAGGAAGTTTTTGTGTTAATCCTGGCGTGTGCGTTAGAACCCTCCAGCACAGCATCCTCCCTCCCTTCCCGCACACTCCCCACCTTCCTACCCCAGTCTGGCTCCTGGGCTGGCTCCTCTCTAGTGTCAGTGAACATATACCCTCTACTTTACACATTCAGATCTGTAGGGGAAGTTTTGGTTATAAAACCGGAAGAGTGTTTAACCCAGTGATGTGCTGTGAGCTTGCTTTCCACGGGCCTCCAGGTCCTGCCAAAACCATCAGGCCTTATTATGGAGGAAGCTGCCTCAGCCAGGCATTACTAATTTGGGCATTACTAATTCGGATGCCTATTCAGGCAAATGAGCAATGAATGTAAAGTGCTTTTGTCAGTGAATTGCAAGTGCAGACCAAGGGGGAGGGAGAGGGGTGAAGTAAAGGGAAGGTGATAGAATGTTTTGAGTTTTTGCTTCATTTCCAGAAAGGACAGTCATTGCTTCCTGGAAGCTGCACTTGGCAACCGGCACGGAGAATGGGAAAGATTTATTTCCTTTTGCCAGAGCTCAATAATTCAGCTTGAGTATTTCAAATCGATACATTTTTTGCAAAGTTTCCAAGGGCTGCATTAAAAAAGCCACTTTGAAAAATGATCATTATGTGGCAGCCATCCTTTGAGGAGACTGGTGTGTCAGGGATGAGTTGGGTCTTCCAGACAGACACAGCCCCACTGAGAAAGGACAGCTGAGTTTGAGCTGACAGCAGGACCCATCACACCTGTGGAGGCTCCGAGCTGCCAGCGTCCTTGTGTCATGGGGCACTCTCTGAGATGAGCAGCCGACTCTCTCCACCTAGGGCTTGTTTGGGAAATCTGTGACTAACACCTAGCTCCCTATTTCTTTGAGCTACAGTTTGTCACTGAGCATGGGAGGGACTCAACTGGGGAGATCTTCACCATGATCTGGGATTACTGAGCTGTCTAGTATACCGGCTGAGTCAGTCAAACGTTTGTGATTTTTTCTTTTTTTTTTAAATTCCGGAGCTCTGACATCTGTCAGTCTGGATTTCTTGTGATGGCAAGTGTGGCAGGTTGGGCAGTCGTGAAAGGTTGGGTGTCTTATTGCTGTTGTCACTGCTGTTGTTTTCATCTCTGCTAAACGTTTCTTCCATTTGGAAGTTTTATGTTCACTGGAGTAGTTCTTCGATCCTTTCAGTGGAAGAAGCCATGCTAAGGTCATGATCTTGGGGTCGTGAAATTGAGCCCCACATTGGGCTCCATGCTTGGTGAGGTGTCTGCTCAGGATTTTCTCTCTCCCTCTCCTTCTGTTCCTCCCCACCAAACTAATTTTAAAAAGAAGAAAGAAAAGAAAGGAAAGAAAGAAGCTATGTATTCCCCTCCCTTGACATCCGTTGCCCCTGGAGGCTGTAGTCATTTGATTGTGTCTCTGGACACTGTCTCTGTGCTTCCTGCACTTTGGGTTGTAACTCGCTTTGGTGTGGCCAGAGACCCCTCAGAGTAATGATCACACTCCTTTCACTTCTGCAAAACCCAGCAAAAGTTCATCAGGAATGTAAGAAGGCTGATGCTCTCTTTTATGAGATACCAGAAGGATGCTGTCCTGGCAGACCCAAAGTATTCTGGGACAGAGTCTGGGAAGGTGGCCTGGGCAGCTGTGTAAGTGTCAATCTTCCAGAACCCACAGGTGGGAGCAGAGCAACTTGATAGCCCAGCCAAAGCCCATGGTCAAGGGCAAAACCAGCAACAGGCTATCCCATGATCCGGTGGGGTTTTTGATGGAGAAGCCCAGAGCAGCCAAGAAGTGCGCCCTGGAAATTGGGGAAGGTGAGTTGGAGAGAAAAAGCTGAAAGTGAGGATCCTTTCACTGCCTCCAAGAGCAGGGAGTGCTCACAGCCTGGGGCGAGGCTTTGAAGGGTCTGGAACGCTGTAGTCCTGTAGTCGCTGTGAACTCAGACACTAACTTGCCAGGTCCTCCTTCCAGGACCACCCCACACTGAGAGGCCACGGGAGGGAGAGCAAGTTGAATCAGAGAGGAACGAGAGCAGCTGCGGGAAGAAAGGTCCCCAAAAGGAGACAGAATGGGGAAATTTCCACCAGCAAGCTGCCATATATTTGAGCTCTACGTCAACACAATAGAAGAGAGAGCTTTGTAAGGTTGGAACACACCTGTTCTAAAAGTTTGGGAAAACCAGTTTCACAGGGAAACGAGCCACAGAGAAGTAGTGAGGTCAGAGCCCACACAAGGTTTTTATAAGGTAAAGTAGGAAGCAGAACAGCACTCAGAAAGGAAGCATGCCAAAGAGACGTGGCTTCAGAACCATTCAGAGCTGTCACCTGCCATCCGAATGAGCTAAAAGTCATTAGGAAAATGATATAAAATATGGAGGGGAAAACAATATAAATCAGAATTAGGAACATTTAAAAATGAAATGCCAGAACTCAGGAAACTAAATGAAAGAAAAACCGCTTCAGAAATGAAGAGCAAACTAGCAGGAATACAAGACGAATATATACAAAAGGTAATGTTTAAGAGAAACAGAAGGTGGGAGACTGGAAAGCTGTTGAGATACAAAAGAAATAAAGTGATTTTTGAGAATTCAAGAGAAAGTGACAAAATTTGGAAGAGAGGCAAGGAAACTTCAACATGTGGGCAATAGGAGCCTGTGAGGAAGGAAACGAAGCCGGCTCCTGTCTGCATAACTCCGGTGTCTGCCTCTGTGTTCACGTGGCCTTCTCTTCTGTGCCACTCCCCTGTGTTCTCTCATCAGGACACTTGTCATTAGATGAGGTCCCACCCGAATAATCCAGGATGATCTCATCTCAAGATCCTTAACTCAATTACATCTGCAAAGGTCTTTTTAAAAATAAGGTCACATTAGCAGGTTCCAGGCATTATGACACGGACATATCTTTTGAGGGGCCACCACTGAGCCCCCTAGAGTTGCTGTGCTAGTAGGCAACAGAAACAGGATTTGAATTTTATCTTATCATAAAGTGGCTAAAGGCAAAATTTAACGTTTCCAGCAAATTAGCAATTCTTGCCAAGAAGCCAACGCAGACAGCATGCTTTATAAATAGCAGGACAATGGGAGGTCAGCCTACCGCCCACCTGGAGGCCTCACCTGGCAGCCTCACCTGGCCCACACTCTGCCCAGCCTCAGGGAAGCATCTGTGCACTGTGTGAATTAACATTACCTGTGCCATCAGAGATGTGCTACTCATCCTGTTCAGCTGTTTTTCAGACGCTCGAGTCAAAGGGAAAACACAGGCTTAGCCCTGTCACCAGAACTCAGGACGCTCACATCTGTATTGTAAGCGCTCACCCCTTTCCTAGAGCAGAAGTGAAAGCTCCTTTGAAAGAGTCATATACATCATAAACATCTGTAGGTAAAAATGAACAAAATCTCCTTCCCTTTGAAGTCTCTACCATTCTGCCTCCTGGCTGCTCCAGACCCCTCGCTTCCATCCCCATCCTTAAACCATAAGGGTCCTCTCACTGATTCCTCTGACAAGTTCATCTGACTGCCCAGCAGAGCTAAGGTGTAAATGGATTATATTGATTTAGCGTGTTCCCTCCAGCAGCTTCCCCTTCACAGACGTCTTCCTGCCTTTCATCCCAAGGAGTGAATGATATAAAACTGCAGACAAGACAACAGAGCCAAAGAGAGGGATATTTGGCAGTGATGGAGAGTCTCCCTTTGGCCACGGAGTGTTTCTGCTATTCTGGAAAGTGGAATGGGGCTGCTTTTGCTGTGGTTTTTTTGTTGTTGTTGTTGTTTCATTTTTTCCTGACTCCCCAGTGACCATCTTAAGCCCAGAAAACTAGGGGATTAGTAACCCTCACAACTCAGATACCGGGGAATTTAACTGGTGAGAAGAAGGATCATGACACTTTTAGTGGATAAATATACGAAAGTCATTGCCCTGTGACTGTCCTCAGCAGAGAAGCAACAAGGGGAAGAGAGACGGAGAGGAGTCTGTGACACACGCATACACAGGCAAACACACAGACAAAACCCAGCTATCTTTAAAGAGAAGTTGCTTTCCCGAGTTTGGGTTTCACGCGGTATCCGCAAGACAGTTAAAATTATTTCATCCTGCCTCTGTGGCCCTGTCCCTGTGCCCCTCCTGGTGCCCATTCAGTCTCAGCTCGGGCAAGTCTGGAGAGGGCAAGTGGACCCCAGAAGGCAATCCATGGGCCTTTGAAATGCTTGGAACCACTCTCCACGGTGGCAAGGAAGAGGTGAAGGCAGAAAGAGGGAAGGATGTCCTTAAAAGAGGACATTTTCCAGGAAAGCGTTATTTTACAAGTGTGTCAATGTGTTGGGTCACTTGAACCCTGGTCAGATATGCCTTTGGAGCTGAGGATGTGTTTCCCTGAGGCCTGTGGAGCAAATTTACATTGTAGAAGTTAAACTCTTCCTTCAGGCTCCCTTCCCTCAGCGCCTCCCCTTCCCCTTTCCCCCTCCCACCTGCCCCCAGCCTCCTGTTTACCCCACAGGACTCAGTGATAATAGGGACTGTCTCCATCCTGAGAAAAGGCATCCTGCTTGTTTAAGTTTCTGTGGAATAAAGAGCACCCGGGAGGGAAGGGACCAGGCGCAGCTGAGCCACACAAAGGAAAGCCTCTCCCATGCCAGTGACAGGGCCTATCAGGCTCCTGTCCAGAATGAGAATGAGTTCTGCTCTTGTTACACTTTGCAAAGGAATGTTCTGTGGACTGTGGCCTGCACAAGAGATGATCCTGTGTGGTTTAAAAGAGCAAGAGGGTAAAGAAAGGATATGCATTCTTCTTGATTCAAGCACCCAGTAGTAGATCATCTGTGTTGTGCGGGTCATGCAAATCCAACGACATCCTTCTATTCTCTGAACCCCTCCACTTCCACTGATGATCAGAAAACCTTCCTGCACCAGCTTTTCCCAGCAGTTTTGGCTTGCCCCCTAAATCTATTTGAGGAGCATTGCAACTCTTACTGTCTATTGCCCTACATTTTTTCTGTCTTAAAAATGGACCCGTGCGCATAAATATCAGTAAAATTGAAAATAACGTGTATTTTTCTGCCCTGCGGTGTGAGAAACACTGCCCTGCCCTAAATTGCCTCTTTCCTTTAGAAAGCCATCTTTCAATCACATCTGTCCTTCAGTGGTGTCTCTCCTATCCCAGGTGCCTTATTGTTCGTAAATTAAGATAATTTGCAGTGATTAATCTTCACTAGTATGAATAAAAACTTGCAGTATGTTAGCAGTGATTTCTGAAATACCTAAAGAGGGAGCATTCCATATTTCTCAGGTGTGTGCATTTCTTAAGCCAAGTGACCCCCTAAGAGTCCCATTTCCTCATTTCGTTGCCCTATACACACACACACACTTCAGCGAGACCAGGCCACCCTTCTTGCCTCTCTTTTCTTTCCTCCCCAAGATGTCAGGAGAGATGTACATGTGTTTCTCTGCTCACACCTAAATGGGTTTTTACCTGAATTGCCAGTACCTATTGTCAGGCCCATTTGCATATGTGGGGCTGAAAAAATACTAACCTGATTCTCCAAGGGTCCCTAGATAAACTTGAGATAGTCTATAAACTGAAATCGCAGGCAAATATTTGTTTGCATGTGCCTGCGTATTTCAGAAGAGAGTCCGTAGCTCTCACGGAATTCTCAGAGGGGTCCGTTATCTCTGAAACTTAAGGAGCACAGCTCTAATCTGCGCCCTTCTCCACCATCACCACATGCTCAGTCATCTCTTCAATATACCTTTAGTTAAAATGTTGATATTTTGTTCATTGTGAATTTTTGGCATTCATTCCGATTTCTTCAATAATGCTTTGAAATATTATTCTTTTTCCGAAAATGGTACTGTCTTTCATGATTGCTAAATTGGGGGCACTGTCTAAAATTTTGCACCCAAAGTGAGTGCTGCACCTGCCTCACCCTAGTCCAGGACCTGAATGGGCTCCTGATCTGACCTTTATTCCTCCAGCCTCTCATCTGTTCCAGTCTCATCTCTACATCCCCTCCCAGCACACTGATGATGCTGGTCCCCTCCTCAGAGGCCTGTGCTGGCCCCATGGCTCCTGCCAGAGCTCTCTGCCCCCTGCAAGAACTCTCGCTTCAGTTTCCGAGGCCCGGGTGAGCTGCAGAAACTCTTTCAGTCTTTGCAACATGTCATGTTCTGGAGACATGTGGCAAAGTGCAGCTAATCTGCTACCCCGTCTCTGTCCTACCCATCCCCTCAAATGTATTCAGTGCTTCCCAGGTACCAGACAGGGTGAGAAGTCTTTCTATGGATCACCTCATTTCGACTTAAATTTGCCCAAGGAGATAAGTACTGTTCTTGTCCTTATTTGACTTCTGGGGAAACAGGCTCACAGATGTAACTTACCCAAAATCACTGAGCTAGTAGGTGACAGGACCAATTTTTGAACTAAGGACTAAGTTCAAAATTAAAAAGTTTTTGAAATAAAAACCCAGGTTTTTATCTCAAGTGTTACATGCCTATCACTGCATTGGGTTGCTGCCCAAAAGCAGAAATGGGAAGGACTCTTAATGTCATGTTTGTGAGGGTGAGTGACAGGCTGTGGGCCAGTTTTGCTGTCAACAGGTTTGCTGATAAAAACCTTTTTGTGGATAAACCTGAGGGAAAGCCAAAAAAATGCACAAGATGAAGTCTGTAAGGAAAAAATTTTTTCAAGGGAATTGAATATGACTTTGGATCTAAACATGAACAAATAGTATTCTTGCTTTTGGGATTTGGGCCAAAAGACAGAAGTAGAACCTTCTAACCTCTACTTGGATACTGAGTGCTGAGAAACACGGTAACCTTGAGGACAAGAATAGGAAATATTTTGGAACTTCTAATTCCCTAGTGACAGAATTTGTGGGCTGAAAGCAGTTTTGATCAAATAGCAACTCCAAGGTTAGAGACAGACCCAGAGAAATGAGAATGCTGGGCTTGTTGGAGTTACCTCCAAGACCAAGACCAGTGTGGGAGCCTGGAGGACCGGCTCTCAGAGAGGGAAGGGAGTCAGAAGAGGCTCCGGAAAGTGCTCTGGAAAGCAACTTGAAGGGCTCTGATGATACTTTTCCTTTGAAGGGTTATTCTAAGATAAACCCTGTCTGCCATAATTCCCTTTGCAGAGGGCAGAGGGGGCCCTCTGGACACTGCTCGAAGTTCTGGATCTACAGCTTAATCAAGACTGCCATGAGAAGTTGAGTTTATGATTGATTCTTTCTAATGCCCTTGCGTTGTTATTGTGCATTTTAGAATGCAAGGGATTTTTATAAGCAGTACCTTCTTTGACCTGATCACTGGACTGATACAGAAGACCTGGGGCTGGAGTTCTGGTCCTACGCCCACTGTGACCTTGAGAAAGTCCCTCTGCCTCTGTAAACTTCCATTCTATCAGCAAATACAATTATGCCCGCTTAACTCCCTCACACAATAGTTGTGGGGATGCCACAGGTGTGGCAGCACGTGGTAATAGTGGAGAGCTGCACAAATCTGAAGTATCCTACCTGATGAGAATAGTGTCAGGTAGGAGAGGGGTGGCAGACACAGGCTGCACAGCTGGCCCAGAGGTGGATTGGAAGGTCTTTGTACGGTCCGCCATCACTAGGGGACCATTGGGTGCCATGCGTGACGTGAAAAGCACTGAGCAATTCCCATCAGCTCCATGCTTGCACATTGTAACGCTTAACAGATGCACCTAACAATGAGCAGTTTTATCTCCCAGAAGGTAGAATGATAAGAGGCACTACGAATTTGGACTCAGGTCTGACAAATAAGCAAGAATCGGTTGGCAGAGTAGAAATGATGGGAACCTCTGAGGAGAATGAAAATATCATCTTAGAACTGGAAAAGAGAAATGGAAGACATGATCAGATGTACTTTCAGATTTTGAGGGGAAAAGTACCTGTGGTCTCATGTTCCACAGTGCTCATGCACAAGTCCAAAGAGTCAGGGTACCTGGGTGGCTTAGTCAGTTAAGCGTTGAATCTTGATTTTGGCTCAGGTCATGATCTCAGGGTGGTGAGTTCGATCCTCACATTGGGCTCCACATTTAGCTGGGAGCTTGCTTGAGATTCTCCCTCTCTCTGCCTCACCCCCCACTCACATGTACTCCATCTCTGAAATAAATAAATAAATCTTATAAAAAGAGAAAGGAAATGAACCTCTGACGTGTGAGCTCCACAGGGCACTTACTGGGACAAGACAGGAGGAAGGCAGGTGAAGAAACTGATGAGGCTGTACTGGGGATGTTCTCTGGGGAGCTCAGATTTTATTTTATTTTATTTTATTTTATTTTATTTTATTTTATTTTATTTTATTTTATTTTATTTTATTTTATTTTTTTGAGCTCAGATTTTAAATAGGCTTTTTAAAATATAAAAGTAATACATGCTTAATGTAAAGAATTGGGAAATTTAAAAAATGAGAAAGGACAAGAAGCATCGCCTATAATTCTATGGAGTGGCAGTTGCCATTAATATTTTTATGTTTCCTGGTAATATTTTTCTGTGCGTTGTTTGAGACTACCACACATAGGTACACGTGCTATTTAGTTTTCTACCATATGAATAGGGACTCTTTACAAATGTTCTGTGACTGGCTGCATAATTTTCTTTCAGAGATGTTGTCCATGGTTTACTTAACTAGTCCTGTTGACTAGGTTTCCAGCTTCCTGCTAGTAAAAATAGCACTGCAATGAACATCTTTGTGCGTCAACGACTTCTCTGTATCCTAAATTACTTTTTTAAGGTAGATTCTTAAGTGCTCACAACAGTTAAGATTTACAGGGCTCTGAAATTACCACCAAGTTGTTTACCAGAAAGATCATGCCAGTTTATTTTACCCACTTTTTTTGTGTGTACCAGCCTAATGAGCTCAAATTTTAAAAAGATGTCTGTGGTAGATAGAAGAAAAACTTACTGAAAAGGAAAACGTAGAGCCATGTTTAAATTTAGAAGACTAAAACTAAGTGAGCTGAAAACTATAGAAGCTGTTTAAGAAAACAATGAGTGTTGTGGGTGGTTTAAGAATTAGGACAGTAGGAGTACCTGGATGGCTCAGTGGTTGAGCATCAGCCTTTGGCTCAAGTCGTGACGGTGGGATCCTAGGATAGAGTCCCACATCAGGCTCCCCATAGGGAGCCTGCTTCTCCCTCTGCCTGTGTCTCTGCCTCTCTCTGTGTGTCATAAATAAATAAATAAATAAATAAATAAATAAATAAATAAATAAATAAATAAATAAAATCTTTTTTTACAAAAGAATTAGGACGGTTTTGGGGCACCTGGGTGGCTCAGTGGATTGAACATCCAACTCTTGGTTTCAGCTCAGGTTTTGAGCCCGTATTCATGCTCTGTGCTCAGCAAGGAGCCTGCTTGAGATTCTCTGTCTCCTTCTGCTCTGCCCTTCCCTCCCTCTGTTCTCTTTCTCTCTCAAATAAATAAATAAATCCTAAGGGGGAAAAAAAAGAGAACAATATCAGCACACTCATTGGGTCGCAGGGAGTGACATTAACAAGTTGGCAAAAAGAAAACACAACTGTTCAACTTCTCTCTTTCTTCTTTCTCTTCCATCAAGGAGAATGATTGTCAGACTGAAACGAGTATTGCAAACATTGACATAAGGGAATTAAAGCCCAAGATGGGCGAATTGATGTAAAAATGAATCTGAGTTGTTCTAAATAAATTCAAGGCTCTTGGCCCCGACAGATGACATACGGGAATGCAGAATGTACAAGGGTGAGCTCACTGTCTGCCACCCTAGTGATCCCGGAGGGTTGTAGGAAATGGAAGAGGTACTAAAAGAAAGAACCACTATTGACCTGATGTCCATAATAGAGAAGGGAAAAAAAGTGCATGTCCACACTAAAAATGGCTAGCAGGATATAACTTCCAGATGAAATTTGGGACAGATTTTGAAACATACATGTTGCGAGCACTTAGTAAATAAGTCACCCCTTCAGAGCCAAGCACCCGCTCCTTCTCTTCTTCCTCTAGCCTCTTTGATGAGTCTGTAATTACATATTTATGGACATGAAAACAGCATTACACTGAATTTTAGATGGTGCCTTTTTGGCTGAGCTTGAAAAATGTACCAACTACCAGAGTAGATACATGGATTGATTGTTGAGCACTGGTACCCAAAAGGACCAATAACTTGATCAGGATACATCTGCAAGGAGGTGGCTGGTGTGTCACCAGAGCACTCCCATCTCAGCCCTCACCTAATCATCATTTTGTCAGGAACCCGTTGAGGTGGAGGATGCTTATCAAAGCTGCAGATGACATGAAGCAGTGAAGTATAGTTGTTACTAGAGATAGAGCAAAGTCTAGAGAACTGTAGCACGCTGGAATTATGGCAAAAAAGAACAAGATGAAATCTAATACTGATTGACATATATTCATACAGTTGGGTTCCAAACACCAGCTATGTATGTGCAGGGTAAAAATGATAACACTCGTGAGCGGAGCTATTTTTTATTAGATGTTTGTTGTACTCCACATACTGCCATCCTATGTATTTTATATTATTATCATTTGTATAATCTTACTCTATATTAGCTTTATGGCATCTTCACATCTGATAAGTACATTGTCTATGATTCAGTGGTCCTTACGCATGGGTTGAAAATTGTCCCCATTTTTCAGTGGAGGTTAAGTGAGATACAGAGAGGTTCAGTAACTTGTCTAAGATCCTACAGCTGGGAAATCATTTCAGTGCTGGCACTCAGTGCCTGCAAGGGTATCCACTGTGGAAATTCACACAACCATTGAAACTGTTCTCTCGCTCTTTTTTAAATCAGGAGTTTAGTTTGATGTCCTGCCAAAACACCAGATAAGCTTAGACAGAGAGATAGGTGGTTAATAATATGGACTTTGGGCCAAGCCAGCTGGCTTGGCCATTTCCTGGCTGCGTGACTTTGGCTGAGTCAAGTTAACTTCCCTATACTCCAGTTTTCTCCTCTGTAAGTAGGGATAGTGATTGTTTCTATCATATAGTATTGCTCTGGGGATTACAGGAGTCTGTACAGAGAGCGCTGAGAACAGTGCCTGGCACACAGTGAGCTCTCGTAAGGATTCGCGGTTATCGTGAGGGACTTGGCAAGCAGCATGGTGGCAGAGTTCTAAGAGTTGGGACTGTGGAGCCAGACCACCTGGGTTTGGATCCTAGCACCACCGTGCCCAGTTATGTGTGCCACATTTTTTTGCTCATCTATAAAATGAGAATAAGAATCTTCGTAGAAAATACTCAGTCTACATGCCCAAGAATTATTAGCTACTACTGTCCATAGAAGTATATTGTCCAAAGAAAGAAAAGTTCCAATCCTGCTCCTGGTACTGTGTTTAGGGGTGAGAGCTAAGGAGGCTCCCTGGAAGTGGGGGTGGGTTGGTGAGGGTCTAAATACTGCAGTAGAGAAATTATGTTTGTACCAATTAAGGATGCTTAATCTGAAGGCAAGATGACTAAGCAAGGAAGTGATAACTTTCCTCATTTGTGTCAAGGGTTACAGAATCGTTCTGTATCATTTAATCAAGTTATGACACAGCATGAGATGCTGGAAACAGAGAACCTGGGCCAGCTTCATCTTCAGCCTCTTAACTTTTCCTGGCTTTCATTTCCTAATGAGTAAGATGGGTGGGAGTTGGGCCAGATCATCTCTGGGGTATCTTCTTCTCTTTTATAGTTCTATTCAGTAAGCCACAGAATCTGCATCAAAATCCCACTTACACAGAAAGTTTGGGACAAAGGATGTGTTTGGGGATGCCTGGGTGGCTCAGTGGTTGAATGTCTGCTTTCAGCTCCTGGCATGATCCTGGGGTCCTGGGATCAAGTCCCACATCAGGCTTCTCCCTCTGTCTGTGTCTCTGCCTCTCTCTGTGTGTGTCTCTCATGAATAAATAAATAAAATCTTTTTTTTTTTAAAGGATGTGTTTGATGAATATATACTATAGTAAAAGAGCTTGAACTGAGTATTGTTCAAACCAGTGCCATCACCTCATGACTCTGAGCCCTGTTTCCTCCTCTGTTAAACTGAAATGAAAACATGATGGATTTCACAGAGATTTTGTGAGAATTACATGAGATCATACATGTGAAAGCACCTTGTCAAAATGTTATGTTTATTATTGCCTTAGCCAGTTTAGAACTTTTCCAAGAATCGGATTCTAATAAAACACTCTTAAGCACCATACTTGACTTAAAATAACTTAATCTATTTTCCGAGACTCAGAAGATCATTCAGGAAGTTACAAAATCTCAGAGTCATCTTGGTGAGCAGGGAGTAGTTTGATAGAAAAAAGGTCCTGGCTATTTGTAGGTTTTGGTCTTTAGGATTCAGATGAAGTGGGAGTGTGTTGACTATGTTAATAACAACTCAGAAAGGAATAGAGATCACATAGCCTAAGCCCCTCGTTTTACAGATAAAACCACTGAGCCAAAATCAGCTGTTAACTAATGGGAGCTCTGGGAGTAAAATCCAGGTTCCTGACTGACTCCGAGCACATTTTTCATTGTTGTCTAAACATAACTCAGAAGGTTTGAAATGAGCCTAAGAATGTGCTGATGAAAGTGGCTGCTCCTTTGAACATGGAATTGAAAAAATATTAGAAGCAAATTTAAGGGTCTCAGTGTGTCAATGAAGGGTATGGCACCATGAACTTCACTTGACCTACTTGGAAAAAAAAAAAAAAAAAAAAAAACCACAGTGGAGTTCTTAGGAATTTTCTTAATCATAGCAGTTCAGTTTTTCTGAACGAAATTCTCAAATATGTTCTGAAATGAATTCACATTAAAAATGCAGGTCTTAGTATGACTTTCATGGGCTTATTATGTGCAGAGGGAGTAGTGTAACAGAGGTACAAAAGAGGTACTAATGATTAGGAACCTCTGTATTGGGATCCCTGGGTGGTGCAGCGGTTTGGCGCCTGCCTTTGGCCCAGGGCGTGATCCTGGAGACCCGGGATCGAATCCCACATCGGGCTCCCGGTGCATGGAGCCTGCTTCTCCCTCTGCCTGTGTCTCTGCCTCTCTCTCTTTCTCTCTGTGTGACTATCATAAATAAATAAAAAATTAAAAAAAAAAAAAGGAACCTCTGTATTATTCAACTTTGTAGAGTTAAAGTCTCAAGAGGTAACTATAAAACCAGTTCTGTATTATATGTTCTCCCTCATTTTGCCTGGTTGCAGCTTCTGTGACATTAGCAGCCGTGAGCCAGGCCAAGTCTCAAGACTGGTACCTAGGAGCAGTGAGTAGCCAGTGAGAGTGACACTTTATTCCTAGATGTGTTCAAAGCAGAGTGCCACCTACACCTCCTTCCTCTTCCCATTTATAAATCTACTTCTCCAGGGATATACAGATTTTTTGCTCTATTTTTAGTCTGTTGATAACTTGAGAAAGCTTCCAAGAATCAAAGTCTAGGAGGGGGAGGATTCAATTCATGCAGTCTTTTCTGAATCCCTAATAGATGGCTGAAAATCAATTGGAATTCTGACTCTAGGGGGGGAAATGCATGTGTAAGCCATGTGTGATGGGTAAAAGCACAGACTCTGCAACCAGACTGCCTGGGTTTGAATCTCAGCCCTTCTTGTTACTGTGGCCATGTGACCTTGGGCAAATCCCTTCGATGCACTGAGCCCGAGTTCTCTGACCCGAACCACTATCTCGTGTGGCTGCTGTGAGCATACAGTTAAATGAACTTATATATATAAAGTGCTTACAAGAGTGCTAGATGTAGATGTGCTTAATAAATGACTATTAAGTAAATTAAGTGGTCCTAATTAGAATTGTCTCTGGGTCCAAGACTATTCCACTTAGATACTATAACTCCCAGGCCTTAGGCTGTTAGGTTTGAGGAACAGGGGCTTCTTTTTCCTCAGTCATTCTAGTGAATTAAAGAGAAAGCAGCAGTAGGACTTGACTTTGAACACCAGAACTTATCAAGCCTCTTTCCAGAAGCTCGGTAAATGTATCTACCTTCTCTTTATGCCAAGGGAAGAGTAGTGACTCCGATCAGTGTATTTATTGAGTGGACTCGAGCAGGTAGCTTGGTCTGGCAAGGTCACTTTTGTGAAACTGCTAGGATTACCATGGTATTTCCCTGGCCTGACAGTGACTTGATGGCTCCCTTTTGCACACAGCCCAGAGCATTCATGTTGGTTTCCCAGGAGGGGCTTTCTGCAGTGGTTCTGCTTGCTTCAGGGACAGGGCTGTGGGAGAAATTAATGGGAAGTGAAAAGAGAAACTGTCGCTCTTCACCAGCAGGGCTGTTGGGAGTGTGTGACTCTTCTTGTATTTAGGGAAAAGATTACTCATGAGTATTTTCTTCCATAGAATATAAAGAACCTCAAATTACTACTTGTGGCCCCCACCCCCTTGTCACCCGCCTCCCTCTGGTTCAGTGAATCCTCTGCAGACACTTCAGCATTTTACTCTCATTTCCCCTCCCAAGTGGGATTCGGTTCTGTATTTGCTCCAGCACTCACACTTCCAATCAGCTACCCCATCGTTTTTCCTGTTTCTGACTGAGCATCATCTGCCCTGTGGCCCACCTACCACCAGGATCTTTTCTAGGCCAAGGTTGACTGGCCCCTTACACTTGGCACCCAATATCTGGGCTGTCCCCATGCTGTCTGTGTGAAGGAGAGGAAGGAAAAAGCTCCTAATGACAAATCACTAATCATTCTGCTGTTCCTGTTCAAAGGGGACATCACTGACAATAGGAAGTAAACGTGAAGGTTTTTTGCCAGTTCAAAAGTTGAGATTTTCCAGAGCCATCCTTAGGCCCACTCCTGTTTCATTGTGATTCCAGATATGTGTTTTCAAGGTCATTGGAAAGAGTGGGAGCATCTTCTGTATCCGAGGACCATTTTTAATAGTCATTACTTCTTGGCACAGTTAAGAGTCAAAAACAAAACCTTGAGTTCCTTAGTGGCTGTGTGTTATTCTCAGTCACAGAGCAGTAGCATACTACACATTCTTATTTTAGATGCCACTATTTTTCCATGTAAAATTATTAAACATAAAAATCAAGAGAAAGGGCTCTTAAATGTCCATCTCTGATTATGCCAGGGCCCGTAGTTCTTTCTTGGTGACCTGCACGATAGACTACTTTAGAGAAGACTTCCCCAGAGCTCAAGGAAGCCAGCTACTATTCTTCAAAACTAGACTTTGCAAAGAAGCCACCTGGAAGGCAGAGCCAATATCATGCCCAGAGGCCCTGGACTTTCTCCAAGGGATCTGAGCTGTTCATTCCTGGTCCACTAGGGAGGAAAAGCAGCCCATCCAAGTAGACCAGTCCGTTCTTTATTATGCCTAATGATGAAAAGGTGACTGTTTCCAGGATCCAGCTGAAGGGCACTTTTATAGCATGCTCATGGAGTCTCCTTAGCAAGTTTAAGTAACTTGCTGGAGAGACTGAAGCTAATTCTTAGCAAATCCTGATCCCATGGTATTTAAACTATTAGTTCATGCAATACAGTTTAGAGAAAAAAGCTCTATTAAGCATCTAGCTTCTTCCAACCCAGCAGTTCTCATTCTGGTCTCAGGACTGCTTTCAATTCTTAAGAATTATCGAAGATCCCAGAGAGCTTCACTCATGGATTATATCTATCTATATTTACCATATCGGAAATTAAAACAGAATTTTTTTTTAGATTAAAACAGAATTTAAAAAATACCTAACTTGCTGAAAAATAATAAGCTGAGCTTATATTAGCATTAAGTATATATTTATGAATATGACTTCCAAAACAATTAGTGAGAAAAGTGGCATTGCTTTAAAGGTTTGCAAGTCTCTTTTATGTCTGGCTTCATAGAAGATGTCTGGATTCTCCTATCTGCTGCACTATCACATTATGTACCTTCTAGGAAACTCCACTATATACTCCCGATTAAATGAGAGTGAAAAATGGTAAACTCTTAATATTGCTATGAAAAGAGTTTTGACTTCATAGACACCCTGAAAAGGTCTTGGGAACCCTGAGTGGTCTCCAGATCACACTTTGAGAACCACTGTTCTAAACCACTTGAAGGATATATCAAAGATTTCCAGTAACAGCAAAATGAAATAAAAATATAGACTCAGTCAGGCTTCCAGAAAGATCCAGCCTGAGCTACCCTCATAACCTAAGCTGCAGCCCTCCCTCTGGCCCACTTCTGGTCCTACTCAGAGTCCAAGTACCACCCCCACCAGCAAGTTCAGACATCAAAAACTAGAATAAAAAGGCAAAAGACCTTTTATCCTTACTTTGCCCTCTTATTCCCAGAGGCTAGTCTGATAGTTTCCCAGAGGCTGAATGAATTGCTCTTCCTGGAAGAAGTTTCAGGGAACACTTCATGATTTGGCAGCTCTCGAAGGTCAAGCCCAGCTCTGGAACATTCCCACTTCAAAAAGATAGTGGGTGACAATCAGATCAGCCATGACTCTAAGGTCCCCTCTGAAGCACATTGACAATTGTCATGACTCTGAGTTCCTTGGGTGTTTCAGGCCACCGTAGAGCCAGCTTTAGGGCATACCTGGGATCGAGAGAACCTCAGGAGCTGGGCAAGAAGGGGCCAGGCAGTAACACCTCGGGACCATTAAAGACATAAAAAGGGATTTGTCTTCTCATTTTGCCTCTAAATACATACTTCATTTGGTACCGCCCTTTGGCACTGACAAATCTTGAGCTTTAACTTGGGCTTCGGAGTTGAACATAAGGGCTCTTCAGATGTGGAGACTCAATTTTATTAACCATTCGGAAAGCTTTTCCTTTTATTCCAGATGTCTAACTGACAAGACCTTTCTCTCTCTCTTTCTCTCTTTCTCCCTCCCCTTCTGCCTTGCTCTCTCACCAACAGGCTTGCAGCCAGTTTACTGGAGCAGGGATGACGTAGCCCAGTGGCTCAAGTGGGCTGAAAATGAGTTTTCTTTAAGGCCAATTGACAGCAACACATTTGAAATGAATGGCAAAGCTCTCCTGCTGCTGACCAAAGAGGACTTTCGCTACCGATCTCCTCATTCAGGTGAGAGTCTGGATCCCTGACATGCGCTCAGCTTGGAAAAAAATCTGTTAGCCATTGGTTGCTCTTTGCCACCACTCATCATGCCCAAGAAACCCCCCACAGTTGGCTACCATGAACACAAAGACAATGACTTGAGCTTAATAGAGTTGAAAGATCCTAATGACATAAATCAGTTTGAGGGGAAAAGAGGAAGAATTTTCAGATCAAGGGGAACCTTTGAAGGTTGAGAAAAGGAAACTGGTTAGGACCTACAGACACCGGAGCTTGAGGGATCTAAGTTGTGCCACTAAATCAAGAAGAAAATGCATTCTAGCCCTTCCACTCTGCCTTGCTCCTCATTCTGGAAACTTTTGGAGATGCTTAGGAGTGAGTATAGGTAGGGAACTGCCCAGGGAAAACCAAAGACGGAAGAGGAAGGGTGTGCGAGCCCTGCTAGGGTAGATGGAGTGAAAAGAAGAGGTGTGAGGAAATGGGAGATAAGAATGGGAAGAGGTGGAGACCCTAGTAGCTAAGGCAAGCTTAGAATTAAACTCAAAGGGCTTCCGGCGGCCCCCTTTGAAGTACCAAATTTTGTGCAGTATTGCATCTTGTAGCTTATGGAAATCCTGAAAAATGCAAGTGGAAGACTTCTCAGGCTCATCTAACTAGACGGTTTTGTCAGAATAAGGGCTCCTAGGACTGCATGGGAAGATTCGATTCAGTAAAGAGCTTTTGTACCTGCACAGTGTATTGCTGACACAGGTAAGACTTCAAATAGACTTTCCCATTTCATTTCTTAAACATTGTGGAGATTTAGAAGATAGT
Source organism: Canis lupus dingo (assembly GCF_003254725.2). NCBI lineage: Eukaryota > Metazoa > Chordata > Mammalia > Carnivora > Canidae > Canis > Canis lupus. The sequence continues at coordinate 34,608,528 of NC_064269.1, read as the reverse complement.
TATTTGGGAACTCCATAGGGGAAGGGGGAACTTTGGCCTCGGGTTTATGCCTCTTGAGGGGCTAGTTATTCAAATATTAGCAGGCCTCCCTCCTCTCGAGTCTCATTGGGGCCGACTTTGATGTAACTTGTCCGGCAGAGACTCTCTTCGTCTTGACCAAGGGCAAAGGTCCTGCATCAGGTCTTGGCATAGCTCCAACGACGTTCAACCCTTCCTTACTCCTGGAGGCCTGCCAGAAGTTAATAAACCAACTGTCATGAGGAACCATCGCCATCACAGGGGGTGAGATAAGAATACAGAACAGTATCTCCCCTGCTTTTCCCAATTGCAGCAGACCGTTTATATGAGGAAATGATAAAGGGAAGTTTCCCCCAGAAGTAGAGATGTTATTGAAACTTGAAAGTTTATTATCTCTGAAAAACAGATCTTTTTCAGGTTTTGCGGAGTAATGGAGCCAGACATGCCTGAAACATTTTGTCTCAAATCATTGCTTCTTTCTGTAGTCTCAGGATAAGAAAACTAGAACAATCATACCCATAAATAAAACTAACCTAAAAGGAAACTAAATAGTTCCTTTAATTTAATGCAAAAAACACTTACCTTGTCTGTTCTCAGGAAAACTCAAAGGTATACTCAAAGGGGCAAAGTCACCTCTCTGGAGGAAAAGAACTCTTCACTCTTCAGCATGTTCTAGAAAAACCATTCATGTAAGGCAAACAAGGGGAAACACAGTGATGCATATTGAGGGGATTTGACTTAGCCCTTACCCTGGCTTTCCTCTCTCAGTCTGTAAGTCCCACACCCTCCCACCCACCCCATCCTATCTTAGATACTCCTTTTTGTTGCTGATTTATTTTTCTCCCTAGTGACCTCTGTCCACTTTACTTAGAAACTAGATTCTCTCTGCTCAAAGCTGGAAGCAAAGATAGACAAAAGCCTCCCAGCCATATTGTCAGGTCTCTGCCAGAGCAGACCATATGGAAGATGGACAGGATCCTGCTGTCCAGTTAGGATTGCACCTTTGAACCTAAAGACAAAAGGAAGCTGGAGAGGAGAGAGGGCAGGGTAGGATGGAGCTTATGAAAAACAGAATAGAGTTGATTTGGAGCATGAAGGATAGATGAAAATGAGGTAGGGAGAGAACAACATTGCAGGTCACTGGAACAGCATTAGCTTAATGTATTTGGATAATGGTGAAATAATAGCCCATATGAAGAGGCAGGAGGTGGGAGGCCAGATGTAGTCACTATACTAGTCTGGTCCTGATGTGTCTAGTCCCCAGTTAGGTGGCAAAAGAAATTCATTCAGCGAGTATTCTCTGAGCAACTCCATGCTAGATGTGCAAAAGTATGGGCTCAGGAGATTTACGGATAGCAGAGGCGATTTCAGCCTGGACTGTCAAGCAAAAGCTCAAAGTATGGTCACAGAGGCAGCCTTTGAAAACTTGGAAAGACAGCCAAGATGGAGGTAAGGAAAGGTGTTAAGGAGGAACTGTAGGTCAGTTGGTGTAGAGATGGAGTTCAGAGATAACACCACACAAATTCAGTCCTCTCTTGAAAACACTGTCCATCGTCACTCATCACTCCTGCCTGACTTGTCTGCTGACCTTCTTCAGGAGAGCTTCACCTGATTCCCATCCCTGCTTCCCTAATTAGGCCCTGCTCTCTTTTCCTCCACCTGTTCCCGCCTCAGTCCACACTAGGTGCTGTCCTAGGGTATGTCCAGAGCATACCCTAATTCTGGCATGGCCCCTCACACACACACACACACACACACACACACACACACACACACACCCCATGTTTTATGTGCTTGCTTTCTGTTCTGCATCCCTCTCCAAGAGGAAGTTCACTTGGGCAAGGCGGGGGTTGTATCTTGTTAAGCTGACTTGTCTCCAGAATTTAGCACAGTGCATGGCACCCAATTGGCACTCAACAAATATTGATTAAATTATGACCCAACACATGCCCACCTTTAAAGCTCACATGTTAAGAAGTTTGGATTTTGTTTTGCAGGTAATGGGAAACCACTGAAAGGTTTGGATGAGGAGAATAATAGAATTGGAGCTCTTCCTTTGGAGCATACGTTGGCCATCAGTGCATAGGGCAGACTAATATGATCACAAAAAACAGGAGAACTAGTTAGAATGTTGTTGCTAGAACTACTTAGAATGTCTAAATTGGAGACATTGAAGTCCAGAATGAGATCAAGTGAGAGTAAAATAATAGTACTTCAGGCATAGAACAGTTAGCTAAGATGAGGAGCTCATTTGTAGCAAGTGGGTAAGACTTACTTTGGCCAAGTGATGCCACAGCATCCAAAAAGACATATCCTGTTCTGCAGTTGGAATTCTGAGACCAGAGCCAGGCCAGAGCTAGCAACAGTAGCTGAGAGCAGTATCCCCATTACGTTGAGCTGAGAATAAGGAGAAATGTATGCTGTAGGTAATTTAATTAAGGCATCAACCAGAAAGCCATGGGTAGAATTTCAAGGTGATACCTGCCAGTAGGGGCTGCAAGAAAATTTATCATAAAAAAGGAGTGTTGTCAGAGGGTCTGGAAACAAGAACTAAGAAGACATTCTCATGATGTGGCCAAGCGGCAGGGTAATGAGGGCATGATTGACCTGCTGGCATTCTCCTTAGGTAGAGACAGGTATAGATAGAAAATCTTCTTTAGTTCGCAGACATCACATTTCTCATTGCTTCTCCTCACTTGGACTTTCTGGTTTAGCATTTGATGTAGTAGATGTCCCAAGGCCCAGGTTCTACACATGGCTCCTCTACAGACCACTATACTTCATTGGCCTCTGTTTTCCTTCTCTGTAATACGACATTTTTGCCATAGGCTCCTGAGCACCCTTCAGCTCTTTTTTTTTTTTTTTTTTTTTTTTTTTTCAGGCCCTGGACTGAAGGCGGCGCTGAACCGCTGAGCCGCCAGGGCTGCCCTATCATACAATTTTAAAGTGTCTTTCTCCTCCTTAAAACAATTCAATAGCTTCAGCATCTTTGAAAATCCTACAGACTTAACATATGGCCTTTAGAGATCTGGCCCTAGCTTGCCCCTCCAAACTTGTCAGTAACACCATAGGTATCATTCAAACCCCTTCCCATCTCATTGAAACACTCCTTCACTCCTCTCAGTCCTTTCCCTTTTTGGTCTCAGTTTAGATGTCATTTCCCCCAAGGAAGGCTCTTCAAACTCCTCAAATCCCGATCAGGTTCCCTGCCATAACTCTTATCTCTAAATATTTAGGACCTGTATCTTGTCTGTGGCATATCCTTAGGGGAGGGGTAGTTAACACTAGCACCTACTAGAGGGCCAGGAACAATATAGATGCTCAAAAATATTTGTTAAAGAATGAAAAAGGCAGAGGATAGAAAAAATAGGAGTCTATGGCTATCACACAATCATAAAGTAGTAAGATTTAGCCACTAAATTCAGGGATAGGCTTGTGACAATAGAAAAGAAAAGATGAATAGGGGCACAATACAAAAGCTAAATGAGAAGTCCACAAACCTGAATTCTGAATTGATATATTTTATACACACAATCAGGAGATTCATCTATCTCAGCAGTTTCCAGATCTTGACTAATCATCGGAATCATCCAGGAATAAGGGGTGATTTTTGGTTGGGATGTTTTAATTTTTCCTATCATCCTTTCATAATCATATCTAACCAATGTTTAGGAACTATTTACCTGGATGTCCTATAAGGTAACTTTTAGTACTAAATTCTAATTTAACCAAGATATCCACAAGCACCCTTCAGCTCTTAACAGTTCAGCCCACTCTCAATCATGAAACACTGCCCACCTTCTATTAAACCTCCTACCCCACAGGCAAGGGATAAATACTTTGATCCCCTTCAACCTCTATGCCTCAAAAACTTACACTTAACCCAATTTTTTTCTGTCCTTCTTTGCATTTTTTTTGCTGCCTAAGATGAATCAGCAGCAGCTTTGCATCAGTCATGGCACTGCTGAAATAAAAAGTATCTGGTTGTCCCATCACCATGAATGGATGTGTATAGCTTCCGCCCAGCCTTGTTTCCTTCATGGCCTCACCCAGAATTATGCTCTCTATGTATGGAAATAACATTCTCCTCAATACAACTCATTTCAAATATAGAGAGGAGGGAACAGGACCCAGTGAATTATAATTACCTGAAATATTCATATGTCACAGGTCCAAATCTGGTAGCCTCTCTGAACTCCACATTCTTTGGCCAGTTTGACAAACTGCACCTATCTCATCCATTTCCAGGACAAGACTTGTCCATTTTTAACCTCTAGAATAAAGCAGGGAACATGCAGAATATGCTTTAAGTAATTACATTATCCCCAAATAGAAGATTTTAAGGCTGAAGATAAATGGGATATTTTCTTTGAAATATTCTCCAAGTTAAAGGATATAAGATGGTGAATTTATAATATTTGCAAAGCTAAAGAACAATGTGAAGGAACTGTAACTTTATGGAACTTTACCTGTATAGGTCATTTTATCTACTCTTAAAGCTATTAGACAATTACTATCTTAAATGGTCTGGGATGATTTAAATTCAAAGGGATATTTATGATTTGATCACTTTGACGCCTGAGAAAACACATGAATAAGAAGGAATGGACAAGTTAGCATTGATATTTACTCTAATTTAGTTATCCATTGTAAGACATTAGGGTGGAATGAATATATATATACATTTATGAGAACAACAGCAACCACAGGTTATCTTCAATTTAATTCATGACCCTCTTTGAAGCTAAAAAAAAAAAAAAAAAAAGGAAAATACACGTATTTTCAAATCCCTTCAGTTCAGCAAATAATGTATGGGGGGTTTACTAAGTCAGTGAGTCAGTCAGCATACCAGAATGTGATGTTGCAAATTATTCCTTCCCTTTCTAATATACTAGAACCTTGGTTTTTGGAAATATGCTTTGCTTGTGGCCTTCAAATATAGTAAAATTCCCTTTCAAGGTTAAACAAAAAATACTGATCTGTATCTTCATAAAGTTCCTCCTTGGACCAACTTGCTTATTCATCTTTATGAAGCAATGGTAGGTGCATTTGCTGGGTTGAATGGCTGGGTCAACTCACTATTTTAGAATCAAGTAGCAGAATCTGAGGGTATGAGTTACAGAGGGGAATTATACTCCTGAAGTATGGAGTTGCAGCAGGCATGATCCTTGATTGAGACACTCAGAGTTGACTCTTCTCCTTGTATCTGTGAACAGAGAAAAATGTACACACATCAGAGAAATGCTTAGATAGGTCAATTATAGAAAAGTCATTTAATTTCTTAGCATTTTGCTTTCCCCATTTATGAAATGATAGGGTTGACCGATCTCCCTGCCACACAGCGTGATAACACGTAAAACGTAAAACACTTCTTTTAATAAAGCACATACTTATTTTACAATATTCATATTTTCTCACAAGCTTATTTTTCATCTGTAATATCTCTTTATTTTTTATCTGTAATATCTCTTTATGTTCTGCATCCAGCTATACAGACAGTTGTCTTACTGTATCTCTTTTCTAATTTTTTCTTATCTTGCATACAATATTCAGATTTTCCCACAACCTACTCCCTTTTTCTTAGAATCTGTGTCTAAGACATTGATATCAAGCTAAATCCCAAATAGTCGTTCCTAAGTAAAAGACTAGCTTATGGTTATAGAGGCACTCTGTATTTATAAAAAGGACTGTCATCTACTCAGCCTACAAAAATGGTTTGAATGGAATTTTTAGAAAATAAGGCCGAACAGAAATTGGAAAGCCAAGCAGTCCTCTGATCGGAGGGGCCTGTCATGGCCACCAGTGGGACCTCCTTGGACCAGTGCCTGCCTTGGCATTCCCACTGCTGAATTTACACTAGAACTGAATGACCTAAAGCCTTGAACTTTATCTTGAACATCTACCACAGACAGAAAGGACCCAGCAGAGAGAATCTGATGACAAATCTGAAACATACCCCTCCCACCTTTGCACTATTTTTTTTTTAAGAATTGGTCAAAAGGAAACTAAAATCTCTGAATAAAAACCAGAGAGAGAGAGAAAAGAAAACAGTTTGCAAATTTAAGAATGTGTTACTTCAGATGATCTTCACATGAGGATTATGTATATAGTAAATCATCACCTGAAAAATGCAGATTTTAAAAATGTAAAAATTCTGCTTTCACCCTACTGAATTTGAGAAGTTAAACATTGAGGAAGCCCAGGGGAGGGGCTCTGGGTAGCCATGTAGATGACACTATGTGTGGGCCCCAGCCTTCTGCAGAACAGGGAATGCATAAGAACTTTAAAAGTGATCAAACTCTCTCACTGATAATACCATTTTAAGAAAATGTCCAAAGGACACAGTCCAATGGCAGGGGGTGGGGGGTATGTGGGAAGATGCCCTTAGCAATTCTATTTATAATTATAAAAACTGGAAATGCCCAGGCCACCCACTTGCTATGGGACTTGCTGAATAGACTTGGAGAATGTAAATATAAAGCAATTTACAGTGGCATTACAACTATTCATCAAGCTGCTTATTATTTCTTCAGTAGATGATACAGGGCCTTGCAGATCATGTTCGGGATTCTAAAGGTTATTTTAAAGACAGGCAGAAGCCATTCAGCATTTTAAGCAGAGATTAGCATGACAAAATGCAAAGGTGAAGAGTGGATGTGGGCAGTTGGCCTGGTTGGCATTCAGAAACAACCATATTGACGTAAAGTAAGATGGAATCAGCAGGGAGAAGGAGATGACACTGGGAGTATTTAGAAGGCAGAGTCTGAAAGTCTTAGGGACTGATTGGATGTCGAGTAAGAGAAAGAGAGTAGTTAATTAAGCATAACCCTGGCCTGAACAACTGGGCATTCCCTGTATTAGGAAGCACCACGTGGGGTAAAGACGTTTATGTTCGACACACTAAATGTGTGGTGTCTGTGTGGCATACGAGAAGTATCTAGGAGAAGAAAAAAAAAAGTATCTAGGAGATAACTGAAGGTTCTGGAGTTGAGATAAAATGCCTGACTGGAGTAGATTTAGCATAGATGGGCTGACTGAGGCCATGGGAATAGGTACAATTACTGGGGAGAAAGACTAGTGGGAGCCTGGGGAGCCTTACTGTTGCAGGGTTGGAAAAGGTGGAAGGAAAACCAGAAGGGATGGAAATGTCCAAAGCCATGGAATGTTCTTAGAAGGAGGCAGAGAGTGAGTGTTGCTGATGAATGTTGCTGAAAGGCAGAGTCCCCAAGTCCTGACCATCACCCTCTGAGCTGGACCGCAAGGTCAGTGGTAGAAGGGGAGGAAAGTGGGAGTAGCAGAGTTGGACAGCTCCTCAGCCAAGCTTGGCTGTGCTGGGACCACAGAAACAGGAGCAGTACCTGAAGGGAAGATGAAGAGATGAAGACAAGGCAGGGTGGAGGGGGTGTGTATATGCAGAAAACGGGAAAAACTGGACACTTCTTAAATGCAAAGGGAAGAACCCCATAGAAAGAAGTTGAAGATACAACTATGAACTAGGAGAAAGAGAGAGAGAGAGACTGAAGTAGAAAGATCTATGTCAAATGATGTCAACTGGGAAAACATATTTGATACATATGAATGTGACTTCATGAAATTTGTATATGCGCTTTAAATACAAACGTGTTGAAGCGAAGCAAATAGTTTCCAGATTTTTTGAGACACGTCTGTGAATAATTATCGAATCACAAGGGGTGCCATCTATTGAGCCCACATTATAGCAGACACGGAGCTGGTGCTTGTTCATCTCATCTCACTTGATCTTCGTATCAGCCCTGCCAAGTCTGTGGCATTATTCTCGTTTGAGACAAAAGAATATTTTACTAGGTCTGGAGTTAAGCCTCACAGAGAAAGAATATTTGCCTGAGGGCATGCAGCTGACAAATAGAGGAACCAGGAGGACCTGGGATTTCTTGCCTGAGAGCCCAGGCTCTTCCCTCTAAAGGAAAGAAACTTGAACCCCCACAAACAGCATCTGTATATTTCCAGTCTTCAGATGCTAGAAACATCGTTCACTCTCTCTAGTATCTGTTTAAAGCAAATTACAAATACAATAATAGAATATAGTATTCTGAAAGTGGATGCCTGCCTTTTCACATCAAGGTCACCAATACAGAATTCTGTGTGTGCTTAGTCTCTGGGGTTTCTGTGTCATATACATGTATATGCATCTACCTTGCGCCACTTGTGCCTACAAGCAGTGCACCATGTGTCACATGTGTGCACGTACCCAGGGGTACATCTAGGTTTTATGGGGCCTGAAGCTTATCATTTGGGAGACACAAATAGTTCTAGGGCTCCTCCCAGGAGCCCATGCAGGTAAAGCCCTAAAGCTCGGTGGCTTCATGGCAGCCCCACCTCTGTACATACATGTGTATACATGAACTATGTATGTATGCATGACGATATATAGAGAAACCAGCAATTGCTATCATCCCTTAAGCAGGAGCCTTGGTTCCATTGCTTAGCACCATAGAAGCGCCTTTTACGGTTAGCACTAGGTATTTCTTTTCTGGGAAGATGGAGAAGATTTATCATGAATCAAATGAGCCAAGAATTTTTTGACAAGTACCTTTCGAATTCAAACCACTGGTCATTAGGTAAGTTAGATAGATAGTGCTATGGCTCGTGCTCTTTATTTTCAGGAGGCAAATAAATATAACTTATTTTTCAAAATCTTTTCTTATTCCAGAGATCTTTTTGTTAATACTACTTTTTAGATGTGATCTTCTGTGTATATGAACATTTTAAAAGTGTAGCAGGAGAAGAGGCTGGGTGTTGGAGGGAATGGGAGGCAGTAGAGATGGGAGAGGATTGGGGGGGGCACATCTTTATTTATTTAGAAAACTGTTGTAGACGAGACACACGTTCTGTGTTGTTCCAGAGCCAAAACTAGGAGCTGAGGTACATGAGATTGTAGGGGAGGCCAAGTTCCAACTCAACAGAAGAACTTTCTATCAACTAGAGCTGTCCAAAAATGATCTGCTTATGTTTGTGGCTGGCCGCCCATCACTGGAAGTATGCAGCCAAAGCTACTTCTTGGCAGGGGAAGGGGAGGCAGGGGACTTCTACTGAACACAAGTTCGACTCAATCTAAGTAACCTCTAGAATCCTTTCTAAGATTCCAAGCTATTATCAAGCACACACCGTTACTGCCAACCACACATACACAGGGCATGCACAGTAAGTTGATTTTTCTCCCATAGTAGTGATGCGTTTGTGCTAAGCCAGCCACATTCCTTGACTGAGCCCCTGGTTGCTGAGGAAACATGTCTGTGAATGGACTGATCTATCTATGGCCATCCTCTACAGTCTTAGAATGAAATTTTTTCCTGGCATTGAACTTGGGACCTTTGGCCCACACTCCCACCCATCAGCCAGCCATTCCAAGTGGCACTTATGAATGTTATCTCACGAGTTCTCCTAAGAGGCTTATGGTTTAGGTAAGGAATTGGCAAGGTTCCACTTGATTCACCCCTCCCCTGCTTTTTTTCTTTTGCACACTCAAACAGGAACCTCCTCTGCCTGGCTCCCTTTGCCAGCTTTGGGATGAGAGGCAGAAGAGAGCCAGCACAGAAAGCTGGAAGAGTCTGCGGGGGAGAGTGTGTGGCAGCCCCTCTGTGGGCCTGGCCACCCGGCCAGGGGGATGGGGTCCAGAGAAGCCAAGATGAGTGAATGGCTTCAGTTAACCTTTGGGCTTTCTACAGGGGAAGCATAGCAATGACCATGACCCAGACACTCCTTTATTCTCCCTAAGAGACTGCCTTAAGGTCTACAGGTCTGTCCTACACCAGAATAAGAATAGTAAGAAGAATAGTAAGCCACTGGGTGGCTCAGTCAGTTAAGCATCTGCCTTTGGCCCAAGTCATGATCCTAGGGTCCTGGGTTCAAGCCCTGAATTGGGCTGGCTCCCTGCTCAGTAGGGAGCTTGCTTCTCCCTCTCCTCCCTACTCATGCTCTCTGTTGCTATCTCTCTCTCTCTCTCTCAAATAAATAAATAAAATCTAAAAAAAAAAAAAAAAGAACAATAATGGTGGTGGGGATAGTGGTGGTCACAAAGACAGCTAGTGTTTGCTGAGCTCTTGGTGTTTGCTGAACACTGTGATGAGCTCATTACAGGGATTCTATGAGGTAGATAGCATTTTGTAGATTAGAGAACTGAGGCCTAGAGAGGGTAAAGGATGTACCTAAGACCCCCTAAGATCCCTAAGTCTGACTCCAGAGCATAGACACTTCCCCATTCTGCTTTGCTGCCTCGCTTTCTGTATGTACATAGAAAAATGGCAACAAAAAATAAGTGACCTACCAGGTCTTTAATCAGCACGCAGCAGAGCCCCAGGAGCAGCCTCTGAGGACAGGTGAGAGGTGGCATCTCTCTAGGTGCGCAGCCACACTCCTCCCCTCCTTGAACTCTCACAGAGCAGCGACAGCCTAGCCCACTTTGAAGGTAGATGTCGTTTGCAGTTCACAGGGAAGTTCAGGGACTGGCTCAAGGTCACTGGGTGCAGAGGAGCTGGCACACCAGCCCAGGCGGCCTGCGTCTGCAAGTCTGTGCCTTCCCCGCCACATCAGCCTGCCTCCCTGAGCGAACAAAGTCGAACACCCTCACAGACACTAAATTTATATTTCCTGGCCTCCTCTTCCAAAATGGATACACTAATTACTGGCCATTTTTTTTAGTAATACTAATCATCAGGAACACATTTTTCAGTGTTTCGTTTTCTCTTTCTGCGTACTACCGAAATAAAGCATTGCTCAAACCCACAGGATAAAACCCAGCGGGTGTGAGGCCATGTAAATTAAGACAAGTTCAGGAAGACATTACACTAAACCAAAAGAAACAAAGTGTTGATTAGGGGCTTATTTTTGTAAGCGATTAAAATATGAATCATTAAAATAGGACTGTATTTCAGGCTCTGTATCCTCCTCTCATCAGAGATGACATTACCATGACTACTAGGTTCAGATTAAATGTGTTCCAAGCCTTCTCAGCTCAAAAAGCCCACTCGTGTGTGCCATGGTTCCACCTTACACAGAACATTCTTCAAAGTCTGGTTCAGAACACCTCTGCATCCTCTCACCCATGTCATTCTAAGGAAATATCCACATGATATGCTTGCCTTCAACTCTTTAAAGTCTTTTGCTTTATTTAAGCATCATAGTAAATAGTGTCACTAAGTAATATTAATAACCACCCAAACTCAAAGGTAGAGGAAAGAACAAATTCAAAGCAGAGACACAAGGGCACCTCAGGAATCACTTAGGACAGAATATCCTCGAACTTTATTTGGTACAAACGGTTTGCAGAAAGAAAGAAATTAATATGGAGCATTTCTCAGGTTCAAGCAGAGTTTAAAAGAAAAAAATAATTTAGCAATAGCCCAAAATATGCAGTTAAATTAAGTTGTTAATTAAAGTATCTGTTAAAAATGGCTAAAATTAGAGACAAAAGCCCATTGTTCCGTACAATTGTTGACTGCATATCTGTATGTGGAAGGGCGTAGGGGGATAGTCAGAAGCCTGTGGTATTTTAAAGATTAATCACCCACTCCTAAGGGGTTTTGAGCACCCACCTGCATTTTTGAACTTGGATCTAAGCCGAAGGGGTGGGACAAGAACATGACAGGTTTTGGGTTTGAGGTTTTTGGATTTGGGGTTTTGTTTTGTTTTGTTTTGTTTTGTTTTGTTTTGTAATTAACTACTCACTGGACACTTTAAATACCAAATAGAACAGAGGGCCCTAGCTCAGACCAGCCCTCTGCCCATCTAGAGATGATTCTCAGGAGACTGTAGAACCTTGGAGTGATGCCCGTGTGTATTTTTAAAGGAGGTAAGCATCCCAGAATGTGCCAGTTCTTTATAGACTATCTTTAATAGTTAGCACCTCTGACCAGACTTAATGCATTTTCTTCATCCTCATTCTCTTCCTGCCTGGGATTGGAGTGGGTTCGAAAGGCATTTTTTTTCTTTTGGAAGATCTCTATGAAGAATGTATGAATTACCAGTGGAACATTAAACATTTTCAGACTTAATGACTTCATAATCCTTCTTTGGTTCATCTGAAATCCAACCAAAGATTGATGTGAAAAGAATATTTTTCCCAAGAATAATAGCAATAAGTTGGAATCGTTGAAATGTCCCATAAAGTCAGGTGCATCCTTGTGATGAGTTATCATTTTGCAGCTAGTGGAGGGGTTCAATAATGTGGAAGGAAAAAGAGCTGAAACTAGTACAAGCCTTAGATAAAACCATAGACAGTAGAAATAAGACTTCTCTCTCTTAGCAGTGGGATTTTAGTTGATTTTTGTTTTCTTTCTGGTTTTCGACTTTTTTAAAAAACTTTTTTTCATATATTACTTTCACAATTTTAAAAAATCCAATTAAACAATCACATGGCTGCGGCCCATGAGTTTCCCCTGTGTGCTACCTGAGGGTAGGTGGCATGCGTCTCTGGCTCACCGTTCTCTCTTTAGTCCAGTGCCACCCACAGAGTTAAAGCTCAGTCTGTTAACTAAAATATTCCCATTGCTCTAGTTCTCTTTATTTTTTTTTCCAGGTGATGTGCTCTATGAACTCCTTCAGCATATTCTGAAGCAGAGAAAACCTCGGATTCTTTTTTCACCGTTCTTCCATCCTGGAAACTCTATACACACGCAGCCAGAAGTCCTACTGCATCAGAACCATGAAGAAGGTACCAGAGGAGGCTTTTCTTTCCTTGTATGAGGTTTAGACAATCCAAAAGGTTTCATCATTTATTTGATAAGTTGTTCTTACTTGTGCGATTAGTTTGTTGTTTAACAAACACGTATTGAGTGCTCTCTATATAGAAGATACTGAGAGAAATGGCAGGATGAATGAGGTGTACTCTTAATTCTCCGCAATCTCATAAAGAATTGAGGTTCATAGAGAAGTAGCAAAGTGTAGCTGTAAGAGTAGACATCCTAAAGAGACAGTAGGAAGGAAAATGACATCCAGGCAGAGGCCTCAGGGTCAGCCTCATGAAGCAGGTGGTTCTGGGGGCTTCCTTGATCCAGCAGAATTCCGATAAGCCAGGGTGAAGTGGGGAACGCTCCGGGCAGAGAAAATAGGTAGGATGGAGTGAGTCCCTGGAACAAGAGAGCCATCAGATGACTTGGGTTATAAGGTTTATCTTTTAGCCACCCCCAACCAACCTTTTGTTCTAGAAAATGTCAAACCGGAGAGATTTCTCCCAAATAGAATGAAGTAAATAAACCCCTGTGAGCCATCACCCTATTTCAACAGTGATTGAGATTTTGCTTTGGCCAACTTAGTCCGCGGAGGTTATGCTGGAGCCAGAATGTAGAGGACTTTGATGAAGGAGAATCATGGGGGGCGGGAAGAGGGGGTAGAGGATCTTTGAAAATTTGTGACTAGAGGGTAATAAAAGCTGGGGGAACAAGACAGACTCAAACCCCATGAACTCTGGTGGGCGAGGGGTTCCTCTTTCGTGCACCAAAGGTGGTTTCTTGCGGTGTGCTCATTGGTAAAATGCGTGCCTACTTCTGATGCGCCCGTGCTATTCCTCTCTGGTAAGCCCATGTAGTCATAAAGTCAAAAAGTCATTAAAAAAATTAGTAGTAAACTAACAGGAAAAAGAACCAGAATTGAACTGTGGCCCTGGACATCGTTCCAAAGCAGGTGTTTGGGTGCAGAAATCAGTTATTAAAATCTGACTTGGTGCATCACCCCATTGAACAGAGATGCAGCGTGTCTCTGTCCCAGTGCACGCAGGTCGCAGGTCAGTAAGGCTACAGACACAGGGATGCAAAGTAATGCTTTTCAACCTGTACTTAGCCTCAGGACCAGATTACTTGAGGCCTACAACCCAGTTCCTTAGGGGTATTTCCTTAAATTGACTGAGCCTCCTTGAGAGCAGGGCTAATATTTTGGTTTTGTTGTTGGCAAATTAAAAAATGAGAAGGTATTTGTTTTTTTAATTAACACTTCACAAAAGAGAGCCTGACTACAGGCGACCTGCCATCCCTTCCACGTGCCAAGTGGCTCACAGCAGGGCCCCCTTGCTTTCGTGATGGAGGATAAAGGAGCGGCTCTTGCACGCTCCCTGCCTGTTTCTCTCATCTTTTCTGCCTCCAGCTCTGCCCTTTTTTAATTTAGCAGCTGCCCCACCCCCGCCACACACGCACACACACACACACACACAGGCACACAGCACACACACACACATAATTCAGCTTCTCTGTTCTTTTGCTCTTCCTGCCACGTACGTTTCCGGGTTGCATAATAGCCAACAGCTATTCCAGAGAAGAGGAGGTGGATTTACTGAAGCTTGACATTAAGGCAAGAATCGTATTACCTAGTTTGCCTCCTCAGATACAAAAGGTGTGTGATGCCCCCGCCCCTTCTGTTCTCCTTATTTAAAAAAAAAAAAAAAAAAAAGGAAAAGAAAAGAAAAAAAATCCCATTTGGAATTCCTATTCTTCTTTTTATTCCCAGATGTGATTGGAAGCTTTTGGTCTTCCACCACAAATCCTTTCTTATCCCTTGGTCTGATTTGACCCAGAAGTAGGTGTTTGTTGTTCTCATTTGCAGCAGCTAATCAATAGAGAAAGCCCAGCTAACTCTCAGAGCTACTCTCAGACCAAGTAAATACGGATGTGCTGCTACATACACCATAATGAGCTGTGCTCTTGAATGTTATGATGGTGGTGCTGGTGGTGGCTCAGGAGGTAAAAGAATGGAGCTAATGAGACCAAGGTCAAGGGCTTCATCACCCTGTGGACCAGTGAGCTCCACTTCAGACCCAGCTCTTAGAAGTAGTGTGTCCTCAGAGACCATTACTTAAAGCTGTCAGCCAGGAATCAAGACCTGAGTGTCCATGCCCAGTCAGCCGATTCTCTCAGATGGACAGGTGGACACATGAGAAGGGAAGTTTAGGTCTTTGTCAGATGGTATCAAATGAGAAGAGCTGTACAAGGCACAGAGATGACTAAACAGGCTGCCTGCCCCCAGTCTGCCATTGGTGACAAGGGGACCTTCTATAGAGGGGAATGGGTCATTACAAGTTCCCTACCTCCAGATACCTCCTACCTCTTTCCCTTTTCTCCAAACTAAAAGAAAAACTATCAGCTCAACATGATTGGTCTCTAGAATTAATGCCGCTACACTTCCTTGTGAATGGTAAAACACTAAAATGGACATCTGTTGATGCACAGAAAGATCTGGTCCTGAAAAAAGACAAATCTGTGAAGTGAAATTCTACATATCGAATAATAAATATCCCCAGTGATCTATTTCACATAATTGGGGGCTCAGTCCTTTGTAAAAGTATGTTGCTGTTGACCTGATGACGCAGGGATACTATGGCAGAATGGAAAGAGAACAGGAACATTCCAGAGTAGAACGGAGGCGGCCCGTGAACAGCCTGGCACCGTGAGGTGTGCAGAGTGAAGCGCAAAGACAAAGCTTCATTTACCCTCTCCCCGTGATTTCACCTCCTCACTGCCACTGATTGAACCAATTCCGATATTCATCATTTCACAACGGGAATTGAGGTCACAACACAAACATATCTTGTTTAATCTAGCAACAGATCCCTGCAGATATCGCATGTGAGTGCCTGACATTGAAATCTCGCCTTCCTCCCTGGCAGCTGCGTGGCAGTGCCAGAACTGGAAGCTGGTGCTACAGCTCAGAGGCTCGCCTCCGGGCTCTGAGGGGAGAGGTGGGCGGTCAGACTAATTCCAGTTACCCTTTATTTTGTAAACACTCGTTAATCTCCATATTGTATGCTATTCTGACCATCGTCATGCCTTGGGCAAAGCAGCCCTCCAAGGACTGTCCAGGTCCAGGAGAAGCAGCATTGCCACCCTCTTCCCTTAGTTACTTATGAGAAGAGAACACAGTTTCCTACAACGAAGACAGCCTTATAATCTCTCACTCATACTGAGCCACTGTGACAGGGAGACAGAACTCCACCAGCAGGCCTGCCGGGCAACAGGCACAAACCAGGACCACCCCGGACAACCTGGCACGCATGGTCAGCTTAGATAAAAATCTTTTAAAGAATGGGATTTGGAAGTCAGGAAACCAAGCTCAGAGCCTGTATTTTGCCAGAATACAGCTTAAAGGCCGGGTTTCTCTTCTCTGGCCCTTGGTTTCTCAGGTTGTAACAGGGCTTAGACTGAACGTTCTCAGATCTCCTCTGCTCTCGAGTCCTACATTCCCTCCAAAGTCTTCGTCTCCCTGGGTGATAGGAAGGTGAATAAGACACATTTTTCTACTGTCACATTTAGTTACCATTTAGGTAACTAAATCCAGGAAATTCTAAGTTTAGTGTCCTGCTTGGTGTTGCTCAGAAACAGTTGAACATCGCTTCTGTCCTGCCTTGGCTCACCCTATCAAGAACTGCTGGTGATATTACCCCTCTTAGTGGTCAAATCCAGAGTGACACCATCCCCTTATCTCATGGCAGACAGCCTCAGTTCAAGTGGATCCCTTTTCTTTGTTGGGACTCATTTTTATCTGCATAATACACATGAGTTAGAGGTTAGGTAGATAGTTATATAGGAAGGAGACAAAACAAAAAAGTGATATGTTTCTTTCACCAAAAGCAGGAATTTCAGATCAGGGGCAGCCCGGGTGGCTCAGTGGTTTAGCACCGCCTTCGGCCCAGGGCCTGCTAATCCTGGAGACCTGGGATCGAATCCCACGTCAGACTTCCTGCGTGGAGCCTGCTTCTCCCTCTGCCTGTGTCTTTGCTTCTCTCTCGCGTGTGCGCTCTCTCTCTGTGTGTCTCTCATGAATAAATAAAATCGGTCTCTACTCCCATCCTCTCCTCTGCCCCATCTAAGAGCATGGAGTGGGGGTGATGTTTAACCACTTTAATTTGAAAACATTCACCCATGCAGTGCTGTAATGGTTTCGGCAATAGAGGATACACTTTTAAGACACCAGTGTTACCCTGGAGCAGCTCTTTGCCACCAGGTGGACCTGGAAATAGTAAGTGAATGGTGAGAACTTTCAAGTGTTGAAACAGTTGACCTCAGTTCTCCCTACAACCAGCACATGGTAACAGCCCAGAGAATAGAGAGGTCATTTCTTTGTGGGGAGTGGGTAGGGTGACATGCATTCTGGGATAGCCCAGAGATTTTCATTTATTTGATTGCTTTATTTTTTTTTTAAATTTTTTATTTACTTATGATAGTCACACAGAGAGAGAGGCAGAGACACAGGCAGAGGGAGAAGCAGGCTCCATGCACCAGGAGCCCGACGTGGGATTCGATCCCCGGTCTCCAGGATCGCGCCCTGGGCCAAAGGCAGGTGCTAAACTGCTGTGCCACCCAGGGATCCCTTTGATTGCTTTATTAATGAAAATGTTTTCTTTCCACCCTTAACCCAAGGGTGTCAAATCCACATGCCCAAAGACTGCTTTGGAGGAAGGAAATCTAACACGATTTTAATGAGATAATTAAAGAAGACACGGTATATGATCTGCTTCATAGTAACAAAATAATAACTAACATTTATTGTGTGCCAGACCCTGTTCTAAGGTCTTAGGTGTCCAAGTCATTTCATCTTCACAGCTACTCTATAAATAAAGTAATGCTAACCCCACTTTACAGATGAGGAGATAGAAGCTAAGAGCCTCCAGATCACACAGCTACCAAGTAGCAAAATTAAAACTTAGCCCTAGGTCCACAAAGCTCTAAATGCCTGTGTTCATTTCATTGCAACATGAAGGAGCCAACCAAAATAACATTTTTGTTCATGTGTTTTATGCAAACACTCTGAAAACAGAACAGAAGATGAAGCAGAGCAATGAGTAGAATTGGGGAGATTAGGAGGCCATGCCAGGTCCCCTGAGCAGGGTAACAATGTGGCAGATGCCAGCAAACCTGCTTATAATTTTTCTTCCTCATGGTGTTTGAAACTCCCAAATCTAAACAGACAAAAAACTGAAAGATAACTTTTTTTTTTAAGATTTTATTTATGTGAGAAAGAGAGAGAGCTCATGCAGGGGAGGAGCAGAAGAAGAGGGAGAGAGAGAATCTCAAGCTGACTCTGCACTGATTGTGGAACCCAACAGAGTGCTCTATCTCCCAACCCCAAGATCATGACCTGAGCCAAAACATGAATTGGACCCTTAACCAACTGAGCCACCCAGGTGCCCCATCAAAGATAACTTTTGAGACACCACTGTATATCTGCAATTCATGATGTTCAAAACTCACACTGATTTGGACCGAATTAATCCACTGTAGATCTTTGACTGCTCAGAATGAATGGACTTAGCATGAAGAAAATCCCCCAGCCTGGGAGAAAAGTGAATGTAGAGTCTGGCACTGGCTTCTGAGAGCAGAGACACTGGCTGTCATCCCCCTTGGGAACCAGCCCCTTGGTGCTGGTCACTCCTTGGGAGCTGGTCCCTCAGTATAGCTGCTGAATAGGCACCAGGGTGGATGAAGTTTTTAGCTGATGCAGCCATCCTATTACTGGTAGTTGTAAAAACTTTTCTGATTGTCTAGTCTTGCTGGGATCATGTTGATGATTAAAGTGTCAAGGAGGCCATTGGCTGGGGCCTGACATCTGTGTTAATCATACAAAGCTTGATGGAGCCAAAGAGCATAATAGTGTCTATGTGTGCTCTGGATACCAGCCATCTGGGTTCAAATCCCAGCTCCTCCATTTACTGGCTCTGTAGCTTTAGGCAAATGAGTTAACTTCCTTGGTCTCAGTTTCCACCTGGAAAAGAAGGATAATGTCAGTACCTATTGAATGTGATAAAGAAAGAATCAAGTTAATAGGAAATGCCCTTAGAACAACATCTACCACATGGCAAGCACTCAATAAATGTTATTCTTTATCATTATTTGATATTTCTTCCCACTATTTGGTTGGGATTTTCTTCTTGTTGTGTTCTAAACCTAAAACAAATTTAGTTGTGATAAAATACACATAACATTTACCATGTTAGCCATTCTTAAGGTTATATACAGTCCAGTAGTGTTACATATATCCACATTGTTGTGCAATGGTTGGGGTTTTTTCCTACTTCCAAACCCCAGTTTTCCTAACCATTCCCATTATTGTGACCGAAGGCACTTTGTGCAAACACCACGCTTGTGCATCCCAGATAGGAAGGGCCTGCTGCCTCCCCAGTCTGATACCAGAACTCCTTCATGGATGAACCAGGCCCCCTCTGTTACATTCTATGGGAAAATACTTTTTTTAAAAGATTTTATTTATTTGAGAGAAAGAGAACACAAGTGGAGTGAGGGGCAGAGGCAAAGGGAGAAGCAGATCCCCCACTGAGCAGGGAGCCTCATGCAGGACTCCAGGATCCTGACCTGAGCTGAAGGCAGATGCTTAACCCGCAGAGCCACCCAGGCATCCTGGGAAAGTACATTTAAAGTGCCAACCTCAATTGTTCTCATTGCACAGCCTGTTTGGAAAAGGAGCAGTGCTTGTGCTTTGTTACCTTGTAGTACCTGGGTATGGTAGGCCCTCCATGACCCCTTTGGGACCTATTTATCTTCCAGCTGTCTCCCCTCACATTTAAGAACTACAAGATTAACCTTCTGTACCCCCTTTCAATTCTGGGATTCTTGGATCTGGCTGGAAATAATGAAGTTCTAGCAGGGGAAGACCAGGCCCAAATCTGGACTTTCCATTGTCCCCAGGGCACCAGGTAGCACCCATTCCCCTTGCTCCCTTGTTCCCCTCTGCTAGGGCCTGCCTCTTCTTCCTGCTTTACTTCCTGTATTTCAGAGTCTTGGGGCAGCATGACTTTTTACCCTCTGACCCTTGTCCCCTGATGCAGCATTTGACTGTGATGGGAAAGTGTGGAGGCACTGGGGTCATGCACAGAGCCTCTTTTCATCCCTCTGGGCCTTGTCTACCTCTGGGAGGACCGCCCTTGCTTCCCCCCACCCCCCACCCCCCACCCCGCCCCCTCCTCTGGCTTTCTCCAGTCTTGTGGAGGCTGCTCCTGGCCCAGGGGCTAGCTGGCTCTATTCAACCAGAAGTTTCAGTGTGAGAGATCTCTAATATGCATGACTAACTCTCCCCAGTAGCCAGGAAGTTTTCAAGAAACTTCCTGTTACCCCTAGGGAAGTGCTTTCTGAAGATAGCCCTTTGAGATAAGGAGATGGAGGGAGTTTGGGTTCACCTCCAGAGCAGGAGGCCCTCTGTTATCTTTCTCTTTCTTTTCCCTCTCCAGCACTCTGACTTATCTCTGTGCCACCCAGACCCCCTCCCTATAAATGATTCACAGGGCTCCCCCACTCCAGGTCTAATTGGACCTATTGATTTCTTCATTCAACTTCTTTTGTGCGGGGGCGTATTCAGACTGCAGTGGGCAGACTTCCCTCTGTGCTGTTTTCTCCATCCTCCGTCCATGTGTCTGTCCATCCATCCATTCATTCGTCCATCCCTACAGAGCCGCTGACAGAGGCCAGCCAGTTTGGAGGTTGTTCCGCCCACAGGCATACAGATGAAGCCTCCCAGACTCCTGCAAGTCACCTATTTTGTTTCTTTCAGCCTCCGTCAGCACACGCTTCTAAAACTCTGGGAGCTCTCTTGGGCTTTACTGTCTGAGACCTCACACATCTGAGAATCGTACGCTCCAAACCTGGGTGGGTGGCTTTCGTCTCTGGCCCTGCAGGGGGACTCAGTGGCAACTTGCCGAAGCGAACGGGCTGGATGGGCAGGCAGAGGGTCAGCGCAGGGTCTCGGTGGAACCTCGTGGGAAAGGAGTGGCAGGGTGCAGGGGGTGGGGGGGAGTGGAAGTGTTGGAGGGCTGTCATAATAAAGCGCCAGAAATTGGGTGGCTTAAACAACAGAAATTTACTGTCTCACAGTCCCAGAGGCTGGAAGTCCAAGATCAAGGTAAGGACGGGGTCAGTTCCTTCTGAGGGCTGGGAGGGAGAATCCGTTCTGTGCCTCTCTCCTAGCTTCTGGTGGTTTGCTCCGTATTCCTTGATTGGTAGATCTCTGCCTTCTTCACATGGCATGCTGCATGTGACTGACTCTTAATTCAGCACCTTTAGCCTTTTCTGGTGTTTTCTATGTCTGCCTTCTCCATTAGACGACAATATCCTTGAGAGCAAGGACCACTTTTCCTTCCATTCACTGCACCCAGGACACTACTTGAAATGTGGTTGGCATCACTGAAGGTTCTATGGTTTGACACATATTTTTAATCACTATGGGGCAGAACATGCCCTTCCAGTCATGCAATCGATGCCTGTCTACATGTCCGAATTCTCCTTTTTGTAAGGACACTAGTCATATTGGATTAGAGGTCCACCCTGTTCTACTATGACCGCGTCTTAGGTAATGACATCTGCAATGACCCTATTTCTAAATAAAGTCACAGTCTGAGGTTTTAGGGGGTTGGGACTTCAACATATGAATTGAGGGATGTGGGGCGTGTCTGTAGCAGAATTCAACCCGTAACAGAAGGTGACAAAATCTAAGCTTGTGTAGAAAATCTATTTTGAATTGCATGGGAAGGCATAGAGCATTTAATCTCTATAGCTCTTTATATCACGTGTGGTTCCCACTAATTTTTTACAAAGTCATGCTGGGAAGTGGTTCCTTCCAGAAGAATGTGGAACACAGTGGACTGAGGCTGATGATTAAGCTACCTGCTGGGCCTGTTGATTTGCATCTCCCTGACTAACTTCTCTTATCACCATCTATGGCCTTAGGGAAAGTGAGGTAGTGGAAATGTGATCCTCGGAAATGCAATCCTTCTGGGTGAGACAGAAGCTTGAGCCTTTGCTTTACCCTGGAAATTTCCTACTGAAAGCCCACAACTTTAACCAAAGGCAGTTTTTGTTTATTTTCAGTTTACTAGTTATTCATTATTCATAACCTGATTCAACTGGACCAACTTTTGATGAATTTTAAGTAGACCACCTTTTCTAATAAGTAAAGAAATAAAATCTTTTTTTTTTTTTTTTTTTTTTTTTGTAATCTTCACATTTAAAGCCCAATTTATGTGGGGCTCTTTGGTGGAAAAAAGGGATTACTTGTATTAAGTGTTTAGAAAATACTTTCAACCAGAATGGGTTCCCTACCAGTCCTTGGTCTTCCTCCCCACTACCCTCCATGCCCACACTGACTAATTACATGTGGCTTTCCCTCCCTCCTTCTTGCGCATTTCCGTCCCATATCAAGACCTTCAGACCCAGGGCAATGTGGATAATTTCCCAGCTCTCGCTGGGCAATTCACCAAGAATAAACCCAGACATCAAGGCCAGACCAAAAAAATCTTCTTGTTTTAGACAGAAGACTCCTACATCTGGGGGATTTAATGCACCCACTGTCCGCTCAGTGCATTTCCTGTGTCCGGAGCTTCTCTGCCTGCCGGCTCTGGTCTCATAAGTTTCCATACCCTGCTGCCAACTTTATAATAACAGGGGCAGCAGGCAGTAGGGGAGGAACGTCAGAGCCTGCTCCGTATGTGGGCATATGCTTTGCAAACTGCAACAAAGCTTGGAAGGTCTCCTTGCAGGCCGTTCAGCCTTGACAGTGGTTGTGCCCAGACCACCAGGAGCCTGGAATTAAATACCTTGGATCCAGTTCTCTACCATTAATGTTATCAACTTCATCAAGTACTTCCTCTTTGAGTGCTGTCTGCAGAGAAATAAATAAATCAATCTCCTCCAAGTCCTGTTCCTGCCTGGACCCCTGAGTCAAAAGTAAAATCTGAGTTGGATTAACCAGAGCACTGTCTCCTTCCTTCATTGTTCCCAAAGATCTGGGCAGGAACAGAGAGTGAAATCTCTCCAGGACATTACATCAGTTCCTCTTTTACCCTTGGCATGAAAACTCTTCCTCTCAGAGTCCGCCCAGACTTCCTAAGGCTTGCCCCGAGTGCACACCCATGCAATGAGCCTTGAAACCCAGGACATCAAAGAGGGCCAGCAGGTGACCAGACTACGGGCCAACGCCTGTGTCCGTTTTGAGATTTGTAAGACAGGAAATGGAATCAGGAAGTAGAATTTTTCAGTACATGGTCTTCATCATCCTTAAGTATTTTTAAACCTTAATAAGCTTTTAAGTAAAGGGAGATATTCTGTCAATGGCATATAGAAGAAAATGCAACTAGTTGCATTTGCATGATAGTAGTTGACTATCATGATCATGTTCTGTGACAGGGAAGAGATCAATTCATCGGGGTGGGGGGAGGGTACAGCAGAAGTCCAGATTGACCATGAAAAGAAGACTTGCCTCATCTCCGAAAGATTGCAGGTCATTTCTGCCATACTAGTCATCTCAGCCATTAAAATTAACTCAAAAGACCTAATCAGTTAAGTACTTTGTAAGCATTTATTTGCTGTTGGGTTAAAATGAAAAATTTAGGACTTGTTATCCCAACCTATATCCTTGCAAGGTTGACTGAGTACTTGAAAACAAAAGCAAAAAAAAAAAAAAAAAAAAAAAAGAAGAAGAAGAAAAAAAAGAAATGCTTTTTACAGTGGAAAATATCAAACTTCTGCAAAACTTGAGAGAATTATTTAACAAACCACCATGTACCCATCACCAGCTTCAATGATCAACTCATGACCAATCTTGTTTCCTCTGTGCCCCCACCTACCCTCTGCTTCACCGTCCCAAATTAATTGAAAGCAAATTCCAGATACACAGTTTCATCTGTAAATATATCAGTACAGGTCTGAAAAGACGAGGACCCTTTATAAAACCATAATCACAAAGCCATCACGGCACCTGACAGTTCTTCAATATCATGAGATATCTTTGTACTGTTTGCATTGTTTCCACCTATCCTGTACAATGTTTTTACAGTTTCCTTGAATCAGAATCCAAACGAATCTCTACACTGCAGATGGTTGATGTGGCTGATGTGGCTCTTAAGTGTCTTTCAGCCTATGGGTCTCCATCCATACCTTTCTAGTGCACATGTTTGCGCTCTCTTGCTCTTTCTCTCTTTCTCTGGGTGTTCAAAAAAGAAGTTAGCTGTAATTAGTATAACTTTTCCATTGTACATAGTGTACCTTTTTTTTTTTTTCCTGTCTGGTTGCTTCAGGATTTTTCTCTTTATCTTTGGCTTTCAGCAGTTTGACTATGAAATGACTGGATGTAGCTTTTGTATTTATCCTGCTTGGTTTTCACTGAGCATCTTGGATCTTAAAGTTTCCTGTTTTTGTTGTTGTTACCAGATTTGGGGACCATTTGGTCATTATTCAGTTTGGAGGGTTTTTTGGGCTATTTATTTTGTTTGGTCCCGTTCTTTCTGTTCTCTCCTTCTTAGATTCCAATCACATGTCCATTAGACCATTTAATAGTGTTCCACAGGTCACTGAGGATCTGTTTATTTATTTGTTTTTAATTTTTATTGATCTGTCTTCAAATTTACTAACCCTTCCTTCTGTCATTCCTAATCTGCCATTAAGTACATCCAGTCCCATCTTTTAGATACTGTGTCTATTTAGTACTTGAATCTTCTTTAAATGTCCATTTCTTTTCTGACCGTCTCTATCATATCTCATCATGACCACCATTTCCTTCAAGTGTTTACACTTATTTCTAATCATTATTTTAAGGTTCTCTTTTGCTATTACCAACATCTAGATGATCTCAGAGTCTGTTTCTGTTGACTGCCTTTCCTCTTGATTATGGGGTCACATTTTTTCTGGTTTTTTGTTTTGTTTTGTTTTTGCCACATATCCAGAAAATTTTTATTGAATACTGGACATTATAAATGGTACATCATAGAGATTCTAGATTATGTTATATTCCTCTGAAGAATGTTGATTTTTTGCTCTAGCAGGTAAACGACTAACCAATCACTTTGAGTCTGTAGTCTTAACATTTGGTTAGGGCAGATTTTTGTCAATTTTGCCTTTAGCCCTCAGGCAAATCCCTTTGTCCTGGAGCTAGCCCTTATTCCTAAAGTGTGGCTATTCTGGGGTAATGAAGAGCCAGAGATGCTTATAGAGCCTTTGTTGCTAGGACTGAAATTCTGAATTCTGTCTCCAATACAGTGGCCAATACCTGACATTCCTGCTCTTATCTTTCAGCCATACAGCTGTTGCTTTTCACTGAGCTCCTTAGAAGCCCTGCCCCCTACTCCACACGTGCACGCACATGCACACTCACACACACACACACACACACACACACACCCCACATGCTATTCAGGAGCACATGTTAAGGATTTGAGGGAACTTTATGTGCCAATTTAGTGGCTACTGTCCCTGAGGCTCTCCCTTTTATGGGATTTGGTTTCTCATTTTTTTGCCATTCTGGCAGCCTCATACTCTATTCCTTGACAGATTATACAACTTCCAGTTCATTTTCCAGCTGCCCCCTGCTAGAGGGACTAAGGAGGACCCTCAGGGCTCTATGAATTTGGATCTCACCTGTGCAATTCTCTTCTTTCAAGAGTAAAATCCCCTTCAGTTTTCTCCAGCACCTTCAAATAACTTTTGTAAATGTATGGTATCCAGATTCCATCTTTTGTATATGTAGGGAGGTTAGTTTGATACAAACCACTCTGTCTTTTCCTGAAACTAGAATACTCCTCTCCTTTATCATAGAAAGGTGGTAGCAAACCAGAATATTTCACCTGGCCTTGCATCCCTAATCATAGAGCCTGGAGACCAGTCCTTAGCAGAATATTGAGACACTCTTTATTCCATTTTACATCTGTCTGAGCTTCCATTGTTTAGAGATATGGTATAACTTATTAAGCTAGTCTCCCATTGATAGCTATTCCAATAAATAAGTACTTTTAAATTCATGGCAGTGGGTTACACAGTAGCTACAAAATAAACCTTTTGCCTTCAAGCAGATGCTTATTAAGTGATCATGAATATTTCTTTGTTTGCTCTCTCATATAACTGAGAGCTAGAAGAGTCCCCATTTTTCTATGAATCCTGTGTAAAACTTTGTGACATTACCACCTCAATCTCTGTGTACTAACCCTATTAAATTCCTGGATCCCTTTATATGTTCTTCATAGAGATATTGGCATAATGGACAAAGGAGGTATCTTTGATTTGCTTTACTTAGAATCATAGACAAATCTTTGACCAGAACAAGGACCTGAAAGTGTATGCATCCTTTTGGTGAGACAGTTCTGGGAACAGATGTGACCAGAGAAACCTCATTAAGATGAGTGGGATGCACTGTGGAAATCTCCATTTTTTGTAGGCAGATTCTTGCACCCTTCCTCCCCCTAAACAGGGACTCCTAAAGCCACGTGTGTGCTGGTCCCTCCCTCAACCCAACCCACAGAACTACTTCTGTTGCTGAGCTGTGCACATTTTCAACGTTGTCTTCGCTCGGATATCACCCGCTTGAAAGTTCAAGTGGGATGGTACAGAGGCATCATTGGAGGTGTTCATCCCTCCTTTTCCTTAACTTACCTCTGCCTGTCTCTGAGCATTTTGAAGGGCACTCAGAAACAAAGTGATCCTGAATCTTCCTTCAAGTACAAGATTGCCAATCTGTAAATTAGGCCCACTGTCCATACTTAAAGCAACTTTTGCTATAACTTTTTCCCTGGGCTTCTGTAGATAGCAAAAGGGCAGATATCATAACGGATCCTAGATTCTAGATTCTTACCGGAGTCTGGGTCTCATTCCCTAGCTGACTGTGTGTTTTTGAGAAAGTTGCTTAACTTCTGTACGCTTTCATTTTGTCACCTGTAAAATAAGAGTACTGGTATCAGCATGTTCTACTTAGGAGTGTTATACATTTTAAACAATGTAATCCAGTACCAAGGATATAGTAACTACCTTAGTAGTAGTAGTAGTAGTAGTAGTAGTATCATTAACACCACCAACAACGTCCCAGAGGTAGAGAATATGTAAAATCAGCTATGAAAATACAAGTCAGTGAGTGTCTAGAAAGAAACCCATAAGGACCCCAAAAGTAACGTCAGAGAGTCAAGAAACAAAGAGCTAGAGGACACGAGTTTGGCTTCCTTGTGTTTATAAGCTACTAGTAAGTGATTAATGGAATGCTTGTAGACATTCTTAGCCTGTCTAGTGTAGGAAAAGAATTTCAAGTATGTGTACTTCAGTTGTTTTTTTAAGCAGTGGGAAAGACACTCCGTCTCAAGGGATGAAAGGTCTGCCCGGCACATGCCTGGACTCCACTGTTCATTACCTCTAGGACTGCAGCAGGGTCCCTCTCCCAACCGTCCACTGGGGTCAGTGATTGTCTCTCCTTCTGCTCCACAGATAACTGTGTCCAGAGGACCCCAAGGCCACCAGTGGAGAATGTGCACCACAACCCCCCCACCATTGAACTGTTGCACCGTTCTAGATCACCTGTCACAGCCAATCACCGGCCTTCTCCCGACCCCGAGCAGCGGCCCCTCCGGTCCCCCCTGGACAACATGATCCGCCGCCTCTCCCCGGCCGAGAGGGCCCAGGGGCCGAGGCTCCACCAGGAGAACAACCACCAGGAGTCCTACCCCCTGTCAGTGTCTCCCATGGAGAATAACCACTGCCCACCATCCTCTGAGCCTCACCCGAAGCCATCGAGCCCCCGGCAGGAGAGCACCCGCGTGATCCAGCTGATGCCCAGTCCCATCATGCACCCTCTGATCCTGAACCCCCGGCACTCCGTGGATTTCAAACAGTCCAGGCTCTCCGAGGACGGGCTTCATAGGGAAGGGAAGCCCATCAACCTCTCCCATCGGGAAGACCTGGCGTACATGAACCACATCATGGTGTCTGTCTCCCCACCCGAGGAGCACGCCATGCCCATTGGGAGAATAGCAGGTAGGTGAGCGCACCCCTTCACCGCCACTCCAGCCTCCAGGGAGACCCACAAAGCCCCCTCTCGCCCCTGCCTTGCAGCGAGCCTCACATCATTCCCAATTAGATGGCCTCAGATAGGCGCCCTCAAAGGCTCTGCGAGGGCAAGTGGAGGCTTCTGCCGGAATGAAGTGAAATCCCTAATGGGCTAGTTAATGAGCCGCTGGGATAGAGTAGTTAATGAGCCTCAGAAATGTTAAGAAACAAATGTCCTATGTCCAGCCTACAAGGAGAGTCACATCAGAATCACGGCTAAGCGAAAACATTTAAAATAAAAGGTTTATGAGCATGCTAATGGCCCTGTCTTGAAGTTTCCAGCAGCTAATTAATGACCAGACACAGCATAAAGAACCTTTGTCTCCGATTTAGACCTGTAATTCCATCCTATGGGCAGTAACTTAGTGTAGCCTTCACCTTGGGAGAAGGTGGGAGAGAAAAACACGATTATGGTTTCGAGGCAGGTGTTGCTGGGTCATTTGGACGAAGGAAACCACTCCCAAATTCTTTTGCTTTTATGATGACAAGCCCAAATTTGCTTCCCTGAGACAAGAAAGCTCTGGAAACCTGGGGGAAAATGTCTGTTCATTGTATTTGTGCTAGTCTGCCCTTAATTTCCGTGAAGTCATGCTCCAGACACCTCACCCTCCAGCCACGTGGCTCTTTTCCTAGAGCACCTTCCATTCGTGAGACATTCGTTAAGCACCCACTATGCACCCATGAATGCCTTAGAAGGGAGGGGGACACAGAGTTGATTTAACACAATTATTTCCTTGAGGAATTTAAAATCCCTGGGAGACACGGATGTGAAAAGCACTAAGTAAGGTGCAAGGCAGAATGGAATCCGTCCTGTGTCCAATTCATTCAGTGCATGTGCACTTATTGAGTACTGACTGTGTGCTAGGATAATTCAGCGCTGTGGGAGCAAAGCAGAGAGAAGGCGTGTTTTGACAGGAGGAATGGAGGAGGATTTTACAGGGAAGTGGCTCAGTACTGGAGGTGATTGTGATGTGTTCAGTAGTGGGAGGGAGGCACAGAGGCAGGAGAAGTCAGACCTGGTCAGGGAAAGGCGAGACATGCCCCCTTCCTCCATGAGCGGGTACCCCAGGACAGACCTCCAAGGGAGCCCCAGGATGGGGTGGTGCTCCTAACAGCATGACAGCACAGGGTCCTACAGGCTATATTAACTGCCTCTGCCTTGACTCATTGTCCTTTTTTTATTTAAATTATTTGTTTCTAAATTTTTCTGTGGCTCCAAGCGTACCTCCCATGTTGCCTCCATTTTAGTGCTGCAGATTGTTTATATCAGAGGTGTTGAATCAAGAAAATGAAATGCCAAGGAAATAGGACTTGTATGTTTGAAAAGCCATGAAAAATGAAATTATCTGTGTCCGGGATTTGATTCAAATGATCCCACGGTGCTGGGGGTGAGGCATGAGTGGGGTGTGCGTAAAATAAGACTAGCTGTGAGCAAATGGCTGTGTGGCTGGGTGATGGACATACAGGGATTCACATTGTTTTGTTCTCTACCTTTACATGTATGTATATGGTTGTGTGTATGGTTGGGTTTTTTTTAATCTAAAAAAAAGAAACCACAAAAAGGAAAAAAAAAAAAAACAGGAGATTTATAAAGAAAGAGAGTTTAGGCAAAACATGTGAATTTCCCCAGATGATTAGAAAAAGGAATGAGGATGAGGTCATGTATTACTGTGAAGCATATAAATGACCTGTCTTGTGCTTCCCAGGCCAGACCTCTCCTGTCTATACATACCCTTCTTGTCTTGTTTCTTACATGGTCTATACAGCGGTACTGGACAGTTTGCAGATACTGTCTACTTGTTTATAATTCTCAGGACAGCTCTTACAGGCAGCTTATTACTGCTGTATTCACTTTATATGGAAGATCATTTGCACCAGGGAAGCCACAGAGGAAATGGAGCCCCAGAGAAACAAAGGTCAAATAGGGGTTGGGTTACAGGGCCAACAGGACAGTCACTGCTGTGCCATTGGCTGCTGCTGGTATTGCTGCCCTCATGTGACCTGTCTTCCCCAGCAACATCGGTCCTGTCCACCTCCTCTGTGGTGCCATCTTATCACAGGCTTTGTAGGAATCGAAGAGAAGCCCATACATCAAGAAAGTTAAATTATTGAGTCTTACAGAGTTACTTCTCCCTTGTTTAGTAGGTTTATAAATTTTAAAATATTTGTCTCTTAAAAATTGTGCTGGTGTGTATTTAAAATCTTACTCGTAAACATCAGACAAGCCTCATAGATGTAGCCTCATCAATAAGATGTTCCATGGACTATCATACCAACCCAGTGATGAACCTTGGTACCCACAGATGCCCTGTCTCAAGAATACACAGAAGAGGGGAATCTAGGCTTTTCCTTAGGACCCTAGGAAGTCAGGATATTTATCTAGAATAACTGTAGGGCCCAGATCCTTTGGGGAGTACATTATCCAGTATGAGAGAGTCCCCTCAAAGTATTCATCATTAATGCTCTAATGATATACTCAAAAGTTTAAAAATCTCCAGATGTAAGTATTAACTAAGTTTTGTTAAAGATTTTATTTATTCATGAGATACACAGAGAGAGGCAGAGACATAGGCAGAGGGAGAAGTAGGCTCCGCGTGGGGAGCCTGATGTGGAACTCCATCCCAGGACCCCTGGATCACGACCTGAGCCAAAGGCAGATGCTCAGCCATCAGGACCTGAGCCAAAGGCAGATGCTCGGGCAGTCCCGGTGGCACAGCAGTTTAGCGCTGCCTGCAGCCTGGGGTGTGATCCTGGAGACCAGGGATTGAGTCCCACATCCAGCTCCCTGCATGGAGCCTGCTTCTCCCTCTGCCTGTGTCTCTGCCTCTCTCTCTCTCTCTCTCTCTCTCTCTGTGTGTGTGTGTCTATGAATAAATAAATAAAATCTTAAAAAAAAAAAAGTTTGAAAAAAAAAAAAAAAACAAAGGAAGATGCTCAACCACCGAGCCACCCAGGTGTCCCAGTATTAACTAATTTAACCAAAAATTCAACATTGGTAAATTGAACTGAGTCTCAATTTTTCTCAAGGGTAAAATGAAAGGGGTAGAAAGTCTAGAGTCTGATACTTAGTCTTGATTCTAACCCTCTGAAGAGAATTCATCACAACTGCAGGCTCCACTGTTTCTCTTGGGAGATCCCTGTCTCCTTCATTCCTACACTTCTAGTGTCTTTCTGGACTAGTCAGATCCTTATAAAATTCTATTTAGTAGGGGTTGAGCTCAATGGGTAATTCCTAGGTACAATGTAAAGTTCTGGCATTACTGAACAGCCATCAAAAGCCTTTATATCTATAAAGCAGATGTGAGATGAGAAAACCTAGTTCCATAAGCTTGTTCAATGAGCAAAGCCCAGAAAGAAATGAAGGTGTCGTGTCGCTGAATGTCATGCTGATGAATACCGTAGCTGGAGGGTATGGATAGGAACATGCTTATGAATGCGGATGAAAAAGTGTAGCCAAATTCTTGTCCATTCAGATGTCATTTGCTCAAGGACTTTAGGATTTATATATTTGGCCACTTCCTGTGTTTGAGGCACTGGACTGCATCCATGAGGGTGGAGGGTTCTAGGAGGTCTAAGATATACTCTTTATCTTGAAAAAGCCGAATGCCATTGGCTGTCATTACAGTGTGTGATATCTTTAAAGGACTCCTATTAAAGTGCTGTAGGGGAGTTTAGGGAAGGCTCCTTGGAGGGGCTGGCTTTTAGCTGGGCTCACAGATGCTTAGAATATGAACAATGAAGATTAGAGAAAAAGATATCATTCCAGATGGAGAAAAGTCAAAGCAAGTTAAGGCCCAGTGTATTTTTTTCTACTTTAGGTAGAAATGTAAATCCATGGAATCCAAGTCCATTAAAAAACTCTATTTTTCCATTCTTTTTTTTTTTCACCTTTTTTTTTAAGATTTTATTTATTTATTCATGAGAGAAGAGACACCCAGAGAGAGAGAGAGAGAGAGGCAGAGACATAGGCAGAGGGAGAAGCAAGCTCCATGCAGGGAACCTGATGTGGGACTCGATCCTGGGACTCACAGTATCACACCCTGGGCCAAAGGCTCAACTGCTGAGCCACCCAGGTGTCCCTTCCTCACTTTTTAATATCTCTGAATTGGAATGTAGCATACAATTTATTACTTTTTTAAGATTTTATTTATTCATGAGAGACACACAGAGAGAGGCAGAGACATAGGCAGAGGGAGAAGCAGGCTCCTCACAAGGAAACCGATGCGAGACTTGATCCCAGGACCCCGGGATCACACCATGAACCAAAGGCAGATGCTCAACCACTGAGCCACCCAGGAGTCCTGTAGCACACATTTTATTTTTTATTTTTATTTTTATTACTTTTTTTTTTTTTTTTTTTGTAGCACACGTTTTAGAGGTGACATGCAAAGTTACAATAGTTTACTTAGGTACTGGCCTATAAAAATTAAAATATTCAATGAAATAAATTTAGGAGGTAATGGCTTACCTACAAATCACAGATTAGATCTATTTATATATAACATGTAGCATATTTTTAAAGGTAGCGCTTATTTTTCAAAGGTTAAGGACTGTTGTTGAGGCTAGTAAGTTAGAATAGCCAGACTTTATAGGAGAGAATTTAACATGGAATACAGTGAGACAAGACCCCTGGGTTCAAATTTTTTATTGAATAGCCGATGGTGTATGTAACAATGAACAAATTGCTTCTTTCTGGGCTTGTTTTCTATTTCTTATGCTCATGAAGGGATTGTGGGGGGCGGGGGGGTTGGAGGTAGGGAGTTAGGGGTTGAGGCAGCATCTGTGAACCTTCTAGCACTTTTCTCAGCCCACAAAAGTTTTACTGGCCTGTGCCTCGTCCATGTGTTTCATATCCAAAGAGTATATTAGCAGTGAGCGCCATACAGTGATGAGGCCTAGTTACCACTGATGCCGTGAGTCATGTTTTCAGTCTATATTGACATTCGTTCTTAGAACTCAAGTGATTTCAAAGCTAGAAGGGGCTTTTACAGGTGAAGCAACGGAGATTCTGGCACATCCAGGGCCAGCCTTGCGCTTCATCCAGTGTTCTTTCCAAGACACTGTTTCCTTCTGACCTGGGACTCTAGAGCAGGGATTGGAAAGTCTGGCCCCGGGCCAAATCAGCCACCGCCTGTTTTTGTAAATCAAGTCTCACTGGCACCCAGCCACACCCAATCACTTAGTGTCGTCTGTGTGTGGCTGCTCTTGGGCTCCAACAGTGGAGTTGAGCAGTTGCAGGAGAGATTGCGTGGCCCGCAGAGCCTAAGATATTTGCAGAAAACATTACAGGAAACATTTGCTGCCCCTGTTGTACGGCATTGTTTACTCACATGTACAGTATGCCTGAAATCATTGGCATGATGTGGGATACGGAAGTAGAAAACCCTGTCCCCGCTCTCAAGGAATTACTTGCACTTTAGAAGATGAGGCATGCCTAAGACATGGGAAAGGAACAATAACAAGTGATAGAAGAAAGGAGACAAGTTCTAGACTGTTTGCAGACCGGTCCAGGAGAGTTACAATAACATCATGAACGTAAGTAAAAACTCAGTGAAAGAAACTGTTCCTTTCAATACTTGGATGGCGTAGTTAAATCATTCATTCATTTATTCAAAAATGATCCTGTGTCTTCCTATGTGCCAGGTGTTTTTCTAGGTGATAGGGTACAGCGTCTCCATATGCCAAATTTTGTGTCTTTGCTGACACAAGGCAATATCCCTCCAACTTGACACCAACAAACAAACTAAGCTCCTGCTTTGGTTTTAACTATGGACAGCTAAGTCTTAAAAGAAAATTTTAAGTTGTTTTTGGCTTTCTCTTCAAGTTCTTCAATTCCATTAAAACCTGAGTTACCAACTTCCCGTCTGCTTGTCCCCTCCTTGGCCTTCATCCAAAAATCTGCTAAGGAAGCAAGAGTCATTGGCAAACTGGTTTATAATCCATTCATACTCCATTGCTATACAAACATGGGGATTTTAGAGGTCTATACAGATTTGCTTGTTCCAAGTCCATGACCCACCTGAATAGAGAATATTTCTTTTCTGGTGCTTATCTCACAACTTTTGCTTAGTCCCCTGATTTTCTTTGCAAACATGAACTTCTTCATGGTTTGTGAAGACATTATTGTTTGGCTGATTCTGCAGCAGATAAGACATAAGCCCAGCACATGCTCCCTCCACTCCCAACCCTTTTATAACCCATGTCATGGCAATCTTTCAGATCTCCAGAGGGACTTCCAAAAATCTGCTTATTATCTCTCAAGGTTACATTTTAAACAGAAACAAAAAGATTCTAATCAAGAAGTCGCCTGTACTGCTTATTTGTCACCTGACTAAAACAATATACTTTCCCGATTTGGTTTTATTGACTGGATGAGTTCTGTGTGCACAGAAATTCAATCCTGGGAGCCTCTAATCTTAAATCAGATGAAGAAAAATAAGCCTGAGACTCCAGGGTAAGCAGTTGGAGGCATGTCCCCAGGGGGGCAAGGACCAGGGGGCCAGGGGAAGTCACTCTGTCCTCTTCGTCTTGCTTCCATCCCTACTTCCTCCCCAGCAGTATTTGGTGCTGGTGAATGGTTTCAAATGAAACTCATGAACTTCTTTTTTTTTTTTTTTTTTTTTTAATTTTTATTAATGAGTCTCAGGAGCAGCCTTGAGGGGAAAAATACATTACAAAAGAGGAGTCTAAGGGTTTATAATGAAACTGGTAAGGGACCTTGGTACCAAGGTATACATACATATGTGAGCCTTTGCACAGAGGTGTATAAATGTCTGTTTTAAGGAAGGAGAGGACAGGGTTGTGGGACGTCTTCATAAACCAAAGGGTCCAACCACATCATCTCGCACCATCTTAGGCAGATAACCCTCTGGCAGAATTCTCAAAGGCTCCCAACACAGGGTCCCAATCAACAGCTGGCCTGAAGTGTTCCCCCGGAAGCAGTATGGGCTGATGAGCAAGCGTGGACTCTGGAAGAAGCAGGATTGGAATCCAGTCCTTGTCCTCCCACCCCCCACCCCCCAGAAGTGCTGTCTGCCCCCTGAGTCCTGGTTTCCTTCTCCATCATAATGAGAGCAGTAATACCCACTTCCGGGCACTTTGGAGTACTAATGAGACAATATGCAAATACACAGCACCAGTTGGCTAATTACTAAGCATTAGGGTCCCTTCCCTGCTCCATTTTTCTTTGCTCTACTGCAGGGCTGCAGAGAATGAGGGGAGAGCCATGAGTCCAGCCAGCACCACTGGCCACCTGGAGCTGGCATGGGCATGGAGCTGGCAGGCTGGTGGCCTGCAGAGGGCACGCCTTCAAGGCGCCCTCCTTTCCTTATCTCCGTGGAGATTCATTTCTGTGCTGTGTCTCACCTCTGAGGCTTTGCCCAGGAATGTCCCGTGTGGACTTCTCACATCGGCTGAGTCCCTGCCGTTTATTTTCACCGTGAGCTACCGAGAAATCAAAGAGCCCTAAAAGAGAAGGAAGTTTCGGGACAGCGTTTTTAAAAGATAAAACGGTAACAGCACAGTGGCTGGGTGGGAAATAATAGAAGGAGCTCCAGGAGACTGGAAATTCCAGTTTGCTTAAGGACACACATTTCTGTAATACAGCATGACTGCCTGGAGGTAGGGATGCGAATTCCCAGGCTGCCCCCACCTAAGCAGAACAGGGGCTGAGCATTGCAAGGTTCCCGCTGGGGGCTTAAGCTCAAAGTGTTACCTTCCCTACTAGGTTAAGTGGCCCGTGGTTTAGAACCACAGCTATCAAGCAAGAGTAGCAACTGTTTTTTTTTTTTCTTTAAGGTTTTATTTATTTATTCATGAGAGACACAGAGAGAGAGGCAAAGCCACAGGCAGAGGAAGAGGCAGCTCCCTATGGGGAGCCTGATGCGGGACTCAATCCAAGGACCCTGAGATCGCAACCTGAGCCGAAAGCAGACACTCAACCACTGAGCTGCTCAGGCAACTTTTCATTTTATTTGTTCCTTACCTGTTTTGTTACTCTACACCTCATGCAACCAAAGGTGCAAAGGGCCAGCCTTGTCTACACCTGTAGTCCATGTGCCACAGTCCAGCCAGGAAGCCGGGATCTGTATTCCTCACCTTAGCCTCTCCCCACCCAGCTTGTTACTGTGCACATATGGTTTCTGTTTTCCAAAGCCCGCAGCAGAGCACGAGCAATTGCCCATTGTAAACACACCTCTGTGTATCAACACAGGGTTGGCTGCACTGGATCTATTAACTTTCTGCTTCCCGATAATGGCCCATCTAGAAATGAGGACAGGAAAGAGAAAAGGAAAACAAAAGAAAAACAAAAAACTAACCTGTGCATACTGTAAAGCATGTGTTTCTAGAAGCAGAGTTTCTCAAACTTAACACTCTTGATAATCGGATCAAGGATTTTTTGCTGGGATTTGGTGGGGGAGCTGACTTGTGCATTATATGATATTTAGCAGCATCCCTGGCCTCTACCCATTAGATGCCAGTAGCATCCTCCACCCAGTCGTGACAATCAGAATTATCCCCAGACACTGGGAAATGCCTTCCTTCCCCTACTGCTCAACATTGCTGCTAGTGTGGAACCACTGCTATAAAGCAGAGTAGCAACTTTATATTTTGCATTTTACTTGTTTTGTTGCTGAACCTGAAATAAATTAATTTTTGCAATAAATTGAAAAATGAAACAGAGACACTCAGCATCCGGTGAGTTAGTGATTGTACCCACAGAACTCCAGTTTACAGGCCTTCATTTAAAATTCCATTTGGGCAGTTAAAACAACATAAAATTACTTTCTCAGAAGTTTTCCCAAAATTTTAATTAGCCACCATCATTAAACATTCCCTTTGTCAATAACTTGACTTGCCCACTCAGATTTTTAAACATCAGTTTTGTCTAGCATGGTTTTTTCATTAGAAACCATGTTGGTTATGTGTGAATTGCCCATCTTTTTACAATCTCTGTTCCATGAGCACATACAACGAGTCTCTGCTAAGAGACAGACGTGGGAGTGAAAATATTTCTCCTTAACCACAGGAAGGGATTTTTTATAATGCCTTTTAGCTATGGATACCCAGGGCACCTCACCCAGCAGGAAAGAGAGAATGTTCTCTCTGACTGAAAAATGGCACTTCACTTGAGCTAAGCCCTTTATAAACTTCCTCTCATGAAGAGACAATCCAAATAATGGACATTTGTTTAAAATACCCACGTGCCTTAATATAGAGGTCCCCTTAGTTTAAGAGAAATGCATTTAAAATTAATGAATACCTTGTAATATAATTTTTTCATATGCATATTCAAGTGTCTTATAATAGGATAATCTATTTATAGAGTTTGGTGAATTTCATTATATAGTATTAAGCATTTTCATTGATGATCAAAGACCATTGTATCTGTGCAGATGTGGATTTCAACAGAGCTGAAAAATTGCAGGTAACAACCTCCAGAGGATCTAGAGAACTAAAAAGGATCTGCCTTTTATTAAATTGAAGTCTTAAAAACAAAATAACTCCCATGGCTTGAACTTTAGTTGTAAAGAAAAAAAAATCTTCTATGGTCAGGCATTTATTTTTATCATCTGGAATAATTTTTAACTAAAGAAACAAAACAATCAATAATGTTGCAAAAGCCACTTACACTCTTGAGTTTGAAACAACTGCTTTATGCCACAAAATTCCTGTTGCTACCTCCGTTAGTGATTGAGTAATTCAATATGTCTTGAATGTCAACGTATTTTTATTACTCAGCTAAAGTTGGCTTTGCTGGCTTAAATGTCATTTAAAGTGATCAATTGGCAGCTTGTTTGGGGGTTATTTTCACATTTATGAAAGGGAAAACTTTGCAAGAATCAAATGTTCCTGAAACATACAGGTGAGGTCTGTTCTCTGGTAAGCCCTGCCCTTCACTTAACCAACCAAAGAGCAGATAACATTCTAGATCATTTTTAGTAAATGGTTTATATCAAGGTCCAAGTTTGATGCTTCTGAAAAACCAGGACGGTAGCCCAGTGCTAGTTAAGCTCTTACTTGGAAAAATGGCCTGGTTCACACTGCGTTGTTTTATGAGAAAGAGAATGTACCACGACAGAAAGACAGAAGCCAGAGAAACTAGGAAATTAGAAGTCCTTGTGCAGATGGGGATGGAAGGATCATCCACTTTACGCTCTAGCTCCAGTTGGCATAGAGGTGAGGGGAGTAGCAACATATTGCTCCCCTTCCACAATTTTCTTATATCAAACTACTGGAGACAATCAGGGAGTTTTTGTTGGTTTTTTGTTTATTTGTTTGTTTATGAAGTGTTAGTCACATGAACACTCTGGAGACTCGCATTCCCAACCCAGATGAATCCAAAGGTGCCATGATATCTCTCTGCAGTGAACATGATTTCTCCCCTATAAGAGAAGTGATAGAGGAGCTATGTGCAAACCCCCTTTGTTGTTCCTCCTAATTTACTGGCATTTTTATGGGATGATATTTGATTCTTTTCAGCCGTATTCCAATTGGTAGAGATTGTGGGGAAATTAAAATGTGTCTGCCATTTGATGGCAGGACAAAAACTGAATCCACATCTCAGTCCTCTGTTTTCCATTTGTAGTAAAGATGTCATGAGACAAGGAGTTGGCCAGGTGGGTTAAGACACGTTGCCGACCTCACTGCTTTGCCTAGCAACCAGAATTATCCTGCACCAGTTGCCTTAAAACTGAGCTAGATTCGGGGCAGCCCTGGTGGCGCAGCAGTTTAGCGCCACCTGCACCCCGAGGCGTGATCCTGGAGACCCTGGATCGAGTCCCACGTCGGGCTCTCTGCATGGAGCCTGCTTCTCCCTCTGCCTGTGTCACTGCCTCTCATTCTCTCTCTGTGTCTCTATGAATAAGTAAATAAAATCTTAAAAAAAAAAATGAGCTAGATTCTTCTCAGTTGTGCGATAGTGTAACACTGACTTCTCCAGGTGCTTTGTGGTGCTAGGGTTGGGGGTTCCCTGCTCTCTCCGTCTGGCTGGCAGGGGATAATAGAAGTGGCCGGCTGCTTCTGTCACCAGAATGGGGTTCAACTCCCAGAGTACGCGATGTCTGGGCTGCAAGAAGAGCACAGTTCGTCCTGTTCTAAAACACAGTAACTCACACATTCCGTTAATGTTTAGACACAGACAGTGGGCTGGGGGGTGGATCGGAGGCTACCCGTAGGAAGATTTATGGCCATTTTCATGTTAGTTTCTTGAAAGTGCCACATTTTATGCCAGTTCTTCTGCCATTCAGAGCAAAGGCTGGCTTTCACCACGATTGCACTACACAGAGTGAAACCTCGCCCTGGGAAGTCCTAAAACTTTACAAATACCTACCTGTTAACCAGCCTCTCTGGGAATAGAAATCACATCAGGAAGGGAGGCGGAGCACGGGCTTCAGAGCCGGGCAGAGGCTGCAGTCCTACGTGGGTCACTCTTGAGCTGTGCCCCCGGAGTAAATTACCAAACCCGGTAAGCCCCAGCTTCCTCGTCCATAAAATAGGAGTAGCAACAGCACCTGCCTCTCAGGGGGTCACCAGGGTCAAGTGTAGCGATGCTTGTGGAACACAAGCTCAGCGCCTGCCCCTAGCACCCAGTTAATGGCGTTGCTGTTGTGATTTTGTTGTGACCTTCATGACTTTCCCTTCACTCGCACTATCACTAATACAGTAATCCCGTCAAGGACACATTATTCCCATTTCAAATATGAGGAAAGAGAACTCAGAGAGATTTAAGAAGCTTGCCAAAGGTGACCTGACTCAATTCCCCCTTGTAAATATACTCCTTGGAAGGGTGTGTGTTTCTTTTCCTGGGAGGTGAATGTGTTGACTCTAAAATATTCCAGGCCTCGGTTAGACACTCCCCTCCCAGGTGGGCCGAGCCTCACCCAACAGAAGGCAGTCAGCGCACTGTGTGCCTGAGACCTGGAATTCAAAGCCCAGCCACCTTGGGCCTCCGAGGAGTAGAAAGGATGCAAGTAAAGTGCTAAGCGCATATATAGAATTCAGGGATTGATCATTCACTGCCAGGAGTTCTGGCTGGGGGCTGCCACGATCAACGGTGAACCCCTGGAAACCAGTGCCTCTTATTCTCATCTGGAGGCTGGTCCAGAAAGCACACCTGGATAGGACATGTCTGCCTCCGCCCACCTATCAAGGGAAGCTGGAGGGCAAACCACATACCGTTAGGGCACATCCAGAAAGCACTAGAACAAGGGAAAGGTGTGCAGCCTGTGTCTTCTCTTTTAATATGCCAACCCACCACCAAAAGCCAAGGAGGCCTAGCACAATGCCTGGCCTGTATTAACTCACTTAATAAACGCTTGTGGCCTGACCAGGTGATAGAACATTAGTCCTTCAAATGGGGAAAATTATTTTTTTTTTTTTGCCTTGAGTTCCTTTCTACCCTCATTTCATTATAAAAAAAACAATTTTAAAGAACTCCAAAATTAGCCGTAATGAGAAAATATCTGCCCTCTTGAAAACCACGCTAGCCACAACTCCCAGTCATCTGCAAACCACGTAGTTCTCTTTCCCGCAGCTGTGCACCCATCACACTTGTTTTTCTGCCGCTTGATAGCCTGCCCCAGTCTTCTCATCTTTGTGCGTAAAGCCTCCAACACCAGAGTGATCTTACAGGGCCACCAAGTATCCCACGCCGCTTGCCTGGAGCACTAGGGCTCTCTTCCCGCCCTTTGACTCTCTGACCCTGGCCTGGTTTTACCCCCTCTTTTGGCTTGCTCTCTTTCATGGGAACTCCACTCAAGTTCAAGTCATTGGTCATGACCTTGGTCAAAGGTCGCCCTTCTGCAGTACCATCTGCGGTCTCTCTGGGATCTGGTCTCCTCACTGTGAGATAAGAAAGTTGACCATCAGTCCACAGTAGGCTGAAGTGATTATTTGATGATTTTCTCATTCTGATTCTTGGTGCCTCAACAAGAAACCTAATTCTAAAGTGTTTTCTTGCCCTTTGCCTCTGTAGACTGTAGACTGCTTTGGGATTACGTCTATCAGTTGCTTTCTGACAGCCGGTACGAAAACTTCATCCGATGGGAGGACAAAGAATCCAAAATATTCCGGATAGTGGATCCCAATGGACTGGCTCGACTGTGGGGAAACCATAAGGTAAAAGGGCACCAGCTGTTTACTCTGCCAATGAGGGCCGAAGTAAAGCCCTTCTCTCTAGGTTGGAGGATAATTGCCTGGCTTCTGCCTCCTACATGTGCCCCTCATTATTTGGTTTATTCCTCATGGGGTGAGCAATTAGACAGTTGCAAAGAGAAGGAAATGATTAAAGATGCCACTTTCCATTTGTTACTTATGCCAGGTGCCACTTCACTTCACAACGTCTGGTCTGAAAGAGCTGCATTCAGAGCAGCCCTCCATCCCATCCCCTTGGCCTGGCCCTGACACTCACATGTCCTCAGGATCTAGGGTAACAGGGAAGCTCTGGGGAGCTCTGGGACTCATGAGGAAGCTGGGGAAGCATCACCTCTGTTCTGCTCAGTTAGAAACTCCCATGTCCACAGCAGCCCCTTTCTACATGGAAATGCTTACACTCGAACTCTGCAACATCCCCTTGAAAAGCAAACAGGCAAGAACTGTTTGCCCTATGCTTTTCTATGCTGGGAAGAGGAAATGGAACTTACAGGATATAATCTTTTATTTTTTTATTATTTTTTTTAAAGATTTTATTTATTTATTCATGAGAGACAGAGAGAGAGAGGCAGAGACATAGGCAGAGGAGAAGCAGACTCCCTGTGGGGAGTTGATGTGGGACTCGATTCCAGGACCCTGGGATCATGCCCTGAGCTGAAGGCAGACGCTCAACCATGAGCCACCAAGGTGCCCTGATATAATCTTTTACAGTTAGGAAAACTGTGAAAGCCCACAGATGTAAAAAGTACGTAAAACATCCTAAATGTCCGTTATGGATGACTGGATAAAGAAACAACAGTGTAACATACAGCGGAATATTACTCAGCCTTAAAGAGGAAAGAAAAAAAAAAAGAAAAAAAAAGAAGAAAAAAAAAATAAAAAATAAAGAGGAAAGAAATCCCATCTGTCACATGCTACAGCATGGAGGAATCTTGAGGACATTAAGCCAAGTGAAATAAGCCAATCACAGACAAATACTGCCTGCTTCCATTCACAGGAAGGATCTAAAGTGGGCAAATTCATTGAATCAAAAAGTGGAATGGTATTACCAGCGGCTGGGGAGCAGGGGCAAGGGGGATATACTAATCAATGGGCATAAGGTTTTCCCCATAAGCAAGATGAGGAAGCTCTAGAGATCTGCTATACAACATTGTACTTGTAATTAACACCACTCTAGTATGTGCTTAAAAGTTTAAGAGGATGGATGTCCTGTTACG
Source organism: Canis lupus dingo (assembly GCF_003254725.2). NCBI lineage: Eukaryota > Metazoa > Chordata > Mammalia > Carnivora > Canidae > Canis > Canis lupus. Next base: position 34,566,326 of record NC_064269.1, on the reverse strand, counting down.
TGTTTTTACGACTCAGTAAAAGGAAAGAAAGTAGAGCAAAGGGTCTCCCCCCTCAAAAATATATTAAAATAAATAAATCTGTATCCCTACTAAAAATAAAACAAATGAGGAACCAAGATCCAGGCCTGACCACGGACCAGTAGATGTGAGGCAATGCAGGCAGGGCACCGGGGTGGCACCACACCAGGTGAGCTGAGTGAAAGGGGACAGAGTGGAGCACAGCCAAGCCCTGCTGGGGCCGCAGCCCTGGAGGTTGGCAGCCTGAGCTCCGGCCCTGTTGAGGAAGACCCGGTGCAGGCCATGACCAAATATAGCAAGGCCCCACTGACGGACTCCTCAGTGTGAGTCACCCAGAAAAGTCCCGCTGTGGCCACTGTGCCATAGCCCCGGGGCTCTCGGAACCACTCTATTCTTCCTTCCACAACAGGAATTTAAACAGCAACAACAAAAATCTCTTCCTTAAAATGACAAGCCAGAAATACAAGTTTGAGAAAGGTCACTGCAGCACAAAATAAAGGGGGGTGGGGGGAGAGAGAGAGGGAGAGAAGGAAAGAAGCAAAGAAAGAAAGCGAGAGAAAAAGAAGGAAGGAAAAGAAAGAAGAAAGAAAAGAAAAGAAAAGAAAAGAAAAGAAAAAAAAGAAAAAAGAAAAAGAAAGAAAGAAAGAAAGAAAAGAAAGAAAGAAAGAAAAAAGAAAAGAAAAAAGAAAAGAAAAGAAAGAAAGAAAGAAAAAGAAAAAGAGGCAGACAAAAAGGAAAATTCTCTGTGGCTCAGAAGGTGAAGGTTGACCCCCATGTAGGGGGAACGTGCAGGAAATTCACTGAGCGTAACATTGCTTGGTCCTGGGAAAGGAAATAAAGGAGCTTGCTGCGGCATATGCTTTATTAGCTGCAGCGCCAAGACTTCTGACAAAAGGTGATTCACCTTAGGACAGATCTTGGCGATGCGGGTAAAAGCAGAGCGGGTGACACCAGTGGGCCAGGAAGGCGGCAGATTAGCAGGTAGCTTTCTCCAATGGGCAGGGCTCCCGCGAGCAGCTGAAGAGGTTTTATTTTAATAGCTCCCTAGTGTCTTTTCTGAGGTTGATTTCACTATGTCTTTGTGCTTTTTTTTTTTTCTCTCTTCCTCCTTTGAACAAACAGAACAGAACAAACATGACCTATGAGAAAATGTCCAGAGCCCTGCGCCACTACTACAAACTAAACATTATCAGGAAGGAGCCAGGACAAAGGCTTTTGTTCAGGTAGCACTTCCTTTTTCTCCTTTCCTTCTTTTGGGAGGATATTATTTTCTTTAAATAAGAGGGAGGTGGGAGACAAGATCTCTACCTGCCTGGATGACACTTAAGCCGTCAGTGCCCCAGATTGGATACCGGATGCTGGGTTGTTAGAATTTTAGGGTAAAAAATAAATAAATAAAAATTGTTGTTTTTTTTTTTTTACTTAGGTCTGTACTATAGTAAAGCCACAGCTAAGTAAACAACCATCTGACTCACCTTTAAAATAAAGCAGTGATCAAATAGAATTATCTGGCATTAACATCCAGTGTAGTTAAAAGGAACAACTAGAGTAACATCCTCAGTGGCAAAGCAAGCTATTAGATCTAGACTTCCAGGTTCCCAATCCTGTAAGCCAGTTTCTGAAGCAGTGTTTGTCAAACTGCAGGTCCTGACCCATTCATGAATCATGAAATCGATTCACTGAGTCAGTGACAACTTTTTTTAATGAAATAGGACAGGACTGAGTAGAATAGAATTGAAAATATCAGACTGTATCACATGAAATAAGAGTGACTAATGATTCGTGAAAATTTTGTTGTGTGCATGTGCACATGCTGAGTCACAAGGTAAAATGTATTTTTTTATGATGCATTATAATCAGAAAAGTCTGAAAGCTGCCGTACTAGACATTCCTCTTTCCAGACTTCCTCACAGCTAATGAGTTCCAACCATTTAACCTTCCACATAGATTGTGATTCCAAGTACTATACAAGAGAGGAGAAAGAATTAAAAGAAGAAGGAGAAAGGATCTAAAGGACCAATCAGGAGAAGTAGAAGTGGTGGTAATTGACACTGGTGGTAATGGCTGTGGGGAGACCCGGTAAAGGCCGGGGAGAAGGTGGGATCAACAGATGTGACGTTAGGTTGTGGGTTTGGCAGGTGGGACAGAAAAGAGATGGATTTGGAGTTATCTACACACAGGTAGAAAGTGACATTCTGTATGAGTAGATGAGCTTGTTGGGATAAATTGGAAAGAGCAGAGAACCTGGACGTTAGCATCAGGAGTTATGGTTAACTTAGGAAGAGTGAAAATAATTGAGATCTTCAAAAACAACAGAAAAGGCTGTTCAAGAGTTGGAAGCAGAATCGAATGAAGTTGAAAAACAAACAAACAAACTCCTTTCTCTGGCTCTGCTAGTGTTTTCCCTTCATCCTTCACCCTAAACTTAGTCTTCCTTTCCTTTTCTTCCTGGATAAAATGATCCCATTACAGCAGCTTCAGTTATCACTTTAATGGTTAAACTATTCAGTCTTTGGATCCAGCTCTAAAATCCTCCTTAAATTCTAAATCTGCATTTCCAAGAGCTTCTGATACTTCATGTCCACTGAAATACCACATTAGTATCTCACACATGAAATGTTCAAGAAAGACCTTCGCATTCTAGAAACCTCCCCTCCCCCCATCCAGAATTCTTGTTGCTCATCAGCGGCATCATGGTTGTTCTAAGCTGCCAGCCTTGACAGTGGAGTTATCATTGACTCTTCCCACATCCAGGGTAGTCATTGTGTTGGATTGTCCTTGGCTCTTCCATACCGTTTCCACTGCATTCTATTTTGCCGGGGCTAGAAGCCTGGAAACCCTGTTTCCCAAGATTTCTTAGCAGCAGGTTCCAGGTCGGAATCTACCAATGACAACCACTTTCATGAGCATTTGGAACATGTAAGAAAGGCAAAAGCATTATTATTGCTTCTCTGACTAGATTTTATTATTTATACCAAGATTAATTCAATAATCCTTTCTACCTCTGGCCCACTCTCCTGCCTTCTGAATTCATCACACACCCTGCCAACTGCCCTACAACACTAACATGATTCCCTGTGCCAGAAATATATATCCCTTTCACTTTTGCTTTTTTAAATATCTATGCCCTCTAGGTCCACCTCAGGTGTCCTGCCCTTCCTGAGGCTTTCTCCAACTGGTCAAACACACATAGATATCTTCCTCCATCATTTCCTGGATTCCCTTGACCCTAAACCACATCGTGGTTTACATTTTCAATAGATGTACATGTGAAGTCCTTCTCCCCACAAGTAGGTCACAAGAGTCTAGCAGGGAGAGGATTCTATTTTATATAATTCTGTTTTGTACATGATGGAGGCTTTCAATGTTTCTTGACAAGCCTGACATAGACCATCAGAAGCTTATTATGGAAAAGTAGTCAAGAGAAGAAAGGGGTAGTTTGCAGGGCCAAGTATAGCGTGACCGTGGATTTGGCCTCAGGAGATCATTAATGACTTCAGATGGTAGGAAGAAGTTTTAGTTAAGGGATAAAAGGAGAAGGTAGACTGCAAACTTGACAAGTCATACTGTTTGAGAAGTTCAGCAATAAAGGGCAGAAAAGAGAAGCAGAAGTGGTTGGAAAGTTCATAGCCTTCCAATAGCAATTTTCGACAATATGAAAGGACGGAATAGTGCTATTAGTGAGGAGAGTTGGTCATTTTTGAGGAAGTGGGTGTTGAAAGCCAGACTTTCCACAAAATGAAGGCTTCCTGGTATAAAACCCAGGGTCTAATCAAGTGAAGTGTTAAACTGTGGCTACTCTACAGGATTTCTAGACATTGAGAGAAGGAAGATTTTAGTAGGGACCAGCATGATTACATGGCTCTTTGACAAGGAGGCAGAGCTCAGAAAGTGAAAGGAGTAAAGAAATCAGGCCAGATAAGGTTTGGAGGAAGGCATGAGCCACGATTTGTATAAGAAAAAAGACTGGCCAGACTAAAGGGTTCATGCTCATCAACAGTGCAGGACAAGAGGTTCCTACGTAGACGTCACAGAGAGCCCAGATGGGCAAGCCGAAGAGATTGTGTATCCTTGGCCTTACCTGATGAGTGGTCATCACAGGCCTTTTGAACATGGAGTGACAAGAGGAAAAGTATATTTTAAGACAGTTCACCTGGCACAGGGCGGAGGGTCTGGGAAGGCAAAGGTGGACAGGCCAAGAGCCCACTTGGAAAGGGCACTCCCACGGTGAGGCTACAGCGTGTGCACCCAGGCTGCCTTCCCGAACCATAGAAATCATGGTCGAAACAAGTCGCTGATGTTATTTCCACCAAGAAAATGAGACATGCTGTGTGCACCCAGTGCAGATAACTAACGGGGATTCATTGCTAGCAGTTTGGGGGGATCAGTGATAACACTGAAAAGCATTCTCCCTTTCTCCCTTTCTGATTTCCAAGAGCACCGCTGACTTGCCCTATTATGAAAATTTTCCATTCCACAACGTTTAATTGTATCCTTTGAGTTAAATTCCAGTTTCGCATGCCATTCCCTGGGCTCACAGTCTGGGATGGAAATGGATAGACGGCTTCTCAGAGGGCCTTGGGAAACTCTAACTTTAAAACTCAGAATGACAGATCAGTGAGCTGCACTGGGGTCTGGGGTTCCTGTAATGGCCATGCAGAATGCACCACACTGCTCCAGGGGGTGCCATCTCCTAGGACTCTTTTTTGTTTTGTTTTGTTTTTTGTTTTTGGGTTGTTTTTGGGTTGTTTTTGTTACTGTTTTTTACAGTTCCTTTGCCATGTTTCAGGCTGTCCCAGGAAGGGGCACCTCTTTCCAGTTCAGGCTAAGTTAACATTACTGGCTGGGTTCAGTAGCTCTCCAGCAATTTGAGGTGATGGGGCCTCAGCTTTGAGTCGAGAGTTCAGGGTGAGGACAGACTTGAGGAAAATGTAATCTCTGGGCTCCTCCCATTTCCTCTTCCAAAGGTTTATGAAAACCCCAGATGAAATCATGAGCGGCCGAACGGACCGTCTGGAGCACCTCGAGTCCCAGGAGCTGGATGAACAAATATACCAAGAAGATGAGTGCTGAGAGAAGCAAGCCGCGGCCTTGGCGGGCCGGCAGCTGTGGGGGGGCCCCGTACCCCCCACCCCTGCCCACGAGGGCCCCGGAGGCATGGCAAGCAGGCGGGCTGAGAGCCGGACAGAAAGAGACCCAGAAGTGGGAGTGACACTTGTCTCGCGCAGCGGGAGGGCCCCCAGAGCACCTTAGACAAACCACCCAGCGAAGGCGGGGCTGGCATTCTGGCCGAGGGCGTCAGCCCAGGACTCCTGGTTCCGTTTCCTCCTCATCTGGAACCTCTCCATCTGTAATTCCTCACCCTCCTCACCCGTCCACCTCTTGTTAGTTCCATGGTGTTTTTCGTTTTCGTTTGTTTTTGTTGTTTTTTTTTTTTAAGACCATGCAGTTTGACTTTTCATCATCATTCATAGAGGGGAAGACATCCGAGGTTGTTTTCCTATGGAAATATATATCTATTATATATAATCTATTTTTTTGCAAATCTCACAGTGTGCGGCAAGACCAGCTGGTCAGGAAAGAGAACACTTGCAAAGGGTTTCAGGTTCCTCTTGATCCTGCCACGTGGATCAGGTTTGTTCCTGTTGCTGTTGGGTCTTGGCTGGAAAAAAAAAAAAAGGAAAAAAGAAAAACGAAAAAAAAAAGATGCTTTTAAAAAAGACAAAGTGAAAAGGAGAGCTCTCTTTTTCTCCCTCTCGCTCTTTCCTCCCTTCCCTGCCTCCCATCTGTCTTTCCTCCTCCCCTGCTATTGAGCTTCAGATGCCTTTTAGCAGAGTTCAGCCTCTCAGAGAGTCTTGAGATTTGTTGACATCCCGGCGGCATCAGTGGTCTGGGCGCTTTGCAGCAGGCACCGCAAAATCAAAGCCACATCCCGGCATCTGGCTGCCCATCAGAGAGAGGCTCCAGACCTCACAGGTGCTGCAGTCCTCCAGAAAGAGAAATGCCAGTCCAGCGGGCTGCCCCCCCTCCCCACCCCCTGAAGTAGCTGCTAGAACCCCAGGACATGCCGGTTCCGTGGGACAGAAGATATGGCTAGAAGGCTGTCTGCATCATTCGAAAGACCCCAGATCCCCGGAAGATCCCTATCTTGGGATTAGCTTGCAAGTTTCAAGAGGTAGAAAATCCAAAAAGACCCCATGGGCCCAATGGTCAGAAAGTAGGTGGAAAATATGCTGCAGGGGGGATTTGTGGTTCCAGTGCAGGTGATCGAGGCTAGTGGGGGAATTCTGTGATCCATCCCAAAGGCCACGTTGTGGTCAGTTTCATGCCCTCACTGAATTGCTGTGCCCTAGCCTTTTCTTTTTTAAGTTCCCTGGTCCCCGTAGGACACAGGGCATTTGAGAGGGGAGGCCCCTGGAGTACACAATCGCTTGCTCCTGGTGTTTGCCTAACCCGGGCAGACAGGCAATTCATCAGATTCATTACCTTTTTCTTTTCTTTTTTCATAGCTGTGTTTCAGAATGGACCCGTTGGTGGCTCCTCTTCACCTCAAAATAAGGTCCATAGTATCTTGTGAAATGAGGGAAGTGCCACCCCTTAGTACTTTTGATGATAACAGATACTTTTAGAAAGCTGTTTTTAGATTTTTTTTTCCTTTTCCAGCCACCTGAATCGACTCTTCCAATACAGGTTCAGAATCCAGTATTAGGAGGACAGTCTTTTTTAATCCAAAAGATGAGACCTGCCTTACAAAGCAGTCCCTCCTCATTTCTGTTTCCTCTGCTCACTTGGGTGATCATCTCACAGCTCTCTAGGGTACCTGTGGGCACCATCAGCAGCACTTCTGGGTGATGGTGCCAGAGCCCCGGGTATCTCCTGAAGCCACTTGTGACCGAGTCAGGCAGGTGGGGATTAGAAGAACACAGGCAGGAGGAAGCCTCCCCCCACTACACACACACACACCCTTACTGACAAGGACGCCAGCCTGCGGGGAGGGAAGGACAGACAGACTATGGGTCAAAGACACTGAGTCAGGGAGCCCTTCAAAGCTCTTCAGCTGTGCCCTGCCTCTTATCAGACCACAGAGAGACACGTGGATGTGGCCAGCCTCCTCCGCTATCACATGCTCCCCTAACCCTACCTTCAGGAAGGTGGGATGGCAGTCAGGTCAGGCACCTGCTTTGTGAGGCATGGAGGCCCATGATGAAGGAAGGGTTCGGGTTTGGTCTCAGTCTGCTTGAATGGTGGTGAAATTCAGCTGGACCCCAGCATGCTACAGATATCTTTCCAGAGCATTCAACAGCATGCAGTGACACATTCTCCAGCCTCTAGGATGACTGATGTTGGATCACAACTGGAGATCTCAAGCCAAGTACCTTGTGTGTTGGGAAGACTGTTGAGTTTCAGGGCTGCAGAGAAAGGGTGGGTTTTTACTGAGGCCCTTTGTTTGACTATGAAATCAGAGCCAGGGCATGATGTTGCTTTTCCCTAAGATGAGAACATCTCATTCTGTTCACTTTACTTAGATAGAAAGACTCCGGCTCTTTGTTCAACAGTTGAATTATGGAGGGAAGTTCCCTTTTGCCCCAAGGATTTCTGTACTTAAAGCAATACCGTGTAAGAATGTGGAAGTCTTGGGATGACACCTTCAGCAGCTTGCAGAAGAGAAGTTGCTAATTCCAATATGATCCTTATTTCCCACCCAGATATTGCCAATAAGAATTTTCTGTTGATTCCCTTAATGGCAAAAGTCCTCCTCGATTATTCTTTTACTTAACACCTGGCCAGTGCTGACACACCGCAGGCCCCAGAGATCTCAGATTCAATTCAGCAGACTTTGCTGCAGCATCTGCTAGAGACTGCAAGGGATTCAGAGGAGGAAGGGGGCACAGTCCCTCTGAGAGCTATGCTAACTAACTCTGCAGAATCTATCCAGTGTGGGGTGACAGCAGTGTCACCTGGGACCAAATTAAAAGCATGTCTATGATCTGAATAGCTGGCTTTTCCCTGCTGCTGTCATGGGAATCCTTGACTTAGACCAGAAATGGGGAAGGAGAATGCAGAAGACCACCCCAGAGGGAGAATATCCCCCTAGCTGTGTCTGGCCAGGCTGGCGGTCGCTCTAGCTTGTATCTCCAGCTAGAAATCCGCTAGCACCTTCTCTAACCTGCATCTTGGGCTTACCGCTTTGCCTCCTCTCCATCAGAGGAAAGCCCCGGCAATTGTCTGGGTCATCAAAGTGGCAGGAACATTCTCTTTGACCCAAGGCAACTTGGCCTTGTCTAAGGCAGTGTCACCAATGCCATGAATCCTTCCTTCCTTCTTTCCTTCCTTCCTTCCTTCCTTTCTTTCTCCCTTTCTTTGTTTTAGGGGAATATCCCCACAGAAAAAGAGGAATAACAGACTGATGGATTTTCTACTTTCAACAGTGTGTTTGGAACCCTCTGACCCAGGGTCTTTCTATGCTGATACCTTGCCCAGATAAGAATGTAGTTCTAGCTGAAACTTCGATGGCTATGACAAGATCCACCTAAGCGACTAAGTGACCACTGTTCCCACCTTTCACTGCCTAGGCTCCACCTTGGAATACATTTTTGAAACATTCAGTCCCTTCTGCAGAAGGGAGACCTGAGTGTCCAAGAGGTAGGACGACTTGCCCTGGGAACAGACAGCATGCCAGGCACAGAATGAGGAGTGGAATCCAGCCCAGCCATACCCGTTTGACCCATTCCCACCCAGGAAGCTGAAGATAAAAGATTTGGGGAAATACCCAAAGAACAAAGGGCAGATTTTTTTGCCCTAGTATTCGGTGCTAGTAAGTTTTCACCCACTTAGCCTGCTCCTCTTCTGAGCAGAAGTCTGGAAGGAAGGCAGTGATCTAAGGAAGCCATGGGGGGAGGGGAGTGACAATAATCCCTGCCTGTCTAAAAACCACAGAAGACTAACCTGATACTCTTTCAGCCCCATCTGCATCAACACTAAACAACTACACACTCCCCGTATCTTTCACACACGCCAAGTGAACATTCTTGAAGATTTCTCTTTGTGACTGCAACCACCTGCAAACCAGAACGAATCTAGAATTTCTTTTTCTTTTTTTCTTTTTGTTTAATTTCTAATCTCTTGTTTATGAGGTGTGGGGTTTATAAGGGACTGAATCAAATGAATGTAACAAAAAAGAAAAAAATACAAAAAACAAATGCCTTTTCTCAGGGCCAGTGAGTTGCAAATAATTTTTAAAGAAAAGCCTATAATTGCATCATCTCAATAAATTTTTTATAAAAAAAAAAAAAAGGACCAAGTCTCTGTTTTTAATAATATGAAATGGAGTCATACAGGCAAGGTACGCCAATGAGGCAAATCCTGTCTCCACTCAATTACAGTATGAAGTGCGGTCCTGGTTTTTCACTGGCAGGCAGCCTCTGTCAGAGTCATCTGCAGGCAGTCTTGAGACTAGTGGCACCAGAAGGGTCAGAAAGTTCAAATCTGAGCATCTGCCACAGGTGGAGAAATTTGCCAGAAGGAACCCAGACCAGAGATTCGTGGGTCCCGTGCTGTGCCAAAGATCAGCTCACTGAGGACTAAGGTGATTCCAATGTCCACCCCCACAATAGAACCCCTTAATTCTACCAAAATCATGGATGTGATCCTGTAGGGGAGGTAGGGGCCCAGCACTACATAAAGGACCATAATGACCTCGAAGGTCATCACACAGCTCAGAGCCCACCCCCGTGCTCAGAATGTCTCAGTGACACTGGCCAGTGGAGCCACCTGCCAACCAGTAAGTGCTTCCGATTTCAATATGAAACATTGTGCCTTCAACCAGAACTATCTGTCTGCCATCAGAGGTGGGTAGAAACTAAAAGAATGGAAAATGAAGCAAATGAAATTGCTTGTTAGCAACTCAGATGTAGGTTTAGGAAGCAGACATTTGAAAGCAATCAGACTATTTCTGTATTTAAGTTGTCCTGGGTACTCTGTCTTCATGACCATGGATTGCAGATATTTGGCCCTATATTCTAGATCATCAGAGCACAGTATCAAATAAGTGTCTGTAGATTTCCTGAGGTACTAAAAATGCATCTGAAGCTACTGTTTTTATATCTCAGCATTAGCATCACCTGGGAATTGCTAGAAATGCAAGTTATCAGTTCCTGTCCCATAAACAATTAAACACTTTGGTGGGGGAGGGGAGGGCTTAGCAATTTTTTAACAAGTTTTCCATGTGATTCTGATGCATGCTAACGTCTGGGAACCACTGCTAGCATCGGTTTGTTTGTCTTGGTATAAAGAAGAGTATGTGGCCATCGAAATGGTAAGTACACAAAATAATTGATGACAACTAATTTGCATTAACAGTCCTCACACACCGTAATGCTGTTTTTTCCCCTAACATTAAATATACTGTGGAATGAGGCTCAGTGGATTAAGAACCACATATCAAAGAACCTCTTCTTGCTTTCTCCAAATCTTTTAAGCAGTCTGTTTGCTGTAAAGAGCTGTTTTAAAGGGTAGCTCTAGCGGCTGACCTGCCCTTACAAATTAGAGCACAACTACTCATTCACTTATGTCCACTTCTCTGCCAAACCAGCCTCACCAAAAAAGAAAAGTAAAAGGATCATTCTCATCTACTCACTGACCTTGACTGTCCCTCGAGTTACTGAGCAGAGCCCCGTTGACCACTTAGCCAGGGTATTGGCAGGGGACTCCAGAACCACTGACTAGACCTTCTTCAACCTGAGAAGTGCTTGTGAGTTACAGGGATCTTGGTAAAAAGCAGATTCTGCTAGTAATATCTACATCTTGGGAATTATGGGCAAAAGATCTCTTCTACTCTACTGTCTTAGTGAGGCTTGAAATTTGGCATTTCTAACCAGCCCCCTCGTTCCGCCCTTGCCAGTGATGCTTATGCTGCTAGTCCACACTTTGAGTAGCAAGACATCAGTTCTCTCCCTTCAAGCTCTGAGATTCTGATCCTAATGCAAAACTGAACTGGCCTCTCTCTGTGGCGTATATTCCTTCGCCAGTTCCTCCCTAGAAAATTCCCTTGGGCCAATATGTTCTGCAAGAAGTTTGCTTGTTCTGTTTGGGGCAGCAACCATAATGAACAGATCAAAAGCCTCTTCACCAAGTGAAGGGACGGCTGTACACGCACTGGACCTTAATACAGGTGCTCCTAACCCGACGCCGCACGGCCACCAAGCTTACGGTAGGGAATGGGAAGTCCTGGCGTCACTGCCTCTCTTCTGGCCTCTAGAAAGACCGATCATGATCCTGGTAAGCAGGCAGAAAACTGATGATATTTTCGTCATTCCAAAAGACAATAGCATACACGAGCAGATGTTCCATCCAAACTGCCCAAGATGTTGACCTTAAAAGCTGATAGTCTTGGGCAGCCCGGGTGGCTCAGCGGTTTAGCGCCGCCTTCAGCCCAGGGCATGATCCTGGAGTCCCAGGATCCAGTCCCACGTCGGGCTCCCTGCATGGAGCCTGCTTCTCCCTCTGCCTGTGTCTCTGCCTCTCTCTCTCTCTCTCTCTCTCTCTCTCTCTCATGAATAAATAAAATCTTAAAAAAAAAAAAAAAGCTGACAGTCTTGGGGCACCATCCTCACTGGCGGGACTTACTGATTGAATCTTTTTTTTAAATTAGGAACCAGAGTGTCTTGGTCGCGAGATCCCATATCACACTGCCTGAGTTGACCTTTGCTTCCTCTGGTAGTGCTGCACACTCTCTCCTTGGTGTTTAAACTGCAAGTGCTTCCGTAAAAACCATTAAATGCCACCCTGCAGCAGAGAGCTCATGCACCTCTGTCCCCTCCTCAGGCTCTCCGATGGGAGGAGAATGTTGCAGGCACTTTTATTCGTTGGGCGCCTTGCATGACACCTGGCACGTGTATCTTAATACACGAATGAGAGAAAATCTCTGTGACCTTCAGTTAGACAAAGGTTTCTTAAATATGACCCCAAAAATACAACCCATAAATGAAAAAAAAATTGGGGGGACAGTGAACCTCATCGAAATTAAAACTTGCTCTTCAGAAGATACCATTAAGAAAATGAAAAGACAAAGCAGCCCCAGTGGTCCTGCAGTTTGATGCCACCTTTGGCCCGGGGTGTGATCCTGGGGACCCAAGATCGAGTCCCACATCAGGCTCCCTGCATGGAGCCTGCTTCTCTCTCTGCCCGTGTCTCTGCCTCTCTCTCTCTCTCTCTGTCATAAATAAAATTTTTTTTTAAATTTTAATAAATAAATAAATAAATGAAAAGACAAGCAAGCTACAGACTGGGAAAAAAGAGAACTCTTTCATATACAAAATCAGAAATTTAGGGCAGCCCGGGTGGCTCAGTGGTTTAGTGCCGCCTTCAGCCCAGGGTGTGATCCTGGAGACCTGGGATCCAGTCCCGTGTCGGGTTCCCTGCCTGGAGCCTGCTTCTCCCTCTGCCTGTGTCTCTGCCTCTCTCTCTGTGTCTGTCATGAATAAATAAATACAATCTTTTTTAAAAGTTCCAGAAATTTATTACAGGCACTGAACATGTTCTCCCACTTTTACTTTATCTATGACTATCTTATAAGACAGTTATCTTTCCATTCCTAAGTGGGCAGCGTCAGTCACTGGCACATAAAAGATAGAGATGCATCACATGTCTGCTGAAACCACCTTCAGCATGCGTTTTAAAATTATTTCTTCTGTCTGTCGCGTTGGCAAAACACTTCTCACTTTTCACTATTCTGCAGTTCATATTCCCTCTTCCCTTTTCCTTTTTCAGATTTCTGAAGTAGGCAGCCTCGAGGATGGGGGGTGCATATTAGAGGGTTTTTAAACTACATAATTAAATAAATCATTCATTCCCAGTAAATAGCATTGCACACTGAATTGTCCGGTCTCAGAGCTACAGCAGATTGCAACTAGAAGCAAAGCAACATTTTTAGGCAGTGGGCCTTGGGCCAGAGGGAGCAGCCTATGATATCGAGGTGTGACCTGCTGTGTCAGGAGCAAAACTCATCAGAGATAGAGCAGCACTGGCAAGGACATTGGTTTTGTCCCCCTGAGAAGTCTAACTTGGGTTTTAGAGTCTCGCTTTCATTTCGCCAATCATATCAGGAGTCTGAGACAGACCTGAGTTCGCTGGTACCAAGTTTCTGATTTATTCCATTCTGATTTTCTATCTTTTGCAGGCTGGTGCCCCACCCAGCTGGTGTGAGAACAACAGAGCAGCATGGTTAAACAAATGCAAAGTCCGAATACCTGGTCCCACCCCACTTCCTCTTACTAGCTGTGTGACCCACAAGCAACTTACTTACCCTCCTTGTGTCTTAGTTTCCTCAAATGTAAACTGGGATGAGCCTAATAATAGGCCCTACCTCAGAAGGATGGTTGTGAGGAGTAGGTGTATTACAGAGAAAGGGCTTGGAAAGGTGCTTGGCACAAAGTTGCCTGCTATTGATTTTATATTTTACTCCGATCCACTGAGCCACCGACTGCTGCTTCACGTGGAACAGCTCTGCTTGTAACAGTTCAATATATCAGGATTCTCCGAAAAGCTACCTCTGAAAAGTTTCCACTGTTTTGGTTTTATTCTGTTTTAGTGTGGACACCAGAGAATGAGTACAACCCCATCACTTCACAGAGAAGGGGTCAGAGGCAGGTTCAGGCGAGGGGCCCTCCGAGCCCTCCACATCCCACAGCTGTCTGAGCCCACAGCCCCCAAGGCCCCCCTAGTGTCCGCAGTGGGCCGAGCTCTCCACCTCGCGGAGCACCTAAGCACTCAGTGATATTTGCTTGTGGCAATGGCCTCAACCCAAGGGAAATATTGCCTTGATTCAGGCTTACTGAGACTATTTTGATCTGGTTTTGTTCAGTTCAATAGCTTTAGGAAATGTGTAGGTTTCATTCCATTTAAAATTGGTCTGCGAGTTTCCTTGATTTTGTTTTGCTCCCACTTGTTAAGGAAATCCTGGCTCAGCTCATATGTGCACAAAACAATGGTATTTGGGTTCAGTTTGGGGACTGGGAAGTTAGAGCATTATGTTTGGGGAGAGCCCTGAACATGAGGGGGCCACATCATAAAGCCCTAGAAGTCTGGCCACTTGGGAAACCAGGAGGTCCGGCTGTGAGGCACGCCTGGTCATCTTGCTCACTGCTGGACTCCTGCTTTTCTGTTAGAAAAGGGAAGAGTGCACCTGACCAAGTTGAGAATCTTCCATTTCCAGTCAGAGATGACTCTTCACACAAACAAGAGGAACAGCAGCCATACTGGGTTCTAGTCCCATTTCATCACTATCTCAAGCAACTCACCGAAGGGGTGTGGCTCAGTTTCTTAAAGAATTCTTTCGCTCTGGGTGCCTGGGTGGCTCAGGCAGTTAAGTGTCTGCCTTTGGGCTCAGGTCATGATCTGGAAGTCCTGGGATCGAACCCCACGTTGGACTGTCTGCTCAGTGGAGAGTCTGCTTCTCCCTCTGCCCCTCCCCTCACTTGCTCTCTCCATCAAATAAATAAATAAAATGTCTATTAAAGAAAAAAAAAAAGAAAGAATTCTTTTCCTCAAAGCACCATTGAAGTGATTCAGTAAAGAAAATACATAATGAGGCACCTGAATGGCTCAGTGGGTGAGTGTCTGCCTTTGCTCAGGGCGTGATCCCGGGGTCCTAGGATGGAGTCCCTTGGGGAGCCTGCTTCTCCCTCTGCCTAGGTCTCTGCCTCTCTGTCTCTCATGAATAAGTAAATAAAATCTTTTTTAAAAAACGTGTAACAATCCCAGCACATACACGTTAGTTCCCTTTCCTCTTTCATGCCAGACAAGCCCTTCCCCCAACTCAAACATACAACAAATTTTTGTAAATCTGGTTCTATAGAATTCCAAGTGGCAACATCACCCAATGGCAACTGCTGAGGGATGTTGACCTTTGTTTCTAATCAACAGAATTGTCACTTTACCTCCTCAAGATACATAGGACTCTTAGTCAAGACCTTGATCAAAATAGGGTAGATTGCAACACCATCTGGGAAGTCAGAACATGCTTCCTCTGCCCACCTCCCAAAGGAGGAGCCTCCCCCAAGATTAGAAGTCTGTAAGCCATTCCTCTGCTCCAGTTTCTTCCTCCTAGTAAAAGCCTCCACTAGACATTTGCATCAACTTGGAGCTGGGTAGTCAAATCAGTAGGTAAATGCAAATTTTCTGAGAATTCGAAATCTGCTTTGGGCAATTCAGTTTGGAACTCTTCCTTTCCTTCCCCTTATAAGCTCCCAGTACTGATTCCCTCTTGAGACAAACCTAGAACATGGAACACTCTGGAGATGTCTTTATACCCAAACCAGAGATTTCCTATTGCAAGAGAAATTTTGGCTTTGGTTTAACCAGCTTAGGTGAAATCAGGGTTTTAGACACTCATAGTTCTCTTGCTTCATTCTCTCCCTGTGCTCCTGGCATTCACCACCAGGGCCATCTTCAAATATTGCCTCAGTGCCAATGATGGCATGGCACCGAGCTACACACAAGGGAAAGCTACCCTTGAGGACCACTGAGTTAACTCTTTCTCATGAAAGGTGTGGACTCAGACCCAAATTTGACATGATCAAGCCATTTGGCTGAGATATCTGCCATAAAGAAGATCCACTTCAGTTCTATGCTCACCTGCAAAAGTTTCTTCTATTTCGGACATGTAATGTGGTTTAACCAGCCATCAAGCAGGAATTACGCCAAAGTAAAATAATTATAAAGTGTCGTGAGGTGCTGCTTCTTTAGCCTCCCTCACTTTATAATTTTGGGTTCCAGCCTTTGGTTGGGCTCAGACTTGCCAAAGAACATTCCCTACAGGTTGCTCCACAGAAACCCCAGTTCTGGGGAGGCTGTTCAGGCCACGGTGCAGTTCAAACAGGTCTAGCCCAAGGGCCTTCAGGCCAGTCATTATTTTGAGACATGCCTGCTTTTTATTTTTTGAACATATTTTGAAGAAGATCCAGGTGTCTCAGGTGGTGAGTAGCTTCTGAGTTGGATCAGTTAGCTTCCTCAGGGAAGTAAGATCAGGGTGGTCTGGCGAAAAAAGCACAAGCTTTGGTGTCAGACAGAGGTGGGTTTGGAAACTGGATCTACCCCCTGCAGTACTGGGATATTATAAATAAAAGAAAAATAAAATAAGATAAATAAAATAAAATAAAATAAAATAAAAAAAGAAAGAAGAAAGAATTGAAAGAAAGAAAGAAAGAAAGAAAGAAAGAAAGAGAAAGAAAGAGAAAGAAAGAAGAAAGAAAGAAAGAAAGAAAGAAAGAAAGAAAGAAAGAAAGAAAGAAAGAAAGAAAGAGAAAGAAAGAAGAAAGAAAGAAGAAAGACTCACCTTCTTTGAGTGGCCATTTCCTTCTCTACCATTTTGAAGGGTTTCTTTGAAAAGTAGAGATAATGTATATAAAGTGGCTGGCACATTATAGAAGTTCAATAAATAGTATATATTATTATTCAATTATTATTCAAGGGTGGGTCCTTCCTCCAGAAAGTGGATGCATACGTGGACATGGAATCTTCTTTCCAAAAATCTCAATTCTCTACTCTCCAAATAATACCTACCTTCTCTCTTCATTTTTTGTTCTTTTTTCCCTTCATTATTCAAGGGGGAAAAAAACATTTTAAAAATGCAGCTGAGGGCAGCCCTGGTGGCTCAGCGGGTTTAGCGCCATCTTTAGTCCAGGGCATGATCCCGGGGACCTGGGATCGAGTCCCACATCGGGCTCCCTGCATGGAGCCTGCTTCTCCCTCTGCCTGTGTCTCTGCATCTCTCTCTCTGTGTGTCTCTATGAATAAATAAATAAAATATTTAAAAAAAATAAAAAATAAATAAATAAATAAAAATGCAGCTGAAGTGTAGAGGCTGTCTGAATCTGTCTTTTGCCAAGTGAACCAAACTTTTTCCCCAATTCATGATATATAGGGTGAGGCTGAGAAGCATTTTTGAATCCTGCATAAAAATCTTTATTCTTACACAGGACTTAGAAAGAGTACTTGTATATACTGTAGTATAAATTCTTATAACAACCCCATGAAAAAAAGATTTTCTTTCTCATTTTAAGGTGGAAACTGAGACTCAAGGAAAGGTAAGTTATTTGATTCAGATGATACAAAGCAGGAGAACTTGATTTCAAAATAAGATATACTGATTACTTTTTTCTTCTTGTTATCCAGGAAAGGAAACTCTTCAAACCACTGTCAGCCTTTGATACCAATGTTTCTTGATTTGGCTATTAGAGAACAGGGCTCTTACGGAGTAGATATAGGACACGTAACTCTGGCTGGAGGGAAGGACTGGGCCTGGCAGTGATCTGGAATTTGGAGTCCTAAGAACCAGGGGAGAGTGCTGCTGGTGTCTCCTAAGACATCAAGGTGTAGTAGAAGAGCAATGGGTGTCTTCAAATGTGGGGTGTCAAGGAGAAAAAGTTATACCTGAAAGAGAGTTGGAAGGATACTAAAAATAAATTTCCTCTAAGTTATAATTTCACTTTGGGCCAGCTCCACCACTCTACTTCACTGGCTTCATGAATGTTTCCAGCTTTTTCCATGGCCTTTTCTCAGGAATCCTGTCACCCACAAGAATGCAGTCCAGTTCATTCATATACTGAGAAGGGCCAGGGACACAGCAGAATGGAAGTCCATCATCTTAGGGAGGCCACGTGGAAGGAGAGAGTCTGACAAAGGGACTAAGGTGGAAAACTCTGGTGAATTCAGCAGGCAGAGGTGGAGTACAAGGCCAGAAGCAGAGTGGTGCAGATTACAGTTAGTTGAAATAGATAAAAGCCAGATTCAAGAATATAAACACTGAGGGTATTTGAAGGGCAAGGAGCAGGCAGCCAGATATGGGGTGAGAATCAGAGAGTACCTGGCAGCAGCTTCTAAGAGTGAGAAAGACCAAAAGCAGAAGTGTCAGAGTTTAGTGAAAGAGGACAATTGTATATATGTGTTTGCATGTACTTTGTGTGTGTGTGTTTGAACAAGTGATAATTTTGCTAGGGCAGTTCATATAGGAACACAGAATATTAAAAAAAACTAGAAGGAATCTTAAATCACTTCATGTAAATTGGAGCTTAAAGGAATTGAGTGATTGACCCAAAGTCACAGAGCTACCCAGTGACATAGCTAGCATGCTTCTGTATGGTTCATTGTCTTTAGCGCAGAGTCAGGAAAATACCTCAGCAAGGAATCAGAGACAATAAAAAACAGTCCTCAAAAGTTGCCAATCAACAGCATAAATATGAAGGCAAAAAGAAGAGAGGAAAATATTCACACATTCAAATATGAAAAGTACCACACATAAGAAGACAATTTAGTCTTAGGAAAAACAGATCCTAAAAGCAGAAAAGGCACAAGAATATTGTCTCAGAAGGAAATGCAAAAAAAACACAAAAAAGATTAATTTTATGGGCAGCTTGATGCCAAAGTTTTATAATAAAGTGCATGTCATAAATATTTGATTTTGCATGAAGAAATACAAGGAACTGGTTTGTGTGAGAGGAAGGAGGCTGGATGTTCACTGCAATTTAAATTTAAAAAGAGAATGAATAAACCTAGTTTATTAGGTGAAAGGCTGCAATTGGGTGTTCCAATAAAGTGGCTTCCTGTAGGCTTCTCAGCAATTTATAAATACACATGGACAGTTTCAGAAACAAGTTGTTCACTGAGGTTATAAACTAAGCCTTCATTTTCACTCTTGTCCCAGAAACTGTTAGATAGACTAGTGCTTAAAATAGCAAACTTTAAACAAAATGAGATTAGAGCAAAAGTTATAGCATGAGTGGGGGGAGGAGGTTTATAACATACAGAAATGTAATACATATCCCAACTAAGATGTGAATGACAGTAGGACAGTGGTAAGTGAACCTATATGGTTAACAGGTTCTTACATTTTACATGAAGTAGTACAATATTAACTTTAAGACTCTGAAAAGTTAGGAATATATATTATAATGTTTAAGCAATCACTATTAAAATGCAAAAAGCTAGTAGATAAAATGGAATTATGAAAAGTATTCAATTAACCCAAAAGAAACCAGGAAAAGAGTACAGGAGAAAAAAACAGGTGGGACCAATAGAAAACAAAGAACAAAACAAAGACCTAAATACAAGCAAATCAATAATTAATTAATTATTTATAATCCCTTATTATTATTATTAATTAATAATCCCTTAAATGTAAAGGGATTAAACATTTCAAATAAATAACAGAGATTGTCAGAATGGATAATAAGCAATACCCAAGTATATGCTGTCCAAAAGAGACACGCTTTAAATAGACACAAATAGGTTAAAAAATAAATGAATAGAAAAAGTGTGCCATGCCAACAGCAAGCATGAGAAGGCTGATGTGGCTATATTAATATTAGACAAAGTAGACTTCAAAGCAAAAAGTATTACTGGAGGTAAAATGGGAGCCTTTGGAAATAGGCATTAGTTTGCTGACTACAGAACCTAATGAGTCAAAAAAATCAAAGGGAGGACAACATAAAGTATGATACCCGTTTCCCCAAATTCCCTCTTATTTATCTTAAAAATAATTTAAGACAACTTAAGCATACTTAATTTCCTGGGTTTACATTAGGAAAGATAAAATGTAAACTCTTAAAAAATGAATAGGCTCTTCAAGTAGATAAGAAGCTTGGGAACACTGAATTATGTGGACTCTCCAACTTTAAGTATAATTTAAATAAATGGGGGATGACTAGTCATGTGCTTAAGAGATATATATTAAGTCTTTACCATATGCCAAGCAGTGGGCTAAACATTGGGTGAATAACATAAACACAACCCTTCCCTCATATTGATAAAACAAGTAGCCCAACAAGTCACTAAACCAGCTATACATCATGAAAATACTAATGATGCTAAGATGGAGCATAACAAAGAATAGAGGAAACTGCCAGATGGGATTATCAGAAAAGAGCTTCAGAAGAGGTGACACTGGGGAAAAGCAGGGTGAGTGGGGAGGTCAGTGGAACAGTATGTGCAAAGGTACTCAAGGAGGCAAGAACTCTGGAGTTTTTAAGCAACTGAGTCAGAATGCCTACAGCCCAGAGTAAAGGAGACAAGGACTAAATCTTATGGGAGAATTCAATCAGACCTTCAAGGAATGTAATACTCATGCTTTTATAAAATTGTCTATAAAATAAGAAAAAAAAAGCACACCTTTTCTACCTCAAAAGATTAACATGACCTTGACACCAAAACAATAGGACAAGACAAAAATGGAAATTATGGTACAATCTCACTCATCAAATAGACATAAAAATCCCAAATCCAGCAGATAATAATAACACTTATACAGGCCCTTGAAGGTATTACTAAGTAGCCCAAAGCATCACACTGAAAACTGGCATAAAACTGAAAAATTTGCACCTGTCTGAGATGCAATTTAAGTTTATAGGGGGCAGCACTTTTAATCATGGAAATACTCAGCTCTCAGGTTTTATATTGCAGGAGAGAACAGGAGAGAACAGGCACCATAAAAATTTGTAAATAGATAAGTTTTGCCTTTAGAACCTAGTGTGTCAGGGCACCTGGGTGGCTCAGTGATTGAGCGCCTGTCTTTGGCTCAGGTTGTGATCCCAGGGTCTCAGAATTGAGTCCCACATTGGGCTCCCCGCAGGGAGCCTACTTCTCTCTCTGCCTATTTTTCTGCCTCTCTCTCTGTGTTCCTCATGAATAAATAAATAAAATCTTAAAAAAAAAAAAAAAAAACAACCTGGTGTGCCCTTTTCCCTACCCTCAGCTCACAGCCTTACCCTGAATGGTCCTATTACCTCTCATTTTGGGGGTTTGTGTTGGCCATTTACCTCTCTGTAAAATAATGGTAATACCTACTTCCTTTAGTTGTTGTGCAATGAATAAATGAAATAATGCATGGTAGGTGTCTGTTACAGCATTTGAAAAGTAGCAGGAATTCAATAATATTCGTTATTGTTTGTAGAATGAAAAGTTTCATTATATATTCTAGGATTGCTGATCTTTCAAGAGTATAGAGAGGTTTTATGGGAAAGAGTTCCCCTGATATCAAATCTCAGTGAGTTACACTAGAGCAATAGATCAACCAGATTCTGAAGCATACTTTGAGGGGCAAGTATCAATGAAGCACTTAATTTTTTTATAAATTTATTATTTATTGGTGTTAATTTGCCAACATATAGAATAACACCCAGTGCTCATCCCATCATGTGCCCCCCTCAGTGCCCGTCACCCAGTCACCCCTACCCCCCGCCCACCTCTCCTTCCACCACCCCTAGTTCGTTTCCCAGAGTTAGGAGTCTCTCATGTTCTGTCTCCCTCTCTGATATTTCCCACTCATTTTTTCTCCTTTCCCCTTTATTCCCTTTCACTATTTTTTATATTCCCCAAATGAATGAGACCATGTAATGTTTTTCCTTCCCCAACTGACTTACTTCACTCAGCATAATACCCTCCAGTTCCATCCACGTCGAAGCAAATAGTGGGTATTTGTCGTTTCTAATGGCTGAGGAATATTCCATTGTATACATAGACCACATCTTCTTTATCCATTCATCTTTCGATGGACACCGAGGCTCCTTCCACAGTTTGGCTATTGTGGACATTGCTGCTAGAAACATCGGGGTGCAGGTGTCCCGGCGTTTCACTGCATCTGTATCTTTGGGTAAATCCCCAGCAGGGCAATTGCTGGGTCGTAGGGCAGGTCTATTTTTAACTCTTTGAGGAACCTCCACACAGTTTTCCAAAGTGGCTGCACCAGTTCACATTCCCACCAACAGGAAGCATTTAATTTTATTTGTTTCCAAATAGAGTTTGAATCACCTTTGGTCAGCCCTTTTTTTTTGTCCTCTAAACAATTTTTTTCTTTTACAAATCTTAGCTGCTTATATCCAACCAAGGCTCTCTTTAAACCTCAGACCTTTTCTTAATCACTTAATTTAAAAAAACCATCAAATGGAATAAATCATATGCAAACATACAGCTTTTAAAGGACATCTCTGTCATTCCTTGGTCTAAGTATCATTAATTTTATACCAGTGCCATCTAACACTTGACATCTTGAGAACTCAAAATTCAGAGTCAGACAAAGTAGCATCCAAAGGCAATATCAGATTTCTCCACTCAGAAAGAGGAGTTCTGTTTATCTGTTTCACGATTAAATAAAACCTTGTGAACCCTCCATGCCTAGCTCCCTATGCTCAATTCTGTACCAGAGGGAGAAAACATGGAGTGACTTGGGAGCATCTGGCATAGCTGAGGCATTCATCATGAGAATCCATTACTAGGATAAGGAGTGTATCACCTCGCAAGAAGATGTTGCTCCATATTTTTTCTTATACTCCTTTCCCCTATACTGGGTACTCCATAAAAGTGCATCAGCCAGAAAGAGAGAAGGCTATCTTTTTTGAGCATGCATAGAAACTAAATTCCAAACCACAACTAGCCCTAAATTAGCTCTGATAATAATTGATTGACTGATTGACAACTTATTTCTATGAATATACTGGTTCCCAATTATGATTATTTGGATTCTAATACCTAATTATTTATGTATTTGTTTCTTGCTTCCCATAATTCACTTCCCCAGATTTCTTAAATTCCAGGAAGACAGAACCATGACCAACTCATGTCATCTGTGCTTTATTGCCCTTATATCTGGGAAATACTCTCAGAAAAGAGGGATCAAGATCTGGCCTGTCCCTATGGGAGCTTACGGGGAATGAACTGGGACAGAAAGGCTAACCTGATCATACAAATCACCAAATCCAGGAAGGGAATGGCAAGCTGGTATCTGAGCCATGCATTAATCAATAGCCAAGAACTCACGGGGGATAGAGAGAGTGGAGGAGGGAGTGAGTGCCTTAAGGTGGGAAAGCTCCTTTTGGGAGGCCCGCCTTGGCTCTTCCACATCACAGAATGACTGCTGAGGTTCTGTTTCTAAGGCAGTCCTGTCTGGTTGGAGGAAGGGAACAATTAGTAGTGCGAGGATACGGGAAGCCAAAATCAGCCCCAAGAAGTAAAGAGATTCCATTAGACCCAAGACCTCCTCATAATGAATCAGTAAATATCAATAGATTAAAGAGATCAAATGTAAACACAATGCTTTTAAAGCGCACTTTTATTGTTCCTTGATCCATCTAAGAGTCCCCTGGGGTTTCCACTGGCAAGGTTCACGTCTGTGTTAGTTAAGAAAAGCCAAAGAGCTAACAATGCATTCTAAACAATTTTGATCCCCTCCTGGTTGTACCCTACCCAGTCAAGATGGTCAGCACTCATCAAACTACTAGGTAGGTAGACCCTATATCCGCACAGCCCTCTTGCTTTCCTCCAGTCATGAGCTAAATCCCTTTTTCCCTTTAGAAACAGAAACAGTAGCAGGTACAGATGCCATGATAGAACCCAGATCAAGTGGCAACAGTCTACCAGTTCTGGAGAAGAAATATTTGTGCATGGTATGGCCAGTCTTTGTCTCTGAAACGGACCTATTGCTTTTACTGTGGGTCATCTACTAGATTCTTCTTTTGGACTCTGCCTTGTTCCTAGGGCCTGAGTCCTTCCAATCAGTCTTTCTTTGAGGTGACTTGACCTCCAGCCTCTGCCAAGCTGGACCCTTGTCAATGAGCCAATATTCCTAGCTCCAGACATAGTCAGCCCAGATTCCTCCCAAGCCTCAGGTGAGACATCCCCAGGCCATAACAAATACAGCTCAGAATGAGCTGTATCTAAAACCCAGCCCTTATGGAGTTCTTTACAATAACTTCATCTTCTGATAGTCATGCAAGGGATTTGCATCTTTATCCAAATCACCAATTAAAGCTTAGCTCTCAGGGTAGCCAGCCCATTCTCACCTTTGCCTGAATCTGTAACAGAGAGAGAATCCAGGAAGTAAATTAAAGAATATGCTCCTTCCTTCTAAAAAGGAAACATTTATTCCCTAGGCAGATAGGAAAATAATTCAAGAGAACATCTTATACTCACTCTTTCCCCTAACTCATATCTGTGAGATTTTCTACTTGATCTTCTGCAGCCCGAATGAAACCCAAAACTAGAATGTTTAGCAAAATCCCCAAACATCCTATTTTCAATATTTTTAGAATTCAAAATTCAGTTTAATAAGCAATTTATTTGTCATGCATATTGGTGATATAAAAGATAAATAAGATTTTCAGAAAACTGAAATTACTCTTTTAAGTCCTGAATGACATTTTTGTTTTAATATATTTTACTTTTTAAGGGCAGTTTTAGATAAATAGCAAAATTGAGCAGAGAATATAGAGTTCCCACATACCTCCAGCCCCCACACATGCACTGCCTCCCCCATTATCCATATTCTCCACCAAACTGGTACATTTGTTACATGTGATAAATCTACATTGATACTTCATTATCATCTAAAGTCCACAGTTTACATTAGAGTTCACTCAGTGTACTATATTCTATGGGTTAGGACAAATATATATATAATGACATGTTTCCACCATTAGAGTATCACACGGAGTAGTTTCACTTCCTAAAAATATTTGTGCTCTCCTATTCATTCCTTCCTCCTCCCTAACTCCTGACAAACACTGATCTTTGTACTGTCTCCACAGTTTTCTCTTTTCCAGAATGTCATATAGTTGGAATCAGATAGTATGTAGCTTTTTCGATTGGCTTCTTTCACCTAGTGATATGCATTTAAGGTTTCTCTATATCTTTTCATTGCCTAATAGATCATTTCTTAGTGCTGAATAATAATCCATGGTATGGACGAAGCATGATTTATTTATCCATTCACCTACAAGAACATCCTGGTTGCTTCCACGTTTTCGAATCATAAGGAAAGCTTTTTTATAAACTTACGTGGGATTTTGTGTGAATGTAAGTTTTCAGTTCATTTGGGTAAATCCCATGGAGCATGATTGCTGGATCATATGATGTGGTAAGGCTATGTTTAGTTTTGCAAGAAACTGCCAAGCTGTCATGCAAAGTGGCTGTATCATTTTGCATTCCCATGAGCCATGAATGAGAGTTCCTGTTGCTTCATATCCTCACCAGCCTTTGGTGTTATGACTGTTCTGGATTTTGGCCATTCCAATAAGTGTGTAGTGATATCTTATTTATGTTTTAATTTGCATTTCCCTGATGATGTATGTGGAGCATCTTTCTATATGCTTATTTGCCATCTGTATATCTTCTTTAGAGAGGTGTCTTTAGCCCATTTTTTAATTGAGTTGCTTTCTTACTGTTGAGTTTTAAGAATTTTTTCTATATTTGAGAAAGGTCCTTTATCAGATGTATCTTTTGCAAATCCAGCCTCTCCTAGCCAGTGGCTTGTTTTTTGTTTTTGTTGTTGTTGTTGTTGTTGTTCTGTTGACAGTATTTTACAGAGCAGATTTAAAAAAAAATTCCGGCATAGTTAACATACAGTGTTATATTAGTTTCAGGTGTATAACATAGTAATTCAACAATTCTATACATTATTCAGTGCCCATCATGATAAATGTACTCTTTGGTTTTGTTTTGGTTTTCTTTTGTTTTGTTTTGTTTTTAGTTTATGTTGTTTTTTACTCTTTTAGAACATTATTTTTCAGATAAATTTTTTTTAATTTTTTGTATTAATTTTTATTTACATTGTAGTTAGTTAATATATAGTTTAATATTGGTTTCCTGTGCAGAACTTAGTGATTCATCACTTACACACAACACCCAGTGTTCATCACAAGTGCTCTCCTTAATACCCATCACCTGTATAGTCCATCACCTGCACCTCTCCTCTCCAGCAACCTCAGTTTGTTCTCCATAGTTAAGTCTCTTATGGCTTACCTCCCTCTTTTTTTCCCATCCCCTGTTTATCTGTTTTGTTTCTTAAATTCCACATATGAGTGAAACCATGTGGTATTTGTCTTTCTCTGATTGACTTATTTCACTTTCCATAATATCACATCTTCTGTATCCATTCATCAATTGATGGACATTTGGGCTCTTTTCATATTTTGGCTATTGTTGATAATGCTGCTTTAAACATTGGGATGCATGTGCCCTTTCAAATCACTATGTTTGTATCCTTTGGGTAAATACCAGGTAGTACAATTGCTCAGTCATAGGGTAGTCATATTTTTAACTTTTTGAAGAACCTCCATACTGTTTTCCAGAATGGCTGCACCAATTTGCAATCCCACCCAACAATGTAAGAAGGTTCTCCTTTCCAGTATCTGTTTCCTGTGTTAATTTTAGCCATTCTGACAGGTGTGAGGTGGTAGCACATGGTGGTTTTGATTTGTAGCTCCTTGATGATGAGCAGTGTTGAACATCTTTTCATGTGTCTGTTGGCCATCTGGATGTCTTTGGAGAAATGTCTTCTACCCATTTTTAATCAGATTTTTTTTTTTTTTTTTTTTTTGGTATTGAGTTGTGTAAATTCTTTACCTATTTTGGGTATTATCACCTCATCAGATGTACCATTTGCAAATATCTTCTCCCATTCAGTAGGTTGCCTTTTAGTTTTGTTGATGGTTTCTATCACTGTGAAAAAGCTTTTTATTTTGATGTAGTCCCAAGAGTTTAATTTTGCTTTTATTTCCCTTGCCTTAGGAGACATATCTAAAAAATGTTACTGTAGCCAATGTCAGAGAAATTACCAACTGTGTTCTTCAATATTTTGTTGCCTGAATGACTTTTTAAATTTTATTTAAAAACCTTTTTTGTATAGAAGCTTTACCGCTATTATAATTCCTTGGCTTATTAAATGTACCATATTTATGTATCTAAATTTTTGCTGACTCCAAGTATATGTGTTACTGCTTGCCATCCCCTTCCATTCTCTTCCAGCCTTTCTCCTTCTTATCCAATACCATCTAATTAAGTGGGAATAAATTGCAATGTCCAAAGGAGTTATGTTTTACATTCATTTTAAAGTAAATGGTCTGAGAAGTCCTAAGGAGGACTTTGTATCCCTTCTTATGTGTGAATTACTCAATCTCAGAAGCTGTAGATTCAGAGGCATGATGTGGGCAGCCACACTACTCAAAATCCTTATCTCAAGATGTGGGGCAGTTTTTTGATACAACTATAATAATGGCAAATGTAATTAGCAGGTAAATACTAACTTCATCTCTCTTCTTCAAAAGCTAAATTCCTGGGAATTTCTCTTCTTTTCCCTTTTTCCTCACTTCACTTTTACAAAAATAAGCAATATGAGCTCCCTCAGAACCTTTAAAACTATATAATAGACGTCATATTAACAGTCATCAAACCCTGTAACTATCAGTGACACATCCCTCTCCAAATCTCCTATCCTGACACCTGTGGTTTACTTTTCTGTGTTTTGCTGCATCTAGAGATATGAGAAGGACCATACCTCGGGAAGAATTACACAGTTCAGGGATTAGAATTGATCTAATGAAAGTTGATAAGACTTGTTTGCCTGGGGTCATTGATTTGTAGCCAAGCCAGCTCAATGGGTCCAGTTTCTAACTTATCACTTTTCACCTTTCATCACTAGAAAGACAGCTGAATCCACAAAGCCAGTATTGTCGATTATGATTAAAAAGAGTGTGGGATTCACTTTCTCTAACAGAAGGGGGAAACCAAAGCTGACTCAACTAAGAGGAGGGCAAGAGAAGTCATGGCCGGTGTCACCTCACCTGGAGAGGGAATTCAGAGAAGACTGGAGTTTCCATTGTACAGTGTCTGGGGAATGCGAACAGAACAGAGCTCTCATTGTTCAACGTCCAGCATTTAACTACCAGAGATGAGAGCTTCCTTTCTACTCATTACCTATGGCCCAGAGTTGCTGGGAGAGGTAATCAGACCATATGGTAACATCCTTTGAGCTCCCTGGAGAGCTTGAGTGACAGTAAAGCATGTGGGATTCTTATCAACTCTAACTCACTTGGGTGCTCCTCTCCCATCTTTGACACCTGGGCACAGTCACTCAAAGTGGTTCTTTCTTCATTCTGTGCTGCTATTTGTTTCAAGCCCATTAAAAGCTCACTCCAGGAAATAGCAAATAACATTAAAATCTATGTCAGTGTCCCAAGTGTCAAAGCACAACCTGTGAGGGTTTAGCATGAATTCTACTTCTTTGCAAAGAGTAGGGTAATAACAGTACACATTGATTCTGCAAACTTGAGACCATCAAAAGAGGCCTTAGTCTTTAAGCAGCATTATTGTGCCTAATTAACTTTCCCCAGAAGGAAAAACAGTATTTCCCCCCCTACATTCTCTACATTCTTCTCCCTCATTAAATCTAAATAAAAATTTTTATTTGTTTTCACATCAAAAAGGAAGCTTTACAAAAGACTCGACAGATTTGAAGAATGATAACAAAAAAGCAAACATGAATGGAAAAATTGCTTTAAATTTTTTTATTAAATTCCAGTTAGTTAACACACAGTGTGGCATTAGTTTCCAGTGTACAATATAGTGACTCTGTACTTCCATACATCATCTGGTGCTGCTCATCACAACAAATGCCCTTCCTTAAATTCCCATCACCTATTTCATCCATCCTCCCACCCCCTCATCCTCTGGTCACCATCAGTTTGTTCTCTATTTGTTGGTTTGCCTCCCTCTCTTTTTTTTTTCTTCCCTTTGCTCAATTGTTTTGTTTCTTAAATTCCACATATGAGTGAAATCATATGGTATTTGTCTTTCTCTGACTGACAACGATGGACACTTGGGCTGTTTCCGTAATTTGGCTATTATAGGTAATAATAGCCGCTATCAAATCAGGGTACACATATCCCTCTGCTTTAGTATATTTGTATTATGTATGTAAACATTACTTTTACTAAAATTTCTTTCCAGGAAGATCTGAGCATTGCAGGTATGTGGAAGAAGGTGGGGTCATTTCAAAATATACCACGCTGAATTTAACATTCAATTATGAGCATTGATTCAGTCTGACAATTAAGTATCTGGGCAATACAGAAATGGATCCCATTTGCCAGTAAATAAAAATGTGTTTTACTGCAACATACCCCATTCTCAAAACATTCCCTTGACCCTCATAAGCTTAATAATCACACTACTGTCTGAATAAGATATCTTTTCTCCACTAACCTCTCCTCTGTGCTGCTTGAATATATCCCACCTGATCAATAAATCTAAAATCAGAAGCTTATTTCCTAATTTTATTTTTCAAAATAAGGTTTCTAAAAAGGCATCAGTCACAAACATAATAATATATGGATTCTTCCTTGAGAATATTACATATGCATAGACACACACATACATAAAGAAATATATATATAAATTTATATACATTCTTTGCTAAATTCATGAATAAGAAAAGGCTGTCTACTATCACCATTTCTATTTCCATTTAACATTATTCTTGGGGTGCCTGGGTGGTTCTTGGTTTCAGCTCAGGTCATGATCTCAGGATTGTGAGATTGAGCCCCACATCTGGCTCTGTGCTGGGCATGGAGCCTGCTTAAGATTCTCTCTCTCTCCCCCTGCCTCTGCTCTTCTCCCCTCTAAAAAAAAAAAAAATACAACCACACACACTATTCTGTAAGTATTAAATAAATAGGGCAACAAGAAAAAGTGAAAAGTGCAGCATTTGGTGATACTCGGATATTTGCCTGGAGAACCCACTACAATCCACTAAAAATTATTATAAATTATAAGAAGCTGACATTGCCCAGGTATAAAATTACATTGAAAAATCAAGTCTTTTTGTCCATAAACAATATCTGCTTAGAATTTATGATGGAACAAATGATCCCACTGATGATGAGAACAAAAGATAAAACACATAGGAGTAACTCTAAAAACAATATGCAAGGAAATTGTAAAATGTTACTGAGGGAATCCCCAAAAAGTCTTAAATGAAAAGTCATATCTATTCTTACACATGAAGACTCAACATCACAAAGATGTTAATTCTTTCTAAATTAATCTAAAATGTATGCCATCCTCATAAAATATGAACAGAATTTTTTTTTAACTAGACAAAGTGGTTCTAAAGCTTATTTGGAGAATAAACATACAATAATTGCCAGGACAATTCGGGGCCGGGGGCGGGGTGGGTAGAATAGTGAAAGAAGCCTATTTTGCCAAATTTTAGCTAATTAAAATAGTATGGTGCAGATTCATAAATATATCAATAGAGCAGAAGGATAGAAAAATCAAGAAGTTGACTCAAATTTATATAAGAGTTTTGCATAAGATAAAGGTAGAATCTTAAATCAATGAGAACCAAATGAATTATCCAAAAATAGTGTTAAGGGATCCCTGGGTGGCTCAGCGGTTTGGTGCCTGCCTTCAGTCCAGGGCATGATTCTGGAGTCCAAGGATCGAGTCCTGTATCAGGCTCCCTGCATGGAGCCTGCTTCTCCCTCTGCCTGTGTTTCTGCCTCTCTCTCTCTCTCTCTGTGTGTGTCTCTCATGAATAAATAAATAAAATCTTAAAAAAAAATAGTGTTAAGACAAGTAGGTAGTCATCTCAAGAAAAAATTATATCTGTATTCCAAAATGAATAATAAAATAAAAACCAAATATGTCAAAGATTGAAATGTGAAAAAATTAAGTCTTAAAAGTATTAGAAGAAAACATGCAGAAATTACTTTACAATCTTGTAGTGGGAAAAGGCATCTCTAATGTGCCAGACACTGAATTGTCTGTCCATTATATTCAAAACCCACTTTCCCACATCTTGCTGGCTAAATAAAACCCCAATTCTATTCAGGGGGGCAATAGGCCCAACCCCCCAAAATGGGTCATGATGGCAGGGTTGTTCTCCACTTTTGCAGCCTCTGTAGCTACGGTGACTATGTGACTTGGTTTGGGCCAATTAAACCTAAGTGGAAATCTGCTTGAAATTTTTCTTGGCTTTCCCAATAAAAATGGACAAACATACAGGCACCCATCCCCTTTGAAAGGCTAGTCCTTTTTTAATTTTTTTTTTAATTTTTTTTTTAATTTTTTTTTTTAATTTATTTATGATAGTCACAGAGAGAGAGAGAGGCAGAGACATAGGCAGAGGGAGAAGCAGGCTCCATGCACCGGGAGCCTGATGTGGGATTCGATCCCGGATCTCCAGGATCACGCCCTGGGCCAAAGGCAGGCGCCAAACCGCTGCGCCACCCAGGGATCCCTGAAAGGCTAGTCCTAAAGAAATCATCTTGGGACCAGAAGGGAAAGGCTAAAAGAATAGTATAAGGGACATGGGCCCTGACATGGCTAAACAGCTGAATCAAAGCTAACAACCACCAACTCTAGATTTTTCACTATGAGACAGAAAAAAATCCAATTTACTTGAGCTACTGTGTATAGACTTTTGTTTTCCTATAGTTGTATGACATTTACAAAAATAAATGACACAGTGAGAATGCCATAAAACTCAGAAGCCTTGAAGGAAAAGACTGAGCAATTTGACAACATTTAAAAATCTTTAAATTTTTTGCCCCCCTAAAAAATATTGACAAGAAGAAAAACAGATATTTTAAGTTTATATCACAACCAAAAGTTACTATCTCTATTATATACAGAGCTCACTAAATAAAAAGTAAGAAGATCATAGCCCAGTAGGACAATGACCAAGGGATATTAACAGATCATTCACACACACACACACCAAAAGAGAGAGAGAGAAAGAAAGAATACAGCTCTCTTAATTCTAAGAAAAGATATTCAATTTTATCATGATAAAATAATTAAACTATAGTAACATCATTATTCCTATCAATTTGTTTGGCAGATATTTAAAACAAAATTGGACAAAGCACTGGATATTTTAGGAAATCCATACTCTAGCATTCCCATTAGGAAAGAAAATCAAAATAACCCCCAAGGAGAGCAACTTGTCAATGTCACAATTTCAAATGTCCCTAGCAGTTGCTTCCTGGTTACAAAAGTAAAGGGCTGAAAATGATCTAAATGTCCACCAAAATAGGGCTAGTTGTGGAATATATAATAAAATACTACAAAGAAAGACAAATACCATCTGATTTCATTTATCCAGGGAATCTAAAAAACAAAACAAAAAAACCAAAGCAGAAACAGACCCATAAATGCAGAAAACAAGCTTGTGACTGGCAGAGGGAAAAGAGACAGTGGGCAAAGCACGTGAAGGGGAGTGGGAGACACACGCTTCCAGTTAGGGAATGAAAAAGTCATGGGGATGAAAGATCCAGTGTAGGGAATATAGTCCATGTATTGTAATAGCGTCCAAGGTGATGGACAGTGGTTACACTCATGGTGAGCACAGCACAATGTATAGAGTTGTCCAATCACTATGTTGTACACCTGAAACTAATGTAACATTGTGTGTCAGCTATACTTCCATTTAAAAAAAGAGACAGGGGCAGCCCGGGTAGCGCAGCAGTTTAGCACCACCTGCAGCCCAGGGTGTGATCGTAGAGACCCAGGATCGAGTCCCACGTCAGGCTCCCTGCATGGAGCCTTCCTCTCTCTGCCTGTGTCTCTGTCCCTCTCTCTCTATGAATAAATAAATAAAAACCTAAAAAAAAAAAAGAGAGAGAGAGAGAGAGAGACAGTAACTAAACTAGTAAGACAAGTCAGAACTAAACTGATGAGACGGGTAAAAGAAAATTTTTACCCTCCCCATCACCAGCAAGTTTGTAATTCTGATACAATATGTATGTCAAAAAATAAAAATAAAAATATGAATTCCTCATTTAAAAAATATAATAAAATAGTATACTTCTACAAAGGAATGAAGAGGCTCTCTCCATATAATTGAAGAATCTTCAAGATATGTTGTCAAATTTAAAAAAATGAAAGTACAGGAGAAAGTGTCTGCTATGAAACCATATTGTACTAAAAAGATATTAAAAGGGAAAATACACGATTTTACATTAATAAAATACCTTTTACAGAATACACAAGAAGCTGGTAATGGTGGTTGTCTCTGAGAAGGGAAATGACTTGCTGGGTGCTCCAGTGATCTATAACTGTACAATGAGCCACGCACCGGCTTAGCGGCATAGAACCACATCCATTTGATGGAGCTCACAGATTCTGTGTGTCAAGAATTTGGCCAGGGCAGAGGGCAGGGACTGGAGGGTGACTTATGTCTGATCACCGATGTCTGGAGCTCTCTTCGCTCCCTTGTCTGGCACCTCTGCTGTGGTGGAGCAGTTGCCATTGGTAACGGTGTACCCACAGGCCACCTCCCCACGTGGCTGGGACTTCCTCATGGTTTCGTAGACTAGTCAGGGTAGTCAGACCTCCAAGAGCCAATCAGGGCTCCAAGAGCGAACGTTCCAACATGCACGGTAGATGCTGCAAGGCCTTTTATGACTAGCTCCCAAATCACTTAGCATCACTTACACCGTTCCCTGTCGGTTGCAGCAGTCACAAGCCTGCTTGATTCAAGGACCCGGGAAATAGGAATTGAAGTACATCAATTTGGTAACAGTGGTTATCTCTAAGGAGTTGAATTTGGGAAGATTTTAATTTTCCTCTTTTTGCCTACTTTTACTTCCTAATTTCTTTAAATAAGGACCACCTGTGCTATAAAATAAGTGTTTTAGAAAAATCAAGGATCTCTCTTAAAATCCTCTTCTATGGAGCACGGCAAAACCATGCTGCACATGCATTTCCTTGTGGGTCTGAAATAGTGACAGAGTTTAGAGGTATATCCATGTATATTTTTCGTAAGCTCTCTCCACAATGACGCACCATCTAAGAAACATTATGGTGACATGTGACCACACGAGTGAAAGTACACTATTCATCTGTCGCCAGTTGCAGAATGGGGTTCTGCAGGCTCAGAGAAACACTGCTTCAGTTGACTTTACCTGAACCTTATCCAGATGTGTGGCTCAGCTCTGTGGGACCTACGTCCTTGTCCTCGTCCTTGTCATATGGATGTGAAGCAAACCCAAGACAATGAGGGGCTGGCCTGCCTTTGTCCTTTGTCCTAGCTGTCATGGCTTTATGGGAAGCTTTCTTCCCTATTCTTTGCCCTCCTCCCACCTTTGTTCTTCTGTCTGTCTGCACACCTTCACCTTCCCAGATGTTTCTTCCTTAACCTCCTTTGTCTCCTCTCACATTTCATTGTCTCCCCACACCACACCCACTCTCACATGGACCAATATATAAAGAGTGAGGGGGACCACCCTAAACCAACAAAACAGGGTTTTGCTGTTATTGTTTTTGTTTTTAACAAAACAGGTTTATAGGGTTCTGTTGCTTTTTCTTAGCTACTAGTTTAGGTTTGTGTTTTTTTCCATATCATTTCTTTTTATTTCATCATTGGTCTTAGGATGACCTAATAGTTTCTAATTTTCTTCTTTTTTTAAAATTGTGGTAAAATACACACCCCCATGAAACTTACCATTTTAACCATCTTGAAGTGTACAGCTCAGTGGCTTTAAGCACATTCCCATTGTGCAACTATCACCACCATCCATCTCCAGAACTTTTTCATCTCCCAAAACTGAAACTCTGAGCCTATTAAACACCAGCTCCCTTTTCCTCACTCCCCAAATCCCAGCAACTGCCATTTCTACTTTGAGTATCTATGAATTTGATTATGCTAGGTATTTTGTATAAGTGGAATCATACAGTAATTGTCCTTTCTATGATGGGCCTATTGCACTTAGCAGAACTTCAAGTTCACCTATGTTTAGCATGTGTCAGAATTCCTTTTCTTTTCTGGGCACCTGGGTGGCTCAGTCAGCTGAGTGTTTGCCTTCAGCTCAGGTCAAAATACCAGGGTCCTTGAATTGAGCCCCATGTCAGGCTCTCTGCTTAGCAGGGAGTCTGCTTCTCCCCCTCCTTCTGCTATTCCCCCCACTTGTGCTCATTCTCTCTCTCAAATAAATAAAATCTTTCAAAAAAATTTTAATTAAAAAATCCCTTTACTTTTTTTTTTTTTTTTAAGATTTTATTTATTTACTCATGAGAGACACAGAGAGAGGCAGAGACGCAGGCAGAGGGAGAAGCAGACTCCCTCCGGGGACCCTGATGTGGGACTCAATCTCAGACCCCGGATCACAACCTGAGCCAAAGGCAGATGCTTAACCACTGAGCCACCCAGGTGTCCAAAAATTCCTTTACTTTTCAAGGCTGAATAATAACATTCTGTTGTTTATACACACCACACTTTATTTACTCATCTGCTGTGGACGCTTGGGTTCTAAGCTATCAGTTTTTTCCAAACAAAGTGAAGTAGGCCTTTCCCTCCTCTAACCCCATACCAAGGAGACTCTCTCTCCCTTAACTGCTGTGGGACCCAGGAAATTTAACAAAAATCCCCTACCCCTGGACAAGCAGAGCAAGACTAACTCCATTTTGTGCTGCACCCGCCACCCCCTGTATGACCCCCACATGACCTGCTTATTGCTTAAGGCGCTGCCCCACCCTAGTCAAGCCGCTGGGCACACCCTTACCAGAAATCGGCTCATAAAAATGTAACCCCGCCCTGTGCCCACCAAAACTGTGTGCCAATTCCGACCAGGTAGGCCAGTTCAAAAGGTCACTATAGGGTAAATTGTGATTCAACTGGCCTCCTGCGTGCGGACCTACATGACTGTGCAACTTTCTATGTGTGTTACAATCCCATTGGCCACTGGCCCCTATAAAGCTGCTATGCCTCTTAGCCTCGGGGTCCAAGTCCCTGCTTCGCTGTGTGGGGTATACTTGGACCCAAGCTCGAGCTTGAGCTTGTGAATAAACCCTCGTGTGTTTGCATCGGTGTCAGCTCCTTGGTGGTTTCTCGGATTCACAATCTTGGGCACAACACTGCCTCATTCCTGGCCTCAGATTCCCTCCTTCCCTGATGGAGTGCCTTGGGATTGAGTCTTGTGGCCTCATCTCACCTCTCTTCACACTGTCCTGAATGACAGCACTATCTCTGGGGCCTTCAATATACTCCAGAGAGGATGACTCCAGCCTTATCTCTCCAAACAAGACTTCAGCTCTTTCTCCCCTGCCTAAATATGTCACAGTTCTATTTATGAATATCTTGTAACCAGTTCAAAACCAGCTTTCCTCATTCTTCTGCATCCCTCCACCCTCTGAGTGAAAGCGACTAGAACCCTTTCCTAAACCAGCCAGCAGACTAGAGGCTTAGTCTTTGAGACACTGAAGCTTATCGCTCCACTGATGGACACCAGCCACAAAGGAAGGCAAGAGTGCCATTCACAGCTGAAAAGAAGGTAATTAATAGAATGTCTGTGTGTTCCACCGTAGGAAGCTGACCCAGCCCCCCTCCCCTTCCATGCTCCCAGAACAACAGGAGTCAAAGACAAGTTCTCAGGCAAAAGAACTTTCTCCCTGGAGAAACTGAGTGCCCCACAGAAACAACCTTCAGACACAGATATTTGGCTGGTTCACTGTCTCTTCTCTGTCCTGAGAGGCCTCCTAGTCACCAGAAACAAAGCCAGCTGTGTACATGAAGCTTTAACCCGAGCATGAGGGACTGTCTCTTGAATGTCAACAAACAACCAAGAATCAATAGGTATTTAAGGAATACAGTAATGTACTCGTGTGATCTAGAAATTTAGAGCTAAATACTAAGAAAATAGCCAAAAGAGTTAATAATTGTTGCTTCTGTGGAGCAAAACTGAGGAATAGGAGGGGACTGGTATTGCCAGTTGTATTTTTTTGGTATTATTTGATTTTTAAATATGTATATTTATTTATTCTTCTCAGGGCCCTGAAAGTGACCTGCCTAAAATGTCAACCAGGTCACTTAAAACCCTACAATGTCTTCCCATTACCCTCAGAATGTAGCACAGACTCCAACGGTAACCCCCCAAGGCACTGCATGATCTGACCCCACCTGTGTCTTCAATCACATCCCGCTTTATTCCCCTCTTTTTCATGAAGCTGAGGTGTCACCAGTTTCCTTTTCTTCAATTTCTTTTAAAAAGCCTTGGTCTTTGCTGCCTCAGGCCTTTACATATGCTCTTGCATATCCATGGAACATCTTTGTCCCACTCTTCATCTGGCTGGGCCCTTCCTGTCCTTTAGATCTCCACCTAAATATCACCTCCAAGGGACCAACCAACCTATCAAAAACAAGTCATCCCTATTATCTTTAACTGATCCTCTTACTCCTTCCACAACATTTTTAATTGTTTTTGTTTTTCATCTATTCCTTTGTTTTCTTATTCTGCTCCCTCAGTAAAAAATTAGCTCCGTGAAGGCAAGGACCATGCCCTATCTCTAGAGTCTAGCACAGTACCTGTTTGAATAAACTGCATCCTAAACTGAATGCAAATCTCAATTTCCATCTCCCTGAGCAGTTTTCCAGATTGTACTATTCTTTAGAGTAAGCATTACCAACTTGGTTAAAGATTAAAGATGTATGACAACAAGTGCTCCCTAATATTTGACACACATCAGCCCCACTCCAAATTGCTAAGACATCTCCCTTATGGGGTTTTAGTAACTGTTTATCTCTTTTTATTAGAGGGAGAAGAGAACAGGAAAAACACACATACAAATTGATTCGGGTGTGGGGGAGTACAATTTATTTAAATGACTCAATAACTCTTCCTTAGATAATAGGGAGGAACCCCTCTCTTGATGGGCTTTGGGGAATGAGAGTCAGATGCCAATTTTCATTTGGATCATATTAGTGTGGATAATGTTAACAATCTAGTGCCTAATAGTAATGATGACTATTAAAATTGCAATAATGTTAGAGAGCAGAAAATC
The DNA here is from genome assembly GCF_003254725.2 of Canis lupus dingo. NCBI lineage: Eukaryota > Metazoa > Chordata > Mammalia > Carnivora > Canidae > Canis > Canis lupus. Next base: position 34,528,706 of record NC_064269.1, on the reverse strand, counting down.
AGAAAGTGAAAAGAGTCAGGTAAAATACCCTCATCTGTGTTCTCCAGACATATTAGTTATATCTAAACCATGTCTTCATCAAAAAAATCTGCAGGTGGTGAGAACAGTGCTAGTGACAAGGTTTTTGCGCTTTGTCTGACCTGGAAAGAAATATCTACTTTGTTACCTTAAAATTCAATCCATATCATCCCATGTCACCACATCCATGTCACAACCCAAAATAATGGTGACTTATTTCAAGCACTACTGGACACATATTTGAAAGGAGAGTCATGCACTCTGCTGATGTTGAGATCTTAAAACACACAGTCTTCTCTCCTCATCATGGAGAAGAAGGTTAAGTCCTGTCTTGAGGAGGAGGGATCAAATGATTCCTTTACATTTCTCCCAGCCCTCAGATTCAATAATTGGATGATTCATCATCTGCTAAAGGAAATTAGTTTAGGACATTGGGTGGGGGTAAGCTGTGAAATGCTCATAAGCCTGGTCATATTGATGGAACTGTTAGATCTATACGTTGGCGTCCTATAGAAGGAAAGCCCAGAAGGAAAAAAGAAAATATCAACTTCTATATAAGCAGAAACCAGGAGTAATGAAATACCACTCATAATTTATTTGCTCATTAAGCAAACATTCAGTTAGCACTCACTATATAACTGGAACAGTGCTTGAAATGGGGCAGATGCATAAAATGACTTCCTGTGTTCAAAGAGTAGAGGGGATAGACTCAAAAATACACAATTTTAGCACAATCTGATGTATGCTTTTGTAGGATTTAGTACCACAACTCTGTGGGAACCCAGAGTGATTGGTAACTCCATTGAAGGAGTTAAGAAGAACTTTATCAAGGAAACAATAGCCGAACTGGGCTTTGGCAGATGACTAGGAGTTCTTTAGCGAGAATGGGAAGGGGATTCCAAGAAGAAATGGAAAACATAAAGGCTTAGAGACTTGAAAGAGCAGAGAAAAAAAGGAAAAGGAAATATTCAGAGTAAGTGAAGCAGGAATAAATAGGGATAAGAGAGTAGAATCAAGACATACAGGAAACTAATTAAGAATTTTTTATGCCATGCTAAAAGTTTAATTTTTTCCCTACAAACAAGGTTCATGATTGGATCATTTTTACCAAGAGTACTTCATGATCATATTGCTTTTGTTAAAAGGAATTCCCTGGTGGGATTGTAGAAAATTAAAAGGAAAAAAAAAAGTCAGGGGGTCATGGTAATCATCTAGTCAAGAAATAAGGACCTGCCTTAGCACATGGAAATATGTTCAACTTCACTGTAATGAAGCTCACATTGCATACCATTTCTCACCTATCAAGATGGCAAAAATTCAAATTCTTGAGAACACACTCAAGGTGTTGAGGCCATGGGAAAAGAGGTCCTCTAATATATTGCTGGTAGGAGTGAAAAAATAGTTCAACTTATAGAGAGGGCAATTTGGCAATTTCCAATAAAATAGTATATGACTTTACCCAAAGCAATCTACAGATTCACTTGATCTTAGCCAAAAGCCAATAAGTGATAGCAATCTACAGATTCAGTGCAATCCCTATCAAAATACCAACAGCATTTTTCACAAAACCAGAATAAATAATGACTGCAGTTTGTATGGAACTACAAAAGACCCCCAAATAGCCAAAGCAATCCTGAGAAAGAAAAACAAAGCTGGAGGCATCACAATTTCAGATTTTAAGATATAATGCAAAGCTATAGTAATCAAAAAAGTATGGTACTGACACAAAAAATGGAACAGAGCCCAGAAATAAACCCAACATTATATGGTCAATAAATCATTGACAAAAGAGGCAGGAATATACAATGCCTCTTCAATAAATGATGCTGGGAAAACTGGACAGCTACATGCAAAAGAATGAAACTGGACTACTCTCTAACACCATACACAAAAATAAACTCAACATGGATTAAAGGTCTAAATGTAACACCTGAAACCATAAAAATCCTAGAACACAAGTGGTAATTTCTCTGACATCAGCTATAGTAACATTTTTCTAGATATGTCTCCTTAAACAAGGGAAACAAAAGCAAAAATGAACCATTGGGACTACATCAAAATAAAAAGCTTTTTCACAGTGAAGGAAACCATCAACAAAACTAAAAGGCAAACTACTGAATGAGAGAAGATATATGCAAATGATATATCTGATGAGGTGATAATACCCAAAATAGATAAAGAATTTACACAGCTCAACACCAAAAATAAATTTTTCTTTATTAAAAATGGGTAGAGGATCTGAATAGGCAGTTTTCCAAAGAAGACATCCAGATGGCCAAGAGATGCATGAAAAGATGCACAACATTGCTCATCATCAGGGAAATGCAAATCACAACTACAATGAGGTATCACCTTGCACCTGTCAGAATAGCTAAAATCGAAAAGGCAAGAAATAACAAGTGTTGGAGAACAGGATGTGGAGAAAAAGGAACCTTAACACACTGTTGGTGGGAATGTAAATTGGTGCAGCAACTATGAAAGAGAGTAAGGGTGTTCCTCAAAAAATTAAAAATAGAAATACCATATGATCCAATAATTCTGCTACTAGGTACCCAAAGAAAATGAGAACACTAATTTGGAAAGATATGCACTCCTATGTTCATTGCAGCATTATTTACAAAGCCAAAATATGAAAGCAATCTAAGTATCCATGAGTAGAAAAATGGATAAGGAAGATGTGCTGTGTGTGAGTGTATGTGTGTGTGTGTTAGAGTATTATACAACCATAAAAAAGGATGAGATTAAGCCATCTGCAGCAACATAACAACATAAATGGACATAAATGGACCAGAAAGTGTTACACTAAATGAAATAAGTCAGACTAAGAAGGACAAATACCATATGATTTCACTCAGATGTGGAATCTAAAAAAAAAAAAAAAACAAAAGAATAAACAAAAAGCAGAATCAAACCTGTAAGTACAGAGAACAAACTGATGGTTACCAGAAGGAAGTGGGTGGGAGGATGGGCAAAATGGGTGAAGAGGAGTGGGAGATACAGGCTTCCAGTCATGGAATGAATAAAGCACAGGAATAAAAAGCACAGCATAAGGAATATAGTCAATAATATTGTAATAACATTGTATGGTGACAGATGGTAGTTACACTCTGATGAGCGTAGCATAATGTATAAACTTACTGAATCACTATGCTGTGCACCTGAAACTAATGTAACATTGTATGTCAACTATACTCAAAAATATTTAAAAAATTAAACAATATATGTCTTTAGTTTTTGACCTAACAATCACACTTTTAGGAATTTACCCTGAAGATATACTTCTACAAATACAAAACAATATACATATAAGGTTATTCAATTGCAGCATTATTCACAACAACAAAATACTGGAAATAACCCAAATGCCTTTTCAATTAACTGTTGGTGAATCCATGCAATAGAATATGCAACAATGAAAAAGAGTATGAAAGATTTTTATGACTCAATATTAATGATCCCCAGAAAGTATTGTGAAGTAAATAAATCCAAGTTCAGAAGAGTATATATAGTATGCCATATCTTGTTTAAGAATGAAGGAAAAAGGGCACCTGGGTGGCTCAGTGGTTGAGTACCTGCCTTTGGCTCAGGTCATGATCCTGGAATCCTGGGATCAAGTACCACATCAGGTTCCCCATGGGGAGCCTGCTTCTCCCTCTGTTTATGTCTCTGCCTCTCTCTGTGTCTCTCACAAATAAATAAATAAAATCTTTTTTTAAAAAAGTGAAGGGGAAATAAAAAGGAGCACACATATTTGTTAATTTTTGCAAAAAATCCCCACAGAAAACATAAAACCATAAATAAATACAAATGGGTACCAAGAAAGATAGGTAAGAATGGGGTAAAGGGGATAAGGATAAGAGTGATAGACATAGAATTTGTTTTTTAAGAAAGCCTAAAACTGAATGAAAATATTAAAAATTAAACTTAGGAACAAGAAAAGGATGTCCCTTCTCATCACTGATTTTCAACACTACACTGGAAGTTCTAGCTAAAGTGATAAGACAAGAAAAGGAAATTAAAAGTATACAGATTTGAAAGGAAGAAATAAAACTGTCTTTGTTCACAGATGCCATGACCATGTATGTTGAAAATTAAAAGAATTGACAAAAAAATCTGGAACTAATAAATGATTATAAGAAAGTTTTAGGATACAAACATAACACAAAAAGTCAATCATTGTTTTATAAGAAAGCAAATAATAAGTGGAATTTGAAATTGAAAACACATTACTATCTACATTAGCACCCAAAAAATTAAATTTAGGGAGATAAACCTAACAAAATATGTCCAAGATTTATATGAGAAAAACTGGTGAAAGATATCAAAGAAGAATTAAGTAAATGTAAATATAATCCACGATTATGGATGAAGACTCAATATTGTTAAGATGTCAGTTTTTCCCAACATGATTTATAGATTCAATGCAATCTCAATTAATATCTCAGCAAGTTGCTTTATCTATACAGACAAATTAATCCTAAAGCTTATATAAAGAGACAAAAAAAAAACCCAAATCATCAACACAATATTGAAAAAGAACACAGAGAACTGACCCTTATTGAATTTCAAAAGTTAGTATAAATCTATGGTAATTGAGACAGTGTGGTATTGGCAAGAGAAAAATAAGTAGATCAATAGAACAGAATAGAGAGCCCAGACATAGATTCACATAATATAGTCAATGCTCCTTTACAAAGGAGCAAAGGCAACACAATGAACCAAAGATAGTCTTTTCAACAGATGGTGCTGGAACAACTGGACATTCACATGCAAAAAAAACAAAAACAAAAAAACAAAACAAAACCAGGCATACAACTTACATCCTTCATAAATTAACTCAAAATAGCACACAAATTTAAATGTAAAATGCACAACTATAAAACCCTCAGAAGATAACATGAGAGAAGACCTAGATTACCTTGGGTATGCTGACTTGGGTATGACTTTATAGGTACATCACCAAAGGCGTTTTCCACAAAAGAAAGAACTGATAAGATAGGTTTCATCAAAATTAAAAATATGTTCTGCAAAGGATAATGTCAAGAGGATGAGAAGACAAGTCACAGACTGGGAGAAGATATTTGCAGAAAAATACATTTAATAAAAGATTATTATCTAAAATGTACAAAGAATTTTTAAGATTCAAAAATAAGAAAACAGTTTGATTTAAGAATGGGCAAAAGATTTGAACCAAGATGTACAGATGGCTAGTAGGCATATTAAAAGGTGTTCTGGGCAGCCTGGGTGACTCAGTGGTTTAGCGCCATCTTCAGCCCAGGTTGTGATCTTGGAGATCCAGGATCGAGTCCCACGTCAGGCTTCTTGCATGGAGCCTGCTTCTCCCTCTGCCTGTGACTCTGCCTCTCCCTCTCTCTCTTGCTCTGTGTCTCCCATGAATAAATAAATAAAATCTTTTTAAAAAATAAATAAAATAAAATAAAATAAAATATGTTCAACGTTATATATCACAAGGGAATTGCAAATTAAAACAAGGAGATACCACTACACACCTATTAAAATAGCCAAAATCCAAAACACTGACAACACCAAACGCTGGCAATTATGTGGAGCAACAGGAATTCTCATTCACCACTGGTGGGAATGCAAAGTGGTATGGCCACTTTGAAAGACAGTTTGGAAGTTTCTTATAAAACTAAACATAGTCTTACCATAAAGTCTAGTAATATCACTTCTTAGATTTTATCCAAAAGAACTGAAAATGTATGTCCATATAAAAATGTGAATGCATGTGAATGCTTATTGCTACAAACATTTGAAATGTGAAATTAAATTTGATATTGCTTGATTTATATTTGCCAAAACTTTGAAGCCACCAAGATATTTTCAGTAGTTGAATGGATATTCACCAATGGCACATCTAGGCAATAGAGTATTATTTAGGACTTTAAAAAGCTGAGCTATTAAGCCATAAAAAGACATAAAGAAAACTAAAATGGGTATTTCTAAGTAAAAAAAAAGCCAACCTGTAAAGGCTACATACTATATGTTCCAATTATATGACATTCTGAAAGAAACAAAATTATGGAGACAGTAAAAAGATCAGTAGTTATCAGGGCTTCAGGGAAAGGAGGAATTAATAGGTGGAGCACAGAGGACTTCTGAATTAGTGAAACTATTCTGCATGATACTAGTCATGGTAGATACAAGTCATTATACATTTGTCCAAACCTATAGAATGTACACCACTAAGAGGGAACCCTAATGTAAACTATGGACTTTGGATGATGACATATCAATGTAGGTTCATTGATTGTGACAGATGTACCACTGCAGTACAAAATGTTGATAGTGGGAGAAGGTGGGAAATGTAGGGAATATATGGGAATTTTCTGTACTTTCAGCGCAATCTTGTCATGAATATAAAACTGCTCTGAAAAATAAAGTTTATTAATTATAAAAACTAACCTAACTTTATATAAATACAATAGCAAAACCACACTAAGAAACTGATTTGAATAATTTTTAAAGTCTACATTCTTTACATCTTTAGTGGGATATATATTCTAAGGACAAAACTGCAAAGAAATCTTAAATGTTACTGAACATTTGGTATCGGTAGTTTTTGGTAGTAGTAATAATGGTATGATGTTCTGAAAATATTTTATGTATATCATAGGATAAAGTAAATAAATGAATATATGAATGCTATTAGGAACCAAGATTTTCACTATGAGAGAAGAGAGATAAAAATTTAAAATAAGAAAAAGGAAGGATAGGGGCACCTGAGTGGCTTAGTTGGCTAAGTGTCTGCCTTTGGCTCAGGTCACGGTCACAGAGTGCCAGGATTGAGTCCCATCATGGGCACTCTGCTCTGTGGGGAACCTGCCTCTCCCTCTCCCTCTACCTGTTGCTCTCCCTCCTTGTGCTCTGTCTGTCTGTCTGTCTGTCTCTCTCTCTCTGTGTCAAATAAATAAACAAAATCTTTAAAAAAAGAAAATTAAGGATAAATTTTAATTATAAGTATCAGTGAACTTACAGTTTTTAAATATATTTTCTGTTACCTCCATCGAAAAGGCCCAGGTGTAATAACACACCAATAGCAATGAGCACACGTAGCAACCAGATCTTGGTATCTACATACCATTCCCCACTAAAAGAGACCAGAGTTCCTTGGAGAAACATCTGTTCCCAGGTCTGGGGCCAGAAAAAAGTAAGTTGAGCCTTCGATCTCTTGTTTTGCTCATAGGAAGTGTATGAAAACCAAGAATCATGTCAAAGGCTCTCAGAGCGTGGCCTTAAGGGGCTCCCACTGAACACATCTGGGTCAATACAGCCAATTTGCAAAAATTGACTCAGACAGGGATCATAATTAGATATTGAGGCCACTGGGTAAACAGTGTTGGGCATCAGAATATTCACACCAGGGCACCCCCGGTAGCTCAGCGATTTAGTGCTGCCTTCAGCCCAGGGCCTGATCTTGGAGACCCAGGATCGAGTCCCACATCGGGCTCCCTGCATGGAGCCTGCTTTTCCCTCTGCCTGTGTCTCTGCCTCTCTCTCTCTCCCTCTCTGTGTCTCTCATGAATAAATAAATAAATACATCTTTTTAAAAAAAAAAAAAAACAAAAAGGATATTCACATCATTTCAAGGAATTACCCACAGATTGCTAATTACAAAGGAGTAAAGTTACTTTTAAAGATTTATTTATTTATTTATGATAGATTTATGATAGGTAAAGCTGGTCACAAGATAAGTTTATGAGTGATTCAGAAAGTGGACATGGAGGCACATAGTCAATGAAGTATAATTTTCTGGGGCTGAAATTCCCCTGTGTTAAGGGCCATTCTACCTTTCTGCAACTCCATTCAGTCCTCACTGCTTCCATTTCTAGGATGTGGGGCTGATGATCTGGCTTAGGGAATGGAAGCACAGGATTAGCTTGTTTCCTATTATCCTAACTTCTCCCAGCATACCAGAGCTTTTCCTGGAAACCACAAAAAAGAAAAAACAAAACAATAACAACCAAAAACCCATTATGGGATACCTCAACCTCCCCCACAAGTGGAGTCTGGGAATTACATAAAGCCCCTGTGTATTTGGGCATGAAGAAAGAAGCTCATTTAAATATCTGTGACATCAATGGAACAGGCACTGATTAGACAGATGGACAGTGGCATTTTTAGTATAATATGCCTTATAAGCCTGCAGAAAAATCACTCAGCCCACCATGATGTTAGTGACTCATGGGTGTTAATAGTGACAGTTCATAACTCTACCGAGAATACAGCCAATTTCTGCTTATCCACAAATAGATTGTTACTTTGCCAAGTATTTGCACAGCAATCTGTTCCAGCCTTGGCTACCACAGCAGGCCCCAGCTTGGGTGGGGTCAGGGCTATATATAAGGGAATGTGGAGAGCAGGGCTGGGCCTAGAATATAGAGTGAAGGGTAAGGGAGTACTTTCACCCTAACATGCAACTGATTATATTCTTTTTTTTTAAAGAGTTTATTTATTTATTCATGAGACACACACACACACACAGAGAGAGAGAGAGAGAGAGGCAGAGACACAGGCAGAGGGAGAAGCAGGCTCCATGCAGGGAGCCCGATGTGGGACTCGATCCCGGGACTCCAGGATCACGACCTGAGCTGAAGTCAGACGCTTAACCCTAAGCCACCTGGGCTGCCCCACCACTGATTATATTCTAAGGTGAAATGTTACTCATCTGTGTCACCAAATATTTACTGAACACCTGCTACGACTGGGGCACTGTGCAGAGAAGTAGGGATTCAAAAGCTATAAAATAGGATCCCTACTGCAGGAACCTTACACTAGAGTTTAGGACATGAACCATAAACATAAAAACACGTGAGTCAATACTCACTAACAACAATAAATGTTGTTCCAGCCAAGAGAGAGTAGAGAAGAGTAATTTGCATTCTATAGATGTGATAGATGAATCATAGGGCTAAGTGAATTCTCCAGGGAGAAAGGAGAAAGTAATAGAAGAGAGAAATATTTATTAAGCATCTACTACTGATATACTAATGGCTACCATTTGGGAGCATTTAATAATGACAAGTGCTTTTGCCTGTGCTTTTCACTTTATTTTTGCAACCACCATGTGACTAAGTGAATTATTATTCCCATATTATAGTTAACCAAGCATAGTCTCAGGTAAGTAATTACCCCCAAGGTCACATACCCATAAACAGCTGGACAGAACTCACACACACATTTGTCCAACACAGAGTTCATGCTCTTTCTGTTTCATGGTCTGGGCTCACTCTTCTGCATCTCTTCACACTACAAATGGGTCATGTGTAACCTCCATGGCCTTTGCCTTCAAGGAGAAAGCCACATACACAAGATGGTGGAGGGCAAGAAAACGCCAAAAGAAAGGGTGACTGTCCCAGTGTATGGCAGAGATCATTGGTGCAGGGGCGGGGGCGTCTGAGGGGGCACTAGAGAAGATGCCATTGGAAAAGCATCAGGTACTTCCAGGGAGCTCCTCCAGGGAGCTCCCAGAAAAATTCTGGCACAAAATTTGTAAACTACAACAGCCCCTTGAGGATTTTCTTTATTTATCTGATGCTGCACAGCCGGGGACCCAGATTATGTCTCAACAGCAGACAAATGGCCCTGGTGGCCTGACTGATTGTGTACATAAGAGGTGGCTGCCATTCCCAAGGCCCAACCACCCATCTGAGTGATGGCAGCTCTCCAGGGGCAGAGAATGTTCCCCATGCCTATAATGGGCCTCACTAGTGTCAATATTTACAGAGGAACCCAAGGGACAACAGATGGATGGAGGGAACCAAAAGACAGCTACTTCCCCATCTTCATTTTGAAGTGTCTGCTGCAGAACAGAAGGAGTGGTTCAGGGAAAGTGGTGCTCTGCTGTCACCTTGGCAAACTTGATCACCTCCCTCAAACATTTGAGTAACTACCTAGTGAAAGGTGAATAATAAATGGCAGAAATCCAGCAAAGTGCTAGCATTTCCATCTTAAGCTAAAACAAATCCTCTCCCTTCCCCCGACTGTAATTTTCTTCTGTATAATTTTCTAGCAGTACTTGGCAGGTTTGGGACTCACCAGCACATAGTCATTAGCTGTAAAAATGACAGCGATGATACTTAGAGTCCAGGGGGAAGAGAACTGGCCAAGAAAAATCCTGGAGAGTGCCAATATCTAAGTCTGTGTTGTGAAAGGGAGGGCCCTCTGAACTCTGCATGATCATGGATATCCATAAAGAACCAGGACCCAAAAGCATCCTGGGAGTCTGCGGTCCGAGGCAGCAAGAAAATCCAGGAAGAAGACAACTAAAAAATCCCCTGTGTTTGGTACATAGGTCGTGAAGGAACTTCATGTGAAAGTTCTGGTAGAGTGGTGGGGTTCAGAAGACAGAGCCACATGGACTAAGGGGCGAAAGGAGGTGAGGAAGCAGAGACGGAGAAGAGACACGGGTTTTCAGGGAAGTTTGAATATACTAGTAGGGGAAAGTCAAGAGAGGGTAATTTTCTCAAGATGGAAATTATTTGAGTGTGATGAGAGTTTCAGGGGAAAGATCCAGTAGGAAGAGAGAAGTCATCACAGGGATGGAGGAGCTGATGGCAGGATGCTAGTAGATGTTGGAGAGAGAGAGCCTGAAACATGAGTTCCTCAGCCAGACTCTCCAAGTTTTCTCAAGAACCCATAACAATTTAGACTATCTTCTTCCATCTCCCTTTTGGACCTAGTCAAGGACAGGAGGTCCAGGCTGGCCATCTTTGCTGACCTAATCAGTTTACCCCCTAAAAAGTGCGAACAAGATTTACTGTGTACAGATCATTTGCAGTGTTTTCTCACCCCCTACTCTTATGTATAAATTCTTAGCTTAAGAAGGGATTCCTTGGGTAGGACTCACTTGGTGGTGCATGCAACTCTTGGTCTCGGGGTAGTGACTTCAAGCTCCACACTGGGTGTAGAGATTATTAAGAAAAGGGGGGGGGGATTCTTCCTCATAGGAGGAAACAATTTGCCTACAAAATAATTAATATGCAAACTAATTGTTCTTGAGGGCTTTTTTTTTTTTTTTAAAGAGTTTATTTATTCATGAGAGACACAGAGAGAGAGAGAGAGGCAGAGGGAGAAGCAGGCTCACTGCGGGGAGCCCGACACCAGACTTGATCCCAGGACCCTTGGATCATGTCCTGAGCAGAAGGCAGATGCTCAACCACTGAGCTGCCCCTTGAGGTATTTTTTTGAGAAGATAAAAGAAAGACAGAGGATGTAGGAGCAAGTGGCGGTAACTGCTGAAGCACGATCCAGAGATGGTGAGATGGGGCAGGGTCAGGGATCCTGACAAGATTGCCTTTCAATAGGAGCAAGGTTCCCCCATGGTCTGAACTGGAAGAAATGTGGGGAGGGTGCATAAACTCGAGGGAGGCATGGGGTAAAGGTTTGAGTGGGACAGGAAGTTAGAGGGCTGTCTCCTGAGAATGAAGAAGCCATGGATACAGGGAATGGTGGCAGATTTAAACTGTTGTTAAAGAGAATGGGCAATGGACCAGACACGGTGTGGGGAGAAAGCACCACGGGGCACCCACACAGACCCAGCTGAGGCAGAAATACAAATGATGACAGTTTGCCTGGCTATGTGACTTCCCCCCACCAGCTGCCCAGGTGTAGAGGGAGGGGAGAGTGGGGTAGGTATTCCCTGGGTGGGTGCAGAGGAAGGATGGGGGGATGGGAGGCAAGGAGTTCAGATAACCACAGGACTTGGGCTGGAACAGGGAAGGGAGAGGCAAGGAGGGTGCACACGGTGGCCTGTGCTCTAGTTAGAACAGAATCCACTCCAGCTGGCTGGAAAAGAGAGGGATATAGATAGCTCAAAAAAAAAAAAAAAAAATCAGCAAGAGCTGTAAAGACTTGGGCTGAGCACCCAGGAATGACGCCCCCCACACATGGTGGGACTGGCCCATCTTAGGGACTCAGCCTCCACTGTAATCACAAAGCTTTAGCTCAGAGGCCAATCACCATAGCTGCCAACTATAGAATGAAACCCCCTCCCCGCCAGGCTCCCAGGAAAACAGACGCCCCTGCTCTGCCTCCCCTGAATAATCCAGTGTTGCGTCGACATCTCCTGTAGGTACATTAGGTTGGTGGGACCTAAGTCACTGCCCCTGCAGCAAGGGAGTGAGGGAGACTGGGAGCTTTCCTGTGTGTTTGGTCTCCCGTCCCCTCTGTGGCCCCATGGGGAAGCTGGTATTCACACCATGGGAAGTGTTCAAGTAGTACAGAAAGAGTCCCAGCTGTCTACTAGCAGGTATGTCAAGGCTACCACAGCCTACGTGGTACCTCTGGGAATATTTTCTTAAATGCCCCTCTGAGCACACGCTGTGTGAGCATGGCTTGGCAAGGTCTGTTCTTTTATGAGAAGATAAAGGTGCTCCTGCTTCCTGCAGGGACACTGCCCTGCCTCTGTGCACAGGTGCAGTAAGCTTACCAAGCAAAGTGCAGGGTAGGCTTCAGCCCCCACCCACCTCCTCAAGTGCCAGATTCTGTGTGGTCTGGCAAGGGCACAGTAGTTTGCGACAGCTCAGGAGCCTACTGGCCAGGCAGAGCTGGAGGGGCCCAGGGCCAAGCAGTCTGCACAAAGTCAGAGGGCATTGTAGGTGGGAAGGAGACTGAGGGAGAGCCAGGCATTCTGGCATTCTGGTGACAGCATGAAACCCAGGGGTCTGAGAGTTCTGGGCTGGAGCTGCTACTGTGGGAATAAGTTCCTGTGGTGGTGGTGGTGGGGGCGGAGTACAGGGGAGCTAAGAGGCTTTGATATTGAGGAAGCTGTTTGAGAGGCAAATCACCTATGGGGATGTTAAAATTTGAGATGGACGAAGAGGAAGAAGGGAGCCGGAGCCAGATTCTAAAGTTGTCCACAAGACAGTTATAGGGGGACAGGGGGTGACACACCCAAGAGGACAAGAAGAAAGTAATAACTTTAAGCACGAAGGGCTTCATGTAAGGGTGGGAGCAGCAGCTGGGAGCTAACAAATAACCACAGATCCCCAGCTCTCCATTCCTGGCCCCTTGCTCCATGAGACACTGATGTGTTCATTTAAGCAAATAATGGACCTCAGGCTGCCATAACAAAGTACAACAGACTGGGGGGTGTAAATAAAAGAAACTTATTTCTCATAGTTCTGGAGGCTGGAAGTCCAAGATCAAGTTGCCAGCATGATTAGGTTCTGGAGAGAGCCCTCTTCTTGTCTTGGAGATGGCTGCCCTCTCCCTGTGTCCTCACTTGACAGAAAAGAAGACAAGCTTTCTGGTGTTTCTTCCTATAATGGCACTAACCTCATCATGAGGGCCTTACCCTCATGACCTCATCTAGCCCTAATCACCCCCAAAGACCCCATCTCCAATATGGCCTTCCACTGGGGGTCGGCATATATGAATTTGGTGGGGCAGGGGGAGGGGACACCACCTGTAGCACTCAGTCCAAAGTACTTCATTATTTGTGAACAAAAGAAAATCCTTATTCTCACATAGTTTATATTCTAATGGAGGGAGGCAGACAACACATACACATACATACACATACACATACACAATATGTTAGGATAATAAGTGCTATAAGAAACCCTAGGGGGGATCCCTGGGTGGCTCAGCAGTTTAGCGCCTGCCTTCGGCCCAGGGTGTGATCCTGGAGACCCAGGATAGAGTCCCACATCGGGCTTCCTGCATGGAGCCTGCTTCTTCCTCTGCCTGTGTCTCTGCCTCTCTCTCTCTCTCTCTCTCTCTCTCATGAATAAATAAATAAAATCTTTAAAAAAAAGAAGAAAAGAAGAAACCCTAGGTTAGTAGGGTGATGGAGAGCCAGGACATTACTGTATCTGGAATGGATATAGAAGGGAGTTAGACATGGAATATCTGGTGAAAGTGTGTTACAGCCTGAGAGGGCAGGGCACGTGCAAAGGCCCTGAGGCAAGATGGGGTTTGACCTGTGAAACTGGAGGAACAAGAAAAAAAGAAGTAGGATTTGTTGTCATTGGAGTATAACAGCAGGCAATCACATGGAGACATTGTAAGGGCTTCAATTCTTGCTCTGAGTCAGGTGGAAAGCTACTTAGGTTAAGGGGAGATCAATTACTTGGTCAGGAAATAGAAGACTGGAAAACCAATAGTGGAGGAAGCTCCATGTGTGGTGTTCCTTAGGGGAGAGGCAGGTTGCAAAGAAGAGAGGGGTGGAGGAAGAGTGGTTTGACAAAGTTGAGCAGAGAGGTGAGGGTCCAGGGTGGGGGGGGGAGCAGGGTGAGGAAGGAGGATGCGAAAACAGGAGATGGGGGGTGGGTTTGCCTGGAAACCTAAGATCAATGGGGCAAGGGGACACCGGACCAAGATGCCCCAGGCAGGATGGGGTCAGGAGTCACAAGTGTATGAAGAGCTACCTAGAGTCTGCAGAGGGCAGAAAGAGCTGTGGCATATCATGGAAGCCACCAGAGGTGACTGAAGTTTTCCAGGTGGCAGAAGGTCAGCGAGACACGGGGACGCTGGGACATCTTCCCCCATGGGTGGGATGGCATCCTGGAGAGCCGGCAGAGTGCAAGGTGCTTTCTGGCCAACATCTGTCTCCCGGTAAATTTTGGGAAGAAAGTGTAGGGAAAGACGGAACCCCAGAGAGCAGTCCAGCCCAGGAAAAGCCCCCACCCTGTGGGATTGTGGGATCAGCAGCATGGGCCTGAAGGTCCTAAAGGCAGGGTAGCAGTGAGGGGGAGCATGCCCGCAGAAAGGGAAAGGAGGAAGAGGACAGGCTGGCCCTGGAACACTCCCTCCTTTGCAATGTCCCCCCTGGTGACCCCAGACCTGCAGCGAAGAGGCCCCGGATCATGGAGCAAAAATAAATAAATAAAAGCTACAAAGTTGGTCTAATCAAGAGTCACTTTCCATAGCCTCGTTTGCAAATTTGCAATTCAGTTGCTTCTTTGGCAAAAGGCCCCGTGCAGCTGTTCCACCCAGCGAGCCCTTGCCAGGTGAACCAGGGGGCCGTGCAAGATGCCTCGCAGCTGCCAGCCTGACTACTACGGGGCTCAGTTTCCCCCCTCTCCAGACTGGCTCCCTGAGTCCAGGCTGTAAGGCCGGCATCATGCAGGGGGACAGGTGAGGCAGGAGGCCCCAGTTGCAAGCACAGAGCGCTGCCTTTCCTTGTCCTTCCTTTCCTGGTTAAAGCAACACACAAAGCGTTCTTTGATCTGAGCCCGCTGCCAGCTCTGGAAGGGCTGTGTTTGTCACAGCTCCAAAAAAGAGCAGGAGGTTACTTAGCTATGGATGAATAATAATTGGGCATTTGTCTAACAGCTACTGTACTGATGAATAATTAAAATTTTTATTACAATTGAGGGCAAAAATCACCCTACCCACATGGATGGTCTGTCAGCTGTGCCAGGAGAAATGCAGGTAGTGGAAGAGAACCTTCTGAGTTTGAAAAGTAAAGCCACGATGATGATGAAGAAGCCTGGGCAAAAAGCTGGGGATCCCCAGAGAAGTGACAGGAGAAGTGGACCCAAACACAGAGGACTTTTCCTTTGTATTCCTTTTCAGGATATAATAAGATCAGTCAGGTGGAGTCAGACCCGGGGCTTGCAAGTGGCTGAAACAGCTAGGGAAAATTGCAAGTGACAACCAGGAGGCACCAGAGATAAAGAGCAACAGATAATGACTCGGCTGGACACATACCCTTCTGTCACAGCCGATGCTGGAGACTTTGATGATGATGGAGAGGGGACAGCTGGAGTATGACGGGGAAAATGCTGAACTCAGGAGTCAGAAACCCACCTCCCCCACACCCGCCAGAGGTCGAGGAGGTGGCTGCTTCTTGGCTATGACCTTGGGCAAGCTCACCAAACCTCCACAGACATCTCCTTCTACATCTGTAAGATGGGGATAATACTGCCTTGTCATGTGTTGCCCGAGGATTGCATGAGATCATGTAAATGAGAATATTTGGTAATATTGGCAAATGCCGAGTAATGATAACTCAAAAATCAGACGTAAAGGCAACTGTGTCCAAACAGCCTAAGAGTTGGGATAGGTTGAGTGAATTAGGATTCAGGAATAATGGGAAAGAAAATCTGTGCTATTTGGGTTGGATATGAAATTACCAATGGAATTGCATGGAATCCGACTTAAAATACATTGTGCAAGGTAAATAAATATCCCTTTAGTTATAAATAGCATTTTATTTTTCTCTGACTTGTCAATAGTACAGTATACTTAAAAGGAAGCCATGAAACATTAATTATTTTGATGGGAGAGTAGGTATGGAATTCATACATCCACCAATAAATATATTCATGCTGTGAGAGGTGACCACGGGGAGGAGGGACTATTTTTGAGAGCATGTTCCATGCAGTAGAACCTTGACACCCCCTGAGAGATAAATCCCAAGAATGCCTTGACTCCTCAAATATGTAAGAATAATAGAGCATTGAGGTAGTGGCTTCATCATCCTCCATGCTTACAATCCATGATTCAAGTTCGTGATGAAAACCAAAAGTGGGGGAATCCTTGGGTGGCTCAGTGGTTTAGCGCCTGCCTTCAGCCCAGGGCGTGATCCTGGGATCGAGTCCCACGTCCGGCTCCCTGCATGGAGCCTGCTTCTCCCTCTGCCTGTGTCCCTGCCTCTCTCTCTCTCATAAATAAATAAAATCTTTTTTTTTTAATCTTAAAAAAAAAAGAAAACCAAAAGGGCTAAATGTTTAAAGGCTGAGCATCCATCACGCATTATCTCCTCTAATCCTCATAACACTCCTGTGTTCCCCATTTTACACAGAATGCAATGAAGCCTTCAAGGGGTTTAAGTAATTAGCCCAAGGTCCCAAGGCTTTTAATGCAGAGAACCAGGATGGAAGCTTTATTTATCTCTTCAGAGCCATCGAAGCATTCACTATAATATTCTCCTTCATAGTTCATAGGGGAATCCAACATGGACCACAACAAAGACCCTTTCCCTTTAACCCTCTGGGAGGGATAATAGTGCACCAAGTTAATTCAGCAAGTGTTTGTTGAGTACTTTTGTTCAAGGCACTAGGGATCCATAGATAAACAAGAGAGACAAAGCCCTGTTCTTGGGAGCAACTATGAGGTGAGCACCATGGGCCTGGAGGCCTCAATGCTGGAGGCCTTGCAGGGCCCCTCACCAGCTCTTGGTTCTGGATCCCCTTAGATTTCTGCCACTGGATGTCTTGCTTACAGCTGCCACCCCAGCGACTGCCTCAAGTGTCCAGAAACTGGTGGACGCACGGAAACAGAACAGGGATCTGACGGCAGAATCCTGGCAGTTCTGGCTTCACCATTACTAAGCCTGTGATCTTCTTCCTGTAAGTCCTTCAACCACCAAATCAGTCTCTGATTATAAATGGGGATGTTGTTGAGTGCAAAGGACTGGGGGAACACTGTCCAGTAGTGCCTTGAAAAATCATACTAAGTGCAAGCTAGCTTTTATTATCCTTGTGTGTTTCTGCTAATCAGACCCAGGACAGGTCGTGTTTTCATCCGTCCGTGAGGCTCCGTGGACAAATCTTTGCATGTTCCAAAGTGCTCCTCTGTTGCCTGAAGGGGTGTCTTCAGTGGTTCCGGCCTCGGTGGGAAGTGATGTTGCAGAAGGTGAGGGGCCACCAGGAAAAGGAAGTGCCAGGCATCTTTCCGCGCCACCTCCTTCTTTCCATCTCTTCTTGGGCATGGATGCATGTAACAGATGTTGAAGTTTGTGTAATTCCAATTAACAAAGAGCAGGCTGGGAGGAGGAGAGATTTTTTTAAACTTTTTCTGGAACTGCTCAAGTATTTGGCTACAGCAGAGCTCCCCGGACACCGCAGGTGCTGCCATCCTGTGTGGGACTCTGCCCTCACCCTGCCTCTGAATGACTCTGTGGCTTGACCACTGAGCTCCACGGGTCGAGAATGCTGCTTCATCCCACAGAGCAACAAAGCAGCTGCCGCCTGACCAGCCAAATGGGCCTGGACATCTGGCTGGTGTCCTTCCAAAGGACTCCATCCTGAGCCATCCTCAAGCACAATACTCCAACCTTCCATTGTGGACTCTGGCCAGGTCTGCGTGTCTGACCATTAGCAGCCAGCTGCTGAGCTCCCGATGAGACAGGTCATGAACAATTGGCTGGTATCTCAGTCCTTTCAACAACCAGATCGGATGTGTCAGATGAGCAGTCAGATTTATTTTCCCGGCTCTAAACTCTTGTGTCTCACAGAAAGAAATAGAGCCAAACCCTGAAAGTAAATTTGGGGTGTTGTAGAAATGTGGTCTTCACTGAGATGTATTTCTTCTTTCTTTGCTATCTCAAGTTACTCAAAGAACTTAGGCAGTTTGCCCACGGGTACCCAGGAATGAGCATCCAATTACATTTCACTGAATCCAGAGTCTTCTAAAGTTCAAGAACAGTTCTGGTTGGCTCATCTGCATATGCATATGCAATGTCCCTGCAGTAGTGTGGTGGGGAGACTGTGATATTCACACTCTCTACCTTCCCACTCTGGTCCTGTGGGATGGTTGGGAGAGGGAACAGTGCTATGAGAACAGGGGAGAGAGCCCCTCTAGTTCAGAGAATCCGTCCACCACCCTTGGAGCTAGACCTTCTTGTAAAAACTCCTCCCAGAGGCAAACTGAAACTACTCACGACATCATTGATAAGGAGCCTCCCAGCTTGGTCTGTTTAAAGTTGGATTCTCACTAGAGGCAGCCTTGCATCCTGATATACATTCTATTATCTGAAGGAGAAAAAAAAACAACACTTTCTTATATTGAAATGAAGCCAGCTTTTCTAGAACTTTCTTCCACTGGTCCATTAGATATGCCAGATTTGTATCAAACCTTCAGAAAATATGAGGGGCCAAAAGATGAGGAACAGGTGCCTCTGTTCTTCCTGCCAGATCCTCCTCCTAATCTATCCCCACTGAGGTGTTTTAGCTTGTTTTCTGACTTGTTTTAAAAAGTCAGATACTCCAACTCACATCCTGATTAACTATAAAAGGCTTTCTCCAGTGGACCTCTTTTCCTGTGTCCCCTCATCTGTCCTCCTGAATATCACACAACCTTCCAACCACTCTGCAGTATCCAGCACATGCACACGCTCCAGAGAATTCGAGGCAAAGGCTCGAGTGTGAACAAGGAAAAGGTGGTTGAGGCTGCTTCCCTATTCTTAATAGGAACAAAATAAAACCCACAAGGATGAGCTTTGTGCTTTGTGTTTTCCAGTGGTGGGATCATGTGGCTCAATCCAGGCATCGATCCATGGCTTTTACTGCTCTCCAAAATGGTTTGTGCAAACCTGTCAACATTACTTTAAATAAAATGCACAGGTATATTCTACTGACATGAACTGTCATCAAAAAATCTTCCCGTTGGGGTGCCTGGGTGGTTCAGTTGGATAAGAGTCCAACTCTTGATTTCAGCTCTGGTTCATGATCTCAGAGTCATAAGATTGAGCCCCACATCAGGCTCCCCACTCAGCGGGGAGTCTGCTGGTCTCCCTCCTCCTTTCCCTCGGCCCCTCCCTCTGCTCACACATGCATTCTCTCTCTCTCTAAAAATAAATGAATAGGGGCCCCTGGGTGGCTCAGTCAGTTAAATGTCTGCCTTGGGCTTGGGCCATGATCTCAGGCCCCGCTCAGTGGAGAGTGTCGGGCTCCCTGCTCAGTGGAGAGTCTGCTTCCTCCCTCTCCTTCTGCTCCTCCCCCTTGCTCATGTGTGGTCTCTCTCTCAACTAAATAAATAATATTTATATTATTAAAAAATAAAATGATAATTAAAAAATAAAAATAAACGAATAAAATCTTTTTTAAAAAATGCAAAGATCACTCCATCTTCTCCTGATCACCTCCATATACCAGAACACTCCCTTAATGTGGGAAGAGAGATGGTGGAGGGCAAAACATTAACTAATTGATAAGCCTTTCACTTAATACATTTGCGTTAAATGAACTTTTTGTTTTCACAGCATCACAGGCCTGGAAAAAAGAGACATTAAGAAATCATAACCCATACTCCAATATTCTGGTAGATCGATATTTGAAATCTCCCAAGGGGGACCAGATGTCTTTATTGTTGGTGGTGATGGTGATGATATTTTTATATTTTCTTGTTTTACATTATTAAGTATATCAATATAATGAGAGAAGTGTAGACTATAACAAAATAAATAGCTGTATATCCATGGTGGATAACCATCTACCTTTAACATTATTAACAATTTACTATATTTTATTCAGTTTCTTTATTTTGTAAAAAATAAATAAATAAATAAATAAATAAAGCCTTTAGATACATGTAATTCTGTGTGTTCCTCCCTGATCCCTCCATTCCTTAGGCAACCATTGGCCTGGGGCTAATGGTATCAGTTCCATAAAGACTTTGAAAAAATATTCACTATGCTTTCCATGTGGCTGCAGCCACCAGGTAAGCAAAATGGGTGTTTACAATCACAATCAGAACTTACAGAAGAAGAAGCAGTTCCACATAATATGTTTTCTTATCTGGGTGCTGTGGACAGTACTGCCAACTATCTGCTCCCCTGACCCCATAAAATACCCACACAGGGACACAAGGCCAAGCAAGGTTATGTCATATACTGGGCTGGTGTGTGCCCGAGTGCAACCTACAGCAATCCTGTCCATCATGGTGTTAACCAGCTAGTTTGCTCGAAGTCTTCATTCTATTGCTGAGGAGCAAGCTAGGTACCCCTGGGAACTCTGAGAGCTCTGAATTCTTACTGGGTTGAAGAAGATTCCATATAGAAATTCTTCAAGGTTCTCTTCATTGACTCGTTCCATTTAGCTATCATAAGAAATCCTGGAGTGCCTGGTTGGCTCAGTTGGTGAGCATACATTTTTTTTTAAAGATTTTATTTATTTATTCATGAAAGACAGAGAGAGAGAGAGAGAGAGAGAGAGGCAGAGACACAGGCAGTGAGAGAAGCAGGCCCCATGCAGGGAGCCCTATATGAGACTCGATCCTGGGACTCCAGGATCACACCCTGGGCTGAAGGCAGGTGCTCAACCGCTGAGCCGCCCAGGCGTCCTGAGCATACAACTTTTGATCTCAGGGTTGTAAGTTCAAACCCCATATTGGGCATATAGATTACTTAAAATTGAAGAAGAAGAAGAAGAAGAAGAAGAAGAAGAAGAAGAAGAAGAAGAAGAAGAAGAAGAAGAAGAAGAAGAAGAAGAAGGAGAAGAAGAAGAAGAAGAAGAAGGAGAAAGAAGAAGAAGGAGAAAGAAAAAGAAAGAAGAAGAAAGAAAGAAAGAAAGAAAGAAAGAAAGAAAGAAAGAAAGAAAGAAAGAAAGAAAAGAAGGAGAAGAAGAAGGGGAAGAAGAAGGAGGAAGAGAAGAAGAAGAAGAAGAAGAAGAAGAAGAAGAAGAAGAAGAAGAAGAAGAAGAAGAAGAAGAAGAAGAAGAAGAAGAAGGAGAAATCCTGACTCCCAGTGGGTCATGAAATTAGTCCTCAAGCACAGGGGGATTTCAGGGCTCACATCTGTAGGCCACAAGAGCCATGGCCTTGGAAAGGGCCTCAGGTGCCACCATACTCTCAGTGGTTCCCTCTGCAGCTTGGAGAAGGCACAACAATATTCTCCAGCTTTACTGTTACTGCTAATATAAGGGATATTTATAAAATTTTTATCTAATAAAAAATTTAGAATAGTCAAAAAATGGACTACCTATATGCTCATAAAGAAATGATGGGGATTTTTTTTAATATTTTACATTTTTGAAAAGACTATTTATTTGACAGAGAGAGTGTAAGAGACCACAAGCAAGGGGAGTGGCAGAGGGAGAAGGAGAAGCAGGCTCCCCACTGAGCCAGGAGTTTGATGCAGGGCTCCATCCCAGGACCCCAAGATCATGACCTAAGCCAAAGGCAGATGTTTAACCAACTGAGCCACCCAGGCACCCCTATATTTTACATTTTAAATAAAATTATGTCATGCTTTGTATTCTATTCCGCACTTGCCTTTTACTCAACATTATGCTTTTGAGATGTACCTGTAATGATACATGTAACTCTGCATCATACATCCCAGCAACTATTATAGCTCTTATCTTAAAAAAATGTTCCATTGACTTTGCCCTGTACTTACTGCCCTACTTTTGTTCTCTTCATTTTTTGCAACAAAATTCCCTGAAAGTGCTGTCTATACTCATCTCTTAAGTTTTCTGTCAAACTCTCTCAACCCACTCCAGTCAGAACCCCTGGACTCCACTAGCAAGAGACTTCATTATAACAGATGTCCTTCATCTCCAGAGTTGCAGCATTGCTTCATGAATGGATAAGGAGAGGCCTCATGTCTCAGTTCCCAGCGGTGCTTTCTGTGGTTCCCCCACAGCTTCGGAGTGCCTTTCTCTGCTCCTCTGTTCTGAACTTTAGGACCCTGAGCCAAGCAGACCAGCCCAACTCAAGAGGTGATGGCAATTCAGTTGTTTCTGCTGCTATGTGATGGTCTTAAGAACACTGCACATGTAAAGATGCCAGACCTAGAAGTCCTTTCTGACAGCTTCTAAAGAGATGCATAAAGATTAGGTTGGTTTTTTCTTCCTTTTGAGCACTGTCATGGTGAGAGAGGAATAAAGAGCCTTCCTCCAGACCCCTACACTTGGATTGCCCTTGGATGCCACTCAGCTAACTAGCAGGAGCCCCTAGCAGCTAGTAGGATAGAGGAGCCACCGTGTGAACCAAGAATAGCTTTTCAGTCCACATCTTCCACTCCTGAAAACATTTTTTGTTAGAGTTTGCATTGAGGGTCTAGGAATGAATGCCTAGATCTCCTTTAGAGGACTTGGTGCTCATAAAGGAGCAAGGGTATACTATTCTCAGAGCATCTCACCTATGAAAGGACACCATTATTGGCCATGCAGATACGACCACAGGCTTCTCTTCTCCCCCTGCTCATGGACAAAGATGGATTCATACACTAAGCAGTCTGACTATATTGATAAATCACGTAGAAGCACAAGTCAGACTCATGGTGGTGACTAGGCATTTCATTGGTGTTCTTTCCTTTTTCTTTTTTCTGTCCTATTCAAATTATTTTGCATGTCAGTTTATACTGAACCATGGGTGGATATGCATGAGTTCCAAAAGTCCCGGTGTCCTGCTCAGGAAATATGAAAAAACAAAACAGACACTGTGACTCTCCTCTCCAGACCCCAGCACTGAGAAACAAATCACCCGTGCAGAGAGACCCACAAAGAGATGCTGCTTACCTTGTTAATATATTTTACAGACTAATTTTTATTTTGCATTAGCTTTCCATACAACTGCATTCTGAAAAGATTTTCACAATGAGCTGATTGCAGAGAGAAGGAAATAAGAAAAGGCACAAGCAAAGAAGAAAATTTTACCAAAGATTTTGGAAAGAAAGGCCTCCTAGGACAAATAAAACATTTCTAAAAATGAGTACTTATAATGAAATAGACAAATAACTTGAGACAAGTATTTACTTTACTTCCTTCTCCTTTTCTTACGTTTCTGGCCTTAAGTTATTTCTCCTTTGGATAAGACAGCCAGGGTTTGAATCTCAGCTCTCTCACTATCTGTGACTGAGCAATTTATTTTACCTCCATATCCCAAGTCTCATCTGTAAAATAAAAGATAATTACAGGACTCACCTCTCTGGTGACTATGGGTGTTAAATGTGGATGGAGTACCTAGCTCATTGCCTGGCCCACAGAATGTAGTCAATGCATTTATAAACTTCTTGATATTCATTTCCTCTCATTTCATCCCCCTGGGGCCCTCAATCCACTCCATCTGCCCTCAGCCTTCCTCTTCTTCAGTGCCTTCATTCCCACTTCTAGGCCAGGTTGACAAGTCAGTGGGGTAGGTTCATGAGCTGCTCCAATCTATCTTTGCATCTCCAAATACTTTTCTCCTTCCATAAACTCATCCTGTGTGCTGGCCACACTGAAACTTCCCAGGCCTAGGTGATAGCGGTCCTTCAATGTTTCTTTGTGCTTACTCCCTTCATTCTGTTTTCCTGGAATGCCCGTCTCTCTTGTCCTACTCAAGACAGGCTATCTTTCACTCCACAGCTCTTTGAGCCCACCCTGATACTGTACTTGTTTCACTGTATTGCCAAGTTTTACTTATGGAATAGCCATATTGTGAGCTATGTATCTAGAACTAGATAGATAGATATAGAGAGATGATAGATAGATAATAGATAGATACATAGATATAAATCAATATATCTCCATCTAGTAGGTACTCAAGATGTGCTTTGTGGAATGTATGAGTGAGCAGATGGTTTCTTCTGAGCTGTTCCAGTCTTACTAGGCCACTTGGAAGATCTTCCAGAGACACCAGATCAATGCTGCCTTCTTTCGCCACCTACAAAACACAAGTGTATAAGACCCTTAGGTCACTCGGGCAAATTTTCCAGATTGAAAACACCAAGCCTGGGTGCATTTGACTCTCACGTGGATGTGAGTCTTCTGAAGGTGAAATGGAAATGAGGGGTAATATTCCTCCAGTGGCCCAATTTCCCTGTGAGATCCTCTCATGATTTAAAGAACACCCTGGAAAGAATGGTGTGGCACTTGCCTCACCCATCCTGGGCTATGATAAGAGAAAAGTCTCAATAATCAGTGTGGCTCCATTGTTGTGTTTTTTTCCTTTATTAAGTTTTTAATTATAATTTAAGCATAGCTAACATACAGTGTTATATTAATTCCAGGTGTACAATATAGTGATTCAGTAATTCTCTGCCTCATTACTCAGTGCTCATCATGATAAGTGTACTGTTAGTTCCTGTCATCTATTTCACCCATCCCTCAGCCTCCATTGTTTTTTGGAGGGGAGCACCTTAGTGCAGAGATTCCCTGGGAGATCCTGAAAATTCCTCCTCATCTCACTATTGCAGTAGGGAATCCAGAAATGATTCACAGCTGAAGCCACTGTCCCACATTAATGCATCATGTGGCCATTAAAACTAGAAACCAGACGGCCATCTGGACACAATCTATCCATAATTTTGTGCAGTTGCAAATACACCATGAGTAAGAGGAGTTCAGTAAACCCTGTTATAATGCTGCTGGGAGCCATGAAGAACAATCCCTGGTCTAGCCAAAGACACAGTCCCTACAGAGTCTAGAGCCCCCAGGGACAGGATTCCACCTGCTAGAAAAGTAAATCCAAGGGAGAGAGAGGCACTTTCCAATAGGTTTTTTGCTTTTTTTTTTTTTTTTTTTTTTTTAGTTGTTTGCTTTGCTTCATTTTGTTTTACTATATAGTTCAGTCCTACTGGTAGCACAGTAGGACTCCTACATGATGTGGCACAATTTCTCTGAGTTTTAATGAAAGATATGTAAAAAACTATGGTCCTCTTGGCAGGCTCAGAAATAATGAATTAGCATGTGGAAAAAACAGGAAAAGTAAGTGACCCTTCCAAGGTCACCTGGTTAGTGACCAAGTATGGACCAGAGTCCAGGTGTCTTGACTACTCACCACCAGGTCTCCTTCCTGTGGACAAGATCCCTTCTAGGTCAGAGCTGGAAACCAAGGAGATGACATCATGTGGTATGGGACCGGTGGTAGGGGACAGGTGGTAGACAGCCAGTTCCAGCCCTCACTCCTAATAGCCCGAGTTCAAAGTTGAGCTCTACTTCTTAGCAGTTGTGAGAAATTGGGTCCATTTACCTAATTTCCCTGTGCCTCTATTTCCCTATCTGGAAAATGGGATTGATAATATGGGTCACTCAGAACTAAATGACACATGGAAGCTTTGAGAATAGGGCCTGGCGTATATTTTAGCCATTGTTACTCTAGTAATCTACAAACCTTTTCTGAGTGGTGAAGAACATGCGCCTAATCTGTTCCTTTTACCATGGCTATGAATTTGCTCTGGCACGAGCATTCCCCATATGGAGTCCCCTGTTAACTTACCCAGACCCTTGGGCCACCTCTGCTAGGGAACTTTTCATTGGCTGCTTATTTACTACTTTTTTTTCAAGGTTCCCTTTCACTGCTGGACCACTGCAGCTCTTAGAAAGACTCACTTGCATTGGGATAAAATCTGATCTGCCTCTATATAACTCCTCCCCACTGGTCTTAACACGACAGCTTTACTTCTCATACTAAGATAAATGTTTCCCTTGGGAGACTTGGCAATGTGTTGGGGATTTGTAAACTCATAAAATAAGTATGGCATGTTTTCCTGATGAACCAAACTGAAATGAAGGTTTATGGCGGGGGGGTGGGGGTGGAATTCAAGCTTTGTGTTGAATATCCCTTCTTTTGAAAAGATTTTCTCATTTAAAATACTAATTTAAAATTTCTAATTTAAAACAAACAGCATATTTTCATGTATAATATAAAGTTCAAATAATTTGTTTTTCAGATTTGACACAAAATTTTGCTTCTGGAAACTCTGCCCCAGACCTCCCAGGAGTATCCATTCACTTGCCTTTGACTTTGGGGATTTCTAGATGGAAAAGCCTGAGAAATGCTACTCTATTGAACAGAGCTACAAAGAACAAATATAATTCCTTCCCACAGGACCGCCAGTCAAGTTTCCATAAGATCTTACAGTTGGAAAGAGACTCAGAAATTGTCTAAATCGATCTCCTTTCTGCAGCAGCCCTAACAGATGGTCACCCAGCCTCTGCTGGATCAGGCTCAGAGCAAAGAGACCACGTGGTAATCCTTCCACTTCATTGCTGGCCAGCTCTAATGGTTAGAATATGCTTTGCGTAAGCTGAGCAACACGCGCATCAGACCTGAATTGGACTCCATGTTGGTCACTTTACCTCACTAGACCTCAGTTTCCTTAGCTGTAAAATCAAATGAATGCTGTTAGCTACATCACAGGAATACTTAGAAGAGAAAATGCATGTAAATCACTTAGCATTCTGGCCTGAGCATTGAAGGATTCAGTAAGTGTTCCCCATCATCATTACCATTTCCCGCATAGCTTCCATGAGCCAAAGATACAGAGCCTGTTTATATTGCCTCTGCTCCAAAATCAAGTTTTAGGTATTGGATGACAGTTCATAGACTCTTCACCCAATGTGCTTAAAAGTATTATTTCCTAAGTTAAATATACTCCCCACCTACCTCCATTGAACAACACTCTGACCTTTCAGTTAACATATTTTTTTTTTTCAGAAAATCTTTTGAAAGTCTATTAGAAGATTCTTACGGTTCAGTCGAAGGAATGTTAGAGAATGGAAAAGTGCCATGGAGAAAAGAGAAAGGGGCAGAGTCAGGAATTGGGAAAGGCTAGGCCACGGAGGGGTGCAATTTAAAATAGAGTCGTCGCATAGCTCAAAAGCTCCAAGGACAGTGTTTTCTCATAAAGTTCAATTGGCAAATGTGGCTTGGACTGGAGTTGAAGGAGGTGTCCTGCTCCTTCTGAGAGTTGCAGACAGACACATCTGTAGAGCAGCCCTGGCCTGATTTACGCACCCAGCAGTAGGCTGAAAAGCAGGAAAAGATGGAGCAGGGGTCTGTCTGGCTCAGGCAGCATGAGTCTCCTCACTGTCTTGCTCACCACATGTGAGCAACACACAACACCAGCCCCCTGAGTCTCAACAGAGAGGGCCAGGGGAGCAGGAGCCCCCATCTCTACATCACACTTGGCCCCTAAAAATCAGCCCAATGGATGTGTCAGGCTCTTAGTCATCCCATTAACTCCTCCTCCACTTGTAGGGAGGAGCAACCATGGGGCTATGGACTAAATTGTGTCCCCCTAAAATTTACCTATTGAAGCCCCAGCTCCCAGTGTGACTGTATTTGGAACTAGGACTTTTATGGAGGGGAAGTTAAATGAGAGGATAGTGGTGGAGCCCTACTCTGATGAAAATAGTGTCCTTCTAAGAAGAGGAAGAGACACCAGAGCTCTCTCTCTCTCTCCACCCCATATATTGCAGAGGAAAGGCCACAGCAAAACACAGTCATCTGCAAGTACAAGTGTTGTCACTGGGAACTGAAGCCCCTGGGACCTTGTCAAGGACTTCCAGCCTCCAGAACCGAGAGAAAATAAATTTCTATTGTCGAAGCCACCCCAGCTGTGGTATATTTTGTTAGGGCAGCCCAAGCTGACAGGTTCACAAGCTGGAGCAGGTCCCCAGAGGGTGACTTTGTTAGTGGGGCTTCTTCCTTCATGGGTTAGGCAAAGCACAGGGAGAAAAGAGCTCCCAACCCGGTAGATTCTTAAAATCATTCAAAACTATAATGATAAAATCAGAGAATATAGAATAAAGCAAAATTTAAATAGAAAGTTATTTATTGGGACTCTAGCTACAGGTCCAATATATTAATTTATTCTCAGGAGAGGAGAGAATGAAATAAAGATTCGATCAGGTAAAAGAGTAAAGCAAGCAAACAATCAGAGGGCAAGGAAAAAACTCAAAGATGTTTGAAGCAGTTAAGCAAGCTTGAAACCCAATTCAGATGGAGCAAGTCCTAATGAAAAGCAGGAACGTTTGTAAAGTATTTACTGAACACCTGATGTCTTCGGGGCACTGAGTTAAGTGTGGAAGATGCAACTGAAGGGTAGGATGTCAATCCTGCGTCTAGAAACGTGACTTTTAAAATGCAAATCCTTCCTCCCTTCCTTCCTCCATGCCTTATGAAACATTTATGGAGCCAGCCTTTTGCTAGAGAACACAAAAGGCATATAAAGACAAGTTAAAGTTTGTGCTTTTTAAGTGCTCACAGTCGAGAGGGGGAGAGAGAGAGAGAGAGAGGTGTTAACAAGGAAATCCACCTGTGAAGGACCATTAGTTTTCCAGAGACAAAAACACCTTAAAGGATGATTACAAGTTCCACAGACAAGGCCAGAGGAGAAGAACATTCTGAGCAGCAGAGACCACCAAGCCCCAGCCCAAAGGCCTGTGCACACAGTGTCCTCCGAGGAGCCACATCCAGCCCCAAGAGCTTTACATGGGAACAGCTGACCCTTCAGTGGAACATCTCTCTGACTTCAAAATACTTCTAGACATGCCTCTGCCTTGAGTTACAAAGCTGAGAACCCAGCCAGAAATATCTATTTTGCTGAAAACAGCCAAGTCCCATCCCTCTGCCAAGGCTTCCAAAGCTTCTGCCTCCCGCGATCCCCATCCCTTCCCACGTCCCTGATGACAGCAGGAGCAGACAGGAGCCAGAGGGGAAACAGCTTGGCTTCTCCACCCTGCTTCTGAATGCCCTTCCTAATCCCAGATGTTCCAGGTCTTTAAACCTCCCACTCCTGCTATGTTCATCCCTAACATCCATCCACTCATTCACAGTGACTTTCTTTAAGTGGTCGGTGCTTTACATATATTTTTCAACTGATATTCAAAACAAATCCAAGAGGTAAGAATTATTGTTCTATTTACAAATGGGAAAACCAAAGCTCCCAGAGGTTGTATATGTTGGCTCAGGTTGTAAAAGTAGTGAAGAGAGAAATTTAAAACCAAGTCCATCGGACTCCATAACTGTGGTTTTCAGAGCATGGTCCTTGGACCAGCAGCACCTCCTGGGAACTCTGTTCGAGACCCATTGAATCCGAAACTGTGGTGGGAGACAGTCTTTGAGATGTTAGTCCACTGTCCTCCCCATGTTGGCCTCACTGAAATAAATTCCTTTCTCGCTTTACCACCAGTCATCTCTCTGCCTCTGGATTTTGGCAGCAGTGAGTGGCTGAGTCCAGTCTGCTTGGGACCCCTGGAGCCAGGAGCCCTTGCACCTCTGCACCCCAGCTCTGATCTCCAGCTCTCATTAATTAATAAAATATTTAGAAGACATAACAGGCAACTTAGATCTCATAAACTCAAGGGGTCTACGAGTCACTGAACCCACTCATTTGTCTTAATGACCTGTTTTTATGGTCTCAGATGGAATCAGTTACAGGTCATTGTAATAATCAGCCAGCGAACAAATTAACTGAACTTTATGACATGGCTATTCTCAAGGTACTTACGACTGCATAAAAATTTAAATAATATCAGAGGATTTCAAAACTTGAATCAATTTGGGGCACCTGGGTAGCTCAGTTGGTTAAGTGCCAGACTCTTGGTTTCTGCTCAGGTCATGATCTCAGAGTCGTATAATTGAGGCCTGAGTCCAGCTCCATGCTCAGCTGGGAGTCTGCTTGTCCCTCGCTTCCTGCTCCTCCTCCAACTTGCACTCTCTCTCTTTCAAACAAATAAATGAATAAATAAATAAAATCTTTTATAAAGTTTACTAAATGTTAAAATTTTTTAAAAACTTGAATGAATTTAGTGACTTCCCCCCAAAAGGTACAAAAAGAGGCAGAGAGACCTGGAAAGTCAGGTTTTTAAAAGGATTTATTTATTTATTTATTTATTTATTTATTTATTTAAAGAGAGAGAGAGTGAGTGGAGAGATAGGGAGAGAGAATCTGAAACCAACTCCAAGCTGAGCACAAAATCCCACACGGGGCTTGATCCCACAACCCTGAGATAATGACCTGAGCTGAAACTAAGAGTCAGATGCTCAACTGACTAAGCCACTCAGTTTTTAAATTTTTTTTTTTAAGATTTTATTTATTCATGAGAGAGAGAGAGAGAGAGAGAGAGGCAGAGACACAGGCAGAGGGAGAAGCAGGCTCCATTCAGGGAGCCTGACGTGGGACTCAATCCCGAATCTCCAGGATCACATCCTGGGCTAAAGGCGGCGTTAAACCACTGAACTACCAGGGCTGCCCAGTTTTTTAAGTTATAAATTTAACATGAAGCCTTTAACAGCCCCAAATAATATTGTACTGTATACATAGCAAGAGCAGAAACAGAGGCACAGATATGAGAGGACATATTAAAAACCAAACAAAACAAAAAACAGAAGCTGTGAAGTTCAGGCCCTGTTGTCTGCCCCAGCAAGGCCTTGAGGTGATTCTAATGGACGTTAAAGACTGAGAACAATGCTTAAGGCTTGAACCCTTAACCTCTGCATTATTTTACATCTCCACATTCCTACTATACATAGGCAAAAAAAAAAAAAAAAAAAAAAAATTCACCATGGCGGACTCTTCCTGAAAAATAGGTTGTTTTTACTCCCAAGGAATTAAAGGTAACTCTTCTCTAGACTCTAAACTTGACCCTCGTCTCAGCTGGCTACCCCAGATTCCTTATCACACCAATAAGTCAATTGTTTGGTGTAGAAATCTACTGTTTCAGCCTATAAGGAATTCCAGGACTAGCTACCCATGAAGAGGGAAATCATAGCATTGTTACTGAATCCAGCTTCATATTAAGTTCTCTTTGTCAGGGCTCCTGAGTGGCTCAGTTGATTGGGTGTCTGCCTTCTGCTCAGATTGTGATCCTAGGGTCCTGGGATTTAGCCCCACATCAGGCTCCCTTCTCCGTGGGGAGCCTGCTTCTCCCTCTCCCTGTGCCTCTCTGCTCCACTCATGCACATGTGTACTCTCTCCCTCCCTTTCTCTCTCAAACAAATAAAATCTTAAAAAAAAAAAAAGTTATCTTTGTCAACATAGCCCTCCCCTCTTCCAGACTAACTGTTCATTCCAGGTGCTACCCTGGGAACACCACACTGACTACTTCCACCAGGTGACATTTGTTGGTTGAGGGCTCTGTCTGTATTAGGTCCTCCACTAGGCACTTGAGATGTATCATCTCAATTAATTCTTACAGCAACGTAGGAGGTAGGTTATCAGCCCCATTTCCAAAACAAGGAAACCAAGCCACAGAAGATAAGTAACTTAACCAAGGTCGCCAGCTCCTACATGACGGGGCTGACCTCAAACTCAGTTCTTATCCACCAGGCTTTCCCATGCTTTACTGCCCAGGACTGCCTTTTTTGAACAAGTTTCCTTTCTCTGTATACTTCAGGCCCAAGCTCTATATTTTGGGTTGAGAGTCCTCTTGGCAGCACCATGGATCCAGACTCCTGGTCTATTGGCCTCTGTCCTGGCATCACTACCCTCAGGGGTCGTGCTTCACCTGGAACTGCTTTCTGCCCACCAGCCTTTTTTGCCCTGGTCCTTTCTCCTTCCTTCAGACCAGCTTAGTCTCCTTTATGTGCTGTTTAACATGGAAAAAATTCTAGCATCTGCCAATTCCCAGTTTCTAAGACAGGTTTTTTTATCTTGCCATCTCTGCTTTGACCAGACACTTGGTACGACTTCAAACACTGTCGCCCATTATCTGGCTGCCTAACAAGAACTCTTGGCCCATTTTGAAGCCAGATTTCTTGAAGCCACTCTCACGTTTAGCACCTTAATATAGATTTTTGTCTACAGTAGAGTAGGGAGCTCTGAAAAGTATAGGCAAAAAATTAGCTAGGAGGCTATGTCTTTGCTTATGATTTCTAGGCTGGTAGTGGAACCAGTGCTGAATCTGGTTATTTAAGCTGAAAATGCAAAAAAAAAAAAAATGGAGCTGGCAGTGGGAGGAGCAGATGCAGCTCCTCTCAGGCTTGGGTAACCAGAGTTCATCATGAGGCCCCTCTAACAAATGTTGGGGAGAGGCCTCCCAGAGGGTCCTTTCCTCCCAGAACCATTGGGGGATAGGCTACCCTAACATTCCAGGCAAACAGGAAACTCTGCCCACACACAGAAGGAAAGAGGAAGCTCCCAGATTCCTGTTCCAAGTAGCCTCCTGAGAAGGACTTTATCTTTTGGGAAATTTTTGTTAAAGGAAATTTGAACTGAAGTTGCAAGTTTCCTTTGTTAAGAAAAGCAAATAACATGAAAAGGGAGAGAAGCGATGGGACAAGAAATCGGTCATCACAGATGCAGATCTAATCTCCGGAATGAAATACACTGGAAAGAACATAGATTCTGCACAGACAGAGGGGAGTAGGGAGGGGCAGGCATGGAGGCGGCATAAGCAAAGGCTCCAGACAAGATGAACCTGACCTTCTCGAGAGGCCATGAGGGGTCCTGCTCAACTAGAGAGAGCAGTACAATGTCAGGCTTGCAGAGTCTAAACTGATCCGAAGTGCCATAGTTCCAAGATGTACTCTTTACTAAACCCATGGGCCAGACAGAGTTCTGTGCTCCACGCATCTAGGAAATGAGATCATTGAAGCCCATTAATAACAACAGCCAATGTTTTAAAGCATATACTAGAATCTTCTCAAGCTTTTTGGGTGGATTAGCTCATTTAAACCTCACAACAACCCTGTAAAATAGATATCAATATTATTGCTCTAAGCAATAATGTTATTTGTGTTTTTTTAAATTTTATTTATTTATTCATAAGAGACACAGACAGAGAGAGAGAGAGAGGCAGAGACACAAGCAGAGGGAGAAGCAGGCTGTATGCAGGGAGCCTGATGTGGGACTTGATCCCTGGATTCCAGGATCATGCCCTGGGCCGAAGGCAGGCACCAAACCGTTGAGCCACCCAGGGATCCCAATAAAGTTATTTGTACAGTATAATAATATTTGTTTTTTAAAATATATTTGTATTATATACTAATTGTATTAGCTGCTTGTAGTCAGGGAAGTTGGCATGGCCATCTTCCTTCCTCTCTCTCCCACTGGACCCTTCCACACTCACCAGCTGCTGCCTCTGATTCCTTCATAGGACACAGAAAGTTTGCCTATCTTTCTCAAGGTCACATGGTTCATAAGGCTCATGGACAGGATTTGAACTCGGGCCACCTGTTTCCAGGCTCCCTACTCTCGACCACCACACTGAACTGCAAAGCAGCCTACAAAACTAATAAAATGCATCTTCTTCTCTCTGTTCTTCAAGAATTTAGCAGCTCTGGAATGGAACAAGCTGTAGCAGAAAGAACCCTGGTGAGAATTGTAACTCTACAACTGAAGAATGAGACCTTAGGATTAAATATGAAGTGGGAAAATATATGCCTCTGGCCCACAGTGGACGCTCAGGAAATCATACTAGCTTATACTCATTGACGCTTCTCGGGTGCCAAGCATGTGCTGGACCCCATATCCACAATCTTCTGAGCTAAAGTCAATGGGAGCAGATCCCTTGCCAGTCCCGCTACAACTCAGGGAGTGAGGAATGATTGGTTATGCACAGCACTGTGGGAAGCTTCTCGAAACCTCACACTAGATTTATGTAATCATTGTTTGAGCCCGATATAGATGAGGTGCCCACGTCCTCTTTTAGTTATATTTTAATGAATGAAGTAGATTCAGTAGGTCTCGATGGTAGGAAAGATTTCGTCTTTCTCCTGCTGTCCCTTTAAATCCATTCTGTAGGGAACACCTGGGTGGCTCAGCGGTTGAGTGTCTGCCCTTAGCTCAGGTTGTGATCCCCAGGTCCTGGGATAGAGTCCCGCATTGGGATCCCTGCATGGAGCCTGCTTCTCCCTCTGCCTGTGTCTCTGCCTCTCTGTGTCTCTCATGAATAAATATAATCTTTACCAAAAAAAATAAATAAATCCCTTTTGTAAGCAGTTCTTTCTCTGGCACTGGTTGAGATTTCAGACCGGTCTGGTAGCTTTTCTGATCGTTCCTAGGCACCTGGATCATCTTCAGTCACAAAAACAGCCTCATTTAGTATTTTAAATATCCAGGCCATGGTAATCATCCAAATTCGGAACTTTTATCTAGATTGGAGAGTCTCTGGTCTTCTGGCAAGGCTGTACTTCAGACACCAACTATTTGCCTGGAGGCAGGGAGGGTTGCATGGCCATCTTCCTCCTGGTCTCCCCCACCCGACCCTCCCACCCTGGCCAGCTGCTGCTCCTGATCCCTTCCAGGTCAGATTCAAGGGGGGCTAGAGGGATAGGGCATCTGCCTTATATGACTGGGGCTACTGTGACCTCATGTTGGTATCTGCAGGGCCTGGTAGTTAGGCAAAGCTGACACTTGTGGGAGGCAGTTGCAAAGGTTATAGGAATCTCCAACACAGTCACCTGAACACGAGGGTGACCATATGCCCTGGTTGCCGGGCTAGTTTCAGTTTAAGCCTATTGCTCTAGCAAATACCTTAATAGCATTGCCTTTCTTGGGATGCCTGGTTCAGTGGTTGAGTGTCTCCCTTGCTTCAGGTTGTGATCCCGGGGTCCTGGGATCCAGTCCTCCATCGGGCTCCTAGCAGGGAGCCTGCTTCTCCCTCTGCCTGTGTCTCTGCTTCTCTCTCTGTGCCTCTCATGAATGAATAAATAAATGAATCTTTCTAAAAAATAAATAAATAAAGGTTGCAGGTGGGTGAGAATTAATCCTGGCAGATCTGGGCTTTACTATTTCTTTGTATGTCTGGAATAGTGATCCAACTGCATATTCTTTTATAATGTGGAATTATTTAGCACCTATTGTAATATTCTCAGACTTTAGGGACTCTGCCCATCTCCTAAGCAACAAGAAGAATTGAATTTCACATGTAGTTATGCATGATGTAATAAAGAAGGGGGAACAAAAGACACTCAGGCCTACTAAATCTTACAAAAAGGTTATTCTTGTAACAGGCTGTGACCCAAAGCCACATCAGCTTCCAGAAATGCTATGTTGACGAAGCAGGGAAGGAGCTGGGCAAGAGCAGATTTAGCCAAGATGTCCCCTCCATGAAGAAGAGGGAACAGATTCTATCAGGCTGCCTCATCAGCTTCTTTGCTTTCCTTCTCAAAGATACCAATGCATGCAGAATGTGAAAATCTGAATCATGCCCATGGCATTCCATGCTCTGGACCAAAAGGTTTGTGCAAACTTCATCTCAGCTTTGAACATGTGAACAGAAAATCCCCCCAAGAATTACCTGTCTCACTGAGGACACCTGGCCACATTGCTAACTGAGGTGTGCACACAAGTGTCAGCCTGGCTGGTTTTAGTTTTCAGTCCTCTATTCCAATCCAAAGTGTAGAAGGGTAGAGGGAAGACTCTTGCTCTCTTTGTCTCCAGGGATTCACCGTGGAGTCCTTGAAAGCTGAAGGGTAGCAATCCAACAGTGTGGTCTTATGGAGGAATCACTGTGCTTGTCTCCTTTTTTTTTTTTTTTTTTTCTTTCAGGTAACCTGAGAAGACTTCTGGGTATGCCCAGGCCACTGGCTGGATCAGTAGCTTAGCCAGGAACAATCTACAAGACCTGACTTTTAGCCCATGCCCCTTTCACTACACAACTCCAGCTCTGTAGAGTGTCCACAGAAACAAAGGAAAGCTTTTTTGAGTAATCCCACCTTTTCCCACAAACCATGTTTTTATAGGAGGTTTTTGTTTTTTCCCCAGCAGCAAGGTAAAGCAAGCAATTGAACTAACTTGTTCTCAGATCAATGAATCCATTGTGTGCTGCAAGGAGCAAAAGGGTTTTTTGTTGTTGTTGCTTTTTTTTCTCTTTCAGTGTTGGTTTGGAGCAGGAATTAAACTTGGCCATGGATTATGAGGAAAAGGAACTGGATAGACAAAGCTTTTCTTTCTTTGGTTGGGGTTTAGATTTCCGTAAAAATCTATAGGTTTGTAACTAAAGTTGTTAGTAAATATGTATTCACTTGCCCACATGTCCTCTTTGGCTCCTCCTCCCTTCCTTCCCACCCCTTTCTCCTCACAGTAACACCAGCTAAACTCCAGAACATAAGAACAGCCTTTCTTAAGGCACTGGAGTCTTACGTGCCTGATGTCACTTGCTTATCTTGCCAATAGAAACAGATGCAAGGTTACTGAGGTACTATCAAATGCTGGCAAAGAAAGGGAGATTCAAAAGTTCATGCTTAGCATAGACAAAGCTTCAGATCAAAATTCTAGAATGTCCTAACCTACTTATGAACTGAGGAGGGGAATGGTGTTATTTATTTCACTGTTTCTCCTCTGCTCACAGATGATTTGGTTGGATTGCTTTCTCAGTCATGAGCTCGTTTAAGAGCAACTGAAGCCAAGAAAATTCAATGCGAAAGAATAGTCCTTTCACCAAGTGGTACTGAGACAACTGGATATCCACATGCAAAAGAATGAAGTTGGACTTCTCTGTTAGTCAACTCAGGCCACCATAACAAAATACCATAGGGTGGGTGGCTTCCACAACAGCAACTCATTTTCTGTTTTAGAAGCTGGAAGTCCAAGATTGGATTCTGTGAGACCTCTCATCCTGGCTTACAGATGGCTGCCTTCTCACATGGTGGAGGAAAAGATCCCTCTCCCCCTCTTCTTACAAGCCACAGTCTTATCAGATTGGGTCCCCACCCTTGTAACTTCATTTAATCTTAATTACCTCCTAAAGTCCCTATCTTCAAATGCGGTTACATCAGAGGTCCTGGCTTTGACATATGAATTTTAATCTACAATTTAAGTCTATAGCCACCCTTTCCTCACACCATACACAAAAATTTACTCAAAATGGTTGAGAGACCTAAATATAAGAGCAAAACTCTAAAACTTTTAGGAGAAAATATGAGTAGATTTTCACAGCCTTGGGTTAAACAAAGCCTTCTTGGAAATGACACCAATAGTACAAGTGACAAAAGGGGAACATAGATAAATTGGACTCCATCAAAATTAAAAGCTTTTGTGCAATGGGCACCATCAAGGAAGTAAAATAACAATCCACAAGGGGTGCCTGGGTGGCTCAGTTGGTTAAGCATCTGCCTTTGGCTCAGGTCATGAACTCAGGGTCCTGGGATCAAGCCCCACATCAGACTCTCAGGTCAGTGGAAGTCTGCTTCTCCCTCTCCCTCTGACCCTCCTCCCTGCTTGTGTTCATTCTCTCTGTCTCAAATAAACAGATAAAATCTTTAAAAACAAAAAACAAAAGAAACCCCACAGCATATAATATTTACAAATAATATACCCAATAAGGGACTTGTATCTAGAATATATAAAGAACTCTTACAACTCAATAATAAAGACTAGTAATCCAATGAAGACATAGGTAAAGGATCTGAATAGCTACTTCTCCAAAGAAGATCTAAAAATGGCCAATAAGTACATGAAAAGATGTTCATTATTATTAGCCATCAGAAAAATGCAAATCAAAACCATGAGAGACCATTTCATATCCACTAGGGTGGTTGTAATAAAAAAGAGGGATAATAACAAGTACCACAACAGTGTGGAGAAAGCAAAAATGTCATACATTGCTGCAGGAATGTAAAATGGAGCAGCTACTTTGGAAAACAGTACAGCAATTCCTCAAAAAGTCAAACATAGAGTTATTACCTATGCCAGCAATTTCATTCTCTTATGAAATACCCAAGAGAGATGAAAGCATATGTTCACAATAAAAACTAGGATACAATGTTCACAGTGGCATTACTCGTAATAACCAAAAACTGAAAATAATCTAAATGTCCATCAACTGATGAAGAGGTAAATAAACTGTGGTAAATCCACATAATCGAATACCATTTGGCAGTAAAAAGGAATAAAGTATTGTTACATGCTATACCATGGATGAGCCTCAAGATCATTATGCTGACTCAAAGAAGCCAGTCACAAAAATTACATATTGTATGATTTCACTTACGTAAAATGTCCAGAGTAGACAAATCTATAGAGATGGAAAGTAGATTAGTGGACTACCCAGGGTGAGTGGGTTGAGTGCACTGGAGAAAATGGGAGTGATTATTAAGAGGTACAAGGTTGGGGTGCCTGAGTGGCCCAGTCAGTTAAGTGTCTAATTCTTGGTTTCGGCTCAGGTCATGATCTCAGGGTCCTGGGATGGAGTCCCATATGAGGCTCTACTTGAGATTCTCTCCTCCCTCTCCCTTTGTCCCTCCCACTCATGCTGCCTCTCTCTTTCTCTCTCTTTCTCTCTCTCTCAATAAAATCTTTAAAAAAAAAAAAGAGGTACAGAGTTTTTTTTGTGTGTGGGATGATGAAAATGTTCTAAAGTTGATTGTCATGAAAATAATAAAAACCAGGCAGCTGTGGTGGGCTCAGCAGTTTAGCGTTGCTTCAGCCCAGGGCCTGATCCTGGAGACCCAGGATTAAGTCCCATGTCAGGCTCCCTGCGTGGAGCCTGCTTCTCCCTCTGCCTGTGTCTCTGCCTCTCTCTCTCTGTGTCTCTCATGAATAAATAAAATCTTAAAAAAAAAAAAACTTAAAAAAAATAATAAAAACCATTCAAGTGTACATTTTAAGTAGGTGACTTGCCTGGTCTGTAAATTATATCTCAACAAAATCATACACACACTCACACACATGCACACACACACACAACTTGAAAAATAACATTACCTGAGATTTGAAACAAAAACAAAATTAAGAGAAAAATTTAGGGTTAAACCCAACATATATGCTTTAATTCATTCTGGAGAAAGCACTGAAATGTCTGAAAGCTAGGAAAATTGAATTAGGGAAAAATAGAAAAATATACTCAGGAAAACCCAACTGGAGGTCAGATCAAGTTAAGCCGAACACAATAAGGCACTGATCTTGTTTATAGGGGTAAGAGAACTGGGGTGTGACTTCTTCCATGTTCTGAATGTTTCTTGTTAGGAAGGAAGGAGAAGCCACACAGACCAGTCATACCTCCCTTCCCTGGAAGTGATCTCATCTCTAATAAGTGAGTATAAAGAACAACAACACAATTTTTCCTGATTATAAAAGTAATATATTTAAGATGATATAAAAGTACAAAGAAGGGGGGAAAATCAATCTTGCACTAATATTTGGTAGAGTTCTCTCCCATGCGTGTTGTTTCAGAGTTAAGTTCATACAATACACACAATTTTGTATCATTTTTTTAAACTGACAATCAACATTTTCCATTATTAGTCAAAACCCTTATAAATACCATTTTCAATCAGAAGAATAAACCATCATTTATTTAACTAAATTCCTGATACAGGGAATTTATCTTTTCGATCTTTTGCTATTGATAAAACAAAACGTTGCAAAGAAAATTTTGAACATAGGTCTTTGTTTATATTCCAGATTGTTTTCT
Source organism: Canis lupus dingo (assembly GCF_003254725.2). Lineage (NCBI taxonomy): Eukaryota > Metazoa > Chordata > Mammalia > Carnivora > Canidae > Canis > Canis lupus. Next base: position 34,488,927 of record NC_064269.1, on the reverse strand, counting down.
TGAAATTTAGTAATCTTATGGTCAAAAGATATGAAAGTGTTTAAGGATCTTTATAGTGCTTTCCAAAAATGTAATATAAACTTATTTGTGAATAACAATGCAGTGACTGTGTCCACCTCACCACACAATATCAGTGCTTTCCAAAGTACCTCCCTTTCTCCTTCTGGGAAAGAATTCTCATCACGTTATTTATGACAGTAAAAATGGGAGGAAAAGTAAACTGCCAAATATACTGGAAAAGTTAAGTAGATCTTACTGTTTTTCAGTAATGAGAATGGAGGGTTATCAAAGAATACAAAGTGGGAGGGACGCCTGGTAGCTCAGCGGTTGAGCATCTGCCTTCCACTCAGGGCGTGATCCTGGGGTCCTGGGATCGAGTCTCCCATCCAGCTCCCTGCAAGGAGCCTGCTTCTCCCTCTGCCTGTGTCTCTGCCTCTCTCTTTCTCTCTGTGTCTTTCATGAATAAATAAATAAAATAATAATAATAAAAAAAGAATACGAAGTGGGAAAGAGAAGTGATTTCTACAAAATTCTTAAATGAAATGACCCGTATGCCACACAACAGACTGTGAGGTCGGATGATTCAAAAGCATATCAGCATTGATGATGTCTGTGCTGGGAGATCACAGGTGATTTTGGTGTTTCGTTTGCTCCTTTCCATATTTTCCAAACTGCTGACACTGGCAATTTGTGACTCTTAAAGCTTTTTTAAGTTCATTGATTTAAAGAGTGAACCCCATAAGTAAATTAACTCTCAGTGGATATTCTTGTAGAAAATAGGAAAGGTGGAGATCTATGGAAACCAAGAGAAGCCAGTGTAAGGAGGTCTGCTGTTCCAGCTCCCAGCTCCAGCCCTACTGTTTCTGGGTGCACTTTGTGTGGGGGCTGTGACTGGCACTCACTTCCTCATTGTTACAGGAAAGCTGTCAGATGACCTCTATGTGCTAATATCCCTAAGTCTGTGTTCCTCGAGAGTGCCACCCCGGGACTGTGTTGCCACCATCTAACGAGCATTAACAATTGATGGCACATAAGGCAAGCATCCAAGGGAGTTCTACAGTTCCTGCCAAGCACAGAAGGAGAGGGTGAATCTGGATAATGCTTGCACTTGGGAATCGAAACGCAATCCTGGCTTCAAGGAAAGCCCCCCAGATTGCAAAGTTCTTGGACAGAAAGCAAACTACATCCAATATCCCTGCCCCCATGTCTGTGATTTTCCACTACCATTCTCTACCGTGACCTCTGATTTGTCCAGCAGCCTACTGGACTTCACGCTAAGAGCAAAGCTAAAATGGGAGGAAAGAGGTCCTGTGAAGAACAGTAGGGTTGACAGAAAATTCAGAGTCAGTGGTATAGTCTGGGCTTCCGGGCTGGTAAACTGTTCCTAATGACTCACTCACTGGTCAGGCGATAACAGCAAACTGAATTACTGTGGACTTAGAGCTAGAATGTTAGCAATGTAACCCTCAATTTGAAGAGCTCAGATGATGCTGGAATGCATTTGTAACCAAGTAAGGAAAGCTACATTTGCCCTGGATGAAAAATTAGTGGCAGTTGGTTAGGAAGGATGGGAAGTCACGTTGACTGTATTATTTTCCTTCCCAGGTTCTCATCATAACATCTCTGGATGGTTCTTGCATACCTATTATGCAGAAGCAGCCAGAATTCCCCTTTCAGCCAGTAGGGACTCAGGAGAGTCTGTTTAGCAGTTAGACCAGTATAGCAGTCAGCTCTTACCTCAATAAGGCTACATAATAAACCACCCCCAAAACTCAGTGGCTCAGAACAACAAGGATTTAGTCTCGTACTCACAAATCTGCAAGACTGACTGTGATTCAGCTGATCTAGGCTAGGTGAGGCGAGGCTGGGGAGCTCCACTTCAGGCTGCATTTCAGCTATACTTGGCTCCAGACTGTGGATACAGCTATAGGCATGTAGGTTTATTTTGGGGCCCCAGCTGACTGGGCACCAGCTACCTGGAGGAAGTCCTTCTAGTGGTAGATTATTGATATATAAACAGAGCAGCCTGAATGCACAGGCTTTTTTCAAGCTTCTGGCAAGTCCCATCCGTTAATAATCTCTTCAGCCAAACCCAAAGTTTACGGGCAGGAATCAACCATGAAGCCCACAGCAAGGGTGCTGATGATTAATCAATCATCTCTGAATGCTGTGGAGGAGTGAGAACAATAATTCAATTTTCCACTGTGATGATTTAACCTCCATGTATCAACCCATTCTTCTTTCTCTGGCTACTTCTGGTTTTCTCCTCTGGCTTCCCAGACAATGTTTGTGCCCTACAGGTCAGTATTATCCACCCAAATGGAACAGGAACAACTTTTCTTTTGGAAGGCCCATTCTTCCGTGTGTCAAGACATCTCCATTACTTGGAAAGGGATATGATTACACAAAATAATGGAGTATGCAGGACTTAGAGCCAAAAAAGGAGTAAGGGGAGGAAGTTGATTCAGTGATTTGGACTAGAAATAATACTCCAATTACTTTCAACCAAAACATCCCAAGAAAGAATGTTCACCTGAATCCCTTTTTCTTATTTTTACTATTTCATCACAGAGGTAATAAATGCTCATTATGGAAAAAATTTAATCTGGTGAGCAGAAAACACAACCACCCATATTTCCATCAGTCATAGTAGGCCACACTATTCAAATATTTTAGACTAGGCAACTTCAGAGCACCAGAAATCAAGGTGACAATACCTAAACAATGCAGTGAAAACATTAAGGCCCTGGATCCTGGCCACATGGACACTGGAAGTTCTTCTTCTTGTCCCTTTACTACAGATGCCTAGGTGAGTCCTCTCTTCCAGGCTTTTCTCAATGCTTACAGTATAGAAGCAGACACCATATATACTATGCACATATACTATACATTTACATACACACCTTTTTTTTTTGCAAAAATAAGATCACCTCTTACACATAGTTTTAACCTTCTTATTTGACATATCAGTGTAGTCTATCAACAAAGTGTATCAACAGAATATCTATGTAATCATTTTCTATGTTGCCTGGTATTTCATTTATGAATTACCATAAATTATCAGTGCTTCTTTGATGGAAGTTTAGGTTATTTCCAATTTTTCAAAATTACTTTCTACATGCATAAAAACCCACATCACCTCATATACAAACTAAAGCATTTCTTTTCATTTTCAGATCTAAGAAATCTAAGAAGTGCCTTTATTGACAATAAATAGAACCACCCTTGTGGTGTTACAATGTGGGCAGCAAGAAAGGAAATAGTGTGGTTGAGTGGAGATTAGTCATTTTTGAAAGAGCACGTATGTTCATTTTACATATTGATTGCAATCCACTCAAAAGTTTATAGATGCAGGTTAGTTCCAAGAACACAGCTTAAGTTTTAAATCAGCATTAAGCACTCCTAAATTCAGATTCATCTCAGCCTCTCGGGTTTGCCAACCAGCCTGGAGACAAAACAAGGCCAGACTCCCTGGCAGCCTCTTGGCAATCCTGCCCTTGAAGTCATTTCTGGAAGGGCAAAGGAGCCCCAAGGACTCTTGTACCACTAGGACAAAAGTGTCACCCAGCAACTCAGCCCATTTCCATCACCATAGTGGGGAGAGTAGCCCAGGCATTATTACATTGGTCAGGAATAGCTCAAAGCCAGGAGCAAGCTGGCTGATTACAAACTAAGCCAGGGATTCAAGGGGAAGGCTTTTGGAGGAAATAAGCCAACAAAACAGCACCAGACACTGAGGGATCATTCCTTCTCCAACTCTACTCCCCAAAAGATATCAAGGTGACACAGCCTAAAGTAGGCATGGAAGGTGCTTACTGCTATGACACAGAATCCTTTTGGCACTGGAAGAACTTGCTCTTCCCTCAACGCTGCTTTTCCCCAGATTTATTTTCACTCCATCCCATGGTAAACCAAGATTGTCCAGCATATTTACCTGGATAAACATGTCTATCCAAAAGACTGTGGTGCCATTCAGAACCAAGGAGGCACAATGCTCCCATTAATCTATTTTATTACCTTAGATCAAACCCCTGACCTTCTTACTTTGGAATGTGAGGTCAGGATAAAAGATTCTTGGGATGGTAGAACCAAGAGGACCATGGAGATTTTGTGCACTACCCTCATCCTTCAGTGAGCAAATCGAGGCCTCAGAGATAGTGAGTGACCTGTCTGTCCATTGCCCAGCAGAGTGGATGGCAAAGCCTAAGACCCTTGCCCCTCAACCACTCTGTCCAGACTCCAAGCTGATCCTCTTGCCAATCCCCGCCAGTAGTAGCAGCCTTTTTTTGCCTGAATGCCTCCCAGGGATGTCAAGAAGACAAATTACTCTCTAGCTGTATGGCTCTTGAGTCCTTTGGATAAACTTACTGCATGTCAGTGTGCCTGGCAGGCCCCCATGGAAACTAAAGCTGGGAAGAAATGAAGCAGCCCACCTTGGCTAGCACCTTTGACAGAACAATCGCCCCCAATCCTTTGCCCTCTAGACACCCTAACAGGTAAATGTGAGGCCTTATACAGAGTTAAATCTTATATATCAGTTAGGCTAAAAGAACAGTTAATTTCATATGATAAACTTTACAGGAATAGAACACATGCTACAAGACAGCAAGAACAAAAGAACAGGCTAGATGCATGATTTTTTAGAAAACTTAAGCCATGGAGGAACAAAAAAAAATTTTTTTTTCTTCAAAGAAAATTTGGGGGCAGGGGAATGAAATATATGCAAAGCTTATTTTTAGTGCCCTTTACAGATATAAAGTCATGCTGTTCGTTTAGGAACATAGAAATGCATTATGTATAACTTGTTTCACTCATAAAATTATCATGTTTTGTATATTGATATATTTAGACATTGGGAGAGCTGAAAAAGAGTTGTATGATTTCTTTCCCGGTTGTTTTCTTGGGCAAAGGGAGTTGGGAGTTTTTTTTGTTTGTTTTTTTTTTTTTTATGTTTTTTTTTTAAGTCCTCAGTGGGAAAACTTATCAGGATTTTCAGAAACTTTTCAGAAATTTTACAGATTTTACAGGGTCTTTATTTCTCTAAAACTCACTATTTCAAGTCTTCGAGTTCTCAACTCATTCAATTTACATGTGTTCGACCAACCTGCTCTATCAAAAGATTAGCACAATCTGGCTTCGTTATGGTGACCTAGTGTGGAACTTTAGAAAGTCCATTTTGGCAGTCCCACAAATCTGGAATTCACTTGGTCCTTCAAGGCAAATCTCTCCCATTCTTCTCAAGGTGTAACTATCTAAAGCACATTTCTGGGAAGGAACCAGAAGAGACCACGAGTCATTTAGTTTAGACTCTACACAAGCACAAATCCTCTCTATATGAAGTCTACAAATGATTGACTGTCCCTTGCTTCTCTCAGAGCCAATAGCCTAAGAGCCTAACTTACAGGTCATACAGGTATGATTATCTGATCAATTTCTGTCTTCCTCATTAGATTGCAGGTGTCATCAGGGCAAGAATCAAACCTTCTTTGCTGACTATTTTCTCCTCAGCAACTAGCAGTGGTAGGCAGATGACAGTAAATGTGTGCCCACCACCTTCCGAGACACCTCTTATGATTAGAATTTCCTTCTGTATATTGAACTCATATTACTCTACTTATAACAGGTACTCACTGGCTAGACTGCTACTCCAGGTCTATCCAGACCCTTCATAAGACAACACTTCAAATATGTGAAAATCCTGTGTCATTGCCAGCTCTTCCTTCCTCTAAGCTAAAGATGCTCAGTACCTTCAGCTGTTCCATAAGTGGCACAACTTTTTAGTACTTTTGTTATCTTGGATGCTCTTCTCTGAATATTTTACTGCTCTGGTTCTATAGACCCATGTAGTTAACAGGGAAGGGGGACAGTTATTGGAATAGAGGTTACTGACATATTCAGTGTTCTCCTCCAAGAAATAGTTTCAAGACCAGGACTACCCTGGAACTCTATAAGGTTCTTCCTCAGAAAGCTAATTGGCCACCAAGACTGCTAGTTGACTCCCAAAATACATTCTCCTCTTCCTCTATGGCAAAACACCCCTGACTTGTAGCTGGACAAATAGCTGCCTATAATAAAGGCTATGTTTCTTGGCCACGTGTGCAACTGTTACCATATGAAAACATTCTTGTTAATGAATTGAGTAGGAATGCGTTGGACAGCCTTTGAACACCTGCTCTAAGAGATAGCATATCTGCATTCTTTCCCCAGGTTCTTTACATTTCTTCTATTTTTGTTTCCTAGAACATGGGTGACACCACCTTGAACTATGAGCCCAAGGTCTCACATAGCTGAGCAATAAGGTAGAGAGATTCTGGGTCCCTGACATGAAGAAATGTTCTGGACTAAGACTTTTATGTCAGAAAGAGAAACGACCTGCTGTCATGTATAAACCACTATTATCCTGGTTTGTTTGGGGATTTTTTGTCACACGTAGTCAAATCTAGTCTTAACTGAGGGTCTATGGCTTGGTCCTCAACCTTATCTAAGTAGATTTGTTACTGAAGCAGAATATAATGTAACTAAACACAACATTGCAAGCTGATAACTTTCCCAGCATTTGCTACCTTGCTAAGGGTGGGGAGAGAGATAATACAGTATGACACTCTTTCTCAGACGGTATCTATGGCTTAACTGGAAAGAGCTTCTAAGAGCTGACCCTCTTGCCTAGTAAAAACAACAATAACAACAAACCTAACACCAAGAAAAAAATGGAAGCGGTGCCAGCATACATGAGGAAAGCATAGATATGTTGCAAAAGAGGATATGGTATTTTTCCTCTTCTCCTCCCATCTAAGTTTTGTGATCTAATGGCTGATTTCAAAATTACTTAATGAGTCAATAACGTAGCCCTCAGCTAGAGTAAGCCACTCAACAGATCCTGGAAGACCTGTAGAGGTGTTCACACAGAGGCCACTGAGAAGGTGAGCAGCAGGAAAACCACATTGCTGAGTACGCCAATAAGGCCAAGACAAATACCAGCTTAGAAGACTCCTCATCTTCATGGTAGAGGTGATGGGCCCTCCAAAGACTGGAATTTCAGCTTCCATGTGCCATTTCCTGATTTAATGTCAGTCATTTGGTAATTCGGGTTAAAATTAAACTTCTATTGCAAAACCACAAAAATGGCAAACGTATTTGGAAGAGGCTAATTAGCAGGTTACAGTAGCTCCATATTTCAAAATATTCCCAAGTATTATGCCCCCATTTAAAATGCAAAAAAGTCACAAGAGATCATCATTCTCCACTAATACTGAGAACAAGCTAGAGAAACCACTAATGATAGCTTTCAAACTCATCAGAGAGCTGAGGACACAAATCTAAACAAAGTAAATTCCAGAAAGTGATAAACACTTCCTAGGAAACAAGAGACTATGGCTTCTTTCATTGCTGGCACAGTAAAGAGGAGGACTCTGCCATCACTCTCTCTCAAACTTTTTATAAACTTTTAGCTATTTGTGAGCTAACTTGACCGATGAGAATACCAAGTTCCAGTCACAGAGCGAGGTGACTTACCTTCTCCACAGGCCTTCACTGAGTGGAGGGGGATAGTCAGCAAAAAGCTAGGGGCAAGGCAAGAGACCTAAGAGAGATCCACGCATCAGCCCCACTTCCTACCCCAGGAAAAGGCACTGAGCCTTTTCAAGGGCAAAGCAGCAGCCTGCTAAAGGCTGAGAGCAGGGCTAGAGAGCTGAGGGAATGCATCCAAGGAACACTCAGACTCACCAAGTGCTCTGAAGGCCATGTGCTCCTAAAGTTGGAGGTCAGTTGGAGAGCTGGAAGGAATTCCTCTCAAGTTCCACAGGCCTTCACTGACTGCAAGGCAGACTTTTCTCAAGGCTGGAGACAACAGGAGAAAAAGAAAGCAATACCTCTGAGGCACGGGAGCCTTTACCAACTGGACTTCACTGGCCTTTCTGAAGACTGAGGGAAGTACAGGAGACCCGAGGAATCCCTGACAAATACTGAGTCTTCACCAAGGGCACTGTCCAGGGCAGTGAAGCCAGGTGAAGAGAGATCTCCTGAGGAACTGAAAGCCAAAGCAATAGACAGCAAGGAAGATTCCCAGACATACACAAAGCTGGTAGCTTTTATATATATTTTATATATTATAGACTATAAGGAAATGGGAATCTACCAGTGTTCCAAAACTGAGCACTTCTGAAAGGAAAGTCCTGCTTTTGCTCTAATCCTGGAGGAAAAGGTGACTTGAATCTAACTAAAACCACAGCACAGCCCAGACCCAGTTCAGCTAGACTAGATCAACCCTGCCCCCACTCCAGTGGTATGACAATATGAATAATTAACGTTCCCTCTGATTGGTACCAACCCTCACACCCTCATCTGTTATACATGTCTTCCTTTTTTTTTTTCTTTTTTTTTTTAAGATTTTGTTTGTTTGAGAGAGAGAGAGAGAGAGCACTAGAGAGAGCAAGCATGAGCTGGGGGCAGAGGGAGAGGGAGAAGCAGAGTCTACTGAGCAGGGAGCCTAATGTAGGGCTCGATCCCAGGACCCTGGGACCATGACGCGAGCCAAAGTTAGACACTTAACCAACTGAGCCACTCAGGTGCCCCTATATGTGTCTTCCTAAATGTGTTATACAACTATGAAATGAATCCCATATTTGCATTTCCCTTTCTCTTCTGATCACTATATCCATTCAGAGTCCTCTCTCTCAGTGGTGATTTTTTAAATCTAGGAGTGAGTTGGACATAGAAGACAGTCAAGAGGTAGATCCCTCAAAATATAGTGATCCATGGGTGGTTATCTGTGAGTGGTGTGTCAATGGGTGATTTTTATTTTCTTCTTTTGGTTTAGTATGTCTAAGGATTTCCCCTACAAAAACTAGTATTGCATGGGTAGTTTTTAAATGTTTAAGAGAGATAAACTTAGGACATAAAAAATATCTTTTGACAAAGGACAAAGGTAAACAAAATCAAAGTCAAATAATAGCCAGATCCTATAGGTTCTAATCACAAGGATAACATGTTTTTCCTTTTTTCTATTTTCTTTTTATTGCATATACATGAGAAGATGGATATTAGCTGAACAATTGGGCAAACATTTCACAATATATGTAAATCAAATTATCATGTTGTATGTCTTAAACTTATACAGTGAAGTATATCAATCATTCCTCAATAAAATTGGAACAAAATTAAAAACAAAATAAAGGTGAATAAGAAGAAAAATGGCAGCTGGGAAAAATATCTGCAACACCGTAATGATTCATATTCAACTCAATACAATAGAACAGGCAATGCCCACAAGAGGAAGTCCAAATGGCCAATAAACATGAAAAGATGCTTATCCTCACTGGTAGGAAAGGAAACGCAAAATCAAGTAATAAGGAGATGCCATTTTTTCCCACCCTTCAGATTGATAATTTTTTTAATTTCTTAATTAAAAACCTATAATATTCTGTGCTAGCAAGCACTCACACATTGCCATTGGAATGGGAATTGCTACATTTTTTAGAAAGCAAGCTGGCCATAGCTTTTATTTATTTATTTTTAAAGCTTTTATTTAGGGATGCCTGGGTGGCACAGTGGTTGAGTATCTGCCTTTGGCTCAGGTTATGTTCCTGGGATCCTGGGATCGAGCCCCAAATCAGGCTCCCCATTGGGGAGCCTGCTCCTCTCTCTGCCTATGTCTCTGCCTCTCTCTCTGTGTCTCTCATGAATAAATAAATAAAATCTTAGGGAAAAAATGAAAAAATAAAGATTTTGTTTATTTATTTGAGAGAGAGAGAGCATGAGCAGAGGGAAAAGCAGACTCCCCACTGTGGAGGCAGACTCGGGATTGGATCCCAGGACTCCGAGATTATGATCTGAGCCAAAATCATATGCTCTACCGACTGAACCACCCAGGAGCCCCTAGCCATAGCTTTTAAAAATTTGCATACTTGTAACCTTTGACCCAGCAACCCCCACTCTAGGAATAGGGCCTGTGAAGGTGGGGAAGATGAATACTAGTTTATAATGGGCTACTTAAAAGAATACTTATTTCAGCATTATTTCTACAGGTGAAAATCTTGAAACTTCCTGAATATCCATCAAATAGAGATTGAGTAAGTGTTGGTAGATTTATACTGTGGACTACTATGAAGCTGTTAAAAAGTGTGGCTTGGCTATTTAGATCTGGAGGGATATCCATAGCAAATTATTATGTGAGAAAAACAAGTTGCATAGAATGGTATACAGTGTGATCCTTAGTTTTTAAAAGTCAGAATAGCATATTCCTATGTTAACTTGGGGAAGTTGTAAAAAGCTACACAGCAGGTCATCATCGGTTACTGAGAGGAGCAGAGGTATAAATGCAAAGACATTGAAAGAGATGCTTATTTTTTTCCTTCTTTATATTATTTTACTAGTTATAGAGAACATGTGTGAATTTTCTCATTTTGGAAATGGAATTTAATAGACGATTTTAAAAACTGAAGAATATGCACCATGCATTCTTACCTCTCTGGAGCAATGGAAACTCAAGATTAGTGATAGAATGAAATGATCTTTTTCTGGGATGATTTATGGCTAATAAGTTTCCTCAGGTAGCCTGATTGTCAGGCTGATCTTTTGATAGATGATATTTTTATGCTTTTATTTCTTGAAAAAAAGTGATGGTCTAGTCATTCCATCATGAGGCTCACTGGACATAGCATCTCTGTCTAAGTCATGTGATCACACACAGCCTGATAATTCCAGGAAGGCTGTGTTACGGTTTTCTGAGAAGGAGTTGTCAATACTTGGCAAGAAAGAAGGGATGTTCCCAAAAGTGAACATGGGATGGAGATTTGAGAACCATTCAGATAAGATCTTAGCTCCTCCCTTTCTAGCACCAGTCCCCTTGGTTGCACCACCATTGTTCATTGGATCAAACAGCTGTACAATTGATAAGGATTTAAAGTGTCCTGTGTTTGCCTATTGTGCTTCCCTGTAGCACTTCTAAAGATGCCAACAACTGCCATATGCCCATTAGTTAGAAAGGTCTTTATAGCTGCCATAAAGTGGAACTTGGCATCAAGAATCTAACGAAGAGATAAGAAATCAAAAGAAATTCTAGTTGAAGTCTGCTCAGTGTTTGTGTGGGAAAAAAATATATATATGTGGGCCTAAAAGTGGTCAAGCCTCTCTCAAAACTACAGAACACTCAGGGAAAGCAGCGATATTGTTCTGTTTCTTTCCCAGGAATAGGGAGCAAAAATCACTTTCCTCTGCTTTGTAGCAATCACCAAATTAAATGGCCCAAGACTTTTTTATTAGCCAACCAGGAAGCAGAACCACTGCCAGATTCCTGCTTGATAAAATCATTCACTATATTGTGGCTCCTATGCCTTTCATCTGGGGATAGGGATTTGAAGGAAAGAAAAAGCATAGAACTTTACTGGTCTAGGAATGGTTAGATGCTAAAATGGGAGCCTCTGATGAGTCACTAAGCACCCACTGGGAGAGAAAGATCATTTAAAACCAATTTTTCTTATATGCTTGTTAGTTCCGGAAAACCCTTGCACCCATACTTCTCCCCATGTATCAGAAGCACATTACAGGAGCACCTAGGTGGCTCAGTCAGTTAAGCATTGGCCTTCAGCTCAGGTCATGATCCCAGAGTCCTGGGATCAGGCCCCACGTCAGGCTCCCCACTCAGTGGGGAGTCTACTTCTCCTTCACCCCCCCCCCCGATAATTTCTCTCTTTCTCTCCCAAATAAATAAATAAAATCTTTTTTTAATGTAGCACATTATAAAATTGCTGCTCATACTAAACTTCTTTTCTAGGCAGTGTCAGCTGAAGGGAAGAGCAGGAGTTTGGATTAGCCCAGCTGCCAACCAGCCTTCAGGAAAGAGCCCGTGCATCCTCTTCTACCCTACGTGTTCTGAACTTATCCCAGATAAGAAAGTCAGAGGATCTCCAAGAACAACAAAGGCCTAGAACTGGTGGCTCTGGGTTCACAAATAGACAACTGTGATTTGCATCCTTAACATTCATTCTCCCTTCTTCTGCCAAAAGTCCCAACTTTTTGTCAGAGGACCCACCTCTCCTTCAATCAAAGCATTCTATTCTCTGGCCACAATGAGCATATGATACAATGGCAATGAAATGAAATGGGACTTTTGCTGAGACTTCTGGGAAAGTGACCTGATGTCTTTTCTCCCCAAGGTTGAAGGGGGGAAGAAGTGAGGCCTGGAGCTTTGTAGTCATGACAACCCCAAAGGGAAAGCCTCTGAGAATGGAGCCTGATGAAGGCAAGCAGAGCCAGGGTGTGCACAGAGAGAATGGGAGTGTGATGACAGCAATGTGGTAACAAGTAGTCCCTGGAGACTGGGACTGTTGTATCAGTAATAAATTATTTTTGCTTACACCCTTTAGGGTCGGATTGTTTTTATCACTTGCAATAGAAGCATCGCTGATAAGACATGAGATGGCAAAAAGCCATGGGTCCATATGAGGACAGCCACGTGTTTCTTTTTTCCATTTAAAATTTCCATAAACTGCTTACTATTCACATCCCTGAGGAAGGTGTTACATTCTCACTTGGGGAAGGGGCTCCTTCCAGTCTGGTTTGCCCTCTGTAAGAGATATTATTTTCCTGGACAAGAAATCTTGGTGGGAAGTCAAATGTGTTGTTTACTGTCATTTTAATTTTGTCCTTATTAATTATAATGCATCTCTCAATATTCAGAGAGTATTCAGTCAATCCATCATTGGCAGGAAGTTTGTTCTTCCCGGTCATACACAGAGTTTTGCTATGAGTCATCCACATTCTCATATGGCCCCCATGGTGACAATGACACACCATTGTACAATGGCTTATCCAAATCCTCCCTAGTCCTCCTGTGTGGTTTAATTAAATTGGCCAGTCTGCACCAGCCACTTAAAAAAGACAGGATATTCAGGGTTGCAAATAAAAAAGAGAAAATATAGAAAAGGTATTATCATACTCTTCAACTCAGGACACAATGCAAAATGTTCTTCTAATCTAGTATTCCTTGATCAGGATACATGAAGCATGAAAGATGCTAATGACCCATCTGAAGTTATGACTTGGCCATTGACAGGCCACTGTTTCCTTTCTTTCTTCTTGCTTTCTTTCTCTCTCTTTCTTTCTTTTGCTTGCCTTCTTTTTATGGAAGAGTTTATAAATATCAGGTTGGGTCTTAAAGTATCATCCAACCAAATAAGACGGGCACCAAAGCATTCACTCTACCCAGGGCTCACAATTCTCAGGACGGTTTCACACCATCATGTTGGCTAGGAGATGGCCAACCTCTGGAGGGTCCCGCTCTCCATGATCATGATATCAGAAAAGGGACTGACCTTTCATCGGCTGGCTCCTTCATAGGATCCAAACACAGGCATTGAGAACTAATTGTTATTGGATACACTCATTTCTTATACTGAAGTTCCTGTGCCTCCAGGAAGAGAATTTTTGGTGGAGCCAGGTCTCTATAAGTAGGACAAAATAACTGCTAAATGAGTCACCACTGATTTCAAAACCAAACTGGACTTCTTATCTATGAGAGACATGATCAGGATGGCTTTTCCTTCACCTTTCTCCAAGGGCTAAAGTCTAATAATATTCTGTGGAAAAATTCCTGGTCTATGTAACTTGGTCTAATCTCCCAAACAGATACTTATGCTCCTTTTTCCATACTTTCTCAAGATAAGACTATCACAAACAGAACTTAAATCTCACACACACTGGAAAGGTGGCAGGTGAGGATGCATAAGAGGACAAAAGGGTCCCAATGCAACTTACTGGCTTTAATTACAGGAGAACATGCTCTGGAGGAGTCAACTCACCTCTCCCTCATGAGAGGATGGAGCACTTGATGTCTTGCAGCTGAATATGTGATTACATTACATGAGAGCACATGAAAAGAATAAATCCAAATAATGGCATAAAAGAAAATAAAGCAATATTAACAAAAAAATCTGAGAAATTAGAGCTGATGAGCAGCAACACACCAATAACTAAAACAGACTCCTTTCCAAAATCAGGAATCATCGCATAAGTAACATAGGTCTACTTGTTTAAAAAAATTTTTTAAAGTTGAGGGAATCAGAACTTAGTTATTTTCTTAAACTCTAGAATTAGGTCAAGGACTCTGGCTCTACTTTTTAATGATGTCCACTAAAGTGTGTGTGTGCGCGAGCATGTCTCTGTGTGTAACAGCATTGACAGTACAAGCAAATAGGCCAAGGCAGAAATTCAGAATTCTAAGACCTATCTGAGATAAGTCAATCTTCTGTCATTCTTTTCATTTAGGAAATAATAATTAATTTAATGAAAATACAGCAAAAGTATTAAGATATATCCTATTTTTAAAAATTGTAACATTTTTAGGGGCACCTGGGTGGCTCAATTGGTTAAATACCTGCCTTCAGCTCAGGTTGTGGTCCTGGCATCCTGGGATCGAGCCCCAAGTTGGGCTCCCTACTCAGGCCCTCCCCACCTTGCTTGTACTCTTTCTCACAAATAAATAAATAAATTCTTTTTTAAAAAAAACTATAACATTTTTAACAATCACATATATTCTAGATTATTCAACTATGGAATTTATTATGCTTACCATGATATTATTTTATAAGGTTTATCTAATATCTACCCCCAAAATGTGTACTATTACTCCCATTTTTGCAGAGGGGGAGTTAAGAGGTTACATGGCCAGGATTCAAACCCACATCTTTCTGACTCCAATAGTCTTGGTCAATTATACACTGTTGCTTCTTTCCAAAGTATTTCAATCTGGTTTAGAAAACCCCAGCCCAGGGGTACCTGGATGGCTCAGATGGTTAAGCGGCTAACTCTTGGTTTCTAGTCAGGTCAGGCAGGGTTTCAGGGTGGTGAGATAGAGCTCCATGTCAGGCTCTGCCCTTAGCATGGAGTCTCCTAGGTATCCTCTCCCTCCCCTTCTGCTCATCTTCTCTCACCCCCCACTACCCACCCCCCTGCTCAAATAAATAAATTTAAAAAATATTTTAAAAACAAAGAAAAAGAGAGGCACCTGGGTGACTCAGTGGTTGAGCATCTGTCTTTGGCTCAAGTCATGGTCCCAGGGTCCTGGGATCGAGTCTCACATTGGACTCTGTACAGGAAGCTGCTTCTCCCTCTGTCAATGTCCCTGTCTCTTTGTATCTCCCATGAATAAATAAATAATATCTTAAAAAGCAAGAAAGAAAGAGAGAGAAAAGAAAGAGAAAAGAAAAGAAGAAAGGAAAAGAAAAGAAAAGAAAAAAAGAAAAGAAAAGGAAAGGAAAGGAAAAGGAAAGGAAAGGAAAAGGAAAGGAAAGGAAAGGAAAGGAAAGGAAAGGAAAGGAAAGGAAAGGAAAGGAAAGGAAAGGAAAGGAAAGGAAAGGAAAGGAAAAGGAAAGGAAAGGAAGGAAAGGAAAATAAAGGAAAGGAAAGGAAGGAAGGAAAGTAAAGGAAAGAAAAGAAAAGAAAAGAGAAGAAAAGAAAAGAAAAGAAAAGAAAAGAAAAGAAAAGAAAAGAAAAGAAAAGAAAAGAAAAAAAGAAAGAAAAATCCAGCCCATTAGGGCTCAGGGAAGAATCTAAGATTCCACATGACTCATGGCCTCATGAAGAAGGGAGGACTTTTCTCTTACCTGGGGCTCCCAAAGAAGAACCTCACCAGCCTGATGCTGACTACAAGACTACACTGACTGCAATGCTGTCAGGCCCACTTGCAACTGCTGGAGGAATCCTGGTCCTGCTCCCATTCTGAATATACTCCAGCCTAACCATCTACCTTCAGCCTCTAGTATTCCCTCATGGCTTCCTGAATGGCCAGCCTTTTCCATAGTATTTGCCTCTTGTTCAAAGCATCCTTGTTACTCTTTAAGGAGAATCTACCTTGCTTCTGTTCTGACATCCTCATCTCGGTTTCCCATCCTAATGTTCCCTTTCCCTGGGTTGCTTTGACAAGTTAGCAGCAATTCCAACCCAAATTAACTGCCCCCACCTGCATTAAGTCTTTATGTTCACAAGTAACATCCACCAAACTCCCACTTCACCCTCCCAAGGTCCATGCTGGCTCATTCTGGGTGCTGGGTTAAGATCATAATCCAACTTGTTTCCTGTCTGTCTCCAACATCCAAGAAGTTTTGTAATGATGCAATAAAACAAATGAGAAATTATAGCCTTATGATTAAAGTTTAATGTCTATTTATTAAAGAGCTATGAGAGTATTCAGATTAAAACAATAATGAAATGTAAAATAAAAACAATAAAGATGAATAATAAAATCAACAGATATTACCCTAACATCAATAAGCAAGCAATTGTAACAAAAAAATAAATAAAATGAGATCATATAAAAGGCAATAATTCACTAAGAGGAAGAGAAGGGGTACATTCAAGTAGAAGTAATGATAAGTAATAAGCTCTTGGATCATTTGATAATCCAATTAATGAGGAAAAGTGAATCATAGGAATATACTGAGAATACATTTAAATTTCTTGCTGATTTGACACAGGATACTGGCATGGATGATGATGACATAAAATTAATAATGTACCAGAAAAATGAGGACATGGATGTGATCAATTCAAAGAGTATCTAAGATGGAAACTTACAAGAAAATCTCAAATGCCCTGAAATCTTCCAGCTCCTATATGAAAGAAACATGATAGTGATTTGCCAATTTCAGCAATGCTAAACATTTTCTTGGCTTTACTAATCACAAGTTGTGAAGCTGGAAGAAATTTTTCTAAGTGATCAGTAATAAAAATAAATTCTTTCATTAACTGTGCTAGATAAAAGACCAAATAATCTTCCTGTTTACTCTGTAGAAAATATCACAAAACTGTTGTTAGGTGAAAACACAGGATATATAGCAAAAATAAATGTTTAAATAGAATTATAAAGGCAAGAGTTACTAAAAATATTTTGATGATTTCTATTCTCATTCTAAACAAATATTCACTTTTCATTCTTTTTTTTTTTTTTTAATTTTTATTTATTTATGATAGTCACAGAGAGAGAGAGAGGCAGAGACACAGGCAGAGGGAGAAGCAGGCTCCATGCACCGGGAGCCCGACGTGGGATTCGATCCCGGGTCTCCAGGATCACGCCCTGGGCCAAAGGCAGGCGCCAAACCACTGCGCCACCCAGGGATCCCCTCACTTTTCATTCTTAATTTTGCATTCTTTTACTCAAAATTTACTCCAAAAATAGTCAAAGTTTCAGCCCTGCAAACCCTGGATCCATCCTCACAGTGGGATCTTGGGTTTGTCCCTCCCTCCCTCTTACTTGAACTCAGGGCCAACCTTCTTTCTGACAGACAGAGCATGGCCAGGACAGAACCAGAGCATGGTAGAATGGAAATTCTACCAGAAAGTCATATGGATTTGTTCACTAACAGCTATAGAGCCCGTGAAATACAGAGTACTCAGATTCCAGGGACTGCTGTGCTCACCACATCACCTGTGAACTCCACAGGTATAAAAGCTAGAGAGAACTTATTCAACTTTTTTTTAATTATTCAGTTTTTTCAGATGTAAATATTCTGCTGGCACATGTTAGCAGAGTAAACACAGGGCTTCCCTTCCTGCCTATTGAAAACGCAGGTGAACTCACAAACTTGGGGCAGGTCTGGCAATCTTCTCAGTCTAATGTGGAGGATGTTATTTATTTGGACTATGGTCTCCTTTGTAAGAAAAAGCTCTTCGTGCCTTGAATAAGCATTTGTTGGTACATTAGACAAACTAAAACCAACCAAAACTAAAATTGTTTTACTACAGAAATTGTTATCCTTTTATTTCATTATTTCCTTGGTTCTTATTTACCTGGGGTTAGAACTCAAGGAATTGTCTATAATATTTAATCAAATTTAAAATGCAAAGCTTTAACCCAAAACTTTAGTTCTAATTTCTCTGTTCCATCAATGTGTTTTTAACATCAATCCAATTATATTCAGCAAACCCTGGTTGAGAGCCTGCCAGTGGGATGTTCTGTGGGACACTGTGCTGGGCACTGGGAGATACAGAGATGAGGACTACAGATGCTCTCCACAAACATGTGTCAAGGTGAGAAATGCTGCTCTCGTGATAAGATCAAACTGTTGAGAAAATAGAGAGGAAGGAGCAATTAATCCTGCCTGCACCAACTGGGAAAAGAAAAGTGGTTTAAAAGTGTGGTTTGTGGCTCCCATGGGCTCCAGAGAAGTCACTGGGTGTCTGCTGGGACAGCAGAGGGTCAAGGAACCGGGCTCTAGAACTCCCATTATTGCTTTAACCAAAGTACATCTCCTTGCATCTGTCTTATCGGTTGGAAATCTGCACTCAACTTCTTTGACAAAAATCTTCTGCTTTTAAAAAATAATTCTTTGGGAGGTGGGTCGGGGGATAGGGTAACTGGGTGACAGGGATTAAGGAGAGAACGTGATGAAATGAACACTGGGTGTTATACTATATGTTGGCAAATTGAATTTAAATAACATTTTAAAAATAAATAAATAGGGCTCCCTGGGTGGCTCAGGAGTTTGGCACCTGCCTTTGGCCCAGGGCGCGATCCTGGAGTCCCGGGATCGAGTCCCACGTCAAGCTCCCGGCATGGAGCCTGCTTCTCCTTCCTCCTGTGTCTCTCCCTCTCTCTTTCTATGTCTGTCATAAATAAATAAATAAATCTTTTTAAAAAATAAAAATAAAAATAAATAAATAAAAATAATTCTTTTAGGGGTACCTGGGTGGCTCAGTCAGTTGAGCGTCCATTCTTGGTTTTGGCTCAGGGTCCTGGGATCATAGCCCACAACAGGCTCTGTGCTCAGCAAGGAGTCTACCTGAAGATTCTCTCTCTCCCTCTGCCCCTTACCGGACTTGCGTTCTCTCGCTCTCTCTCTCTCAAATAAATAAGTAAATCTTTAAAAAATAATAATAGTAAAACTAAAATTTAAATTTAAAGTACAATGAAAAAATAATTCTTTTAAACTACTAAATAAGATGTTATTTGATCTGAGATTTGAAGGTTATAGAATTTATCCAAGTAGAGGTCAATCCTGTGGCTTTAGCTCCCTTCAGATGTTAAAATTTCCAAACCTACATAGTTAATCCTAAACTTTCTCCTAATTCTAGTATTCTCCTTTTTTGATTCATCCTCTCTTCTCAATATCACATTTGAGAACTTTTGATGGCTCCGCATTGCCTACTAGACAAAGTTCAAAGTATGAAATCCTTCCTAATCAGGTCCCAAATGTCTTCCAAAATTAATTTTCCTCCACTTACCCAAAGATACTGTCGAGAGGCAATCTCCATAGGTCTCTCACATTTCTGCACTTCTTACAAACAGAAGGACTAGCAAATTTTGTTTCAGGTATCTTTTCAAGAATGTGTAGAGAGCAGCTTTGGAAAACAGAGGTAGAGATTGCCTCCGAATGGAGAGAAAGTTTGTTTGCTTTTCAGTACAATAAAGACAATTATCTCCCTCCAGGACAAAGGTTGGGCAATTGGCTTGCAGTCCATTATTAAAGACTGGAGTTTCCTAAACTTGGATTTCCTCATCTGTGACACAAACTCACCAGGTGTAACTTCCATCTGGGGCACTCTACATTGCCAAGTGGGACTTGGGAAAAAAAAAAAAAAGGAAAGCCAGTGCAACAATGAAGCTCATGATTGTTGTTCTGGGAGGAATAAAATCCTTGATCTCTGACTCAGGAATCTCATGTCTTTTGCCAGCATCCATGTTACTCTGGCTGGTAGCTGGTAGCTTACAGGCAATATAAAATCTCAGACCCTTCACAGTTCTTGAAAGGCCCCCATATCAGTTAGAATAAACTAAGTTATCATACAGTAGCAAGTGGCCCACAAATCCCAGTGGCTTACAACAGAGGTTTGTCTCTTGCTCATCCTTATGTCCCTAGCAGATCACTGGTGGCTCGGCCTCCATTGTCAACAGTAAGCCTCATATTAGGACACAGTCTGAGAAAGCATCTACTCTCTGGAACATTGTAAATGGTCAAAGAAAAAGAGAATGTAGCAAAGAAGGCAATTAACTTTTAAATCTTCCACCCAGAAGTAACAGACATCCCTCTGCTTACTTCCATTGGCCACATCTAAACCTAAGCCTGGTGGAAAGTGCAAAGCTACCACACGGAAAAGGAAAGAAAGGTGGGATATTGCAAAATACACCTAATGATTCCTAAAGCATCCTGGTTCCATCCACAACAGATGACTGGTCTTTATACAAATCTGTATCACTCTTCTGGGCCTGGGTATTTGCATATGCAATGTCTTCTTCCCAAAATGTGCTGATTCTCCCTGCTTCCTCACCCCTTCCCACACCTCATATTATCTGGAAAACTATTTTCAACACCCAGCTCAAATAGTACCTCATTTCTGAAGCTTTCTCTGACCACTCCTCACCCAGAAAAATATCTTGCTTCCTTGGGTTCCTTCCATAAACCAAGATTTCTTGAGGATAGTGGATAGGTCTGAGATTTTTATTTACCTTTGTGCAAACCTAACATAATTTCAATTAAAATTTTTCTGAGGATTTCCAATCCTTGAGATTAAAAACAAAACCAAAATCCTTAACACCCCCACAGAGCCCACACAGTCTGCCCATCCCCAGCTGCTTATAACATACTCTCTATTACTCTCCACTTTCAGTCCCACATCTTTGCCTCTGCCTGAAACCCCTTGCCTCATTTAATTAACCCCTCTTCATCCCCCCAGATCTGAGCAGAAGTACGGCTTCCTTGAGGAAGTCTTCCCCCAATGTAGGTCAACTCTACCCATTATCTGTTCTCATAGCACTATGGGCTTCTTCATAGCACTCAGCATAAACTGGCAACTAACAGTGATTTGTATCACTATCTTACTGTGTTTCTCTCCACATTCAAACTTAAGATGTAAATTCATGAGGGCATGAATCCTATTCAGATTTGCCCACCATCAGATCTCTGGTATTTGGTATATTGTCTACCACATAGTAAGACTCAATAAATTACAGAGTGAGTGAATCAATGAATGAATGAATATAAGATACTCAATGTATGTGTGATAGATTGAAAAACTCCAAGTAGAAGGGACAACAATAAAAAACAGACAAAAGCATATATGGTCTGCAGAACAAGTTTTCTTACAAATGACAAGAACAGCAGGAGTGGCAAACTAAACGTCACATGAATCTTCCAACAAACATTTCATCTCAATTGAGAATCTGAATTGTGAAAGATCAACACAGTAGATCCTCAATTTTCAGGGGAACTTAAGGATAAAATCTCATTATTCTTCAACCATTATCTCTGATGCTTTAAACAAGCAGAAACCCCCCAAGCCTGTTATTATCATCATCATTTCACATATATTTGGTGATTTACCATTTACAAAGCATCTTCCCTTATGCTGTCATATTTAACATTAAGTGACCCTAATAACCAAGATTAAAGTCATAGGAGCTGACTGACATCTTTGCCAAACTTTCCAATATATCTGTGGAATAACAGGATGGCAGGTAGGGCAGGAAAGAAGTCCAAGAAAAGCAAGAAAAGTGGAGGGCAGAGGCACAGAGAGGGAGATCAGAAGATAGAGAATCAAAGGAAGTGGTCACAGGAGGAAGGGTTTAGTCTATACTGAGTATGTGTGTCCCTGCAAAATTCTTATATTGAAATCCTACCCCCCAAGGTGATGGTATTGAGAGGTGGGGCCTTTGAAAGGTAATTAGGTCCTGAGGGTGGAACCATCATGAATGGGATTAACATTTCGTAAAAGGGATCCCAGAGAGCTCTGTTTTTCCCTCTGTGAGGACACAGAAAGGAGTCGTCCGCAGTTTGTAACCTAGAAGACAGTCCTTGTCAGAGCCCAACCATCCTGGCACCCCAGTCCTGGGCTTCCAGCCTCCAGAGCTGTGAGAAATAAATAAATAGTCATTAAGCCACCCAGTCTACAGTCATTTGTTACAGCAGCCCAAACTGACTAAAAGCAGGGAAGAGAGGGTGACATCAAGGGGCTGTAGGAAGTGGAGACACATAATCATGTGCATTAAAAAATGAATGGCAGTCTTTAAAGGTGAAGAGTTTCTGGGAGAGTGAAGACAAAGAGTCTAGAGGGAGCCTGGATCACAAAGGATGTTTTTAGGTATTTCTGTCATTAAAAGTTCTCTTATATGGGTCAATGGGAGTCAGAAGATTTCACTTAAAGGAGAAAATGGAGATGAGGTCATAAGTCACAGAAAAATGGAAAGTGGTTATTATCATTTGTCAGTATCTGGAGTTGGTCTAGCTGAGACATTGAGCATCTCGAATGTGTGTTGGGTGGCAAGGGGTGAGGGAGACATGTTACATCAGAATCTGAATAGGCTGGCAAGCTATGAAGAATTCAGTAAATACCCTATTCTTTTCATTGAGCTACATACCCTCCCCTGATGCTTCCAGGAGCTCTGAGCCACCCATGGGAGACTTGAGTAGGCCCCAGAGCTGCCAACAGAGGCCTATCCAGTCCTGGCTAACTTCTAGTACTCTATGTGAGCAGCTGGCAGGGCTAATCCTCCTCACTTGCACAGGGAACCTCCCACAGGGCCAGCCCAGGGAATAGCACCACCATCTATTCCATTGCCCTTGACAAAAACCTGGAAGTTATCCTTGCTCATTGTCGCACTTTACTCCCCACATTGAAATGATTCTGTGTTGAAATGTCTCCCAAATCTACCCACCTCTTGCTATCCCCATAACCACTAATGTAGTTTAGGAAGCTCTCACTGAAGCATATTCTAACTTCCTTCCTACCTCCGTCTGGTTACCTTCCTACCTGGTGTTCACACAATCAGATTCTGGTACTCACACAACCACAGCTGATTCACCTGTCTGGTTCTGTGCAAAATGGATCACAGTCCCTTCTCTCATTATAACTCTTCATTAACTCCCTCTCTCCCTCAGGATAAAGTCCAAAGTTCTTAATATTGCCTTCGATACCTTTCATGTTCTGGTGCTGGCCTCATCTCTGGCTTTATCACTGGGCTTCCTACCAGGCTTTTTCCAGCCATGTTGAACTACTTGCAATCCCACATGAGTGTCTTGTTCTTTTTCACCCCTGGACCTGGAAAATGCTTCTCACTCTCCCTGGAAATCCTCATATCCTCCCCTGCCCTCCCCTCAGCCCCTTGGTCCAGAGTCTCCTGCTTAATTCCTGCTCTTGAAGTCTGAGCTGTGAGGCTTCCTACTTCACAAAGTCTCCCCAGCACTTTCTAGGCTGGGGAAGGGCCCCTGCCTACATACTCCCATAGCAACTTGTGTTTGCCAAAATCAGGGCATATAGTGCTTGTTGATTTAACTTATCCATACCTCCAACTAGATCAGTGGTTGTTTAATCTGCACATAGAATCACCAAGGAACCTTATAAAAAAATGTGAGAGTGCCCATTAAACAAGAGGCTCTTCAGGTGGGTCTGCACACTGGTGTTCTGTAAGTTCCTGCTTATGATTCTAGCTGGTGGCCAGAGATGAGCACCACTGAGTAGACTAATTCCTTGAGCTCAGAGAACATGTCAGACTGGTGCCCTGCACAGAAAATGATGTGCAGTATTTGTTACCTGAACACATCTCATGCCACACAGCAGCTTATTTCTCTGCATGGAGGACAGTAGACATTTGGAAGGACATGTTTATTTTCAGAGCTCTTTAGGTTTCATTACCTCTTCACAGCAAATGCCAAGATGGATAAACTGAGGCTCCCAGAGGCTGTGAGGGGTCCTCGCTTCAATGCCTTCCAGAAAAATGCAGAGCAAAAATGCAAGTGACTCCAGTCAGTTCCCTGGCGGATAATGTGCAGCCGACCAACTTTGCTGCCCCCTGGAACAGAACTCACCCACTCTACCACCCTGCCTCCTAGTGTTGATGGAGATGCATTTGTAGGAGGGCAGCAGAGAGCAAGAGAATTTTGCACCCAGTGACTCTCTTCAGAAAAACAAGATCATGCTAGTTTTTAGTAAGAGAAGGAAGGGACCTGGGGAATTTTATCAGAGAATTCAGGCCCTGATTAATAGGGGGATACAGCCGTGTTTGCCAGCAATGCACTGACTGGATCCCTCCCACCCCAACCAGGGCGTCCAGGGTTAGATGCCTCAGCCTCCTGATTCTCTCTGGCCAGTGGGTGTGGTGGAGCCTGGGCAAGAAGGCGGAGCTTGGGGCTTCCTAGTAAATGGCTTTGGCAACCCACAGTGGGAGCTGGCTGGCTATAGCACTTAGCACCTGCAGGCCTGGAGCGTGTAAGGACCATGAATCCAGTACCACCCAGCAGTGTGGGTGCTTCCTGTCGTCGTGGCTGCTGGCATTCATGCTCTTCCAAGGAGTCCCCTTAGCAGCTGCACTGAAAACCCCTCATCGCAAAAGGGCGACAAGAAATGGAGAAGAACCCAGTGACCGAGGGAAACTACAAGTGAAACCAAATGTCATTTCTCTCACTGTGGTTTGTGGTGTTCAACACTCTTGCTTTGCTGATTGTCTCGAAAGGGGTTAATGACCCTTTGCGGACTGTCCTCCACTTAGCACCACCGGACAGGGGCTTTGTTGAAAGTCTCACCTTGACTGAGTGGCCCCAGGCCCAGCCTCACCCTGGGCTGATGCTGCGGTTCCAACGCCTGGGACCTGGGGCATCCACACTCATTTCCTGCCTGCTGTCCCCACATGCAACGGCTCGTGGAAAAGAGGAACCTGTTGCTTCCCAGAATCCTTTTCGTAGCTGGCAACGTTTGGATCCCCATCCTCTGGCAGCAAGGCTGTGACTCTTCGGCCATGCCTGCTTCATTGTCAGCAAAGCCGAGGCCGAGGGGGAAGTGAGCCACCAACCACCAAGGCAATCAGAAAAAGAGATGGTGTGCCTTTAAGATGAAGGTGGTGGGCAACCATCCATCTTCCCTAAACACAGACTTGCCTTGTTCTTCCATTTCTGGCTGAGTGATAAAAACGTTAAATGTCATTTCCTGTATCAGTGGTTAACCACTAGATGCTGGATCAGAGATTTACCAGAAGTGCTGAAGTTAAGGAAAAAAAAAAAAAAAAACCCTGCTGTTTTCAATAACCCCTTTTTTGCACCCTGTGGGAACTAGTTAACCTTTGGGAGGTGCAGGGAGGAGAGGGGTGCCATGGGGGCTGCTGGATTTCAGCTGAGCAATAAATTTAGGGTTCGATTTGCCAAAGATTTTCTTATGCTTCATACAGGAAGTGAAGAGAGGCAAAATTTCCCCATTCTGCATCCCTCCCCAGTGAGTGTGTGTGTAAATGCAGGGAAGGCAGGAGAAGACAGACAAAAATCTGATGCCCACCATCGTCTCAGGATACCCACAGTCACTTTGTCTTCTTACCTAACATTTTCATAGAAAACTGTGGCTCTGCCTATCTTGTTTCCCCATCTTCCTGCAGCAGTACGTGGCCTCTCGTGCTGGGGAGCATACCGGGGGCAGCAATGCTCCCAGGAAGCTCCTGCATCTGAGCTGCTGTGGTCTGAGGGATGGAGAGCCCAGCCTGACCTTTTGCTCTGTCTTCTTGGATTTCTCCATGCAATTTCTCCATTCGGTTAGGTGCTCAGGAAAGTAGAGTAGGGGAGGCTTGGCTCAGCCCCCCAGAGAGGTGACAGGACCAACTTGCAGCCCAGCCATAGCTTTGCTCGAAGCCCCTCTGGTCTGCCCTGTGTGTTTTTGCCCTGGGGTGACCTCAATCCCCATCCCTACAACACACAAAGCCACCCTGGATCCTCCCTGCTGCCTCCCAGACCCCATGCACCTCTTTCAGGGCAGATAAGACTTAAGAGCTACGCTGTGTTCCAGCAATTGCATTGCCTACCCAAGGCTGCTAAGAATGTTCTGTGCACACACCAAGCACTCTTGCACTTCAAGTACATCTAGGATGACGTACAGTCCCGATTTGCCTGGGACTAAAAGGACTCGTAGTCGGCAGGACTTTGGTTATTAAAACTGGGAAAGTCCCTGGCAGACTGGAATAAAGTGGTAACCCAGTTAGAAGCATGTGACAGGTAAATACTCCTTCTGCTTCAAAACTGAAGCTAAAGTTTAGAAAGGATGCAGCCAGGTCACATTGAAGAGGGCTTGTCGCAGTATAAGCATCCCCTTGGGGAGAAAGGAAATCATCACTGCTCTCTTACTTCTCCAGGCATATATCAGAAGCCATCCTCTCCTAAATCAGCAGTTAGCACTGGAAATCTGAAGCCAAAGAATTAGGAGGGAAAAAATATATTCCATCAATTGTCTCATAGTTCTATGAAGCATGAGATAGGTGGCCACCACCCTGGTGCTGACTATCCAGTTGATGGGCTGCCAGACTGGGGCATGCCCAGGACTCACGCATGGATGGGCTGCCTCCAGGTGACAACAATCAGCTGGCCTGGTTTGACACTGACAGTGTAAATCATCCTTTAGTAACAATACAAACCGATCTGGGGAGTGACTCAAGAAGTGAAGAATGCACAAGAATAGATCACAAGATATGGAATTTATCAAACTCTAGCCTTGCTTGTTAAATTTATTTTTTTTAAATATCTGTATTGGTACTGACTTTGCTTGCTTTGAAGTAGTTCTTTAATTTTTTTTTTTTTTTGCAGTGACTGTTAGTTTTTTAAATCTCTCATAGTGTTAAGTTATAGCAAATACTGCTACAGCAATTTCTAATTTTTAAGACTTGAGTAATGGTGTAGAACACTAATTCATAATCACTCTAATTGTAATCTGAATAAAGTGTAACATTGTGTAGCCTTTTTCTATAAAATAGACAAATAGAAATGATCCAATTATTCTCCTTTTTAATATGCTTAAAATAAGCTGGTGGATCTATTTCATGTTTTTGGTCAAAAACTTTATTTAGAAGAAAAAAAAACTTTATTTGGGATGGATTTCTCCTCATGGTCCTGGGTAATAGCACCAAAAGCCACCCAGGTGCCCAAAATAGAAAATCTAGAGTGTTGAACAACTTCTCACTCTCCTTCAGTCCTCCTCTCCATTTTTTCAACAAGCCCTGACTTTCCTGCCCCTATGATCTCTCCCCTGTGCTCCCATTACTCCAGCCTGAGCTTAGCTTCCCCAAGGCCCTCAGCTAATGCATCCATCCCCTCTGACCTCACTTCCATCTGCCCCCATCCTATCAGATAACATCTCACCTTTTTAAAAATTAAATTCCAGAAACAAGTATTGGGAATGATCAGAAAGCTGTCATCGGTGTCACCTATCTAGATTTCATATGACTTTGGACAACAGTTCCCATGGGTACCTTTTTGAATGAGGTAATCTGGAGATGTCTTGTTGACTGAGAAAATCCCTCCCCCACCCCACCCCCCACCTCAGGCCCGACATTTCCAGGCAAAGCTGAGCACTTCCTCCCAACGTCCTGGTTCATGTTGCCCTTTGGCCCTCATCATATGGCTATGATTATTGGCTTGCATTTCCATCTTTCCTACTAGCTGTGAATCCCTCGTGTCTTATTTATCTGTTTCCCCAGGGTCGATCCCAGATTAGATAGATAATAGCCATTAAGTAAGCACACAAATGAGATGGTATTGAGGTAAGAAGAGGAAATACTGGCTGGGTGCTATGATACTCTGATGGGTCTGTAGCCATTTGAACACATAAAATTCAAAGGTCATTGACTATGCTTAGATCAACCTGATAGTCTGTTAAAGGATCAAAAGTCTCTGCCCCAGGGCTGAATCTTAATCAACATTTTTGTAAACGATCTGGATAAAGATGTAAAAGACACATAAAACAGATTTGCAGAAAAACCAAAGCTAGGAGGTATCACTAATATGTAGAATCTTAGAATTAATGTTGCAAAATTATCTCGGGCTACCAGATCAATAGACCAAAGCTAAGAAGATAAAAATTCACACTAATAGATGTAAATGCTATTTTACACCACTCACTCAGACCGAGGGAAATCTGGTTTAGCAGTAGTTCAAATGGAAAAGTTCTAGCAATTCTCAGTCTTTGAGCTAAGCAGAGAATCCAGAGACTATCCAATATAGATGATCTCAAGCTTTTTTTCAAATAATAGAACATTTTCATTGATGAGAATTTTACACAGGGGCCAAGTGAAGACATTTTGGGACTGCTTTGTAGAGGAGGCAAAAGGTCTAATGAGTCAGCAACCCCTCCCAGCAATTCACCTCACCTAATAAAGACCCAAAGGCATCTTCCCAAACCCCTGAGGCTCTTCTGAGTATTGTTTGAAAAGATCTGATTCAATCTCTTTGCTTTACCGAGTCTATACAACTAATTAGTGTCAGGAGTCCCTCAATCCTTTAACCAGCTTTATTTTTGTTTGTTTTATTTGGGTTGTTTTGATTTATAGTTTGTATCTCCCCCCCCCCCCCCCCCGCACTGTATTATACCTTTGACCATTTGCTCCCTCACTGGGGTGCAGTTGTCTGCGTTGTTCACTGTTGTACCACCTGGTGCATGGTACGCGATGGAAGCTCAATAAATATTTATCAGGAAAATAAATGGAAGAACTGGAAAAGAATACTGTCTTGACTCCCAACCCAGTATTGCTTGGAAATTTCAGTAGTGAGGCTGTCTCAAACAATGCAAGCCAAGCTCACAGTAGCCTGCATTAGAAGAAGATTATTGTCCTAATAGGGATGAAATGGCTCCATTGTACCCTGCATTGTTCAAGCCATATCTCAAATATTATGTTCAGTTCTGGAAACTACATTAAAGAAAAATAGAAAGGAAAGCAAATGTGGCCAGAGTGGGATATAAATCCTACTTGTGAGGGCTAACTTTGTGCCAGACATATTACACATTTATCTCATTTAATCAACATGATTGTGCTGTAAAATAGTACATTCTTTCTCTATCTAGACACAGAAAATTTAAGTAATTCTCCAAAGTCACATAGCTAAATGCCCCGAATTCCAACCTCTGGCAAAGCTCGTGTTCCTTCTGCAACACCAAGATGCCTCTTAGAAAGGGTCCCCAAGGCGGCAAGCAGAGTGTCAGGGATCATGACAAATAACATGTTCAGCTGGACAAGTCCAGGCCTGTGTGACAGGCTGGGTCAGGGATGAGGAGAACATGACAGAAGGCATCAAAGAAAGAGTACTGAGACTCACTGTCACTTGTCAGATGACGTATAGGAGAGATTCCCGGATGGAAAACTGGTCCAAAGAGCTCTAAAAGCTGTGTGTTTGGGACTGGCTACTAATCCAGGGGTGGTGACAGTGCCCTGCTCCCATCACACACACACTGGGCACAATCCCTCTATCTCCATGTCTTACATGCAGTAGATAAAAAGAAAATTCCAAGCTATTTTTTGTTGTTAATCTCCTTGGACAATGGGAACTGAGCAGCAGCTGTGTAGTAAGAGCTGCCCACAAGTTGTAGTTGGAAGCATTTCCACAACTGCTTGGCTTCTATGTTTAAAGAAACAGCCCCAAGTAGAGCGGCTTGTCCTGCAGTACCAGGCACCAGGCACGGACCACAGTCAATGACACAGGACAGTGGAGACCGAGGAGCAAGGCTGGGGTCTGAGGCTGGGAGACATAGGGCCACAGGACCCTTCTCACTGCAGGGCCAAAGCCTAATCCAGGGCTCTTCTCCAGGCCTCGGGACTAGATCTCCCCAGACTCGTGTTTACCACATGAAGGCTAAGAAGAGAAGAGGGGACCCTTCCCAGAGGCCAGTCCTTGTCTCCAAACCACTAGAAATTCTGCCCTGAGTGTGAGCTTTTAGAAACATGAAGGGAAATGCAATGTTCTCCTGGCTCAACATTCAATGGATCAAAATATAACCCCGATGACTAAACTAAGAAATGGTTTTCTGTCCCATGTCCAGTGTCACCCTCCTCTCATTCTTCCCTGTCCCCCTGCCTTTCATGAGAGCCCAGGGTTTCAAGCCACAGCCTCCTTGTATTCTGCTTTCCTTGGGCTGAATCCAACCCCAACAGCAAGTGGTAGGAACAGATGGAGAATTCACAAGGAGAACCATCACCGAAGTTGGGGAGGGGGTGGCAAATGTAAATGTGTCACCCAATCTAGAATGGGAGAGCCACAAGCACCTTCCAGAGGCATCTTGTCCAGGGACTAGCAAACTTTTTCCATAAAGGGACAGCGAGTAAATACTTTGAACTTTGCGGGCCACGTCACCAGCTCCCTGACTCAGCCGTGAAGCAGAGGCAGCCACGGACAATGCGTAAAAGGAATAGACACAGCTGCGTTCTAATAAAGCTTTATTTATGGACTCCGGAGTTCGAATTTCATGTAATTTTCATGTATCGTGAAAATGTTCCATTTTTAAATTTCTTTTTCAATAATTTAAAAACATAAAAGCCATTTCTTAAGTTTCCCAGCTGTGCAAAAACAGGCAGTGAGCCGGATTCAGCCCTTGGGCAGTAGCTTGTCAATCCCTATGCGGGGCAGCATAGGAGGAGAATCCACATACTGGGTTCAAGAGTTGTGCTCTTTCCCCCCGCAAAGCGATGTTTCAGCTGCCCCACCATCCTGAGCACCAACTTACCTCTTAACAGCAAGGGCAACAGCCTGATCCAAACCTTGCTGGCGGTCACATCTGGTAAAACTTTTTGGACGCGGCCCCCTCTGTGTCTGCCTCATTTCTCCACCCACTCAGGGAATGACTAGGGGCAGGTCAATTGGCTTCTCGGGCCCCTAACGGAAAGTATACAGGAGCTCGATTTGGTCATCTCTGAGAGAGTGTCCTCTGTCAGCTGTCCTCCCTCCCTGCATCCCAGCCCAGCTCTCAGCCTTTGCCCTCGCGGGACATTTCAGAACTGCTGTGCCCAGGCACCGGACCAGCTGGCACTGCCTGCACCTCACCAGCAACCATCCTTTGGAGCAACCAGTTCTGATGTCACCAAAGGATAATGACTTCTGGGCAGGAAAACTAGGAATGCAAGCAGATGAAGCATCTATTTTCGTGCAGATGAAGTCGTGGGAGGATACGTGATTCATGAGCTGGGTGCTTTCTGAATAGCATGTTTCTATCATTTTCTGGAAGACAGAAAGTTAGCTTCCTCCTGGAATGATTGGTGAGAATGATGTTTGGGGTTTCCTTTTTCAAAAGGGGGTTTCATTTGGTTTTGGGTGATGTTGGTTGGTTGGTTTCTTAGTTGTGGGGTTTTGTTTTAACCAAGAAGTGGGATGAAGGATCAGGCAAGAAAGGTTTGGGTGGGGAGACAGAGCAG
The DNA here is from genome assembly GCF_003254725.2 of Canis lupus dingo. NCBI lineage: Eukaryota > Metazoa > Chordata > Mammalia > Carnivora > Canidae > Canis > Canis lupus. Next base: position 34,457,798 of record NC_064269.1, on the reverse strand, counting down.
ATCCTATTTGCAGTGCTTTCAGGTCTGAACATACAAATAAGGTCAAAGTGGTTCAAAGTCATAAGAGTCAGATGCCTGGGGACCTGCCAAACACCAGATGCCTTGGTTAGAAATTAGCGACAGTTTGACATCTTGGTGTTGTATGATTGCCATCTAAAGATAAGTAAGGGAAAGCAAGGAGCCCTGGCATGGAGTTCTGAGCAGGCTCGGAGCCCTGAGCCTGATTCCGTCATATGAACTGTGGTCACTCTGCCCCCAAAGTAGTTGTCTCTAGTCTCTCCAAAGTAATGGTGGCCAGAAACCTGGAACAAGACCCTGGTCACTTCCAGCCCAAGGCAGAGCTCTGCATTGGTCCCCTCTACTATTCTTTCCCAAGGGATCCAACACCCGAAGGGGGTGGATACTTTGAATTAGGGTATTAGGCCTATTGGATCTTTTCAGGAAGCTCTAGGAGCCAATTAGACAGAACTTGAATAGAAGCCAGTCCAAAGAACTCAATGGAACTCCATATTCCACTTAGCCAATATTGTGATGGTAACAATTTAACAACCAGTTAGCCAGGAAAAAAGGGCCTTGATTTGTAACATTTGCCAGTTCCCTTGGCATAAATACCCCTACTTTGGCCTATTTCAAGTTGCCAGTGTGATACCCACTGACTCACAGAAGCCCAGAAAACTAACCTGTTGGAATGAGCCAAATCCAGTACACCACTGTCCTCTGGAAGGACAAAGAGGGAGCCCTTTGGAAGTCAGAGAGGGAGCATAAATCAGAACAGTCAACCCAGATATCAAAATGAGCTGTGAATCTCTCCCTATTTCCTGTGCCTGTCCCTGTCTCAGCCTATCACCTTCAAGGAACGTCTTATTAAAGGAGCTTGGGAGCAGCCTGCCCACAACCCTGAACAGAGGTGCCCTGCCTTCAGAGCACACTAAGGGAGAGATGGTGGCTGATGTCAGAGAATCTGCCTCCTTAACACAGAGGGCTGCTCTGTCCACCTGGCCAGGCCTAGCTGGCACGAAGCACGGAACCATGTTGACCCCTCCCCGTACCCTGCTCCCAGCCTCCCTCCCTCCCTGCATGTCCTACACCACCACCACCACCACCACCACCCCACCCCCGCCGCCTCCCGACTACACTTCTTCTGGCTCAAGGGAGGAAAACTTCGCCTCCTCCGACTCCTCAGAGCTCCCTACCATCCACACAAACTCACTTGTTAGAAGAATATCTAAGGATTTGTGGATGAACGAAGGCCCCTTCCCTTGGGCAGTTTCAGCTTAGCAGGTATTCTGGGAATAAGGCCAAGCAGTAACTCACTTATGAAAGACTCCATTCTGTGTTCTGCTCTCCTCACCCATTGCCCGACACACACAAAGAACCTCTTACCGCCTTCTGTCCCTTGCTTTCAGAACCTACTCACCTGTTCCCCTGTTCAAAGACTCACCCACAATCCTCCGGGCTCCCTCCACTCCCCTCCCTGGGAGACAGGAGCCTGGGTTCCATTCCTACCTCTGTCACTAATTGTTTTAACACTCCCTTAGCCTATTTGGACTACAGTTTCCTCATTTGTTACATTAATATGGTTCAACTTTAAAATAACAAAGTTCCATACAAATTTTATAGAAAAATGTGTGTGGAGCTTTAAAAATGACCAAGTCCCTTTCACTTAATCATCACAGAAAACATTAGCAGTAACATTAACACAATATTTTTAATAAGTGACCTAAGTAGTAATATTAGATAATATCAGAAAACTAAGGCCTGAGAAAGGTCAGGAGACAGATCCAAGGTTACATGGAGAGGAGAGAATATGACCAGACTTGAACCCATTCCTCTGATGCCCAACACCACACAGACCCCTGAAATAGAAGGACCACAGTTAGGGTCCCACTCAGAGCCCCATAGCCCTTCCTCTGGGTATAACACAGTTCCATGGTCAACATTCATCTCCTTTCAGCTCACCAGTTTAACCCATCAGTTTGACTCCCAACCCAAGCTAGGTGACTAAGGGGAATACATACAACATAAGAGAGAAAACTAGGGTCCGTCCTAAGCAAAATTGGTGAGTGGAAACAGTTTTCCTTTGTGAGTCTTCCATCTTTTGTCCACAATTCCATGTCTATTCTTTTGGAATCTAACACCTTCATGGTTTTAGTATGATCCTGGCTCCTCCAAAGAAAATGTTCCAATCAAAAAGCTGTATAGTATATTCCCTTCCCGCCTCCTACAATAAAACAAGTGCTGACACCCACCACTCCACAAAAGGGTAAAGAAAGAAGGACACCTCTTGCTTGACATATATATTTCCTTCATTACTTTACCCATGGTTCTCACTCTTATGCTGCTCTCTCTACCTCAGGGTAGGCTTTCCCCTCTGCCCTGCGTCCTTTATTTTTATAATCATTCTTTATCATTGTCTTTTGTGTGTTCTGGATGCCAGTAATGCCACCCCCCCACTACCCACCAAGGCTAGACAAAAAACAAAAAGAAGTATAAATTACTACCATTTACCTAGCACTGTGTAATACCAATGCCCTTCCAAAGCCCTCATTGAAATGAGAACAATTCAGTGAAGTAGGTATTATTATACTCATTTTTTACAGATGAGGACACTGAAGCTCAAAGACTTTATAGTGGGTTCAGTTATTAAGAATAGGAATCAGTGTCCACCAGACTCCAAGGACAGTGGAATGATCAGGGCCCTCCCCAAGAAATTATCTGATAAGAGTCTTAAAGAATATTTGCTTTTTAACAACTGTGTCTTAAAACCAGAGCCTAACAACCCAGCCAACAGTGCACTAAGGGACTGTAACCAACATTTGTTGATGCAATCATAAAAAGGTACCAGTGGGTTTGAAACCTGGGAGTCTTTTACTACTCCTATTAGACAGTTGCCAGTTCTGCTGACCATAAAATCAACCATAAATGCAGACAAAGAAGTCCCAATTCCGTAAGTCTGGGGACTGAAAAAAATGAAGCCTTCAAACTTAGAGAAATTCTAAATCAGGTGTGGGGACATAGTTTCAGCTTTCATCCAAATAACATAGGGAACTAGACAGAGTAAAAGGTTCCCCTATACTGCCCAGACTCTGGGCATAGCAACCATGCAATGTCTTCTAAAGTCTGTGGTCTGAGACTTGTGGTAGAGAACCTGACTTTCAATTTTCAACCCAAAATATAGATTTGCAGATCTCTTTAGAAATAAGTAGTAAGGAGTATGAAGTAAGTTCAGACCACCAGAGAAATCCGGTTTATTTTAGAGACTTTATCAATAAAAAGGGGTCAAGATAGTTTAGGAACTTTCTGGTGATTCCAGGTCAGATCAAACCTAAAGACCTTATTCATAAATACATTATGATTCGGTTAATGAGATTTGGTGAGGTATTAGCCATCTTGGTAGAACAGTAACAGCTGACCTTCATGGGATTTAGACTGGGGAAATATGAAATTGAACTGTTGTCAGAAAAGCTTGAGATATTTTCTTATGCTTTTAATATAGGATAAAGACCTATAAAAGATGAAGCCTAAGAAATCATTTGAGAGTAATACGAAGTGAAACATTCAGATGTTGAGAATAAAACCATAACCAACTGAGTGTAAATTTCGTTGGTGAGAGAATAGGCAGACTGCCCAGGAACAAGTCATAAAAACATGGAAGCTGGACCTACCAGGCTGGCTTCAAAGGTGCAAAATGAAAGGTCTGATGGGAACATCTGCTCAAATGGATTAAGGAAGCTACCTGGGACTCGGGGTTATTAGAACATCAGAGAGAAATGAGAGAAATAAAAGTTGATTTCAGCTGGTGGTGGCAAAAAAGTAAAAGGAAATCAATGAAAGAAGCCAGGGCATGGTGATCAGTGTGCTGAGGAGACACTTAGGAGAAGGTAGCTTCTAACCAGAAAAGGTACCTACATGGATAAGTCTGACTCCATGGGGTAAGGTCTGTGAAGTGCACGAGAGGGACTAGAAGAAGCAGGAAAGTGATAGAGAGGTTTGACTAAATCATTGCACATGATCCCAAGTCCTGGAGGGATGGGCAGGAAGAAAAGGAAACAAAGAAAAAGAAATCTAAAAGAAGTTTTCAAAGACTAATTAAATTCACAAAAATGAGATAAACAGTAATTAAAAGCAGAAGCATGAAATTACCACTAAAAAGAAGGCAAGACCTACCACTTAAAGGACTCTAGGGAAATATAAACTAAACATCAGTTTGTGCAAGAAGTAGTCTGGATATTACCTGTTTGGAGCAGATCATTCTCCAGAAACATGGAGAAGACCTGGATTTATGGGTTTCCTTACCAGCTAATTTTAAAAGAGTAAGATTTTTTTTTTAAGATTTTATTTATTTATTCATGAGAGACACACACAGAGAAAGGCAGAGACATAGGCAGAGGGAGAAGCAGGCTCCAGGCAGGAAGCCTGATGTGGGACTCGATCCCGGGATTCTGGGATCATGCCCTAAGCCAAAGGCAAAGGCTCAACTGCTGAGCCAGCCAGGCATCCCTAAAAGAGTAAGATTTTTATTTAGAGTTTATAATAGGAATTTTCCAAACACTTCTGGAATCTGGATCTGATGATACATAATGATATTTATGAGCTGAAGAAATAAAACTATCCATTTCATGGAGATGCATATCCCCCCTCCAAATAAATCCTTATTACCCCCAAAAGAAATGTGAAAAGGAAAAGTCATATATAAAAATAACCCCCTGCCAAAATGCCACAAGACCAGTATGGGTCAGGAGAGAAAAGGAATATTTCCACTGATTCTTGAGACAAAAAAAAAAAAAAAAAAAAGAATGATTTAAAGTAAGTGCCCCAACAAATAACCCAGGTTGTAAGAACACAGGATTACAAAATGTTTATTTAAACACAGATGCCAACAGTTGACTACATAGTTACCAAAATGGAAAGGAGCCAGGGGAGTTGACATTATTTATGTACAAAAAAGGATAGAGGTTGTGACATGTCACATAAATGAAGCTCCCATTTTTATTGATGAAGCCAAAATTCACTTCTCAAAAACTAGAAGTTTGGCAGGGATATAAAGAAGGGGGTAAATTCCTGATGGGACAAGAAGAGATTAAAAAGTAAAAGAGGAGAGAGATCAAGGGGAGAGCAGGAATCTGATCTTCCCGGGATGGCAGTGGTGGGCATGTTAGAAAATGATATGAGGAAGTGGCCCTGAAATCAAAGGTTTTAAAGAGAAAACCAGAATCCCTCAAGTAGAAACAATCAATAGAGGGACAAGTATGAAGAAATCGGAATTAAAATGATGGAATTTAAAGTACCACAGAAAGGCTTCCAGAAGAGCTTGCACAGAGAAGGAAACAAGGGGGAAAGAGAAAGAGCAAGAATAAGGAAATTTCATACAAAATTTTAGAGTGTGCTGGAAATGTAAGGAAAAATGTAATGGTAAAATGGAGTAGATAGATTTTAGTGGCATGATCGAAATGGATAATAAAAGGGACCTTTATGGAAGTGTTTCCAGGAGAAGAAAAGAGACAGTAAGCTAATCCCAATGTGCCAAGAAGAGTAAAGAAAGTCATGAATCATCAGCTAATGACCCATATCCATAGAGAAGCACATTCAGGCTGCGTGTGGAGAAGCAGCAGGGTTTGGGGGCCCCCTCTGACACCCACGGACTTCCACTCCCCACCTAGCCTTCCTTGAGTACCTGTTTTCAATGCCACGTAGGGGAAAAGAATAGAAAGATGAACAAAATAAAACCCATTTCTTCTTTGGTTCAGTCAAGATGTCTACATGAAAGTACAGGCTTGGGACCAAGGAAATATAAAAACAAGTAAGAAACATGGCGAGATATTCTGATGTAAATAGAAGCACCAAAGGACGGTGAATACTAAAAATGTGGAACTTGCCAGATAAGGTAGAGCAAGGTTCAAAGACACAAAAATAAGAAGTGATGTGAAATATGATAGAACTGAAGATCAGAGCACAAGAGATTGCTGTATCTTCGCTTGGAAGAGGGACAAGATGGAAAAGGGAAATGGGAAGTAAAAAGAAGAAATGATGTTGAGAATGCAGCTCTAGAACCCGGACATGAGCTCCAACCTGAGCACTACCCCCTTACTTACTCAGCTGGTTCTGGCATGATCTTGAGCAAGACACTTCTGCACTCCGAGCCTGAGGTCCCCCTACTATAAAATAGACTAGTAATACCAACCAAACTACAGAGTAACTTGCGGCATCCTGATGACAGAGTAAGGGCTATCAGACTTACCCTCCCACCATTAACAACACTAAAACTAAACAAAACATGAGACAACTGTTTTTAGGTACCAAACTACAGATGGTGCAGGGATGGGAACCTTGTGAGAAGAAAAACAAAAGAGGTGAAATCCGCATTCTCTCTGGCCTTCTGCCTGGGGGCTTTCCAAACCACAATGCAGGGAGGTAGCCAAGGTGGGAGAAGAAAAGATCAAACATGTGGGTTGCCCAAGGGGCTGAAGTCAGCAGGGCAGAGTACTAGACAGGAGAGAGACACGCAGAAAAGAAACCCGGAAACCCACACAGGGACTACCTGAGTCTTTGGCTGCAAACAGAGCTGCATGCATGCAGAGTGAAACATCAAGGACCAGGGAAAAACAAATGCTGGGGAGCTGTGTCTTGATAGAGATCCCAGAGGTCACACAACGGGGGAGACACTGATATTCTGAGTGGCCGTAGCAGCAAGAACATGATGACTACTCTGGACTTTCAACTGAGATCCAGGAGAGGCCACATCTCAGTTGCAGGGCCACCTCGTTTGCAGGGCCACCTGGTCTGCAGGGCAGACCCATTGTAACAAGCCAAAGGCTGACACTCATCAGCATCAAGTTGACCCTCCAGTAGCCAGCTGCCTGCCAAAACAAATCCAACGCTCTTGAAAGGAAGACAATAACATCTTTAAGTTTTGGCATGTAATAAAGAAGGATGACATGTCACAAGAAGGAAACAAAGCAGTCAAAAGAAAGTGTCCCAGAGGTGATACAGATGGAATTAGCAGACAAGGACTTTAAAATGACAAAAAGGAACATGTTCAAGAATTTAAAGGAAAGAACAGACATAAGGAATGAGTGATGGATAATCTTATCAGAGAAACTATGAAATAGAACATAATGGAAACTGTAGAACTTAATAATGTACAGTAGCTGAAATAATGCACAATGGGCTTAACAGCAGATTGGACACTGCACAAGAAAAGATCAGTAAACTTGAAGACAGAATATTACCAAACTGAAGCACACAGAGAAAAAGAACTGAAAAAAAAAAAAAAAAGAACAGAGCTTCAGTTACACATGAGACAATACTAACCTACTAACATATGCATAACTGAGGTCTCCGAAAGAAAGCAAAGAGAAATGAGGGAAGAAGAAATATTTCAAAAAAAGTAATGACTTCCAAATACGATGAAAAATACCAACCCACTGATCCAATAAAAAATGTTAAAGGGAGGGGCACCTGGGTGGCCTTGTTGGTTAAGCATCCGACTTTCAATTTTGGCTCAGGTCGTGATCTCAGGATTGTGAGATCAAGCCCTGGGTCAGGCTCTGTGCTGGGTGTGGAGCTTGCTTAAGATTCTCTCTCCCTCTTTCCCTTGCTCTTTACCCACACCCCACTCATGATCTGTCTCTCTCTCTCTCTAATTAAAAAAAGACATGTTAAAGGAAGTTTTTCAGGCCAAAGGGAAATGAAACCAGATAGAAACCTAGATCTACAAATACAGAAAGAAGAGTGCCAAAATTGGTAACTATATGAGGCAGAAATATAACACTCTTTAAAAACAATTTTTTTTAAAATTTATTCACAAGAGACAGAGAGAGAGAGAGGCAGAGAGACAGGCACAGGGAGAAGTAGGGTCCCTCTGGGGAGCCTGACACAGAATTCAATCCCAGGACCCTGGGATCATGCCCTGAGTCAAAGGTTAGACACTCAACCACTGAGCCACCCAGGCATCCCAACAACACTCTTTTTCATTTTTTGATTTCTTTAAAACACATTGGCTGTTTAAAGCAAAAATAATGACAATTTGTTCCTGGGTCTCTAACACATGCTGAAGTAAAGGTATAGTAACATTATCACAGAGGACAGGAGAGAGGTAAATGGAAGCATATTGTTACAAGATCTTTATATTTCACATGAAGTCTTCTATTAATTCAAGTCAGACTGTGATACGGTAAAGATGCATATTTTCACTAACCACTAGATAAAACAAAGAGTTGCGTTTCTGTTAAATTTTTTTATTGGAGTTCAATTTGCCAACATATAGCATAACACCCAGTGCTCCTCCCGCCAAGTGCCCTCCTCAGTGCCCGTCACCCAGTCACCCCAACCCCCCGCCCACCTCCCCTTCCACTACCCTTTGTTCATTTCCCAGAGTTAGGTGTCTCTCATAAAACAAAGAGCTTTAACAAAAAGATCAATAGAGGAGGGGGCACCTGGTTGGCTCAGTCAGTTAAGCATCGACTCTAGATTTTGGCTTAGGTCATGATCTCAGGGTGTGAGATCAAGCCCCACATCAGGGTCTCTGAATGAGCCTGGAGCCTGCTTAAGAGTCTCTGTCCCTCTGCCCTTCCCCACTTGTGCTTGCTCTCTTTAATAATAAAAAAAATAGAAAAAATAAAAATAATTTTTAAAAATAATACTTTAAAAAAATAAAAGGCCAATACAGGAGATAAAATAGAATATTAGCAAATACTTCATTAATCCAGCAGGAGACAGGAGAGGGGGAGGAAGGAAAATGTATGTACATGGCCAAAATCAAGAAGAAATAGCATGATGGTAGAATTAGACCCAACCTAACTTACAGATCTGTTGCGTACATAAAATAAAATAATAAAAGGGGAACTCTGTTATAAAGCTGCCCTTATAAGAGAGAGGAGGTTTTGGCAGTGGGCTTCAGGACGGAGGGGGAGAAGTGGGAAAGTGAACGTGGGGGATATGAAACCCTGGAGAACAGGTTCACAGTGGTCATGCTGCTGCCAACACCGGTCTGTCGGGCGCACGCAGCCAGGGACCACTGTCAGCGGTAAAGCAGGGAGCCCAGCCAACAGGGACCATTTCCACGGCTTCATGGAGACAACCCCGTGAACTTGGCTTGAGATCTACCCCCGTGGGAGGGGAAGCTGAGCAGTTTACAGTGTTGTTCAAGACACATGGAAGGCAGGAGACAAGCTTCTGACCTGTCTGCCACGTGAACCCTTGGAGGGAAGAAGGCTCTGCTGAAAAATACAAAGGGAGACTGTGCCCTGCGTGGATGGGCTAGAATGGCAGGACAGAACAAAGATGACAGAGCCAGAAGGCGAATCATAATCAAACCCAGGACACAGAAAGCAGGTAACTGTAAAACTGGAACTTGAAAAGGCTTTTAACAGGCCAAAGATTGACTAGAGCAGGGCCCTCACACAGGGTGTGAACAAAGCACCGGCTGCTGAACACAGTAAAGCCCCCCTGAATGACAGCAGCGGCGTCTCACCTAAATGTGTCATCGTGGACATCTATCTCTGTCAGATGACAGAGATGTGGCTGAGGGTCACACGGTTCAGCTTGGATCTCATCTACAGAACGCCTTTTGACACCAGGCCCTGTGTCAAGTGGCTGTGGGTACAAAAGTCCCTCGGACCATGTCCGTGCCTACAAGAAACACCCAGTTCTGGTGGAGGAAAGAGGTGGAGAAGCCAATCAAAAAGCAGTATGGCTGGGGCACCTGGGTGGCTCACTCACTTAAGCGTCTGACTTCAGCTCAGGTCATGATCCCAGGGTCCTGGGATCGAGCCCCACGTCGGGCTCTCTGCTCAGTGGGAAGCCTGCTTCTCTCTCTGCCTGCTGCTTTACCTGCTTGTGCTTCTCTCTCTCTCTCTCTCTCTCTGTCAACAAATAATAAAATATTTTTTTTAAAAGAGAAAGAAAGCAGTGTGGCTTTGGCCCTTGCATCCCTCTGCCCACTTACTTTGCTGTGTGGCTGTGGACAACACTTAACCTCAGTTCTCTCATCCCTGCAATGAGGACAGCAATAGCTAGCTGGCAAGATTGTTGTGAAGACTGTCGGTCACATCCACGGTTTTAAAAGCACCTAGCACGTGCGCTGCCTGACTTACCGTAATTCAGCAACTCTCAACTTGAGAGCAGAGCACACGCCAGGATCTGGTGCCAAGTGCAGGTGTTTCTAACCAGACCCTGCCTCCCTCCTCCTCAATATTCTGATTCCCCAGGAGAATGTCCACCCACCCCCATTCTAAAGCTGTGTGAATGGTGCGTAGGCAGGATAAAGTTGGAGATCATCCTGTAAACATCAGGTTCAATTAAACCCTATGGAGAACCTACTGTGCGCCAGGTTCATAACAAACTATGATAGAGCTATGTATAAAATGCTAAGAGAGTACAAAGAGAAGGCATTCAGCCTGGGCATCAGGGAAGACCCCTAGGCCACAGCTGTTAGCCAGGCAAACAAGGATGGGAGGGGCATCTGGGGGAGCAGAAACCCTCCGACTGGCAATAGCACAATGTGTGCAGGAAACTACAAGCCACACAGTAAACTGTAGGCAAACTACATGTCTGGAGAGGTAGACAAGGGCAAGGTCACATACGACATGCTAAGAAACTCACCCAGTCCGCTGGATGGTAAATGCCATGGAGGGTGTGAAACGAGGCCCAGCTTCCCTCTGCTCTGCGAGGCCTCCTGAAAGTGGTTCCCAAGCTGAATCAAATAAGCACAAAATTACCTTGAGAGCCCGATTTCAGGAGCAATCCCTCAAGGGCAGGGTCATGGCTCACCCGGCTTTGCCACCTAGGCACCCACCAGAATTTCACACGCAGTAGGCACTCAGTTTGCTGAACAGAACCGAAATTAATAAACTTCCTTATCCAGACCTTTTGTATGTCAGACCTCATCTCCAACCAAGGGATTCATTCAATCACAGTGTTCTAACCCCCTGTGGGATACACCATCAAGTGAGGAGAAAAGATATAAAAGCAAATAATCACAATGCAGTGAAATAAAAGTTGTGATTCCAGTGTGTGCAAAGTGCTTCAGGAGATTGGAAAAGAACCTATTAACTGTCAGGGGAAGCCAAAAGAGTCTCTACCACGAAAGAAATATTTGAACTGGGTTTTGAAGGAAGCATAGGAGTTCAATAGTCAGAGCCGTGCAAGAGTATTCCAATCTGAATGTGGGCAGGGGTAGGGAGGTGTGAGAAAGAGCTGGAAGCTTCCAGGACCGATGATTAGTACTTCCACTCACTGGGGATTAGATAAGAATACAATGAGAGGAGAACCTGAAACAGGGGCTTTCAATCCCGGCTGCACATCAGAAATACCTAGGGTGGCTCAACAGTCTAGCGCCAGACTTCAGCCCAGGCCGTGATCCTGGAGTCCCGTGATCGAGTCCCACATCGAGCTCCCTGCATGGAGCCTGCTTCTCCCTTGGCCTGTGTCTTTGCCTCTCTCTTTCTCTCTGTGTCTCTCATGAATAAATAAATAAATAAATATTTTTTAAAAAAGAAAAGAAAAGAAATACCTAGGGAGCTTTCATATGGTCCAATGCCCAAAGCAACCTCCAAACCGATTCAAGCAAGATCGCTGGGACTGGAGGCCAGTCATCAGGAATTTTTTTAAAGCTCCCAAAGGGAATCCAATGTGCTGCCAAGTTTCAGAACCACTAGTCTAGAAAGAAAAGATAAAGATTTACAGCATCCCAAGAGGTCAGGCCCCCTTGGGGCCTCTGCAGTCTGGCACACATTCCTCCTTGCCCTCGCCCTCACCCCCGCACTGCCAAGGAGGGGAAACAAAACAGCCAAGTAACAGCCACAGACTTCTTACTGCTTCTCCTTTCCCCCTACCAGCTCGGTGCCCTGAAACAGCAGCTCTAGAAGTTTTGTCTCTGATCCAGTAGCATCTGCCTCACAGGGGAACTTGGTAAAAATGCAAATTTTTTTGACTGCACCCCAGACCTAGTAAACCAGTCTTGACAAGCCCCCTCTGTGATTCTGATACACACTAAGGTATGAGAAGCACTGTTCTGGAACACTGATTCCTCCAAAGCAGCAGCCAAGCAGCATCTGGGTGTGACTCTGCAGGGGGGCGGGGATGGTGCAGGGTGCTGCAGGTGTAAAACCTGGGGGAGTCATTGCTAAATCAGCAGAGATCCCAGGAGCTGGTGGCCTGGGTGCCATCATATTGGTCTGGAATCCAAGGTGCCAGAGGCAGATAGCCCAGGTTGTTTTTTGTGGTCCCAGGAAACGCTATAGGGTAGGAGGCTCCAGGTTTTTATTTTCTCCTTTAACACAAAGCTATCCTTTGAAAGTAAACTTTCAAGATATTTTAAATCAGGACCAGCAGGAAAATCCATGATGTCAATGGGCATGAATATACTATTCCCATTTTTTTCCTTTGGAGGAAAGGGGGAGGTTAAGGTACCGGAGGGTCTTAGGCTGTGGGGAGGGGTGGGAAGGAAGAAAGGGGCACTGTGGGTTCAATGCTCTGTCCATCCCCTCCTCCCAGGACCCAACCGACTGAGAATTCACAATTCTTGGGAGGAAAATAAAATAAAGGAAGCAACAGAAGGAAATGAGTTCCCTGTATAGAAATGGAAATTGCCTTTCTCCTAAGGTCAGATGGCCAGACGTACAGGAATGAGCGACTGGGGCCCCAATCCTGGAGTGAGGGCCGTCCCAGAGTAACTGGGGCTCCCTGCTGCTGGAGCCGGTCACTCCCTGAGGCCCTGCCCCTGGAGGAGTCAGCAGCTCCTTAGGACTCTGAACCTGAAGAACACGAGTGGATTCTCTGCCACGCAATTCTAGAGAGCAAGGGCTTTGAGGCTCTGAACCACCTCCTTTCCACTGTTCCAAGCTCAAGTACGGGACCTACTCATATTTTCTGTTTTTGTTTTTTGTTTTTTTTTTCCTGCTTCAGTAAATCAGGAAAAATTCCCCAGATTGAGAAAACCTGCCGGATTTATCAAGCGTGTGTGCAGCGCCACCTCGTGATCACCCAAGCAGCTTTCTTCCTGCTTCTCTTGTTTCAGGGAAGGCTCCAGTTTCCAGACAGATGCATGCTCAGTGCTCATGCCTGGTCTTTTTCATGGGAGTTTCATCCACTTTGATTTGCCTTGGCCAAAAACTCCCTGCTTTTACACAGGCACGAAAGCAATATAGGCAAGCAACAGAATTTTCTCTTTCTCTTAAGTAACCAAGCATTTTAAATCTTCTAAGGTACAAATTTCTCCAAATGACAAAAGGAAACATGAGAGAAATTTCTGGCTGTGCCTGTAAATCATGACAAATTGTCAGGAATACTTTCATCCTTCCCATGATTTTGGGGGTCTGTGCATATGGGAGGACTGAACATCTTGGGTTTCAAGTTTCCAAAGCAGTGATTTTTTTTTATTGAGGTATAATTTACATTTTAATATAGGAGTTCTAAATACAGAATATAATTTATGATGTAACCTCATGTTAGTTTCAGATGTACAACATAGTGATTTGATATTTGTATATAATGGAAAATGATCACCGCAGTAAGTCTGATTGACATCTGTCACCGTACATAGGGCAGTGGGAAGGTGAGATGGTCTGGAGAGCTTCTGTCAGTAGTGGAACATGCTGTCAGCGAGACACCAGGAGAAATCAGTTCTACCCTTGGCACTACTGCTGCTAACCCCCTGTGGCAACTCAAGCAAGTTACTTAATCTTGGTGGAACTTACTACCCAAGAATTGTTGCCCTCTTCGCTATTTTCCCCATAAATTCCATGAATTTTCAAGATATTGCCTTTCAAAAGGCATTTCTAAAAATATAACCAATAACTTTTCTATCTTTAGTAGTTGGCTGTAGAAATGCCCATTGGAGCTTCTGGCCATCATAAAGCAACCAGTGTTACCACCATGAGTTTATGTCCTAGGCAAAAGCAAAAACACTTGAGAGCTTTTCCTGATACCCAGGACAGGTATGATTTCTGGGGTGCTTTTAGAATATTGAAGGTAACTCATAGATCCTAGTTACAACTTTCCCAGGTCTGGCTAATCCCAATTTGGGAACCAACAGACTGGATAATCCTCATAACCCGGGTAACTCAGATTCTTAACCATCTCAGACAAGGGAAGAATGGAAGGCTGTGGTGTGTGGATACAGGCACAATCTCAATTTAAGATACATCATTAATGGGAATCAACATTTAAGAAATGCCAGCTTGGGCACTGGGTGGCTTAGTGGTTGAGCATCTGCCTTTGGCTCAGGTCATGATCCCTGGGTCCTGGAATCGAGTGCCGCATCGGGCTCCCAGCAGGGAGCCTACTTCTCCCTCTGCCTCTCTCTGTGCCTCTCATGAATAAATGAATAAAATCTTTTTTAAAAAATGCCAGCTCTATGCCAGGAGTTCTAAATACAGAACCCCCCTTAGTCCCCACAATCACCTCTAAGGTAGCCATGCAGGCGAGGAAGCAGGCACAGAGAAGTTAAGGAAATTGCCTACACCACACAACTGGGATCAGAACCAGGTCTGTAAAATTTCATAGCGCATATTCTTTCAAAATAGGCAAACTTTAAAACAAAACATGGCAATTTCCAGGTATTAACCAACAGTGCAAATTTAAACCACTCTATTAAATGGATACCAGAGATACTACATTTCCACAAGTTCTCGTCCTCCCAAAATAGAACATTTTTGGTTTAATGCTTCCTGACAAGCCTTTTGAATATCTATGCAATGTTAATTCTTTGTACTACACATTCTTTTATTGTAGTAAAGTCAATTTCTTGACCTCTGCTCCATTTATCTGAAAGCAAACTGTGAAGTACTTCCATTCTACATCCTGGTGATTTTTAGTGACTTGGGCTAATATGTTATTTCAAGATATGAAAGCTTAGGTTCTGGGATATTTTCTTCTTTTGTTCCATTGATAATATTTTCCCACCCGTTATCTCTGTTTTCTTTTTCCAAAACTTGTAACAGTTGGATATTGGACCACTTGAACTAGTTTTTTGTTTTTGTTTTTTGTTTTTTTTTTGTTTTGTTTAATTTTGTTTTTAGAGAGGGGAAAGGAAGGGAGGAGAAGGAGAGAGAGAGAATCTCAAGCAGGCTCCATACCCAGCATGGAGCCCAGCACAGGGCTCCATATCACAACCCTCAGATCATGATCTAAACCAAAACCAAGAGTCAGACACTTAACCAACTGAGCCACTCAGGCACCCCAGATATTCTTTTTTTTTTTTTTTTTTTACTTTTCTCTCATATTAGGGAATATGGTTCAGCCAGGAGTACAAGAATATCC
The DNA here is from genome assembly GCF_003254725.2 of Canis lupus dingo. Lineage (NCBI taxonomy): Eukaryota > Metazoa > Chordata > Mammalia > Carnivora > Canidae > Canis > Canis lupus. The sequence goes on along the minus strand of NC_064269.1, from coordinate 34,442,537 downwards.
AATTAAACAGCTTAACACATTAGGGATTTTTTTTTCTCACATAGGAAGTCAAGAGGTGGTTAGACTGGCATTATTTCAGAGGCTTATGAATGTCAGGGCAAATATCTCTGGGCCTCTTGGCCTCTCACCTATGGCTGCAAGATAAATGCTACAGCTCCAGCCATCACATCCACATTCAATGCAGGAATGAAGGGAACGGGGAGGAAGCAGAAAAGGTGGTATTTGTATCAAGAAAACAAAGCCTCAGACTTCAACTTATGGTTCATTGTCCAGAAGTGTGTCAAAGGCAAATCTAACTACAAGAAAGTTTAGGAATGGAAGAGAGACAAGAGAAAAGTAGGTTGTAAAAGAGGAATGAACCAACCCAATGTCCTATTTCCCATTTTTTTAAACTACTTGATGCAAGAACTCCTCAATTTCATTTTCCAAACTCTGTTGAATTTTTCATTTCTATTCTAATCATTTTAATTTCTTTTTTAAAAGATTTTATTTTTAAGTACTCTCTACATCCAACCTGGGGCTTGAACTCACAACTCCTAGATCAAGAGTCACATGCTACACTGACTGAGCCAGGCAAGCACCTCTAGTCATTTTAATTTCTAAGATCTCTTTCTTGTTTTCTGATATTTCCCTGCTTTTGTTTGTTTTAATGACATCCATTCTTGTTTCATGGCTGCAATGTCTTCTCATCTCTCTAAAGATACTTACTTATAATTTTTCTTTAAATTTTTTGCCCTTTCCTTTCAACATTTCCTTTTTCTTCCAATTAATAGTTTTCACACACACACGCACACACACACACACACACACACACACTTTGTTCTCTGTCGTTTATTTTAGTGGTGTTTATCAAGAATCTAATGATAGTTGGCGTAAAAATGAGACACCAAGAAGTTGTTTGGAAAGGCTGTGTGGTTGGATCAGATTTGTCACCTGGTGCCTGGGAGACTGATCAGGTGTTGAGTCACTCTGTTATTAGAAGATACACACCTCCCTCCCAATTTTAATTTTTTGTGAGTATTTTCTCTGGAACCATTGACTTTTTCCATGGACTTTTCACTCTGATCTCCAACATGATGGGGCTGGTGAACTGGGTCTCTGTGATAAGCCTGGCACCATAGTGGGAGCAGGGAGGATGATGGGGATGCACCAGCTAGCATGGTCCAGAGCCACAGACTCTGGTCAGTTTCTTCAAGGAAGGAACTCTCTGTTCTACAGGGATTAGAGAGAGGCTGTCCCACAGTAGTGTGGGTCAGAGGCATAATAAATCCTTAGGGAAACTTTCAAACCATCTCTCTCTACTTGGCTCCATGACTCACCCTTGCTCTTTTCTCTCAGCTGGTATCTCCAATTCCAGAACCCTTCAAAGAGCTCTAGTGAACAAATATCATGCTGCTCATCAATCTTCCTTTCCCACAGCACTTGGGTTTTAGCCTCTCTATCTGCTAAGTCAATTACTATCCTTCAAAACACTTTCCATCTCCCAGGCGTGACCACATCTCTTCTCTACTCCTGTCTCCCCTTAGATTCACTTTGTCTTTATGGGTTTATGCCATTTTATTTTTTTCACTGTAATTTGGATGAAGAGAGAAGGATGGAGCTCCATCTCCATCCTTCTCTCTACGTGTTTAAAGTCTAACTATTCATTTTTGGGGACATTTGGGTGGCTCAGTAGTTGAGGGTCTGCCTTTGACTCACATCCTGATTCTGGGGTCCTGGGATCAAGCCCCACATTAGGCTCCCCTACTTCTCCCTCTGCCTATGTCTCTGCCTCTATCTCTCATGAATAAATAAATAAAATCTTTAAAATAAATATTTTTTTTCAATTTCTCCAATTTCATAATACTTTTTCCCAAAAAAAAACCCTCATATCTATTTTATTTTGAATGCAGCACCTGCCTCCAGTAAGAATGTGCCTTAGCCGGTTTATAAATATGTGTTAAGGGCAGCCCTGGTGGCGCAGCGGTTTAGCACCGCCTGCAGCCTGGGGTGTGATCCTGGAGACCGCGGATCAAGTCTCACGTTGGGCTCCCTGAATGGAGCCTGCTTCTCCCTCTGTCTGTGTCTCTGCCTCTCTCTCTCTCTCACTCTCTCTGTGAATATAAATAAATAAATAAATAAATAAATAAATAAATGTTAAATTTTAAAAGTTTAATAAACATTATCCTGAAAACCCACACTTGGTTGGTAGTCCCTATGGATTCTCCACAATAAATACAAAGAGGAAGAAGATAGAACATATCTAGATTGTGTCTGTGTTCTATAAGACACAGGGATTTGAGAAGTAAATTTCGATCTCCCAATATTATAAGATCTGGAGGGTCAGGATAAAGTGAGCTAAACTTCTACATTAAAGAAGTAGTTGAGCACCTGCCAAAAAACTGTGCCAGAGGAAACCAAATTGTGAAAATGTATAAACAACCTCAAGATAATTATACAAAAGAAAATGCATTTTTAAAAGCTAAGAGATATTGAGGGAAAAATATATAGCCTAACCATAGGGGGAAAATTAATGCCTAGGGAATATCTCCTGAGAAGGGCTTGTGAAGCATATCTTTTGATCTAACAAATCTAACTCTAGGGATATGTTCTACAGATACAGTTGCCCAAGTGTTCAATTCTATATATTCAAGGGTGTTTTTGGAGCATTTTTAACAACACTACAAAATGGAAACATTCTACACATTCTTCAGTAAGGCCCACCAGACCCAGGGATCCAGTGGCCATAAGAATGATACATAAGCTGTGAATGTAAACAAAAGACACCAATAGGATCATTGGCACAGCAGTGAGTCAAAGCCAGGACTCACTGGCCTGTGCAGGACCCATTTAACAGTGACGTTCCAAGCTGCTTGTGCTCTGAGTCTCTCAAGATTTCTGCCTGGCATTTGGAAACAAGACTGACCTCCTTAGGCTGAACAAATCCCTGGTACAGACCATGGGAGGAACCTGGGCTTCCTTCTCCACCTGGTAGGAAAGAGAAGCCTCTCCTTTTCCTGCTGAAATGGTATCAGAGGAGGGCTAATGGGAGTCAGGATTTTCACCATAGCTCGAAGTTTATAAAACCACCTCTACCATGATGTCAGTGGAGACTATATAGGACCTCCAGAGCTCATGGACAATAACAAAAGATTTAATATCCTCGTCATCAGAGTCCTAGAAGGAGAGAAAAAAGAAAGCAAAGATAAAATAATTATCACAGAAATAATAGTTGAAAACTACCCAAATTTGCCAACAGACATAAACCTACAGTTTCAAAAAGCTGAGCTAACCACAAACAAGACAAACCCAAAGAAATGCAATATCAAGATACATCAGTTCTTGATCTTGATCTTTCAGTATGTGAAAACTGAAAACAAGGAAAAAATCTTGAAATCAGCTAGAGAGAAACGGGCAAAACAATCAGAATGGCAGATTTCTCATCAGAAACCATGAATGCCAAAAGGAGGTGGTGAAATATTTTTCAAATGGTAAAAAGAATAGAACTGCCAATCCAATATTCTATCCCCCCAAAAAGATCCTTCCAGAATTAAGGAGAAAATAAGATATTCTCAGATGAAGGAAAACTAAGAAAATTTGTTACCAGTAGAACTATCCTAAAAGAATGCTGGAAGGAAGTTCTCTAAACAGAAAGGAAATATGAGAAGGAATCTTAGAACACCATGGAACATGGAAGAGAATACACAGTAAGTAAAAATATAGACAAATACAATAGACTTTCCTTCTCATTTTCAAAATTAAGTCTGATGGTTGAAGCAAAATTTATAACACTGACGTAGTTCTTAATGTGTGTAGAGGAAATATTTAAGACAATTGTTTTTTAAAAAGGAAAGGAAAGAGATGTGAAGAGAGGAAAGTTTTCTATACTTCACTCAAACTGGTAAAATGACACCAGTTGACTATGACAAGTTATGTATACATAGCATAATACCCAGAGCAATCACTAAAAAAGCTATACAAAGAGATACATTCAAAAACACTACAGATAAATCAAAATGGAAAAATGTTCAACTAACCCAAAAGATGGTAGAAAAAAGTAAACAAAAAAAAAAAACAAACAAAAAAAAAAAAAAGAAAAAAGTAAACAGAGAAAGAAAAAACAGAGAACAAATGGAAAACAAAAACAAAATACCTTGGGATCCCTGGGTGGCGCAGCGGTTTGGTGCCTGCCTTTGGCCCAGGGCGCGATCCTGGAGACCCGGGATCGAATCCCACGTCAGGCTCCCGGTGCATGGAGCCTGCTTCTCCCTCTGCCTGTGTCTCTGCCTCTCTCTCTCTCTCTCTGTGACTATCCTAAATAAATAAATAAAATATTAAAAAAAAAAAACCAAAATACCTTAAGCCTTATACCTTAATACCTTAAAATACATATCAATAATTACATTAGTACAACTGGTTTAAATACAATAAACAATTGCTATAACAACTAAAGCAAATATCAGCAAGAGTGTAGAACTCTCCCACATCATTAGCAAATGGCTCCTAATTTATATTTATAGAACACTTGACCCAATAACAGAATATACATTCTAATACACATTCTTTTCAAGTGCCCAGTGAACATATATCAAAATAGACTACATATTAGACAATAAAATGAACCTCAACAAATTTAAAGGAACTGAAAAAAAATGGAACAAAGCTAAAAATCAATAACAGAAAGACATTAGGAAAATACCTAAACACTTGGAAACTAAACAACACACTTCTAAATAATTCATGGATCAAAGGAGGCTCAAGAGAAATCAAGAAGTACATTTAACCAGTTGAAAATGAAAATGTAATATTAAAATTTATGAGACACAGTAAAGCAGTTCTAAGAGAAAAATGTATAGCACTAAATGCACACATTAGAAAGAAGGAAAGGTCTCAAATCAATAATTGAAGCTCCCATCTCAAGGACTTAGAAAAAAGAAAAGGTAAAATATCTTCAAAGCAAGCCAAAGGAAGAAAATATAAAGATAAGGGCAAAAATAAATGAAATTGAAAACAATGGAAAAAATTAAAAAGTTGGTTCTTTGAAAAGATCGATAAAATTGAGTAACTTCCAGCAAGACTAACAAAGAAAAAAAGAAGACACAAATTACCAATACTGGGAATGAAACAGGACATATTACTATAGCCCCTGCAGGCATCAAAAGGATAATAAGGGAATTCTACAAATAATTCCTCACACATACAATTTGACAACTTTGGTGAAATAGACCAATTCCAAAGCGCACACACACACACACACACACACATACAGCCACAGCTCACCAAAATGAAATAGGCCATGTGAATAACCACTTAACTATAAGGAAATTGAATTCATAATTTTAAAATTTAAAAAGGAAAAAGAAATCCCCAGGCCCAAATGGTTTCACTAGACAGTTCTACTAAATGTTTAAGGGAATTAATGCTGAGGCGGCTGGGTGGCTCAGTCGATTAAATGTTTGCCTTAATAATCTGAGGGTTCTGGAATGAAACCCCACATCAGGTTCCCCACTCAGCAGGAAGTCTACTTGTCCCTCTCTCTCTGCCCCCTTCCTGTTTGTGCTTTATCTCTCCTCAATTAAATAAATAAAATCTTTTTTAAAAAGAATTAATGCCAATTCTACACAATCTCTTCAGAATATAGAAGAGGAAGAAACATTTCCTAATTTGTTTGATTTATGCCAAAACAGACAAAAGCAGAAAACTACAGACCAATATTCCTCCTGAGAATAGTTACAAAATTTTTAACAAAATATTATCAAATAGGGCAGCGTGGGTGGCTCAGCGGTTTAGTGCCGCCTTCAGCTCAGGGCCTGATCCTAGAGACCCAGGATCAAGTCCCATGTCGGGCTCCCTGCATGCAGTCTGCTTCTCCCTCTGCCTCTCTCTCTCTCTCTCTCTATCTTTCTCTCTCATGAATAAATAAATAAAAATTTTAAAAAATTATCAAATAGAATTCAGCAATACATAAAAAGAGTTATATGCCATGAACAAATGAGATGTATTCTAGGGATGGAAGACTCTTGCAATATTCAAAAATTAATCAGTATAGTTAACCATATTAACAAGCTACAGAAGAAAAATTACATGATCTTATCAATTGATACAGAAAAGACACTTGACAAATTTCAACATCTATTTGTGATAAAAATTTTCAGAAAAATATGAATAGAAGTGAAATTCCTCATTTCTGTAAGAGTATCTACAAAAAGCCCACAGCAACATTATACTTAACAGTGAAAGATTGTATGCTTTCCCCTCTCAAGATCAAGAATAAGACAAAGATATTCACTCTCATCCTTCTTCTTATTCAACACAGTGCTGGAAGTTCTAGCCTCTGCACTAAGGCAAAACAAAACAAAGCAAAAAAGCAAACTCCTACTACAGAGTTCAGCAAAGTTGCAAGATATAAGGTAAGCATACAAAAATCAATGTTAATCCTGTACATTAACAATGGACATATGGAAAAAAAAACAATGGACATATGGACACCAAAACTACAAATATAGTACCATTTACAATCACCCAAAAAATAATGAAACACTTAGGCATAGATCTAGCAACACATACACAGGATTCCCCCCCCCCCCACGGGATTTTTATGCTGAAAACTATATATATACAATGGTGATGAAAGAAATTTTTAAAAATCTAAATAAATGGAGAGATATAGTGTGTTCCGGACTAAAAGATTCAATATAGGTGAATATAGATATGTTGATAAAGGTAGATAAATATAAGTATATAGAGATGAGATATATAGATAAAGATAGATAAACATAAATGGACTATAGAACATAGCTAAAGATGCAACATAGATGTCAATCTTCCCCAAATTAATATACAAATAGAAGACAATTCCTATAAAAATCCCAGCAAGATCTTCTTGTAGCTAAGGCGGTTATTTTAAAACTTAAATGGAGGGACACCTGGGTGGCTCAGCAGTTGAGCATCTGCCTTTGGCTCAGGGTGTGATCCTGGAGTCCTGGGATCAAGTCCGACATCAGGCTCCCTGCATGGAGCCTGCTTCTCCCTCTGCCTCTCTCTGTGTCTGTAATGAATAAATAAATAAAATATTTAAAAAATAAATAAATAAAACTTAAATGGAAAAGCAAGGAACTAGAATAGCTAAAAATAATTTTGAAAAACAAGAAAAAAAGTGGAAGGAATTAGTCCATAGTAATTAAGATTATATGGTATTGGTGGAGGGATAGATACATGGGTCAATGGAACACAATGGAGAACCCAAAAATAGATACACACAAATAAGCCCAACTGATTTTTGACAAGGTGCAAAAGCAATTCAATTGAGAAAAGACAGTCTTTTCAACAAATGGTACTGGAGTAATTGTACATCCATGACCAGAAAATGAACCTCAACCTAAATCTCACATCTTACACAAAAGTGAACTCAAAATGGGTCACAGACTTAAATGTAAAATGTAAAACCATACGACATTTAGAAGAAAATATTCGGGATCTAGAGCTAGGCAGAGTTCTTAGGCTTGACACTAAAAGCATGATCCAGGCAGCGCCGGTGGCTCAGCGGTTTAGCACCACATGCAGCCCGGGGTGTGACCTGGAGACCGGGAATCCAGTCTCACGTCAGGCTCCCTGCATGGAGCCTGCTTCTTCCTCTGCCTTTGTCTCTGCCTCTCTCTCTGAATAAATAAATAAAAAATATTTTTAAAAATAATAATGAAAGCATGATCCACAAAAGGTGAAACTAACAAATTGGACTTCATTAAAATTTAAAATGTTCTGTAAAAGATTCTGTTAGGATTTAAAAAACAAACAAACAAACAACCAAAAAAAAAACAACGTACAGGGCCACCAGGGTGGTTCAGTTGGTTAAGCCTCCAATTCTTGATCTCAGATCAGGTCTTGATCTCCGGGTCATAAGTTCAAGCCCTACATTGGGTTCCATGCTGGGCATAGGGCCTACTTAAAAAGGGGGGGAGGCAAGATGGCAGAAGAGAAGGGGTCCCGTTTCATCTGGTCCCCCATATATAGCTGGATAACTATCAAACCATCCTGAACACCTATGAATTCAACCTGCAAGGTAAAGAAAGAACAGTTGGAACTCTACAAATAGAAAAGTGACCGCTTCTTGCAAGGTAGGAGTGCAGAGAAGAGAAACAGAGGGGATATATCAGAAAATAAATGGCAGGGGGAGGGAGACTTTGTAAATCACCGCAGGAAAGTGCTACAGCCCTGGGGCTCAAAACTGGGACCTGTAGAAATCTGCTCCTGTCAGAGTTTTCCCTGCCTGAAAGGCACTCAGTGGTGAAACAGGGCAGAATCACAGGAGGGACGGTGGGGTCTCAATATTCCCAGAGGCACGGAAAGAACAAGGGTACCTGAGCCAGCAGAGTTCCCAAGCATTGGAGCGGGGAAATAGATTTAGGTCAGTGAACCCGGGAGAAGGTTTGTTCTCAAGCCTTCTCAGGATTGTTGAGCCATAAAATTCAAACTACGGTCAGATAGGGGGACAGCTCTCCGTGTTGTATCCCTGCAAAGGACTGGAACGCAGCAACCCTCATCTTCCTCTAGGAGAAGCAGAGCAGGTGCATACTTGACCTAGTGAATGCTCTCTATGCCAGGGACCTGCCACAGACAGAAGCAGGGCGACCCTCCCTTCCTCCAAGAGGGACTGAGTGGATGCCTACAGAAGCAGATGAAACCTCTCCTGCCGGAGCCCTGCAGATTGCACAAGTCAGTGTCCCCCACCTACCCCGGAGGGGATTCTGAGTGAGTGGGCAATATAGGAGTTTGCAGTTTGGCATTCACTGGGATCTCTCCACTTGGGATGGGGACCTGGAGATCTGGGCAAGGCCATTTTTTTTTCCTTTCACCCTCAAAAGAGGTATAGAAAGTTACCAGAGAACTGCTTACTCTGAGTCCAGCCCCCCGGCAAGGGGCTGTGCAACTCTGATCAGGCACAGACACCTGAGAATCAGCACAGCAGACCCCTCCCCGAGAAGACCAGCTGGAAGGACAGGGGAAGAGCAAGTTTACTGACCAAGCAGCACTGGAAAGTTCCAGGACTGAGAGAAAATAGTGTATAGACTCGAGGTTTCTCTCTTATGATTTGTTTATCTTTCAAGTTAAAATTTTCCAATATTCTTCCTTTTTTCCCATCTTAATTATAATATGTTATCAACTCTTCCTTTTTTAAGTTTTTTCTTTTTTCTTTTTTTATTTTTTTTAGTATTTTTTAAATTTTTATTTATTTATGATAGTCACAGAGAGAGAGAGAGAGGCAGAGACACAGGCAGAGGGAGAAGCAGGCTCCATGCACCGGGAGCCCGACGTGGGATTCGATCCCGGGTCTCCAGGATCGCGCCCTGGGCCAAAGGCAGGCGCTAAACCACTGGACCACCCAGGGATCCCAGTTTTTTCTTTTTTAATTCATATTTTACAATTACATGTTATAGATATATTCTTCATTTTTGGCTTCCTCTCACCATATTCAATTTTATTTTTGTATTTTTGTAAGTTTTGCTTTTTTTATATATATAACTTTGAAATTTGTTTCCTTCTAATATACAGACCAAAATACACCCAGAACCAAGTGGATCACAATTTTGGTCCAGTCTGTAAGATTATATTCTCTCTCCCCCACCATTTCTCTCCCCCTCCCCCCCTTTATTGTTTTTGTTTTTTGTTTTTTTAATTTGTTTTTCTTTGTCTTTTTTTTTTTTTAAATTTTCTGGTCCCTGACCTCTTCAGAATTGTCCAGTGTGTATTTTGCTTGGGTCATGGTTGATATTTTTGACTCTACTCACTCCTACGCCTATTCTGCACTGGACAAAATGACAAGAAGGAAGAATTCACCCTAAAAGAACCAGAGGTAATACTCTATGCCACAGATAATGGATATGGATTTAAGTAAAATGTTGGAGATAGAATTCAGGATTACAATTATAAAGTTGCTAGTTGGACTTGAAAAAAGCATAAAGACTCTAGAGAATCTCTTACTGCAGAAATGAGATCTAATCAGGCCAAAATTAAAAATACTCTGAGATGTAGCCTAAACTGGAGGCTCTAACAGCTAGTGTAAATGAGGCAGAAGAGAGAATAAGTGACATAGAAGACAAATTTATGGAAAGGAAGGAAGCTGAGGAAAAGAGAAAAATAACTAAGAGCCCATGAGGAGAGGCTCCAAGAAGTGATAGTTCGGGGGCGGGGGGGAACAAAACAAACATCTGTATTGGGATTCCAGAGGCTGTGGAGAGAGAAGACCAGAAGGTATATTGGAACAAATCATAGCTGAGAACTTCCCTAATCTGGGGAGTTAGAGAGATAAAGAGACCGAGAGGATGCCTCCTAAAATCAACAAAATCCAATCGACACCCCAATATATAATAGTGAAGCTTGCAAAATTCAGAGATAAAGAGAAAATCCTGAAAGAGCATGAGACAAGAGGTTCCTAACACATATAGAGAAAAATATTAGATTAACAACAGACCTCTCCACAGAGACCTGGCAGGCCAGAAAGGGCTGGCAGGATACATTCAGGATACTAAATGAGAAAAACATGCAGCCAAGAATACTTCATCCATCAATGCTGTCATTCAGAATGGAAGGAGAGATAGAGAGCTTCCAGGACAGACAGAAACTGAAAGAATATGTGACCACCAAGCCAGCCCACAAGAAATATTAAGGGGGATCCTGTAAGTGAAGAGGGAGCCCAAAGAAACAATCTATAGAAACAGAGACTGTACAGGTAATACAATGGCATTAAATTCATCTTTCAATGGTTACTCTGAACATAAATGGGATAAATGCTCCAGTCAAAGGAATATCAGACTGGATAAAAAAGCAAGACCTATCCATATGCTGTCTACAAAAGACTCATTTTAGATGTAAAAACACCTTCAGACTGAAAATGGGGGGGTGGACAGCTGTTTACCATGCAAATGGACCTCAGAAGAAAACTGGAGTGGCAATCCTCATATCAGATCAATTAGATTTTAAAGCAAAGACTGTAGTAAGAGATGAAGAGGGACACTATAAGATACTTAAAGGTTCTATCCAACAAGAATACTTAAAAATTATGAATATTTATGCCACTAATATGGGAGCAGACAATTATATCAACCAGTTAATAAACAAAGTAAAGAAACACATAGATAATAACACATTAATAGTAGGAGACTTCAACACTCCAATCTCAGCAAAGGATAGATCTAAGCAGAAGATCAACAAAGAAACAAGGGATTTAAATGACACGCTGGACCAGATGGACCTCATGGATACATACAGAACATTCCATCCTAATGCAACAGAATACACATTCTTCTCAACTGCACATGGAAATTTCACCAGGATAGACCACATACTGGGTCACAAATCAGGTCTCAACTGATATCATAAGGTGGAGATTATTCCCTGCATATTTTCAGACCACAATGCTTTGAAACAAGAATTCAATAACAAGAAGAAATTTGGACGGATCTCAAATACTTGGAGGTTAAAGAGCATCCTACTAAATAATGAATGGGTCACCCAGGAAATTAGAGAAGAATTAGAAAGATTCGTGCAAACTAATGAAAATGAAAGCACGACTGTTCAAAATCTTTGGGATATAGCAATGATGGTCCTAAGAGGGAAATACATTTCAATACAAGTCCCTCTCAAAAAAATTGGAAAAATCTCAAATACACAAACTAACCTTCACCTAAAGGAACTGGAGAAAGAACAGCAAATAAAGCCTAAACCAAGCAGGAGAAGAGAAATAATAAAGATTAGAGCAGAACTCAATGAAATAGAGACTAGAACAGTAGAACTGATCAACAAAACTAGGAGCTAGTTTTTGAAAGAATTAATTAGATAGATAAACCCCTAGCCAGACATACTAAAAAGAAAAAAGACTCAAATTAATAAAATGAATGAGATCACAATCAACACCAAGGAAATATAAATGATTTTAAGAATTTATTGTAAGCAACTATATACCAACAAATTAGGCAATCTGGAGGAAATGGAGGCACCCTGGAAACCTATAAATTACCAAAACTGAAACAGGAAGAAGTAGAAAGCCTGAATAGACCAGTAACCAGCAAGGAAACTGAAGCAGTCATCAAAAACCTCCCAAGAAACAAGAGTCCAGGGCCAGATGGCTTCACAGGGGAATTCTACCAAACATTTAAAGAAGAAATAATACCTATTCTACTGAAGCTGTTTCAAAAGATAGAAATGGAGAGAAAACTCCCAAACTCTTTCTATGAAGCCATCATTACCTTGATTCCAAAACCAGACAAAGATGCCATCAAAAAGAAGAATTACAGACCAATATCTCTGATGAACAAGGATGTCAAAATACTCACCAAGATACTAACCAATAGGATCCAACAGTATATTAAAAAGGATTATTCACCATGACCAAGTGGGATTAATCCCTGGAGTGAAAGGGTGATTCAACATTTGTATGTCAATCAATGTGATAGATCACATTAATAAAAGACAAGAACCATATGATCCTCTCAATTGATGCAGGAAAAGCATTTGACAAAATACAGAATGCTTTCCTGATTAAAACTCTTCAAAATGTAGGGATAAAGGGAATATACCTCAATACCATAAAAACCATCTGTGAAAAGCCCACAGCGAATATCATTCTCAATGGGAAAAAACAGAGCTTTTCCCTTAAGTTCAGGAAGGTGACAGGGATGTCCATTCTCACCACTGTTATTCAACATAGTACTAGAAGTCCTAGCCTCAGCAATCAGGCAAAAAAGAAATAAAAGGCATTCAAATTGGCAAAGAAGAAGTCAAACTCTCCCTCTTTGCAGATGACATGATACTGTATATGAAGAACCCAAAAGACTCCACCTTAAAATTGCTAGAACTCATACAGCAATTCGGCAGTGTGGCAGGATACAAAATCAATGCACAGAAATCAGTTGCATTTCTATTTTTCAATGAGACTGAAGAAAGAGAAATTAAGGAATCAATCCCCTTTACAACTGCACCAAAACCCATAAGGTATGTAGGAATAAACCTAACCAAAGAGGTAAAGGATCTGTACTCTAATAACTACAGAGCACTCATGAAAGAAATTGAAGAAGACATAAAGAGATGGGAAAACATCCCATGCTTATGGATTGGAAGAATAAATATTGTGAAAATGCTTATGCTACCCAGAGCAATTTATACATTCAAAATATTATCAAAATATCATGGACTTTCTTCAGAGTTGGAACAAATAATCCTAAGATTTGTATGGAGGCAGAAAAGACCCCAAATAGCCAGAGGAATGTAGAAAAAGAAAACCAAAGGGGCAGCCCGGGTGGCTCAGCGGTTTGGCGCCGCCTTCAGCCCAGGGCGTGATCCTGGGGACCCGGGATCTAGTCCCACCTCAGGCTCCATGCATGGAGCCTGCTTCCCCCTCTGCCTGTGTCTCTGCCTCTGTGTGTGTGTGTGTGTCTCTCATGAATAAATAAATAAAATCTTTTAAAAAATTGCTTTAAAAAAAAAAGAAAAAAAAAAGAAAACCAAAGCTGGGGGCATCACAATGCCTGACTTCAAGCTGTATTACAAAGCTGTGACCACCAAGACAGTGTGGTACTGTACAAAAACAGACACATAGATCAGTGGAACAGAATAGAGAATCCAAAAATGGACCCTCAACTCTATAGTCATCTAATCTTAACAAAGCAAGAAAGAATATCCAACGGAATAAAGACAGTCTCTTCAATAAATGGTGTTTTTCCAATAAATGTTTTTTTCCAATAAATGGAAAATTGGACAGCCACATACAGAAGAATTAAACTGGACCATTCGCTTACACCATACATAAAGATAAACTCAAGATGAATGAAAGATCTGAATGTGAGACAGGAATCCATCAAACTCTTAGAGGAGAACACAGGGAAGAATCTTTTTGAACTCGGCTACAGCAATTTCTTGTAAGACACGTCCATAGAGGCAAGGGAAACAAAAGCAATAATGAACTATTGCGACTTCATCAAGATAAAATCTTCTTCACATCAAAGGAAACAGTCAACAAAACTAAAAGGCAACCTACAGAATGGGAGAAGATATTTGCAAATTATGTATGAGATAAAGGGCTAGTATCCAAGATCTATAAAGAACTTATCAAATTCAACACCCAAAAAACAAACAATCCAGTCAAGAAATGGGCAGAAGACATGAACAAACATTTCTCCAAAGAAGACCTACACATGGCCAACAAGCACATGAAAAAATGCTTCACATCACTTGTCATCAGGGAAATACAAATCAAAATCACAATAAGATACCACTTTACACCAGTGAGAATGGCTAAAATTAACAAGATAGGAAACAACAAATGTTGGTGAGGATGTGGAAAAAGGGAATCCCTCTTGGACTATTGATGGGAATACAAGCTGGTGCAGCTACTCTGGAAGACAGTGTGGAGCTTCCTCAAGAAATTAAAAATAGAGCTAACCTATGACCCAGCAATTGCACTGCTGGGTATTTACCCCAAAGATACAGATAAAGTGGAAGGACAGGACACCTGCCCCCCAGTGTTCATAGAAGCCATGTCCACAGTAGCCAAACTGTGGAAGGAGCCAAGATGTCCTTTGACAGATGAATGGCTAAAGAAGATGTGAGATAAATATAGATATATAGATATATATATGCCAGGTGTCCTTCAATGGATGAATGGTTAAACAACTATAGTACATCCATACTTTGGAACACTTCTCAGCAATAAAAGGTAATAAACTACTGATAGATGTGATAACAAGCAAATCTCCAGTGAACTATGCTTAGTGGAAAAAAAAACCCAGTTCCAAAAGTTTGCATATTTTATTATTTCTTTCATTTAACATTCTTGAAATGCCAAAATGATAGAAACAAAGGCTAGATTAGTGCTTGCCAGGGGGTCTGGAGGGGGTGGGAGCATGAGGGAAGGGGGTGTGCCTATAAATGGAACATGAGGGATCCTTGCAATGATGAAAGTATTTTGTATCTTGACTCTCCCAATATCAATATCCTGGTTATGATGCTGTACTGTAGTACTGAATAAACGGTGCACAGAATCTTTATTATTTCTTTTTTTAAGATTTTATTTTATTTATTCTTTTTATTTTTTAATAATCTCTACACCCAATGTGGGGCTTGAACTCACAACCTTGAGATCAAGAGTCACATGCTCCAACATCTGAGCCAACTGGGCACCCAGGATCTTTATTATTTCTTCCAAGTGCATTTAAATCTACTTTTATCTCAAAATTAAAAGTTTAATTTTTAAAAACAAAACAAAACGAAACACCCCACCTTATTTTTCATAAGTCTGCAAGGTTCAGCTACTATAGACAAGGTGGCTTTGTTGATCTTGGCTGGCCCCACTCATGTATATAGGGGCTTAGCAGATCCAGGTGGGTTCCTCTGTGTCAGCTGGGGAACCACCTGACTCCATTCCATGTATCTATCATCCTCAGAAGGCCAGCCTGCACATGTTCCCATGCCAACTGCACAGTGCACAAGAAAGTAATCTCCAGGCCTGGGCTTTGGTCTCAGCCTTATAAAGGCTGAAGCAAGTTACACAACTTAGCCCAGAATCAAAGGACAAGGCACATCATTGTAGTCACAATGGGAGGGCACGACAAAGTGCTGAGACCATGAAGGACTCTACGGCACCATCCAGGATCACCTGCAAGGCTGAAACCACCCATCGCCACTCTTCCTTCTCCTAGGCAGGCTGTGGCTGTATTCTGTGTTGTTTCAGGGACCTTATAACAGGATCTGAGTGTCTCTTTGCCAAAGAGAGGTCACAGGGGAAGAGGATATACAATGTCTGAAACCATCCTACACTGAGCCCAATCTGCCTCTACATGTCCCACTGTCATGTGCCTCTACCTTACCCCAGACTCAATCTTTATTCCATATGCCTCCCCATCTGATTCCTTTTCCCACCCCTTACATCTTCTAGAATCCCTGTGCCTTTCCTAGCACTCACCAGACTTTATTTTCTTAGAAGCCCTCTCCAAAGTCACTGATCAGTTCTTTTGGCCTCCCATTTCCTCATCTGCAAGAGATGGATGATAGCAATACCTCCACGGCCCATCAGAGCTGATGCCAAGGTGAAACAATGTAATTCACATGATGGGTCTACCCTGCCTAGTGTGTCATAATTCCTCAATAAATTGTAGTGGCTCTATTTTCTTTTAACATGGCAGCAAGGGGCACGCTTAGCCTAATTGCAGGCAAGTAAAGGAATCCTAGCATTCCAAATGAGAACTCTGAAAATATTTCCCCATAGAAACACAGTTCTAAACCATGATTGTATTCTTCAGACTATTATTACTCCTAACGATTCTATGGCTCTGGTGTTTCAGCTTGATCCTGCAAGTAAAATGGGCTCTCCTGGACTGGCCTGGCAAAACTAACCACCATGAAGTACATTATTACAGGAGGAAAATGTGAGTTCTAAACAAATCCTTTACAAAAGAACTTTTGAAATAGACCCCACTCTGAAGTTGGATACTGCCTAGATATGAATACTATGAAGGCAGATACTTTGGAGATTGCAAATGTATCAGGCTGATGAATGGTAGATATTCTACTGACCTGCATTCTCTGAGCAAGAACCTTATGAATGAGGCCACCTGCCAGAGATACTCAGGGCCAAGGGTGGAAAGCAACACTTCCCCCAAAGGTAGACTTCCAGGGAGTGAGGGAGTCAATGGGAGATCACTATCAATACCTGACTATGCAGCAGTTAGGGAGAAGTCTTGGAAAGCAGCCTCAGAAATGGGGAAAACAGAGTCCTGAAAGTGATTCTAGGGGGGTGCCTACTTGATGTTGAGAAGCCTATGAAAACAGAAAGGTTGTAGCCAGGAGCTTGTAGAAGTCTATTTGGAACCCAGGCAGAAAAGGAATGGCTTGACCCATAATTCATTTTTTGTTCTGTTTTTTAAAGATTTTATTTATTTATTCACGAGAGACACAGAAAGAGGGACAAAGACACAGGCAGAGGGAGAAGCTTCCCACAGGGAGTCTGATGAAGCACTTGATCCAAGGACCCCAGGATCATGCCGAGTCGAAGGCAGATGCTCAACCACTGAGCCACCCAGGCATCCCTTGACCCATAATTTGAAAAAGAAATGGAATGGCCTGGAAAAATAGAAAAACTATAACTTCATGGCTAAGAGACTAGAAGGGATGGATTTGGGGCTCTCATGTGGAAGTGCTTGATAAGGTTTGAATAATCTATACCTGAAGCTAAGCTGAAAGGTTTCAGTATACAATTGGGAAGCACTCAGGACTTTTCACTGTAGTAAAGTTTGGCATGAATTGACCTGCTAGGTCCACAGGACAGCAATGAGCAAAATAGGAAAAAGCAAGGGAAAGGATGTTGCAAGAAACACAGCAAGTGGGCAAAAGATCTGGCTTTTTGTGGAGGTACAGTCTCTTTCGTGCTCTGGGCTAGGGAGAGCCAAGAAGGAACCTGAGTGAGACCCATTCATACCCGGACACAGGTTTCCAGGGCTTGGTCTCTAACCTGTTAGTGCACCAGGCATCCCTTATATGTGCTGTGTCTGTGACTCCACGTGGACCCTGACACGGCACCAAGATCTATAGTGATGCCGAAACACAGCAAGCTAGTAAGGAATCTCAAGGATGTATCCTATATTCCTGCCTACTGCATCCCTGATGGTGGTCATGAAGCCTCTGCTTGAATAATTTCACTGATGGAGTCTCACTTCTTGTGAGACACCCAGGTCCCTATTAAAGGACTGTCATGTGAAGAATTCTCTCCAATCAGCCAGATCAAATCTGCACCCTGGTGACTTCTAGCCTTTAGTCCTCGTTCTGTTCTCTGGAGCTGAGTAGCTAAATCTAATCCTTCCTCCCCATGAGACATAGTTCCATTTTCCTTAAATCTATTCTCTTCTAGGATTAATGGTCCACATTACACAACCTTAATAACCAAGTCAATGAGCATTTTGTGATGGCTTTAATGTAAACAGAGCACAGTGCACATGCTAAGTGAATAAATTGTCTCTTTGCTCTTCAGGTAAACGGGGCAAAGACAGAAGAATGGATGACAAACTCTAATACAAAGACTGATAAGTACTACAAAACATTCAGAACTTGCTATGGGGAAAGTGTAGACCAGTTCACCTTGGGGGATATGGAAAGGCTTCTAAGAAGAGGTGGGATTTGAGCTGGGACTTGAAAGACTTTGACAAGCAGATGCAGGGAAGGAAGTGGGTGGTGAGTGAAACGAACAAAGGATATGATACGGGCTTGAGGACCCTGGTTCTTAACTTCCTACTTGACCTTGAGCATATTTAAAATGAGGACCCTAGGGACGCCTGGGTGGTTCAGTGGTTGAATGTCTGCCTTTGACTCAGGCCATGACCTGGGATTGAGTCCCACATCAGGCTCCCTTTGAGGAGCCTGCTTCTCCCTCTGCCTGTGTCTCTGCCTTTCTGTGTGTCTGCCATGAATAAATAAAATCTTTTTAAAAATGAGGGCCCTAAAGTAAATGATCCCTAACTCCTAGTGACAGAGATCCAAAAGGGTTTGAGTTGAAGGATTCCAATGAAGGCAAGAGTCCAAACCTGTGATGCCCTACCCGTATCAAGGGAGTGATCTGTATGTTTGGGACAGGGGCATAAGAGGAGGATAATTCATTCACTGTTCTGCCTGTCAACTGATACAGAACTCTTCACCACTCTGACCGTGTCATTTTGGGGACACTGACAATGGCCTTCTTAGAATGATGACCTTCTTTTTTTTTTTAATATTTATTTTTTTTTTTTTATGATAGTCACAGAGAGAGAGAGAGGCAGAGACACAGGCAGAGGGAGAAGCAGGCTCCATGCACCGGGAGCCTGATGTGGGATTCGATCCCGGGTCTCCAGGATCACGCCCTGGGCCAAAGGCAGGCGCCAAACCGCTGCGCCACCCAGGGATCCCGAATAATGACCTTCTTATAGAAATTTATTTTTTTTAATATTTTTTAATTTATTTACTCATGAGAGGCACACAGAGAGAGAGAGAGAGAGAGAGAGAGGCAGAGGGAGAAGCAGGCTCCATGCAGGGAGCCTGACATGGGACTCGGTCCTGGGTCTCCAGGATCATGCCCTGGGCTGAAGGCCGTGCTAAACCGCTGAGCCACCCAGGCTGCCCAATGATGGCCTTCTTAGAATAGCAGTTACTATGAGCCAGACACCTTTGGGAGCATTATATAATAACACTTGCATCCCACTGAATCCTCAGAACAATCCTATGACATAAATACAAGTTTGATTATCCCCATTTTATAGATAAGAAAACAGAGGCATGGAGAGATTAAATATCTTGCCCAAGTTCATTGAGCTAGTCTTACAGTGGAGCTAGGCTTTGAACTCAGGTAGTCTGGCTTCCTGCATTACTTCTTCAATAAAAAAAAAACACAAGGGCAGAACTGGATACAGCTCTGTAGGCATGTTCTCCCTCAACAGGGGACAGTACCGTGACATCCTAGCTCCTTTTGCATTCCCATCAACTCAGCCTAAGACAGCCCCAATTTTCTTGGCAGCCATAACATATCAGTGATTCACACTGAGTTGGCAGTCATCTAAAATCCCTAAAACCCTTTTGACGGGAACTGTTCTTAAGCCAGGTCAGTCCCAGTCTGTTCACATGCAGTTGATCAGTTAATCCAAAATGCTGGGTTTTTCATTAAGCCCCATTAGATGCTATGTTTTAACTCACAGTTTCACCCTACAATAATTTTGAAATACAATATGTTAGCCAATGGTATCTCTCCCAGCTCAGTAATAATATAAAATAATCTGCTAACGGTCCTTGGAGCATTCATTAACCCTGAATGTTTTTCATATAGTATCTTCTACAGTAGTTTAGTCTTTACATGAAGTCCTTTATGATTGCTGTTGTTGTTACCATTATTCCCACTTAAGGGGACAGCAAATCAAGGCTGGCAAAGTGAAGAAACTTGCTCAATGTCCAATTAGGAAGTGACAGACCCAAGGTTCGTATCCAGGATCATCTGATTCTTGGGGCCACAGCTCACCCAAATGCTTTCCCATCTCTTTGCATCATCTATAAACTTGCCATCATCTAAGTAATTACCAAAAAATGTCAAACAGAATCAAGGACAGAACTCAGAGAGGTAAATCATGCCTATATGAACCAATTATTCACATAGTCATACAGAGATGGAGGCATTTTCTTACAGAATATTGAAAGGCCGGAGAGGTGGGCCAGGTAGCCCAAACTCACACACCTAGGGAAAAAAGGAGATAGGAGAGAAAAGAATCCAAAGAGCTCAGGACCTTCATTCCATCAGCACATGGTTGGAGTATAAATGGGTAGAAATTTTTAAAAAAAAAATTAAAATAAATAAATAAATGGGTAGAAATAAACCCAGAAAGTTTTGCAGTTACAGCATCAACTAGACTGCAATTCTCCAACTTGTTCACATGCATCTCATGAGAATATTTATCACAAACCTTGCTGGAGTGAGCATGCACTTTATCAAAGACACCCCCTAACCTGTGCAAGATGGGATTTCTTTGCGCTTACTCTCCGTGAATACTCAGAACCTCCCATTCTAACGGTTTGCAAATAATTCGTTTATTTTTTTTAAGATTTTATTTATTTATTCATGAGAGACAAGAGAGAGAGGCAGAGACACAGGCAGAGGGAGAAGCAGGCTCCTCACAGGGAGCCCGATGCGGGATTGGTCCCAGGACCCCGGATCACACCCTGAGCCAAAGGCAGACACTCAACCACTGAGGTACCCAGGTGCCCCATAAATCATCCGTTTAATAACGTGGTATAGGATTATGCAGGGAATCACCATAGGTAAGCCTTTTGAGGGGTGCCAACTCCCTGAAAACTGTGCAAGTCATGTCCAATCATCAAGCGCCATCACACCACAGTGGCCCCCGGGGCTCCCCACACCAGGCCTGTGTTCACTTAGAGCTGATAACACACCCCCACCATCTCCTCTTGCTTGAAAGCTTCAATTTTTCTTTATTATTTCCCACTGAGGCTGTTTGATAGAGAAAAAAAAATTTGAACCAGAGTGTTCTGTTTTCTTCCTGATTTCTGTCATTGTAAATGAATCTGAAAAAAAATCCTTTCTTTTGTCATATTTTCAAGAACCTCAGCAAAGAGGCTGACACATACTCCAGGCCTATTCCACATTTTGTATTTGCATTTTGTCCTAACCATTGACAAAGACTCTCTTCTTGACTGAACTGTAGCCAGGCTCCCCTGAGCCCAAAGAGGCCCCATCCTGGAGGCATGTTCTCCAAGAGCCCAGTTTTTGTAAGAATCCTGCCAAGTTGGTTTAGCCAGAATCTTCCACCCTTGACATCAGATCAGCCTTGATATCTGACCAGATCCTTCATCCCCAACCATCTCCTGGGGAATGTTTGGCCACCCTGGCCTGCCTCCAGCAAGAATCCTATCAGGTTGGCTTAGCTAGATTCCCCCTTACCCCTGATTCTTCTGGCAGTTTTCCATCCACTGACCTCTCCACCCTGCTTCTTGGCTAGGAAGTCCCACGTTTCCCTGTTGGATTCAGAGCTAAGTCAGTTCTCCCTCCCCTAGTGCCAAACCTCACTGTGGTGGTCCCTATACATATTCCTGAATATCGTCGACCTTATCATTTTAACAAGTGACAGAATAACATTTTAACAACTCCTTTGGGCATCTATTACATGTATTCTTATTTATTTATTTTTTAGATTTTATTGATTTATTCATGAGAGACACAGAGATAGAGGCAAAGACATAGGGAGAAGGAAAAGCAGGCTTTCCACAGGGAGCCTGATGTAAGGCTTGATCCCAGGACCTGGGATCATGACCTGAGCCAAAAGCAGATACTCAATCACTGAACCACCCAGGTGTCCATACATGTGTTCTTTTAAAGTGGGAGCTCATGCAAGAACTTCCTTTTGGCCTCAAAGTAAAATGCCCCCTTTGCTTGCTTTTCCAGATCACTCCCTTTTACATCCTACCTAGTAAAAGGCAGAATCAGGATTTGGCTCCAATCTATTTACCTACATAGCCTGAGCCCTTCTGATACTACATTATTTGTCAGTGAGTCAGTAACTGTAACTAAGCCGTTAAAAACAACCAATACCAGAACCTCAAGATCTCCATCCAAATGCCTCTCAATCAATCAGATAATCAAAGAGCCTGAAGTACCATGAGGTGCAGAGAATTAAGTGAATTAACCCAGAGAATTAAGTGATTTAACCCATGTTAGGAGATAATTTTTTCAAAGTAAAATAAACAAAGCTGGCCCCTGGGTAAAATAGTAAGGACAGATTTTAAACAGAAAAGTACTATTGCAATGGGGGAAGAGTCCAGTGTGAACTGAAATAAACTAGGATTTGCTCAGGAGTGAATGGGTATTTTAAAGGGAGAATGAGGGGTGCCTGGGTGACTCAGTCATTGAAGTGTCTGCCTTCTGCTCAGGTCATGATCCCAGAGTCCAGGGATCAAGTCCTGCATGGGGCTCCCTGCTCAGTGGGGAGCCTGCTTCTCCCTCTGCCTCTGCTATTCCCATTTATTCTCTCTCTCTCTCTTTCGGTTAAACAAACATTATATGTTCTCATTCATTTGGGGAATATAAATAATAGTGAAAGGGAAAATAAGGGAAGGGAGAAGAAATGTGTGGGAAATATCAGAAAGGGAGACAGAACGTAAAGACTGCTAACTCTGGGAAACGAACTAGGGGTGGTAGAAGGGGAGGAGGGCGGGGGGTGGGAGTGAATGGGTGACGGGCACTGGGTATTATTCTGTATGTTAGTAAATTGAACACCAATAAAAAAAAAAAAAAAAAAAAAAAAAAAAAAACAAATAAATAAAATATTTTAAAAACAAAGGGAGAATGAGAACCAGTGAGCAAAAAAGGAGTAGAGACCCAGTGAACAGAAGAATGAAAAATTACAGAAAGGAAAGGAGGGTTGGTCCAAGTGAAACCATCTGTGTTGGTTAGGCTCCTACCCTCACACAAAGGCTGGCAGACACAGGCTCTGTGTTCAGGTGATGGCTCAAACAAACTGTAAGTTCTTGTGTGATCCTTGAGTTTGTTCAGGCAAGCACCTTAAGGGGGCCTAGCTCAGGCCATGGTAGGGTGTGGCCATGAGCTCTTGGAAATTATGTTAGTGCTCCATTCAAGTCTTTGTGGGCCAAGAGTGAGGCCTAGTCAGGGAAGGGCTCAGAATGAGGCTGGCTAGAATGTGGTCAAATAGAATCTTTGTCAACTCCCACATAATCCAAAAGAACATGTGTCAAATATTGTATCTACCTCATTAATGGATGGTGGAACTGGTATAATATTACAACCAGTTCAAAGGACAATTCATACTGTCACACATTTATAGTCAGTTAAGGAATGCTGGAACCAATTGATAAATAGAAGCAAACTGGAAAAAACTAGTCAATACCTATAGGAGATCAATAACCCCATTCCATCGGGGAAACATGTTAATAGAAAGAACACTTTGCATTACTATCAGTCTCCTGTAAGTCAGCTTTTGTCTCTACAGAACTGTAAAATAACCCAATCTAAAGCAAGCAAAGGTGTCACATGTAGAAAATCAAATAATCTCCACAGTTTCTAGCATTCCATTGAAAAGATAGCCAATAACATCTTTCCGTCCATTTCAAAATCTTGTTGTTCCCTACACCAAGCTCAACAGCAGTAAAATTGAGTCAAGAAAATAAAAAAAGATGATTGAAAAGCATCAACAATCAGGGATATATCTATACAGTAAGTATTAAGAAGGCAGTCAGTTTCGGTGGTTAGGGTCCTGAACTCAGAAGCCTGGCCACCTAGGCTCCCTCAAACCCCAACTTTTCCACTTGAGGTCGTATTATGTTGGGCAATTTTACTTGGCTTCCCTGTGCCTCAATTCCGTATCTGTAAGATGGGCATAACACGAGTACCTATCACATAGCTGAGTTAATCATTGATAAAGACTCAGTAAATTACAGGTGCCACCATGATGCCTGTTGGAGCCCATGGCCATGAAACCATGCCTGTCTTTAGCCTACAAGGCAATGCTCAGCTAGGCCAGAATCCTATCTTCATTATCACTAAGTTCAACATTAATTCCTTCTCTCAAGCTTCCCCTTGCTTCTAGGAGACTAACCAGTTGCCCTCCGCGAAGTGCAAGATTCGAGTGTAGGCAAAATTTAGCACCATTGCTTCCTGTGACTTTAGAGATGGCATTAGCATCAAGTATGAAGTTCTCTTTGTTTATCAAGAAGGTTTAGAAAAAGTCAAGGTATTTTTAATCTGCTATCACAGTTATACTCTGCTTCTGTGCCAATGTGATCTCTGTACCAAAGCATCATCCATCTTCCTCTGGTCATAGCAATCCCGCAACACTACCACTTCACTTCCTTTATTTGGTCTTCACTCAAACATTCTAACCACGACTTAAAGGATTTCCTTACAGGTGTAGAGGACATAGAAAACCTTTTCCCCTGGCCTCTTAGGTACTTCACCTGGACCCTGCAAATTAGACAGAAGCAGATTAACAACAGAAAAACAAATAAAAGTTTATTAACACATACAGCTTACATACACATGGGAGAAACTCAGTGATGTGTAACTCAAAAGGGTGGCTAGAACTTGGGGCTTATAGGGCATCTTAACAGAAAAGCAATACATCTATACAACTATAGCAAACAAAGAAACAGCTATTAACAGGCATGCAAGCACTGGATTTGGCTGTCCCCCAGGGCTCAGAGCAGAGGGAACAAGAAAAATTCTTTGAGTTTTACCTAAGAAAGTGCACACTTTACAAGTTGCTGCTCAAGGGTCTTGCTTCTAATTAGCACCAGTCTAAGTGCTAACTGCAATCCTTCCTGGAGCCTGAAAGAGCTGGTGGGCACTTCCCCTCCCTTCTCCCTCCTAGTGGCTCCAATAATAAAACCAAACTGTTGGTATCTCCTTGGAAGGATCTTGTCAACACACCTAGTGCCCCAACTTTTAAGGTCGCCACCTGAGGAATGAGCTGCCAAATCACCCAGCTCCAATAGCCAACATGGTTTGCCTCTGCCTTCTCCCTCTAGCCCACTCCAAATCACCAGTATCTCCTCGGAAGGAACTTATACATGTGTCTGGCACCCCAACTTTTGTAGATGTCAGCCAAAAGACAGACCCCCAGATGACCTGGTTCTGAAAGCCAACAGGTCTTGTATTCATAAATCCCAAAGGACTATAGCAAGCAATGAAGCAGTTCTTAATGGGTGTAGGAGCACCCAACTTCACAGCTATACACCGAGGTCCAGTGCAAAGAGAGCAGACAAAAAAGCCTATCTCTCTCAGTTTCCATTGGAAGGTCCCCCAAAGTAATTGCATACTTTCCCAGCTGCTGCCTAAGGGTTTGGCTTCCAATCAGCCTTCATCTAGGTGTAAACTGTGATTCTCTCCTTTGGCACACTAACAGCTTTCAGCACACCCTTAACTACTGGGAGCCACCAAGAACAAAGTGTCTGAGAGACACTCAAGAGCCACTAGTAAAGAGATTGACTCAGTACTCAAAAATCTCCCGGCAAAGATAATGAAGATGGCTTCATTGATAAATTATACTAAATACTTAAAGAATTAATACCAATCCTTCTTAGCCTCCAAAAAAAATAAAAGACAAGGAAACACTTCCAAACTCATTTAATAATTCTAACATTACCCTGATACCAAAACCAGACAAGAACATTACAAGAAAAGAAAATTAAAGGCCAATATTATTGATGAACATAGATGCTGAAACACTCAAAAAATAGTAGCAAGCCAAATTCAATAATATATTAAAGGAATCAATACACTATAATCAAGTGGGATTCATTCCAGGGATGCAAGTATGGTTCGACATTCACAAATCAATGTGGTGATATACTGCATAACAAAATGGCAGATAAAAATCATACCAGTGGTCAAATCAGACCACTTGATGTAGAAAATAGCATTTGACAAAATTTGACAAAATTTTCATCTCATAATGAAAACTGCCAACAATCTGATCTATAAGGAACATACTTCAACATAAGAAAGGCCAAACATGACAAATCCACAGTTAGCATCACATTCAGTGATGAAAACTGAAAGCTTTTCCTCTAAGATCAGGAATAAGACAAGGATGCCCACTCTAGCCACTTCTATTCAACATAATATTGGAGTCCTAGCCAGAGCAATTACACAAAAGAAAGAAATAAAAGATATCTAAACAAGAAAAGAAGTAAAATTGTCTCTGTTTGTAGATGACATATTATAACCCGAAAGTCTCCACCAAAAAAACCTGTTAGACCTAATAAATGAATTCAATAAATTTCAGCTACAGAACTCAATATAGAAAAATCAGTTGTAGGGACACCCGGGTGGCTCAGTGGTTGAGCATCTGCCTTTGGCTCAGGTCATGATCCTAGGGTCTTGGGGTCAAGTCCTGCATCAGGCTCCCTGCAGGGAGTCTGCTTCTCCCTCTGCCTATGTCTCTGCCTTTCTCTCTGTGTGTCTCTCATGAATGAATAAATAAATAAATAAATAAATAAATAAATAAATAAATAAAATCTTTTAAAAAAATCAGTTGCATTTATATATACTAACAATGAACTAGTGGAAAAAGAAAATAAAGAAAACAATCCTGTTTACAATAGCATCAAAAATAGTAAAATACTTAAGCATGAATTTAACCAAAGAGACAAAAGATCTATATCCTGAAAACTATAAAACACTTAAATTTAAAAAGACACAATTTTCACTCATTTTCTCTCCTTTACCCTATAATCCCTTTCACTATTTTTTTATATTCCCGGTACGAGTGAAACTATATAATGATTTTCCTTCTCCTATTGACTTACTTTACTCAACATAATACCCTCCAGTTCCATCCACGTCGAAGCAAATGGGGGGTATTCATCATTTCTAATGGTTGAGTAATATTCCATTGTATATATATACCACATCTTCTTTATCCAAAATGAGTGGGAAAAATCAGAGAGGGCAACAAAACATGAGAGACTCCTAACTCTGGGAAACGAACAAGGGGTAGTGGAAGGGGAGGTGGGCAAGGGGACTGGATGACTGGGTGATGGGCACTGAGGGGACCACTTGACAGGATGAGCACTGGGTGTTATACTATATGTTGGCAAATCGAACTCCAATAAAAATATTTTAAAAAATAAAAATTAAAAGATATAAATAAATGGGTAGACATTCATGCTAGTCATATACAGATTCAGTGCAATCCCTACCAAAATCCCAATGACATTTTTCACAGAAATAGACAAATAATCCTAAAATTTGTAAGGATCCACAAAAGATTCCAAATAGCCAAAGCAATCTTGAACAAGAACAAAACCAGAGGCATCACACTTCCTGATTTAAAACTATATTGCAAAGCTGTAGTAATCAGATCAGTATGGTATTGGCATAAAAACAAATAACATAGATCTATGAAACAGAATAGAGAGCCCAAAAATAATCCCATGTGTATATGGTCACTTAATTTTCATCAAAGGAGCCAAGAATATGCAATAAGGAAAGGAAAGTCTCTCAAATAAATGGTGTTAGGAAAACAGGATATCTTCCTGCAAAGGAATGAAACTGGATTCCTACCTTGTACCACACACAAAAATCAACAAAATTGATTAAAGACTTGATTGCAAGACTTGAAACTATAAAACAGAAGAAAACATATGAGTTAAACTCTTTGGCATTGGTCTTGGTGATGATTTCTTGGATTTGAAAAAAGCAAAAGGAACAAAGCAAAAAATAAGTAAATGAGACTACATCAAACTAAGAAAGCTTCTGCACAGCAAAGGAAACCATCAACAAAATGAAAAGTCAACATATGCTGTGGGAATAAGCATTTGCAAATAATATGTCCAATAAGAGATTACTATCCAAACTATTCAAGGAACTCCTACAATAGCAAAAACAAAAACAAAAACAAAACAAAACAAAACAAAACAAAAACCCCCCAAACTACCAGGTTTTTAAACGGGCTAAGAACCTCAATAGACATTTTGCCAAAGAAGAGTTACAGACAGCCACCAGGTACATGAAAAGGTGTTTGCGATCACTAAGCGTCAAGGAAATGCAAATCAAAACCACAATGAGGTATCAGCTCATACCTGTCAGGTTGTCTATTATCAAAAAGGCAAGAAATGTTAAATGCCCATGAGGATGTGGAGCAAAGGAAACTCTTGTGCCCCGTTGGTGAGAATGTGAACTGAAACACACACTATGGAAAACCACATGAAGTTTCCTCAAGAAATATCTATAAAATAGAATATTTTCAGCCTTAAAAATGTAGGAAATCCTGCCATTTGTGACAACATGGATGAACCTGGAGAACATTGTGCTAAGTGAAATAAGCCAGACAAATTTGCTTGTTGTCATGTATATGTAGAAGCTTAAAAGCAAAAACAAACTGGTAGAAACAGAGCATAGAGTGATGCCAGTAGCTGGGAGGCGAGGGAAATAGGAAGAGGCTGGTGAAAGCTTACAAACTTTCTTATAAGATACATAAGGTCTGAGGATCTAATGCATAACATGGTGACTTTATAGTTGATAAGACTGTATTGAAAAAATCAAAATTTAAGAGGGAGCTTAGGTGTTCTCACCCCCCGCCAAAAGCATGTGATGTGATGGATTTGCTGATTAACTCCATGATGAAAGTCCTTTCATAATATCATAGATGATATATACTATCATCTATACTATGATAATATCATAGTATCAAAGATGTTTCATATATCAAATCATGATGTTGTACATTTCAAGTATATTACAATTTTATTTGGTTACACCTCAATAAAGCTGAGTGGAGGACAATAAATTTATAGAGAAATGACAAGACAAAGAAAAAGGGCTTTTGGGGCAGCAAACTATGCGAAGGTAAATCTACATGAGAAACTAATGGAAGATGTTGCTTCAGTAAGGTTTCTCTGTGGACTCCTTTGGTTCCAGCTCTACGGTTGTTTTTTTTTGTTTGTTTGTTTGTTTTTTAAGATTTTATTTATTTATTCATGAGAAACACAGAGACGTAGGCAGAGGGAGAAGTAGGCTCCATGCAGGGAGCCTGATGCAGGAGGGTCTCCAGGATCACGCCCTGGGCTGAAGGCAGATGCTTAACCACTGAGCTGCCCAGGTGTCCCGTGTCTGCTTCTTAACTGCTTTCAGCTCAAAACATCCCTTAGAGCCAAATTGGAGTAGCATACTCTGAAGCCCTTCACAGGTAGAGTTTGTAACAAATGATGCTTTTCCTCTGCTCCTTTTTTCAAATGTTTCATTTGAACCAGTTTCATTCTTTTGTTGCTTCATTTCATCCAGTTTCATCAAGATTGAAATAAGGATGAGAATCAGCCCCAGAGTAGTATGGTGTCCATTCCAAAATCTGCTCATCTGGGCTTTCAAGTCTTACTTGGTATTCACTTTATACTCAAAAGTTGGGCAAAAATACTCAAAGTTTTCCTGAGATGAGCTTTTTATTCATACATACAAACACATATTTTTCCCTTAGACATAGTTCCCATCAGAGGTCAAATAAATTCCAGAATCTAAGATTAAGGCAGATTGAAAATAAATATAACAATTGCAAAAATAATCCATTGCCAATAACTCAACTCCTAGGAATCATTCCTCAGGAAACAATGCAAAATAGGGGCAAAGATGACAAAACTATACTGTGAAATATTATTTATAATAGTGAACACATGAAAACAAGCAAAACATTTAAAAAATATCTGCCTGCTTGAATAATTTTAGTGCTTCCATTCACTGGACCTCTGCAGCCATTAAAAATTCTATTTACAAAATATGTTCGTTCATATGGAGATAACCTTATGATAGATGCTAAATGCAAGAAGCAAGTCACAAGGGGGCACCTGGCTGGCTCAGTCGGTAAAGCACAGGACTCTTGATCTCAGGGTGAATTCTAGCCCCATGTTGAGCGTGGAGCCTAGTTAAAAAAAAAAGGGGGGGGGGGGAGAAAAAGCAAGTCACAAAACTATGATAACATCTGAACTATGTAAAACCGTGTACATTGTATTTGTTCAGGAATCTTTCTCTTCAAAGAAACACTCAGATCAGCTGAATTAAAAAAAAAAAAAAAAAAAAAAAGGAGTCTCCCAGCTCCCAGGTGGCAAGTGGAGAGCTCCCAGGATCCAGGACAGCACTCTCTCCTGCTCCCTGGCACCCTGTTGCTTCCCATTTCTCTCTCTCTCTCTCTTTTTTTTTTTTTTTTTTTTTTTATGATAGGCACACAGTGAGAGAGAGAGAGGCAGAGACACAGGCAGAGGGAGAAGCAGGCTCCATGCACCGGGAGCCCAACGTGGGATTCGATCCCGGGTCTCCAGGATCGCGCCCTGGGCCAAAGGCAGGCGTCAAACCGCTGCGCCACCCAGGGATCCCCCATTTCTCTCTTGATTAGTCTCTTCCTCGCTTTCTCAGTCTGCCTACTTTTGCTCCTCTGCTACGTGGAACCCAAACACAGCCACCCAGTTGAAACACCCGGCAGAGTCTGGCTAGAGTCCTTGTACACAGTTCCAAATTTCTGGCATATGGAATTGAATTGGCCTGACTTGGGTAGTAAGCAGTTCACTTCTTGTCCACGTGGATATGATTAAAGGGGCAGGGGTCATTTGGTCCACTGCTCTGCAGGGGTACATCCTAATAAGTGCCATAATTGGAAGCAGTGTGAAAGGGAAGGGCAGTGGGCGGGGTAGATACTCCAGAGGTTGCTAGAAGTTTTTGTCATAGGGAGAAGGAAATACACCAAATTTTTAATAACATTTACCACTGACTAGATCATGGTGGTCTTTATTTAATGTATGCTATTTTATGTTTTACAGGTTTTCTCCAACACTATGTGTATTTTTAGGAGCAGGACAAAGTGTATTTGGTTTTTTAATATATAACATGTATTAAGTCCCATCCTTATTATGTGCTAGCTTGTTGGGTATGGGAGTCGCCAAATTGAATGATTAATGGATATTGTGTATCTTCAATGAGCCTGCCTCCTGTACCAGTTCCCGCTTCTTGTGTTTATACTTAACCTTGCCAAGATCTTATGGGATTGTAAATGGTTTCTGCAACCGGTATCATTAAGTTATATAACTCTGAACACCAATAACAACTCTAGCCCACACGATGTGATTTAGTTATTGATGATATGCATTTGTTGATTCTTTAACCATTTCAAATGAATATGTCTCTCTTTTTTAACTAAGTTTTTTTTTAAGATTTTATTTTTTGAGAGAGAGCACATGCACATAGGCAGGAGCAGGGGAAAAGGGAAAGTGGAGAGGGAAAGCGAATCTCAAGCAGACTTCCTACTGAGCACAGAGCCCACGTGGGGCTTGAACTCATGACTCTGAAATCATGAACTGAGCCAGAATCAAGAGTGGGGGATCCCTGGGTGGCGCAGTGGTTTGGCGCCTGCCTTTGGCCCAGGGCGCGATCCTGGAGACCCGGGATCAAATCCCACGTCGGGCTCCCGGTGCATGGAGCCTGCTTCTCCCTCTGCCTGTGTCTCTGCCTCTCTCTCTCTGTGACTATCATAAATAAAAAAAAAAAAAAAAAAAAAAAGAATCAAGAGTGGGTTGCTTAACCGACTGAGTCACCCAGGCACCCCAAAACGACTTTTTTTTTTTTTTTAAGAAAAACCATTCTTATTATTTTGTTACCCCGTAAGTTGACTAGACTGGCACATGTCATGTGCAGTAAATACTAGTTTGCTGATTAACACTCACTTTGGGTCAGCAAAGAACTGACTTTCCCACAACCACTGTCCGTTTGTTTCTCATGGATCTGTTTGCCTAACATTTAAACTGCCAGTTCTTCCTTCACTTTTATGAAATTAGCCTTAATTCCTCTTTCCCCATTCACACTTCCTTCATCTTCATGTTTTACTGGCCAGCTCTCAAGGTTTCAGGATCACATATATGGCCATAAATGTCTCTTTCAGTTAAGAATCTGGATAGAATGTGAATTCATATGTGACTCCCTTCTCTCATATATGTAGGGAATTCTATCTTTAAAATTGTGGGGGGAAAATGAGTTTTTGTGGCTTCTATGGCTGAGGTTTAGAGTCAGTCTGGAACCACTGGAAAAGATTCCATTTGAATATAATCTTTGAATAACAGTGGAGGGGTAACATGATATAACGTGAAGCTAGGGGGGCCAGGGTTTGGGTCTCAGCTCCACTGGCAGGGACCACTGGCAAAACACGCTGCTTCCTAGAGCCTGATTCCTCATCTGTAAAATGGGAATCCTAACACCTGCCTCTGGGTGTTAAGATTAAATGTGTGTACTATGCCTGTCCTATATTAGGCGGCCAGCCAACATTTGCTCAACCGATGAAACGTAAAGAATGTAAAGAACTATCTGGAGGAAATACCCACCTCATTGTCCTAAAGGGCAGTGAGAGATTTTGATAAAGAATGTCCAACTACTTTTAGAGTCAAATTACATGGGCAAAGGTCAACCCCTCCTTTAGTTAAAAAGCTAGGGGCAGGGCTTAATGAGGAAGTAGTAGTCCTTGCCTGAGGCTTACTTCAGCCTCCGTCCCCAACCTGCAGAGGCTACAGCCAAGTGAGTCTTCATCCCATGAACCTCCCTAAATGAGAAGCCCAGAAGACCCGGTGAAAGTTTCCTCTTAAGTTTTACGGAGAGAGACTCAGGTATAGAACTACCCTTGCTGCCACCTGACCTGGAGCCGGAGAAGCCAGAGCCAGCTCCATTCCCAGGTAACACCAGAAAGCACCAGTCTAGGTTCTCAGCGTCCCCAGGAGGACACGGTTGGGTCTACAGGCCTGGTTTTGCCAAGGAGGCCAATCTAACCAGAGGAGAGGTTGACTGGCTTTATTTGAAAGTTCTTATCATGTCAGTCTCTGGAAATAAGATGACAGGCAAGAATCTATTTTGTTGGTGTTTCCAGGAAGAGGAGAGACAGCTCTCTCAGGTTTCTCTTTCATTTCTCCTTTGCTACAGGGGGTTTGAGATAGTGCAGTTAAGTGTACATAACTGGCTGGATGGTTTTTAACATTACGCAGGCCTCTTGGAGTATATGACAGCGTGTGTGTGAGGATGCGACCGCCCATCAGTGGTCAGGAGCCCATGGGGATGCCAACTCCCACCTCTAGAGCAAGGATGGGGCTGAGGACAGGAATCCCTGGGTTGCCGCCCAGAGTGCTAAGCACCTGCTGGGAACGTGGTCTAGCTCTTGCAGACCCTCAGTGGCTTCCCTGAGCATGGGGCCCAGGTAAAATGGACAGTCGCTCTCCCTCCCCTTCTAGAAGGCTCCCTCCTCTCTGAGTCCCCACCCCTCACCCTCCAGCCTCAGTGCTTCTGTTTCACTAACATGGGAAGTTAAGACATTTTTGCCTCATTTTACCCTTAGGATTAAAAAACAGGTCATCCTCAGAGATGACAAGCAGGGGAGAGGCCTGGAGGTACTAAAAAGTCTGAAGTCCAGGGACAAAGGGAAAGGACAGACAGGCTCTGAAGTGCACAGCGGGGCATAGGGTGCTGACGGGGGAGGCTCAGGGCCACCAGACAAAACTGAGCTGAAACTGTGGTTGGGGGAGCTCCCTTGGGGAGGAGTGTCTCCAGGCACAGGTGACACCCGGGCCTCCTCTGCCCAGAGCAGTGGAAGGCGGTGGAAGGCAGCTCTTCCGCTGGGCCCGAGCAGGTGCCCCCAACACCCCCACCCCCAGCGGGCCCAGCCACAGCCACGTGAGACAACTCCTTCCCCACCAGCTCCAGGCACTGGTTGTGGCAGCCTCTGTGCTGGAATCACAGAGCACGCACGCTTATCCATTACCCGCCAAGGGAAGGGAAGAGAAATCTAACCTTGACAAACGAATCCACTGCTAAAACTCCCCGGAGGGGGTCTGGTGATAGATGACAGCTGAGGAGCTTCCCCACTTAACACGCTGGGCAGCCACACTGCCCTCTCTGCTGGGTGCTCCCAAAGGCCAGGCTGCGGGGACCCTGGGGGCAGGGGACTGGGGGCGGGGGCTTTAGCCATTTCAGTGACTGGGGCAAGGGGAAAGAGGCCAATCCAAGCAGCTCTGTAACCTTGCTTTCCAAAGTAGGTTTGCCATCGTTTGTTCCAGATAAGGAGACAAACAGAGGGTGTGGGAGGAGTAGGCTGTGTCCCGTCTCCGAAGTAGCCTAAGCCTCACAGGTGATCTTCTGCAGCTGCTTCCCCACTCCTGGGTCTGGTCCAGCCCACTGGGGAGGGTGGGGGCGGAGAGAGGGGGAGGACCCGGACTTCCTTTCCGCATACATGCATAAAATTTATGGTGTAAGTTTCCATAATCCCAAAAGTTGGGCTTTTACTTTCAACAGGAATGGCTGAGAGCAGTAGGGATCCGACATGGGGTAAACTCCCCCAATGTGGCTTTTAAAATGAGACTTAGCTACAAAGGTAGCAAGATCGTTTTCAATGAAGATCATTTGGGGGGTAGGGGGGGATCCCTATGCTTGTTAAACACATTTGAAGTGTCCAAACTAATACTTTTAGGTGTCAGCTATTTGTTTCAGCCCAGGGGTTTCCAGGCCAGGGTCACAGCACCCCTGCACCCCGCAGCTCGCAGTAGGATTGCCTCATCCAGACCTCAGCACTGCAATGCTTTCTGCTTCTCTCTCATTTTCAGTCTCGCCTATTGGGGGGCAGGGGGAGCAAGGACTCTGTTCCTTCCTGTACCTGTAAAATGACAAAAATCTCTTCTTTCGCAAAAATGGAAAGACCCTGCTCCATCTTGACCTCCTTGGTTTTTCCTTTTCTGATGCTGCTCCTGCATCAGCATTCAGCAGGCTTGTTTCTTAAAGAAGTCAGGACCCTTCCTCTCTGGTCAGTGACACACACACACACACACACACACACACACACACACACACACAGTTTTCAAGTCTTCCCACTACCTTAGAAAGCTTTGGGAGTTTTTGGTTTTTTTTTTTAACTTACATGCAGGTGTCTTTGGATGCATAGTATGGCTTGAAGAGAGGGCTCACCCTCCCACTCAAGACCTCGTTCCTGCAGGACTTGAGTGTATTTCTCACTGGTGCCATCCTTGAGCTGCCCAATTCCAAAGGAAGTTTCACATTTTAAACTTTATCACTTCTGTCCTGACACTTCCCTGCCCTGGGTTTTCACCTGGGCACAGCTCCTTACGCCTGTGCTGCTGCCACAGTTCTGAACGCCTGTCCTGCTCTCTCCCCTCACCCTTTCTGGCTCCTTCTCTAGCTTGTCTCGGGTTGCTCATTCTCTCTTTGGTCCACTTTAGTTGCTTTTGTGTGCCTCAGTTCTCAATATTTCTAAACTATATCTTTCATTCATACGGTTGCCAGATTTGCGCAAAAATGCAAGATACCCAGTTTAATCTGCATTTCAGATGAACAACAAATACTTTTTTTTAAAGTAGAAGTATGTTCCATACAATACTGGGGACATATTTATACTAAAATATATGCTTATCTGAAATTCGAATTTGATAGGATGTCCTGTATTTTATTTGGCAGCTCTATAATCATTTTTCATTCATTCATCAAATATTTATGGAGAACTTACATATGTCAGGCATCGTGCTAGGTGCTGAAAAAGCCGACCAGGTCCCAGCCTACATACCTTACAGAATAGATACTTTATATACACACATACTATGTACAAATACATATGAATCTATAGGAAGAATGTGGCCTTCGTAAAGAAACTAATATTTGTAAGTCACTAGTTAGATAATGAAGCATTGATGAGCTTGCTTTTACATTAATATTTACTCACAAAAAAGTGACCTATTAAAATAATTGTAATATATAATAATGCCAATATTTCTTGAGCATTTATCATCTGCCATGCACTATTTTAAGTGATTTACACACACTAATTATTTTTATCCATCCACATGCAAATTTGATGAAGCAGAGTTTTTTTGTTTTAGTTTTAGTTTTAAAATTTTTATATATTTATTCATGAGAGAGAGAGAGGCAGAGACACAGGCAGAGGGAGAAGCAGGCTCCATGCAGGGAGCCTGATGTGGGACTCGATCCCAGGACCCCAGGATCACGCCCTGGGCCAAAGGCAGATGGTCAACCATTGAGCCACCCAGGTACCCCTTGTTTTGTTTTGTTTTTTTAATCTCCATTTTGAAGATGGCAAATGGAGGTCCAAATAAATTAAGAAATGTACCCAGTCACACAGCTAAGCAGGCAGATGACCCGGGACATAAACTAGATTACCTAAATCAAGAAACCAATATGTAAAGCACTACTCTGTGCAGACCAACACTTGTTTTAAGGATTTTCACAGTTTAATTAGTCCTCCTCCATGGTCAATGAGTTAGATAACATGAGTCACATTTTGTAAGTAGAAAACTATGTAAGTCAAAGAGGCTAGTGATTTGCCTCAGTCCCTTTGCCAATAAGTAAAAAAAGCAGTTCTTCAACCCAACTCCTCATTCCAAATATTGCACTCTTCTAATGCCATCTGGAACCCCCTTGGAGCTTAACTAAATCACTTGTGCTCAAAGTGAGTTTCATAAATATTCTGCAATGAAAGACTTAATCAGGCACTTGTTCAAACACTTAAGTTCTACTCTAAATGCTTTACAAATATTAATTAATTTCATCTTCATAACAGTATGAATTGGGTACTGTTATCATCCCCATTTTCAACATGACAAACTGGGAGGAGCCTGCTTCTTCCTCTGCCTATGTCTCTGCCTCTCTCTCTCTCTCTCTCTCTTTCATGAGTAAATAAATCTTTGAAAAAAAAAAGTGATAAACCAAGTTATAGAGACAAGTCACATAACCTCTAGTGGCAGAGCTAGGATCTGAGCCCAGTCTGTCTTGGAGTAGGAAAAAAATTCTACAAGCCATTGTCAAGTGCCTTTTTGTGCCAGGCATTATTGCAGGTACTGGGTGTGTGACAGAGAGGAAACAGCACATGAACAGGCCTGCCCTGGTGGGGCTTATCTTGTGTTAAGGAGAAGAGAATAAACCTAGGCAGACTTGGGAAAGGATCCTAATGGGGATGACTGACACCCCCACCAGGAAGGGGGCAAACTGTTGCCCTGTGGGACCATGTGGCGGGGGAGGGGAAGAATGTGAACAGAGGAGCAAGTGCTTTCCGAAGATGTCCCAGGGATCCCAGACAGCAAAAGTTGTACCGTGATGCATCACGTGACCGTGATATTGGGAGAGGGTGAGGGAAGAAAAGATCTTTGAAGCCTGGAATAGGACGGGGACATGAAAAACTGGAAGTGAGGAGGGAGCACAGTGGTCATGACCCCCACACCTCACACCATAACCCTCAAGCTTTGTTTATGTTCAGTTACCTGAGGCAGGTCTGCGGAGCTTAGACCCATACAAGCCAATGCAGACCATAAAGGAAGAAGGAAGAGAGTCTGGGAAGGGTCAGGGACCCCAGGCATTTCCTTCCGCTGAATTAGCCTCCCCCTTTGCTCACCTACCCTCCCCAAGAAGCCCTTTAACTGCCTCCCATGGTCTGGGGCTCCTGTTGAGATGTACTGATGGAACCGATTGAGAAAACACAGAAAACTTTCAGTCACATGTTCAAAGGCCCCCGTAGTTGGCATTTCACTTCCTGTCCCTCCACGTCCCTCCGCCCCAGCCATGCACAGAGCACCAGCTCTCTCACCACTCTCCACACATGTCCTAGATCCTAGACTCAACCATAGTCTGCTGCCCTCTGTCCACCCTGTTCACTCACCCGCATAAGCTGTTTTTCTCTTTTCTTTTTAAAGATTTTATTTATTTATTCATGAAAGACACACAGAGAGGCAGAGACACAGACAGAGGGAGAAGCAAGCTCCATGCAGAGAGCCCGATGTGGGACTCGATCTCAGGACCCTGGGATCGTGACCTGAGCCAGAAGCAGATGCTCAACTGCTGAGCCACCCAGGTGCCCCCCACATAAACCTTTACCATCTGTCAAGGAGATTTCGCTTGCTCTCCCTTGGAAGCGCGCTGTTTCTCCCCACACTGGCTATCTGCAATCCTGATCCAGCTCCTTGTCCACTCTTTGCGTGGAGCTGTCTATGCACCTCCTCTTTTCCTCGTCTCAGACTGCACTTCCAGAAGGAACTCTGAATTTTCCACTTCTGATGACTTCCCGCCTCCCTGCACAAACAGAATAGGGGCTCACTAAATGTTCATGGAGTTCCACGCCTGTCTCCCCTGACCATGGAGAGTAGTGTGCTCACAGGTAAAAGGACACGTGTGGGCTTTGTCATTGCAGGCTCGTCATGTGCACCACCAGTTCCTGTGATCTGGAGGAGATCCCCCTGGATGATGATGACACAGACAGCATAGAATTCAAAATCCTGCTGTTCTATGCCAGACACCATGTCTTCAAGAACACCTCTGCCATCTTCTCGCCAAGGCTGCCTAGAAGACAAGGTTTCTCCCAGAAAGGACCGAGGGCTTGGGTGGCAAATGACTCACAGACACAGGTGTCATGGCCTTGCAGAAATTCCCCATCCAGTGAGAAGCCCTTCAGCCCAGCCAAGAAAAAGTCCTCCTGGAGAACATTCTTTGGAGTCATAGAAAAAGAGGAAGATTCCCAGCACTCACCTATGCTCCGTGTGGAGGGCCAGACGGCAGCAGAACAGGAAGATGGTCATCGGAGCCAGCACTGGTCTAGGTCCCTTACTAACGTGGAACAGCGCAGGGAGCAGGAAGGTAGGCTTTGGGGGCTTCCTCTCCCACAACAAAATCTTTCCCTTCTTTGTGTGTGTGTCATTTCATCTCCTCCCAGCTGGTAATGTGGCCTGAGACAGGACACTGTTGTGCCTCAGTTTCCCAGCTTGTTAATATTCAGTCATGATTGCCCTGCTTTTCTCAAGACTGAGCAGAAAGTAAGAGGCTGGCAGTGAAGGGTGGCAGGACTGGTTTCTGGCTCCACTTTAGAAATAATCTTGCTGCCCAAAATCCTGATCCTCTGTGCCAGAGACCAGCATGGAGGGCAGAGCCCTCTGCAGGGGCTCAGGCTGCTGCTCTCTTGCGGTAAATCAGCTCACCTGTCCGGACCTCTGTTTCCATCTGTACACCAGGGTGTCCCACCCTCCCGATCTCTTAGGGTGGATGGAAAGATCAAGGAGCTCTATACAAAAATACTTTTAATAATAATAATAATAATAATAATAATAATAATAATAATACTTTTATAAAGCACTCTAAAAAAACAAAAACAAACAACTGAGAAGCATTTCAACAAAACCTTTCCTCAGTGGGGCAGAATGCATTATATTGAATAAAACACTTTCATGAAGGGCTCCACCACAGAGCATTGCCCTTCATCCACAAGCCATCAACGATGCCAAGTGCCTGCTGCCCAGATTTTGAAAGAAAGCCCCCTCTCCTGCTGGGTTTGATGGTTGAGGTAATATGTCAATAATTAGTCAACAGGTGGCAGTAATGTCTCAATTTTAAGATGGTGTGACTGTCCTGGCTTACTTGGAGAATCTACCCACACTTGGCAGTTTTCACTCACTCACTAGGATCAAGGAATCTTTTACTTCCCATTAGACTTAGAAAATTTTAGAACAGTAGAAGTTAGAGGTGAGATTATCTGGGAGGACTCATCCTCTCGCCACCCCGCAATGGTACAGATGGTAGCTGAGCTCTGGACCATACAGAACAGTTTGGAGGCCCCTAAATAGGCTTCTCTGCTTGGCTATCCTTTGGACTTTGCCGAGAGACAGAGGAAGTATTTACAGACTTTAATCTGGGTTTCCTGTGATAAAGGAATTCTGTATTTCAATAGTACTGAAGTGTCA
The DNA here is from genome assembly GCF_003254725.2 of Canis lupus dingo. Lineage (NCBI taxonomy): Eukaryota > Metazoa > Chordata > Mammalia > Carnivora > Canidae > Canis > Canis lupus. The sequence continues at coordinate 34,402,778 of NC_064269.1, read as the reverse complement.
TTTGCCTTTATTTATTAAAATTTCTAAGATCTTTCTATAGATAGAGATAAAATAGTATCTCTAAAATAGTAGAAATGATTACTTCCCCTTTTTTTCAAGATTTTATTTATCCATTCATGAGAGACACAGAGAGGCAGAGACATAGGCAGAGGGAGAAGCAGGCTCCATGCAGGGAACCTGATGCAGGACTCGATCCCAGGACCCTAGGATCATGACCTGAGCCAAAGGCAGACACTCAACCACTGAGCCACCCAGGTGCCCCAAAATGATTACTTCCCAAGGAGCCCTTGCCATAGACATTTATATTCAATGTATCCTCCCTTCTCACCTTTTTCTTGCCTGCTTTTTAATTTTGTGAGTAGTTAGTTGGTTTTTACATTGGATGTGACTCAAGAGAGCTTCACATTCTGTTTCTATTTTGCCACATATAAATCAGAGCTTAACAGTCGGTGTCACCCGGGTCCTTTTAACTGCAGGTCACAATTTAGACCTTGCTGCTGTTTCCAGGACTCAGACATCAGGCTTCAGTGAGAATTATAAGGTTATGTCCCAAGATCAAAGTCTAGGAGGTAGAAGAATGGGTGTCAATACCAACCCAGGTTCTTTGATTTGTGAACCCTTGTGTCCACAGCTAGGATTTGCTGCATGTGAAATGATACAGTCACGATTGGGTTCAGATACATAGAGTAGAAAACTCAAATTATGGCTTCAATAATGTAGAGTATTTTTCCCTTCTATAAGAGAAAATCAAAGTTTGGCAGCCCAGGCCTGATATGGCAGCTCCAACAATCATTAGAGATTCTTATTCTGTGATCCCTTGGCTAGTGGCTTCCAACCTCAGAGTCACCTTATATTTCAAGGTGGCTGCAGAGACTCCAGCTATCACCTGTACTTTTCAAGCAGGAAGAAGAGGAAGCAAGTGGGACAGATTGACACAAAGAGTATCTTCATTCTAGATGATTCTGTTCCCTTTTTGAGAGCTTTCTTGAACCTGTACTCAACTTTTCTTACAACTGTTGGCCACTCTTTACTGTAAGGAAGGCTGGAAAATGCAGTCCATTCAGCTGAACTCGTTGCTGCCTGTGACATCTCAGGGGTCTCTTGCTAAGGACGAAGAAAATGAATACAAGGAAGGAAATAGCAGTCTCAACCATAGAGAAATGCCCTGCCCCTTCTCCTTAAAACAAATGCTTTGGGTGGGGGGGCACCTGGGTGGCTCAGTCCATTAAGCATCTGACTCTTGGTTTCCACTCATGTCATGATCTCCAGGTCATGAGATTGAGCCCTGACTTAGACTTCAAGCAAAGCAGGGAGTCTGCTTGAGATTCTCATCCTCTCTCCTGAGCGTACATGCTCCCTTTCTCTCTTGTTCTCTCTCTCTCAAGTAAATAAATACATCTTTAAAAAAAATTTTTTTTTAATGCCTCAGGCCAAAGGCTGACTGGCAGCCTCTCAACTGTGCTCCCTTGCTCTCCTTAGCACCAAAATGACGTCCTCCGCCACCAGAGACCCCAAAGGATGGACAGCCTTTCTGTCCTCTCCCTGCCCCATCTAATTTTCCCTTACCCATCAGATGAGATAGACTCTTAACAAGAAGGGAATCTTTTCTTTGCTCCGTGTTTAAAATTAAGGTATTTAAAATGAGAGTCTAGTTTAACATGAGCTGGCTCATCTGAGTCGAAATGTGTTTGCTTATACTTTTTCCTGCACATATGTCACTTGCCTCCCTCACTCCATATCCACCGGTTCATAGAAATGGAGTCAGGGTGGCTGTTTCAGCGCCCACCAGTGGCCTCAGGATCTCCCTGCCACATGGCGGGGGCTGGAGGATGAGAAGGGACAGCCTCTGAGGCCTTCATCTGCTTCCTCTGGGTGCAAGATGGGCACAGTTTGACTCCCACGGGGAGAGCCATGTGCTGACCACCCTAGACAGGTTGCACAGGGTTACAGAGGAAGAGAATGTAAGCTGTCCTTTCCTCTCTTTTGCACACACAAGAGAAGGTTCACTCTGGCCTTGGGATCCAGCCTTTCCCCATTTCTTTGCCAGGGGCCATGCGTGGCAAATGTCCCAGAGGAGGCCAATTGGGCTGCAATAAGGTAGAAAGTATGTCTTTGGTCTGGTTGTTAAAATTGGAAGGAAAAGCATCGATCCTTTTCTCTTTGACTTTCTAATTCGTCTCTCAGTTCTCTCCTTATCTATTTTTGAACCCTATGGGCCACGCATGAAAAATGTGGCTTTTTAAGAAACCATCATGCCCTTTTTTAAAGGAAGGCATTGTTGACAAAGCATTAGTTCCCGTGGCCTCCCAGTGATGCCCAGAGTGTGAACAGAGAGCACCAAAGCTCTCATGTAGGAATCTAGGGAGAGGGAGTCAGAAATCACCTCAGCAGCTCCACGGGATGTCAAAGCCAGTGATACAATTCCCCTTACCCCCTGGGACCCAGGCCTTGCCTCTCTTATCCATTTCTGATTCACAAACCAGGAGTTACCCTGGACACTCCAACCTTCTAGCTAAACCCCCACTGTCACTTTCTTCAAACGAGTGAACGGAATAGTAGTGTTTTTCACATATTACATATGCTCCATATGACATCAAAGACAGAGCTTGTACAAATTTCTCATGACAAATCAACAATGAAAATTTTGGTACCAAATAACTCACCGGTACCACCTGCCCACCTCACCCGACTCCAGCCCTGACCAGAGCCAGAGCTGACTTGTCCTTCACAGGCTAGGACGTTCAGGGGGCCACTGCCACTTAAAGTTTCATGTCCCCATATGCTGTATTCTGCAGTGATGTGTGCAAATACATAACTTTTCCTGAATGATAAATTCTTGAAAGGCATACATGGATTGCGCTTTATGTATCTCGGTTTACCTACCGGCATTAATTGGATGTTTCCCATTAGACGTGGATGAGAGAGAAGACCATAACTCTGAGAGCAAGAGCAAGGGGAGTTCGGTGTTTACTTGATAATGGGCTTAAGTAATGAATATGGCCTGAGAGCAGGGATATTTCTCTCTCCTCAGTGACCAACCCCCAAAGGCTTGTCAAACTATTGAATGCCCTCCTATGCACGTTGGGGCCAGCTCTCCAAGATATAAAGGATGTTCAAAAAAAAAAAAAAGAATAAAAATAAAAGCATAATGAGCATTCCCTTGAGCAAAGGACTAAGCACATTCTTTTGTGTTTCTTCCCTCGCAAAGGGGAAAGGGGACCCTAATGTTGCAAGGCTTCAAAAAGAGGGTGCAGAAGGGCAATTGTTTCAAGGTGGCAATCATTCCTCTGTGTACTCCTCCCCACCCCCGCCTCTGCCAGGCAACTACCAGGGCTTTCTGAGGAATGGCCTCCCCCCTCCACACACACACACCCCCACCCCGGGGCAGTTTCCTCTCCCTCTAGGCCGGGCTTTTCACTTAGCTGGGGGAGGGGGGAGGAGGGGGGAGGGAGGGGGTGGGCGGGGGGGGGGGAGGAGGGGGGAGGGAGGGGGGGCTGTGCATACCAATGAGCCAGACAAAGTTCTGGGAAGGGCCTCTCAGCACCATTTTTGTCTTGTTTCAGCTGTAGACTCGAAAGTTGTTTCAATTGCCAACCGCGTTGCTGAAATTGTTTATTCCTGGCCCCCGCCTGAGGAGCCCCACGACCCGGGAGGAAGCTGCAGGTCCAAAGGGAGTTTTGTCCATCACTTCCTCCAGAACCAGGGCCTGTTGTCCCCGCCTAGAGGCGCCGGTGCTAAGAAAGGTAGACTCCCCTTCTGCACGCCTGGGCTGCTCGGGTCGGGTGGAGTGTTCGCCAGGCAGAGGCGCAGGCATGTATTTCACCAGCACAGCGCTCTGCGGCTGAGGCGCCTCCGTGGCATGACAGCACCACACAGCAGGCGCTGACCTTTTTACTTTTGAGACCAGCCCATGCCAAGGGGAGGGCACCACCAATGCTCTGAAGCACCGTGTCAAGCTCACTGCTAGGTGCAAAGAAAAGCCTCTTGCTGAGGGAGAGGAGGAAGTAGAAAGCCAGCACTCAGCCCCGACCACAGAGGGAAATGCAGCATTTCATCTGGTCGTGTTGGTCGAGGACCATTTTGCTTATGGAATTGCTCGAGGTGTCGATGGTGCATCAGCCCAGGGATTTCTAACACTGCCCTGGGCTCCTGTGAAAGAGCAGGGTGTTGTCAGATGTCGGTCTGTGCACAACACGAAGCAGAACTGAGAGGTTGTGACCAGGCAGGGTCGGTTGTCAGCAAAACCGTAGCAGGATCTAGGACCAGAGCTCCCATTGGAGGGGCAGGAATTCTGGAGTTTAGGGGAGCAGAACTAGATGCACAGGAAGAGAAGTTGGCTCCTCTTTTCCCCCACTGACGATTGTCCCTGCTCTTGGCTCCACTCACCCCAACACCAGCAGAGGGGCTGGGGCAGAGGAGCCCCAGGGTTGGCAGTAGGCCAAAGGACGAGGTGTTGGCGTGGGTGCCCCCCAGCCCTGGGAGCAGAGTGCTGAGGCCACCAGCCTCGTGCAGTCTTGTTGGGAGCACACAGTACCACCCAGGCTTAGAGTGAGGTGCCGGAGGAAAGGAGGTCTGTCTGCCTGTGCTGAAAAGTGTATCCACTTTATTGTTATCCCCTGGGTGTCTGGGAGACATAAAGCAATACCCTGCACCAGCCTCGAGCTAAGGCTCTGGTCTGTGCACCTGACAAATGCAGGCCGTTGTTACAGCAACTTTTCCTGAGAGAGGCGGCCGCGACAGATAAAAACTCGCATGGGCGCTGGACCTTCTTGGGATGTTGATGGGCTGGATTCATTTCCCGGCCTCCCTTCCCCTCCTCACTCCATGACTTCGGAGATTGTGCCATAAAGGAGAAGTGCCTCTGGATCAGTAACTAGCTTTTCTCTGTTCGGATTCTGTTCTATAGCAATGATCATTTTCCTCCTGGTCAGTAGTTAGCATGTTTTGAGATAAGAAAAAACATACTCCACCTCCCCCGTTCCAACATACACACTACACACCGACTGCAGCCTCATCTCCATCCACCTGCCATGTTAGCCTTCGGGGTGGGAGAACTTAATAATTTTATTTATCCCCTGCCTTGTTGTAAAGACAGCAGACAAAGTATACACTGTTCAGAGGATAAAAGAGACCACATTTGAAAGATAATGTAAAATGAAAACACTAGTGGGAAAATAAGGTGGGTTTAGGAATGAGTTTAATTCCCCAAAATGCAGGCCAAGAAGACTATAACCCCCTCTTAGATGGGAGCCACAGATCAGGCTCTGCACTTTCTAGC